>NC_045486.1:18477142-19746309 GCF_009650955.1 Corvus moneduloides | reverse complement strand
GCAAAGTTCATTTAACCACTCTAGGTCCATGTAATTTATTTGTGGAATATGCATCAGCCTAAATCTAATTTTGCTCTGCTTACTTTGGAGAAAGGAAATTAAAAGTGAAATAATGAAGGTGGCCTTCTTTTTATTTTTTTTTTCTTTCCCAGAAACAGGCAGGAAGAGCCCTAAATCAATAAACAAGCAGCAGATGTACTTTCTCTGGTCTGTTTGGTTTGCAGAAAACACAATTTCCAGATAGAGTGGGGGCTCAGCCAGGCAGGAGCTCCGTCACCAGCAGGGCTAGCCCAGCCCTGGCCTCTCAGCAGAAAACCTCACGCTCCACCATCTGCTGGCCTCAACAAACACAGGCACAATTTGGGGATGTGGAGCCACATTTTCCACTTGGCAGCTAAAAGTGGGTGTAAAACTCTCTGTGCAAGGAGTAAGGTTCAATACCCTGAGCCCAGGGGGAAGCTGAGGTGATTTGTGTTATCTTTTTAGACAGGGCAGTAAAGAAACAAAAAGTTCAAGGGGATAAAAAGAATAGAGCTTTAATTTATTAGTGTGCCAGGGAGAGGAAAATGCACCTTACCTGTGAGTCTCGGACCCAAAATAGAAGGTTAAAGTACTTTGTGAACTAATACAGATCCCAGGGCCACCTCAGTTCCCAGGGACATCAGTGGGAACTGGTGCGGAATTGGAAGTTCTGAGCTCACTTTGAGACACCTTTGACTGCCACCAGCAGCACCTGGAGAGGCTGGAGCTGCACGAAGCAGCTCCGTGTGCTCCCTGAAGTCAGGCAAGGCTGGGCATGATCTTGGGTTATGAAATGGCTCCACCTGATCACCAGGTGACCCACCTAAAAGGCCTTTGTGCCCACAGCTGGTTGGTCAATCAAAAAATCAAAGTGATCTAAATCTACACAAAGTGATCTGATGGCAGAAAGTCTGCTGTTTTCTACTCCTGCACAGCATGAAAACAGAAATTGCCATTAGGGAGGAAAACACGAAGTGTAATTGCACTGAATCAACGAGAGCAGCTCCCACAGATCTCTGGCAGAAATTCTGAAGACAAAAACTCTGCAGAAACAAATTATATTTTGATTCTGGCGTGTCAGTGTTTAACTCATCCTTCCACCAACTGTTTGGAAAACTCCTGCCTTGAAAGTCAAGTAACATTTTGCCACCTTATAAAACAATCACCAAACTGCTGTGACTATAAACTGTAAGGGTTTTTTTACTGTAGTATTTAGAGGTGACAGCTATAAATGCCCTCCTGTGTGAAGCAGGCTGTAGTTCACACGGAGGCACTGGGATTTAAAATCCATGAAAGCCTGCCTGTTTTGTGAAATGCTGTTCTAACTCTGAATTTTCAACATGATCTTACAGGTTTGGTACAGGATGTGTAGTGTGACTTCATCAGGTAAACTGAAAGTAGATTTTAGCAGTGATTGTGATGGCAGATGAGAACCAGGGAGCAAAGAACTGAGGAAAAGCATCAAGTAGGCAACAGATAAATTATTGCTGTGGACAATCCTGCCCACTACCATTCTCAAATAAGATTCATTTGCCACAATGAAGAGAAAATCAGATGGATACAGATAAAAAATTGTACCCTATGCACTGCCAGAAGCTAAAGCACAGAGCAGGCAGCCCAAGCAAAAGACTCTGAGCAGACTCAAACTGCCTGACAGCTGGAACGGACAGCAAGGTGGCTGTGGCATGTCCCATGACAATGAAAAACCTTTGGAAAAAGCTGTATGGACAATCCCTGTGCAGCAGAGTTCAGTGCTCCTTGACACAGCTCACAGCCTGAGTGTGAACTCAAACCCCCAGAGAAATGCTGGTGAGCAGTGCCCAGGGATGGACAAAGTGACTGGGCAGTGCTGCCTCTGGAAAAATGGACTGGGGAGGGCAGACAGCAGTGGCAGGAGGAAATCCCAGCCCAGCCAGGCACAGGGGGTTATCCTGCAGCCCTGGGTTATCCTGAAATCCTGGGTTATCCCCAGCCCTGGGTTATCCCCAGCCCTGGGTTATCCTGAAATCCTGGGTTATCCCCAGCCCTCAGCTGCCCTCAGCTCCGGGTTATCTTCTGTCCCTCCATCCCTTGTCCCCAGTCCCTCTCCAGCTCTCCTGGAGCCCCTTTAGGCTCTGGAAGGGGCTCTGAAGTGTCCTTGGAGTCTTCTCCAGGTGAGCAGCCCCAGCTCTCCCAGCCTGGCTCCCCAGCAGAGGGGCTCATTTTAAACTCCCTAAAAGTAATTTTCCTTATCTAACAACAACCTCTGCAATACCCAACATAAAAAGGGCCAATGCAGCTTCAAGCTAAGCCCTGGTGCCTGCTGGTGCTGTTCAGTGGTACCAGGTGCTCCAGCTCTGCCTGATACCAGCACAAGACACAGGCAGCATTTGTCTCCTGTGATACACAGCCTAAAAGCACATTTTCCTGCATTTGCGGGAGCGTATTCCCCAGCACAGAGGTTTCCAGACCTACTGAAATCCCTTTCAAAGCCACGATGTAAATATGTCATTGCCTAAACTCAGATAGAATTTGACAAAACCGTTTCGGAATGAAGATTTATCAGAAAATAGTTCTGCTGAGGTTTCAAAAAACACAGCATCTCCCATCCCATCCCTCCCAATGCCAGCTGGGACCATCTGGGAACACATTTATTGAGAACCTCTCTTATGGCCGCTCACTTCTCTAGGTGTGATCATACTTTAAATACTCCACCTGTGTACAGCTGCCTTTGAGGGACTCCTAGAAGCTGAATTATCCCTGCAGGCAACACTAGGTAAGACCATAACTAACATATATTGATGGCATTTGCACAACTGGCACATGAGATTTAGTTTTAGCACTTTTGCTTTCCACACATTCAGTTGAAAGCATTTAATCCTCTTTTATATCTAAAATACAGTGGACCTCTAATTTGTGACTTGTCATGAAATTACTTTTAAATTTTGTTCTGAGCATAATATTCTTCTATTGACTGTATAATTTGTTTGATTGTAGTAGATATAAAAGCCTTTAGGACACCCTGAACATAGCTGGACATGTTGTTCTGGACAATCCTGGACAAAACGTGCCTCAGGGACAGGTAGAGAAGAGTGTTTGCCCAGCATATTTCTTTATTATTTGAATTTTGTGGGAGCAGCCCTCAAACTGGTCTGTTTAGATCACCTATAACAGCCACCCTGTGATGTCGTATGGAAACCAATCAATGGCTCCCAATTAATTCCTTCATCACTTCCCCGTCCTGCTGCCCTAAGTGAGGCCTGAGAATCCGTAGTCCCAGAGGTGCTGACCCCAGACCCCTGGCACACCTGCCCGGGGGTTTTACTGCCTTCCTGCAGCTTGAACTTCCTGTGCAAGGCTCCAGCCTTTTTCATCTTTTCCCTCTCCTGAAAGAAGTCCGTTTCTTCTAGGTAAGAACAGAGACGTTAACAGGTCTAAATTATTTTCAGGTGTTAGTCCCGGGCTTGGATCCAACCTTATGATTTGAAGCCAAAACTTTGGACTGGAAAAGTAAAAAATCCAAGTATGGGTGCGTGAAATCAGGACATAGTGTACAGGGTTCCTGGCTCAGTGTTCAGTGGGGATGTAAAGTCTAAAAATGAGACCCAATTCGAATAATTCTGAATATTTGTGGGGTTTTTTCTAACCGACAGAGTGTGTCTTGAGGGGGATGGGAGTTAAAAAGAAAAAGAATCAGAGCACTAATATTTGTATAACTGTCCAGAAATGAAATAAATCTGCTGCTGTGAAACATGTACACATCTCTCTAAAGGTAACAAGCTACTTTGGGAACACTTAAATCTCAGCCTCAACAAAATACATTTTCATGAGCCTGGATTGGAATGGTTCAGGTCATGTTAACGAATTTTCAATTCCTAGGCTTGATTTGGGCTGTGACAAAACCCAGAGTTGTTTAAGCAGCCCTGTCCTGTACATCAATCCAGAGATGTTCTTTACTACTCTCTAATCAAACCTCGGGTTGCCTCCTCATGAAACGTTTTTCTTTATAAACAGAGGGTGCTCACAGGTTACACACATCCAGATCGCCACAGCAACCGAAGCTCTGAAGGTGGAAAGGATTCCTGAACTCTGCCTTTCTGTGTGTATTCCACGTACAACATCAGCCAGGAAATACAGGCACAGATCTGTGCTGAGCAGGATTTGCATTAATAAGGAATGCAAGGAAAGAGCCGTGCCTCCAAAACACACCACTGGGATATTTTTCTTTGCTGTTTCAAACTAAATCTGTGATGAAATTATTTTTTTAAAATGCTTTTTATTGCAGCTTTTATTTGTAATTCATTATTCCCTGTAACCAGCGATTGTTGGAGGCTCACAAGCAGAGCATTGAGAGGTTTCCTTTTCATGAATGAAGTTCTGTCCAGCCTGCGAACAGGGACGGCAGTTCAGGAAAATGCCCAGAAGTGCCGGGGAAGATCGGGGGCTGCGAATGCAAACGGAGCCTAAAACAGGACAGCTTTGTTTACTTGCCCAAAATCAGATCGCAGGGCTGGCTTTTAAATCCAAAGTGGACGCAAACTTACTCGAACGAGATAAAACGGTCAGAAAATCAGCTTCAGATCCTCGTAAAAGCTGGTTTTTTGAAGGCTTTTGGCGATTAACATTTCCACTCCCGCGCTGCCGGCCGAGGTACCCCGGGCCGATGTCACCAATAAATGAGCTTTTAACTGCGGGAAGGCGGAGCCGGGACTTGGCGCCGGGGCCATAAATAAGAGGGTCCCATGTCAGGGCAGTTTGGAGCCAGTGAGCCCCGGCGGCGCTCGGAGCGAGCATCACCGCGAGCATCGCAGCGAGCGCGGAGCGACAGCGCGGAGCGGCCGGGCCAGCGCAGCGGGCACCGCGCAGCGCCAGGAGAGCCTTTCCCCGTGTGGAGCATGAGCCGAGCGGGCAGCGGGACCCCCGGGAGCCCCGGGAGCCGGGCGGCAGCGCTGGTGCTGGCGCTGGCGCTGGCGGCGCTGCCCGCGGCCGTGTCCGGCTGCAGCTGCGCGCCCGCGCACCCGCAGCAGCTGCTGTGCGATGCTGCGCTCGGTGAGTCCGCCCGCGGCTCCGCGGGGCCCTTTGGCAGCGAGGGGTGCGGGGAAATGGGCTGCTGGAAGCTCTTCTGCGCAGCCCTTTCGCAGGGGAATGGGTGCCAGGAGCCGCTCCGCTTCCCGCGCGCTGCCGGAATGTTTCGTGGTTATAAATGGCTGGGGTTGCTGTGTTAGAGAGCGGCTTTCTCGCTACTCTTACCCTCTTTTATATATTTTTGTATTAGGTCCTAACTTAGAGAATACCTGAGCTTTCAAATATCTGCTGTTAGCAGTGTCTGCTATATATGAAGTTTCCTATCTAAATATGCCTGCAATGTCTAAACTGTGCATTTGTAGCACTTCAGGAAAAAAAAAACCAACTCAAAACCAAAGGACCACAAAATGTAAGTCCCCAATGCTAACTTGCTGAAACTTTTGATCTTTGTTCTGCTATTCTATACTTTCTTTAATTTATTCTTGTGGTTTTCTGTCATCTGGAGCAGGAAACTGATAGGCCCTTTATTTTCTGCAGATAAACTGGCTACAGCAGCTCTGTGTGAATGTGACTTTCCGGTTTTGGGACAACTGTGCCTCATGACAGCCAGGCAGCACCGTGGTTGTCAAATAACTTACAGAAAGAGCCTAAAGATCCCAGTTAGGCTGCACGGGGATGAGAAAATGGGACATTTTGCGAAAATGTGACATTTTGCAGCCTTTTGATTTCATTAGCTCAGGCTAAGGCTGGTTGGCTTCCATCGGGTGTGAACAGTAAATGTAGAACATGAGTTTCCAAAGTGTCACAGAATTAGCATCTCTATGGGGCAGGCAATCCCTTCTGCATACTGATTCATTGCTTTTATGCCGTGACAGAAAATCTTTGTGGCCATGACAAACTCTAAGCTCTGTTTGTGGCCATCAGTTAAATTGGTTTTTAATCTGCCCGTGTTAAGCAATCTCCTTCATGGAGGTACCTCCACCAGGCATTACACGCTTGGGGGTGTTCAAGGAGCGAGAGGAAAGAAAAGCTGTGCTACAACTAAATACGTGTACATTTAACTGCTGCAGCCTGCTGCATGCCTGTGCATTTGTGACAGCTTCTCAACAGACTTAACGTAAAGATTTTCCAAAATTAACAATTTTACCGTATAAAGGAAACTCAAAATATTCATTATGGGCTGCCTTCCTTAGGGAAGCCATTCTGATGATATAAATTCATATTTACTCAATTCTTAGATATATTTTGCAAATAGGAACTATATCACGCTACTTTTTATTTAAAAGCTGAAGATAGTTTTATGTTACAATGTTTGGACCTGATGCTCAGGCTCTCACTCCTATAAATACTCCTATCTAAGTAAACTTCCTCTTTTGGCTGAGGAATGTTTGTGTCAAGGATCCCTTTGTTCACTATAATTTTAAAATACCATTTCTGTATATTATAAAATGGGAGATGAAGGGAATTCTTCATATGAATGTATACATATTTCTGTGTGTGCATTTGCATAGACACACATAAAACCTGCTCAAAGCATTTGTGGCTCAATTACTGGATATGCTTTGGCCACAATATTTTGCATAAACCGAGCAAAACCCCTTTGGAGGAGCTGGAGTGGAGCTGCCTGTCCTGTGTGAGAGGAAACTCTGCTTGGCAGAGGCAGCTCCCCCAGGCCAGTGCCAGCAGCCTTTGTGCCCAGGAGAGGAGCTGTGCCCGGCGGGAAGGGGCACCCCGGGCTGGAGCCCTGGCCAGGCACTGCCCTTCCCCTGGGAATTGGGGCTGTGCCTTGGGGACACACCTGTGGCCTCAGGGCCACCCTGGTGCCAGCCCTTTGCTGAGACTGCTCCAGTTCTTCAGTTATTGAATTCATCCTCTGCACCCACAAACACGGCCAAGGATTTCCTTGCAGGATTTCCCAGCACATCTTGTTAAAATAAAGATGCTGGGACCCAAAACCCCAGGGAAAAGCCAGAGATAAAGTCTCGGGCTTGCTCATGGAGCTGCCGACCATCACGCGTCCTTCAGCCACGGTGTAAATGTAACATTTGCAATTTCCTTCAGCATGACTGTGATGGAAGTGGGGGGATTGAATTGACATTACCTGAACCTCTAATTGAATGTGCAAAGCCCCCCAGCAACAGCATTTTTGAGAGATCCACGGGAAAACAAGCAGAGAAATTAATGACGTCTGGGACGAGCTCTTTGGCTTTGGCTTTTGTTAAGATGATTGGTGCTGGGACACTTTGTCTTTCACTGCCAGGAAGATTTCGTGGCTCTAAATGCCCACAGGTAGCACAGAACCTGAGCAACCTGATAATGATAAGAGTCAGGGAGAGCTCCTGGTCCCACCTCAGCTGAAATCAGGGATGAGTGGAGAGCCCTGCAGGCGTTAAGGGTTGGACACCATGGGAAGAGCCATGGGATTTACCAGGGTAAATCAGGAGTGCTGTGCCAGTCCTGCCGTTTATCTGACCTTGGGTTCGTTCATCTTCCCACAGAGCCTTCAGAGGATGTGATTTTGTACTGATATGAGAAATTTCATGAGCTTCTCAGTAGTTTGAAATTTCACTCCAGGGTGAGGTAACTCATTAGCAGGAAGGGCCTGGCACCATGAGATACATGCCTTTTACAAAAAACCAGAGATACATCCCTCTTGTGCTCCTCTAAATGGTGCCGGGGCCTTCCTAACACGTGCTGAATTCCTTCAGCCCCCAGAGAACACCTCTGCTTTCCCACAGGACTTTCCCTGGGAATGGAGAGGTTTAATTAGACAGGATGTCCGTGCTAATCATCAGTGCTGACCACATTGCCCAGGTTTTCTCCTCACAAAAATGTGGGAAGGAGGTGCTGGATAACAAATTCAGTAGTGAGGCCCTGGAGTGCCAAGCCAATACACAAAAACCCTTTGGATAATTGCCTTTCTTTGGAGAGAAACATGGATGCAATTGAGTTTACCAGATAGTGCCAAGATAACAGATTTCCCTTTTGCCACTGAATTTGTCTTCCTGGCCTCAGTTCTAAACCAGTGTGCACTTCAAATCAGGCAATCTGGAGACAGAAATGGGGTACGGACAGCACTGATTCCTTTCTAAAGTCTGGCACTTTAAATTCATGCTGGTTTTTCCCCTTGGGCTATTTTTTGGACAGTAGGACAAATATGTAAACCCTTCACATTTCTTGGCTGTGTAACACCAGCTCCCCTCAAATTTTTTTGTATTCTTTTTGATTTCAACCATCTTATTGTCGTTTTTTCTTAAGAATATATTGAGAATTATATTTTTGCTGAGCAGCGATGACTAACAGGTCTTGCATACAAATATATATAATATAGCTTCAGAAAACAGTTCTGCAGCTTTGGAGAAGAGTGGCACATTTCAGAATAGGATGGAAACACTACAGCTGGAGCTTGGCAGCCTTTTCAGCCCATTAAAATCTCCCAAGATCACTGAGATCAAGCATTGTAAAGATGTGCCAGATGATATATTAAATTTTAATCACATTTAAACATAACAGTAAAAACTTGCTTTGAATATGCCAGAATTAAGTTTTCAGAGTCAGCTCCTCTGGGAGAAAGTCACAATATGCTATTTCTTTATTATTGAATTTCAAATGAAAACTTTCATGGCTCAGTGTCCCACAGTTTTGCCTCTCTGCTCTATAAAATCCAGTTTTGTGCTGGAATGGATTAATTTGTACATTATTAGGTGGGAAGTAATTTTTGCCTGATGAGAAAAATCAGGGTTGGGGAATGTATTGGAAATGGGGACGGTGCTTCTTCCAAGGGAGGAGAGGAAAGGTGAACAGTGAAATGAAATGTTTTATTGTTACTCTGCTGTGTTCTATTCACAGTGAGCAGTGGCACTGGGCAGGTCTGGTCACTGCATGTCCTCCCTTCAGGAGAGCTTTGGCACCAAATTTAGCAGTGATGTCATTGCCCTTCATGTCCTTGGGGACACAGTGTCCATACCAGCAGTGACAGCCACCCCAAAGGGCTGTGGTATGACAAACCTTGGCTTTCTGGGAAGGTTTTTATGGATCCTATTAAAAATCCGGCCTCCTGATGCTGTTGCTTGGGCAAGACAGCGCCTGGAAGCGCCCTGGGCAATGCTTCCAGATACCCTCTGACCTGGGCTCATGGGCAATCCTGGAATTCCTACAGCTTTTTGGACCTCCCCAGAGCATGGAAAACTCATGATCTGCATTTCTCTTCCTGCCCTGCCAAGCAGAGGCAGATCCCACTGCTTTACAACCCCTCCTTGCCCTAGGGCGCAAACCAGTGCCAATAATGCACATTTCCAGAGCCACTTGTCACCGACCAGGAAGGAACATGCAGTCACCATTCCTCAGGGCTCACACACAGGAGTGGAAGCTGAGTTTCTGCTCCAAGAATTGGGAATTGGATGGCAGAAATGCTGTACTGGGCTGCTGCTATTCCAGCTCTGTCCCAAAACCAGGCAAAGCTCTGCACCTGAGCAAGGTTCCTGCAAGGATTTTTGTGGAAAGGAAGTGGGGAGGCAGCATTGGTGCCACTGGGGGAGAATGCTGCCAGTTACATCTCCAGAACCCATAACCAATGAATCCCCCTAAAACAAGCTAAAATGATCCTGATCTCAAAACTCATGGTGGGAGGTTTAATGCAGAGGGGCTGGAAATGAGGCAAGTCTCTGCCTTTTCCTCAGCAAGGGGCTGAGGAAAGCAGAATTCCAGTCCTGTGTGTCCCACCAGTGCTCAGGAAGCAGTGTTGGGAGGTAGGAATCATTAACAATCACTCTTCCCTGTAGTTAGATGACAAATGTTAGGTTCATTAACAAAAATTATTGAGAAATAGACATTTCAACCTATCTTGGCTGTACAGTGCCCGTCAAACTCAGTTACAGAGAAGGGGACAGGTTTCTTTAAGTACAAAATAAATACAAATTAATTTTTCTTACTGTCTTTCATGAATACTTTTATACATATTAATAGCACTTTCAAATAAAATTTTTAATAAACTGGACAGCATGAATTCTAAGAAGTTGTTTAGTTTAAAGTAGCTGCTGATGCATTTAGAGAGAAGAAAAAATACCTGGCACCCTGCAAAGGCCCATCACTGATAAAAATGCCCACAGATGGCAATTCAGGAATTATGGCAGTACATATAAATTGCTTGGAATCACAGCCTGAAACTTCAAACAGCTTTAAAAAATGCAAAAATCCTAAGCAACCTGGCTGCTCTGGCTGCAGGAATGCTGTGGTGTCACTCACTGATTACAATTCTGTGTGTTTGTACCTGAAGGTCCAGTGAAGCACCTCGGTATTCCCATTCAATGAATTCCTGGAATGCCACTGTGGGAAGAGCAGTGAGTCCTTCCTTTTGCAGCTGAACAGTGAAAATAAATGTCACTAAAATATCAGCGAAACAGCTTCCTAGGATCGAGCCTGGAATTCCTGTTTGGGAATAGGGAGAGTAAGACCTGAATAAGACCTACAAATAACCCTATGTCTACTTGAGGGTTTAGGATGGGAGCAAACACTTTGAGAACTTAAGAAATCCATGTAAAGTTAGTGTCCTAAGTTACTTTTCAGCGCTGAATTCAAGACTTGAATCACACTGCCAATCTCATGCAACTCTAAGAAATTATTTCCAGTATTCTGTAGATGAGTGGTGTTCAGAATCCTGCCATTTCAGCACGGAAATGGGGCTCACTCTGGGCAAACCCAGTCGTTCTCCTTCCCTTTGCTCGCTGGATTTTCATGGCAGTGTTCCCAACACTTCAAAGTCGTAGCTGTAAAATGAGGTGGCATCACAAAACTGAACAACAGGACGGGATTTTAAGGAGCCAAACCCACTGAGCACAACATTCCTGTCAATTACAACAGAGCTGAAAACTGTAACATAATTTAGCTTTACTGAAAAAAACCCAAAAACCCAGAGCTGGCTATTGTGTAGTAGAATGAAATTTCAGGAGAATTGTGCTGGTTGCCTGACTTAGAAGTAACTCAGTAATCCCAACTTGTGGCTGAGTGTGCTCTAAATTCAGGAGAAGAAAACTAAAAAGCTGAGTTACTTTTATTTAAAAGCATTTGTTGTAATTCTGGGAAACTAAACCCCATCACTTCAAAAACAACATTCTACACACACCAAGCGGAGAACAAAACTAAGGCTTAGAAACAAAGATTAAATAATATAAAACAGAGAACATGAAAGACTGCCAAGCTCTTAATCCTATTAATGTGCCAACTTTAATCCCAAACTCTCTCATTAAAAAGTATCTCAGCAATGTGGGGTTCCTTCCGCCCCGAGGAAGGGCCATGTCCCCATGAATGGAAATCCACAATAACATCATGCATGTTGTTCTGCAGTCTTTGGAGCATAAAGAGGGTGTTATTCTTCAGCTGAAATTAGGCAGATGTTGATTACCAGTCAAATGATGTGGTATCTGAGGCTTGTGAAGCAGAGAGAAATGTTTCTGGTAACATGAGGAGCAGCTGTGAAAACAGTGCAGGAAAATAAAGCTGACCTTGAACAACATTAGGAAATCAGGGCAGTTTTTAGGTGATATTTAAGTTAAAAGAATCCCACACTTCCGTTAAAAATACACTCGCCTCTTCTATTTGAATGTTTATAAAAGTGAGATTTTAAAACCTCACCGTCATAAATTGAATGTATTCTTCTAAATTTAAAAAAAAAATAAACCCACATAATCTTCTGGTTTAACAAGGAAGCCAAACCCGATCAACTCCTGCCTTCAACACGAGGAATTTTTGCATCCTGAGCCAAAAACACAGAGATGCACAAAATCCTGACCTACCTGAGAGTCCTAATGAGCTTAAACATAGACCTGGATGCCTGAACGGGAAATGCAGTTTGGATGCAGACTAGAACAGTTCTGTGTAAATAAAACCCTACAGAGAAACCAAATTCTGCAAAACATTTACACTGGGAAATAATGCACTGCAAATTCATACCCATATCACAAGGTAACTTAAAAAATCCTTGGTACCTGCTTAACTTTGAGGGTATTCATGGGGTTTTCACTCTTCAAAAGTTTCTGGGGAGTTTTAGTCCAAGTCATGAACTTCACTGTAAGGCTTTGATTTCTCAGGTACAGATAGGATTATCTCACCACCCTTTTCTTATGCAACTGGAAGCATCACCAAGACTTGGAAATGCTCTTCCATACATTGCTTTCCATAGAATAAAGGGAAAATCCTGCTACAGGTACAGTTAAATTCTTCAACAAGCTCTGTGTTTACAGATCCAAAACAACTGTGTCCAAATAGTCCACAAAGCTCCACTATTTTTCTTTCTCAAGATTTCAGAACCGTGGTTCAGCTGATTACTGTGCTGATGATTCAGTTACTTTACAGTTGGCTATGAGCATTTATGGATGGAATATCAGGAAACAAAAATACAGAGCAGGAAAAATAAAACTGCCTTTAGATCCCAACTAGCAGAAACATCTTCTGAACTAAAGATTCCTTGACTTTGGGTCAAGTGACAATGTAGACTTACAGGTAAGAAATCTATCCTGCAAACCCAGAGGAGAAGGTTTTTTCCCACTCACTCAGTATTGGGCCAGCTTTGCTGCTGCTCACTGTGTTTGCATCTAGAACTGAGCTTGTCCCACAGCCCCAAACATCTGAGTTGAGTTACAGATTGGAAATGAAGCTACTGTTTGCTGCTCCGTCCTGTTGAAAGGTTAATTGATAGATGAGACATTTGCCAGACACATTTGTTCTTTTTCAGCTGTTTAAAAATAATTCAAAGAACATTCAACAGGGGCTGGTTCTCAAAAGAGAAATAAAAACGTAGGGGTTTAATCTTAGGTTTCCACTCCTGAAAGAGTCAGGATGAAGTAGCACCTCAGCAGATCCTGAAGTAAACATCTCTCTCTCTGCTGGAGTCTGAAACTATTCAAAGCTGTGCAATAATTCAGAAACAACACTGCAAAAGAGTGGGTCCTGGATGTTGAAAGCATCAAAGGCAAAGCCTGTGTGGGACACCTGCACTCCAAGGCTGTGACAGGAACCACAGGTTTCCCAGATTTTTTCTCATGGCAGTGTGTTGTACCCACCTCATCCCCAGCCTGACAGTACCACCAATAGTTTGGCAGCGCTCCAGTGGGGATCTAGGAGTCATTTGTGACCTCCCAAAAACACTGCCCGAACCATCCTGACACACATCAGTCCTCATCCAGCACCCAGACTCCACTTCCAGCCTACCCCTGCCCCAAGACTGGGAATCTTCTGGATAAGAATTAAAAACCAGATGGTTTATCCGTATCCAAATGGATATTTTGAACTATCTCCAGAGGTGGTGATGGTGGCCAGCAAGTGTTGATTAAAAGCTCCCAGCAAAGCCAGTTGGAGGTAAAGCACTTGGACACCCATGGCAGAGGTCTGGATCTGACTGGAAGCACCCCAGTAAATTCATAACAAGCAGATTCTGAAAGATGCAATTAAATAGGAGTTAATCTGCAAAAGTGAGAGGTGCCTGAGTTCAGCTCAGGCTGCTTATTGTAAATAAAGATAAGGATTCACCAGCCACCAAGTTGAAAAGCAGATACCTGAAACAGTGAGAAGTAGGAGAGCTTCTGCAAACACAGAGTACAAACCTTTCTTATGCAATACAGATCACCTCAAAATATGTGAAATGGAGTTACAGCACCAGCAGAGCCTTTTCTTTTGGACTCAAACTAGAGAAAAATGAGTGGGAACAGGATAAAAAATATTGGCATCTTCATGAGAGTGTAGTTGGCAAATCCTTCCACATGGGCAGAAAAAACCAGAATATTTGCTGTCCAGGGACTTGCTTTGGAAAGGTTTTAAACAGTTCAGGTTAAGGGCCATTTATTGAGCCAAAACATCACCCTGGTGGCACTGGCAGGAATGGTTGCTCGTGGCAGAAAAGGTCCCTGCTCCCAGGGATGTATGGAATGCACACAGACATTCCCAGAGATTTCAAATGACTGACACAGCACCACTGCCACTCCTGTTGGAAGCCAACATGTGCAGATCAAATACTGGAACACAAAGAAAACAAACCCTTAATTCTCCCCAAAATTACCTCTAAAATAAGCTGCTTTAAAAACATCAGTGTGTATGTAAAGGTACACGCTGGGTATTAAATTACTCCTTTTCCAACATTATTTTATGCCAATCAGTCAATAATTTTTGCCTCCTTTTGGCAGCATTGGTGATACCTGTGAGCTTCAATCAGAGTTACAATCAGAGTTACCAATGCTTCTTTCTCCCTCTCATGCGTATTCCGAGAAATTTTAATATTTTCTGTGTACATGAATATTTAAGCGAGTTAATTCGCTCTCTTCATTGGTGAGAATCAAAGCTTTACCATAAACAAATGTGGCAAGAAAATCCCTGACACAGCTGAACAATCCAGCATGTTTAGTTAAACGAGGGCAGAGAAAGGGAGAGTGGCAATGCTGGGCAGATGGGACAGTTGCTCTAAATTACAGAGAAAAACTCTTACAACCTCTTGCACAAGTTAGAGGTTTTGTGGGCAATTTAAATCAGCAGCCAACAGACCATGTTTAATTTGGAATTCTAGCCAAGATACCTGTTCTACCTTTTCTGTGCAGTGCAGCATCACTTTAAGGGGGTTCATTGATTTTGGTCTGTTGTGACAAGTTCTGTGCAGATTTCTCTTTCTTTTGAGGTTGATTATTCATTCTCCTTTCCTGCTGACTCTGTTCCCTCTCTGCAAGAAAAGTTCAGTGTCTCAGATGTCTAGTTTCCTATCTAAAGAATATTTTTTGTCATGTCTGTGTACTCCTGAAACCCAAGTGTTCCTGACTGTGTTCCTTGGCAGCTCTGATAGCATTTCTTGCCATTATTCTCCTCCAAGAGACCAAGAGTGGGCCATAATAGATGGGGTTCAGCTTCTATGGCCTCCAGACACAAAGAAGGTCGATGAAACAATGTGGTCACACCCCCTCTCCAGAGTTTTTCTTGGACTCCTTGCATTATTTTACCATAACTGGGCTTTAGGTGACTGCATAGATGGGGTTCTGCTCACAAACTTGAAGTTATTTTGCTTTCTGGTTGTTCACATTTAAATTCCTGGCCAGTTCCAGATGCCTGACTTCAGCTGGAGGCAAATCTGAGCTGCAGTGGTGTTTGCTGGCCAGGCTGCACACCGACATTCCCCCTGGAGCAGCTCTGGTGAGGGGAGGAAGGAATTCCAGTCCCTTCCTGGGATTTCCAGCTTCCTCTCTGGTCTCCTGCTGAACCCTCTGAATTCATTCACTGCCCAAACTGAAGATGGGCACTGCTGAAAATCTCATTATCCCCCTTGTCCCCCATCTTCTCTTACAGAGTACAAATTTGAGCACTTGCAGTGACAGGGTGTTAATAAAACCCCTTCTTTCTTAATCCCACAGTAAACCCTGAAGGAAATCACCATCCTTTGGTTGAGAAAATTTCTTAATGGAAAACCCTTGGCTGGGTTTTGTTCTGGCTGGGAAAAAATCCTGTGGCACCAGCACTGCACAGGGGTATTTCTAAGTGGTCTATCCCAATACTCAAATGAAAATCATCAGTATTACACCATTGATTAGCTAAAGCAGCAGTTCTGGGAACTTCCCTTACATGACTACAATATAAACTAGGACATATAAAATAATAAATGTAGAAAGTAAAAAAAAATACATGTCTAAAATAAACTGTAGAAAAACAGTTAAATGAGACCTTAAAACCAGACAGACACATCTTTACCAGGCGGTGTAAAGTTGTCAAGACTGCCACAGGTGAACTGGGAATGCATTTCTATTTTGCTACAGCCAGTTAAGCAGGCAGAATAAAGGAAAAACAACACACCTGGAAGTAACCCCAGCCTGTGACCCCAGGGACAGGGACAGCCACTGCCACCTGGCCTGCAGAGCCCAGAGCCAGTGCAGCTCTTTCCTGCTTTATTCTAATATTATTCTCATATTATTCTCATATTATTCTAATATTCTAAATTCTATTCCATTATTCTATTTTTCTGAATTCTATTCCGTTATTCTAAACCACTGGACCTGGAAACTTGACCTTCACAGCTCCAAACCCCCAATGTGGACTCTTTTGCACGTTCTTTTGACAAATTCTTTCAGTGTATAAACCCAAGACACGTCGGTGCCATGTCCCAGCCTGGGATGTTTGAGTAGCCTGGGATGGGAAGGGCTGCAGTGCAATGGAACAAGAAAAGGGCCAATGGAACAGGAATGATTGCCATGTCTGGGGCACTGGGGTTCCTTTGGATTTGTAAAACAGCGTTGGAGCTCACAAAAGTGTTGCAATGAGGCAAAATCCTCTTTCAATAACTTCTTTTGAGGAAAAAGAAGTCTACATATACACTTCTGAGGAAAGCAAAGCCCTCTTCTCCCCCACCCCCCAAAAACCATCACTTCTGGACAAGAAGAGTTTTTGAACTGAGTTTCCATAAACTCGAGGTCTCTGTGGTTGGGGCTCCAGCAGTTGTCACTGTGGGATTTTCCTTTTACCAAAATTCTGGGTGTGATCTTCTAGGAATTGGAGACGTTTATGGAGCAAGTTTTAAGCTCCTGCACCCCAAAGAGGAAAAAAAGTTCTGATAGATGATAGATAGATAATAGAAATTCAAATTAATCTTACAGCAGAAACATCTGCATGTTGTGTATGAAAGTGCTTCCATTTAGGTGAAAGGACAGATTTGTATATGGAGAAGTTAATTGGAATATAAGGGCCTTCAAAATGATGCAAATCCATATTCTGTGTCCACAGCTATGCTGCATTTCATACCACACCCTCTGACTGACATGGTGTTTCAGAAAAGCACTTTTTGGGTGCTTTTTATCTACATTTAGGATGCCAGCCCAACTGTGTAACAGCCACACGCTTTTATTTAGGTCCCTCTCCTTGTGCCATTTATTCCTTGTCCCTCTGAGAGCAAGAACATCTTTCAGCAGCTTGACTGAAGTGTCAGACATTAAAGAGACAGGCAGGAAGAAGTGCTCAAAAACTGCTCCTTATATTTTAGGTAATTAAATGGAAGGGCTAAATTGAGGCTATAAAATATAAGAGAAAAGCAGAGCTTCATGAGTTATTATCATAACTTTTCAGTAGCTTACATCTTTTCCTGTCAACCGAGGTTATTGAGGTCTTGTTTCAAGGTTTTTGTAGCAGACCTGATTCTGATTATAAACTTGTGAGACAGGAGCTAAACTTTCCTGATTTCTTGGGAGGATGAGGATTTCTTGAGAGGAGATGGAGATCATATTTCTATTCACAGAGCTGTGGTGTAGTCTGTAAAAAAGCTGTAGTGAACTGCAGGCACAACTGAAAGAGATTCTTCCTCAATATGCATATAAATTTATGTATTTATAGATTTATATATTTATATATTTTTATATTTTTATATATTCTATATTTATATATTTACATATTTTTATATTTATATATTTGCATATTCGTATATTATTTATATATTTGTATATTTATATATTATTTTTATATTTATATATATTTATATATTTGTATATTTATACATTTTCATATTTCTATATTTCTGTATTTTGATATTTATATATTTAAAACAAGAATGCACATAAGGATTTATACATAATACATAAGTTCTTTTTCTTATATCTAGCAGTATCTTAAATATCTTCCTCGATAATTATTTTTCACTGTGCAGTTGCTGGTACTTAACAGATACTGGGGGAAAAGTCATCATTTGTTCATCCATTTTTTATCTTCTCCTTACCTCCTGTTTCTAGGATTATGAGATTTATCTGGGGAGTAAACTCCAATTTCCTTTCCTCTTTTAAGGAGTAGTAAAGTTGATTCCTTTAGCTGAGTAAAGTTGCCCTTCTTCAAACACTCGGACTGTGAAAAGCAGCTTAAGGAGGATAATCCTACCACTCGTGTCAGCACAGCAATATTAGATAAAATATTAGATACTGTGATGCAGAATATATTATTTAATAATACCAACTTGTACCAACGACAGTAATTCTTCACTCAACAGTTTTCCCTCTGTTGTTGTCTTAGAAATAACTCAGAGTCTAAAAAGGACACAAATTTCAGGGAATATGTGAATTTCAGTGGTCAAAGCTCAAGGATTTGGTTTATCCGGATTCCATCCATATCTGTGCCTTGGAATGGGCCCTCCAGTGACTGCTCAGCTCTTTGTGTCTTCTCTCCCTTCATATTTCATGGCTTTTGTCACTGTGGTGGGGTAGAATCAATCTCTTGGCAGGGAATTTACCCAGTAGAAGGAAATGTGCCCTCAGTAAAATAGTTCCTCACCATCACAAAAACCTCTAACACACAAGGTGATGGCACAGTTTATTTAGGGGTATTAATTAGTGCAGCTAGTTCCAGAAGGAGATCACCCAGGTTTGGGAAAGATGCTGTTAATGCCTAACTTTCTACCCTTTATTGCATAGGAACACTCTTGTGTGGTACAAACCCCTCACTTTTCTCCTGACTGTATAAACACAAAGGTATCAAACGATAAACTCGGTATGTTCTGTCTTTTACCCGGTTAAAATGATCTTCTGCTGATGTACAAATGGTTGGGAGAGGTTCCCTGTTATTCAGGAAAGGAGGAGTAAATATCTTCTGAACGCATTTCTAACCCTGAGTGCCCAAGGGCCGAGCATGGTCCTCCTGTAGCTCGAATTCATTTCCTTTCACTTCAGTCACCAGAGACAACCTCCAGCTGCAAAGTGGGGACAAAAAAGTTGCATTTTATCAAAGCTGAGTCCCACAGAAAAGCTCCATGCTCCTACTGAAATACTGAAGTCTGTATTTTGAGTGCAGAACGAATCGGAGGCATTCGGAATTACTGGCACTGGAACACGAAGTCTGGGCATGTGTATTCCATATATGCAAATTCCTCATAAGGAAGCAATAACTGCCTGACAGATAAAATGACATTATTACTGAACAACCAGAGGCTGTTCTCACTCACACTGAGAGGCCAAGCCAGCCGTGGAACACTTGAAACCGTGTCCTGAAAAGAAGTGCAGACTCGGAGGAATCCTGAGCCCCAACCACCCCTGAACCACGAGTGAGGAGAGGGAGATGGCCGGGCCCAGGAATGCTCCTGCAGGAAGTGCTTGTGGTTAAAAACAGAAGCAACCACATGAATCAGAGGTTTGAGGAGACAGCTAGACGACACTGATTGCAAAAAAATATTAATGCACAGATAAAAAAAAAAAGAGAAACTCAAGAGGGATGAAAAGGCCCCAAAAGATCTCTGTGTGTTTGAGTTTGGTTTCAGGAGAATAGAAGGGTAAAACCCAAATAGCTAAAAATGTAGGCAATAAAACTTTTTTACTGTTAAAAAAACCCAAGAAAATCTCAATTTGCCCTCCTTTGCTGTCTGGAAGCTTTCTTGCAAACAAACAAATGAATGAAACACACACAACACAAAAATAGTTCTCATTCTCTTCTCCACACGCACTAAAAGGGTCTCTTCATGATGAACCCCAGGACATTACACTTTCAGCCTTGCACAACTCCACGGAGACCTCTGGAGCTATCAGGGGTTATCTATAACTTTCCTCTCCTGTGCTAACAAGTCGAATTCCATAAAAATACAGAAATGCACAACATTGCAACATTAAACACAAGGGGGAAAGTAGTTTCAATTCTCCTACATTGAGTAGGCAGGAAAAGATTTACTGCATATAAACCATGTTATGGTTCTGAGAGAATAATGTTGTTTTCTCAGCCCTTTCCCTCAGAATTGAACAGACTCTTTAATGAGAAAACCCCTTTTTTTTTTTTAGGAAGTAATGATGAAAAGGAGAGCACCTCAAAACAAAACAACACAATCCTAATTTGTGCCTGCCAGCAGTGTAGAGCACACACGATCCACACCACTTTTCCCCTGGAAGGAGACCAGAGCACTGCAGACACACAGTTAATTTGTGGGATTGCTCACATCTGCAGATGATTAAAGAGATGCTGCCACTTACCACGTGAAATGAGGAATTTGCTGCTTGTACTTAAAAGAACCCTTTCCTCCCAATAAGTCTAAAATGCTCCTCAAAAAGGGTTTAAATGGCTCAGGAGGAGGGAACATGGTGCCAAGAGATAGAGGCTGGAGCTTGGAAGCTGCAGGCATCTGCATCACGTTGGTTATTCCATCTGGTTTGCTCTGCTAATTAGTGAGGAAATGGGAATTGCCCAGGGTGAGGTGGGACTGACCTCTACCCGGCTGGGTTTCCTATTCCTTTTCTTTAACTATGATGTTTACTGTGATAAAAACCAGGTCAATCTAGCAAAGATATGAGGGGGTTTTGGGGAGGAAATGTGATTTTGATGTCACAAAACTTTCCTCTGCTCTGGCCTTTGCCAGTGTCTCTCCACAGGCACAGACTGTTCTAACCCAGGAGCTGTAGCAGTGGCCATCCAGAATGGAGCAAACCTGATCTCCAAATCTCACTGATTTGGGGGGATAAAAATCCCCAGAGGAATTTTGGCCACGTACCATATTCTTAGAACCACTGTGCCAGAGCTGTAGTACATTTTAAACATCACATACAGCAGAGATGCCTCAAACAAAGAGAGGGGGGAAGAATCCATTTCTTCTTCCAGAAAATCTCCTACTTTCCTTGATTAAAGAACAGGAAATAAATTAAGTGCATCCAAACAGGGAGCACTGATTTCTCCAGGTTAACACAACTAATGGTGTGCCCTGTCAAGGCTCAGAAAAGTGAATATAAGACTTTTCTTCTGATTTCAGGCATGAAATCAATGCTTTCATCTTGCCTGGCCCAGGCTTTCAGGGTGATGCCTCAAGTGTGTTTATTTGATCAGCAATTCTGTCATCAACAGCAGTGTCCCTTTCCTCTGCTCACTGATTATAATGATGGGTATTTTGTCAAATTTTATGGGATTCAAGTCTTCCAGAGATTTTGATGGACAGTTTTTGTCAAAACTGAGTGGTTTCCAGATTCTTGGGAATTCAGATTTACATCACAGACAGCCCACTTGCTTTTGTTTTCAGGAGCTCAGCTGGTGCTCTTATGGTAAAATCTTTAAAATCTACTTGTAGCTGAAGTGTCAAAACAATGCTGAAATCTATCAATGTAATTTTCACTTTTGCTCATAAAATTGGGCATCTGCTCATTTGCATTTCAATCTCTCTCTCTCTTCCAGTGATCCGAGCAAAAATATCCAGTGAAAAGGTGGTTCCTGCCAGTGATGATCCCCTTGATACCCACAAAATGATCCGGTATGAAATCAAACAAATAAAGGTACATGGAATCACTCAGCTTTTTTGAAGTTCAATGCTGATAACCTCTGCATATTTCAGCCCAAAATAATTTAGCCCAAAGTGCTGGGAAGCTGGAAAAGCTGCTCCAGCTGCCTCCACAGTTAGACCCAGATGAAATACACAGAATAAACCAAAGGAGGGATGAAAAAAAGAAAAGAAAAGAAAGCTGTTCTGACATCCGGGTGGTTTTTGCTAAATAATGATATTTTGATGAGAAATTTTGTTATTGATAATTTATGAAGGTTCCAAAAAATGTGCTTTATCCTGTGAGTGGTGTCAGTACATCTGGTTTTGGAGGATTCCTGTTCACCTGTGCTCTGATGCTGTGGCAGCTCTGGATGATCCAAACTTTCCAAACAGAGGGGAGCATTTCCAGCTGGGAGAGCAAACCCTGTGTTTGTTGTGAACAGGGATATTTGCAGGGCAGGAGTCCTTCCCTCACACTCACATAAACAAAAATCCACTTGTATGAGTGTTACTGGGGAAGCAAACACCCAAAGGCACATATCCAGAATCTCACAGGATTTTTCCACTATTTGTTCAGCTCCAATAAGGAGATACCTTCATTAATACATTTTAAGAATATATATCTTGATCCCATTTAAGTCACTGTCAAACTCTGGCTGATGTTCAAATGATCATGGTTTACCTTTTTCTGGAATACACAAGAAGTAATCTCTCTAAATTAAAATGTGTGAGTGTGCACAGGTGGTTTGATTTGGTTAGTTGGTTGTTTTTCTAGGTGGTTTCATCTCTTATTTTTCACTGAACATTATTTTTTAATATTTACATTTAAAATACAAACTATAAGCCATAAACTATGAATAGTGTATAATATTTTTATTTACTGGGAGCAGTTAAGATCATTATGAATGGCTACATGCTTTCAAAAGAAAATTCAATCATTCATATTGTATCCACTGATACAACCCCCTCACAGGAGTTTAAGTAGGAAAAATCTGTGGTAAACAAGAATAACCCAAAGTATTCATAAGGATGGTTATCACACATGATTTCTGTTAAGGTTTTACAGCAACGTCTACAAGCCAGTCTCTACCTTGCTAAAACGAACCCCAAAGCTCTTCACCATCTGCCAATTTCTGTCTTCTTAAATATTAAGGATATGTTCAAGTGTTTCTTTACAGAAATAAGTACATCAATGCCACAGAATTCCCTTTCCTCCCACTGGCACTTTAATGTTCTGCTGCTACTCTGCAACACTTCGGTGACTTGATAGGAATGCAAATCATCTTCTACCTCAGCACAAACAAGAAGAATGAGAAGTCTAATCTGAATGATTATTTTCAGTCTGTAATCCCATTCTTCAGCACCAGCACAAGAATCTCTGTGTGAAATCTCTGAAATATATTTGTGTATGGCAGCTGCTTTGGAGTTTCTCCCTAATTTTCACCAGTGGAGGCCTGTTCAGAACTCAGGCAGCAGTAAGAGATGTTTGTTTAATTCCAGCCCAGTTCAGAGGGCAAGTCAGCCAGGCCTGGACAAAGCAGAGATGTGGTTTTTAACGAAAGATGCTCTACACCATCACACACAGGCTTAGACTAACAACAGTGACAGCCCCCACCCCTCAAATCCTTCCATCTGAGCAGAGGGGGTTCAGGACCACTTCAGGACCCAGCTCTCTGCTCCAGGGAGGGAGGGATTTTGGGAAGGGAAGGATTTTGGCTGGAAAACAGGAGCTCTGTGACCCGCCCACCCTCTGTGGGGGTTCACCTGTGCACCCAGTGATACCAGAATAAACCCAGCAAGGCGACTGTGCCTGATAAACCCCACAGGAGTGACAGAGGGGGAGGCAAGCTGTGACATCCCAAGGATCTAATTGGTGGGTGCACAGAGGTAAAAATTAAAGCTGCTGGCCAATGACTCTGTTTGCTGAGTAACTGAGCCCAGAGCAGCAGCTTGGTCACACCATGGCTCACCTCAGGCGGCAGCGTTTGAAAGAATTTAACTCCTCAGTGTGCGTGTGCAGGGGGAGAATATTCTCTGCTCGCTGTTCTGACCTTCTCCCAAGCACTACTGGTGATTCCTCCTGGTGCCCTGCAGTCCTACAAACTGAAGGGTCCTGTGGATGTCCAGTGGCTCTGACCACGGGGCTCTGGACAGCCCAGTGCAGGAGCAGGCGCGGGGTGGGGGACAGGCCAGGAATGTGCTTTGTGTAACACAGCAGGCAAGAACAGACTGCCCAATCATCCCCTTGGAGCTGTACAATTCATCCACGATTATCACCTCAGTGTGAATTTTGGGGAGTGTTTTTGGGCCACTCAGATATTCACATTTCCCTCATCAATTCTCCTCTCTTGGAAAGGGAACACAGAGCCTTTGGAGGTTGTATTGGACTGTAACAGCAGTCTGTGCTGTTTCTCTGCTCTGTTGCTCTCAGGGTTGTTGAGCTGTTCCATTAATGTGGATGGCTTTAATTCTGTCTCTCTGATTTTAAATCCAGTGCATTAGGCTTAGCATTAAAACGTTGCTACTCTAGACGGAAATATTGGATATTATTTTGGTATTCATTTTCAGAAATAAAAAAATGTTGACAACAGGGTTTTTCATTTTATAGGGGTGGGTTGGCATGTCAAGAAGCCATAAATCTTTTCCACTATTGTTCTTTTCTTGCAATATTTACAGCATGATATTAAAGAGAGAAGATAATATATGATTTACGTGAAATTGAATATTTCTCCATAATATTTTTGTAACTGACTTGGTCATCATACTCCTTCTCAAATCTTAAAGCCAAGACGTGTTGGTGCTGGTTACACCCCTCAGAAGGACAGGGACAGTGTCCATACAGACTTTAGGAGCAGGTTCACATCTCTCTATCCCCCAAATCCTCACCTTGTTTCCCTGCTTCAGTAAAGTCTCACCAGGAGCTCAGGTGTACACGGACCATGCAGTACCAAATCCAACCACCTTATCCCTTTATGGAGAAAAATCCACGCTTTTAGGAGATGGGAGGCTATGATTGAGAAGATTAAATATGATTTACTGAGTTAAGCACAAGATTATAATCTTTAGAAATGCTGTAACAATTATATAGGTCAAAACCAGAGATAAGTCAGGCAGGAATTTCAAAAAAACCCCAACCAAGCAAGCAAAATACCTGCAACAAAACGAACACCAAACTCATTTAAATATTAACTAAATCTCTATTATGCATTGCTATGCATATTTAGGGGGTTTTATAGCTAAATCAAGGTGTGTTGTCTGCATAAAGCCCCCAAATTTGAGATCAAGGGCTGAGACATCCATGGAAAAGCTGTTCCCTACAATCTCCTGAAGGTTTCTGAATGTGGAGAGAGCTTGAGGCAGAGGACACGTGCAGAGCTCACGTGGTGGCCCTGTCCCAGACACATTTTCCTCATCATTACGGAGGTTTTCTGTGATTTCCACTGCTGCTTTGGACAGGGTGCCAGTTTGGTTTGTGTTTTGCTCTGGCTGGGCCTGTTTGTTTTTTTCTCTGAAGTATTTCAAACCCCATCTAATATTTTTGGATCGGCAGCGCGGTGACAGCAACGTTGGCTTTTTTCCCCCCTCCATAAACAAGTCTTCAGAAAAACCAACACATTACAGTGTATTTTCTAGTGGCCTGTACTATTTAAATCTCCTGGGGGGGCTTGAGGAACACAAACACATTTTCCAGTGACACCAGCTGTGACTGGGAGAGCTGTGAGCCCCTGCCATTGTCCCCAGCTGTCAACACGTGGCATGATGTCACCGGGCTGGTGGTGGCACACGAGGTGATGACAGCCACTCTGAGGCTGAGCAGCACCTTCTGCTCCCTCCTCGCTGTGTTTGGACACAGCCAAGCCTGTTTGGATCTTCTAATGGCTCATTTAAGATTTCTTTTCGGGGTTGAAACTGCTGGTTAAGGGGCAGCCAGTCTGAAAACTGTGCTGATCCCAAATCTCTCCATTTTGGGGCTGCAGGGTGTAAATCCTAAGGGCTGGATCAAGTTTTCCAGCAATTATTTGAGAAGGTCTCATTGGTGAGAATTTTGGATATGGAAAACTACTTTGCTTTAGTGACCAAACATGAGAACGATGCTCAGAAAATGCTCAGTTCTTCAGCGTGTTAGGTGTCCCTGGAGATCCCAACAACCACAGAGGTCAAGAGAAAATTCCCCACGTGAATACACCGAGAAATATTTGCATTTTGCTTGGGGTGAATGTTGTCTCTGCATTGCTCCTCAAAGGGAAGATGCCAGTAGAATATAAATTGAAGAGAAAGTTTTAGCAAGCCATTAAATGCACTGAAAAAGCACATTTTAAAAGCTATCATTTAAAAAATGAAGACCTACCTAATTTCCTCCTAAAACTATTGGATGTGTTTCATTAAGTGGAGAGAAAATTCCAATTGTTGGTGCTTTCTCATATTAATTCAGACTTTGGAGCCTTCTTTAAAGAGATGCCCTGTACCTCTTCCAGCTCTTGTTTGCAACTGTTTTTTCATGCTTGTTTTCCACTACTGACTCTCTGTTTCTGATCATTTTCAGATGTTTAAAGGATTTGAAAAGCTCAAGGATGTCCAGTATGTCTACACCCCTTTTGATTCATCACTCTGTGGAGTGAAACTAGAAGCCAACAACAAAAAGCAGTATCTTCTTACAGGTAAAATGAAACACAGTTAGTGTTCCTGGAAAGCCAGAAGTAACTGCTTAGAGTGAATTTGCTAAAATATGCTAAAAAGGAATGCATTTGTCTACTAAATGCAAACACAATGGGATGTAAAAATTGTGTTCAGCTGCAGTTATAGCGTGGTCTTACATGCTTTCCATCCTTCCTCCAGCAATCTTAGAGCAGTTCCAAAGGAAGTGAAGGTCAATGATGATATAATTAATAAAGAGAAGGAATTTTGATTCAGTACTTGCCATTGTTATTCAATTCAAACCAACAGTACTGATTTTCCCAGGAATGCAAACATGCATAATGAGCCAACACGTGCCTGTGTGTCTGCAGGTCTGGGCTTCAATGTAACCACAGATTTTTCCAGAGAGTCCTAAAATCCAGTTTAACATAGCACTGCATTCACGTGCACCTCTGGCAGGGAGATTATCAACATCTTTTGAAAAATACCCTTCTTCAATCTTTTACATCTACCCAGCATGCAATCAGAAGAGTATTCTCTCAGTTATAATTAAATTAATTCCAAAAAATGTTTTAAGTATGACTAATTTGGTGCAATTAGTTAAAAACTTGAGGTCTTCTTACACTCCTGTTCCAATGTTTAGAAAACATTTTTTTTGCCTTGCTTTTTTTGTGTTTTCCATGCTGCAGGCCAGATTTTAAGTGACGGCAAAGTGCTCATCCATTTGTGCAACTACATCGAGCCGTGGGATGATCTATCCTTGTCTCAGAAGAAGAGCCTGAACCAGAGGTACCAGATGGGCTGTGGCTGCAAGGTGAGTGCAGAGCAGAGCAATGCCTGCTCCCTCCTGCGCCGTTCAGTCGCGTTTTTGAGCGTAAACCCCGCTCCAAAGGAAGCTGCAGGGTGCTGACCGAGCTCTTTGCCCCCAGATCACCACGTGCTACATGGTGCCCTGCTCCATCACGGCCCCCAACGAGTGCCTGTGGACAGACTGGCTGATCGAGAGGAAGCTCTACGGGCACCAGGCCAAGCACTACGCCTGCATCAAGAGGAGTGACGGCACCTGCAGCTGGTACCGAGGGGGGCCTCCCCCCGAGAAGGAATTCATCGACATCAGCGAACCTTGAAGGGCTCACTTCCTAAAAAAACAGAACAAACAAACCCTTGGAGGCTCATTCCATCCGACCCTGCACGCTCACAGCTTTGAACTGCCATGGTCTCATGTATCTGTTGCTTAGAAACAAACACCAGTTGTCCTGTAAAGAGTCTGTGGGGTTGGCACTCGTGCAGGACGAGGGACAAACCTCCTGGAGGTACCTGCTCTGCTCTGTTATGCTTTGCACAGAGGGCTGGCAATGCTCCCCTGTGTCCTCCAAGGCATAACAGGTTCCCTTTTGCCAATATGAATGTACAAGAACAAAAGAATTGCCAGAATTTTGCCCCCTGTTTGATAACCTGCAGATTAAGAGCTCCCCGTGTTTTATTCCAAATCTTTCCAATGAACTACAGAATGTTTTATAGAACTATTTTTTTTTTTTTTTCTGTATGAAAGTCTTGGATACAAAAGAATTATTGTACAGTGTATATGTAAAGTATTATAACAATGTGCTATTAAAAAAAAAAGATTCACAAATATTTCCTTATCTGTTGAAACAAGTTGAACACTTCTGTGATTAAAACAACCTGTGCTCCACATTTTGTACGTTCCTTATGTCACAGCTTCCTTTATCCACGGAGTTGTAACTTCCATTGATAACAAGGTTAAGAAACAGCCTTGATAATCAAAACCCCCCTTCCCAAGTCAGCATTCCTATGGATAGCCACACCTTGCTGAAGGAAAACCCAGATGTTTAATGCTTCAGCATTCCATGGAACAAATTCCAAGCCCAAGTGATGACAGGATAAAACTGCTCAGAATGACAAAAATCGTGTCCATCCTGCTGCAGCCCTTAACACCTCCCAAAATACATGACCAGGTATTTGTACCCCAGCACTAGAACTTCATGTGAAAAGATATGCAACAAATATTGCATAACTTACACTGCAAGTGGTCTCTGGAAGCTCTCAGATATTTGACCCTATTTAATATGATTTAATTGTTTTTAGTTCATGAACACCCACTGTACTCTGTCAGTGAATTCAACTACTTGTGAACTCAGGCTAGAGAAGGGTTAAAACACAATTTGCCTGTTACTTTTTAGTGTGTTAACTTTCCTGAATTGATGACTGGAGTTAGTAACTAATCTCACACATGTATTTAAGTTTACAAAAGCAATTCAATTCACAGTGGTGGAACTTGGGGAAGTGCAAATGCCAAAGGTCAGACTGTTCATGTCCCAGAAACTGGGGGAGAGCCCTCAGGCAGGATGGGAATCTCCAGTAGCTGTTATTTCTGACAGATTTTGCTCTCTCTGGTTTCTCCATTGGCAGAGATTCAGCTCTCCTCTGCTCTCACGGGAGCTCCTGTGGTGGGATCAGGTCTGTTTAAAGGGTTCACACAAACATTTTCCAAGTTCCTGCCAAGCCCGGGGGGCACTCCTAGCCTGGGGGCTCAGTCAGGGTCAGCACATTCCTGCCCATGGGCTCAAGGGTTTCCAAATGGCTTCTTCAGCCTGTTTGCTGGACAGTCCTGACAAAACCATGGGGATTTGACTTGCCAAGAACATTTGCACATCCCTGACTCCCTTCAATCCCACGAGCAGCAGTTTGGACATGAAATTCAGCGTGACCCACGTACCTTAGGACACACCAGGACATGATGCACTGGACAGATAACAGACACTTGAAAGAAACCCCACTGCATAAAGTATCTTTTGTGTCACATTTTCGTGTCTCTAACATTTCTTTCGACAATTCCTTGAGCCCTTATCTAAAGGACAGGTTTGGAAACACTCTTCTGAGCAAAAATATTTACTTTTGCTGTGGCTAAGTTTATACATTTCCAGTGAAATGCAAATCGTGCAAGGCCAACAGGAAAGCAAGTCATTATTCCTTTGAGGAATACATGTCCCATGATATATAAAAGCCAATGCTTGACTTCTGATTTACAATAAATCAGTCTGGCTCTTTTAATTTACAACCCTAAATTAAAACCATATATATGTGCTGCCAAATGTAAAGCCCAGCTTGCTTTCTGCTTTATTCAAGACAAACCAAAGATTTCCTAACACTAATAATTTGGACCATAAACTTACATAAATGAAACAAAAAGAATAAAAAAGCTACATTTCTTCCAAAAAAGAATTGATATTGCAGTGACAATACTGGCAGAGCTCTTTACTGACAGTGCTGTGCATTTGTATTACTAATTACAGAAAGATTCAAAGCCAGGCCTTATTTCCTCGTGTCAGATCAAACCAATTCCTAGAGAATCCCACAGAGCTCGATAACCCCAAAGGTTGATATTCAATGGTTAATATTCAGTACCAGTCCTGCAGCATTTGTCTCCAAATCCATTTTGAGGGGATGGTGCCTTTTGGGGAACACTGCAGCAAACAGATATTTTCTGCTTTTCAACTCACCAGAGCTCTGTTTCTATTTCACTTTTACAGTAACCAGACCTTAAACTCAACTCACCCAGCCCAGGTTGCCTTCTCTGTGCACCTTGCACAAATAAATGCTTTCTCTGATATGTATGGACAGACTGTAATACAAATTGCATGCCACAATTAGTTTTAAAAACATTTTCTATTTGTCCTGCCATAAAATATCCCACATGAGATGTTTCACAATTAGTGTCTGTCTACTTTGATTTCTGGCCAAGCATAAATCTGCCCAAACTTCCCACAATGGATGGTACAAAAGTTAATTTTTTCCCTCATATCAATAAATGTGGCAAGAAAAGCTTTACAAAAACCCCTTTCAGAATGAGATTTTATTTTCCTTGAGGAAGATTCTGAAAAGGCTTGACTGCAGCGTGGCATTCTGAATATGTTATTTTCCTATCAGGAGATTTTCTGTAGTGGCAGCGATATATTATCAATAGCAGGTTATTTTAACACCACTTTCTTTTTACTTCTTGAAACTGTGCATGCATTACATGAGAGGGTAGAGCAGAAATGCAGCCTGGCACAGTGTTTGATTTTAAGATGGAAATGACTCGCATGACTTTTGATAAGAGTAGAAAGAAAAGAAGAGAGAAGGGAGATTGTGCAGGTGAACAGGGGAGGAAAAAAACCACCTGGAATATTGCTGGTGTTTCCTCAACGTTCCAGTGAAGTTTTAATTAAATTGTTCAGCAATTATGTTGAAAAAGCCGTGTTGTTTTGGCCACGGCAGAGAACAGAAGAGGCGGGAATGCAGTGAAATAAAGGGAACTAATTACTGAGGGAAAGGCTGTAGATATGACTCAACTAGCACTGAGTTCAAAAGCCTCCCAGCGTTCTGTGTAATCAGTCTGGGATGAATGTTTCTGTTTCAAAAAGTGTTTCATTAAAGCAGCTCCATTTTTACACAAAGCAGTGGCATCTTTGTTTATTTACCTTTTATTGCCCAAAGCCTTGGCACAAACGATCAGCAGAGGGTGGAAGGAGCACCTCTGGCACGCACAGCTGGCCCTCAGCTCCCAGAGATCTGGGGCTTTCTCCCTCTCCCCACGTCCCCCCTGAGCTGGTTTGCACTGGAGGGTGGGGACAGCTCCAGGTTCCCATTTGAAGAATAAAAAGGGAAGGAGCAAAGGCAAGAGGAGCTCAAAAAAAAAATATTTTAAACTGCCAATTAATGGCCAAATTCTGCATCAACACATGCAAATGAGGCCAGCTGTTGATAAAGTGTTGAAAACCCAGAACAAAACAAAATGATATGGTTTCAGTGCAGCATGAGAAGACTCTGATTTCCAGATCATCTTACAACCCACTCTAGGAATTCAAACAAAATGTTATCTCGTATCACATTGCCTGATTATTTCCCAAGCCACCAAGTTCCAAAAACCTTCATCAGAAGGAATAAAACCAAACAAATGAGTGTCATCACAGGCAGCTACTGCAGCCGTTCTGAGCGGCAATGCAGCACCCAAACATATTCATTTTCTCTGGATTAACATTCATTACCATAGAAATATGTGAAAAAAAATTACATGACTGTGGAGAAAAACATTCAGAAGTTCAAACAAAAGAGAAATAACTTATTAGTTCAGACTTTAACGAGCAATGTGGAGGAATGTAGGTAGGGAAAACCACTCACACAGTTGCTGACCTCAGAAGAATACGCCATATAAACTTACAAGTCTGACACATTAGTTCTTGCCCCAAAATGAAATGTTCTTTGTTTCTGTGTACTGCAGTTTAGCAATGCACCCCAAAGACCTGCTTTTTCAATAAATCGTAGCCAGTCTCAAGTTGGAAGGATCCCATAAGGGTCATCATGTCCCACTCCCTGCTCCTCACTGCTGCCTAAAACTAAACCATAGCCTAAAAGCATCATCCAGCTGCTCCTTGGACTCTGACAGGCTCATCTGTGTTACTTTCATGTCTGTAAAGCACTGGGAATCAGTGTTAGCTCAGCTACCCGAAGATCACCAGTCACAACCACCCTGATTCTGGCTGAGTTCAGAGCTCTGCAGTGACCAGTGCATCATCTCCAAAGACAGGAAACGCTCTGAACACATCAGGAAGGACTGGGGGCAAAACAAACCATGAAGGTGACTCTTGCACTTTAACAGTTGTTCAGTGTCCTTGTAACCATTTAATCTCTCTGAGATCTGAATTTGGGCAGCTGAAAAATGGCCACCTTTCCATCTGAGCACGCTCCAGCTCACCATCACAGTGCTTTCAAGTGGTCACCCAGTCCCACCTCTCCAAAAGCTGCCAAAATGGCTTTTGGAATAGACAGTAAATGGGGAAAAAGGAATTGTTTGTGACAGTCCCTGCTTTACAGTCACAGAAAGCAGATTTAGCACTGCTGTTTGCACCTACCATCTCCTTGTGATTTGGGTAGAACGTCTGCTCAATTAGAGGGAACTTCTCTGGGCCCAAAGTTTTGTAGACAGACACCAGCTGGGCAAACTGCAAAACAAAGCAGAACAAAACAGAAAGCTTAGGAGAGGAACCTCATCGTGCCCACATGAGCTCATACTGACATTTTGCATCTTCTCTTGGGTGTTTCATAAACTCAGTGGATCCAGGGGCACAGCCCACACAGCCTCTCTCCTCCTCCTCACACACCTTTTTAATCCACCCAAGCTGTGGCTTCATGTGAAGATCAACACAGAAAAACACCTTGAAAAGTTAATCCCCCACAGGTAGAGAAAATGAAATACATGGGAATACTGGATTTCAGATATCTCATTGTCTGTATGTTTTAAGAAGATTCTGTGACAATAAAATCATCATAATTTCATCTTTTCTATCATCTTGAACCTAAAGACCAGGCATTTATCATTCATTTAGTGGCTGCCACCTCCCTGACATTGATTTTGCAGTGTTGGCAAAGAGATAAAAGCAACTGTGTCACGTTAACAGGTCGGGTGAGAAACAAACTGGAGAAGTTCCATCTCCCAGGCTGCAGCCACGGGCCGTTCCCACATGGCCATCCTTGCACCACCACCAAGGGTGGGGATGATTTCAACTGCTCCATGTTATGCCATTTCTATTTGTGTTTTTTATATAATATGCTGATAGTCTATCAATGCTCCTGCCTACCTGCACTCTGGACTGCAGCAGCTTTACGCTGAACAACATTTACATGCAAAACAAGAGAATTCTTTATTAAATAGAGATGGGTTTGGGGCTGTTCTTTCTCTTTACTGAGCAGATAAACTCTCCTCTGGTAACAGTTGGAAAACTAAATCACTCCTGAGCCTGAGCTGAGGTTTCCAGGGAGCAGGAGGGCTCTGGCAGCCAAAGCTCACTGTTCCAGGACTCCGAAGCTCTGGCTCGGCCGTGCCTGTGATGTGTTCAATTGTCGTGATGCCAACACGGGACATAAACAACTCAGCACAACACTTTGAATAGTGGGATTTGCTGGTTGCAAACAGCACAAAAAGCACAGAACAATAGAACTCTGTCCATAATGCAGATAAAATACTTACTCTGAGAAGAGGCTCAGGGGGCAGGGAGAGCAAAAACTGTTTAAAGGGGAAAAAACCCATGAAAGCTTTGCTTGCATTTCCAGCTGGCAGAGAGGACTTGTTTAATTTAGTGGTGTTTACTTAGGTTTGGTAAAATACATCTTTAAATTTGGAAGGCCAGTGGAAAATACCTTAATGATGAGTAGTCTTCACCAAAAGCCTAAGAAATTGTAGTTGGGTTGTGTGCTGTGCAAATCAGGCCTCAAGGAAAGGAAATATTATCACAGCTACCAAAATAAGGTGGTTTGGGAATAGGATTCCTGACAACTTACTCGTTATTTTTGTTCTGATCCAAGAGCCAAATTCCAAATTCCACAAGAAAATACTTACTATTAAATACATGATTCTTGCCAAATAATTGTTGGGTTAAAATAAATCTATTTACCTATCTTTAAGTAAAAGCCTCCAATGGAAAAAAAAAAAAATCATCTGATTGTATTTCCTGTGATTCTTTCCTTACTTTCTTTTCCGTTTTCACTGAAAGGGAGCAGAAGACAGTAAGAAACTGGCATTTTTTGTAGGGATTGTGGTGTTGATGCAAGAGGTAAGAAAGATTCTTTTTAAATTAAAATAAAATAATATAGTTAATTAAATAGTTTATATAGTTAATTAATAGTTAATAAAGATAGTTAATTAAAATAATATAGTTAATTAAAATAAAATAGTATTTTAATTAAAATAAAATAGTATCAGCCACAGATAACAGACGTGTATCATTCCAAATTACCCTCTAATCCAGTAATTAAGCTAGGAGATAGCAGGTGGGAAAAGGAGGTAGGTTTCCATTTGTGAGGCAAAGGAGAGAAATCTCTCAAATTCCCACAGATGGGGGAATGATTTATCCTTTACCCTGCTGAGATGCTGCCTCACCTCCGTGTCTACAATCTGGGAATCTCTTGTCAATCATTTCTCCCCCAAAGAGCAACCTGATAAATTCAGCCCCAACTCTTATAAAATTTCAGCATTCTAATTGTACGTCCATAAACAGCCATAAATATTTCTTATTTTCCCTGATTGCTACTTTATAAATTGCTGTTTATAAAGAGGAATTTAATTTACATTTTAATGACCTTCTATCATTTTTTAGGTGGGATCTGGATTATATATTTTTATATTTTCCTTTTCAGCAGCTGAAGCAAATGAACACCAGTCCTGGGCAGGAGCACCATCTTTTTAGATGATAAAGTACTGAATTATCTAATCCAATTCTGAGCATTTACAAACATGGGATGTTCATGAAATAGAAAGTACTAATAGAGCCTAATACTAATAAGTATTTTATATGGATATCAAATCCCATAATCATCTAAAAACCCCCCAACTCATAGAGCTCAGTATTTCAGCAGAAGTCTTCTTTACATCTTAAGAAAAATCAAAGGAAGTGGAAAGAGGTTCTCAGTTTAGCAAGCTGAATTTACCTCTCATTTTCCAATTATGCATCTTATTTTCAGCTCAGAGAGGGATATCCTCAGGTATGTGTGTTTACAGTTTGCAGATTATTATTTTAAGAGGAAAATCGTTGGGTTTTGTAGCATTCATTGCAATGTCAGCTCTTTTCTAGGCAGGATAAAATGCTTCCACACCCAGACTATGGATTGTTCCTCCAAAACAGAACAGGACGATGACTGCTGTGCTTTTCCTCCTCTCCAACAAGGTGTGACACAGAGAATAAATATTTAGTCAAAAAGGAACTTATGCCCCTTGATTTCATATCAAATCATTCTGGGGTTTCCTCACCCCAAGACTGGAACTCTAAATTTGGCTGCACAGATCACGCTGTAACCAAGCAGGAGTTACCAAAAATCCCTTTGCTATCTTCATAAAGAGTTGGATAATTACTTTGCTTATCACTCTCGAGGAGTTAAAATGTGCTTAATTACATGCATGCCATCTCTGAGATGCTCGGATTTGTTCCTAAACAAACCACACCAACTTCTCCCTCGAAGATAATCAGATATTTAAAACTAATGACTGCAGATGGTGCTACCCTTAATTCTGGAAAGCTGCTAATCCCTCTTGCCAGGCTGGAGGATCTGTAGCACTGCCCATTCCACTGGGGAATTTCCTGGTGTGGTGAGTAGGACTTTAACTCAAGGAACTGCATCCCGTTTGCCTGTTCCCTGTTCAGGCAGGACCTCATGGCTATGGACTTTACTGAACCCTCTCTGTCAGAGATTTCCCTTTTTTGAGGGTTTGTTGCCTGTTCTCTTTACAAGTTGAAGTTTGCTCCTGCTGGCAGTAGGAGAATTCCAGCTGCTCATCTAGTGCTTCATGGGAACGACTAAAACAATCCCCAAATTCTCTGGATAGTCTTTTACACCCACCCAGAGGAGCTGGCGTTCTCTAGGAGTAGAGAAATGGGAAAACTTGGATGGGTGAACACTTCTTGAATCTGTCTGTCATAAAAAACATCACTTTTAGCTGAGATTTAACTTATCTCTGGCTGCTCTGAGGTGTGGGCTCATCTTAAGGGTGAAGAAATTCCATGAAATACCAGTTTACCTCTGGATGTCCAGCTATAAACCTGCCTCCTCCCAAATGCATTAATGGGTATCAGAACTTGTGGCTGCAATTCCTGAAGTAAAATTTTCTCCGTTTCTAATGTGATCTCAGCATTCACCAGGGATGGGGTCTCTGCAATGGGATTTTCCCTTTCAATACGCATTGGAAAGGTCCCTTTGCCCTACAGTGCTCTGCACAGGGCCCCTGGAGGGTTTGTGAAGCTGAAACTGGAGTTGATCTGCATTATGGGCTGGTCATGTTACAGCTCTGTTATAGGGAATTAACAAAGAAAATGACACACTGACTGCTTCATCCCCTCCAGATGGCACCAGGAAAAATGTCCTGAAGTCCATTTTTAGGCTGAAATGTCTCTTTTCAGGCTGAAATGTCCATTGTCAGGCTGAGGCTCAGAAATGGGGCTGGTCATGCCATAAAGGCTGGATGACCTTGTGAGAGTAAGAGATGTTCAAAAGCACAAACGTAACAGGGGTCCTTGCAGGCCAACAAATTGAGGCACACACATTGGAGATCCTTCAGAGGGAGAAGGAACAAGGCAGCTGTGTGGAAGGGGCTGGAAGGATACATTTGACACATGGACTCTGTGGGAGTCAATTAACTTTGGCCAAGGTTTTTCTCTATATCTGCATTTTAGACATGGTGCCTGTAGTGTATTTTCATATTACATGACTGTATTTTTAATATTATTATTAGCTGGGAAGCATCTGCGTGACCCTTTTTGTGCTCTCCATGTGCTTCTCTGTTGAGATTGGTCAACATTTCTTCTCTTACCCTTTAGCAAACACTGAAGACTTTTCCAGAAGGCTGACTTCACACACATTTGATTTGCTACTTGATACCTCCATGCCTTCAGCTCCCTCCTCGCCCTCTGGGGTTCTTGCTGCACCTCCTGAGATGGAGCTGCTCAGCCCCTGTGGGTTGAGCTGACCCTTCCCAGAGGGATTTGGGCTGTCTGCTCCAGCTATCCAGAATTTCCAAGGGCATTTCTTGGCTCCTGCCCCTCCCCTGCAGCATGAGAACTGCAATCTGAGAGGCACAGCTCTGCTGCTGCTAATCACTGCTGTAATTAACTGCTGGAATATTTTCACATTAGAAGCACAGATGATGAGATACAAACCATTAAGAGCTTCTACAGGATGAAAAAAAAAAAAAAAAAAAAAAAGCCTTAAATAAAAACCTCATGGCCTTGGAAGAACTGCATGAACTGGCTTACAAATTACCAGAGTGCATCCATGAGAGAAAAAAAGAAAAGTTTTCTACAACAGTTGGAAAAACAGGACTAAAAAAATCCCAAAGAACCAGAAAAGGGTCACAGTCAGAGACACAAAAACATCTCCTGGCTTGCAGGGTTGGGCAAGAAGGCATCTGGCAAGGAGAGACACCTTGGCTGGTGGAAGAGGCACTGACAAATTGTGTAAACAGTGAGGAAAGCGAGATTTAAGGAGGACACGCAGATTAAAATGAAGGAAAACAGCCTATGGTCATAGAAGGGTAGAACACAGATCAAGACATGCCTGGTACTAAAGAATTAGCAAAAGGTAATACCATGAGGCCTAGGTCGAGAGGCCTTCTGGAGCTCTTTGTTTCAGAATGAAAAGTTACAGAAGGAAAAAAGAAGTTTATGGAAGTGAGAGGCTCTGGGGACTCCTTCCTGGGTGCTCTTCCAGCAGTGAGAAAATGCACTTTATTCCACTGTTCTGGGAACAGGGAGTTCAGTGTTCTGACCAGGGAAACATTGGTGCTCTTGTTTATTTTGATGGGACTTGGCCTTGTGCTTAAGCACTTCTCAGAAGGGTTTGGGGCTCACTGCAACAGAAGGAGACTTCCCTGTTTGTGGGGTTTTTTAGAGATGAGGTCCAGTTCAAATAGGAGGTTTCCATAAAAATACTGAGTTCAACGAAGCTTGTGGAGGAAGAAATCAGTGGAGGATTTCCGAGGTGGATTTCCAGGGTGGATTTCCAAGGTGGATTTTCATGGTGGGTTTCCATGGTGGGTTTCCGTGGTGGATTTCCAGGATGGATTTCCAGGGTGGTTTTCCAGGGTGGATTTCCAGGGTGGATTTCCAGGGTGGATTTCCGTGGTGGGTTTCCAGGGTGGATTTCCAGGGTGGATTTCTGTGGTGGGTTTCCAGGGTGGGTTTCCAGGGTGGATTTCCGTGGTGGGTTTCCAGGGTGGGTTTCCAGGGTGGGTTTCCAGGGTGGGCTTCCATGGTGGGTTTCCAGGGTGGGTTTCCAGGGTGGGTTTCCAGGGTGGATTTCCAGGATGCAATGCCATTCCTCAGACACCACCAGCCATCCTCTGCTGGGCCCAGCACGGAATGCCAGAGGACTCTTCGGGGTGGCTGATACCCAACACACCCCAAAAAGAAACCAGGACAAGCACACCTTTCATCCATCTCAGAGGGAGCAGGAGCTAAGGACAGCAGGGGAACACCCAGGAATGTCAGAGGGCAATGGCAGCGCTGGTGGGAGCCGTGGAGATAATGTGGGGGAACTGCACTGGAGGAGAGGGAGAGGATGGAGTGGGGATTGCCCTGGTGGAGCCATCACAGCAGGAAGGATTTTCCTGGATGGGTGATAGATTCCAAGGCAGGAAGGGGAGTCTCATCCCCCCTGATTCTCCTCAGCTCTGAGCCGCCACAGCCACACACCAAAGAAATAGATATAACCTCGATTTTAACTGAAAAAATGATTTTCTAAGATAATTTAATAGGGAATATAACACACAGGTTTCCTTTTTAATTACATATTAAGATTGCACAAAAAATCAAACTTAATTTCCATAATCTGGCCTCCAGCTATGGACATTTGCCTTAACCAAGCTCAAAAGAGGGTTTCTCTACTGTAGCAGGACCAGCAGACAATGCAAAGGACATGAGCCACAGCTTTACAGTCCTGTTTTGAATATTAACTCTACAGCCTCTATTTGAATACAGTTTCTGTCACTAGAAGGTAAGAAACAGTTAAAAGTCTGTTTGAATTTTCTGCCACTAGAAATGTTCAGTGCAGTGAAAAGTCTGTAATGGATGTCAAGAGCTCCCACTGCTGCTTTTTAGTGTAGAGGAGAACAGGGCAAAGTGGCAACAACCCACCACAAAATTCAGGAATGCAGTCAAAAAATCTGAGTCTGCTTTTGCATTAAATTGTCCTGATTGCCATAAATGCTGGTAAAGCAAAATATTCACATACTCAGTTTATATATAAAGTACTTGAGAGTGCAAGCAAGGATTGATAAATACAGAGCTGAGAGAATTAATGGCTGTATGGAACAGAAAAATCATCACCTCACTGAGATTTATTTATTATTTAAGGATCTCTCCTTTTTTTTTTTTTTTTTTCCTTTTTACAGGAATTTCAAGTGAGCTTACTTAATTTAGGAAAGCAAAATCAGTAAGGAAGGCTGGAATATTCCCTTCCTATTCCAAGACTAGATTAAACTAAACCAGCTCTATAAAGAGGTGCAAAGAGCAAACACACTACTAGGTTTAATTTATTTAGATTTCTGGTTATGCATTTAAACTTATAATTACGAATTTTGCTCCAGTTCAATGTTCAAACCTCATATTAAATTGGCTTTTGACCAAAAAGCTTACAATGTTTTCACTCTCCTTCTGACACAGTCTTGTGAATTCACTTTCAGCTCTTGCACTACAAATCCATCAATGTGTTTTGCTTTAAGTGGCAGACTGGGCAAAGAGGCCAAAACCCTCCCTGGCTGACAGAGCATTAAACTGCAGGTTGTTTATTCCTAAGAAAGCTCTGCTCAGAGGAAAAGCACCTGTTTGTTTGTTCTCTGGCTGCCCTGGAGGTACACAGACCTCTGCTTTCACTTGAAATCTGTAAAACCAACACCCTTCTGTAAATCCAATACCCTTCATAGGAATCAAGGGCACAAAACTGGCCACTGATGCAAATATTTGCTGTCAGGCACATGGAATTTGATACAGAGATTGTCACACATCATCACATGAGGCTGCTCAAGCCCTGCCACCCAGGTCCTGGTGTCCAGTGCCTCAGGAAGCAGCTCTGCCCTGCTTGGGAGAGAAGGCAGCTCCTGGTCCAGTGCTGGGGGCAGGGAAAGGAACTTCAGCAACTTCCTGAAGTGAAAGGGCAGGAAAAGGCCACTGCACACCTCTGGCTGCCCTGCCTGTACCTGCCAGTGAGATCCATCTTGCCAGAGTGGTTGAAACAAGAAAGTTCAGTGCTGGCTCCAGGTTTGATCAAATGAAATACATAAAACTGACTAAAACACATCTCAGCGTTTCTAACATTTATCGTGATGGCAGACTGGAATGTGAGCATCCCTAAATGTCTTCCCCATCTGAGCTGAAACCAGATTGCAGGTAAGCATTCTCCAGCCTTGACCTTTAAAAAGATCCCCTCTGGCACATAAAAGAGAGCAATAACCAGCCAAATTCTATCCCATTGCTCAGCATTATTGCACAAATCTGACTTTTGGTAACGAGCACAGGATTTTCTTATAGTGAAACAAACATTGAGAATTTCTTTCTTTAAACCCGACAGGCAATAGCACTGAAAATCTCCCAGATTTACAGCAAGTAGCTTTTCAAAATGCTTCTCTTCTTGCACACATTCATTCTGTTTGTTTTTCACTCTCCAGAAGATGCTTTGACACAAAATTGAATCTCCTCTGCGTGGTTATGTCTCCCATTAGCATAGCTTCAATAATTTGTGTCAACAGGAAGCTGGAAGGAGCAGAGCTCATCTCTTTTTTTCTGCTCCTCCCTGCAGAGTCCCGACAAATGTCCTGCCAGTGCCCCAATCTGTTGCTCAAGATTATTTAAGTATAACTGGGAGTGGAAAAAGCACAAGAGACCAACTTGGAGCAGCAACACACGGAGGAGAAAACAAGGTGGGGAAGAGCACTAGAACCCATCAAACAGCAAGAAAGGGCAGCTAAAACAGACCTTCCAAGAAAGCAAGGTAAAAACAGAGAAGTTAAATGTCCAGTTGGAGTGGAAAGATGAAGACAGATAAGTAGAAGAGCATCTGCAAAAAGAAATGCAAAGCAGAACACGGCACATGAAGTCACAGAATTGTGTAAGCTTGGCAAGAGGAGCAAAGTAAGGAAAATATCAACAAACTTGAAAAAAAAAATTTGGCTGTCTACTCCCAAAGTGTAGGAGAAGAAACAAACAACAACTGTAAGATTTACAATACTCCCAAAGCCTGACAAAAGGAAGAGCCATACCCAGCCTTCCCTCAGAATGGCTGCGGGTGAGCAAGGAAAGAAGTTCTGGCATGACAAAGTGTCTGTGTCACTTCTCTAACATTTAAAAGCCCTAATAACAATAAATTCCTGCAATGGAGCAGAGTGTGACATCTGAAGATGTTTCAGCACAAGATGGGTTCCCATCTGGAGCTCTGTGTGAAAAACACCAGGACCTTTCAGCTTTCTTCACAAACCCACAGGTGTCTCTGACAGCTTTGGCCCAGGAAACCCTTCCTCGCTGGTTCCTCTGTTCCCACATCCCTGGAGCGAGGGAGCGGAGTGTCCCTGTGCCGGCACTGCCCTTTGCCTGGGGCCAAGCTGCTCAGCACCAGCTCCCATCCCTGCAGAGCCAGCTCAGCTGCCTCTCCACAGCCTGGGACAGCTCTGCCCGAGCTCGGCACATGTGGGCGTCCCAAATCCCTCCGGGATTCCCTCCCTCCGTACTTCCAGCTAAGTACAGACCCTTCCACCACCCTGGCAACAGCTAAAGGGGGTCACAGTGTTCACAACTGAGGGTCATTATAGGTTGTGCCCCCTCCTTACGCAGAGTGAATGTGTGATTAAGGCATCAGCAGATCCTTGAAGCCTCCAGACCAGCCCTGCAGCCTCCCAAGGCACACACACATGCTCTCAGGAGAACAGATGTGCAGCCAGCTGCAGGTGCTGGGATGCTTTTCCTCTGCACTGAAGGAACCAGAACTGCACTTATGGGTAGGATTTTGTGAGGGTTTTCTTCCTCCTCAGTCATGTACAGCTGCTCTACACAAGTGCAGCAATTCTGGAGTCTCTGCAGGGCTGAAATGTTTATCAGTGTCAGAAAGAACCTGGAAGTACCAATCCAGCCCCTGTAATGCCTGCAATTATCACATTAGAGTCAGGTTTAACTGAAATAAACCCCAACCCTATATTCTATCTGCAGCAGCCGTGGGCATTGAACCTTGCAGCCCCTGACAATGAAATCAGTTTGCCTGTTTGGTGTCACTCAACTCCACCTCCCCGCCTGACTCCACTTACCAGCAAGCTGCTGGACACAGTGAGGTGAGCAGAGAATAAACTGGGGTGTTCCAAAAAAGCTGCGCCCCTGTCACCAATATTTGCAGCTGAAGCTAAAATCCAGCAGGGTTCAATTGAAGGAAACCCTTCAGCATGCAAGTTTCACATCAGTCATTACAAGCATGCAAAGGGATGCATGCAGGGCAGAAGAACTTTTCAAAATCTTCATCCCAGGACACTGGAAAATCATGTTATGTATTTTTTTAATACATGTTGTTTTGCTGGGGTTTTTAAAGTATTATTTCCCTAGTCTAAATAATGAGATTTTACCTAATGCTGCAAGCACTGATATCATCATCACATTTTCCTGTTCCTTCTGGCCTCTGCAATTACTCCTTCACTCACCTACATAGAACCACAGAACCATTTAGGTTGGGAAAGCCCTCTAGGATCACCAAGACCAGGCACTAACCATGAACTTCTAAGTCCACCACTCATCCTTGTCCTTAAGTTCCACATCTACGTGGAACTTAAGCCTTAAATCCCTCCAGGGACAATGACATCATGCATTATGAGAAAGTTTGCACACAAGCTCCTAAGCCTCAGTTAAGGGAATCCTCCCTTATTTCCTGAATGACATTTTCTAAAGGAAAACAGATAATTTAAATAATATCAAATATTAAGTTTGGAGAATTAATTGTGCTCTTTTTTTTTATCTTTACTTTTTGTTTTCATAAATGCTTTGCAGCAGGATCCACGCCCCATTAGGCAAGAGTAAAACTGTGAGGTGGATTGGGAATCCTACAAGGACAGTGGATGTTTTTGCCTCCCCTTAACTCAGTGTAGCTGTAAATTGAGCCAGGTAAAATTTAAAGTCTCATTTTAGTGCGACATGTCATGCCCAAGACTGTTCCTTTGCAGCACAACCCTGCCCTGAAACATTCTAATGTTTTAATAATAATTCTTCAACGAGGGCATGAACCTTAAAACGGTCCCTCCACAGCTCTGCATGAGCTCAGCAATAAAGAACTTAGTCTTTATTTATAAAACTCATGTTTTCCCCCCAGCTTTCTGACACTCTCACTAGCATTTAAGTGAAACCCATCCCGAGCCAGGGCCATGAATTTTCCATGAGCTAAGTGCTAAGTGTTATCACAGAAGAGAAATAACCTGAGCCCTGTAACAACCCCAAGCCCTGAACATGTTTCAGTACACAAACATCTCACCACACACACTCATTCCAACATTTTCTTCCCCCTGGTTGCTCGCGGCCCAGCTCCTCACAGTGCTCTGAACTTCTGCTGTGAATTTGGAGGAGCTGTGCATGCCCTGACACAAGAGAACATGAGGTTTAAGACCTGCTCTCAGTATGTTCCTGGCAATCGTCCCACCACACCCCACCTTTCAGTAATACACCTCAGATCAAATACACATTTGTTCACTGTCTATTGGCAAAGGCACAGAAAGCCAAAATACAAAAAGATCTTTCCTGGAAAATCAAGGGCAGGTGCTGCAGTTTGTGGCACAGAGTGTGAATCTGCCCCCCGAGCTGAAAAGCAGTTGTACATCTGGAGCTGTGTGTTCCAAAAACACCAAACACCTGGCACTGTGAAGAGCAGTCATTTAAACCACAAAGATCTTGGATGTTGAGTTCTAACTCTCATTTTGTTTGAGAGCCCTTTTATAACGACTCTCACTTCCCCTACTTCCCCTCCTAGCAGTTCTATACTACTCCTAATTTTGCTCTGATGTAAGGAAGATTGATTGCCTGTGGCTAGCTCAATAATTTCCCATCCTTTTAAGGCCCATTCCATTGCACACCCCCTTTTTCTTCCCTGCTGTTATCAAAGTTGTAATTCCCTTCTGCCACTCCAAATTTTACCTGCAGGAAAGTCAATCTATTTCTCGTGAATTAGTAAAGGTTGTTACTCATGGCTTTATGTAGCGTTCTGCTTCCCAGTTTTCCATGGGGCTTTTGCACTTGCAATGTTTATAGAGAGAGCTTTCACACGAACATCAGGTCACTGGTGCTGACAAAGGGATTGTGCAGGAAGAAATCCCTGCCATGCTGTGAAGAGGGGGTGAATTGATGGGAAATCCCAGCATGTCCATGGCCATGTAGGAGCACAAACCCTTAATTTTAGCAGGCAGCAGCAGACTGAGGAGTGCATTCCCAGGCATCCACAACAATTTTCAGCAGGGATTTCACCCAGGCAGGGAGCATACGAGGGATTGATCCAACCAAACAAGGCAGACAATGATATTGGCAAAACCAACAGTGCCTGGATTCTGCTGCAATATCTGACCAGCCATGAAGTTGGCTGAGTCTAAGGTTAATGGATTTTTACCCTCAGGGAATGGGTTGGAATGGCTTCATAGAATTCCGGAATATCCTGAGTTGGAAGGGACCTACAAGGTTCATTGAAGTCCAGCTCCTGGCCCCACACAGGTCCATGAGTTCTTCCTCTGCTTTCCTTTCCTAAATCTGGTGAAGATTTCATGATGCTCTGGGATATACACAGTTGTCTCTACATCTCCAGCACCCCCAAGAACACAAGGCAGGATATCCCAGGTTAAGCAGCCAAACAAACCCCCAGGTTTGTACACAAACTCTATCTGTGCTCACACTAAAAGCCCACACTCCTCACTAGGACCCACTGAAGGGCAGTGATAAACACAGATATGGCAGTCTGTAAGGAGGAATTATTGCTTTACTTTTTATTGCATCATTATTGCATCTAAATGCTCCTGGCTTTGCTTTCCCCACCCAGCTCTATTGCACCCAGTGAATCAAAGCACTGGGAAATGCCACACAGCTGGAAGATGTGATGCACTAAGATAATGAATTTGGCAATGTACAGTATGTACTGAGGAGCTGCAAATGCTCTATCAATTATTTATTCCCCCCCTGCAGCAGTTTACTGCAGCATAAAAGGATAATAAAATCAGCTGCAAGATGTATATGCTAAAAAGTGCTGACGATTGTTTGGAGGGATTCTCATAGTGAGTATTAAAAAATAAACATCTTCAAGGCAATGAAAAGTATTGCAGTAAAACTTCTCTGCAGTGGCAAAAATATTGACAACTGTTCTTTTCTTACCCAGCTATCAGAGGAAAAAATGAAGTTTTGGCTATTTGTAAGAAGTGGGATTTTTAAAAGTTGTGTTAGCTCTTGGACAATGGAACTGTAGGAGCAGTGACTGCTCTGTGGATCATCACCTTTTACAGCACCACATTTTAACTTGTTGTTGCTCATGTTTAGTTCTTTATGAACCAAAAGGATCACCAAATGCTACCTCCATTTCTACAAAGCATGTCAAGAAAAACTGCACTGGCTTCTCCACTGAAGGTGGCAGAGACCAGCAGCTCTCCAGGGTACCTCACTGCTCAGGGGTAACTGAAAGGCCCAACTCCTACCCCAGAGGCACAGGATTATGAAAAGGGCTTTCAAATGAGGAAACGAGTCGCTTCAGATTTCCTTGCTAAAGCATAGCCCCAAAAATTTCACAGGAATGAGGAAAACACTGGCTAGAGCCTGTTCAAATTATGTTCAAAGCCACAAATATGAGAAATATTCTCAGCTTGCTTTTCCCAGACAAATTGTGAACACTCTTTCCTCACTTTGAGGAAGCGTGTAAGCAGTGGGGAGCCTTTCCATTGGACGCCTCACTTATTTCTCTATTTGTACTACAAAGATTTTCCCTCTCCGTCCCCACACTGGCTCTTGGAAAAAAAAACCCCATTATTTAAATGTCTATGTTTGGTTTTTAACCCTTCCACTATTCCACCGCTCGGCGAGGGAGGTTTGCAGTTGGATAACCAACGTTCGCGAAGGGCAACGAAAGAGGCAATTAAAGAAAGGCTTTGCAGCAGCAGAATTCCCGGGCCCAGGAGATTCCCAGGTGCAGCACTCACCACCCAGGGCTTGTCACAGAAGTTGTAGATGGACTCGAGGGAGTTGACGCTGGGGATGCCGGCGTACTGCATGCCGATGATCAGGTTACGGAAGTCCTCGTTCTCGGCCATGCTGTAGGAATGCTGCCGGACCAGCACGAAGTCAGGCCGGAATGACCTGCCAAGAAACAGACACAGCGCTGCTAATCCACCAGCAAACTGGTTCTCCTTCAACAGCAAAATGGGCAGGAGGGGAAAAAGTGGCTGGTGGGTGGCTAGGGAAGGGCTGGAAGAACATCCAAACCAAAGGGAAATGATAAAAGATGGAAAGAGCCTTGATGGCTTTGTGAAAATCTGCATCATCCTCCACCTGTTCAGCATCCCCTCAATAATGGGGCTCCATTAAGAGGAGAGAGAAATTATCATGGATTTCAGGTTGTTTTCCTGCTGAAAGATAAATCACATTAGAGCCTCTGGGTATGTCCTTAGTTTGTGTGGTCCAGCTTCTGAGCAGTGCCAAGCAAAGTTAAAGCAGGCAAAGGGCTCTGCCACAGACTTGGGCTTTTGGGGAACAATTTTGTTTCACAACTCTCGTCAGGCTGTTTTAAGGACAGCAAGGGATGAAGCAACCACACTGCTGGCAAAAGGAATCAGACCATAATGGAGAGAATCCCATTCTGAAACTGAACTTTTGATCAAGAGACTTGTCAAGATGAATTTCTGAACTTACAACTGCATTTCCCTGTTTTCTCTCTGGTATCTGATCAGCATTTCCCCTGCTGCTCTCTGTGGTTTCCTGCCTATCACCCTGCACCTTTGCCAACAATCTGACACCATCTTCACCTTACTCCAACCCTGACATTTTGTTACTGGAGAAGGTTATGGAAAACAGAAAACACAAAACAACGGGGCAGAGCCTCCAGAACAGGGCAATTCACTCCTAAATTTGACTGTTGAAAGAGTCTCTTCTGCATTCCAGTTTTATAGGGGAAAAAAAACCCTGACCAGCTTGAAGATTTCAAGCTCCTAAAAGAGGTATAACTGCAGGGTAAATTAAATTAGCATAGTAAATTGGTGAAATTATTTACATGCCTTGAACAAATACAAGCTGTGTACTGGAGTGAGACACTCTGAAAATTACAAATTGATTCGGAAGTCTCAGTCTGGTAGAACAAAAAACAAAACAATTAAAATCCATGGTAAAATTGCTTTAGCAGCTCTGAGATCCCAGCCTGGATGCAGAAGTCAAAGTAGATTAGCTGGATTCTTAAATTTCAAATCACAGAATCATAGAAGTGTTTGGGTTGGGAGGGAGCTTTTAAAGCTCATTTTCTTTTCTAGTGGAAGGCAGGGACACCTTCCACTGTCCCAGGTTGCTCCAAAACCCACCCAACACATCCTTGGACACTTCCAGAGAAGAGACTGCCACAGCTTCTCTGGGCACCCTGTTTTACCACTGCCACTGTAAAAATTAGAAAAAAAACCCCAAACCTGCATGATTTGGCAAAAGCAACCTTATGGATTTGCTGTCAAGGGTCATTGAAATGGCCCTGAAGCTCAGTGAGCAAAACCTGTAAAGAGATCCTTTAAACAGGATTCCTGAAAAATATCCCCAGCACAGCTCGGAGATGTTGTGATCTGGATTTCATGGAGGGTGCCAGGAGTTTGGAACATGGAAATCCAATTTACTGCCCCAGCAGGAATGTAATACTTAGAGGACTAATGATGCCTTAATCAAAATTGCAGATCCCTCAGTGAAAGAGAGGCAGCTTTTATCACTTAAAATAAGGGGGATAACACATCCCAGACAGCACTGTGGTTCCAAAGAAAAGACTAGAAAGTGTCCTTTCAGAAACCAATTTAATGAAATAGTTGGAGGACGGAGGGAATGTGCTTTTTAAAAATTGAAAATAAAGAAATACTTTTTGCTTTGCAAAAGCCCCTCAAAGGATTCTGATACATTCATGTAATTGTTCTATTTCTGTAATTAATGCTGGATGGGGTGACTGCATGCAGAAGGTCAGGAGAAAATGTTTAATTCTGGCTCAAGCATCAAGATCCAAAATCTCAGCATATGTTACACAAAATATAATTTTTCATGGTGTGGTTTTCAGTCACAAAAATCAAGGAAGTTGGTGGCTGCTTTTTTTTCCTCCTAAACTAAAACAGCAAAATTTTATCATTAAAATCTCTATGATTTTGTTAACTAATAATTCGCTCATAAATCTATGATACAAGGTCCCTTTGGACCTCAAATTGATAACAAATATCTCCACTTATCACAGAAACAGAGAGCCACTCTCCCATCATGCCTGCACCTCACACCACAAACCACACACATCCAGGCATCTCACACCAGATTTGAGGGGAAATTATCAGCTTCAGATATTTCTATTTGGGTAAATAATTTACCCACAAAACTATAATATTACAAAATCCCTTTTTATCTCGTTCTCAGAGTTATCTGATGGCACAAGGCTCCTTTGTTTTGTAACACAAGCAGCACTTTTAGCAAGTCTTCTCACGAACTGCAAATCTTTGTGGATGTTGTTTTCTGGAGGTTCCCAGCCCTCATTTTCTCCTGACATATTTTGATGGTAACTTGGCCTCGATACTTTTTGGAATACTTTTTGGAGTACTACAGAAAAGCCACCAGGGAGCAGCGATCAAGATTTCTTGGCTCCAAAACTTCCATCACTGGGTAAAAAATTCCACCAACCCTAAGAAAAATCAAATCTCTTCTGAGGAAATAATCTTGCGGATTTGGCTCGAGATCATTGTTGTTGTATTAAACTGCAATATTTTTAAAACATGCCAGAGATTAAAGAGTTGGAATTTTGAAGCATAAACTTGTTTTGAATATTTTTTCCTGGTTTTGGGTTTTTTTTTGTTTGGGTTTTTTTTGAAATGAATGAGTAGACATTTTGAGATCTTTTATTTTGAGAGATGTTCTGCAAACCATGAAGATCCAGGACATGCTTGTGTGGCTCCAATTGTTCAGCCAAACAACTGCTACACTTCACTCACACGTAACTGCACCGGCCAAAATAGGAGCAATTCTCACCATTTAAATAAAATATAGGATATAATTTTGATAATAATTCTGCCAATATAATAATTCTACCAATATAATTTTGCTAATATAAATTTTCTAATGCTTCCTTAAGCTTTTACTGTGCCCTGTTTTCTCCCCTCACATTTACAAGGCTGTTGGTGTCCTCACTGAAAAAAACAACTTAAATTCATCCTGTCTTCAATTGGCATCATCCTTTTTAGACAGAACAGCTGTTGGGAAATCTGAGGTGTTCAAACTGAAGTGTTTCAAACAGGCAGGAATATTCCAGGAGCTGCCCTGAGAGGGCAGTTATGACTTGGTCTGTTCCAATAGAAAATATTCCACATTAGAAATAAATTCTGCTCATCTGGGAGAGTCTGCCAGGTACAAAATCACCAAACCCGTGTCTTTCTGTAACAAACATAAAACCCAAATCAATCACCTGAACTCCCAACCACATATTCTTTATTCTGAACTTCATTCCCTTAATAAATCCATTTTCCCCATGATTAAAATGTCAAGATGCATCCTTGCTGTCACAAAAAGGGGGTCACAAATCACATATTTTATTTTCTACTTTCCCTCTCGGGCACCAGGCAAAATCCACAAACACAACCAAACCCCTCAGCACACATGATGCCATTTACTGCTTTTTGCTGTCATTTTGTTTAGTTTTCCTTACCTGATGACTTTGGTGCCATTTCGAATTACTTGGATATCAACTGCATAATTGCCATCAGCATGGGCTATCAAGTTGATTTCTGAAAATTCTGCCTATGAAAAGAAGACTCCTGTTAGTCAGTCTGGTTTATTTTATTGTTTTCCTAACTCCCTTATTTCAAGCACCAGGGCCTGAAGCGCTGGCAATCGACATTTGAAATAAAATGAGCACCAAGAGGACATTGATCCAGCAGTATCTGCCAAGCATGACACATCATATTCGAAAAGATTTTAATCCAAAGAGAGCAAAAGGTAAAAAAAAAATGTTGTGAAAATGGATTGTGGGGCAGTAGCAAGCGGATTTACTCATCCATGTCTGCACAGAAATGTAGGAATTATATTTTTGCTTTAACAATGTTATCAAAGAGATTAATACAGGCTCAACATTGACATAAAGTTTTGAAGAAAAGAGTACAAAAGCAGAACTAAAATAACATTTTCTTGTAGAATTTTGTGTCTCCTCAAAGTGCTTACCCCGTTCTATTTTCTTTATGTGCATTTACTGCTCTTTTTGAAAGATCTGGTGCCAATGAACAATTGTCTCACAAAATTCTCAATTAAAGCACTTTTTCAAAAGTCTTCTCACACTGGAAATGTGGAATTTAAAAGGAACCGCTCCCATACTCTGAATCTCCAGTTATTTGAAAGGAAAGGACAGGATGTTTTTCATTTATCCCCAGCCTTTCACCAGCTTAGACTCTCAAGGCACTTTACAATAACATTGCCCAGCAGAAGAATTGAAATGCAGCCAACTGTCTTCTGGTGGATAAAGAAAAGTGTCTTTGCTGCCCCGGACGCCAGCACAGAATAGAGAGTGTCACAATTCTCATTAGTCTCCTCTTGAAAAATGGTATCACTGCAAGTCTTCCTCAGTGAGATCTGGGAGGCTTTCACACTCTGGTGCTCAGTGAAGGGAGTGCTGAACTCTTCCTCCCACTGCTCCAGCTCAGGCGCTGGAGTGTGTGCTTGGTTTCCAGCACAGAGCTCTCCTCACTAAACCCAGACACCCTCACACCTCCTGGGATCACTGGGACACAGCTCCAAGCACAGGGGACACTTCCAAGTTTATTGCAAAAACAGTGCAAATGGGGAGAGAATGAAATATTTGTGTATGTGCTGAAAATGGCAAAGAATCATTTGCAATCTGCTGGCTCCCAGACTGAGAATGGATATCTGCAATTAATAAATCATTTTAAAAGCTTAGGACGTGATAGAAGACGTTGTGTGTTAAGAAAGGCAGAGTACAAATGAAATAATTAGTGTTATAATAAATGGTATTAGCAGTAGTTGTTATTTGTGTTTGATTGTTGCTGTGCTGACGTGTTCAAAGGGATTTGTGTGGCTCAGAAACTTCCAGTCTCTCTCTGATTAAAGTTCTGGTCCCACAACACAGCTCAGGAAGGAATTTCCAGGTTTACACTGAGTTTCTGCTCCTGTTAAAGAGATGGGGTGTGTGCTGCCCGCTGCCTGCTCTGTTCTAGGTGTGAGTGGACAAATCAGTTGTCTTTGTTTTCCTGCCTGTCCCTCAATTCTCCTGAAGACCCCTGGCAAAGCTTTCCATGTTCCCAAGCCAAGGGCATCAGATATTCAGCAGTGCACAGAATGGATGCTGCACCATTACAGTGAATTTAGATCAGCTGGATCCACAAAGGGATCATTTTCCCTCACTCCTTGAAAATCCAATGACAAAACAACCCCAGGCCTGATGCTTCTTACAGCAGCATCTATTTGAGGAGTTCAAGATTCAAAAGCAGTGAAAAGACTTATTTAAATCCCTCCTTTGAGCTTAAATAAAATAGCCATAATTCCAGTGCACCCTAAATTATATCTCCATATTTATTCCTATTTATTATGGGTTTTGTTTAATCCCCTGTAGTGGTTTGGTTGCTAAACCATGACATCCCCACATGGTAGCGCTGCACCCAGAGCACATTTATATTCCTGAGTGGGGAATTAGTGATACAGAACTGCCACACGTAATTCATGGAGTGTCTGGGAACTTCACAGTCTCTAAGCAACAACTTCTGAATACAAGATGTTTTTCATGCTGTGAAAATTATGGTCAAAATCCTCTAAGAAGAGCCCACGTTGGGTGCCAAAAAAGGGCTGTTGTGGTTTAACCCCAGCTTGCAGCTCAGCCCCACACTCATTATTCCCACCCAGAGGGATGGGGAGGGGACCAGAAGGGTAAAAGTGGGCACACTCCAGGGTGGGGATAAACAGAATTCAAGAGATAAAGCCAAAGCTGTGAGTGGAGGCAGAGCAAACCAAACCCCACAGCAGCTCCAGGGGAGAAAATTAACTCTGCCCCAGCCAAAACTGTCACATCTCCTGAGCTGGGAGGGGTTTGGGGTACAAAGATCGTGAATTTATCTTTGCATGTATGCACAGAGAAGCATGGAATCACTTGGGGTGGAGAAGCCCTCTCAGATCATGGGGTCCAACCATTAATGCAAGGCCACCACCAAACCATGTCCCCAAGTGCCACACCCACATGAGTTTAAAATCCCTCCAGGGAGGTGTCACATATGTGTTAAATAGAGGTGTGCTTCTTTAAATGCACACATATAAAAGTAACATGCAGGTTAAGTCACTTACCTGTTCCACCTTTATGTCATACTCTCCATGGACTTTTTTTCCACGAAAAGCCTTGGCCCTGCAGGAAAAAAAAAAGGGAGAGAAAATCAAGGATATCTGTATCTGTAATCAGTGTCTGTAGAAAACTTCCTGTATCGCCTTCAATGTCTTGAAAACACACAGATATGCTAATTAAACTGCCCACTGCACATACACAATTCCCCTTCTTTGCCATCCTTGTATTCTTCGTTCCATCCCACAGCATCTTGTAGTAAAAAGCACAATGTGATTTCCAACACCGAAGTGAAAGCACACTGGAATGATGAACCATTCTGAAGTCCACGTTTCACAGTTATTAAATCATATAAAAGGAGGCCTATTAAACAGGTACAGCCATGCTCTCGAAGCCAACAGTGCCCCTGGAAATTCATTGCCATGTGGAGAACTTCCTAACCACCACTCATGTTCGTCTTTACCCATGAAGTTTATTTAGAAAAACTGGTTTGTTGGGAGCACTATGCTTAGAAACTTTACATTGTTTTTAAAGTAGCAGAGTACTGGAGACTGCTGTTGGCAGATCTTTGAGTGCCTGCTTGGTTTCCTAATCAGTTTTCCTTCCTCTAGACTAACTTAAGATGAAGTTAATGCAAAGGAGAGCTTATGAGCAGTTATTATACGCCAGGATTGCTGGGATAAAACAGAACTGAATTCACTGATCCAGCCTCCCAGGCCTTACCACCAGATATTCCTCTAGGAATTCACCCCTTGTATCCCTCAGGCAGCATGTATCTGCTTTGGACTAAAAGAGAATTTAAACAAAAAAGAGAAATCTTTTAAAGGTTTGATACAATTTGATAAAAGGGAATTATTCTAACACTCTGAAGTTGTTAAAGGAATATGGGATCAGTCTCTCTGCATTTTCCTTGCTCAAGCCAAAGCTTAGAGGATGTTCCCTGCTTTTTTCTTTTACAAGGAAAAATTTGTTGCACAATTCCAAACCACAACACCACAGAACGTCACCTCAAGCATTAAAGAAGAGTGACTTTGTCCATTTTCAACATCTAACAAAATGCTATTGTATTACATGAAACCTACCTCACCAATGAAAGCAATATTAATACAAATATTAACAATTTATCCTTGCTTATTGCCACTGGGGTCCAGAAGAGTTTCACCACTGGTTTCAATAGTGGAAGAAGCAAACTTCATAAAAATCAAATGAAAGCACTGCCTTGGGCAGCATTTCATCAGGAATAAGGATATTTCTTAAGGATAGCTTTAGGCTATGAATAATGGATGTCAGAAAGCAAAAAAAAGTGTTTATACTGAAACCACACACTAAAATATTGCCCAACCATTAATTCTGTATAAACATGCAATTGGTAAGAAGAAAACAAGGAAGAAATCATTTGTATTATTATTATTATTATTATTGTTATTATTTATACTGTATTCCTGCAATAAATACACAGGAAGGATGAAGTTTGAAATCCTTGTTTTGTTATAGGAGGTGCACACTCATCTTAGTGTCACCAAATATTTTTGCCAGTACTAAAAGTGGAAGTTAAACCTAATTTACAGCAATGCCATTGATCACTTGTTTCTCTTTCCAAATTTGTTTAAGAATCCCATAAGAGGAATGTGAGCATCCCCTCTTGAAAGCTTTGAAGATTCTGGGCATGTTTTATGGGAAAACCCAGGGCATTTGTGCCAGAGCAGGGAGGAAGGTCTCACAATCAGGGCTAACACCACATCTGCCTCAGGAGGAAAGCATCCAGCTCACCTCAACAGACAGCTTTAATGCCTCTCTGAAAAACTAAAGATTTACCCCTGAAGAAAATACTTAAAGCCCAATTTCTGGTCCCCATAAATTTAACATCATTGTTCTGGTTGAATTCAACTGGGAGCAGGACAAGCTCCTGGATTTCTCTCTGATGCTGTAACAGGTGAGGTAAATGTGTTATAGGGCATCACACAACACATTTAATTTAAATAGAATTATCTTGGCCACATTATAGTGAAGCTGCCTCTTGGGCACTGGAAAATAAGTTTAGAGTAATATTCAAGTTTCTTCAAATCTGAACGAAACCTGGCCATCCACAGAGATTAAACTTCCCCCTAAGGCCTGCCCTAACAAATACCAGCAACTGGTACTTCCTTGAGAGAGCAAATGGAACTGGGAAACCACAGAGAGCCCAAGGCAGACCCTCCTACTCTTTACTCCAAGTCCACTGCACGTATGTGTTAGTGCGATAACCAAAATACTCATTAACTGTTAATTAGTGAGATGCTATTCCTCTAAATTCGGTCTTTCTACTTAAACATGAGGCAACCTCCAAACAGCTAAACCCTGGCATGATTCACATTTCAATAAATGACTTCAGCTTTGAAAATAAACAGGAATAGTGAGGACTGAAGTTAAGCAATCTGAGGCTTGAAAACAAATCTGACATTCAGTCATTTAAAGAGACTTAATTTCACAGCAGCTTTAGCCAACAGCTTTTATAAAAATGTATAATATTCCACAGTATTCTCCAAATGTTGAGCCACAGACTGCAAGAATTTATCTTGGTATCTCTAAAAAATAACTTAAAGACTCATAGCTCCAGAATTTCAGAAAAAAGTCCAAGAGTTTCTTAGCATGTGTTTGCTGTGAAATAGAACCTGGTTTTTGTTCTATTTACTCTACCTATGAAATTCAGCCATGCCCTGCTTGAATTATTTCCCATTTTCAATAAAAGAAAGAGGCAATCCTTTCATAAAGGCAGTCATCATATACTTATGGTAATTTTTTTTTTTTTTTAGAGAGGGGAGCTGAGGAACGAAATCGTTTGGTGTTATTGATTTACAGGATTCCATTCAATTGTAGTTTAAAATTCCTGTTAAGCCTTATTGCTCTTGGCATGGAGCATGGAATGGCTGTAACCAGCTCTCAGAGCTTCCCAGGACAGGGTCTCTGAGGAGTGTGAGGTGAGCTGCCAGCATGAGTGAAATTAAAAAACAAACTTGCCCCACACCAGGTAACATTTGGCTGCCTGCTGTTGATGATTTTTTGCATTGCAGGTAAGGAAGAGGAGGAAAGAAAGGAGCACCATCATCCCCCTGAAACTCAAACACTGCTTTCCAAAGCCAACAGAGAGAGCAGAGAGCTGTGGAAGGGATGCTGCCCATTGCAGTCACTGGCAGGGCCTCTGATAGTCAGAGTCTGTTCAAAATACCTGAAATATTGATGCATTCCTTGCTTCACAACCCATATTTAAAATTAAACAAGCAGAGAATATGCAGTTGCCATAGAGGCAGCCTGACACGAACTCACTCTGCTCACTGAACTTTGGCAAGGACAAGGAATGAAGCAGAGTCATTAAAGGTGTTTCAAATATATTAAAAAATCTGATGTATTTCCCTCTTCACCTACCCACAGTTCCACAGTGTGTAATTCCATGGACTTAAAAATCCTTGTTACAATAATCTCAAACTAAAACACGTTGGAGAAAAACCAAGCCTGGTCTTGTGGCTGAGACTTCAAGTTGAGCCCAGTCTTCAAGGGCAAATCTGATTAGAAATAATTGATTCTTTAGTTCAATTAAAAAAGACTTTTGTAAATAAAGGAAGACCATAAGATACTGTCAACAAAAGCAAGTGTATGCTAAGATCTGCACAACATTTCCATTTTCTGGGAGTTAAACCACAACCTGCTGAGACCAGGGGGATTTCTCTATCAATTTCCATGTGCTCTACAACTGACAAGGCCAACATTTGCTGTGCTGCCTTCCCAATCAGCCAAGCTAAGGAAAATCATCATCTGGATAACTCACCTATGCTGAGGTTATCGTGCTTAAATAGAAATTATCCAGACCACTGTAAACACAGTGATTTACAGACTTTCTTTTTTTCACTTGTTCCACATTTCTGCAAAAAGAGACTGATATGAAACAAAAAAATATCCTATTTAAAACCTGACTCTGAAAGACCTTGATGCTCTTAAATGTGTTACTCAGATTCTGCAAAGACCTGTCTGGATTTAGAACAGGTCCTTTTTGTTTCTGCACGGTGGAGTTCCACCCTTGGCACCTGCCCCAGCCAGTATTTCACTCTCACATGAAACAGTGATGTTTGCTCAAGCTATTACTTCACACAGAAATTGCCCCAGAAGAAGCAGGCCATCACCACAAAACAAATGACAGAACACATCAGACCTGTGACTTTGAGTGACTTTTAGCTGCAGAAGTGCTCCCTGCTGAGCTGGCTTTCATTAGATTAATGATAATCTCCACTAGCAGGAGCTGTAAGTGTGCACAGCAGCAGCACATTTCCCTGGCTCTGGGACAGCACAGGTTCCTCCAACGGGTTCCATGGCTCACACTTCCAGCAGTTCTGCTCTGCTGTTAATCACTCAGCTGGACAGAATGCCCTCCCCAGCAGAGGCACTGCCATGGCAAGGACACAGGGATTGCCCTTCAAAGTCATTCACCCTGGGAGGTGACAATTCACAGAAACCCCAACTGAAGTTTGATTTATTTCATACAAATATTTTTTCCCCAGCACGCCAGGTAGGACCCGACTGATGCAGCTCTTCACTCTCAGTCCAGCCTTTTGAAGGGGAAAATAAACTGCTCCTAAAAAAAGGTCCTTTTGCCAGTACATCTCAGGCTTCTGTCTGTGCTGTCTGTGCACCTGAAATCACTGCATCAAATATTTCCACACCAGAGGTGTCAATCGTAAGAGACAGAAAGAGCGTTAGTGGGAACAAAGGCAAGCACTTCCTGTCCTGGTGCATCTCAGCACAGACCTCCCAGCTGGCCTGAGCCTGGCACTGACACAGTTAATTCTGTCAGCCTGCAGGATTTCTTTATCACTGAGCTGCCCACTTTTACTGAGGACCACGAGGGCACAGCCACCCCAGAGCTCAGACTGAGCAGGGCAGGAGAACACCTCTGGGGCAATCCCTGCTCCTCTGCTGCAAGCCTTTCCTGCCCTCCCTTCTTCAGCCTGGAGCAAAGAACTTTGCTAAACACCTGCTTAAAACCCAAACCTCCTACATGCACCTTCATACCTTGCCCCACTCCCTTCACCAGGGATGGCCAAACTCCTGAAAAACCAGAGTAAACACTTTTCAGTGAAGGATTTCCCTACCCAGGCCGTGGAGGAGCTGCCCAAAGAGATTCCGCTCTAAAACCTTATTTTAAAATAACCCATGGCCTCTCTAGAAATGAAGAACACAGTTTTATTAAGCAGCAATTATTCCATTTCCCTGCCTGGGCTGCACACCTCCTTGCTAGAAAGGTGGTTTTGGTTTTTTCACAACAGCTTTATGTGTGGCACCTTCAGAGGCTTCCATAACCTCCAACTCAATCCCTTCTTTTATTCTCCTAATTTATTTAATTTATTACCAGCCCTTTCTTTTTTAACAAGTTCTCCCATCCCTTGGCATGTATCAGATCCCCTCTACTCTGATCATTTAAACAAAGCAGAGCCATTTTATTCTTTCCAGCCCAAGAAGCACCTCTGTTGCTTTATTCTGGAGGGTTTGTCCCTCTGCTCTGTGCCTGAACAGTGTTTTCACTAGAGATGTGATGCAGAAGCAAGTGCCTCCTACTCCTGAATCTCTCAGTTGAACTGAAATTTTATGGGTCTTTTAAGCAGCCTGCTCAACTGAAAATGCCTCATTTTCTGCCCACTCGAGGTGAAACAAGTCCTCTTTCATGCCCAAACACCAGTCTGCCTTTCTGGTAATGTCTCTGAATCCCACACCTCCCATTATGTAATATTTACCATTAGCCCATTACTTCTCTGCAGGATTTGCAGTCACGATGTAACTTCTGTGAGCTCCTTTGCTGCAAATTGGATGACAAATGAGGGTATTTTTAAATGTTCATTCCCTCATCAGCAGAAGACCTAATACGTGATGCAACACACCCTAACCTTTCCCGAATCTGTTAGACTCATTAGGACGACTACTACACTTCCCCAGGGTTGGGGTCATAAAAATATTTTGTACTCATGAGATGAACAGAAAGTTCCAACTTTTATGCAGGAAAACATATCAGCCAAATTACGAAATATTACAGTGCTGAATCCAGCTTTTATTGGTGCTTGGTGCTCAAGCCTCAAGCTGCATCTTCTGCACCAGCTGCCCTAAGTTCCTTATCTCCTACAGCCAGTAAACAATACTGCAGGATAAAGTAACAAATTTGGCATTTCCCTACCAACTAAGCGGTCCATTCTTTCCATTTCATCTGCTGATAACCAAGATAAAGAAGTTCAAACTGCTACTGAGCAATCCTGTTCAGAAAGGAAGGCACATCATCTTGAATAAGCGGCTAAAATGTCCCACAGTGCAGCCCCTGGTGAATAGTTTGTGACAGAAAACACCCAAACCAGCTAGAGATATAATCTTGAGATATGTAAATTTATTTTTTCTTATTGAGGTAAAGAAAATAAAGTGAACCTAAAGACTTTACACTGCCAGGAGGTCATTTCTGGCAACACCTGAAAAGCCATATAAAGCAGCATGGAGTGAAAGAGCCTCTGAGACTGAATCCAATCCATTTTTCATCAGAAATGCATCTGCCTTTTAATTTTCCTATTTATGCCGAGTTCTCTGAGGTGTTTCAGATGTCTTTAAGGAAGATGTGTGGCTCTGTGAGGTAAATCTGAATCACTTATGCCTGGAGACACTACAGAATGTTACTTCACATATAACCTGTTGGGCTGTGACATTGGTTGAATTTTCACCTTTGAGGATCCTGAATTTAATACAAAAAATGTATCTTAAAAACCCCTCTGAGGTTCTGGACGAGCCAGTCCAGAAAGGAGGAAAGAAAGACGGGGAAGATGCAAGTCATGCACTCCCACTAACATCACATTACAGCAATACTTGAGGCCCCATTTGAACAAAAAAGCCCTAATAATCGGTGTAAACCAGCATTTGATGTTTCAGTTTATTTTTTTTTCATGCAACTGAAACTTACGCTTTTATGCTTATACTCAAGACAGTCATGTGCTGCCCTGTTTTTTTGGGGTTTTTTTGAGTGTATCAAGCAGAAAACCTCATCTTGGTTTAGCATCTGCAGAGAGGCAGGAAGGGAAGGAGTCGATGGCTTTTGCTGCCCTCTTCTGCAGGAAGAAATGCAGAGGAGATCGGCTAAAGACTGGTTTCCAATCCCAGATAAGCAGATCCATGGTCAAACCCCGGATTTCCTGGCTCTAAGGGACAGCAGGGCAGGCAGGAGTCACCCACGAGGTGGCTGGAAATAGCGGGAATATTCCAGTGCCTGCTGTGCTCAGGGATGGGCCACAGGCACCGCATGTGCCATGAACCCAGCTTGTGAGCAGCTTAAATCTACCAGAAACAGCACATTATCAGCAACAGCCACACTACTCTCGATGTGTTTCCCACAGCATTAGCAACAACTCACGAGGAAATTAATCACTCACATCTGATGGGTTAAATCACCACCAATTGCTGATGCTTTCTAGGACCCTCTGCTATTTGTAGGTGAATTAATGAATATTTTCAAGGTGGGCTTTTTTCTCCCACATAGACACAGTTTCCACTGGCTTCATGAGAGTCTCCTCTGACTCTAAATGTGGATCAGACACTGGGTGGTACTTCCAGTGCAATTTCCCCACCTCGAGGGAAGGAGAATTTCATGCACTGTGCTCAGCAGAAAAGCAAAATAATTTCTCAGTTATTATGGAAGAATGAGCCTCAGAAATGCACATTTTACCTAGCTGCTGGCTTTTGGGGAAGGTCCAGAATGCTGCCACAAAAACTCAAGTTCCAACAGCCATGGGAATTACACTGCACAGGTAATTCTCTGTGCAAATGGATACCAAGAAAATAGAAAATGCTTTTGCCAGTAGCACCTCTTCACTGTTTTTAAGCTCCCCAAGTGTGTTAGAAAATGAAACCAACCACCTTGTAGTTTAATATTACACCTTGAAATACAATCACATCATTTTGTCTGTACTTCAAATACCCATGTTTGGTTTATTGATTTCAATATTCTCTAAAAAGCCAAATAACTGAGAGCCTGTGTTCTGAGGTTTTTCAGCTTCTCACTATGGATTAGGGAAGAACAGAATCTTCCAGTACTGCTGGTGAGTGAACTGTGTTTTTCACTACAATGAACTGGCACCACAAGTAATACTCCAGACATGGACATTCCTTCCCTTCTCCAGGTGAGCCTGACCTTGGGAATACAGACTTCAAAAATTCCTACACAAAAACGGCCCACAAAGCTCAAAGCCAGGTCAATCTATTGGGATCTGTGACACAAGACAGAGCCCAAGATGAGGATGCTGAGACAAAGGGGAAGGCAGCAGAGATGAGAGAGCACTTTCCTGACAGCGGTGTCTGACAGGCAGCTGTGCAAACTTAATTTGCTCGTGGTGCATCTAATTAGGAGTTGAATTAAAACCAAAAAAATCTCTGTCAGAGAGAGAGGCCCACTCTTTTTGGTGTAACTATGCAATAACACAAAATCCCACCATGGCTCACACCCTTCTCATCACTTGTAAAGCAGGAGAGAGCCAAGTTTTTAGTGCTGGATGACCACTGGAATCAGACAAGCTCCACACTCTCCCAAGTGTTTGGTGCAGAACTACTCCAGCCAAGGTCTGCATCACTCAGCTCCCGTCCAGCTCTGCAGTGGAGCAGTATGGAGCACCACAGGTTTGGGATTTGGGAATCCAGCAGTGTGCCAGGGAACTGAGCAGCAGTGTCCCCAGAGGTTGTTGCAAACCCCAGCACCCCAAGCCCTCCCAGCTGTGAGGAGCAGAGGCTGTGCTGGACACAGGGTGAGATTCCAACAAATCTTCCCTTCCCCTTCCCTCTTTTTTTTCTTTTTTTGCACAACTAAGTGGTGTCAGATCTGAGATTTACTGCTAAAACATGGAAGTGCAACAGGCATGAGGCAACTAAGGCTCAAACAAACATTCTCTTTTGACTGACAGCCACACGTAGCAGTATTTGCAATCATTACACAATTGTAGGCTCCAGATCCATAAGATTAATTCCCCCTGTGCCTATAGGGCTGAGAACAGGACCTCTCTGTGTTCTCTTCTGTACACCATAGCAAAGCCTGGTCCAAAATCCCAGAGGTTTGAGCAGGGCTGATCTCTGCCTTCCCACTCCCTGGGTGACACCCAGCCCTGAGCCCAGGGTGCCCAGGGGATGAGCTGGACCCAGTCCCACCTCCTCCTGTGGGATTCCCCCGTGGTCCCCAGGGTGCATGAGGCTGCATGAGGCTGTTGGTCACCTCCCTGCTGATGGATCTTTGGGCAAGCCTGCAGCCCGTGGCACTGGTTCATCTGGAGAAGGGAATGGGAATGCTTTTCCCATGGAGGAGCTGCCACTTGGCAGAGCCCCCCACAGCAGCCCTGGTTACGTAGGAGCCAAATCTGCAGTTGGTTACTGGTAAATATTTTCACTTTTGAATTTATGGCTCCGGGCAAGGACGATCCTCCTGGCGAGTAAACAAAACACGAACAAATAACAGCGCTCAGAGGGAGAATGTGTTCGTGATTATTCCAAAATAAGGCCTGTTGGGACACAAATTCAGGATGTGCTGAAAACCTCTTGGAGCTGGAGACCCAGGGTGTCCATCCTGCAAGTTTAATTCTCTTCAGAAAAAACTGCTGCTCCCCTCAGTGTGGTTTGCTACTGCATCCACACAAATTAGTCTGTAGTTCTGTCAGGGATCGCTTCGAGGCAGCTCTCCTATCGAAATCCCACAGAATGGCACTCTGCCAGTGTCTCCTCAAATCCTTCTCTTTTTCATTTGTGAGCAGGGAAGAAACTAGAGCACCCAAAATGAGCAAGTAATCCCTAAGACCCTAACAGCACAACCAAGAGAAAATTCACCAGGATTCGCAGGCGTGGCCATTCCATTAAATTTTTAAAAGCAAGTCCATGAATCTTTCTGACAACTTTTGAAATCAGGATTTTCTATCTTTTCTCCTCTTCTCCTTTTTCACTTTAGAGGCTCTTTCTTAGCCCCAGTAGTTTTTATAATTGTCTGAACCAACACCAATTTTTCCACAGAGCACACCTGGTGAGCATTGTGTTCGTTAATTCATTGTAAGCCCCTGCAGTCTGAGTTTCTCCATCCTCATTAATTACTTATCCTGTTCCATGGTCCAGCAGCTAACTAAAAAAAAAAGTCACACTGTTGAGTTAGAGGCAGAATATGAAGTATTTGATGTTTTGTTTTGAGGTTATTTTTAAGATTTCTTATGAGTGGATCTCATTTTTCTGATAATCCAGCCATAACATGCACTGACGGTGTGAAGCAAATAAGGGCAGGTTCCTTCACAAAGATTTAAGGGCAACCAAAGCCAATCTTAGTGACTTTAATAAAGTTTTTTTGTTTATGGGCATTTCTTCTAAATGCATTTCACATTCTGCCAGTTCAACCAGGATTACTTAAGACAAAAATCATAATTTCTTTATATAATATATATATAATATATATATATTTTATATATATAATAATAAATAATTTTATAAATTATATATATATATTTATAGTTGGTGTCTCCAGCCATTTCAGACTTCACTGGGGTGCCGAGAAAAGGGAAGCAAACCAAACCAAGATCCATTTCTGCAATGTGTTTTTAGGGAATAATGAATCCCTGGAGTGAATCTGAGCTTCTGCTCCCTTTCCAGGCAGGAGGAGAGCAGGTCCTCACCTACATCCAGTCCAGCACTGCCATCTGCCGGGAGCTGCAGCTCTGGAAAATCACTGGCAAAAACACCCAAGTTTGGAGAGCTTTCACCAATTTGTGAATCTAATTACTAATTACAAGTAATGGTGGTTTAATTTTAAACCAAAACATTAATCGCTGTAAGTAAAATCGGAGCAACTAAAGGTGATTTGAGCAGTAATTTCCATCTATTCACCGCTGCTACCCATTGGGCTCTATTAATCCTGCAAAATTTCAGAGGCAAAAGAAAGCTGAGGTATTTTCTCGGCTGCACTTTAGATCAAAATTAAGGAAATGAGCTTATCACAATCCAAGCTACCGTGAGGCTTCCACAAGACACACAGGTACAGAGCTGGCAAGGACCAAAATCCATCTCTGCCTTTTGCTTTTACATTTTACCCCGGTTTGAGAGACTGAAAAATTCAAAAAACAGATGAAAAAACCCATTAATGCACAATTATTTAATAAAATAATATTAACTAGATTAGATTCCCCAAAGTTTTCTTTCTTCCACCGTAGTAAATCTCCCTTGCTACGTTCTGCCAGCTGTGGAGAGCCTGGTCCCCCATTATTGAATGTGACCCCTGGACCTCCTCTGGCTGGGACACAGCTCCTGGAAAAAGCTCCACATTGGACAGAGAGGGGTGGAGGGGAAGCAAAGCAGAGCCTTGTGCTCAGAAACGAACACAAGACAGGTCTAGATGTCAAATACTGAGACACAGAAAATGGGAAAACTCTCAGCACCAGTTTATGACAATTTTTTTGCATCATTCATCCAAAAAGAAAGAAGAGGAAATGGTCATTTTAGTCCAGTTTATCACTGGGTATCTACACAGGCAATGAAGGATTCAGCAAAATTCCCCAGTTTTCATCATTTGTAAGAGACTAAATCTTAATTTAATTTAATTTTAAGCATCCACATCTTGCCAGCAGCCCTCAGTGGCAGACAGGACACCTGGGGACAGTGACACGTTGATGGCTGCACCCCTGTTCCTCTCCACCTTCCCTTACCAGCTTTCCCTCAAATTATCCCCAGCACACACTCCTTGTGGCAGGATAATGTGTCTAAAACCATTCAGAGCCCCCATTTTCAACGCATGTGCCCAGAAAGGAACAGATTAATGTGAGCAGCTCTGTCCAAAGCTGTGTTATTTCCTTGGTGGGCCTGACAGAAAGCAGAGGATCATTATCCAGACACAATCCCCAGCTAGAAAAACACCTTGGAAACACTTCCACAGGCACAAATTGGGCTGTTTTCTGCACTGTGCTGCTGAGGAAGAAGATAATTGGGAGGGTCTGATATTGGCTTTCTCTCAAGGATGCCTTTAATGACACCCAGCACATCCAGGAGTGCAGAGCAGCTGAGGGAATGGGAATTCTTGTGTTCACTCTCAGCAGCACAAACAAGAACACACCAACCCCCTCCCAGCCAGTCCAGCAGGACTGGGAACACCCTGACCTCTGCAGCCGAAGGGCTGAGCTGGGAGTGAAAGACAGGCACAGTTTCACAGCCAAGGAAGGGAAGGATTTATGAATCCCTCTACCTCTCAGCTTTTTAAAAGAATTCTCCAAAGGTGGCAGGTCAAGGCTTCAAAATTTCACCCTTTCCATACTTGTGTGAATCCCCGTATTTTGAGTCTCTTTCCTGGACCAACAGCTTGAGGCAGGCAGTTTTTTAAGGGCTTGATTCTAACCCACAACACTGTGATACTGTGATTAATTTGCTGTTCCAGTGTGAGACATCACTTGGTTTAGACTTTGCTGAGGGCTCCTTTTGGGACTATCCCCCTACAAAAGGCATCACCACTTTCTGTCTCATCCCTGGATCCACAGTTTCTTCCCCCTTTTCCCTTCTTCACTCTCAGCCCCCACCACGTATTTAAGAGCTGAGAGCTCGAACACTTCCCAATCCCAACATTTACCCAAGGTTTCCATTCCATTATCACCCATATCTTTTTGTCCTGTTCTGTAGGCAAGCTACAGCTCTCATTTTCCTGCAAGACAATCTCCAATCATTTATCCTATTTGCCTTGGATGGAGTAGTCCTGGCAACCAAGTTTAAGCAGATTCCAAGGACTAGTGGTGTCTTGAGATGAAATTCCCCACTCAAATCCTGCAATATGCTCCTTTCTGAGCACAGGCAGAAAAACCATTAACCTGAACAGATGGGAGGTAGTCTGTGGGCAGGCAAAATCTGTTAGAGCGAAAACTTAGAATACAAAAAAAAAATAATTAAAAAAATCTGACTCACAGGCCTGATAAAAATCACAAGATTGGCCACAGAGATCCCTAAATTTCAGGAGGAAACGTGTATTTTAAAGAAAACAGACGTGTGATTCCTTTTATTTGTTGCGTGCTTTTGACTCCCCTCGAGGGAAGTGTACCCTGATTTATTTGAAAGGAGGACTTGGGGTCATTACTTGTTTACAAAAGGTGTAACCCTAATTAAAAAACAACAACAAAATAGATGCTCCCAAGAAAATTCCAAATTCTTGCAATATCAGGGCAGTCAACGACCTGTGCTGGCTTTTTTAAGGTGTGGAAAAGACAAACCCAGCTGGGACTGGACCAGGCTGCTGCTCAGCACCAATTCCATTGCAGAACAAGCTCCCTGGACAACATTAAGGACACAAACGAGGCCCAAGGAATGTTTTGTTGGGTTCATTAACTGCTAAACTTCCTCAGAGCTACATCAGTGTTTGTTTCCATCTCCAAACTTGCTGGAAGTCTGTGGCTGGATGTCTGTGCGTGCCTGGATGTATAAATTATTCATATATGTGTACAAAACCACACAGGTAGATGTGTGTTTAGAGGTCTGCAAGGACACAGGTGTCACTTTTCCTCTCATAAAATTCCCTTTTCCTCCATAAATCCCTGGCTTTTCCTTTAAAGAGTGCAGGTATTGTGTCAGAGCCCAGAATCCCCATTTTTAGTTGTTATCCTGCAAGCCATCACCACGAGGAGAGGAGGTAAATGGGCACAGTGGAATCTCCCTCAACAGCCCCTCCATGGTCTGCTGCTCAACCTCCCAGCAAAGGCACAGAAAAAATATCCACAATTAGGAGGATTTGGGGTTTTTTTTTAACCTGCTATTCCAACAATTTATAATTTTCTGCACAAAGCTTAATTTGACTTCTCCTGGGCTTCCCATTCCCAATGAAACTCATCCCAGAACGCACAGGCACGTGGAAAAGTTGTGGAATTATCCACAGCACGATAGTGACAGGATGGAGAGAAGGATGCAGGAGGAGGAAGGAGTTTGGAAGGAAAGTGCCAGTAGAGCGAAACGGACTGAAAAGTGATTTTTCTTGCTGCTCCAAGAACATTTGTGCTGTCAGGGGAGCAGCAGGAAGGCAGGGACTGGTAGGGACAGCCTCATAACTTTAAATGGCAGCACTGGTAGGTGACCTTAAAGAAGCACAGAAATGGAGCCACAAAATGCAGCTTGGTGCAAGTTGTAATTCTCCATAAATAACAGTTCTGCTGGGCTACATCTTGTTAGTGACTCCTGTTAATTTTTTAAATAGATATTTATATATAAAGAATTTTTTTTATTGTATCTTTAGACCAATGCAAAATATATTTCTATATTGTATATATTTAAACCCCTTTTATATTCATAAATTTAAGGCCAATAAAGTACTTTATGTATACATACAATATATATGACATATATGATATATATTTTTATAGATGATGTATATTATATACTACTTTTTTTAAAAAAAAAAAACAAAAGGAAACAAGGGAAAATTCTTCCATTCCTTTGCAGTATAAAAGATAATTACAGCAAATTGGTGTAATGGCTTTTAACAAGTGCTTCTTTTTTTTTTTAATGAGAATATATTAAGCAAATTTCAGAAAAACATTTATTGGAGTAAAATTTATTTTAGGCCTGGAGAGTCCAATATTCCCTGTGGAGTTTGATTCCCCAGCTCTCTGAAGATCTTTATCACCTGAACTGACACAGGTTGTCAATGCCTGGTCAGTTATTCCAATGTTCTGTTCTAACATGAAACTAAGAAAAATTCAAATTGGATAGATTTCACTGGAATTCATTGTAAAAACACAGGTCATTTAACAGAACACAAAAACCCCCTAAAACTGCAGTTTTAGAGGCACAGGGGAACAAGAAAGTTCCTGTAAGAAAGCTGACACATAATCTTAGGTAAAGCAATTTATTTCCCTCTACCCAAATTCCTCTCTCGATTAAGAAAGAACAGCATTACTGCAAAAAGGATTTCTCAGCTGAAACAAAAAGTCAATACAAGGTTTTGATTAGGGAATATATGAAACCAAAATTATTCTGTTCCTTTATCAACACACAGCAGAAGTTACCATGGGCCTGAGTGACTCTCAGAACAGAAAATAAAGTCTGCCCAGCAGAAAGGGCTCTCTTTAATTGGAATTCCAGGCAATTCCCAATCATGAGCACCACTGATAAGTATTCCAGAAGAAAGATTGGCCTGATTGCTCAAGGTCATTTGGGTAGAATGAAGAATGGAAATCTCAGTGCAGGTAGTTAATATATGGACCCCTCAGTGCTCTTAACAGACCTCCCTGTTGCTGACCTGGGCTCTGAAAATGGCAAATCTCAGTGGCATATTTATTATTAACACCGTGATTTCATGAGAATTTAATTCACAGCAGACGAGAACGGGGACTGGAGAAAGGATTCTACACGGTAACACTGGGGGAAACACAATTTTGGAAATAGAAATAAGAAAATAGAACAGCATTTGGCTTCGTGTGCCTTCATTCTCATAACTTGTACTTCAGAGCCTCGCATGTTCCAATAAAGTAGCAGCTTCTCAGGGACTTTATTATTCCTGGATTCTGGGAGTTGGCAGAACTGCCAGCATTCTGGTGGGCATAAATGATCTAGACAAAAAGGATTACCTCTATTTTTCATTACTTCCATTACTCTGGGGAGGCTGGTTTGATCTTTCCCAGGATGAAAAAGGAGGAATTACCACAGCACAGAGGTCATTTCTCACCCCACGTTCTCCCCAGCCACAATTTCTGTCATGGCTTCAATGCCAGGCTGGAGATTTGAGATTCCACAGCTGAGGGCAGCCCAGGAAATGTCTGTCCCTCCCTGCAGGGCTACTAAAAAAACAGGCTGATTCCCTCCTTCCCTGCCCGTATTTCCCAGCCTCTTCCAGTGGGATCCCTGTCCCGAGGAGCTCACAGCTCTGTGTGCTCAGCCCTAAAAACAGAGCAGGCAGGAGCTGTTTATTCCTATTTATTCCTATTTATTCCTATTTATTCCTATTATTTATTCCTGCTCCAGCCCCTGGTGCCACAGGTGCTGTTCTGAGCTCTCACTCACAGTTTATGCTGTTCATCTTGTGTGGGGCAAGGTGGGATCTGTGCTCAGAGCCCTGCTTACCACGAAGCCAAATGCCACCAAAATGTATTCCCTGCAAATCCCAAGCATCCTTCAGATCCCCATGGCTTTGAAAGCAGAATATTGGATGAGTACTTAGGCATCATTTCTCACTCTTTTGTAATGCCAGCATCATCTTCCAAAATGTCATCACCCTTTGTCTCAACCTAAAATCTAAAAGCATGATTACTTCATAAACCAATGTCTTTATTGTGCTAGAAGATATAAAGAAAGCCCTCAAATATGCTTGACATGAGAATGATCAGCCCCAAAACCTCCTCTGGCCTATGGAATTTACATAGCAAGGCATTCCTAACGATGTCAAGTCTTGCATAAGCCAGTGAGCTGTGAGGGTCTCCTTGCTTTTGGAGAAGTCCTTTTGCATGTGATTTCATGATTGTGGCCGCAGCTAATTTTGCTTTAATTAGAAAAACGTCAGCACAGGTGGCACTAGATAAAAGCCTGCAGAGAAAAAAAGCTCAGAGGAAATAAAAAATAGAGAGGAAAGTGTGGCTTGAATGACAAAGCTCATTGTGCTGAGAGGGGAGCTAAAAGGGACAGGGACAAAAGGAGTTGCAGCCAGTGCCAACCCATTTGGAATGTGAGCAGGAAGGATTGCAGGGATTGTGTAAAAGCTGGTGACTCATCCCTTCTCCCTCTCCTGTGCACTGAGGGGCTGTAATTCTCCTCTCTCCCTCTTTACATCCCTTTGGCTCTGGCCATGAACATGGTACCAGCTGCTGGAGGCACCTGAGAAAGCCAGGACAGCTGAAAGCTCTGCTGCAGTCCCACCCCAGGTGCTTCACTCACCTGGGCACAGCAGCAGCCAGGACTGTTAGGACTTTTTCACATCTTGCTGATGCATTTTTAAATCAGTAAATTTATTCCGTCTTAAGAGAGAATTGTTTTTCTTCCCCTGAGGACACGAATGGATCCAAGTGCATTTTACACCAATTTCCTTCCTTTTACAGCCACACAATCTTATTAAAGCTGAAGTATCACAATGGAATTACCAGGTGAAAAACCCAACAGCCCTACCCTTTAGAAAACTAAATTTATGCCAAGTAATCTTTAAAACATCCTAAACTGTTCCCAGAGAATCAACTTTATAAGCTGAAGCATTATTTCACAAAGTACAAAAGCTTTTAAATGGATTTAAGACCAATATGTGGTAAATGATGGCCTGCCAGAGTTGGAAGAGGATCTGGATTTGTGTGTTCCGATAGCTGCCACATTTTAATTTATTCATGACAGAGGAGCTGTGCCACAGAGAATGGCCAAGGCAGAAGGGCAGACACTGCCTGGCACACAGAGCAGGGCATTTCCTTACAAGCCAAGGCACTGCAGAGCTCTGTGGGTGCTCCAAGAGGTTTTAGAAGTGGGACTTAAAAAGTGGTGTACTCAGAATTTAACGAAAATGGGCTGAAGTTCATATCCTGAGACACCTGTAATTGTTAATCACACTACAATTCTTCCCTCTCTTCTTTTCCCCCACCTCTCTCTACAGTGGACAGCAGCTGAAGGAACAAATTTTTTACTTCCAGGCATCTAAAAAAAAAAAAAACCCTCATGTTTTTGAGGAATTTCCTCAAAAAAAAATAATAACAAGGCCCACAGAGACCCAGAATCCTGTACTAGCAGTACCTCTGTGACAGAGGATCCATATTAGAAATACTGACACAAAAATATTTAACTGCTCAGAACTGATGCAGTACACAAATACCTGCTGGTACACAGGCTCACAGAAATACTTTATCTTGAATTTATCAGCACCTGAAATAATTAGTGATAGCAAATGATGGATTATTCCACAGATTATTATTACGTCGCTGAACTATGAAAGGGAATTTTGTGTCTGTATTCTGTATCCTTCATCTTCCCTTCCTTTCCCAGCAGTTCTCCAATGGGACTTTTTCCTGAGGATTTTGAAAAGAGCAATATTTAATTTCCAGGGTGACATTTTCCAAAGTACTGTTTTGTTGCTTTTTGCATTCCTGACTTAATTCTTCTGCAATAATACCAAGCCATTTTTTGTGGCAGCCAGCTTTGCGAATCTGTAATTACACCAAATGCTTACAAATATTACAATTGCAGATCCATTGCAATTTAGAAATCTCCCATTTAAGGAAAGCATTGCAATTTCTTCAAGAGCATTGTTCCATCGATGTTAAATAATTATGACTTTTTGAAAGCAGCACGAATAAAACCAGGGAAAAATCTGCTGTGTGCTGCTCAGAAGAAAAAGCCACGCTTTTTTTTTGATATCCCCAAACCCAGCAAATGTGGACTTTAAAAAAATCCCACAATCCAAACACCTCCTCCCACACTGGCTTCACGTGGAGGACTGGCTATTTCCTATTATCTTTATTATCCATTACTTTGAATATGTTAAATTCATCCGTCTGATGAATAAAATCACATTGCTTTCTTGTACTTTAAGCAGTGACTTATTTCAGTGATCAGCCGAACTGCACACAAAGGTTCTAGAAATAGATGGCCTTTGAGAGAGGAGATGAATTCACTCTACACACTCTGAGTCAACTGGAAGCCACGGTTATGCAAGTCCCCAACCCAGCTGAAATCCTAATTTCACATCCATACTTCCACAGCCTGCTTACACACACCCCCTGTATATAGAGAGATGCAAATCACTTCATTCCACTTCTCCTGTGTGGTAAAGACAGGGAGATCTTCTGCCAGTGAGCTGTGCACAGATTGACTCCTGAGCAAGGAGGAAATTAAATCCTCCGTGAAGGAACAGTCATAACTGTGCATTATTACATGGGAAAGAAGGGCCACACGTGAAAAATACAAGAAAAAATACGTTCAGACATGAATCACGGATTCATATTCAAAATATCCCCCTGGAATTGTCATCATCAGGCACTCTGAGCTGAATTCAATGCAAAATGTGGGTTTCTTTTCTCCCCCTGCTCACACAGACGTATTTTCCGACAGATGGAGGGTGAGTAAGTGGCCGTGGGCTCTCCCTGCAGCAGCAGCAGCTCACAGAACAGATCTGCCTGGTGTCCAGCTGACTCAGATGCTGCCACCTGAGCAGAAGTCATTTCACCCAAATGCCACAGGGGAAAACTAAAATGTGACAACACCTTTGCTGCGAACGATTTCTGCCTGAGACAGAACCGGGAGAATCCACTGCCCGCCTTCCAACGCAGGGCTGAGCATCAGCAGCATTTCTGTGCTTCTCAGCCCTGGCACGGTTTGGCCGTAGTGCCAAGGTGCCAGGGCAGTGCCAAGGTGCCAGGGCAGGCAGCCAGGAGCAGCCAGGAGCAGCCAGGCACGAGGGAGCAGAGCAGGGCCACGGCCACGGGTGTGCACCGTGCCTCCGTCGCTGCACGGGGACACAGCGGTGGCATGGCCAGGAAGAACCCAAACGCCTCCATGCCCTCCTTGGTGCCCCTCTCCATGCCACACATGGAAATCTCCAGCCTGGAATGGTGCAGGAGGCTGAGTAGTGTGGGCTGGGGGAGGCTGCAGTGCTGGTGGCATGTGCTGAGTGGCCTGTGGTGTATAAACCTCACCCAAAAACCGGCTCTTTGAGAGTTTTCATCAACAAAGCTTAGTCCCACCTGAGGGGGAAGGATTTAGGAAGGGCTTGAACTGGGGTGGGGGGGAATTGCATCACCACTTGTGCTCCTAATTGGTGATTTCTGTGAATCATGCTAATTTGCTAAACTTATAAAACGGTATTCACCCCGTGGAGGGTGGGGTTTTGTGGACATTTTCCATATCTGCCCCTGGAGCCCTCCAATAAAGACCAACCTTCATATTACCTCCTATATTAATATTACCCCAAAAGTTTAGCGAATTAGCATAATTGACAAAAATCACCAAGAAGCTCTCGAAGAGCTGTTTTTCAGCCTTGGTTCCCAGAAAGAACCAAGAGAGGGTAGGGGCTTTGGAATGTGTTTTGTCTTTCTGCCTAGGGAAAAGGTAGGGAAAAGTACTGGGAAAAGCAGCCACGAATACAATAGGCTACAGAGCTACAGATATGGGTGTGAAGAATATAGAGAATACATAAAAGGAAAAAAGGCAAACATCAATCCAGCATCACTTATTTACATGCACTTCCCCCTGTGTAACACATATTTAGCAAAGAGCTGTGGCGTTTTTGTTCTCTCCCCTAAGCTGTGCTTCAGTCCTGCAGCACGACTTCCCCTGCAGTCGTGCCTCAATTTTCACCATTTAGGCACTCAGGCACAGAAGTGCCCAAAAATAAAACAAGTGCTTCCATTAGCAGAGGCACTTGGCAGCTGGGAAAAATCAAGCTTCACATTTAAATTTTGCTTAGTAGAGCAGAGTCAAATCTCTCTACCTGCTGAGCACCAGCCTTACCTCACTTGTGTCTTCCTCACACACCAGCAAGGACAGAGAATGCTTTGGGTACAAATATGTAATGGTGAATTTAATTGTTGTAAAGCCATGAGATTGCAAAATCTGAAGCAGCTGATGGAAACAAACCCAACACCAAAAAAAAAGAGAAATCATAAAATTATTAACAATTATTCCAGTTGGGAGAAGACAAGCTTGTGGATTGTAACGGGTAGGATTCCTCTCCCACATTTCTTCTGGATGGCCACTGTGCTGGATAGAATACCCAGAATTAACCTTGATGCTTTTGGACATCTTGTGGGGTGCTTCACACAGCAGATTTCCACATCCAAAGTCAGCCCCATCCGATGAGCTGTGTTCAGAACACCTGCCTTGTTGCCAGCACATAAACGGTCAAAAAATGTCATTTTTATAGGCTCATATGAGCAAAGCATGGAGAAATTGTAGAGATTAATTTTTAAAAAGCAAGGCTAAGGCCTTACTCATGCAGTTCATCTGGTTCACAGAACTACAGAACCGAAATTCTTGCATTGCAGGTCTGAGTCAGGTAACAAAACCCATTTTCTGTCATGTCCTGCCACTGCATCTTCAGACTAAAACCAATTACAGTTCTTAAGGTGACCATTTCCCAGTATTATTAATTGCATCTGGCACCTAACATGTGATAACAGCTACAGGGCTCTTGATATCCTCACAAATACCTACAAAATTCAGTTACCACTCATATGCTTTTCTCGCTGAAATAAAAAGGAAAATCAGATAGAACATGTATTTAGACTGATGAATTTTATGCCCAAACAGACGCAGTTTTTACTGAAAAAGTTAGCTCAGCTTCCCATGGAAGCAAAGCTTGTGTGATGTGGTAATGTTCTGGGCACTTCCAACTAAATTTGAGGGAGAGACAGAGCCTTGCAATGCATTTAGCTCTGTGAAAATAATACAGGGCAGAATAAAAATGCTTAACCCAGCATCTCTTCACAGAGCAATAGCTGGCCAACACATGAAGGATTTCATCCAGACAAGCCAAGCACCTCTGTGTGATTTTGGATACCTCTCTAAATCCTTCCTTTCTCCTGTGCTTCTCTTGCAATCACCCCCTGCAGAAGCACGAGGAGATCTCCTCCTAAAGAACCAGCTTGTGCTGGGCTAGGGCCATTCCCAGCTGGCTCCTTCCTTCTTCCTGAGCCACGACCAGGAGTGTGAGAAAGGAGCCAGTCAAACAGAGCTCTTTGGTGTGGTGAGGGGACATTTGCTCTGCTGCTGCCTCCTGAGTGTCTGTGCACACATATGGTGCCTCCAGCCCTGCTGCCAGCCCCACGCTGAGCTGTTCCCGATGCCATCCAAGGCTCAGCACCTGCTGCTGGCACTGGGACACGGCCCCAGCAGAGCTCAGGGCAGCACTCACACTCTGAACAGTTTCCCAGCTGGGTCAGGGGCAGCCAGGGCCAGAGGAACACGGAGCAGTGAGGGTGGATGTGGTGAATCCCTCTGGGAAGGCTGTTCTCCACCTCCTCGGAATTATTTCTGAATTCTCCTTCCATTTAGGAATTCACCCATGCGGACAGCAATGCAACTTTAATGAATTTGGGTTTTTAGTCACCTTCCACAGGGTGCTTTAGAATAATCCCTGGGTTGTGAAGCCAGAGACAGCACCTGTAACCAAGGCATCTCTGCTATGAGCCTGAAACCATTTGTTCTCTTTGTGATGTTCAAATTACTCTGCTCTCACACCACATTCCAGCTGGTATCCATAGAATCTGCTGGACAGGACTTGGGTAAAAGATGCCCCAGATCTGGCAGAGAAAATCACAGAATCACAGAATCTCCTGAGTGGGAAGAGACCCAGAGGGATCATCCAGTCCAGCCCCTGGCCCTGCACAGACACCCCAACAACCCCACCCTGTGCACCCCTGGCAGTGCTGTCCAAATGCTCCTGGAGCTCTGGCAGCCTCAGGAGATTCCCATGGCTTTTCCCAGATTCCAGCTGCTTATACCTTGGGGTCTGGGGAAAGGACAGAGCACTGCAGCACACTGGAATATAAGATGGGAGAAGAAGGTGGAGGATGAGCATTCTGTGGATATTTAGCCACAAAAAGGATGTTCATGAGCATTAAAGTCTTTGATCTGTACCTGCTACATTGGAAACGCTTAATGGAGGTAGGAGAGCAACAGTGCTTCCAAGGTGAACTGGAACCAGTGTATAAAACCATGACTGACTTAAACTACAGACAGATCAAGAATCTTTCTTCTCCAAGTTTCCTTCTTTGGTGCTCCTCTTACTGAAATCACTGGGCTAAGTGGTATGATCTGGTATGGGAAGTTAAAAATTAAACTTTCTCCGTGTTAATGGCAGCATTACTCCCAAAACAAGAAGACAGAGCCACAAACAGATGCCAAGCAATTCTGCACCTGGTGTTGCCTTGCTGAAGTTCTGTGACAGCTCATAAAACTTCTCTACAGCCACCTTGTTCCAATTCAAAGCAGCTCCACACCCTGGGGAGAGCAACTGCTCATGCCATCACCAGATAATGGAGCACACAATAGAAACCAGAAACCAGCCTCACCCACCAGCCACGAGTGCTCCTGAGGATTTCACCGCTCCAGCTGACAGATTTCACAGCTCCCTGGCTCGACTTTTGTTTCCAGGTAAAAATAAGTCAGTACAGAAAATAACTTCTCCTTCCCTCCAGTTAAATTTTGTGTAAATTAGAAATGCTCTCTGCACTCGCCTGCTTTCCCAGAAACTAGATTAATGCTTTTGTTTTGGTCTTCACTCACCAGCTGGGGGGATGTGCCCGTCATAGGTCACCAGAAGTCTGTGACAAGCCAAGGGTAAAAGGGGAAGATGGAAAAGAACAACAGAGGAGTAACTAAGACTACATGATAAAAAATTATGAATTAGGTAAAAAACACAGAGATGAGATTTTAAAATCCTTTCTTAACTTTGACAAGGTTTGACCCCACTCTGACCCTGGTATGAGAGAGGCATTACTAGAATTTGAACCCACAAATCCAAAAATTAAACAGAGAGGGCAGAAATCATCTTTTCCCTTTGTAAACATCCTGGATACAGTGAAGACACAGCTGAAGACATAAAGGAAAATGTCTTTTGGGCAGTATCGGCTGCATAGTTCTTTAATATTCATGGCTAATTTGGCAGGGAATATCTTCATTTGGATCAAAATACAGGAAAGAATTTCAAATAGAACAAACTGTAGCTGACTTTAAGAAAAATTAAATCCATAAAGAGAGTTTCTCTGTCCTTCCTGGGTTTAGCTTCCAGCCATTAAAAAAAGATGTGTAAATAACTAAGGCCTTTAACAGCATCCCTTAGTAATGATTATTGAAATACCAGGGATTGTATTTCATAAACCCTGAGTTTGCAACAGAAATTAGAGTGAATACATGGCACTGAAAAGAAAAGGAATTTCTCAAAACAATTGCTAAAAGAGATGGTTCTAATATTTAAGGTCTGTGATTACAGCAGTAAGATTTCTTCAAGAAAAAGGTAAGCATGGGTTTCTGCTACTGATCTACAGATAATTTAAAAATCTGTAATTTTTTTGTTCTGATTTTCTAATGATGGAACAATATTTTTGAGGAATATTTACCTTCTCAGGTAAAGAAATAAAATACCTCCTCTTTCATCCTTCTCTCTTTTGCTCCCCACGTTGAGTATTGTACATTGCATCAGGGGCCTTCTTATCAATCAACAGCCTTTTCCTTCTCTGTGCTGTTACTTTGTCTCTTGAAGTTAAATATTGTTGATGCTGAACCAGATTTTTAAACGAAACTAAATCCTTTTAAAAATCTTGAAGCAATTTCTTAGAGGTAGATTAAGAAATTAGTTATACTTCTGAACCAACCATTCCACCCAACCCAGACCTTACTTATTTTCTGCAGAGTTATCACCCAGTACTGATAACATTTTTGGAAGAAGAGCATCCTGAGAGCCACTGACGACTTAAAATGTGACTGCAAGTCCACAGCCCCAAGTTTTTCAAGTACTTCTTGCAAATCAAACCCCAATTAGGACACTACTCCAGCTTTTAGACTCTAAATGATGCTTTGCAGTAATCACCATGGGCACAAACACCCTAATTTAAAAGCAATTAGCAAGCGGCATCATTTGTAACAGAACATTCTGAATATATCTGAAATCTGGCTGTGCCCTGCAGTTTGTTTTTTAATACTTCAACTCCATTTTTAGCACTAGCAAAAAGAAATTATTAGCCAAACCTGTAAAAACCTGCTGTTGTATTATTTCCAAAATCCAACATTTTCTACCAGTGAAAGCATATTGCTGTTGGAAAAACACTTCTGAAAAAACTGGACAAGTATTCTGTAAAAAAATTTATTTAGGAAAAAAGATAAATGTCTATATTGCAGCAAAACTCCTAAATCTGCCTGATTGTAGCAGATAAAAGTCATGCAAAAGCAACATCTTTCTCTGAAAGAAGGACAGGGCCATCATGGAACAATCCAGATGAAATAATCTGGTAATCCAAACTGGTGACTGGAAGCCACTGACCACCTTCAGCTCCAAAAACCTGTGACAAAACCACCTTTCACACAGCCATGGCCCATTCTGCCTCCTAAAACCAGATTTCACTGTCTTTAAGGTCTGAGAACGGCAAATACTATTCCACAGAAAGTATGCTGATCCTATTTTAGCAGAAAATACAACTCTCAGAGGAGATGATGGGAAGAGACCCAGCCATCAACAGCAGCAGCCCTTTGGAACTCTTCTCACTGACAGGTTAGAATTCCAAGGTATCTGCGAAGTGCTAGACACTAATGGCTAGCAGAGCTTTTATTCTGGCATAAAAACCACAGAATTCCTTCAGCTCCTCAGCTCTGACTTTGAGAAATGGGTGGTTTTTCAGTGCACAGACACGACAGATGGGATCTCATGAAGGAAAGGGATCATCTGACACGGTCTCCTGCTGGAAGCATTCCAAAGGGTTTGCAACCTTTGCGGTTCCCCTCAACATTTGCAAGTTTCCATTAAAAAAAGACAAACCTGAGGATGACAAGAAACTTTCAGCAGGTACCTCTGGCTTTAGCATATGTAAATAAATTAACAGCTCCTGCCAGATGCAACAAGTTCTGTGGGAGCCACTCCAAAATATCAATATTAAAAAAGAACCACAAGCAGAGTGCAGACTCTTTTATTCCTGTTCTGCAGAACAAGGGCCTGACAAACCAGGACAAAGAGAAAAAAAGAAAGGTGTGGAATTATTTACATTTTTCCAGTTCTAGCTCCTCTGAAAAAACAGATTTCCAACAGACAGCTGTGACATCAAATTATGATACTTAGGCCTGACCTCCACATCTCTCAAAAGTCATCAATCCTAAGCAGCGTTCTTCATCCTTTCAGCTCTGGAGCTGTGTGAACCAGAAGCCAAATTCCATTTCTCATTTCACAGCTTATCTTTGAGGCTGGATGCAAAAAATTAACATCAGTAATGCTTGAACAGAGTGAAAAAGAGAAAAAAGGGAAATCAGCAATCTGCAGAAAGCAGTGACTAATGTCCTGGAGCTTGTCTGGGCTTTTATCACACAGGAACAGATGAACCACAACAAAATTTGAGCCACCTCTGCTGCCAAGGCTTTACTTGAAGTGCAGCATATTTACAACAGCTCTACTAAAAGAACTTGCTTCTAACTTTTTTTTCATGAAAAAAATGAAGAAAAAATTAATCCTGAAGGAACAAGAAGTGCAAAGAAGATAAGTGTCAGATACCTGAAGTCCTTTCAGGCCCATTTTGCTGGGAATACTCTTATGACTACCCTCAGATGTCAAAATGTCATTTGATAATAAATGTTTAGTATTACTTAGGTGTGACTTGCTGCTGACAAGCAAAATAATCCCAAAGTTTTGTCACTTTCACTACACAGAATTTTGCTTCAGTGTGTTCCATGCACAGCTCTGGTCCTAAAGGAAGACTCTGCTCCCTCAAGAACTTGCAGAATTAATGTATGAATTCAGAAGTTTCTCTTTAATTCCTAAGATTATGTTGTGGAAAATCTAATCAATGGAGAATACAGCTATTAGCCAGGTTCATCCCCATTTTCACAGGAACCTCAAAAACTTGCCTGAATAAGTTCCAGCTTGGGCTAAAATAACTGGACTGGCAAATACACAATATGTAAGGAATAAGTTTAAACAACAACAAAAAAAATCTAACTGGCAAAAATCAGGGAAGGAGTAAAACTCCTGAACACATAAACCCATGAGGAATACCATGATGGAAAATGGGAGCAGAAATTTAAACCACAGCAAAAAGCTACAGAGAAATGAAGGAAGACTCCAAGGAAGAATCCACGACGTGTGTGTGCGTGTACTGACTGCCCCCATCCCACACAAACACAAACTGAGTTCAGTGCCATGGAATACCTCATTTTCTGTTACTTTCTGCACAGGGTGGTGCCTGTTTAGTTTGTTGGTTTCTGCAAACTGGACAAGAGTTTCTGGTGCTGGATAAGCCTAAGAAGATTCCAATAATACCTCACCCATGGGAAGCTGGAAATCTGCATTACCCTGTATCTGCTCCTAACTTATTCATAGCATCTCTATTTTCCCAAATATCCTAAGCTCCAGCACGGCTTTGCATTGATAAAAAAGCACATTCCAGAAGCTGGTGAGTTGACTCATACACTCTACTTTAATCTGAATATTCTTCCTTTGAAGTTGGTAGCTGAACGCTGACTCAGACCTTTTAAAATCCACAGACTGCCATGCAAATTAATAAAAGATTTGGTTAACATGACTGCAAAACGTTATTTTTGTAGACCACTCCACTTCTGGGAATGCAACAGAAGAATTAGAAATCATTTGATGTTCTTGAGGCAGCCACCAAATGAAGGAAGGCACATCAAAACCTCGAGTTTGCAAATAAAGGCATTGCTAAAGATACAAAATTCTGTTGGTTTAAAACAAATGTCCAACCTCTGCATCTCTGTGATGCTGCTTCAGTTCAGCTACGAGACACAATGCCTTTTCCTTCCATTTTAGTTCTGCTTTTTATAAAATACTTGGCTTCTGACTGGAGGCAAAATGTTCAAAGGCAAATGACTCAACTCTTCATCACTGAAAAGGGCAAAAAATGTTGAGTACTGAAAGGTGAGGCATGAAATAAATGAAAATTGCACCAAATTGATCAGCACAGCAATCTATATTTGACCTATACTTAGAAATAAGCAACAGAAGTTCCTAACTCTTGGCTGCTGCAATCTGAATAATTGCCATATGGTGTGTGTGGAAAATATATGCAAATATTCCGCGTGCAGCATAAGTAGATCCTGCCATAAACTTGTCTGGCTTTGGGGTTTCTCTTTTTCCTTTTCATGGCAATGCCAGCAAAGTCAGTGCTTAATATTCACTGCTTTGCAGACCTGTCTTTCCATGCCACCAGGTTCAGGTGCTTTGATTCCTGTTTCCTATCATTCATGTTTTTCTGGTTTATTCAGGTTTTCTGTGCTTGAGGAACTCAATGAAACTACAAATTACTGGAAAGGGGAACTTCCTAACCCCATTGCCACTAAATATTGATGCAAAGCCCTCCACCCCTGTGGTTTCAGCACTTGGGAGTGCAGAACCTGAGCTTCCACATAGTGGGTGGAAAAACGTCTGACAAGTTCCCTTGGGCACAGCACACGGAAATCGACCTAATTACACATTCTCAGCTCAAAAATAAACAAATAGAGTTTTATTGGGTTAGCCACTGGGAGAAAATATCTGCTCTGAGGAAAACCATGAGCTGCAGACGAACAAATGCTGAATTATCCTGCTGGAAGGTGTCTGTGGCACTCAACTGCTCATTCCTGAATTCAGTGTTCCAGCCCGTGGAATTAATGCTACAGCCCAGGGAACACAGTCATTAAAGGACATTTAGAAACCCTGTGGAATGTAAACAAAACAATTACCTTCCTCTTAGGCATCAGCATCTAGATAATACCAGTGAATTTTGTTCAATTTTTACTTAATAAAGTTAATAAATAAATAAACAAACAAAAGAACTCCAAACCTGAAACAGAACCCTCCCGATTTTTAACCTTTCTGACCTGAATTTCAGTGTAATCACCCTTCAAAAAAGCGAAGGGAATGGTACTAGAGAGAAAACATTTATTCACTATAACCAGCATAATCACTATTTCACCATAGATTAATTTTAGAGAAGTGTAATAAACCTGATGTTTTTAAGCGGTCCGTCCCCTCTCTGTCAGAACTCACCCAGACTTACTCTGTAAAAGAATTCCCTTGTTTTTATTGAAGAGAATCTGATGGAGGGATGATTGAACCCTTTATTGCAGGACTCTTTCTGGGCTTTGTCAGCATTCCCATCCTTTTCTGCCAAAGGAAGTTCTGTGATCCTCAAGACAAGAAGTCAGGTAAAAACATAAAACCTTTCCTCCAGGATAATTCCCAGTCTGCTTCAAGGCCCGTGCTCCTTGAAAACAGCTTTATGGAATATGTAACCTGTAACCAGAATTTATTCATAACTGCAGAGGAACAGCCCATGTTTCTCAAAGGCTGAACCTCAATTTACATTTGTGAACTTGAGGAAGTCATCACTTTGTGAAAACATAAGCTATTTTCTGCCAGGTGGCCTTAGGAAAACAGCATTTGTGGAATTCTCAGTGCACACACCTTGGGTTATGTCCCTGTCACCTGCAAAATCGATGTTTACCCTGCCCCCCACGACTGAGAAATTCAGAAACTAAACTTTTCTGCATAGAAGAAAGAGAGGAAACTCTTTCCAGATTCTTTCAGGTGTTAAAAGCAAATGATTCCAATAATTTTCTTTACATGGCTTGAATGGAGCCTTTAGTGGAAATGTTTACAGATCTGTTCTCCTCCACTTCCCTGGTCTTTCCATTTCCTTTCCAGAAGAGTTCCCCTCTTCTATTTTCTTACATTCAAACTCAGTAAGAGCAATTCTCCTGCCATTTTTTATGCAGTTATTATCTTTAAACTGTATATTATATTGAAGAGAACTGTGTGCTTCTAAATTTTATGGTCTATAGAATCAAATCAACAGGCAGTTTACATGCTCAAGAGCAGTAAAAACCATCTCCATGAAACCCAGAATCCTAAGTTTATTGCCAAAATCTGGGATGCTGTCCCAGGCTGTGGATTGTTCTTTAGTTCCCAGGTTGGTGAATTACCACACAAGAATTTCATTCTGGTAAACAAATAAATAAATGTCAGCTCCATATTTCATAAAATACATAAAGTTTTATGATTAGGAACTCAAGGCTGTGCCAGGAAGTCTGGTTTTAAGATCCAATTGAACTTTAACAACTGCAAACACAAAAAACCCCCTATTTTTTTTCATAAACCACATCAAGTTTATTAACAGAAAATCAAGGAATTTTCAAAAAACCACAACTATCTGAGGACATTTCAATGAGAGGCTTCACTTTAATTTTTATAGCTGTCGGCCTTTTTTGTGTTGCTCTTACAGAACTGAGGAATAATTTACCTGGAAGCAGGAGAAGGGATAAGAGGAGGGTGTGGATTTACTGGAGGAAATCCAGTGAGGGGCCATGAAGATGATTTAAGGACAAGAGCACTGGACACTCAGAGGCTCTGAGAGCTGGGACTGCCCAGCTGGACAAGAGGAGGCTCTGGAAGGACCTCACCGATGTGTACAAACACCTGATGGGAGGCTCTGCAGAGGATGGAGCCAGACAGATTTGTAAAAGCACAAAAGATACAAAAATTTAAGGGATACACTCATTGAAGAGTGTGTGATGCTGTTTTCCACCGGCTGGAATGATTATCTATTAATTGGTTAAAAACATCCTTCACATCAGCTCTGCTGGCTGACGTGACAATAAATTTTGAAATGCAATTTGGCTCGAAGGGTGAGGGCAGGGCTGTGTTTGCTCCGTGCTTTTGCAGCATCCAGCACACGCTGGGGGGTTCTGGTTCCAGGCTCTGTGATACAAACCAGTCACAACAGGGCGAGCACAGGGAGGGCAAAACATTGTTATGATCTCAGTTAAAAGAGAGCAGCGTGGAGCCTGAGAGGGATGAGTGTGAGCAGAGCCCCTTGCACAGCCTCAGCCAGCCTTAAATTCCCCCTGAGTATCAGATAATTCTGACACAGGCTTGGTGTTTTAATAATTTCTCATTGATTGGGCCAAGGAACGTGTGCAGATACAGCAGGGCTGAAATGCTGAACTCTGCTGCAGCAGGAGTCAATTATGGCAATAGAGGTAGAAAATGATCACTTTTCCTCTTTCTAAAGAGGGTTTTCAATACCATTTCTTAGAATTTCTTCCTTTAAATATAGTTATTCCAAGAAATAAGCTGCTGAGAGCCCAGCTCACATTCCTCTTGCCACGAACCCATTTTTTCAGCTAGGGGAAGTGGAAATATACTGAGCATCCACTCAGCACAACTCTAAATAAAATCTCCTGCATGTCAGGGAGAACTCTGTCCCCGTTCTATTCAAACAGCTGCCACTGAGTAAGCAACTTTTCTATGGGGGAAATAAATTTTTAAAAAATCATTTAAGTGGGTGGCCACTCACTGTTACAGAGCATTTGTTTCCCTCCCTGGCCTCTGTTCTGATCAGCAGAATTGCAAAGAGAAAATACAGGAAATAGAGTTCAATTTGTCCACTGATGCTTTGGGAATCACAACCTGCCCTCTTATAAGAATAGGAAAATAATTTCCACTTCTCCCACGTGTCTCTGTTCTAGATTTGAACAACAAAATTTTATCACTGCAGGGCTCAGCCTTGCACTAGCTGGACTGATACTTCTTTTAGATTTTCCAGTGGCAGAGGTAACCTTCAGTGTTTTAAATTCTGCTTAAACAAGGCTTAGACACCTTGAAATGCTTATTCCAAAACCAGTTTCCTGCCTTTCTGCTTATTCACACAAAGAGCTCCTGCTCACGGAGCTTAAGCTGAAACCATCCAAGTTTCTTTTCAGGTCTGCTCTTCTCTCATTTGATTTTCTTCCTGGACTGCAGAATGGCACATCATAAAAACAGCAATTTATTTAGATTTGTCTGCCACAACTAGAATGGATTTTGAGAAATTTGTAAGTGTATAGGATTGGTGGGGAAAAAACCTAACAAAACAAACTGAATTTGGATCGAGGGGGTTTTTTTCCTAATAAGCAAAAAAACCCAATAAACCCATTCCTCAGCTTCATGGCCACAGCAGCTCCTGCTCCTACCTGTGTTTTCTGCAGCCCTAAAGATCCTTTCCTCCCTTCCTTCTCCACCAGTAGCAGCAACTTTTACAAACTGGTTTTTCCCCTTCTGCTCACCCCTTTCTGGTTGCTCCTACTGCAAAGAATTAATGGTTGTGCTGCAGAGAACTGCCTCAGACAGCACACAACAACACAAGATGAAATGACAAAACCAACCAAAAAGCCAAAAACAAAACAAAAAACCCCAAAGCTAACAAAAAACCCAAACAAAACACGAAAAAAACCCAAACAAACAAACAAAAGAAAACAAAACCCCCAAAAGCAGAAGGCACAAACGAAAAATCTCACACATTTTCCTTTCACAACACATTCTTACAATTCTTTAAACTTCAGTATCTAAATCCTGGCTTCTAAACCTATTTTTATCTACAAACACGGGATATTTTAGCAGCAGAGCTGTGGTTTGGACTTCTAATTTCGCAAACTGAGGGGGTCGGAGGCTGCTCTGACAGAACCCTGGACAGAGCCTGCTGCTGAGGGATGCTGAATGCCAAAGCTTCACCCCTGATGCTTCCAGGAATTTCAGGAGCTGAGTAAGTGGAGCCTAAAATCGATATCAGCTTATTCTGAGAGCAAGGCTTGGGTTTCATGCGGCTTCAGTGCTTTTTTAAAGCTGTGAGAACCAGAGCAAAGTATCTCAGGGCACAAATAATGTGTAATGTTAAGGATTCATGGCCAGCTGTGGTTATCCACACAGAACATTTATGCAATTTTCAGGTTGTTTCGCAGGCTACCAGTGAAGTCATTAACACATAAATGTATTTAAGTCTTGTAAAAAAATACTGTGTTTTAAAAGTGCAAAATGTTGTCCTCTTAGCAAAAGCATTTAATATACAAGGACCTGATATTTCACCTTTAAAATAAATAAATATCCCCTGAGAAAATAACTTGAAATACTAGAACATCCTTAGCTCTGGATAAACACTGAGTAGCAATCTGGGTCAGCTAAAACAGCTCAAAACTCACATTTTGTGCCCTTTTTTCCCATATGTACCTAAGACAGCAGGTCTGTTTTAAGCTCTAGTAAAAACCTGCAATAATTATTGTGTGTCAGCCCCAAAAGAGAAACCCTGACTGTGGATTTAGCCAGCATCATCATGGGAGGTGATTTCCCTCCCAAAACCACAAAGCCTTGATTGCTTGGAGCCATCTCCTGAATGGAACTTCAAAGAGCCCATGCAAATCTCCTCCTGCGATCTGCACTGCCTGATTTCAACATTGTCAGCGCTAAATGGGTATTTAGCAATCATTTAAGGCTCAATACTCTTCCCCTTGTATATTTACTGAAATCTATCTGAAGTAGCCTATTTTTAAATCCCAAGGCCCTTTGCTGCTCCCTGATATGAGTCATATGGAAAGCAGCAGGGCAGCAGAGGATGGCACAGGGATATTGTGCCAAAATCACCCCCCCCTCTGCAAGGAATCAAAAAGGAATCCTATCACAGAGCCTGGGACAATCCAACGCTCAGCTCATCCTTCAGAGGTGAGTAATTCCTGCCATCCTCCAATAATGCTCAGAACCCAAAGTACCGGCGCGGTTGGTAATTGCCTAAATTCCATTTTTGCACCTCACAGAACTGATCTCACTGCACGTGCTGTCCCATTTTGTCACTTTGATAGCAAATCCAGCGAGCACCATAACCGTACTACAGAAGATGTAGAATAGCTTTATTCATGCCAGAGTAAACCCAAAATAAAGCAAAAGCTGCAGTGGGGTGGCTCTACTGTAATAAAGCAAAGCGTGGCGTTGGCAGGAGAGAAACAGGACCTGTCAACACTGACACAATTATCATAGCTGGAGATTCATTTTTGGTGCGTCCAAACCTGTTATCAAGTGCAATCAATGCCAAGGCACCCAAATTCCTCTTATTATTAAAATATCCATGAATGCCACAGCCATTAATTAAAGTAAATAGCAGGGGAAAGGAGTTGATCGGAAGCCAGGCTTTTCATCTGAGGCCCCTCCTCCCCTTTTGTGGAGACGCGTAAAACCTCACACATTTCTAAACGCCCAGCTCACGAGGAGTTGGGCAGGGTATTGAACTTCCCCTGGACAGATGAACATCCACAAGCACAGGGGGAAATACAGAGGTGCCAGCAAAGGACAACTGGGATGGCAGTGCCACTGTGGGAGTGGGAGGACGGGAACTGGGTGGCCTTGATAAGCACTGGCACACCCTGCCCAAAACGTGCTCAGCCAGCTCGGGATGTTGGTGGCAGAATGCCAGGGATGAACCACCCAAGAGTATAAAAACTCTCAAGGGACATCCCCAAGTACCCTCAGGGTTTTACTGGTGGAGGGAACAACTTCAGGGACTCGAGATGGCCCCGTGCAGTACATCCTGTGAAGCCTTTTTCATCCTAAACCTAAAGGAAGTGCGGGAAAAGTTGTTTAGCCAGGATCATAATTCAAGGATTGCACAGGACAGCAGAGTTTCCATTTGCTTAGAGAAGCTGAGACAAACAACCTGGACATTATTAAATGCATGATCAATCAAATGCCGGCGTTAATTAGCAGAACAAGCAGTAGAGAAAGGCAAGAACAGCCTTTTAGCACCAGGAGTAAATTCTGCTGTCAAAATTGGTCTCGTGACAAAATAATTAATTTACCTTGTAACTAATTGTACCTTGGCTAGTGCACACACAAAGTAAGACTAGTAGAACCTGAGAAATAAAACATCACAAATACCTGTTAATATCTGTTTAAACATCACAAATTTCTGGGTTTACTTTCTAGAGCGCACTCATTTCAGAAAGCACCAGCTCGTTATGGCTTCAGGGCTGCCGTGGGTGTTTGGGGATGTGTTACCTCTGACAGGTTTGTCACCAGAACCACTGAACAAACAAACAGCTCTGGAGGTGATTCCAGCCCAGCCCTTTAAGCCACACACAGCAACACACAATCAAAGCTTTAGGATGACTTCTGCACCCATACAGAGCCTCTCCTTCAATGGAATGGTTCATTGCATCAATAAAGTAAATCAAGATGTTGGGTTTTTTCTCAGCCAATCATTTTTCCATGCATTTAGAGCCTTCGTGACACTCTGTGCTAGCACTTGAAGCACACACCTACATTGTTTACAGAAGGAAAAGTACTGGATTAAAGGAAGTATTTCCACACAGGAAACTCCATCCTAAATTTTGTCCAAAGCAGAGGTAATTTTGCCTCTTTGCTTCCTTTGCAAACCTATTCTTGAAGAACACTGCAATTTTCCCTGTCAGGGGAAACTGCTGCCTGATTTTTGGATATAAAACCAAAGGTATTTGTTGATGTTTGCTCTCCTAACACTGTCCTTTACATAATCATCTCCTCCACACACCTTCACACATTCCAACGGCGTAGGAAGCAAATTAAAATTAAGGATGCCAGTAAAAGCAAAGAGCCTGAGATTTGATCCAGGCTGTAACTCTCCAAAAACTGCCTGCAAGGCTGGTGAGAGTCGTGCATGTGTTATCTAGGCCAGTGCATGAAACTTGCTTATTTTAGATAACATTTTATTCCCTGAGGGGAATATGAGCTGCTGAGATAAAACCAGACCTAATCAGAATGGGAGAGTGAAGATAATGAATAAAGAGTGAAGATAATGTTTTTAGAGTGTCAAACAACACTTTTCTACGCTACCCAGCTTCCAAGCACTGGAGGAAAAGAGGTTTTATTAACCCAAATTAGCAGTATTTCAGTCCCTCCCAACAAAGCTTAGTGTTTCCCTCACCCAACTTTGGACATCTACTCTGTTGTCAGGCCGGAGAAAAACTCTGTATGCACAGAAAATCCACACAAACGCTCCTGGGAGCTTCTATTCCCAAGGTAAAACTTGGCAGGTATTTCACAAACCATTTCTGTGAAGCTAAAGGACTGTCACCAGTGGGAAGGCTCTGGAAAGGAGCTGAGCTGGGAATTCAGTTTTTAGCCTGTAGCCATGTAGTAGTAGCTTGCTAGGAGAGACTGGAAATAACTCGTCTCAGCCTTATTTTAAAGTACTAAAAAAATAACATATTTTCCTCTCAAACCAGCAGCTTCTCAAGACAGAGTTTCTCACAGAGGAACTATGAACTCCCTCAGAAAACTCAGTCTCAGTCTCCTCGTGGCAGGACCTCCACAGATCAGCTGTGATTTCCTAAGCACACACAAGGAAACAGTCTTGCTTTGGTCGAGCTACTATTCCTTAAAGAGTAAAACAAACAAAGCCAAACTTATAATGTAACTCCAGAAGAAAAGAAATCCACATTTATTTTGGCTGCTTTTTCACTGCTATTCTTTAACAAAAGGGAATTATTGGAAAACTTGCATGGACTACCACCAGGACATAGCACTCACCTGTTTAAAGCTATGCCTTTGACAGAAATCCCACTAAAAATGCAAGTTTTGATACTTCAGAGAGGAAAACTGAGTTACTACCCTTACCTGTAGATGTTAAAAATCTGAATCATGCATCTCACCTCGCTGAGGGCCAGGCTGGTCACAAGCTCTAGTGACCACTCAGTCCTTGCTAACAGAGATTTCACAGACGAGCTAAAACACACCACAGAAAGTACAGCTGGAAACGTTTTCACTGTAATCTCTTCTACTTCCATGCTTCTACTCTCCATTAAATAATTTGTAAAGTCATTTTTTGCACTACCCAGTAGCACAGTGGCCAAGCACAACCCAGTGGTGTTGGCTTTGGCAGTCCTCGCTGGCTTTTGCAGATGTACACTGAAATTATTCAGCAGCTCTGCTGGCAGCACAGCCTTAACTGGGGAGTCACTGGGGAAACTGGGAGTGAAGGGTTGGAGCTCCAGAGTGAGGGCGACCAAGCCATTCCCGTGTCCATCCCCATCCCACCGTGCACACATGGCCCAGGAGCACATTATATTATATTATATTATATTATATTATATTATATTATATTATATTATATTATATATTACAGTACATTACATTATATCATATTACAGTACATTACATTATATCATATTACATTACATTAATTATATTATATTATTTTATTATATATTATTTTATTTAACTTTAATTTAATTTTATTTTATTTTTATTTTATTTTATTTTATTTTTTTATCATGTTACATCATTCAGCTATTTATAAATATCTTTTTCAATGGCATAAAAACGACAAACCCCCTCCCACCCTCACTGGTATCCCTCTGCATTCCTTGCAGCTGGAACACCACGGGTGTCACACCTGAGGCAGCTCCAGGTGGTGACTCTCAGCACTGGCTGAAGCCTCTGGTGGGGCTCAGTTCTCCTGAGGTTCCTGGGATGAGCTTTTCCTTCTAACAAACACTGTCAGGGATGTTGAATGGAATGGCTCAGCTGAGGTGGAAGGGAACACGGATAAAGCAATCAGAGCAGCACATGCAGCAAGGTGCCTTCATTACTCACAGGATCTAAAGTGATTTCCACAAATCCTAAACTGGATTTTGTCTAATCTGTAGATGAGTAGTTCATCCTGGACACTTTGAGGATGCTTCTGAGGTCACTGTCTGGCACTATTAGATACAGCCCAGAATTGCCTGAAGGGCTTCATTCAGAGAATTTCATTGCAATAAAACAAAATACCAAGAGGCTGTGTTTGCACACTCCACCTGCAGAAATGTCCAAAGATTTTGCAAGATCTATGAGCAAACAGAAACTGAAGCTTAAATATTCCATATTTTTGTTACTCAGTTTTTGCTCCCTTCTTTTGGTGAGATTTAGATACAGATAGATTTAGATTTAGATACAGAATTTATAATAAGTTAGATAATGAAGAAACCACTCTGACTGAGATATAAGGAGCCTGTTATTCTGCACTGTGGTACTTTATTTTGCAGACAGTAAACATTTATAAATATTTAAAATATTCTTTTCAAAATGTTCGCCATTAATGACATTGCCTCAATTATGCAAGGATAAGCTTCAGAACACCATGAACAGGTGCAGGGCAGTGGATGACATGCCAAGCAAAGCTTCTCTCACTGCAGAGTTCGGAAAGAGTAAAACCAAATCCTGAAATTTTAAATAGACATTGAAAATACAAAGTTCTATGAAAAATTGAGCAGAAAACTTGGATTATTCTACAAAAAATTGAGCAGAAAACTTGGTTTACTCAGCAAGATAATCTTACCAAAGTGTAAACCTGGATGCCACTTGGAAAAGTAAAAATAATCCATAAAATCACCAAATCTAAAGACAATACAATGAAAACACAACTGAAAGAATAGAAGTTCTTCTCAAGATTTTCAATCAGTAAACAATAGGGAAATTCTTAATGCCTGCCTTTCTGATCTGAATCTAAACAAATCTGTGATTATTCAGACCAAAATAACTTTCTGCAACTCGTACTTTAATGTTGTCACTGTTACTGACAAGAACTAAATCTAAAATACTGATCTCCCTGGCTGCAATAAAACATTCACTCAAACCAGCTCTCTGCTGCCACTTGTTTATCTAAAATGGATCCAGAAATCCAAGGCTTCATCTCACCAGTCAGCAGAACATGTCCAAATAATTTCCCACTGGAAATTGATCTGGAAACCAAGTTGCTCACAAATATTCTGGCCAACTCTTTCATCATTAAAAATCTTGCTGCACCAAAGAGTTCCTGAGAGCAATTGATTGGGGAAAGTGTTCCACAATCAGCTCAGAACCAATTGATTAATTGTTTACATCAGAAAAGGGTAGGAAGCATGGGGAATGTTCTGTTGGCTTGCCAAAGGGGCTTAGGAAAAAAGAGCAAGAATAATTTGTCAGATAACATTTAAACACTTGTACAGAAAATAAACTAAGGCTGTAGTCCCCTCAGTCTTTCAGGATTGCATTCTAAACTTCCCAGAACGTCTTCCCAACTGGCACCTTTTAAAACAACTGCAAAGCCTGTCAGATTAGCTTCTTGAAACCTCAGATCTTTGCTGCGTGCCTGATCTCTGCGAAACACAGTTCAAAATGCCAACACCACCAAGGTGTGTTCAAGCCACTATAATTGGCCTCATAATCTCCAAGTATTCAATGAAGAAAAACATTTTAAGAGTTAAAAAAGCTGTCAGTGAGTGAAGGGAGGAGGGGAATTTTAGTAAAGTAACGAGCCATCGGTTTTTAGACAATCTGTGAATTGGAAAAGGTAATCTCAGTTTATCAGCTGAGCAAGGGTGCAACTTCAAACAGAAGCAGGAACAAAAGCTGCTCAGCAGCAACCTGACACATTGCAGGGGTGTAATGCAGAAAACTGGGACTTGGGCTGGGGTTGGAGTTAGGTTTGAACTTAAACAATATATTTGGTCAGTGACATTTGACCTCAGCACTTGATATCCACACGGTCAAGTCCACCTGATAAGATGCCAACACTGGTTTGGAAGAACAGGATTTGCAAGGTGAGATGTCCATGGCAAAGCTGTAACACAGGTGCCATGGGAACAGATCCCCTGGAAGACTCCAAATGGAGGACAATGAATGCACACACACAAATCCTCAAGGACTTCCAAACAGTGCTACAAGTGAGTAAATAATTTGAATTTTTATTATTCTATCCGTGTTGGAGCTCTTGTATAACTTAGCTCTAAACTCAGAAACACACACGAGAACAGAAAACCAGGAATCAATGCAACAAGAACAGCTGCCACACTATGGGATACAGGAAATCCGTATTTTTCCTCTTCCTTTCATTCCCAAAGACACAACAATGCAGAGCCTGGACAGTGTAACCTTTGCTGTGTCTTCCCAAAAACACGAGCAACCCCGACCTCCCTCCGCTCTCCCCTTTTCACCTCCTGCAAGGTCTGACAGCTGCCCATCATCTTTGGCCTATTAAAGAAAACCAGCCTCAGTAAAACCTCTGACAGTTTTTACAACAATGTAAGCTGTCTTAGCACAAAGAAATAAGTCTTTATTCGACCGTTTTCTTCTGAATTGAAAAACACAGCCACACTTCACTCTGGAAATGTGACAAACTCCCAGTGTTTACAGAGGATGGAGATATCCCAGTGCTCCCATTAAAGACTGCGCTGTTCCATGTATTTTTCCACCTTCCTGCCTGCCTGCTTTAGGAACGCGCTGTCTGTAACACAATGATCTTGTACACCCAGGGTGAAGCCTCTCCCGTGGGTGAGTGCTCCCGGAGGGCTGCGGGGACCGGGGGCGGTGTGTGGGCGAGGGCAGCAGCGGCAGAAACACCAGCAGCAGCAGCAGCAGCAGCAGCAGCAGAAGAAGAAGAAGAAGAAGAAGCAGAAGTGGCAGCAGCAGCAGCAGCAGAAGAAGAAGAAGAAGAAGAAGAAGAAGAAGAAGAAGAAGCAGAAGAAGAAAAAGAAGAAGAAGAAGAAGAAGAAGCAGAAGAAAAAGAAGAAGAAGAAGCAGCAGAAGAAGAAGCAGCAGCAGAAGAAGAAGAAGAAGAAGCAGCAGAAGAAGAAGCAGAAGCAGAAGAAGAAGAAGAAGCAGAAGAAGAAGCAGAAGAAGCAGCAGAAGCAGCAGAAGAAGCAGAAGAAGCAGAAGAAGCAGAAGAAGAAGAAGCAGAAGAAGAAGCAGAAGAAGAAGAAGCAGAAGAAGAAGAAGAAGAAGAAGAAGCAGAAGAAGAAGCAGAAGAAGCAGAAGAAGAAGAAGAAGAAGAAGAAGAAGAAGAAGAAGCAGAAGAAGAAGCAGCAGAAGAAGAAGCAGCAGCAGCAGCAGCAGCAGAAGAAGAAGAAGAAGAAGAAGAAGCAGAAGCAGCAGCAGCAGAAGAAGAAGAAGAAGAAGAAGAAGAAGCAGAAGAAGAAGCAGAAGCAGAAGCAGCAGAAGAAGAAGCAGCAGCAGCAGCAGAAGAAGAAGAAGAAGAAGAAGAAGCAGAAGCAGAAGCAGAAGCAGCAGAAGCAGCAGAAGCAGCGGCAGCCCCGGAGCGGCTCCGCCCGCAGCGCAGCGCGGCCGCCCCCGGCCCCGCGGGGAAGGAGCCGCAGCTGAGTCACGGCTCTGCCTCTCCCCCCGCCAGGGATTTTCTCTCCAAGCTCACAGACATCGCTGTGACGAGTGATTCTTCCTTTCAGGGCTGAACCTCCAGCGTTTTGACGTCTAAACTGGGAATTTGTGCGAGTGCATCCTTACCCCCGTTCCGTGGTTGACGCCCCTTTCCCCCCAGCATCTCTGCTCAGTTTTTGCTGGAATCCGAGGACGAAATAAAATACATCGTCATAAAAAATTAGTGTCAATTTCCATGTCCACTAATTTATGCAAACAGTGATATTTATTTAAACTACAAAGTATTTGCCTGTACTCATGTTGGTTTCTGATACAGGACAAATACACACAATTTTATATTTGTCACAAAATCCTTACCAGCCCTGGAAATTCAGGAGACAGATCCAAACTCTGAGTTTAGGATATAATTCCTTTGAAGAAAAGCCTCTGCTTCAGAAATGTGGCAAACCTGTTCCAATGGTTTGCTACAATGGACAAGGTTTAGTCCTTGCTGTCCATCAGCTGTCAGGAGGGCAAAGCTCCTTTCTTGAAATGGCTTCCAAATGATAAGCCAAGTGAAAGTAAACAATTCCAAAGGCAAGGTTCAGAACTGCAAGAATTATATCATAATCATTAAAAAAAATTATGTGTAAAAGTCAAACGAACAAAATAAGCTCTTTGCCACCCAAAGACCTTTAATATTCCAAGCTGGGTAACACATGGAACATGAGACTGAAGCCACTTTATAATTGCTTCACTGAAAATTCTCTGTTAGTATTTCTGTATTTAATTCTATGTTTGCTAGATGCCCGTGGAGATAAATATGTTTTGCTACTCGTTCTGGATGTGTCTGAAAAGCAGCAAAGAAACAGTGATAAATAATAATTCAGTGCAGAAAACCAGGTCTTTTTGTTTATTTTGAATTCCACTGCTTTGTACAACCTCACTGTGTTCCGCAAATACTTAATCTACCAACAATAAGCTACAAAAGTCAATCTTGGTGCACCCTGGAGGTGTCCAAGGAATGACTGGATGTGGCACTCAGAGCTCTGGGCTGGGGACACGGTGGGGATTGGGCACAGCTTGGATGAGGATTTAAGTCCATTTGTTTCATTGGATGGAATTTCTCACTCACATGATAATTCTTTACCGCTAATTTTTTTAAAAAACCTAAAATTTAGAGAGTTCCCCATGTGTTATCACCAAGACCATTCCTGACTTGTAAGAAAACTAAAACCCCAAAATGCAAATATGGGTTTGTGTGCAATCCCTGTACTGATCACAAATAAGTTGTGGTGTTTTTAAGTAATTTTCTGGATCAATACCTGACCGAGAACCAAATTATCTCCTGTCCCAATTCTGCCCGTCCTTGCAGAACTGGAACCTTAACTCAAAGCTGTCCAACTCTCAATTTCATCCTCCTCCTGATTTATTTTGCAATTTGTAACACTGTGCCCCATGATTCAAGCAAACCCCAGCAACAAATCACAGGCTCAGGAAAGCCCTGCTCTTCTTGACAAGGTGAATGAGATTTTCCCTTCATTCCCCAGTCTGCCATGAGGAATTGTTTCTCCAATAATTCCTGGCCTTAACTGCAAAATGTAAGCAGTTGCTTATGAGTGTTGTTACTTCTTCCATATGATTCTGTCTTGGATCACAATCCCGAGTCAGATGAAAAATTTGAGATTATTAATGGATGTTCCTTCTCCAGGGGCACCCTGCAACACACTCAAAAAATTCAGGACTTGCTCAATCTGTCTTCTCAAAAGCTCAACTGCTGCAATGCTAAAAATGTGTCCAACAAAAGGGCAGGAAAAATTGGAAAAAGTTGATGCACATTTCAAACACTTCCCTAGGAAAATGCGGTTTCGATATTCCTCCAGTGTACTTGTAACTCATCAAAAAGAGTCTGGAATGTTGGATATTACAGTAATTTATTTCTGAATTGTGCTATCCAGTGGTGGGGACCAAATTGCTGCCAGAGCATTCTTTGCTACTGAAACTACAAGATGATGTCAGTTCAGGTGAACCAACATCTAAATTTAACTACTATACACATCTTGTCTTAGTTTGATTCTTTTTAAACACCAAGGTCATCACAGGGAATCTGGCTAGTCACCTGGGCTTTGAGGAAGGAGTAGATATTGGGATAAAGAGGAACATGAGTGAGTGGTAACAATAGATTCTTACAAATAAATATTCTAATGAATTAGGAGCACTGGTATTTTATCTTCGATAAATCCTGTTAAAGAGGAACAGCAAGAAGAAAAGTTAATTTCACACAGACAGCAAGAGCACAAGGAAAGAACTTTGAATTATGACAACCTAAATGCATTTGATCCTGTAATTTAAATGTATGGCAAAGCAATAATCTGTTCAGGTACTGAGTGTAATTCATCATATTAGTGATGAATTGAGTGTATCAATAACCAGTCATGAGAATTTTCAAATCCATTATTACAGCTTGAGCAAGGACAATTTCTTCCAGCCCATGTGCCCTTTACAAGCTGAATATTTCTAATCAGTGAGAGCTGAATGACCAAAGGAATAAACACAGGAATGGGAGAGGGGAAGGGATGACGAGAGGAAAGCAAAAACAAAACTTCCAGAAATGTGGATTAGGGAAAACTTGGCTCTGCTACAAACTCCCATATCCAAGAGAACGGAGGGAGCGAGGTGAGCAGAGGAGCAGCCAATCTCCAGCACCCAATTTCCAGTGCCTTGTGCCTTTTTGGTGGAACCATCATTTGCATTTAATCATGCTGCTCATAACAGGCTCTTGGAAGGCTACAGAAACAGGAGAATAATCCCCATTATCCCAACACAAAGAAATTCCAGCAAGGTGATCTCCCAATGGCTGAGCCACAAGAGAATTGCAAGTCCCAATCATTTGATTTGGTTTTTTTCCCCAAAGAGATGCTACTGCTATAAATGGAAGTGAACATTTCTGCAAGTGAAAAAAAGCATAAGATAAACCCATATTTGTCCCACCCAAGTACTGGAGAGGGGATTTTTTAACAATGCCTGCATTAGCTACAAAGATACTTTATGCAGAAATCAGGCAGGTACCTCAGAGAAAATGTGTTTGAATAATGGCAAGTATTTTACTTTTGGGAAGCCTCTTGAACTGCACAATAAGAATTATGTCACTCTTCATTCTGTGAGGAATTCTTGATGTAAAAGTCTAAATTCTCCACTATCTTCCAACTTTTCCTTGAGACAACTCCAGGAAAACAGAAGGTGAACAGGAAGAGAATTTCCCAGCTGACAATTCCCGGTGGATTGTGGCTCTCCCACCCTCTGGGGATGTTTTGAAGGGTACCAGACCCACCAGGTGGTTGTTAATGGCTCATGGGCAGGGAAACTGGAAAATGCCACAATGATCATGGAATGCAGCTCTCCTGGTCCCAGAGCTGTGCTGGAGCTGCACTCCACTGAATATTATCATTTGCTTGGAAGAGCCTCCCAATTTCTGCTTTTGTGGAGGTATTTACATCAGTTTACAGCTTAAGCCAGAAATTTATGAGCAGAGTATCACCATTTTTGTCATATTCATTTAATGTCATAACTTTTGCCTATTTGAAATGAAGGGTGACAGATTAAAGTCAGGAATTAACTTCTCAGAAAAATCAACTAATCCCCAGGAAGCAGCTTGAAACAGCTCTTGTAAAAAGGAACAGCAAGTAAAAATGTCATGACTAACCACAGTGCATTATTTCCCCAACACATCATTGCTCTCCCATGAAGATACTCCACAGCTCATGTGGAAACAATACAAGAGTAAATAAACACAGGATTTGTGAACAGAACATGCCTAAGCACTATTCTACCTCTTTCACTGCCACTTCCAGCCCTCCACAGTAATTTCACCCTAAATGTTCCATTTTGGTTTCAAAATAAAGGGCCAGATTAGAAGCTGTTCATAAAAAAAGACAGTGGCATGAAAAACACAGATAAGTGGATTTTTCTCTCTCATCCTTTCCGAGTGGCTTCGGTGATGCTTGATTCAAGCAAAAGTAGGTTCTAAAATATTCTTTCTAAATAAAAATTGCAACTTTTACACAGTTCTTGAAGTCTGCTCTATTTTTTTTAGCACAGTTAAGTGACTGCACGCTGGCCCCAGAACACACAGCAGCATTAGTGGGGACAGCTAACAAACAGAATCGGAGAAGGCACTCACTGGGCATCAGTTTAATTCGAGTTTGCACAGGAAAAACCTTATTCCATTCGAATACAATAAAAGAATCTACACAGGCAGGTCCTGTGCACTGAAATCTAAACAGAAGTATTTTTTGAGAGGGTGTTAAAGATGATTGAATATTTATAATTTTAACCATCTCATCGGAGCTGTTTCTAATCAATTTATTTTCCTTTTACAGACTTACGGAACTGCTACTGGTCCCACAGTCCCAGGTTTTTACCCCGAGTTTTCAGGCAATGTTTCAGACAAAACTGAAGAATTTCTCCTCACTCTGCAGAATAATTTTATGCCCTGGACAGGTCTTTCAGGAAAATGCTCCTGGTTTACTGCAGACAGACAGAGATATGTACACACCTTCACACATGTGCAGCTTAAGGTGCTTCTTGCCCCAAATGAAATTAGTTGTGTGTGTTGGCAGGATCAGCTGCACGCCACTCCAGCCCTGGTGCAGCAGAGATGGGCACTTTGATGCTTTACAACAAGCTGCTTTTGCTGATTAACATCATTAACTCTGATTTACGTGTTACACATAATCCTGCTTTGCAACATGAAAGTTACTTGCTGAAGTCCTCGAAGTGAAAATATTCTGTTCTCACCCTGAGAAGTCCAGAGTCTAGGTCTAAAGAATTTCAGTCATCTATCAAAAAAACCACCCTACTCTAAAACACTAACTAAAGAAATATAAAAGTGACTTTTGGAGCTATTGTTCATCCCTCAAAAATAAATGTTTTCTTGAGGTTTGCTTCCTTTCAAACACCCAGTTGAAAATTCACAAACTGAACCAAGCCTTGAAATGAAGTAATGTGCCTTAAACCTTACAGTAGTGTCTGGTAAAGAGTTACATGTACCAAGTCTTCATCCCATCTTGGCAGGCAGACAGACAGACAGACAGAGCAGTTTGCCATGAGCTTTTCAAAAAGCTGAAACCAATACTGGGATTCTGTTCCACAGAAAGCATCACAAATGCACTGTTCTGCATCACCCAGATAAGAAGTGACGAACAAACATTCAGGGGAAAGCCTCCATCAGCCCAGTAAGGAGCCCAGAAAATCAGAAAATGGAGATTTAATTCTACTGTTGCGATGTAAAGCCACCCAGAGCCTGGATTTCAGGATAACAGCACCTGTGTGTTTATTCTACACTGAAAGCCTTCCAGACATTATCACTGAGGGATTTGGACAATAACAATCACACTCTGCCACCCTGCTTCACTGTGCAGTTGTATTTTACTCCAAAGGCCACTCAGGAGCTGATTTGTCATCAATACACAGCCCAGCAGCCAAGGATCTGGGGAGCTGAAAAGGATATTTATAATGGGCCACAATATTCCGAAAAAAACCAAACAAAAAACAAACCAACAAAGAAAACCACCAAGCAATTACCCCAAAGCTTCATTAGCTGCCTGACTTCTTGGAAAAGCCTTCTAGCAAATAAAAGAAGAAAACAACTGCAAGCCTTAAGAGAAAAGCCCTGCTGTGAGACCCTCCCCAGCCTGGCAAGGGCAGAGCTGCAGTCTGCTGCCACCCACACCTTCCACGAGCAAAGACCAACCCAGCAGAAGTGATTTTAGTAGAAATAATGTAAACCTTCATGCACACTAATTATGCTTTATATGAATGTCTCTCTTGACTCCTCTCATGTGTTGCTATTGCCAAGGAAGTTAATCTTACCCTCGTGTACGTTGGATTGCTGCTGGTTCACGCCAGACATTTCTTCCTTAGCAAGAAAATTCATCAGCACAAAAATCCTAGAACATGGGTCCAACGAAAAGAATTTAGGCAGAGAACAGCCTGACACAAACCCTGAGTCTCTAAATCCTTTGCACTGCAACCCACACAATAGATCCTCATGAGAGCTGTCTTCAAAACAGCAGCTGACTTTTCACTGGCACTGTGGAAGAGCCTCCTTTTATTCCAGAGCAACCCAACAGCAAGAAAACAACAGCCATGAACTATTTTCTATCTGGACAACGTGCACTGGTGAAAATTCCTACAAATTCTTCTCCAAAAAACCCTTCTGCATACAGATGTACACGACTACATACACACAAACACATTTTAAAAAGCCTGTCACAAACACTCTTGTCATTTATTAATATATATTGTATGGAACAGCCACACAAGACTCAGGAAAATTAGTTTTGGTTATCTGCTCAAAGACAAAGGTTTCATAAATAATTTTTCCTAATTAAAAGTATCCCTAGGATTTTTATCTACCTTGAACAGTAGATGGCTGAGACAACAACTCTTAAGTTAAACAAGTTCTGCAGTCACAGCACGCTATGAAACCATATTGCCGCTCAGTGGAATTGGATGTATTTATCATGTTTTATCATTAAACCTTTTTATCACACTTCCAGGATCACAAATCTCACATGGTGCTTTTCTAATATTAATTTAGAAACCTTATCATCTTTCAAAATTCCCTCAATGTTGAAGCGTGTGTATACATAGAGAGCCTTCATTGGAAATGATTTTCAGTACAGAAGAAACCACTGAAGCAAACTAAGAGGTAGTGAAATAATGCTGAATCTTCCTCTCTGGAAACATCCTGGTTTCCCTGAACAAATGGGAGGCTTAAGAGACTGTGACTGATCTCATATTGGAATTTAATCCCCTAAATCTGGGCTGTTTCAGTGGAATTATAATCAGTTTTATTAGTAAGAAATCAGAAGGAATAAAGAAGAAACGAGGTCAGACAGAACAAACCTGAGGTCAGGCACGGAGCTGTGTACACACAGACCTGGAGCAATCCATGAATTAAATGAATCCCACCCGCATCTGAATTCCAAAAGGAGTGAGCAGAGGTGCCCTGGCAGCCCTGCCAGCAGGTGATGGGCAGCCAGGATCCCACAGGAGCCCACACATCCCTCAGCATTCCCTGGCACAGCTGGAGCTGAGGCTTGGTGCTTCCAGAGCCCTGCACTGCCCGAGACACCTGGGGTCTGCAGGGAAACCAGGACCAGCCTCCTTGCATTCAGCGTCCAGTGTCCTCTGGATTAAACACTTCTATCACTTCAGCTCACAAAGTACAAAGAAGGATTTGACCTCAGCCACCAGCTGTTTGTTAGGAATCTGTTCTTTCTCATTTGTGTGCCAGCCAGGGAGGGACACACCTGTGAGGATGGGGAAATGGACAAAGTCTTTGCACTTTTTGCCCAAGCCTGGAGCAGCCTGCAGCTCGTGTTGGCTCGAATACCTGTCCCTGCCAGCCTGGAGCACTGAGCTCTCTCTGAGAGGGCCAGTTCGACTGGGCACAGATAAAGCTGTTTAATTAAAAGCAGCAGTGCAACCAAGCAAGCAGCTCTCATTCCAGACCCAGGTCTGAGGCTGCCCTCCCACCCACGGCGTCTGTGAAGTTTTATCACCTCCCTGCACATTTTTGTCACTCCACAAGGCAAGCTGCCTCGTCTTTGGAAGCAATGTCATTACTGCAGGTAACATTCTGCTTCATCCTTTATGGCTCCGCTTTTTGTCATCTACAACATTGCTTTCTTTGCCAATTTACTCTTTTCCATTCTGGACAATTTTTCCACCTGCCTGTAATTACCCTTTGCTGTTGTGTTCAGCCAGCCAGGTCCAAATTCCTTCTGTGGAGGTTCTGTATCCAAACCTGACTGCCTGCACGTGTTATTCCCTTCCTCAAACACAAGTTGAAACTCAGACATATTTTCACTGAAGCCTTATCACATCTTTAAATGCAGATTGCAGTGTACCTTATCTATAAATGTACAGCCTCCCCCCAACATCAGTCTATTTCAGTGGTATTAAAAGAGATTTCTGTAGTTTAGAGCATTCCTAATGGGATACAATTATGTCATATTGGATATGATATTTCCGTGGGTCACTCACACGGTGCTATTAGGAACTGGGTACTAAAACTGCATAAAATGAAGTCACTACTTTTGGAACATCCTGTGGGAATATTTAGCATCAATCTTTTGAGCAAACATGCTTCCAGCAACCATGGCTTTTTCAGTGTCCTGCAGTGTTTACAGAATGGCAAACCCCATCCATTTCAAACAGGAAGTCCTCCACACACACTTTTGCAAGATGAACAATAAGATATCCAATATTATAGTTTTTAATACCCTTTTGTTCCATGCCTTTCCTATTTCAACCGGTTACAATTTGCTACTGGAAAGTCATTATCAAATCCTGAATAGGTTGTAAGTAGAATTTCTTATTTTACTTGGTTCCATGGTCTACCAAGCAATTTGTTATTCTTTTTATCTCTCACTTCAGTCTTGTTACTTAGAAATGTACCTCCCTAAAATTCATTATTTCCTTGCCAATTTTTCTATTTCCTTTCTCTGAAGGCAAACTTTAGAAGAAAACATTGGCAAACTTTTTCTCTAATATTACCCATTCAACTCAACGTGTTACTGTAGCTTTCATTAGGCTTCAGAGACACTTTTATTGTCTCTTTAAGAAAACCACTTGGATCCTGAGCACAGGGATCAGGGATGGGATAGGGGTGACACCAGAGAGAATCTGTCCAAATTTGTGGGCATTTACACTCAGCTGCCTAAAACATCATCAGAGCCTGGAAGAGCTTGTTTAGCTAGAGCAGCACACAGCATGGAGGAGAAAGCGTTTTCCACTGAGATCTGGTTTTCATTCTACATCTTGTCACAAAGGTAATCTCTCTCACATACTGTGCTTTGCTATTTATACCAACACAGCCAAGTATGGCACACGACAGAACTCCAGATAAACAGAAAAAACCCAGCAATTTTCTCTCTTAGATCATCTTAAAATACCAGCACACACTTTGTCTGGGGCAGCACCAGCTGGCTGTTGGGAGAGCAGACACAGAACACAACGTGTGTGAGGTTGCTGTACACTGCAAATTCAGATTTAACACAGCTTCGGTTAGCTCAGCTGCATGCCCTGCTTCTCCAGCCCTTGCCCCGTGTGGGCTTGATATGAAAAAATGGACAAAGAAGCAGTGTCAAGGCCCCATGAGCTGTACCTCACCCCTCAGAACACCTCCTGCAGTGGCTGAGGAGACAGAGGTCAGGATGAACTCTGCAGAAACCCTCGTGGTTTCCTGCGTGTGCCCTCCCAGCCTGCAGAGCTGTGCTGTTTGTGCTTGCATCCCTCCTTTCACTGTGCTGTTATTTGGATTGCAGAGGCAGAGAGCCCTCAATGCAGAGCTGGCAGTGAAGGGCGTGCTGGGAAGCAGGGCTGATCTAATTACCTGGCTGGAAGAAGCTGTCTGAGCACACACTGGCCTCATGCAAAAGCTGCTTGCCAGCTCCCTTTTGGAGGGCTGGGAACCCAGTCCAAAGGCCACAACTAGAGTTAGACTGAAATATCTCACAAAGATCGTTTTGAAATGGGACACTTTCATACGAAGCAAAAATTAGACAGAAAGTAAAACTTTTGTCACTCTTGCTCAGTTTCAGAGGTTTTAAGGAACCTATTTCGTCCTTGAAATATGACAGTGTTATACCAAAGGCAAGGTTATTTTCCAATATCAAGAGTTTCTTGTTGCAAAGGGCATTTTAAATTAATAAAGGTGATTTAGTACATGTGTTTTCCTCCCATATAAGATATATATATTGATAAGATTATCTTTTCCTTACACTCCACATTTGGTCAAAGTCTTGAGAGCTGAGACCCTTTAAAAACCAGCTCCTCCCTCCTCTACAACACTGCTGGATTTGCCTCCAAACACATCCCACCTTCAGTCCCAGTGCCAGGGAAGCCCTTCCATCCCCTCCCTCTGTCAATCTCCAGCTCCACATTTGTCACACCCTGGGTTTCCCTCCCCAGTTCCCACCTGGCTCTTGACTTTATGCCGGTAGCAGTGAGCTGTGCCGTGCCAGGAGGCTGCAAGGACATTTTCCTCCTCCAGAGTCATCCCAAAGGACAGGAGAGTGCTCTGGCAGAGCAGTTGCCCTCATTTATGCGTTATTAAAATCAAGTGACGCCTTCTAAATTTGGAAAACTTGCTCACTGAAGGCTTACAGTGAATGAAATGAAAGCTGCAGCTACTAAATCAATGTTACAACTAAAAACATGAGTATTCTAGGCCAACAGAAGTTAGGAACTGCTAATTAGTTATGCACAATTGAACCATCCCTAATGAACAGAAAAACTGCAGGGAAATTTTCACTGTAGTGTGTTCATGCAAGTTTGGTAGTTACAAAAAACAACAGCACACACAGCTTTAATTGAAACCGGTTTCCACACTCTAGTGAATGAAAAAATACCTAAAAAACAAGAAACAAACCCTAAGAAACTCATGCTGCTCACTTTATGAAATTTTTGTGTCGTAAATGAGTGCTTTTCTGCACTGCAACAACAGTGTTCAGATTAAGAATATTTCTGATGAGCAATGTTGGCCCATAAATGACTCAGTAATTTTAAACCAGAAAGTTTGCTCTTCATACAGCATTTGTCCCAGCCATTTGGGGTTTATCTTTGGAGCCTGTCACAAGCTGAGTAACTACTCAGGCAGTAAACATGAAGTGAAATGCATAATTGTCTGGGGGGAAAAAAAAGGTACTGATACTTATAACCAGATTTGTGCTTAAAAAAACACAAGAACAAGATTTCCCAGCTTTGTTTTTTTATAGTTTCATTGCTGCTGCCAACAAGTCTGATATTCAAGCTTTAAAGGACAAGGCACACAAAGTGATGATTAGTTTTCGATATTGAAACAGCTTTCTGAGTCTCATACATAAGCTTTTAAGAAAGATAATAATCTTTACACAGAGTCTTGGCCCCTTGCCACCAATGTATGGCCTCTCATCAATTGCTTGTTCAGCACTGAATATTCAGGACTTTTTGTGTACAGAACAAAAGGGTTGTTTCCTGAGGAAATCAAACACATTTTAAAATAAACTTATCTAGCTGAAAATTTTGGACACTTAATGCAGAATTAAAAGAGAAGTAGAAGCAAGCTGTTGAGTTTTAATTTAGCTCTGTCAGCAGTTGCTTGGATGACCTTGAACAAATTATTTCACCTCTTAGTTTGCTCTATTTGTAAAATATCAACAACGATCCTCAAAGCTGTAAAACAACCATTGAAGTCTCCCATCCAATCACCATTAAACCTAACAAGTGGTTCTTGAAGCTCTCCCCTCCCCAGCAGATCCATGGAGCATCTGTGCATCAGACATATTCCCACTGCATCTTAAAACCCATCCACCAGATGTGTGAACTCATCAGAGGGTTCTGGAGATCAAGATATGGAAAATGTCTGCTCAATATGCAGCTGCAGATGAAAAGGACATCACATTCAAGTGCATAAAGAACAGGCCTGGAAATGAAATCAGCTTTTCCAACGCCTTCACTAATTTATATAAATTAGTAGCACTGGACCATGGAAGGGTTTGCGTTGCAGGTCACCTCTTCCTCATGGGGCTGCTCTGGAATGACAGGGAGTTTCTACAATAGGTGGTGGAAATGGCTGCTGGCTATTTGCTTCCACCTGTGGACCAGAGGGTCATTCATTGTACAGAGTGGCCAAGAGAAATTCTTCCATGAGAGCCAGGACCAGCAAAGACCACTTGCCATGGATTTATTGACTACAGCCTTTAGCCTATTTTGGATTTGTCCCTTCACTTGCCACCAAGGCTGGTGGAAAGTCTTTGATTCTGCTTCTTTTGCAGTTCTGCCTTTAGGAGAAGCATAACCACTAAATGTGGTTGCAAGTTTCCAAAGAACCTCTGGAAATTTCTTTACAGCTCTAACACACCTTGGATTGAGAAAGGAGGGTGGTTTGGCACAACAACTGCATTTGCTCTTGCCTTAAGAAGTCAGGAAAATGGTAAAAAACATACAAATTAGTATAGAAAGGCAATGCTCCCATTTTTTTATCCCGTCCCATGCCAGAAAAGTAAAGTAATTGAAATAGAGAATTTCAAAACTTGCAATAGGACAAACCTCTTAAGGCAAGAAATCGAGGAAGGATGTCATTGAGATCAAGATTACAAAATGCAAGCAACAACTGGGATTTGGTTCCAGGTAAAATGTCCCAGGTGATTCCATGAGCAACAGCAACAATGTTGGGTTACCAAATCTTAGGCTTGAAGTATGAGTCAACCTCTCACAGAAATAAAATCTACTGGAAACAAGATGTCCCTTTACACCAGGGGTAAGAGGGAACATGCTTTGCTGACAGAAGAAGGTGTTTATGCTTCCTCTGGCCCCTGCTGAAGAGAGGATACTGAACCAGCAGGATTTCAGTGTGATCCAGACAGAAATCCTTTGATTCCTACTGAAGCTGCAACCCACAAGCAATACACACGTTCTCAATTTAAAACAAACACAGTGCAGCTCAAAGCATGACAAAAACAAACCCCAAGCATCTGCTCCTCCTCTCAGGATCAGTGCCCATCAGCTGCGAGGGTTTCTGGGGAGGCTCTCAGGGGTGATTCTGTTGCTCCCGTTATTGACAGGGTTTGCTCGCAGCATCACATGACAGAGCTCTGCAAACCTCCCCTTGCAGCACAGGCCAGGGCAGCTGGGGGTGCCCAGCACGCCACTGGCACTCACCTGCTGCCCATCCCAACCTTTCTTTTCCTTTCCCAAATGACAACCCACATTCCGTTCTAGCCCATATAGATCAGTGCGCGCCCACACGGACATCCGTACTTCCCAAGGTATGGAACAAACTCTTCTGCATGCACTACCAGAATTCACACCTATCTGGAGTTGTATGGGACCCACGAGGGTCACACAGGGCGTTTCTCAGGATATATTTTAAAATCTTCAGTCACAGAATGAGTGATTTCTGGGAAAGAGCCGGTGCAACAACAAACTGCTTTTTCTAGAACTACTATGTATCCATGTCACATACTATGAGGAGGGGGGGGAAAAAAAGGCAAAAGCAAGCAGGCATGAGTAACCTTGTGTAGATTTGTGAGGCTCCTACCTGGAGTGCTCTTGGGGGAACTCCCCACGGAGGTCTTTAAAAGCTTTGCCCATATCAACAGATTGTGTTAATTTGGAGTGCATTTATCAAGTATGCAAAACCACGTATGTAAAACCACGTTCAAAATACTCAGAGTGGCTTCAGTGAGCACAGAAAAATCTCCCAGAAACAAACGTTATGAACATCTACAGTTATTGAGTGTACCAGGGAGAGAGCTGTGAGCTACAGAGTATTAAACAAATAGATGTTTCTGCAAGGCAGGGAGCAGTGTCCATGGATGCATCTCCATGACGTAGGTACAGAGGCTGCCTGAGTCTGGCAGATACAACCACCTTGTTTTTTCCAAAAAGAAAAAAAAAGAAAAGAAAAAAAAAAGGAAGAAAAAAAAAAAGAAAACCATCCCCTCCCCACACCACCAGCCACAAAACCATCCCCAGAAGAAAAAGCCTGGAAAATATAACAGGTAATGTTATCTTAACATAAATAACATATCTGCTATAGTTAAAGGCTTACATTTTCGTTTCAAGTATTTTATTAAAGTACCATTTGAAAGCAAATTGGATCAGATCACAGCACTGCACGAGTCCATCCAGACAGTAAGGCTATAAATTTGAGAGGCTGAGAATAAAACCCTAAACCCACAATCCATTACTGGATGATATCAGTGCTACAAAAACAGACTTGTTTTACTCTGTATTATTTTAAGGCGCTGCTAAGACCTCCTGCACTGTAATTAGCAACAGCGAATGAGGCGATTCTCAGCTTGATGTGCAAACACACAAGTTAGCGAGGGATTGATAGGAATATGTCCTCCCTCTAGAGCACAGCATCCACCAGAGCCGGCCGTGATAAACAGGTCTGGAACAGCCATAGCCTCTCCTGCTCGTACCAGCCAGGCACAGGCAGAGCCGCGCCACTGGCCACGTCCCACGCCTGGTAAATCCCGCATTTTTAATGATATCATTAAAAGCCAAACACGCTGCCCAAATAAAACCTGCCGAGTTCATGAAGCCCATGGCCGCAGAATTCCCGGAGCTAGGGCAGAGCGAGGGCTGGTGCCCGGCATCCTGAAGGACCTTCACCCGAACGCGCATTGGAGACGCTGCCACAGGAGCAGCGGGAGCTGCGTGAAAACAAACCGGCTCGTAAACACGAATTAACCCACAGAACGCTACAACCACACGCAGTTCCGCACAGAAATCCGTGCCCAGGACACCTAGATCCAACTTGCCCCTACACACGGGTTCTTTATTTTGTCAGAGAACACAGGATATGCTTGGTCAGGGCGGTAAACATGTTTTATTTAGTGTTGTGATGGAAAACAGATTTCACGGCTAGTCAGGCGCTCCGGGGCTCGCTGGGTTTTTTCGCTCCATCTTCCAGTCCGTGAGGCTGCGCTCCAGCCCCTCAGCGGGGCCGGGTGTGGGGGCTCTGCCCGGCCCCGGGCGCACCCCCCGCCCCAGGTGAGCCCGCACCTGCCGGGGAGGGACCGCGGGAGGATGGGGGGAAGGACGAGGGGCAAGGAGGAGGAGGAGGATGATGATGATGAGGGCGCGGAGGAGCATGCGGGGGGCACCTACCAGTCCGTATGCGGCTCGTCGATGACCAGGAGCAGCTTGAACTTTCTGCCGACAGCCGCGGAGACGGCGGCGGACGCGTCCACCAGCCCTGCCGAGGCCGCCGTCTGCTTCACGGCGTTGGAGAGCGAGCTGAAGAAGCTGCTGCCCGTCGACTGCTGCGGCGGCGGCGGCTGCTGCTGCTGAGGGGGCGCGGGCTGCGGCGGCTGCCGGCGCTCCGCGGCCGGCGAGCCCGAGGCGGGGGCCGAGGAGCCCGCGGAAGGCGGCGGCGGCGGAGGCTGCTGCGGCTCCGGCCGCTGCAGATCGGTCATGTAGCCATTGGGCAGGTTGGCGATGAAGCTGCTGTCCGAGAGCCTGCGCCGCAGAAAGTTCATCATCTGGCCGGGCGGGCGCGGCGGGGCTGCGGCGGGGCCGGGAGCGGGATGTGCGATCCGCCGGCGGCAGCGCTCCGCGCTCTCTGCGGCCGCGCCGCCGCTGCGCCGCTCCTGCCACCGCCCGCCCGCAGGGGGCGGCCGAGGGGCGGGCGGGGCGCGGGGACGCGGATGGGGACGGGGACGGGGATGGGGATGGGGATGGGGATGGGAATGGGGATGGGGATGGGGATGGGATGGGATGGGATGGGGATGGGGATGGGGATGGGAATGGGGATGGGGATGGGGATGGGGACGGGGATGGGGACGGGGACGGGGATGGGGATGGGGATGGGGATGGGGAATGGGGATGGGGAATGGGGATGGGGATGGGGATGGGGATGGGGATGGGGATGGGGAATGGGGATGGGAATGGGGATGGGGATGGGGATGGGGATGGGGATGGGAATGGGGAATGGGGATGGGGAATGGGGATGGGGATGGGGATGGGGATGGGGATGGGGATGGGGATGGGGATGGGGAATGGGGATGGGGAATGGGGATGGGGATGGGAATGGGGATGGGGATGGGGATGGGAATGGGGATGGGGATGGGAATGGGGATGGGGATGGGAATGGGGATGGGAATGGGGATGGGAATGGGGATGGGGATGGGAATGGGGATGGGGATGGGAATGGGGATGGGAATGGGGATGGGAATGGGGATGGGGATGGGAATGGGGATAGGGATGGGGATGGGGATGGGGATGGGGATGGGGATAGGGATGGGGATGGGAATGGGGATGGGGATGGGGATGGGGATGGGGATGGGGATGGGGATGGGGATGGGGATGGGGATGGGAATGGGGATGGGGATGGGAATGGGGATGGGAATGGGGATGGGAATGGGGATGGGGATGGGGATGGGAATGGGGATGGGAATGGGGATGGGGATGGGAATGGGGATGGGGATGGGGATGGGAATGGGGATGGGGATGGGAATGGGGATGGGGATGGGAATGGGGATGGGAATGGGGATGGGAATGGGGATGGGGATGGGGATGGGGATGGGGAATGGGGATGGGAATGGGGATGGGGATGGGGATGGGGATGGGAATGGGGATGGGGATGGGAATGGGGATGGGGATGGGGATGGGAATGGGGATAGGGATGGGGATGGGAATGGGGATGGGGATGGGAATGGGGATGGGGATGGGGATGGGGATGGGAATGGGGATAGGGATGGGGATGGGGATGGGGATGGGGATGGGGAATGGGGATGGGAATGGGGATGGGGATGGGGATGGGAATGGGGATGGGGATGGGGATGGGGATGGGGATGGGGATGGGAATGGGGATGGGGATGGGAATGGGGATGGGGATGGGAATGGGGATGGGAATGGGGATGGGAATGGGGATGGGGATGGGAATGGGAATGGGGATGGGGATGGGGATGGGGATAGGGATGGGGATGGGAATGGGGATGGGGATGGGGATGGGGATGGGGATGGGGATGGGAATGGGGATGGGGATGGGGATGGGAATGGGGATGGGGATGGGGATGGGGACGGGGAATGGGGATGGGGATGGGGAATGGGGATAGGGATGGGGATGGGGATGGGGATGGGGATGGGGATGGGGATAGGGATGGGGATGGGGATGGGGATGGGGATGGGGATGGGGATGGGGATGGGGATGGGGACACGGATAGGGACGGGGATGGGGATGGGGATGGGGACGGGGATGGGAATGGGGATGGGGATGGGGATGGGAATGGGGACGGGGATGGGGACACGGATAGGGATAGCGATAGGGATAGGGATAGGGATGGGGATGGGAATGGGGACACGGATAGGGATAGGGACGGGGATGGGAATGGGGATGGGGATGGGGATAGGGACGGGGATGGGGACGGGGACATGGATGGGGATAGGGATGGGGACGGGGACACGAATAGGGATGGGGATGGGGATGGGAACACGGATAGGGACGGGGATGGGGACGGGGACGGGGATGGGGATGGGGATGGGGAGGGGGATGGGGATGGGGATGGGGATGGGGACACGGATGGGGATGGGGATGGGGATGGGGATGGGGACTCGGATGGGGATGGGGATGGGGATGGGGATGGGGACACGGATGAGGACAAGGATGGGGATGGGGACATGGATGGGGATAGGGATGGGGACGGGGACACGAATAGGGATGGGGATGGGGATGGGAACACGGATAGGGACGGGGACGGGGACGGGGACGGGGACGGGGATGGGGATGGGGATGGGGACACGGATGGGGATGGGGATGGGGATGGGGACACGGATGGGGATGGGGATGGGGATGGGGATGGGGACACGGATGAGGACAAGGATGGGGATGGGGACACGGATGGGGATGGGGATGGGGACGGGGATGGGGACATGGATGGGCACACGGATGAAGACACGGATGGGGATGGGGATGGGGACACGGATGGGGACACGGATGGGGACGGGGACGGGGATGAGGACACGGATGGGGACAGGCCGCAGCCAGCGCTAGGATGGAGCGGCGTGTCCAGCCGGCACAACGAGGCCCGCAATTTCTCGCCCTGACAGCAGCCCCGCCGTGTTCAGCGCTGCGGTGGATGCGGATGGAGAGGGGAGTAGTGCTGGGGACAGCTCCGCGCTGGCTCAGGTCACCGCGCCTGGAGCGCATCCCCGGGACAGCTCCAGGCCGAGCATCCCCGGGACAGCTCCAGCCTGAGCATCCCCGGGACAGCTCCAGGCCGAGCATCCCCGGGACAGCTCCAGCCTGAGCATCCCCGGGACAGCTCCAGCCTGAGCATCCCCGGGACACTCTCCACCCTCAGCATCCCCGGGACAGCTCCAGCCTGAGCATCCCCGGGACAGCTCCAGGCCGAGCATCCCCGGGACAGCTCCAGCCTGAGCATCCCCGGGACAGCTCCAGGCCGAGCATCCCCGGGACAGCTCCAGCCTGAGCATCCCCGCGGCCCTCGGGACTGCAGCGTGCGAGGGAGAGGCAGCAGCACCGGCCCGAAGCGCTGGCTGGGGGCAGGAACAGGCACTGCCACCCTTGCATCCCCCGAAATATTAATGAATCCTCTGTTGTTACAGACCTCCCCCACTGGTTATGTCAGAAAGCAGTTTGATGAAGGGGCAGTGCTGTGTATCTTCAAGCAATGCTATGTTGTCATGAGAATTATGGGTGCTTTTTCGACTAGGCTTTCTTTAAGAGTAATTTGAATTCTCTTTCCCCTGAGTTTTGGGATAATTACTCTGTGTAACATAAAACACATAGCTCAGGCCTTATCCTTTTATCCAAGATACACACAGTCACAATTCATTTTGCTTCTGATCTTTACAGGCCACATTGAGAGTAACAGGTGCTCTAATAATAAACACAGTAAATTCATGCAACAACTTCTTTTCAAGTTAGAGTTTCAATGAAATCCCTGGTACTAACACTTCCACATTTTGAAGTTTACACGTTGGAAGGTAGAACTGTGCAGGATTCTGCAAGGAAGGGCTGAATTTGGAATAATTCGTGTGCTGTAGAATGACAAAACCAGATAAAACACCAGGGCTGGCAGGCAAAGGTTGTATTTTAAACATCATGGGCACACTGGGGGAAAATGCTGCCTCTGCCAAGCCATGGTGTGGGCTCCATGTGGGTGCAGCTTGTGGCATACAGGGCACAGAAAATGTAAACAAGAGGAACCACCCTGAGCTACAGCTGCAGTTAGAGTGCTCCTCTCACCTCAGCACTCTGTGGCCCGTGCTGCCAGAGAAGTTGTGAGCCTGCAGTTAAATCTGGATAAATTTAGGTCTAGTAGGATCTAGAGAGAATCGTTTCTTCTCAGTAGTATTGAGGTATCTTGGGGCTGTTCATGTTTCTGAAAAGCTTGCCTGCACTAATGGGAGTTAGAGCAGCTACAGCACAGGGAAGCAGGTCACTGACAGAGGCAGAACACTGCAGTTCACCAGGGCAAGTGCAAACGGAGCATTTCCACCCATACCACACATGCAAAGATGATGAATCTCACAGGACTGAGGGATTGCTTCATTCTGCCTTGCTTCAATAGCTGTAATCAATCCTCCCTTCCTTCTCAGCTAAACAGAAGGCAAAGTAAAAGAAAAAAGTGATTGCTTATACAAAATATGAATTTTTGTACGATAGAAACTGTTTCATCATCCCTACAAAGAGATTACTGAAAGCTCTCCTGACAGGTCTGATACAGGAAAATTATATTTTAATAGTTGTGAAATTTCCACTCTGGATTGAGGGGTGATTGTATAAAAACACACCTGCTTTGGACACAATGCTCCCTGTACAGGCCCTGGACCTGCTCGTTGTCCTGACAGCATTCCTGGGTGATTTGGCTCCCTCAGAGCCAAACTCCCCGTGGCAGGATGAGCTGTGTTCCGTGCTCCTGGGCACGTTAACAGATTTGCCAGGTCTCTTCCACAGGGCTGAAACCCACCTGCAGTGTCAGCTGTGCTCTCTGTGTGACCACAAGGTGCACGTGGCAAACAGAAGTGATGGGAGCAATCTGAGTTTCAGCTCCTGTTGCTATAAAACAAAATAAAAAAAAGAGATTAAACAGAGTGGTTATGCTGCTCGGATGTCAGTGATACAAGACCTGGCCCTGTTTACATATTTCTGTGCAAAACTTGTTTTCTTATTGATGAAATCTGGTTTCTGCCCATGGTGCTTCCTTGTACAGTCTCAATATTTCCTTTCAGGTCATAAGGACTGATTCTGGTTGGAACCATGGCTATCAGACTCCGTAAAACAGTTGCCCACTATGGTTTCTCTAACTCTTAGGTGTTTGGGTGAGTAGCAGGAGCCTTGTTCACCCATCCTGTGCACTCTGAAGATGGCATGGCTATTTAAAATAGATGGCATTTCCTAATTTACACACTTTATTCGCTCTAAATGCATTGGTTCTTCCCTATGAGCAACTTCTCAGGGTTTTATTTGCGGGGTTTGATTGTTGGCTGGTTTTTAATTTACCTCTTTACATTGTCACTGCTGTGCTGACAAAAATCTTCAAAAATATCCTCAAACGCTACAGTCAGAGGGGTTGCTAAACATCTTGTAGAGTATTGTAGCAACCTTAAATCCAAAACTGCACCAAGGCAACTGGCAACTGAGCTTGGGAGTATCAAAAACTTGGTTTCTAGTGCAGAACAACCCAAAATGCAGAGCTCTCTGTGTAGCACTGTTGTTACTGTGATGGAAAACTCTGTTGAAAGAGTATCAGTAGACATTACAGGCAGCTCGATGAATTTAACAGCACATAAACCTGTGCCTGAAAAAGAACTAGTGGCATTTTTTGTCCAGACTACTGTTTGTGATGCTTGAACCCCTCACAGCACATTTGTGAGGTAATTCAGCACAATCATGTCTGATAGGAAGTGAGAATACTGAATTGCTGGTGTGTTAAATGACAAAAAGCCTCAATGTCAAAGCAGAGAACACAGCAACAATTTGAAACTCAGTTTTGTTTCCTAAGTTTGAAATCAAAATGCTGAAAGAGATCCAATTAGTGGGGATTAGTTGTGTTGGCAAACTGAGAGGAGAAGAAAAGGAAGGATGATGCATCCTAAGGATGATGCATCCTAACATGCACTCTTCCAGTGAGTTTCATTAGACACTCCAGTGAATTCTCCCAGAACTCCTGCTGTTACAGTGTCCCTGAAGCAAAAACCTGTCAGCTTTCTATTTCTGGTCTCCCTTGCTCTTGGCTGGCCAAGGTGGCAGAGGTGCAGCTGAGCCATCTGAAGAGGTGTCAGAAACAGCCCCAGCAGCGAGGGGCTGCCTCCCCCACGGCCTCAGAAAGGACAGAGTCAGCTCCAGCCTCCCTCCCCAGCCCAGGCTCTCGTGCTTTGATCCATGAACATTATCAGGGAACACAATTAACCAGACTGGGCTTTTGTCAGGTGTCACTTCCTGAGTGATGGCCATGTTCCTGAGGGAGCAACAGCAAAACTGGTACCGCATTGTCCATCCCCTGTGCTCAGCAGTCCATGAAATCTTATCCAGAAACCCCACCACAATTCATTTCATAAATCATAATTCATTAGACACCAGACTTTTACCTTTGCAAGCTTTGAACAGGGATGAATTCATGCTGCAGAAGAGGGTTTTGTAGTCTCATGAATAATTCCTGCTGGGATGTGAGAGGGAGTTCAAAACAAATTCTGTGTGTGACACGAGAACAACCTGCAACAGAAACAGGCAGGTGACAACCCGTGTGAGTGACAACCACAGGTCAGATAAATAATTACAGGTGATGAAATTCTGTCTCTCCCAAAACCTGAAGTGATGGTAGCAGTAACAGTTATCTTCCCATTTCCTACTAAGAAATTATCTGGTTTTTTGGTTCAGTATATTCTGTTCTTTAATCATCGTTAACATTTTTTTAAATTTTATTTTTTTAAAATACCTTCATACAAATACAAAGGAATTTCAAACACTTTTAACATATATTTAAAGCTCAAATACCACTGCCCTTACTCAAACTAATCTTCTGTAAAAGCTGAAGGCAGTCTTGCGAGTATTTCAGAACTCAAGCCACAGAAGTCTAAATAATTAATTTTAAATACGATTTCTTTAAAAATAATACAACCATTGCACGTCTGGACTGACAAACTGGACAGATAAAGAAGAGGTGTGTGTCAGACATAACTTTGTGTGGTAATATATGTATATTAAAATAGATATAAATGGTGTTTAGTGGCATTGTACCTCTGGAGGAATGCAGCAACGAGTCTGCTCTGCCTCTATCACCTACTGCACTTCTTGGGTTTTGGGTTTGAGACCACTGCCTTTATTTTACTCTGGATCTCAGAAACAGCTGGTTTATTTCTTTTCCTCTCACTGAGCTGTTCTTCCTCTTACAACCCATGCTCTGCATCACAGAAAAATCAGCAAACAAACCGCTACAGAAGCCCCAACCAGCGAGACACGTTCAGTGTTTTGCAGAGGAGTAAAGGCAGATCTTTTTGAACAAACTGTTTGCAAACTGCAGGTACCACGTAGGGAGAATCCTGTCAACAAAACTTGGACATTTCTCAGCCTGGAGGAGAGGCACCATCACGAAAAGCAACAAAGAGCAGATGTTCAGAGCAACAAAAACAAGCCATATATGAATGTTACCCTGGAACGTGACCAAGGCAGCAGAGCAAACAGATTTCTGAAAAGCAGAAAAAGATCAATTCCTCATAGGCTCTGGTTAATGTATTGCTGCTTGTTGTATCATTTAGAGCTTCACTTTGGTATCTAAAGAATAGAAATGACAAGAAATGCTATAAAAATGCTGGAGAAAAGGGATGGGAGACAAAAGAAGAACAGAGCTGGGGCCTGAGTTACCCCAGGTGCACTTTCTTACACAGCCTGGGATTCTTGGCCTGTCAGACCTGAAGATCTTCCCAATCTGAGAAAGCCCCATGATAAATAAGTACAATTTTCATCCTCCAAACAGGAGGTTAAACAGTCTATAAAGATCCCCTGAAGATGAAGAAGTCTGCCAGGCAAATCACAGATAATCAATTTAATCAGCACAAAAGTGGTTTGGTCTGGGTTTTTTAACATTTTTCTTTTGCAAATGTTTTGTTCACGTTATGAAATTTAGAGTGAAAGTGTCCTACCATTCTGACTCATATTCTAATTGATTGAATGGACAAATGTGAGACCAACTGCAGCACAGTCCTGTACTGCAAAATACACCCAGCACTGGCTTCTCATAAAAATGAATAAAGCACTGTAAACCACAATTCGAGCTGAAATGCAGCAAACAAATACGACATTTAAATCCAGTTTGGTATCACAATAAAACTGCAATTTTCTTTTTAAATGACTAATCAAATTATGAAGATGAATGCAAATTTACCTAATTAATTGCCTGCTTTAGTTACCACAAATTAATTTTGAATACCACGTATGTGAAAACCTGGTAAGTGTAACATGCAAAATGAGCAGGGAATTGAAGGGATGACAGCACAGAGCTGAACAATAAAATTAAGTTTTATTACTTGTTTTTTCCTCAAATAAAGCAGAAGCCAGTACAGTGCAGTGTGTGTTGGATTTAAAAATTACCTTCCACCTCCCCATCGTCAGTGAATGCTGATCAATTCTACAAAAAGACATAAAAATAAGTCAGGATAAAGAAAAAAATAAAAATACTCCTCTTGAAGTAACAGGTAAAGTATACAACGTCAATCTCACATGCTGTTGCATGTGTGTTATACAGATACTCACCATATAAACTTGCAGATACTGTTACTGGCACGCCCAATATTTTCCTCTAAAAGCCTGGAAGAGATACCCAGGTTGGGGTAGCCAGTCCCTGATATGTCTTACATACAATTTTAGGGTTTTTAAAGACAGTTTAGCTGAGATATTGGATACTGGGAATAAATCCTTCCCTGTGAGAGTCAGAAATAGTTTCCTACAAGACAGAAGTCACCAACACTGATTACATCGTTGTTTAGGAATAAAAAATAAATTTGTAGGGACTCCCAGTAAGGGAAAACCACTATTAATTCCATGATCAAGATGACAAAAGTTCATATTAAGCCTGTGGTTTGATTTCTGTCCTTTAACTGCATACAGACTTCTTCTTGCCCTGAAATCTCGTGTCTCAGATACCTGTGTGCCACAGCATTGAAGACAGAAGGTTACTGAGAGATTTCTAGACATTTTTAAGCAGTTAAGAACTTATTAACTGCTAAAAATTATTTTTAAAATGCAGAGAGTGGCCGTGTACCCACAAGAATTACAGAGCTGCAGGTGTCTTTGGTCTTTTCACTGCAATTAAAAGCAGCCAGCCCCGCATTTAGAGCTGTTAGGTGTCTTTTGTGTCCCTTCTGGCAGTGCTGCCAAATACTCTGTTATTATCTCCCTCAGCATTTTGCACAGGTGTTGTCACATTTCTGTTCACGGTGTTCTTCAGAAAATTATTTCCACTTTTCTGCTTGTAGTGAGTATAATATCATCCAGTTGCTATGCAAGGAAAACTCGAAGAATTTTTAACCCAGCAAAACAAAAAAAAAAAATTTAGAGGGCAAGTGATCTGAAAATAAAAAGAATAAGTTTAGCACTGTGTATTTGCTGGGAAAGAGTTTGTTGCCCATTAGAGTTGTGTGAATTGGAGAAGCTGATTTCAACGAGTAGCCAAAAAAAGGTCCCTTTCTCTTTCTACAGATACACAGAATTTGCACAGATTCCCTTTCACAGAGATTTAAAACCTGGATGTCCTCACATGTACCCAGAGTAAGGCCATGAGAGAAGGGACACTCCTCTTGCCCTGGAGCTGAGCATCTGCTGATAACTTTGGGCTAAATCCTTGATTAAATCTGTGCAAGAGACTGCACAATAAATGGCAACTTATTTGCTGTTAGCAGGTGATTTCCACTTTGTGCTTAACCAGAATAACTCGGCGCCAGCTGAGGAAATTTAACGCTGTACAAACTCTTCTGCTGTAAGTTCTGCATGGAGTGAGCCCTCTGTCATCACTCGTGCCCCTGAAATCCTCCTGTGGCCACACCACCACCAATCTGTGACCATCTGAAGCAGTGCAGCTGCTTTAGCTGCCCCCCAATCAGAGAACAGACAATTTCAGAGGGTTCTAATTTCCCCAGACAATTGAGAAAGGCCTCTGCTCCAGCCCAGGCTTCTGGACTAACCACAGCCTGAGCAATCGTGCAGCACAGCCTTAAGCACATGTTCCATTCTGCTCTTGGATGTAGAACCCAACCAATAATCAGCTGGACATAAAATACAAGGCTGAATGCTCCCTACAGGCTGGTCTTCACCATGTTCCCAGTCAAAAATACCAGGAGACAGCTACACAAAATATGGATACCAATCTCCCCAGCCTACTTGGGTGTTGTCATGAAGACTGGTGCATCACAGTGGCATGTTGATATGAAGCTGGGAGTTGAAATCATAAAGCAACTGTTGCTAATGTGCTGTAATTACTCTTAAAACTGTCACATCAGTTTTTAAATTTTATCTGTCTCAGTAAGTGCAATACTCAGAGATGCTGAATGGAGGAAAACTGAAAGAAATCTCCTTTCCAACATGCTCTTGGAGATCAAGAGGGCTAAAAGGGCAGGACAGAGGAGCAGGTTTAGGTCCTTATGAAGATTTGAATGTCTCAGCAAATCAGGAAGATTTCAAAGTTTTGATATGTTATAGCTATTTTGTCATATGTTCAAATTACTCTGAGGGTGATTGTGCTTTAAGCACTCCGTTTCTCAGAGTCATTTTAGAGTCTGGAGACTAATTCTGGTTCTTTTACAGAGCTGAAAGGGAACAAGAGCTGATCTCTGGCATCTGACACTCAGAAATGCTACAAGGCTTTTTAAAACTCGTGCAATAATCACCTTTCCCACTCCTTACAGAAGTGCTACTCCTGTTATTTCCAGTGTGAAATAAAACAAAACTACTGCATAAAGTACATAAACAAAGTTCCATTGTTCCTGCTTAAAGGGATTAATATTAAAGCTTTTTTAAATAGTAAAATAGGTTATGGATCTCTGCAAACCTTATCTGTGTGGGAGTCCCACAGTCAGTCACTGACCTTTGCTTGGCTGTAAGTCCTTCTCAGCTGCTCCCTCTCACACCTTTAGATCTGAGCACAAGGCACTTCTCAGCGCTCTGGGATGAAAAACCCTTGAATTTTCCTGCCCCTTCACAGAGTAACAGTTGCAGCTTGTGAGTGAAAGTCAGAGCAGAGCATGGAGGAAAAACATGAAATGCCATGGGATGGGAAATTAGAGATGACACAAGAACCCTTAAAACAAGGTTTTAGTACTCATGCAAAATGCATTTATTCTATTTCACTGGTGTTTTCTCTGTTCTAGAAACACGGGCATCACTCCAAAGGTGAGCCTCTCTCTCTGCCATCTGCTAGGACCAGGAGAGATGCCCAAGTTGTACTCTTTTCCCTGCCCAGTAAATAAGCAAATAAATAATTTTGACAGCTGGCAGGAGCTCTTCCAGGAGAACACTGGGGTAAGAGAAGCGCCTCCTCCAGGAGCAGCTGTTTTCTCTCCAGCAAACAGGGCACTAGTTGTGCAAACACGGGGGGTTCCTCCACAGCAGGAATCCTGAATGGCAGCTAGCTGTGAGGGAACATCACTTTTGCCAGCTAGGAAAGCTTTGAGGGAGATTTTTTATTTCAGTGCCTGATTCTTTTATTTCTAGAATGATACTATTTGTCCTATATGCACAGCAATTTTAACTTGCTGTCAGGGGCTCTGGGTGCTTTCCATAAGATGCTTCTTCACATACCCAAATCCATGGAAAACTATTAATAGTAAATATAAGGCAATGAGGCTGACAGGAAAAGTCAGGGGCTTACACCTTGCAAGAAATCTTGATTTTTCACAGAATTTGGCAGAGTACTTGAAAGGGATTAGGTAACTTTACATGTCATTAACATGGACTTCCTTGTGAGTATATTTTTATAGAATATCCTGTGTTTTAGTTCCATATACAGGCAAAATATTCAAATTCAGGCAGAAGAGTCAATAATTCAGCTTAGCTGAGTCACTCTATAGGAGCAACCGTCCCATCTCAGTGGGAAGCAGAGAGATCAGTGAGCCTCATCCAGGAGATGAGGGCAGCACCATCAAGGAATGGCACTAAAAACAGCACCCAAAAATCTTGTGCTGTGAGCACCAAGGTCATTCATGAACATCTTTATAAACGCTATCTTTATAAACATTAATATCATGTGCATAAAATAGAGCTGATTAACAGACGCAGAGCAGGAAAGGTTAAGTCATAAAAATAGAGCAGTGTGCTGCACACTGTCAGAGTTTCAGTCAGTGCTGGGTTTGTGCAGTAAATTAACCCTTAAATCTGATGTCTCTGCCTCCAGGAATCCTTTACTGGGTGTTCTCTCAGCCCTCAGTTCATTAATGATGTAGCAGAGCCTTGTGTTTTGTCCAGCAATGAGTCTGAAGGCTCACAAATAGCTCTGATTATAGCCCTGGGGGGAAAAGAAAAAAAAGGAGAAAATAGGATGATGAATTTGGTCATCTGAGTCACCTGGCCTGCGTGGTAGCACCCTGCAGCACACCAAAACCTTCCCAGATTTGATAGGTTATTGCTACTACAGTATAATAGGATGGAATAGTCATTCACTAGGAGTAGTAACCAATATCTGTGTTTTCAGCAGCTGTTTCTTCATGGTTCCTTCACATCCTGTGAGAGCTCTGGACCTCTGATAATGGATTGTTATTTCACTTGCATTTGTGTTTTAAGCGGTTGCATCACGGTAGTTCTGCATCACTGTGAACACTGAAATGAGCTCACGTGGCAGCTGTAACACATCTGGAGCACTTTGGCTGTGGTTAAACACACAAACCCTGCAATATCTGCCAGCCACGGAGCTCTCTCGTATCAGAGGGATGGCAGATCCACCGAGGAGCCTCCCAAACAGTGCTCAGAGTTCTGTGATGTGAAACAGCTCAGCCCTGGTAAAAGCAAATAGCTGGGAGGAGCAGAGCTTTGTGTCCCGACTCACAGCACAGGGAAGCGTTTCTGCTCTGCTCTCCGAGGCCACCAAGAGCTGCATTTTGCTGAATTCCCCAATCATTTCCAGGGCCACACATCAAACACTGATGAGCACGATGCAAATCTTAAACCATCTCTCAGGGTGAAGAGGATTAAGCTGTGCAGGGCCTTTGGGAAGAAAGTTACCTACACAGATGTGTTGTTCTTTTCATTGCTGCATGCTCTGCTGCCAGACAGACAGACAGACAGACACAAAGTGCAGCACCAGGCTGGGGCAGCACCACTCTGGCTGCTGCTGCACCTCCAATTTCTGATTGGACTTGAATCACAGCTTTGCTGATGTATTGGATTGAAACTGAAATCTTCACAGGTTTCTCTGGACACACAGCATAACTTGGGGCAGAAACACATCAAAACCTGCTCCAATTTGCTTCATTAATAAGAAAGCAGGACTAGGTCCTGTGGCAGTGGTTCCATAGGTATTAAAGAGAATTTAAGGGATAGTGAAATAAAACCTTCTTGGTAGAAACATGCAGACTGACAGAATATTTCTGGGCCAGTCACAGGGGTTTAGTGGCAGGTAAAAAGCAAAAAAAACCTCAGTGTTGCAGCAGAATCTTCCTGTAATGAAGCTGGACATCCTGAAATCCAGTCCCTGCAAAATCCGTCCTGAGAGGTGGATTTAATTGAACTGGGTATTGATGGCTATAGCTGAAAGCAGAACATTTCTGAAGGGCTGCAGAAACACATGGGACAATACAATTTGTGTGAACAGCTCACAGATCTGCTGCTCTGTCTGCTCTGCACCTTGCTTGCTCCCCTGTGCTGGCTCTGCTGTCCTGCTGTGTGTTAGCATTAAAAAGCAAAACATCTGGAAAAGTGATTAGTTCTGAAACCCTTTTAATTACAGCCTGCAGATACAGTATAATAAACTCACCAAACAGACTGGGGATAACCTTGTCACAAATGAGGATAAGTCGCTTTGAAAAGAGGTATTTTATAAGAAAATCAGTTTTTATACGTTCAACGACCAGGAAAAAATAGAAACAAACTAAGTTCAACTTAAGTTTAAAGAATTATTTTTACACAGAAATCAAGAGGGAAGGAAAGAGGCATTTTTAGTTTCCATAGGAAACTCACTGCTACACTTGGTCCAAACACCCCAATGTCTGCTCTTAACCTACCAATCCTGAAAACCTTTTTCTACTTCTGGCAATATATTCCATCAGCAAATCTTGGTCTGAAAGCAGCCTGGAAAGTTCTACAAGGTTCCAGGGCTCTTTATCTTCATCCTCTGATACTGTAGACATGTTCCTTCAGACAAGGTTTGGGGTTGCAAACACACACCCTGCCAGCTGTTGCAAAACCAGCAGAACAAAAAAATATATCATTAGAAATAACATTAACAAGAGAGCCAGGGGGATTTCATGGACATATTAAGCTGATTTAAGCTGAAGAGATTTGGTTCAAAGGAAAAATCCTAATATTTCACAAACGAAGTCTGAAGGACTCGGTGGGGTATTTTAAGATGCCAACAACAATTACTTTGCCCTAAATAATAAGCTGATGGGTGATGCAAATGGGATGCCTCTGGTTGCACTGCAGTATGAGTCACTGGCTGAGATAAAGGAGCAGCAGAGATGAAAGCTGTAGCACGCTCAGAGTGTGCCTGCTCCAGTGGTGCAGGGACAGGGACACTTCCCCCCCGGCTGAGTGCTCAGTCCTGAACCTTCAGCTGCAGAGTCTATGCAGCAAAAATGCTATAAAATCTATGCTCCGTGCCCTTGTCTTTCATTTTCAGGCAGGTTTATGGGATGTTGTGTCAGAACTCCTTCAGAAGACAGTGGGTCTGCACAGACACACGTAAATAATGCACAGGCATGGTTAGAGAACAGTGAGGTAGGTGAGAGGCTTCAAGTGCAGTGCACAGCAGCACAGATGCACCCTGTGGAGAGGAGTGCCACTGAAAATGCAGCAGTCAGGCTGCTTGAAACCCCACTAATTTGATTAAAAGCCATGGACATCGCAGGCATCTCAGGCAAACACAGCCTCGAGGTGGATGAGAGGGGAAAGCTCTCCCCACCAACCTTCCCAGCAGGTCAGGAGCTGGCATGGCTTCAGCCCTAAAGTCAAATCTTCTTTAAAGGTTTTGCTCACTCAGTCGTTCCCCTCACTGTCCTCCACAATAGGTCCAAAATAACTAAATGCTGTTATTTTTTCTGTTGGATGCATCTCATGCCAAACAAAAAGTTCCTGAAAACGAGGCACTGTGACTTCAATTAGATCTTGTAAAGTAGAATTCGCTTTTGGTATGCAATCCTCGTGGGGAAAGGTTCACAGGCATGATTTTAAATATTAGGAGGTTTTTAATATCATAAAATACTTTGCAGCTAATTTTCACATTACCATTTTATCTTTCAGAAAACCTTGTTTTAATTATTTCAAGTTGCTGTGTTCTTTCACGCCAAGTTGATTCTGGCCTTTCAGAGCTTTTCATTTCAATTTCTCTTTTTATAAGAAATGAGTAAACAAGTGTTGAAACATTAAAAACCACCTTTGCAATGACTCTCCTTTTAACTTCTATCCCATCTCTATTTTAAATATTTTATGGCTCTAGAAATGATCCTCCCCAATCAAAAGAATAGTGCTGACAATTTTAATTGCATGTGTAATGAAAGCAATCCATGCTCAGGGCTTCAACGCAGTTTTATCCTACAGGTGTTTTTCTTCATTCACTTGCCTGGAGATAATTTAAACCAATTTATTTTAAGCTTTAGTAATATAAATTGAAAGTTTTGCAATCACAGCTGAGCAGACCTGCACACCCTCTGCAGTCACATCCTTTCCCTGCTGTCAAAACAAGTGAGAAAAGGTCACCTGTCTTAAAAAATTCAGCATTGCTTTTAAAGTCTGCTACTGTAAGAGAGAACGCAGACTGAATTTAGCAAATCAGGCAACAACTTCATTTTAGACACAAGAAACCATCCAGGCTGACACTGAGCTCTTACGTTCTTAGGGCTTTTGTGTTTTATATTTGAGCTTTGATTCAAAGTGAGCTTCAGTGCTGATGCTTATCTAAGAACATCCTTCAACTCAGGGTAGTCAGAAACGGGTACAATAAATAAATAAATCATCACCCATCAAAGATCTCTGGTCCCCAATACAACACATCTGACTCCTGCACAACCTGCCTCCTTTTTGATAAACCTGGTTTCTCTCTCATCATTCTGTCCTTCAAACCATGAAACATTGTGACCTGTGTAGTCCCTCTTCCCTCCCTCCATCATCTTACCCCCAAAGGGATTAATTCTCTCTTTTCACAGCTTCTTAGGACTCCCCTGGCAGTCCTGCATGATTATTTCACTGCATTATTATTTCACTGCATGATTATTTCACCCTCTTTTTGTGGCTCCCCTGTTAGAACTCTGCTATGGCTGCTGCCTTAAATAAACACATTTTAACATAGGTGGTCTAAAGCAAATATAAAGTATTTATCCAGGACCAAAGTGGTTAAAGAAGGCTTTGCCCCACTGAAAATTTGTGGAATTAAGTCTAGACTTAAAACAGTTTGAAAGTTTTGTCAATTACTGCCAGGAGAGAAAAACCCCGGGGAGTTATTGACACTCAGACTGTTCAATATTACGAATATGCAAAATTAGGGCCCAGTAACATGGAATGTAAAGGGAAAAAAAAAAGGTATTTGAACATGTTTAAGCATTAAAAAACCCCAAAACTATGTTCTTTAAGTTTCAAACTCCCTCTGAAACCCCACAAAACCAAAACAAATACCCTGAACCACCCAACTCAAAAGTTTGCCCAGTGTTTCCCTTCTCAGAGAGCACAGAGTGACAGGCAGGCTCCATTCCCCTAAATCAATGAATTATCTGGGCTGAGTTCTATATTCAGCCAGTGCCAGCAGGTGCTTTGTTGCTGGAGTGTCACACACTGCTCCTCATCACCACGGGGTACAAATAAACTCTGAGGAGAGCTTTGAACTATTGACAGGGCTCATTCTTGCCAGAGAACCAAGCACAAACCACCCAATGCCAGCTTTAAGGCAAAACCATCCTGGGTGGATTCCAGTGGGGGAATTCCCCCATTTTGAGTGCAGGAAAACTTCCTGTGAGTTTATCCGAGCAAAACAGAAGCGAGCATTTGCTGCCATGCATCTGTTCAGTCTCACTAAATGGATTTTGTATTCATTTGTTATTTATCTTCATCATCAAGGTTTCATAACTGTAAATGTTGTCCTGTGGACTGTCTCATGATCTTATTTAAATAGATTATTAGATTAAGAACACTATTTAAGTATCTGATTTTTTTGTAACACACTGATTTTCATACTCCCTGTGGGATGTTTACTGGCAGTGCTGTTGCTTTTTTAAAATAAAATTCGAATTTTCAGCATTCCACGTAATTGTGTAAATTATTAATTCCTATTTTGATCATTGCTCAAAATAAATTATTAATTTAATAATAGTTTCACTAAAGGTAATTATTTTGATCCAGTTAGGCTTTGATAGAGAATGACTTAGTATTAATCAGTATTTTGATTTACTGTCTTCACCAAAAGGGTTAAATAAAGAAACTCTATTTTATAGTGGCATCCAAGCATGGACAGACACTTTACTCACATCTCACACCTTTTGTCTCATAAGCAGTCACTTAAATAAAACAGCTTGTCCCAGAACCAATTTCCCCTCGAAGCAGCTCCATGGACTCAGGTGGTTGGAAGGGACTCAGGTAAGCTTTCAAATTCATTTTTTTTCCTCCATGAAACTAAACCCAGAACAGAACACACTGGTTCCCATTAGCCCAAAAGTAAATTTGTTTTTGGAGGTAATTTATTAAAAAGGGAAGAGGTTTAGTGATTCTTAAGGGCAGTTGTTAAATATTTATTAAATAAAAAAACAAACCCCAGCCTTCATTTCAGTTTGTAGGTATTGACTGGTACTTACGGATTGATATTGTCTCTCGCTGGTGTCACTGTCTGAGGCAATGAACCCATGAAGATTCATATCCCTACATAAAAATAAACACTAAGAGGGGAATTGAAATGAAAGCAGAGTGTTTGCGGGGCTGAAGTCCAGCAAAGCACTTAAACACACATCCCTAATCTCACCCACCTGGGGAAACTCCCCCTGTGCCATAAGCACTCTGCTGGGGCCAGGCCAGCCAGGAGAGGGTTTCTGTCCCCAGGACTGTGCAGGGAAATCTGTAGAGCTATCAGCTTCTGTAAATATTTAATTTCCATTAAATCCTATTCAGTGTCTACCAGTTGCACTCCCAACCTGTTTCGTGGCAGTTTTCTTCTCATTAAGTGTCTAACATGCAAAGTTTATTTAGAAGAAGTGAATGAAGGAGGAAATACTCTAAAAACCCATAATGTGCTGGTATAACCCTGAAGGTGTGAGGGGCTGGGAGCCCCAGAGAGCTGCAAGCAGCAACACCTGGGAGAGCCCAGGGAGAAGCTGCACGTGGGAAAGTTACACATTGGAAAGCTTGGGAATACAAAATCATAGACAAATCAACACAGTCCCATCCCTTCCTTCTTCAGAGACACTGAGAGGAGCGCAGAGTGACTGCAGAGGAATTAGAAATATCATCTGTTTCTCCTTCATCTACAAAGGCACTGGGTACTCCCATCCCACACAGCCCAGAGGAGCTGTTCTCCACAAAGGCTCAGGTCTCTGCAGAGCTTGTGAAACACAACCACAAAAGCTTCCCAACAGCTCCATCCCATGCTGCTTTTGACAGTAATTCAGTTTACTCCTAGAAAATATGCACGGTGTGGATGAGCTCTCTGCAAGTGGAAGCTCTCAGAAACAGTCATTCCTGAGAGGGAAAGGGAAAGTTCCTGAGAGCTGGGATAAAGGTTCTCATCTGGGCTTCCCTCACATCTCTACACAATGAATTTATGACATGGGAAAGAATTACAGAGGCTTTGCCATAGAGAAACAACAAACGAAAATACCTTTTACTTAAACTTGAGTACTACGGATTTATCTTAAGCTGCTAAAAGAATGTTTTCCTGTTAGTCTCAGTGAAGCAATCAATTTCTTAATGAAAAGCAAAGCAAGAGATCGTGAGTTGTTCTTCAGGAGCACAACACAGGAAACTGAGCTTAACTGTGGAAATCAGTGCAGTGCAGCCAGAGTACAGTGAAAGGATGGTAAGAAACATCTAGGAAAAGCAGTAAAGTTCCAGGGGCAATATTAATGCTAAATTCATACTTTGTAATTGCACAACAAGCCTACCCAAATCACTCAGCCCTTAAAGTACTAATTAAGGAATTCAGGATCCCTGAGAGGAGGAACTGGTACCCATTTCACTGAGGCACCAAGAGGCTGAAGCATGATCATGCCCAGGATTTTTATTTTGCCATCTTCCTGGTAGTTTGGGAAATTGTACTTTAATAACCTCTAATGGCTTTGCATGGACTCATTCAGAACTGATAAAGATGTCCATTTCAAAGCACAGTGTACTGAAAATTCAGCAGAGTATTGATGTAGTAATGCAGTTAAACGTAACTATTTGCTTCCATCCTGATAAATCCAACCCCATTTCTTGTTATTCCTCCCAAGATCTTGAGCTGTCATTGCACAGCAAGGTCCTGCAGCTCCTATCAGATAGAAGGGTACAGTGAGAGAGCTTTGGTCAGGAACAGACCCACGTGTGTCATGTGACAAATGAAAAGCACAAACTGAAAGCAAGGGAGTTGTAAATCCCAGAATTATTGGATCCGGTGAGACAGTTAATCCCTCTCTCCTCTGTACTCAGCTCACCTTCCACTGGTTATCATCCAGCTCCCATCCTCTGCTCCCAGCCCCGCTCCCACTGTCCCAGACATGGGGATTTTGCTGCTCTCATTCCCTCCTCCCTTTAATGTCAGCACAACGCAGCAAATGGCAGAGTGTGGTCAGGATCTCATCCTCTGAATAACTTTTCCTGCAAACCCTCTTTCTTTGCTCCAGCTTTGAAGTGATTTTAGTCCTGCCCAAGCCTGCATGGATACAAAACCCCAAAACGTGCTCCCTCCCTTGGGTCTGCAGACACAGCTCACCACTCGGTTGTGCTACTGCAACAGACCTTCTCCTGCTCCTTGTATTTAGGATCTTCCACATCTGGCATTTATCCTTCAGCTTCTCTGCCCCAGCCCCTGGATACTGGGAATTGTGGATAACCCTCTTTCCATTCTGATGGGTACTTCTGCCTCCTGCTGCTCTATGCAGTGTTTTATTTCAGATATTTTCTCTCTGGCCACTTGCCAGACTACTCTTTGCTACACATCCTCTCTTTTTGTTTAGGTCTTTTTGGTTATCGTCTCCTTAATTCCTGTTTTTGTTAATTTCTTCAGTGCTGGTTTCCAGTGTGTACTTATCTGACAACCTTCCCTCCATATCAAGATACAGTTTCCTTACCCAAAGCTCTCAACATCAGTGTACAAGTGTATTTACAGCACCAAATTTCTGTCTGGGGCACAGGCAGGCAGGCCCCAGCTGACAGAGCGTGTTCTGAAGGGAAGGAAAACAAAGTTTGTATTGCCAAATTTTGCATCCATGCTCCTCCACCCCAGAGGAAACAAGGGCTATGTCAAAATTCCTCATGGCCTTGTTGACTCCCCATTCCTGCTGCTGTCTTCTGTGGCCATACCAGTCCTCTTTCCTATTTAAGCCTTTGTTTACAGGAATAGAAATTGAAATAACTTAAAAACTGGAAAGTCTGCATTGAAGTAAGTCTGGAAATTTTCATCGTCCACAGTTGATAAAGTCCCTTCTGCCATTTGTGGTCCCTAAAAAGCCTGTGGTTCAAAATTTGACTACAATACTCTTTATTTTTTTTTTTTTAATGGTATCTTTAAACCGAATTCCTTTATCACATACAGCACACATTGCTATGTAAGAAAGTGTCATAATGCTCATGTGTCCCTAGGTGGTACTTCCAACCAAGGCTTGCCCTGTCCTGTGTTCTGTGTGTGGATAATATGGAGTTTTACGAGAGCTCTTGGCTTATTAAAAGCCTCTGTCTGGAGGTGACCACCAGGCCAAGCATCTGGCAGCTCAGCTGAGGTGCCAGCAAACCCTGGCTTAAAACTTCACATTCAGTTTTTGAAGGCTAGCACTGGGAGGGTAGCAACAAATCTGAATTAATGGAATAAAAGTCTACTCAAGTGAAGTACCTGCAGCCTGTATCCTGATTTACACATGCAGATAAACACAGCAAGCCAGGATCCTGGGATCCAGCATTTAGTTGGAAGTTGTGTGGGTTAGAGTAAAGAGCTGGACCATAGCTTCTCCCTGCACAAGAAGAAAGGATCTAAAAACATTTGAGCATTACTAAAACAACATAATGAGAATGAGAAGGCTGAAAGCTGCTTGCTCACAGTGTTTAATTCTTGAAAGTATTGGTGTTAGCATCCTAACGATCAGAAAGCAATTTGTGTTCAGGGCAAGGACGATTTTTGTTGCTTAGTTACCCTACTTTTGATTCTAAAAGGCAAACTCGTCGCTTTGTTACATAAGCAGCAGAGTTCCATCCATCCTGAGAAAAACACGGCGAAAACCTGAGAGCCTCACTCAGAGGAGGGGCTCACGGAATAGATTTCCATAAGGAACATGGAGTTTTTTTCCATTTTCCTTTTGCACACAGATTTGCTCCAGATGGTCTGAAAATGCCCTAGATGTAAATGGTACGGCAAAATATGCAGCAGTAGAGGAGATTATGGAGCCTCAGAAAATTCTTTGGTCTCTTCTGAAAACACAAGATGGATTAAAATGCAAAGCTTTCGGTGGATCCTATCCCAAATACTCCCTGCACACCAGGAACAACTTAGTTTCAGTTCCCTTGCTGCCTATTAAGAAGACTGAGAGAACAAAGCAGCAACAAAACCCCAGCAGTGAGACAATGTCATTAACAAACAAGTCTTCCTTGCTTTGTCTTTTCTGGTAGACAAACTGCTCACTGCAAATTAAATGGCTGCTTAATTACCAGTTGAGAAGTTCTGTGCACAAAACGAGATATAAAGCTTGGGTTATATTTTAAATGCAGGGAATTCAATGCAGCTTTGAGGGAAGAGAGGAGCAAGGAGCAGTGCACCGAGTTGGAAGTGTGGTATTCTCCCTGCCAGGGGTCAGGATGGCTCTGGATGAACACAAAGCTGGATTTTCAGTGCTGTGGCAGAATATTCCTGTTGCAGAATATTCCTGCTCCTTTCTCAGCTCACTCTGAGCTTCAGCATCACCTCTGCAAACTTCCTGACTCTGAAGAGGAGACAGAAAGTTAAACAACACCAAGGAAGGTTGTTCTGTGTCCAGCAGATGAAGGAATACCAGAAATACATAAAGGAAAATACTTGTTGGTCAAGAGGAATCTTTGGATTTTAATAAGAAAGGGATGGAGTTCTGCTCTACCGTGTGACCACTAGAGATCTGTTACAGTCCCAACTGTGGAGATATTGCATGTTCAAATTTGAATCTACATCCAGCCTGAATAGTGGCATAAAGCTCAGAGAGTATCAGATGTCGATAGACACAGTGTTGCTCCAGAGTCTGAGAAGTTAATTTCCTGTACAAGACACATTTTTTTCAATTTAGCTACAAGTAAAATAAGCTAAAGTAACATCAAAATGAGTTCAGACTCCCTGACTAATTTTAGGAATGATAACAAGTGAAACCTGCAGAACACAAACACCACATTTTTCTAGTCTAGTCTAGTCTAGTCTTCTTTAAAGTTTACATAATGACTCCTTGGGATCATTAACAAAATCTTCCAAATATCAACGAAATGCCATAGCAGTCTTTTATCACAGAGAGTCAAAGACCAGCAGATCTAGTGCAGCAGTTAGTTCACATTAAAGTTCTGTTACAAATTTTTCAACTATGCTGATTAAAAATCAGTTTATTGCTAATTAGGCAAAACCCATCCTTTCTAGATTAGAGTGGGGGGTGTTGTTTTGGGTTTTTTTGTCTTGAAAGGTTCTGTGACAGCAGCTAAAGTGCAAGTCTAGACTGAGGAAGGCTCAGAGCATCAGAAGTAATTTAGGAGTTGCTAAGGAAGATTGTTAGGAAATCCTTATTTCAGTATTGCCTTTCCTGTTACCTGTGCAGGACAATTCTCAGAAAACTAATGTCAGATAGGATTAAATATATGATGGAATGGTTTTGCATACTATTCTACAGGAAACATCTCCTAAATCAGACACTGAATTATCACAAGTGAAACCTGATTTTCCCAGGAACCCCATCTCTATGTCAGCACTTGGTTTGCTCGTCTGGGCACTTCATTTGCCAGATTTACTTTTTAGCACTTTACAACCTGCTCTGCATCTATTGAGGGAAATTTAATTGCATCTTTTACTTCACTGCATCGACTGTGGCATTATTAATGCAAATGGGACTTGTGTTGCAAACGTAAGAAGCCGGCATCTCACTGCCTGCAGAGAAAGGAAAGCAAACCCAGAAGCAGCTCAGCTCCTTGCTTTTTAACAGATGAGCCCTCCACCAGTGACTTCGAATTCTAGCCTATTCTTGAAAGGTTAGATGAGGCTCAAGGGTGCACATCTTTGCTAACTACAAATAAAAGCTGTGTGCACTATGAATTAATGCTGCACAGCATCAGTATTATCAAAGGCTGCCACAGCAGAGTCCCGCTTTGGGCTGACCTCTGTTTTGGAAGTGATTTCTGTTTTGTTTCTAGGAAGGCAAATCAGACTTTCTGTCTGGCTGATCCTGCAAGACTTTCACGTATGACTTCCCAGGATGAAAACCAAGCACAGCATAATAAAGGCAGCAAGATAATTAAGATATCTGAGTATTTACTCTTGGTTCTTAATGTGTGTGTCAGATGGGAAGCAAATACTCTCAAAAGGAACAGCACACACACCATTCCAGCATTCTCCTGAAGGCCAATAATGGCACTTTCATTTTCTCTGAGCCAGAGGCAGTTTGACTTCAGCAAATGTTGCCCTAAGCTGAAAGCCCACTGCTGCTGCTCTGATTTTCCTCGGAGGGATGTTCTGTGACCACTGCTCATTGCCATTCACTCTGTGTCTCAGTCAGTCTGGCTCTGCACTTTAAGAATCAGTTTCCATTTGTTATTTTGAACATTTCTCACATTCATCAGTAAAAGATGACCTAGCAGAATATTGCTCTGAATGGAGATAGAAAGACTGAGTCATGACAGGATGCTGATGGATAACAGTCACCAGCAGCACAGAGCATGTTGTACAAGTGCCCTTTTGCTCAGGGAAAACACAAATATCTGGAGTTTCACCAGTGAAATAAAGAAGGAGAACTATTAAAAATGTTGGTACCTTGGTAGCTGGTGAGGTGAAACAAGAATAAGTTACTTGTGTATTTGATTGCAATAATCAGGTATGAAACTGCTTCTGTAGAGTTTTTCACAGAGGTTATCACCCCTTCACCCTGGGTTCTTACCCAGGTCAGGTGATATTGCAACAGGAAGTCTCTAAAAAGAGGAAGGGTATGCCAGCACATCAGTGCTGGGAGAGGAAAAGAACTTTATGACTGCAGGAAACTCTAAACAATGATAGGAGTAGGGTTTGAGTAACATGGAGAATAATCTTTAAACACTACAAAACTAAATACAGATTTCATGCATTACTGGCAGTCAAGGTTTTTTCTGCCAAACCTTTCTGTCATCAAACACATCCCTCATTGTTCTGCTGTGTTTTCAGTACTTCAGTCAGGCAGTAACATCCATCTAAACACTCTCTGCTGTGTGTATTAAGTAGCCTGGCTAACCTCTGGCACACACAGGTTGTTTCCTCTCTCATGCCCTGGCCACACTCCCACCACTCACAGCACACTCAGAACTGGGAATGCTGTGATGTGCTTGTGGTTGGGGAGGAAATGTGGAAGTCGTGCCCTTCATACTTGGAGTAGAAAATACCAAGGTTTGTAATAATCCTTTTACTGGGATTCTTTCTGCACTCGGAGTGGGAGATTAAAATAATAATAATAGAAAAATGAATTGTAAGGAAATTTTCTGTAACAATGTGACTCATAAGTTTTGTTAGCTATAGATTGATCCTACTGGTTGTCCAAGCACCTAAAATAAAATATAGGCTCAGTATTTCAGAGTGATTATCCTAAGTATTCCACCTTTTCTGTTTCTGGCAGTTCCTCACACATGTCACTGACAATCCTAGAGACAAATACACTTTTGATGAAGTACATTAAAGCTGTTCTTTTCATTCTCCCACGTAATTTCAGTGTCTCTCTAAAACACAAATAGTTCCTCATAATTCAGTAGAAACCCCCAAACACCTGATAAGCAAAAGATAAATCGTTTGATAGAAATGATAAAAATTAGCGAAAGACTTGGTAATTGCAGGATTTAAAACAGCTCAGTGTGGGTAATCTCAGAACATCTATTGTGCAGCACAAGGCAAAGCTACACTTACGGAAAAACCTGGAAACAAGGCAAAAGCAAGAAATCACTTGCAGGAATGCTTTGGGGTTTATTTTATTTTAATAAGATCTGTCAGAAATGAACCCACATAAAGCACAAATCAAATGAGCAGATTTCAATGATCTATCACCAGATGTCTCCGAGACAACAGCACAACTCCTCCGGAATGTGCCGGGACTCAACGTGTGGCTGAGCAATCCTGAGCCCCACAGGGATGCAATATGGGATTGCTCTCTCTGCCACTCCAAGCCAGAGGGCATTTACAGCCTTAATCCACTGCTCAAACACAGCAAGCAGAGTCCCCAGGTCAGGATTGACGTGTCTGCTCCTAAAGACGCCTGCAGAAACACTGCCTGCCTGTGCTGGCTCCAAAAGTGCCCAGGGAATGAGCAGGGAATGAGGGGGGTTGTTTGTGCTGTATGGAGGGACTTCAGCTGGAGCTGGATTTCCATACTGAGCATGGCCCAAAAATACAAAATGAGCTCGTGACCTGCAATCTGATGATTAGAGGTAGATAACACAGTCAGTATTTGCCTTTGCAAGTGGAAAGCCAAAGTATAAGACACAAATGAACTTTCCAAGGTCATTATTCAGTGGACATGCAGCATTCCAGTCTTCCTTTCTTAAGATTTCCTTTCCTCTCTAAGAAATTGCCAACAATTGCATTTCCATTTTCCATTGACTGGGAAAGTTCTGATAACATGATCCATGACCACAAAGGCCTTAACTATGGAAATCTCCTACTGATTCACCAGAAAGTAATAATAAATAAAGATTATTAAAGTCAAATGCTACAGAAGTGGCTTTCAAAACCGGTTCTAAGCTTTCTAAACAGAAATCCACAGTTTGTTGTGGGAAATGCCTCTGCTGTGGCTCTCCTTCCCACCTGCTCTGGCACAATGTCACTGCAGACCAGGAGCACTCAGAAAGGGATTTACAGAAACAATAGGTATTTTCATTTCTTCTCATCATTTCAAAAGATGACTAAATGGATGTCAAGGAGCTTGAAAGAGAGAGAAAATTTGATTTGTACTTCTGTTCCGCTGAATTTCTGCAGAGGTCAGCATAAGGAGTACTGAAGAATCCCAAAGAAGGAGAGAGAACACTTTGCCTGGTTTGCCTGAGGATTCCAAACTCGGATAAAATTTAAGTGCTTAACAACATTGATTTGACAACATTGCCACATCCTTAATAAGCTTTCATGAATGAGTGAAATAAACCCATATCTTTCACATCTTTCCTTCACAAGTATTTACATACTACCCGATGGCTTGCCCTTGGCTATTTGCGTCCAAAAGCCTTAAATAATTAGCATTAATTAGACTGATCATAGCAGGAATTTTCAATGATCTCTTTATAAAAATTGGATTGCACAGTTCCATTTCTCAGCCTTATTTCTTAAGTGTCGCTCCATCCACACAAGTGAGATCAGTATCCAACACAAGCTTTCTTCTCCCTCTCCAAATGTTCCTATTAGAGAGATTAAGTGGGTGTGGTTTCTTTGTTTTTAATAATTATTTAAATTGTATAACTCAGATTATCCTACCAGGACAAGCCATGACATTTTTTAGTTACAACACAAACCCACCTGTAGCTGGTTACAAAAGCCCACGGTGTAAATAAAAACATATAGGAAAAAGTCTTAATAGCTGCCCTACTTTTAAACAGACCCAGTTTGGAACAGTTGCTGGTTTTTTTTAAAGGACAAATGTATTCCTTCTTCTCAGCTGTTTCCTGATACCACTGTCACACAGCAAGAGACAACAAAACTCAGAGACAGATCCAGTTCTTATCAAAGGAAGCATCGTGGAACCAGCACTGCTGGGAATCTCCATGGGAATCTTGGAATTTGGTCTGGATCTTTGGTGACAAAGCAGAAGTAGTCTTTACCTGTCCTGACTGAGCACAGTTCTAATGATTTGCCCTGCAGAATAAATGGTCAGAGAGGGGAAGGCAAACTGTGTTCACACAGTGCCCCTTTAAACAAGATTGGTTTACCCTCGCGTTATTCAATTCCTTAAACAAGACTCATGGCAAGATCAGAGAGACAATATTTATCAGATTAAAGATCTGTGATTTCCTGACGAGATACACTCAGGCCCAGAGCATTCCATCAGCAGCCAACCTGCAGTGATAAAGAAAAGGATAAAAGCCCAGGGTTCAGGTGGGCACAGCCACACTGCCTCCCCCTGAGGAGAAACAGGGGGAGAGGAACACAGGACAGGAGTGGGAAGGTGGACAGAGAGGCAAAAATACACAACATTTTTGTTGCTTTTGTTTCAGAGGACCCACTTTAATGAGCAGGGGTTTTGCTCTGAGCAAAGTTGGCATTCAACCCAAATCAATATACTTTTGTATTAACTTTGGTTTTCTTCAGGGACAGGTTCTGAATCTTGCATGGCCACATCTATATCTATGTCTTTATTCATTGAGTTAAAAAAATATCAGAAAAGTCTACTTTATATTCCTCTTAGGCTTCCCTAATGGAAATTATGTACCAGCCTTCAAAGAGATTGATAGAATACATCTGAGGCCTTTTACTATTAACACAAATTAGAGAATGTATAAATGATTTTCTGAAGATAAATATGCATGAAGAGAAAAATCAATTCTGTTTACCTTCTTCAATGGAAAAGATTCAACACCACTTATGTCTAGGACAATGTTTAAAAAAGCAATACCAGCAAAACATACAAACTGCTGATTCTGTTTTACACTTGAAAGCAAAAGGATTCCCTCCCTCCCCACCTCCCAATAAAATCCAAGGCTCAGAAAGAGCCCGACTCAAATCTTGTGTTCCAGTTATAAGTATCCTGTTATAGGGCCTGTTGGAACAAAGCAAATCACAGAGAATTGCTGGGCCAGGGTAACTCCAGAGCCCAGGAACAGGCCGTTCTCAGAGGCAGCAGATGATTATCAGTAGGATGATGCTCTATCCAAAGTGTCCCTGGAGGAGGACACGCTGCTCCCACCTTTCTACTCACCTATCCTATGTTCTCTTTTCCCCTGGAGGGAGAAAAATTGCTACACTGCAGCTGAACAAAGAACATTGTCCATAATTCACCTCTGCAGTCACTTTGGAATTTTTTTAAGCTCTGTGTTTCTTAAAAGCAGCCATCACACATGGAAGGTGGCAGAGACTACGCTTGCGACAAACACAGGCCCCACATTTTTATTTCATGCTGCTGTTTTCCCTCAAAGCAGGCACCAAAAGAGGTTTTTTTATTCAAGTTATCTGTTGAAAAGAACAGACTGCACCTACCTAACTGTATTGTGCAGCCATTGTGGGAGGCAGCCAAGTTTATAGTTAAACTTTTAGATGAGACCATTGATAGGTAAAACAGGAGCGAGTCCTGGCTTTTTACTGTTTATTTCCCTGCCTTCATGGGGAGCTGGAATCAAATTCTGTAAAGACATTTCTGGTAAATAAGACAACTGAAAGATGATATTGAAAGGAATGTACAAGGGGAGCAACGCAAAGAATCTGGGCTGCCAGGTTGTCCGGGCGAGGACTGGCATGAGGACAAAGGGATGCTCGCCTGGACCTGTGGGAAAAGCAGGTGACCCAGAGGTTTTGCTGCACCTTGTAATTAAAAGCATGCCCTGTTGCCATATAAGGCACCCACTCATTACTTTATGCTTCCTGCCTCTTTTCCAAAGGTTTCCCTTTGCCATGAAGACAGCCTTAGCTGTGTTTACAGCTGGAAGCTTTCCTTGATACAGATGAACACTACACAGCTCAAAGACTAGAGCCCAGCTCTCCCAGAAAAGCTGAGAAACCTCCCAGATGAAATCCTCAATCTATAGGGCTCCAGTGACACTCACTGTTTTCGGAATATTTTGCCAGCAGTCACATTCTGATTCACATGATATTGCCAGCTGCCTTCCCACACTGATGCCACTTGGAGAGACAGCGATTTGTAGGAACAAAGCCTGGTGAAAACAATGTTTAGGGACCTTTCAGCTGCAGACTGTGCATTACAAACACCACCTGTTCATAAACCAGGCTTCTGCTGCTACATCTGCTGTACCAATCCAGGCTAGGGATGACCAGCTCCAGAGCAGCCCTGGGAGAAGGGCTTGGGGTGCTGATGGGTGAAACCCGGACTTGCTCCAGCCCAGAAACCCCCGGTGCCCTGGGCTGAGCCCCAGCAAGGGGAAAGGGATGGGGATTCTGCCCCTCTGCCCCCTCAGGTGAGACCCCACCTGCAGAGCTGCCCCAGCCCTGGGGCCAGCTCAGGAAGGACCTGGAGCTGCTGGAAAAAGTCCAGAGGAGGCTCCAGGATGAGCAGAGGTATGGAGCAGCTCTGCTGGGAGGAAAGGCTGGGAGAGTTGTCCAGACTGGAGAAGAGACCAGGGGTGACCTCATTGTGGCCTTGCAGTGCTTGAAGGGGCTACAAGAAATATGGAGAGAGACTTTTTTGGAGAGCATACAGTGATGGGACAAGGGGGATGGCTTCAAACTGATAGAGAGTGGGTTCAGATTGGAAATTAGGAAGTAATCCCTCCCTGTGAGGGTGGGGAGGCCCTGACACAGGGTGCCCAGAGAAGCTGTGGCTGCCCCTGGATCCCTGGAAGTGTCCCAGGCCAGGTTGGACAGGGCTTGGAGCACCTTGGGACAGTGGAAGGTGTCCCTGCCCAGGGCAAGGGTGGCACTGGATCAGTTTGAAGGACCCTCCAAACCCAACCCATCCCATGATTCCACAATATGGCAAAAAACTTCAGGCTAAGATAGAGGCTATTGATATGAATCTGTCTTTTAGTAAAAAAACCCAAAACCACTTGAAATTAAAAGTGGATAAATGCTGCAACTGTCCATAACCACCACACTCAGAGGAGAGAGGGCTTTTTTTGGGCTGAAATATGCTGATTTACAGCTGCTGGAGGTGTCCTCTGCACAGAACAACAGCAGCATCCCCACATGTGCAAGTTACCAGTGTGTGAGTTCTTTCTTGCCTTTCCCATCTACAATTTATTAAACCTGTTCACAATTCCCTTGTTGGAGCAGATATTTCTACTGCACAGTATCTGATGCATCTGCAGAAAAATAAAATTGGGGATTATGTAGGAAATTGAACACTATGGTAGGATTTTTCCATATTGGTCAGCAGCGCTTTTACGATTGTAATTGATCATAAACAGAAATCAGTGCTTTGCAAAAACTGCCCTCCCTGCAGGGCTGTGACTGAAAATGATTGGGCAAATGCTGAGTTTGCCATGGGAAACGTGGCCCTTATCACTCAGCTTTTAGAAGGAAAATGGAGAGGTTTAAAATAGCAATAATGCCCTTCCTTTTGTAGCTCCTGTTTTCCTCTTTATGTGGGTATTTGTGTCACCACGAAGTCAGGGGTTTGGGTCTTGTCTCCAGACAGCTGCCAAGCACAAATATTTTCATTTTCTCATTTCCAGCAGCAGTCAATCAGTGTCACAACTGTCACTCCAACAAATGACAAGCCCATACCTTTGGGATGCGTGGCTCAGAAATTTAATTCTCTTGAAGGAAATTCAGAAAATCGTGCACAGAAAGGGGCCCTTTCATTGCTCCTGTGTGAAAATCCCATCCATATACAATGACAAACCCAGTTATGTAACAATATCTGCTCCAGCTGTAAATTGGAGAAGCAGTGAGCAGCTACAAAAAATGGAATAAATGCGACTATGAAAAATCACCACCTCTTCTGTAAGGTTGTGCACAGACATACCCAGAGAATTTAGTGCTTCTATTTAATCAGCCACACCTAAACCACTTTCTGTTGCTTTCAGTCCAGTCAGCTTCCATAATGTTTTCAGGCCTTGTTTTGAAAGCTGTATTTATTAATTGGCTTCTCTTTAAAAACTACAATGACAGCTCTCCTGTTGCCACCATTTAGCTCATTCTGTGCATCCCATATTTGCTTAAAATAACCTAAGCCATGTAATTAGGCATGATAGCTGGTGGGGAAAAACCAAACAAACAAGCAAACAAACGCTAAAAGCAAATGAGGACACGAACTCTAAGAGAGCAGAAAATTCTCTGGAAAAATGTAAGTTAAAGCAAAAAGGGAAGATGCAGCCCTCCCAGAAAGGCTGAGTGAAATCTTCTAGAGCTCTTAAAAGGAATCAGTGTATCAGTTAAAATTACCTAAGTGCACGGCAATGGGAGATGTCAAACCTCTGACATCCCACCAAAGGCTCTTCAGGAAAATAAATCCCCTCAGAACAAAAAGAAAAGCCTTTGCATGGACTAATCTTTTAACAAACAAAAAAGGTCAGGAATAAGCAGAGAGTTTTCACAAAGAAGCAATATTAATATGGAGGTCACCAAGCACAATGTTTGGGACTGGTACAGTTAAACACTTGCAGGAATGTTCTGCAAGAAAGGGCAAAAACCACTGAGTTTTGAAAGGGTGAAACCCACGGAGTTTTTCAGACTACCCAAATCTAAAGCAGGCTTCAAGGATCTCATTGAGTAATGAGAAAATCAAATGCACAATGTCAAGAAGTGCAAAGCAATGCATAGTCAGGAAAAATTCCTTTGCTTACCCAATTACAGCTTTAAAATTAGCTGTTACCTCTCAGATAATATATGGAAGATGCTCTGGTGGCTCTCTAAGAACACAGGATTAACAAGAAAAGACACTGAAAATGTAAGAAAGTAATAGGAAAAGGATTAAGAAGAAATTGGAAGATTAGAAGGTGTTCTGCTACTTAATAACACTCCTGTAATGAACACTTGGGGGAACTGTGACTTCCCACTGTCCCACCTCAAAAAACACAGATGGATTGGAAATGATAAACAGAAGGGGAAAAAAACCCAGTAAGGAGTGAAGTTGTCTTGTGGGAAGGACAGGGACAGCAGGGATTCCTCAAGCAGGAATAGCAATGGTGTGAGATGGGAAACTGGAGGAAGTCCTGCAATGTGAGTGAGAAGCAGTTACATCCTAAAGCAAAAGGAAATACTCGCTGTGGGAGAGAGAGTAGAAGCGCATTTGTTTTTAATTAAATGGCTTAATTGAAGATCTATCAGTTGGTGGCTCATCTGGTGAAGAGGAGGGGACAGAGGCATCTGACACGAGGTCACAGCTGTCTGTAGGGCAGCCAGAAACACAACTGGCCAAAACCTGCAAGGCAGCAAAGCCAGGGCAGCAGCCACAGCCTGGAGCTTGGGTCTTTGCCTTGGGCCGTGAAGGGAAACGTGTTCAGCAGCCCTGCAGCCCTGGGCAGTGCCCTGAGAGATGGAGTTCTGCCCCTGGCCAGCTGCTCACGCCCTTGGCTGGCTCGTCCAGGACCAGGGACAGTCCTGCTTTGCCTGGGAACTTAGTCCAGGTGATCTCCAGAGAACCCTTCCAGCCTCTGGTGCTCCTCTGGTGGCTCACTCTGCAAAAATTCTGTCCCTGCTGGCCTTCCCCTGGATGGCCACTACGGGCAATTATCTTGCTGATATTATTTGACTTACATGAATGTTTTCATACTCTCCTTCAGTTGTGAAGAATGCCTCAAATCAAGTTTGGTTTGAAATCCCTGGTGCCTTTCCCTGGTGAAAATGCCCATTTTCACCAGCAGCGTTTCCTGGGCCTCGCTAGAGCTGCTCTTGGTTCTGGCACTCTTTTCTTTTGTTTAGCCCTGCTTTTGCCTTCTGCACATTCTGCTGGATCTGGACAAGATAAAGCTCCTACAGATAGAAGCAACACCCAGAGGACAGACTATGGGCATTTAGTCTCATTAATTACAATTACCAGGCAGCAAAAGCGTTGTAACAGGAGCACTCCGGGGTCCTTTCCACTCTCTGATTCTGTGAGGGAATGATAAACCGGAGTGATATGTAAAGAAACTTCCTTTGAGAATATTAAGTGGTTTTTTCCCACATAAAACTCTGGAACAACACTGGAACATTAATTTGGTTTCAATTAGAATGACTAGCCACATGTCCAATTAGCCCTGTGAGAGAAAGAGTCTGGTTTTGGTTCATCCAAAATACCACCATTACTAGAGAACATAAGAAATCTTTCATTGTTTACCCTCTCTCAGGATAAGAAATAAGCTGTGATATTTTTATGTCAAGATTCTCTCATTAGAAGATTCCTACCTCTAACAGTTATGAAATAGATTCTGTTCTCTCAGGCCCTGTGAAGGGGAAGTGGGAGAAGGCTCTAACTCACAAAGCAGCATAAATTTCATCATTCCTCCTTCTGGAAAACAGTCAGAAAAGTGGGTTGTTTCTCCTTTAATTAGAATGTAAAGGGCAGAATTGAGAAACTGTGGCACATTTATCACTCCATATGCCAGTGTAAAAGAATGCCAAAGAGATTCAAGCATTTTAAAAGCTAAATGTGTCATATAAGTGTTTAGACTAAGCTAAACAAATATTTTCATCTTGTTTTAAATCAAAACACCTATGATCATATAAAGGTGGTTTTTTCCATCTCTTTTCACCATCACTCACTCCAACCACTATGTTTTAAAGTCATTTTAGCCTGATTTTTTCTACTCATAAAAAGGCAGCTGTGTCTTAACAACATTCCCTTGATGTTTTCCCTTTTTTTTTTGTAATTAATGGCCTGCATGACTCAACAGTTTCCACTGTTTTTATCAGTCTGTCCAGGCAGCCTTTTTTTTTTTTTATACTCTCAATATTTGCAAGCAACTGGTCTATTATAGCAGGATTAAAATCCTCTTGAAAACCACTTCTACAATTTTGAAGAGGTGGCTATTTAGACATAGGTGATGCAACTTTTTTTAGCATAGGAAGGGGAAATTTAATAGTCTTTGTTTACTGAACATCTCTGACTCATCTTGCCCAAGCTGTCAGTGCTCTCACTGAGGTGGAGGGAGGGAGCAGAAAAACCAAAATAAAACAGAGTGCGCAAGAGAGCGAGAGAAAACGAACGTGATCATGTCATTAGAGACTGCATTCTAAATTATACACAACAGGGAGCTGAGTTAAGATCTTAAATCCCCAGTGTTAAGTGTTATATTTGCCTTGTTCAGAGAGCAAAGCCATGTGCTGACATTCTAATTGGTACTTTCTGAGGGAGCTATGCAAAGGAAACCAGCATCACTTACATGGGAAGCAAAATACTGCCCCTGCATCTTCTCCCAGGCCTGCCTCCAGGCAGCACATTCATGTTTCAAAATATGGCACAGAAAAATCCCAGCTACCTATATCACACTCACTTTTGGTTTGCTTGAAATGTTGGTAGGATTTATTTATGTCTAGCAGATAAAAATATAACTGTACGTTGGATTCTCTTGCCCCAAATACCCTTAAATCCAAATCCACGATTTCCTCTGTACCCACACCCTTCACAGAATCTACACAGGATCTGGGATAAGAGGGGTTTGTGTTGTTCTCTATCAGAAGTGTGGCTGCTCCTCTGCAGAAGCTCACAGGGATTTGTCTCCTAAGGTTTAACTGAGACGAGGAATTCTGTAAAACTCTCACAAACACCCCAGCCCTGCCTGCAGTATTGGCTCAGGCTTCAGAAGGAATTTTTTCACTGTCAATCACATGGCTTGTCAGATGGAAGTGAGAATATCATTTCTATCCCATCTCATCCAGTTCATTGCTAAAGGCTGCCATTTAGCTTTCCTTTCAGTGGTATAGATGATGGATGGGTAGAAGATTATTTGGATCACAGAACAGATGATTGCTGAATATACACTAGGAAGAATATTCTATATTTCATTTCAGAGATATCATTAACCCACGAAGCCAGGTGAGTATCCCAGGTTCCAAGCAACAACCTTCCCAATTTCAGAAACACTAACTCATTAAATAGGACTTCAATTTAAAAGTCCCATCTCATGTTTTTACAGCAGGATGCTAACTTTGAGCCACAAACAAATTACGGCTAATGAATTAATATTAGCAACTCAATTAAACAACGCTCTAATCATTAGCTGCTGTGATAAGAATTTCTGGAAAAGGCCATTCAGGCTGTATTTACTGTATTTATCTAGTACTTTTCAAAAACACTCTACTGGAATACTTTTCACTCTTACAGATTTAAGAAATGCTTTAATTTAACACAAAGCTGTTAATCCTGTGCTAGTCCTATTCCTGGGAATACGGAAGCAGCAGAACCCGTATTTCTGACCCCAGTTTAATCTTCTGCCTTGACATCACTGTCTGATGGCTAAATGGTGAGCCCTGCCTGCACCCAAGCTGGTGCCAGCTCTGCAGTTGCAGTTTGCATGGTGCTGAGACCAAAGGATTCTATGAAAATAAACTCCCCAAAGGTGGGTCCTGTCTTCTGCCAGTGCAGGGAGAGCAGCCCAGGGGGATGAGCCCTGGGCTTTTTGTCATAAATACCAGGGCAAGTCAGCCCAAACAATGTATTTTATTTAAAGCCTCTAGTTACATTTTGGCCAGGCAGCAGCGTCCTTCAGGCTTTGTAAGAGACACCCACTCCATCCAGGGGACAATCAGCCTGTTTGGAAGAGTGCCGCTCTCAAAATGCAGATTTCTTTTCATCATTCTGGTTGGGGGAAAAACATAGCTTTTGGGCTAAGGTCTTGGCAAAACTGCCAAGCAATTCATTATGAAGTGGTTATCTTTGTTCAGCACCTAAGGTGCCCACGACTTTGCTAAAAGGGGTGTGTTAGCTCTGACTCCCCATGGGTGGGCACATTCCCAGTTCCTGCCCAAGGGACTAGCTGTGTATATACATGAATATTCTTATATATCACTTCTGGAAAGATAGAAACACCAGTAGTAACTGGCAAAAGTAAGAACTGAGCCCAAAAGAGCCAGGTTCCAGCTTGTTTGGAAGCATTGTTTGACACTTCTCTCAGCTTTCATGCTGCTGTTCACTGTCCCACTCCCCGAGGTGAGAGACGGCCCCCAGAGAGGATCCCAAACACCTCAAGGGTGTAAGAACTTCAGTGCAGTGACTGAGGGAATGCTGCCTCAGCCCTGCAGCCTCTGCCAGAACCATCCTCGCTGTCAGCGTGCTAACAGAACACCCATCTCACACAGCTCCATTCCCCCTCCAAGGATCTGCAAATGTTCCCCAAAACATTCCTTTTAGAGCTAAGCAATCAGTAAGCACATAAGTGATCAATGGATGTAGGAAGATCATTCAATCTGCCTGGCGTTGCTCTGTTACATCACCTTAGTGAGTGGAAGCATAATGAAATTGTCAAACTGATTTGTTATAAATCCTGCTTTATTAACTGCACTGACTCCTTTATTCTTTCCCCTTATGCACATATCCTCTCCTCTCCAGAGCAATTTGGTTGTTGGAACAGAAAATAAGCACTGCTTAGGACTGCTGCAAAAACCCCTGATGTTCAGCTATCAAATCCCAAACAAAAGGTTTCCAGATATTTTTATAAGTGCATATTATAACTTAGTTCCACATCTAATGTCAGAATGAAATAGTAGGTTCTGAAAGTGTCCTGCAAAGGAGACTCATTACAAAGTTAAAGATAGAATATCTTGTTAGGCCCATTTAGATTTTGACAGAGCACCATAAAGATGTAAAGTTCTGTGTTCTCCTCCTTCTTTTGATGAGTCACTGCTTGTGACACGGAGACGCTGTGCAGACTCAGTGTCTTTAAGGAGATTAGGTAGCCTTATGAAATGTAATTACAATAAATAGGTACCTGTCAATTTGTAATTACATTCTGAACAAACCTCACGTTAACAGCAGAGTTAGAAGCCAGCAACAGAGGAATACAGTCTGCCAATATCGTGTCCAGCCCGTTTCCCTGGAGCAGCAGGCAGAGATTCAGAGATAGCCTTCCCTTCTGATTTCAGCAGTAATCAATTTATGCCCCAAAGCACAAAATGGGAGCATCAGCCAGGCATTAAGGCTGTCTCTAAAAATACAGGGATATCTGGTTCATATGGCTACTGAATCAGAGTCATCTTGCTGGCTCCATGAGAGGGGCTCCTGGATAATCCAGTAAGTGAGAAGAGTTTGAACAGAAGGAGTTCTGGGAAGAGCCAAATGAACTCCTGTTAGCTGCCCATTAGATGAGAAAAGGAACATGTGTAAGTAGAAGAGTTGAGGTTTGGGTACCACCCTACAGAATGCGCTGCTCAGGCAAGGCCAGGCAGGCAGTCCACCCACACCTCCACCCAGGGATTTCTCATAAATTGAACTTAAAAATCTAGACTAAGATTTATTTTTGCTATTTGACAGTACCTCTTGTACCTCATTCAACCGACACTTAGCATCCATCTCACCTAATTTTCCTTGGAAGGCATAGCTAAAAAGCATAACTACTCAGAGCCAAAATGAGGTACCACCACTTTTACTGCCACTTCTACCTCCTGATGTGATGATGGCTGTCACTTGGGGAAAAACAAACCAGGAAAGTGCTGCAGGATTGCAAATGCTGCCAAGCTTGCCCCTAGCACAGATTTGACACCCAGGCAAAGGACAATACTTAAGTTCTCTAGAACAGGTGAATCGATATGAAGAAGCAATCAAAACCCAGGTTTGTCTGATATTTTTAACCATACAGAAATAATGACTGCTAATTTCTTTGCTCAGCACTCGGTGTGCTTATTTACAGAATTTCCTCAGGAGCTCTGCTCTTCACCTTGATTAAACAGTGAAAGGCACATACAGGGCACTGTGCATAACAAAGTTTCAGTTCTTTAACATAGAGACAAAAATATTCAGTGTCTCCACATGGGTATATTCACTGTTGCTGCAAATTATATGCACAGATGCCTGTGAAATGAGGTCCCTGTGCTGGGGATGGGCAAAAAGGGAGCAGGGGCAGGCGAACAGCTCCCTCAGGAAGAGCAGGAACTCTGAGCAGCCTGTTGGAGACAGAAACACAGTGCTCTCACTCTTGCAGGTCAGTGGCCCAGCAGATGCTGCATGCAAGGCCCGAAACAAGAAAAGGACAGTCAGACACTTGGAAATGCAGAGAGGAAATTCCAACCCTGTTTAGTTTGTATTGGCCATGACACCCACTGCTCAGGGGAAGTGTAATTAGACATGGGGGGGAGTTTGCCAAAAGGAACTCGTTAGTCTGTTGACTGTGACAACTGGCTGCAGTGTGCAAACCATTACTTTAAGTCCTTGTTCCGTCCTTCTCCCATGCTCCCAGGTAATTCTCCAGCCAACAGTTTGCCCTGTGGCCAGCTCTTTCTTAATTCATGTGCTTAATCTTCTGTAAATATTCACAATTCAGAAAAAGATTTTCCGAGCATGGATTTCAGGTGCTTAGAATCTTGGCAATATAAATAGCTACACATGGTTGTACTGCTCCAAAAAGGAAAACTGGGAAAATTCAACAAAATTTCAGCCATAAAGGCACTCAGTAGAATGGGAGACCACTCTTTCTGGAGAGAGGAAATACGCTAATATTTCAGGTTATTCACTCTATTTATGTCTTCTTACTGTTCTCAGTAATGTTTTTGAAAGTGCATTTCTCAGAAATGTTTTTGAAAGTCTTAGGATCCTCCCAGTGAAGAACAGGGATATATATTTTCCTAAGATTTTGTAGAATGGAAGAATGTTTCTGTGAGCAACTTTGAATATATTGCCTGTTTGTGGTTCTGCACTTGCAAGAACCTTCTGTTGGCTCACCCTCATATGTGGTAATCAGAATATTGCAAGTGCTAAAGGCTACAGACAGTGTTAAATAAGAATGAAAGATACTCCTGAACTTATCTAAACAAAACTCATCGTATAATATGAACTAATTCTCTCCAGTTGCAATGCCTCAAAACCTTTGGATCGAATCCAAGTTCCTTCCCACGCAGACATTTCAGCCATGTTTGATGCACTTAGAGCTGACAGAGTTATCAGACTCTTATTTCACTCAGAAAAAGCAAAGGCAAACAGGATTTCATTTTGCTCGTTGCCTTGCAGGAGTTTGTGTCTATTCCTGTGTTCCCCAAAGAAGCTCCAGGATTTACCCAGAGCTTGCAGCAGATGTGCAAAACACCATTCCTGTTAAACTGGCTGGTTAACATGGACAGTGCAGTATGCTCCTCTTCAAACATGGTTTTACATTCATATCCATCAGTTTAAGTGTCTCTGACTGTGTTCCACATTTACCAGGTACATCCTTCCTGGTCTAATTCCTTGGGTTTTATAGAGAGCCCAGAGCTCTGATTGAATTTCTACAGCACTGGCTTTTGTTTCCCACTACTTATAAGCAGCTGAATATCACCTGCAGACCAGAATATTTACCCTTGCCTACAGGTGTGTGCAGTCTGTGATACAGGTGTGCAACCTGTGTTATCCTGATTTTCAAACCTATTTAGGGATGCACAAGATGAAATTAGTACAGAAAATAGAAGTGCAAGTGACTCAAAACATTTCGAAAGAATGTTCTTTTTTCTCTTTTGCCTTACCGTCCTCTCACAGAACACTTGGAAAAATTATGAAAGCATTGCACGATGGAAAATACATTTCCTCTTGCATGCAAGACATTTCTAATGCTTTTACTGCCTGACATATCAAATGAGATAAATTACCTACACGCCAAGCATCAGCAGACGAAAAGCACAAATGACAAACACAGAAAAAGGAGGATGGAAAAAGCTCTGGGGCTTCAAGGATGTGGTTGTGGTTTTTCAGACAAAATACTTTAATGAATTTATTAAGGCAACAACTGTATTCATGCTAAGAAGTTCTGAAGTGCCAATTCCTTTGTTGAACCCTGCACAAGGCAACGAGGTTTTGGTCAAACCTTTCAGTGCCACAGCCTGCAAAATAAAGCACTGCTCACAGGCCAGCTCTGTGTACAAGCAGAGGGAAGAGAACACAGTCTCTAATGAAGGAACATTTTATTGCAAGGCATTTTTGGAGTAATGACACAGCTAAATACAGCAGTTAGTCCCAGTGCCCTTCATATGTGGGACAGAACGAAGCCCTGTGCTGTGGTCACGGCTCAGAATTCATTGCCATCCACATTAAAGTCATCCAAGTCAACGTTGTCCAAGCTGGTGTCATCCAAACCAAAGTCATCCAAGTTGGAGTTGGCATTGGAATTGCCCCAGTTGTCATCACAATCTGAGCTGTTCTCATCACCATCCAAGTCAACATCCTTATCTGAGCTGCTCTCATCCAAGTGAACATCCAAGTCAGCCTCTGAGTCACCGCTGGCCGTGTCCAAGTCATCACTGTTGCCACTGTCATCCAAGTGACTGTTGTCATCTCAGTCATCCGCGTCGTCGTCGTCATCGTGGACATCCAAGTCATCTTCTGATTTATTGTAACACCTTTCCTAATTGCATGTTAGTAATGTAAATTAATATTATCAATTAATTACACTTAGTAAATTCCAAGTTCCCTAACCCAAGTGATTTTCTAACTTAACCCTGCAACGCATACGTGTTTCTAGTAGGTAAAAAAAAAGTGGGCTTTAGAGTTTCGTTCTGTGTTCAGGCTTTTCTTTCCTGGACAGTTCTAGTGGGGACTATATATCTATATAAACTGCATATAATACCAGGATGAATAACCAGAAAGTGCTCTCCAAGTAGTTTAAAAAATAAATTATTTAGTCTAGCTGTTAATAATATAATAAGATTAAGGTACAAAGAAGAGAATGAAAAAGTAATTTTTATTAGAAAACCTGACTTCATTTTCATATTCTAAGGACAAAAAAGAGAGAAAAATGGAATTTCTGGATTAACCAACAAGAGACAGAAATTTTCCTTCTAGTTTGAATACACAATGTTAAAGTTGTACTGCATTTCTTAAATGTTAACATGCAAGTTGAAACCAATTGTTTTAAGACAGGGAACACTAATTTTATTCTCAATGTACTAGATTAGCTCAGATCATTTTCCAGTTAGGGAAAGGTAATGGAAATACAATGGAGACAGAAGAATAGACTGCACTCTAACAAACAGTTACAGATTTCATCCTTATAGATTTCATGCTTCCATTATCCAAAGTTTTCTACCCTCACCAGTCAGAAATGGTAAGGAAACTCAAAATAAATCTGTTTTAGGATTAACATATGTTATTGAGCTACTGCAAGCACTCATATTATGGTCCTTATAAATGTTATACACAAGCAAACAATTTAACTGTTAGGACCACAGTAAAAGGAGTCAAGAACTCATTTCAAACAACAAGAATTGTTCTGTGTAGCTCTTAGAGAGCTATGCAAGAACTCAGAAAAAAAAACGACAGTGGATTTTTATTGAGTTGTACAAATTTATAAATTTCTTTTAAAAAATAAAATTAAATAAGAAATTATCAATACATTTATTTGTAAACATCTTTATAAGATCAAGACTGTTAGAGACATAAATAAAACTCCAGATGAATTCAGAGTTCTCTTCTGGATTAAGCAAGAAACCCTGGTTGCTGACCTGAAAGGGGAGCACTTTGTTACTCTCTCCCATCTCCACACACTCAGGGATTGCTTGCCTGAGGGCTGTCTGGTGCTTGGCTGCTGCTGGAAGCAGCGGCAGCCCAATTCAGAGCAGTTTGCCAGGTGCTGGAGCTGACCCAGGTGCTGGAGCTGACTCAGCCTAAGCCCGCAGACAACCCCTACAGCTGGGCTGGAAAGGGGCACAGAGGGGCAGGATCATAGTGAGGAACAAATGAGGATGAGCAAATCACCAGATTTTTTTCCTTCAATAAGAAGAGCTCTTAATCCAGTACATCTCCATCATTAAATTATGGCTCTCTTTAGTATTAAACTTCAGCTTCCCCCCCCCGAACTTTGGATCCTGTTATATGTAATTTAATCGTGTGTGTAACAAAATGGAGGTTTTCAACTGCTAGAAACCTTGTCTTCTCTCAGTTTCATAAATTTTTTTCTCATCTTAGACACTTTGGACTGAAGAAATTTTTATTACAGACTTTCAACACAAACTATAATTTGGCAACTGTGAATTGTACTGCAGCATTTATATTAAACTTTAGAAATGGTATTAACAGAAAACCATCGTTCTTCTTCTATCAGACATTCGCATGGTTCCACTTATTTGTATTTGAAGTTCTGACCTTGGGGTCTCTCCAAGTAAAGGCCCTTCCAAGCCTTTTGGCTTCACCAGGTTCACACTCCACTGATGTTGTTCTACAGCGATGCCCATGAGAAAAGACAGATTTGCCTTGTGTGTTTTATTGTAGGAGACTGGCAGACAAACAGCACTGTTCACCAGGACAGCTCACTGCTCATCCGTACTTGGAGTTTGTCTTTCAACAAGGACTGGTTTTGTCTCTCGACTATGAAAGCAGGAGTACAAGAAGAAAATGAAGAGATCACCGTACTCTACTTGGAATTCAAGGATTCAACCAACAAATAAATGAGAAAGGTAAGTCTGACTTATCAAGAAAAAGCCAGACAATGAAGGAAACAACCGATCATTTTCTAATTCTCCACAAGAAGCCTCTTGCCAGCACCTCAGTATTTAAACACATGGCTCATGCTGTATGCTCCCTGAGTCAGGCACGCTGCCACTGCCACCATCAGCTGCTTGGCAAACCCAGCAGTGAGGTCAGGCAAGCGTTGCAATTCCCAAAACTTGTGCCGAGAAACAGTCAAAGGCACCTTAATAAAGGGCATTGTAATGCCTAACACAAGCTATGTCCTCCTACTGCTCATTATAGATGGGCTCTCTCAGAATCCATACTTTTTGTTTGTATCTTGTGGGGTTTTCTAAGGTTTCAATATCATCTCTACACCATGGAAGCTCCTCCAGACTCTCGGTGTTGCTATAGGAACAGATTATTTCACTTACGCTGCTCTTTTAAATGGTCAAATTGGGTAAATGCAGAAATCATCAGCTGCAAAACTGAACTGATTACTCTTTTCAAGTTCCTTCTGAGCACACCAAATTTTAAGAGACATGAATCAGCAAGATATTTGGCAACTGAAAGCAAAATTGGATCCGAAGGCAATTTTAATGGGTATCTTAAAAAATATCTTTAAATAAACTATATGACATATTCTCTTACATGAATATTAAAATCTCTTTAATTTCTCTTGAAGTCTGCTTGTTCCTCACTCTATAATTATTTCTGGACTGTTTGTATAAATCTAGACTGAGAGAATATACATTCCCCCTCCTCTTCTTAGTGCTCAGTATATTTGATTACCCACAAATTTCCTGTTAAAATTCAGCAAGGGAAGGAAACTTTGGGAGGAGAAGCATTTTAATTATTAAATCATGCTGTAATGAGGGCTACATGGACTGACCACAAGGAAAAAGGCCCAAATGATATTTGTGTTGTAGTGAACAAACAACTTCATATAGTCATCATATGTGAAATTGTTCATATGTAGTAAATGCAGTATTGACACTAAAACTGAGGAGGAGGGGAGGGAGAATTATGGTCATTATTCCACAGCCAGAAAGTTAAAACAGTCTGGAATTCCACAGAAAACTTCACAATCTGCAAGCAAATCAATTTTTGGGGTTTTTGTGGTGGCAAAGGTTACAGACTTTTTTTTATGGATAGGATCCATAAAGTTGGGATTAAAAAAAAAAAACAATAAGAAAAGGACATGTTTCTGTAACATACAGACATTAACCACCTTGACTGCCCTCATGCACTGGAATTAATTTATGTTATCAGTGGTACATCTGGATTATACTGTGGTACGTTTTTGTCTGAAAGAACTTTGGACCTCTGAGTATTTTTTCATTGTGCAAGAGTCATTCAGATATTAAATGTCTCTCTGCTGTCATAAGAGCCAGGTTCCTGAAACCATCCTGAGTGAAGGAATGGGAAACCTCAGGAATACTCTGTTTGGACTTCATATCTCACCTTTCTTCTTGGAAAGAAGAGTGCAACAATTACTTCAGAGCCCAGAGCAGGTGGAGAACACCAAAGAATTGCTTTCATGCACAGAACAGCACTGACCATTTCTTCTGCCTCCCCTTCTGCATTAGCAAAGTGTCCAGAGGGGATGGGGCCAGCAGATGGTGATGCTGCACCCCAGGGAATGCCAGGGTCACCATCCTGCGTGGAGCCTCTGGGTGTCCTTGTGCAGTGCAGGAGAACCCCAAGGCAAGTGGAGCAGCTCGAGGTGAATGCTGCCAGAATGTGCAGGGTAAGGTGTGAGAGAGGCAGCCCAGGCTGGGCTTATCAGAGCTTGGAGGAAAGGCAAAGGAAAATATATTGAGTGTTACACTCTGCAGGGGAAAGTGAAGTTTGTGATAAACTCTAGAGATGAAGGGTGGGTGATGGTACAGTGAAGGAAGAGGGGGGAATATGGTTAAAGGAAAGTCCTGAAATAAAACTCTGGGAACCTGATGCAATGAGAAGTGCCCCAAGAAAAATCTGTACATGAACAATCTCGGACATTTGATTGAAGTAAAGATGGACATTCTTCCATGGGAAAATTTGACAGGAATATTGTTTACGTCTGTCTGAATCCCTAATCAGTTTTTGCTACCTGCAGAATACACAAGACTTGAATTTTTGATGCTCAACCAAAAAATAAATCTGTGCCTGCATTTAAAATTCCAGTAATGCTGCAGATGCTCAAGTTCTTCTGCAACACTTTGACTAATTCACCTTCCCTTCAGAATAACACAAGTTCTTTCTTACACATTACTTTATTATTCTTCATCCTACAGCTGTATTAAGGATATGACTCACTAAATAATGAGCGGTTTCTCACATTTTAGCAATTTTCTAGCAGGTTAGATTTTAACTGTATGTCCGCAGGACATGTCACAGGCAGAAAAGGTTTGCTGTGCACACCCAGGGGCAGTGCAAGCACTTGAATTCTCACACTCTGCTCCCCAGCAGGTCTCATTATTGCAGACAGGAGCTCTTGGCTCCCTGGCACTGATGGGCTGCATCTGCCCAGATCAGAGCTCGAGAAAAGCCACCCTGTGTGCCAGCAGAAATTTCTACAATCCATTAAGAGTCTTCTGCTGAACAAGACCCTGATATACTTCCCTCTACTTGTCCTGTGGGAAACATCTTTTGGTATTTTGCAGTTCTATTTTTCCCCAAAGCTCTCTGTAAGAGAGAAAATCATTTGCTCATGATTCATTTTTGTCTGAGAAGCTCTGCACATGTCACCATGTAAAAGAAAGCACTCAGTGCCAAGCTGTGAAGTATCCTGCATTGCCAATGTGCTTTTATTATTTGGTTCCTTGAGCTATATAGTTTTTTTAAAATCAAAACTGAAACTTTTGGTTTGAAATCCAACCCTAAGGTTGTAGAAAGATCAGTCTATTGTTATTAGAGAAGGAAACTGGGCTGGGTTTTTTAAATAGTGCCCAGAATGTCAACAGAAACACTTGACATTGATTCTTGCTCTGGAATGGAGGAGTCTTAAAGAAGTGAGATCCGAGCCAGCTTAATTGGCTTGGATTCTTTACAAATCTGGCTTAAAGTGGGTGAACTACTCAGTCAATACTGTATTTTGGGAGGTTGTGCATTTTATTCTGAAAACATGAGTTTGAAGCGGTGACATTTCAATTCTCTTGGAAGACAGCAGAAAAATAGATCTGAGAATTAAACCTCCTACATGGCCAGAGACCAGCAACAGAAAGCACGAAGTCGCTGCTCCGACTTCTCCTGCGCTTCTGGCAATGAACTGCAGAGCTCACCTTGAGAAATGCCTCCTGTGCTGCCTTGTAATTATTCAGAATTATAGCAATCATCTACACATTTTATAGGGATATTCTTTCTTTGGAGATGCACAAACAGCAGGAGCTAGTCATGAACTGGGCAGATTCTAGCCAGCCAAAGTTGGTCACCTGCTGTGTGAAATGTGTTCCAGTCACTGCACAAACAGTAGCACTGGCAGCTCCCTTTAATGACCCAGCTTATGTTCTACTCCTTCAATTCGGGGTACCTGTAAAGGTGAAGATATCTTTCACTTAACTAACACAGACACCTTTTTCTCCTCAGTAATATGTAATTTAGTCTGCCAAACAGACCTATAAAACTGTTAGCAGCATATTGAAATAAAACCCTTAAAGCTTGCTTACCCCTTTAACTTAAAATAAGGGTGGAGAAAGGATTCTAGCACTGACCAAATCTCTAAAAACTGCTGTCCAAAATTCAAGAATATCAGAGTTTAAGTTTGGGCTTATATTTGCTATATAATCACTTATACTGAAAAAAGGTTTAACAGAAACATCCCATAGGTTGGGCTCAAAAAGTATCCAAGGTTCCCAACCCAGGTGTGCATAGAATAATTAGGTCACCGATGTTAATGAAGGCAGGTACACCTTAATGCTATAGTGAAGGGCTAGCAGAGCTGTACATCCTTTCCCAAAGGCTACAGGAGCGCCTCAGTTTCCTTAAACACGCATCTAAATCCTGACATCATTAGAGCAGAGAGTGACCCTTCCAAGAACTGCTGCTGGAAATCTGTTTATCTTTACAGAAGCTGACCTACAGCATTAGAACAGACTGTTTCCAACAGGGCAGTCAAACACAGCATTTTTCTACCAAGAAACAGTTGTTATTCTCATTTACTATGAAGATAAACAGCCAGTCCAGGAATCATCTGAATTTTCGCTGTGTTTTAAGACACTGCTAATTAGGACCTAAGGAAAGCACTAAAAATACCCAGCCATGCAGCTGACATCTCCCTGATTCAACGTGAGAACCTTCTGTGCTGACTGAGAGCAGTGACTAACACAACTGCTTCAGTGTGTGCTCTGCCACGAACACTGCCACTTACCAGAACTACTTTTGCCTAAATAAGATGGATAACTAAGGTGAGAAGAGTTTTATCCCTTGCTGAAGGCAAGTAATTATTAAGTAATTCAGGAATTCAGTGAACAGAGCAAACAGCCAAAATTCAATATGTTCTGAGAGCAGGAGATCCAAGTTGCTGGGAAAAACAACTCCTGATCTAAGTCCATGAACTGTAAATGATATTTGAAGCAAAAGCTTTTTAGTGTTTCCAGACTTCTGGTAAAAGTCTGTGGTTTTTCTCTGACAAAACAGCAAATGAAAGAAGCAATAGTCCAAAGAGCAAATACATAAATAAACCCCTGAAAATGTCATTAACACTACGGGTCAGAAACCGTGGAACTTTTTGCTCTGTGCAACATACAACCCTTCAATATTATTGCTACTTCAGATTGAACTGAAATATTATCTCAAGACTTCTCAGATTTCAGATTCATTAGAATGCTATGATGCTACTTCCCAATTTTTACCGGCACACCAAAGGGAATCAGAAGAACATCCCAAATTACTGATCAAAACTCAGGCACTCAAATATGTAGTTGCAATAAAGAGATACATTACAACAATAGTTTCTGGCTACTGGACAAAATTAATGAAAGCAAGGTCTCACTCCAGCAAAGGTGTCTAGTAATCTTGTCAAGAATTTGCTTCTAAATCTATTATTTAGCTAATAAGAGTAGTCCTAAAAGCAAACCAAACAGGAATAGGCTATGTAAACTACATGTAGGACACAAGAGTCTAAGTAATACAGTCTGTATTTGTCTATTTAACAACCTTGTATTTAAGTAAATATGATTTATGTCACAGAAAATGTCAGAAAGAGCATTCTATGTGCATCTGAATCGACCAAGGTGATTTTCATCTTCATCCTTCACAGCTGTCAAAATTTCAGATTCTCTGATGACAACTAGAAATCCAGTTTCCTACTAACCCTAAACGTGAGGCCAATAGAGCATCACACAGGTGGTACTCAAATGCAAGTTATCCAATTCAAAAGTTGTGGCTTTCGAGCTCAGAAAAATTTTAAAACCACTTCAAGCTCCTTTAATAACCTGTTTTGGTTTGAAATTATTTGCTTATCCACAGTTTGCTTTTTTTTACTGGATTCATTAGGTAGTTCTCAGCCTTTGGAACACATAATTTTTGCAAAATAAGTAAGAATTTAAGAACTAGAAGTAGACAAAACCTTTCTGAAGTTCACCTTTATGTGCTTCCATCTCTTCAGTAGCTCAGTGCAGTTTGCACTGAATATTTAGAGCCCTTCAATTTAGAGAAAATCCAACAATCAGAAATTACTTTTTGCTGTTCTAGTACCTAAAAAGAATATATTTCATGCTGCTTCCTCCACAGCACAACACTTGCATTCAAACAGGTTGATCTGAAGAAAACTGGGCAGTGATTTAGTTATACACAAGGGGTATCAGGTCAATTTTCAGATTTTTCATAGGTGTATTGCTCTCCCAAGAAATTCTTGCTCCCTCCTGCTGCTCTACTACCTTATCTGAGGGAATTCCAAATGCATGAAACAATACTCCTTTTACTGTTTCCGTGGGGAAGTTGGTAGGCCTGTAATAAATCATTTATCCTGAAATGCATTCATCTCTCTTCCTTTTTTAATTTCAATTCAGCAGTGCTAAATCCCCCAACCACCTACCTGAATTAAAATTACACCTCTCCATACCATTTGATACCATTTCCATCATAAAACACTAATGAGATTTTGTGAAACATCCTGATTTTAAAACACTGTGCCAGATAATTTAACACTTCCATCTAGAGCATCTCAAAGATTCGGGATGAATTCTCAAAGTTAAGATTCCCAGGGAATTCTCATTTTTCTTGTAATAAAAAGGTTTTTCCAGATTTAACTATTTACTTTGGACATGACACATTTAAGATGTATTTTACAGATCTATACTATTAATTTCTTGCTTCAGCACCTATGTGCAAGGCTGGTTTCATCAGCTTATCACAAATTCTTCAAAGAAATTCAACAGTAACGTTCCATTTTGTTTTGGAATCTGAAGCAGACTGGAAATCCAGAGAATATTTTACGCAAAACATATGTACAAACAGAGACACACATCAAAGTGGTTATTGAGGATCTCAGAGTACTAACAAGGCCAAGAACATCTAATTACTTCCCCTCTGGCAACAACAAATCTTACACAGCTATACAACCCAAACTGCTTTGTTGGCCACACTGGGATGTTCACTGGTCTGCACATAGAAGCTGCTGTTTCAGCACCAACACATTTGAAAGGCAAATAAATCCCAATAATTAATAGAAGTGTGATGCTTTTAGAAAAATAGCACTAGTCTGGTTGGGCTTTGATCATCGATATGGGGGATTTTTCAGCACTGAAGTATCGCCTGCTTGCAGCTAATGAGCCTGGATTGATTGAATGAGCAAACCCAGGTACAGGTACTGATTCACCTGGATGAAAAAACTCCTGGGGCAGGGAGAGAGGGTGTTCAGACAGCATCAAACTCCATTTATGAAACTATGGAGGGACACTGGACTCAGTTTTGTTCCCTGAAGAGCTGCACTTGCCACCAGCTGCCACTCCAGCTGAGCCCCACTGCCTGCTCCCCTCAGAGCCTGGCAGCTCAGCTTGTCCCCTCTGTTCCAGCCCATCCCTCACCATTTTGGTCACAAGGATGTTGTGGCAGCCCAAGGAAATTTATTTTCGACAGAGAAGAAATACAGAAAGCATTTATGAATGACTACTTGTGTTCATTCTATATCATTCTTTTTAGAAGTCTAATTAACTATGAGATTAATGTAATTTGTAACAATTAGAGGCAGCTAGCTCTACCCTCCCCAGCAAAAGTGAAGCTATATTCTTACAGAGTTGTATTACCTATGGATCATATAAGTTATCATATAAGACACACAAACAAGGCAGCCTGCAAAGCTGTGGCAAAATGAGCTCATCACTGGGATTTTTGCAACAGTTTTGAACCTCTAAATGAAAGCAAAGAGAAGCCTTTTCAACAAAAGTTGAAATTCAGTTCTTTATCTTTTGCCTTTATCCATTTATGAGTGCACTGAAGTTTAGAGATGTTTGTTAAACACAGTCTTGAAGATTTCATAACTGCAAGAGAGACCAAAGGAAAAATATTCACCACAAGAAAGATTTAGTGTGTAACTGTTGCTCTGCAATGGAGTTCAAATCCTCTGAGGTTCTTCGAAGCAGAGAAAACAAAGCCTTATGGAATTAAGTGCAGAATAGGAAAGTAAATATAACCACAACTCAGGTGAACTGCACATGTGGACTGCAGGCATTTCAGACAGAACTGCTTAGGCACTTCAAGGAGCAGCATTTATGGTGAGAGAAATGAAACATAAACACTATAGCACTGATTAGCTACATGAAAATGGCCTTCTAAATATTTTTCATTTCCACTACAGATAACAAAGTTCATGTGAAATGCAGATAAGAATGGTCATTTCTAAATTATTACAAAATGCCAAAAAATGCATATTCTCATTTTTCATGATCATGATACATTATTGCCATGACATTATAACCTATATTCAGTATTAAAAGCTCCAATTTTCACAGAATATGAATTCCATTGATTGCATCTCCCACTATAACAATTTCAAGTGAATCAGCTTAAGCAATGGAAGAGCAGCTAGGATTCCACTGATAACAATGTAACGCAAGTGAATATTGTCATAAAGGAGGAATTAGAATGACAATTTGCCCTTTCATCTGTGGAATGAGGCTGTTTATGCCAACACAGGGCCTCCAGTTGGACTAGAACCTAGAAAGGATAAAGAACATAAATGAACACTTTTTGAGGGACGAAAAATTCCTCCTGATTAAGACCAACCTCTTTATGAAAATGAATGGAGGTTTTTGAAAATGACATTCTGAAGAAATGGCCACCAATTGTGTGATAGTCATTTTCTAGATCAACACCTTCCCTCATCTTTATCCCTGTTTTTGCAGCCCTGTCACCTTGCTGTCCTCCCTCTCTTGCTTCGGAACATGAAGGGCCTTACCCAGCCGGGCCAGGTAAAGGGAAGCAGCAGAACAAACCCCTTGTTTAGTAGCAGAACTGCAGAAATTATTGTAGGAGATAAACTCTTTGTGCTTTCGCACAGCCCACACAAGCATTAGCTTAAAATATCACTGTAATGTATTTTTCTGTGTCACTTGCTGTTTATTCTGCTTAATGATCCTTTTTATTCTTTCTTGTGTGTGCACAGAATTTCAATTCTGCTTTGGTAATTCATCATGATGAGAATATGCAGTTTGGTGGCTACAATTATTAGGCTAATGAATAATGTCCTGTATTGAAGCTGTATAGCTGCCTTCCTTATGATTTAAATATATTAGCATATTAGTAATAACAGAGGCAGCTAAATTCACTTTAATTCAGACACTTGAATTCAAGCTGTTGTCCAATAAAGTTCCTCCAGCACACAAATTGTACGATCTAACTACAAGATCTCACTTTCATGAATTAGTATGCAATCAAATGTGGCTAAGCTGTAATTAACAGCTGATCAATTAAAATACACAGGAATACCCCTGCAGAATCCATGGGGATCATTCAGCAATTCAAGCCATCATACCCTCAGCCTGACACCCTTACATGACTTATCACCATCTACACATATCACAGGAACAAACATTACGGTTAATCACCCAATTATGTTTAGAAGTATTCACAAAATGAAATTTTTTTTAAAAAAAGGGTGGTAAGGAAGCATCCTGTCACACTCAGTGCCCTTGAAAGCATTGCCATCACTGAAATCACTTCTTTCTGAAGTCACCTTCAGGTGGTTTCATCACGTGCCTCACAGAGCCGTTGGCGAGCCACCATCTGGTGTGGCTCTAGGTTAATGCTGCTGGGAGTGCAGCTGGAGTTCTGTTACCAGAGCCAGGGCTCTGAATAATTCAGGAGTAGGGAGCTGAAATAGAAAGTATTGGAGTGGGGATAACCTACGGCTCCTGTTTGTTCCATCTAATAATGGCGCAATGGAACCCCCTCATTTGTTGCTGTTTGATGTCTCCATAGAGAGGGAAAAAAACATAAAATGTGGGGTTTTTTTCTTATTGCTTATCCAAATACTTAAAATGGTTTAAAGCATTCAGGAAGAAGAACGAGTGCTATTGATCAGTTCTGCAAAATGGGCTCCCATCTCCCCGGGGATTTCAGCTGCTCCCATAGAGAGAGGTCAGTTTTCCGGGGCTCGGAAGTGGCTGGGGGCAAAATAAATCTCCCTGGCCTGGGGTGCAGCAGCCTGCAGTGCACCACCTGCAAGGACACAGCACGATTTTCATCTCCCAGTGCTTCACTGCATCCCACAGAGGGATGTGTTGCTGAGTGAAAACATGTTCTCTCACACATTGCCAGTCTGTCACAGAAATCCCTTCCTGACTAGAACAAGCAAGGAGGCAGGACCAAAGCAAGAAGAAAACACACAAATTTCAGTACTTAACCAACTTCTATGCTCATTTTAATTTCAATTATCTCGACTATTATTCTTGCCTAGCAAAAATGCATTTGTTGGTTGCTACTAACTGCTCCTGCTAATAATCTCTGGGCAAGAGAAGGATGAGCCTGCGTGTGGTGGTGGCTGAGCTGGTTTCGGCAACAGGTCTGGAAGAGACAACTGGAAATATCCAGCTGCATCTCTGTCCTTGATGGAAAATAATCCCTTGGATACTGATGAGTCAGAGGGTCACAAATAAGCTTGTGGGGGTGAGGGGGAAAGCTGTACTGCCAGAATGTACCAGAGTGCACATCCCCTAACACTCCCCAGTGGTTGCACATCACAACCTCTTCAAAGCTGAGAAAAAGGGTTATGTGTCACTCCTCACCCCTGGGGTTTGTTTAAAATGAATATTTTCGAATCCAGAGGAGGATCTCCAGGAGGTAATTCAGATCTGGTACAGAAACAGAGGACACCTGGTGGTGTTTAGTTGTTAGCATATAAAAACAGCAATCTAATTCAGATGTGTATGCAGCTGCACCAGCAACAATTAACAGAACCCATGCTTTAAATAAATAAAAGATGGAGTGATGGAGAATTTAAAATAGTGCAATCACAGAAACACACAGATATTTCAAACAAACAACATGAGTTTCTGATTCCAGATGCTGCCACTACTTTATGAAAATGAATTTTTTTACTTACAACAGTTACAGGCAAGAAGTAGCAACTCTACAATCATAGGAGTCTGCCACCTCCACCAAACAGACACATGCTATGGAAAAGTAGGACAGATTCCCCACTACTGAAAATCCGAAGGGCACAAAGTTGTCAGTTTTGTTGGAGAAAGATCCACGGAGGCAAGAGCAGAGGAAGAACCAATTGAGCAGACTGTGGGCAGCAAAACCACCATAAGTGAGGTGCTCAGCACCTCCCAAATCACAGCATTCCTGATGCTGCAGAGAGGAGCCACTGGTCCACACAGGAGAGCTGAGCCCAGCTCCAGACTGCCACCAACCCATGGACTGACAGACTGTGAGTATTCAGATTCCCACAGTAAGTCAGTGAAATTGTTCTTTTAATTGAAGATGCTGTTGTTAAGATAACTGTGAAGACCCAGACTGGAACTTTCTATAGGGCAACAGATACAGGGAGCTGCAAATATCTCTTGGAATTCAGACACTGAACAGAGTCAACCTCTGTGAGACTCCTTCACTCTAAGGAGCTGGAGAACACAGGGGTGGCAAGGCAGAAACAAAAACTACACGTGCAGTTGTGTGGGGGCTATTCAAAGTGTGCATTTTATTGCCAAAAAATAAAATAAAGGCTCAAAGTCACACTCCTGTCGTGCTCTCTCATATACTGCAGTAAGTATTAGAACTTACTTGGCTGGAAAGGAATGAGTATAAGCAATGGACTGTGCAACATGCAGAATGTTGTTCCCTTCCTTACACAACTTTCATGCATGGACTTAATCACAGCCAAGATTTTAAGTGCAAGAATTTTGTTTAAAAAACCCCAAACAAGTACTTTTCTCTTTTGAACCAGCGCTGTCAACAGAAGAAGAAATCTTCTCATCTCTCCTGCTTGTACCAACACAAACATGTGTGGTGAAGCACATCAGTGACCTGGTTAAAACTAGACTGGTTTAAAAAGCCCCAACAACCCCAAACAGTTGGTTTGAACCCACATCAATTCCCCAATCTGTTCTGATCTGCAGCCACGCAAACACCTACACTGATACAAGCGGGTAGAAGAAAACTGCTCCCTTCATCAGCAGTGCTGGCTGAGAGTGAAAATCAAACTGAAGACCTTCTGGTGTTTGCAGGCTTTCTTACCAAAGTTAGCAAAGCAAAACTTCCACTGAAAAACAGATTAGAGGCCAAGTTCAGAATCAGTATGAGGTGTAAGAAAGCTTTATATAAACTTACAGATGAGCTCTGAGTTTTGTCCCAGATGACAATTAGTCTTGACACTGACTGCGCTACTGGAAACAAAATCAATTTCAAAGTCAGTAGTAGATGCAAGAGACAAACTTTAGATTTAGCCTAAAATACATGAAAGTCAGCTAAGGAGGAATGTCAAAGAATAAAGTTGTAGGAAAGCTGAAAAACAAGGCCTTTAAGTTTTTGAACAAAATCCACCTTGGAAGCCTCAAGGAGACAATTTGAGCTGGCAAGGTAGAGGTCGAGATGGACTATTCTGCAACACTCGAGCAACTTCTTCCCCAGATTTCCTCTAATACACAAATATCCAAGGTAAAATGTCCCAGAGATCATACCCTCTCAAAAGTTTGCTTTGTTACCCTAATTTTTAATGCCAGCCAACAATATAACTTCCTTCTGAAATGTTACCAGCCCGTTAATTTTCAAAGAAGCTTCCCCTTTTTTACTTATTTATTAGAATAAGTGTATTCTAGTTCCGTACCATCCATAACTATATATATATATATATATATATAAAGGCCTCCAGCTTCTATTTTTCTATTTTGACTGAATGAAATTAGACTTCTTTATAGCAGCACAGAAGGTGAATAGAGTTTAGAAAACAAACTTGACCAGTAAGTCAGTGTAGATATTTGAAAGTTTCTGCATGAAACTTTCTCAGTTGTGCAAAAAGAACTAGCCAAGCAATACCAGTTACTTATACCACCAAAATGTTTCTTTGTGTACTTCCATAAATTGTGTAGATCATTCTCTCAAAAGTACTTCAAAACCTTTGGCTAACCTAAGCAGCAGGAAAAAACTTAAAATGTGAGCTCAGCAAATCTACTGTTCTTTATATTGTGTGCCATGAAGCATTTAAATAATAATTATTAATTATAGTGTATATATAATAATGTAGTGTTTCATATCAATGTGTTATTAATACCTTTAATAACTAAAATACTTTTACTAAGGAAAGAACAAGGTCCATGATCTGACTTATGAGTAGTTAAATCAGTTCAGAGACATTACTGGGCACTGAATCACGATCCTAGGGGAGAACAAAAGTCTCCAAACCCCAGCCATAATTGGACCTTTGGGATCTTATTATTCAGAGTAGTAAAAATTCATTAGTTACAATGTGATTTTTTCTAATATAAACACATTCCTCTTAGCATGCTGTTTTCTCCTCTGAAAATGGATATGTAGAACGGAGACTTCAGAAGGGTCTGTCGGGCTGCATCATTTGACGTAGAAAAGCTCAGAAAAGTTGAGGTCTGGTGCAGTTTTATGGTGGAACCCACCTCACACCATTAAAGTTTTACATTATTTGCCAATAAAAGGATTGTTCTCTTGCTTCAGGTGCTGCCTCCCAAAATTCCCGATGCCCAGGGTCACACACAGGCTGATTTATCATGTGTTTATCTGCCATCAGAGTAACAGTTGTATAGACAGTGACTTAGCTGTGTGTATCAAACTTCCGTGGGTGTAACGGGGTTACAGAACATCTCATGTTTGTTTTAAGCAGATATTAAGAGCCCAGTGATGTTTAAAGATCTAATTGTGTTTGGAATTTAGTGTGAGCATAAATTTATCTATGACTGCTAGCCTTTTCTCAGAGCTCAGGTAAGGAATTTTGAAAGCCATAAACCACAGGAAGGTAAAATGTGATTTCTGGGTACCAGATTCAGGCAAGTGTAAAATCATGAGGGAACAAGGCACGCTTCAATTTCATGAGGCACATTTATACATCTAGCACTCGCACGGAGCTTTATTATTTAGGACTCGAACATTCAAACCAAGCCAGGCTCTGCACGCGGAGAGCGTGAGACAGCCCTGAGCACAACCACGATGATTAAAAGCTGTGGGTTTGTGTTTGTGTTCCCCGGGGGATGTGTGAAGAACTGTAACGCCGGCAACAAGTCCTGAGGAAAGCCTTGGAACAGGATAAAACATGAATTAAAAAAATAAAAAGTTAAAAAAAGAGAGGAGGAAAAACAATCGAAGAAGGGGCCCAGACTTGTGATGACCTAAAAAAATTAAGCCGGAACAGCGGTGGGGTGGAAGACTAAATGTTAGGCACACATGCTGAGCATCACCTCACTGTGCTGGGGCTGCTTGGTTCGGTGGGACAGCACAGCTCGGGGGTGGGGACCCTGAGGGGACTCAGAGGGGACAGTGAGGGGACACTGAGGGGACAGTGAGGGGACACTGAGGGGACACTGAGGGCACCCTGGGGGGAGCCTGAGGGGAGCCTGAGGGGGACCAGAGGGGACTATGAGCGGCGTCCTGAGGGCAGCGTTGAGGGGAGTCCCGAGTGGAGCACTGAGGGGACCATGACGGGACCCTGAGGGAAGCCTGAAGGCAGGGCTGAGGGGAGTCCTGGGTGGAGCAGAGGGGATCCTGAGTGAAGCACTGAGGGGACGCTGAGCGGAGCACTGAGGGGACGCTGAACGGAGCACTGAGGGCATTTTGAGCGGAGCGCTGAGGGCATTGTGAGCGGAGCACTGAGGGGACGCTGAGCGGAGCGCTGAGGGCATCCTGAGTGAAGCACTGAGGGCATTTTGAGCGGAGCGCTGAGGGCATCCTGAGTGGAGCGCTGAGGGCGTTCTGAGCGAAGCACTGAGGGCGTTCTGAGAGGAGCGCTGAGGGCACCCTGAGCGGAGCGCTGAGGGCATTCTGAGCGGAGCGCTGAGGGCACCCTGAGCGGAGCGCTGAGGGCATTCTGAGCGGAGCGCTGAGGGCATCCTGAGTGGAGCGCTGAGGGCATTCTGAGCGGAGCACTGAGGGCATTTTGAGCGGAGCGCTGAGGGCATCCTGAGTGAAGCACTGAGGGCATTCTGAGCGGAGCGCTGAGGGCGTTCTGAGCGGAGCGCTGAGGGCATTCTGAGCGGAGCACTGAGGGCGTTCTGAGAGGAGCGCTGAGGGCACCCTGAGCGGAGCGCTGAGGGCGTTCTGAGCGGAGCACTGAGGGCGTCCTGAGCGGAGCGCTGAGGGCATTTTGAGCGGAGCGCTGAGGGCGTTCTGAGCGGATCAGTGAGGGGCTGCTGAGCGGGTCCCTGCCAGCCCCCGCGGACGGCCCAGCCCCTGCGGGCGCGGCCGAGCCCGCCATGCCCACGCCGGGCTGCAGGGGGCGCAGCGCGGCGCCGCCGCTCCCCCGCCGCGGCCTCTCCTCACGCCGCCGGTGGGCGGGAGCGGCCGGGCCGGGCGGGCCCGCGGCCGGGGCCATGGCGCTGCCCGTGCTGTCCAGCTCGGCCGTGAAGTTCCGGCGGGTCCTGGCGCAGTTCCCGCAGGAGCTCAGCCTGGCCTTCGCCTACGGCTCCGGGGTGTTCCGGCAGGCGGGGGCCTCGGCCGAGCACGGCGAGGTGAGCGCTCGGGCCCCGCGGCGTTCCGGATCCCGGAGCCGCCTCCGGCCCTGCGGTGTGTGAACGGCAAGGGGCGAAGATCCCAAATCCCCGAGGGAATAGCGGGGGGGTGGGGGTCCGGTCCGTGCCCAGGGGCTGCCCGGCGTGGTCCCGGCAGCGGGGTTGTCATTGTGGGGGGCTCGGGGTCCCCTTTCAGCCCAGTGTGTACCGATGTGTGTCAGGTTATTTACCACTGCCTTTAAAGAGAGTTACTGCAGCTTGTCCAACTGCTGTGCAGCGTATGAGGGGAATTTAAAATATATTGCCGCACTGAAATGGCAGTCTGGGGGGCTTCCTCATCGTCTGAGGGCCAACAGCTTGGATATAATGTTTATTTTTATGCTTTGGGTTGTTTTGTTGACAAAAGCGAAGGAATGCACTAGAAAGGAATATGCTAGAAATGCAGTTCCTTGCTGCCAGCTCTCGGGTGGTGCTTTTATTTGCCCACATCCCTCCATTCATGGCCCAAAAGTGCTGTTCATTAGCACTGTAAGCTGTTCCACTGAGCTGTGAATTAGGGTGGTGGAGATCTTACACCTGCTCCCCTGTTTTGGAGGGTTGAAGCTTGGTCATGATCAGGACAGGAAAATTTTGGACTGTCTGATAGACTGACAATAAACATACAACTTCATTAGAACCTTTAAGCAGGATCTGACACTAATATTTCCGTTTTGGGTTTTATTTTTATTTTTCACTCATGAAAAATGATTAGCTGGAAGTTTGATACTGTGTATATCTTAAATTATTATGATAACATTGGCTCTTCTTGACATGTAAACCCCAACACTCTTTTCCTTATCTTCAGAACAATATGCTGGACTTCGTGTTTGCTGTTGATGATGCTGTGAGCTGGCATATGACAAACTTGTTAAAGAACAGGAGTCATTATTCCTTCCTAAAATTTTTTGGCCCCAAAAAGATAACTACCATACAAAGATACGGAGCGGGAATTTACTACAACACCTTAGTGCCATGCAATGGCAGGGTAAGTACAAGTAGTCTGAGTGAGTTAAGTCAAATATTTCTGTCTGTGAAGCATTAAAATTATTAGCTTAAAGCAGATTTCAGGCAGCAAATATTGCAGATTGTAATTGCAGATTAACTCGTGGTATCTTCAATATTTATGTCTCAAACTGCTTCACCAACAGCACTTTAATTAAAAAGCAAACAGAGCAGCTGGTCTTGCACCTTAAAAGTGTGAGCAGTGTTTGGAACTTACAGCTAAAGCACTTCAGGAACTGGATTTATATTCCTTATCCCTTGCTGTCTCCCAGTTTTGGTGGTGGTAAAGTTCTGGTGGTGCTTAATTTCAGCAGTTGACCATGTAGTAACAGCAAAGTGGTCTTTTACCATTTGTTTGATACAAAATTCAAGTTCCAACACAGCAAGCTGGAATTGACATTTGTGTGGTTTAGTGTCTAATGCCCTGACCTGCGAGGCTTGAGTGTAATTAATAATTTTGGTGAGTGGTTCTCATCCAGCAAGTCCTGTTCTTGCACCTCTGTGTTTGGTCAGGAGTGAGAGAAACACTCTGTCAGTCTTGGTGTTCTTGTCCCTGTACAAGATTTTGGGATTTAAGCTTTATCTGCTTGATGTAAAAAGGGATTTGGGATTTCATTGGAAGGACCAGTGGTCTTGGCCATGGCATTGTGTTCTTGGCTCTTTATGCCCTGGTCTTATTTTCTAACAACTCAGTCATATTACAGTCTATGGTCCCTTGTTGTCCAGAAATTCTAGAGCTGGCTGCCTTGCTGTGGTGATAATCTTTGGAAATTCAGGTAATACAAATTTATAACAAACTGTGGGAACTACCATGACTTTTCCAGTTACATAAAATAAGCTACAAAATCACAGGTTTTTTTCCTAATATCAAAGAGCAAGAGAAAAAACTCCCTGATACACACCCACCTCCCAATAACAGGATACATAAATGTCTGTAGGTTTTAATTTAGGTCTCTGAAAAACTATTTCTTGAGTGTTTTCAATATCATAATGTGAATTATTCCAACATGTAAAGTTTGCATATGAATGGGAAATTTTTCTCTTACTTCGTGTGTTAATTAAAACAGATAAATATTATCCTATTATGCATCCAGTTTTTTATTGGAGGTACGTGTTCCTTAGAATTAGGGACAGCTATGGCATGTAGGGAAAACAATGCAAGTATAGGTTTTTTCAAAAGCCTTTATATTGCTTTGGGTTTTTTTTTTCCAGATGATAAAATATGGAGTAATTAGCACTGATGCCCTGATTGAGGATTTGTTTCACTGGAAAACTCTCTATGTCGCTGGGCGCCTACAAAAGCCGGTAACTGCTCAGTTCTCTCTCTGGAAATGCAAGAAATTACAGGGCTGGAAAATGATCAGTTGGAGTTTGAACTTTATCTGTTAGGGATCTGTGCATCAGTATTGCACAAATAATCTGCCCTGATTTAGGGGTGTAGCCCTAGAGGGATAATCTCTCAGAAAGGAGGTGAAATGTGGTTCTTAATGATATTCTGTGTAATGTGGAAAAAGAGCCCCTAAAGGTGAGTATATTAATAACAGTTTTCTGCCTGTAGTAGATCTTGAATAACTGGACTCTTTTAATGCCAAGTCCCTTCAATGTTAAATGTGTTATTTGCCTTTTATAACAGATTATAGGGGTGGCCAAAATTTAACACAGTTAAAGAATGGAAATCTTTAAAGGTGAAAGCAGCTTTGCTGTGCAGTTACTGTCTGGTTCATAATTGAATGAACCATGGGTTCTGCACGTTGGTTTTTCTCCTCCATATTTGGGTCATAAAAAATAGTCTTTGCTTTCCCCTTGTGCCTGCCTCGATGTGCTTTCAGCAGATGGCAGCAGTGCTAAGGGAAAATTTGTTAGGAGGGGAGGGGGAGAATTAGAGGAGAAATCCCTTCAGGTCTTGGAACACAAGTTAATTATACTTTTAACTAAAAAATTTGGAGTGAAAGTTTGAATAGATTGTCTCAGACTGCTGGCTTTATCTCCAGATATATATTACAGCATGATCCAGGTTAGAGCAGCTGTTGTCTTTGTGAAGAATGAAACTTAATACATTGAGGAAGATAACTGAAGGAAGAATTCTGGATGTCATATCAACAGTGAATAGTGAATAGCTATTTTCAGTGTGACTGCATTTGCTGCTGCTTTGATTTGTGACATGGTACAGTGAATATAAATTCTCTGTACTGTGAAAAAGCCTTCCTTAACTTTGGTGCTCTTTCAGATTTACCCCAGGAATCAACATTCATCCTTGTTGTACCAGGGTGATAACTATTGCACTCTGACTTCCTGGGAGATTTGCAGCTCTTTGAACTGTTGCAAATTTGTTCATAAATGCTATCAGTGTTTCAGGCATTCAGATTTTGAAGCCTAGCATATTATTTTCATTTGAAAAAAAACAGCTTTATATTAGGGGGTGATTTTTACAAAAGGAAGAGGTTATTCCTTTTGCTTCTCTAAGACAAGGCTGGGGTCTTCCATGAGGAGGAATAGTGTCTCTGCTGAGTTTCATGTTATAAAAGGCTCTAACTGTGTTGTCCTTAACATGTCCATAACTTGCTGATGTTTCCATGCCAATCCTAAGGTATTGCAGTCACCTGTGTGACTGCTTGGGGCGCCACAGATTTTTCTGTTCTGACTTTCCTTAGATTTCCCTGTAGCAGCAAGTTAGGAACATACATCTAAGTGAATTGGTTGATGGGATTTGAGAAAAATCAAGGGAATACCTTTGTTCACAATGGCCAGTGGGTTTGAATTTTAAGGTGTTGTAGAGTAGATAAATATTGAAAAGACATCTTTTGTAAGCAAGACATTATTGCTTAACCAGAACACTTGAAAAAGACAAACTCACACCAAGCAGGGATTCCTAGGGGAGTTATTTCCAGAAGTGCATAGTTATCCATCTCCTAAACCAGGCTGCCTTCATGTGCCTGGTGTTCTGTAACAGTGCGTTTCTATCTTCAGTTCTTACCGAACATCTGCCTTTTATTGCAGTATATTTCCATATCCTAGGTGACTGGATTCTGTAGCTGGTCTTGAACAGTTTCAATGTTTCCCGAAAATAAACACTTCTTGGGGCAGGTAGAGGCACTCAAGTGACCTGTTCTTCATGGATAAGTGAAGATCCCCTCGAGTTCACATTCTTCTCATGCAAAGTACAGAAATAAAGCCCTGCTTCTTCTAGGACAACTTCTGTCTGAGAAACTACTTGAAGCATTTGATAGGGGAGTCCTCTATTAAAAAAAAATTAAAAGAATGAAGATGAATAAGAAAACTTATCTCTGTCTGGCATTCTGTTCTCTTTCAGTGTGACAATAGTCTTTTTTGTTATTGCACAATGCCATATGAAGTATTTCTGTTGATGCATTCATATTTCCTGTTCTGATTAACCTTAAATTGATGAATATGAAAAGGTGACTAGCTCGTCAGAGATTAGCTAATGTCTGTTGCATATAGCACTTCCAAACTTGTGTGTAAAAACAGCCTTTTCCAGGAGACTGTTAATTCTTAAAAACATGTTCCTCTCTCTCACATGGTGTAAGTAGAAGGGGATACTCTAGTACTTACTGTACCATACTAATAAGATCTAATCTTAAATTAATTTCTTAAACAATTCAGCATGAAAAATAAATAACATTTCTAGCTCCAGTAGCGCTTTCCTGAAGTTTTGCTTCCAATGGCTCTGCTTTTCCAGGTGAAAATCCTGGCCCAGAATGAGAACAGCAAGCTGCAAGCTGCTCTTGTCAGCAACCTGAAGAGTGCAGTCACAGCAGCCTTTCTCATGTTGCCAGAGAGCTTCTCTGAAGAGGACCTTTACATGCAGATTGCAGGACTCTCCTACTCCGGTGAGTCTGTGGGGTCTGAAGTGGCTGAGGAGAAGAGCTGTAGTTGGAGCTGCTGTACCACAGCTGGAATTTCATGTGTGATAAATTATCTGCCTTCTTGCTTTGGGCCTGCACTGCTGTGTGCATCAAAAATTCTGTCTGAATGGTGGCTTACATAACAGCTCCAGAACACTAATTGGGCTGATTCAGAGGAAATAGGGGTAGGTACATCAGCAACACTGCTTATACCTGCTTGATTTATGAACAGCTAAGTGTGAGTGATTGGATATGATGAAATAATGTGGGTTCTCTTCTGTTTGCATGGATTGTATTTTGGTGTAATGTTTCAAAACCTTGGGAAAAAATTTTTTCTTTCCACTCAGTGCAATGTTGAGTCATCTGATAGTCTGACTCATACCTTGTCATCTCCTTTTGAGTGTGCTGTGTTTAAGGTTCTTATTTAGTTAACTTGTAGATCCAGGTTATGATTCTTTGATGTACATTTAACACTCCTGGTTGGTATTTGTTGAGTTTCTTTTTTTTCAGTCATTAATTAGGAAATTGGTAGAAAAATATTGAAGGAACTACTGCAAATCGCTCTTTAATGTAAGATGTAATTGTTACAATTTAACTCAGCACTGCTTTTTAAATGCTGACATCCTTACTGTAATTACTGTGAGCAAGTTTGGTTGGAGTTGTGCTTTACACAGCGCTTCCTTTGCTCATACAGAAATGCAAGTTTGGCTTTTAAAGAAAGCACAGGGGGGTCTAAGATGCAGCTTGGCCATTCTGAGGAGCATTGCTGTTTTATGTAACACTTCTGAGCACAGTTCAAATTACAACTCACTTTTCCAGAGCAGTTCTTTTCTGAATTGTTGCCCATTTTAGAGCACCAGGAAGAGGGTGCTGACAGTGGGATTGCCAGCCAGGGATGTTTGTTGCTTATCTGCCCACCTGAAGCCTGCCCAGCACTGGCATTGGATTCTTGGTGGGCACCAGTGACCAAGATACTTTTTATATACTCTTCAAAACAGTGCAATTAAACAAAAACCAGTAAAGTGCTGAGACTGGCTGTGCTGTGTGAACAAAGCTAAAACAATACAGCCCCCAGTTGGGAATGCACAAGAAAAAGGCAGCTTGTGGATATTTATTTTGCTGCCATTTCGTTAAGTCTTTCAGAGGCTGTACTAGTAGACAAAATTGATTTTATGTGTTACTCTAATCAGTCTCCTTGGAGACTGCTGAAAGAGTTGTTCAAGCTTTAATTTAGAAAATGTTTATCCTTTATTTTTTTCTGCATTTTTTGAGAGCACTGAGTCAGTACCATTTATATACGAAGTGTTTGTTTTGTGGCTTGGCATAAACTGAAATAAACTAAGGAAGGCTAGCAAGTTGCCACCTTTCAACAACATTTATCTCCTGAATGTGGGAAGTGGGAAAAGGAGTTGATTCAGAATTTTGGTTGTTGGTGCAAGCTACACTGAGCATCTAACTCCTGGCTGGAAACCCAGGAAACAGCCAGGCTAGTACCTAACAGAGGTAGTGGAATGCTTTCATACAGACTGACTGTCTTTTCACTTATTCTCTTTGAAACTTTTCAGTCATGTATCAGAAAAGAAAGTGCGAAGGCCAGTAATGTAACAGTGGTGTTGAAAGGAATTTCTTTTTGTAACATCTAACACAATACATGGCTCAGAGGAAAGGGTGATCCAGTGATCTTACCATGAGTGCCGTTAGCTGAACTCCAGGTACTGCCCTTGGAGTGCAGAAACAATGCAAGTTATTTCCTCTCCAATTGGAAAATTTCAGTTTATTTGCTTGTGGATACTAACTATGAGGACTGGGCGATTTGTTTAGTAATCTGTTGAGTCTGAGGTGTGGTTGCAAAGAATGTAACTGTTACTGCCACTTGGCAGCTGGAATTATTTTGTTGCCCAAGTGAAAATGTGGGCACATGGGCCGATGACATTTTTATCAGAGGCCACGTAACAATACGTGCCTTCAAGGACATTTTTTCTGTGCTTGAAGGTATTTGAATAGTTCTTTTCACTATTAGGTGAACCTTACTGTGGATTGTATAGGCATATATAGTATTGGAGAACAGAGTTTTAGATGACAGCTCTGTACTATGTTGGTATCTGTTATATTCTCCTTCTTTCTGATTTTGGGTTTTTCCTGATGGCTTCACTCTCTCTTTTCCTGACTAGGTGATTTCAGAATGATAATAGGAGAAGACAAATCCAAAGTGCAGAACATAGTGAAACCCAACGTTGCCCATTTCCAGAAGCTGTACAGTAACATACTCCAGGACTGCCCTCAAGTGGTGTACAAGCACCATCTGGGAAGGCTAGAGGCAAGTGTTTTCCTTCTAAACAGCTTTAAACCAAGCAAGTGGAAGTGCTTTATCACACTTACAGAAGGCAGGAATTATGCCACACACAAAGGAGAGCAGTTGTAGGCTCTGTACTTGCTGTTTGTTATGTTTCTGTTGTTTGGTTCATTCTGCCACCAGAAGAGTTGCCTTACATACCAGTTTCTTCATATGGAGGAACTACTGCTCATTTTCTGAGTATGGGCACAGAACTAGACCCCAGCAAGGCAACCAGCACAGATCATTGTAAAACGTGTGTTTTAATGACTTCCATATGGAAATAACAGGCGAGGAAGTGAGGAATAAACAGATGGTTTGTGTTAGAGAGATCAGGCTGTAACTCAGAGGTGCAACTTTCTGCAATCAAAAACTCATGAAAAACCTCATCAAGTGCTAGCTATGACGATCAACTGACTAAGCCCAAGTGACATTCTGGCATTAATACCCATAAAAAACCATTTTTTCCTTAGATTGACTAGTATCTCGAATGCCACCTTTCTGGTATAACAGTGCAGTTAGGGGAGAGATGCCACAGTCAGTAGCAATTTTTCCTCTTGTAATCTGCATGTCCCTGTGTGAACATTCAAGTGTGATATAAACTTCATGGTGAAGTCACAAATAGCACCAGTTGTCTCATGGACATGGGCATCTCTTTATCCTCAAGCCTGGGTAATTATTTCCCAAATGCCACCTTTTTGGGATGTGTCTTTGTTAGAAACTGGCTAAACTACAGGCTTGAGCACAGTAAAGAGTTTTACTGCAATGCTTTGGAATAAAACATAGGCAAATCTGTATTGTACTGCAGCTGTCTCCATGTTTTCTTATTGCTTGTGAACAGTTTGGTGGAAGCAGTATTTAAATGAATTTGGGAAAGAATTAGTAATACTTCCTTCAACGAAAAACTCCCTGTTGTTTTACCTTTAAACAAATCCTGGTAGCATACTGCAGATTTATTGTTGGATAATAAATCTCTCCACAATCCCACAATAGTCATCAAGACTGTTGATTAAATGCCCTCATTTTGCTGTTGATTTGAAGCAAAGTGTTTAATACTTTATTGCTCACACCTTCCTCTGGGTATTGGCAGTAATTCCCCAGTGGAGTCCAAAGGTGGCTGACTACTGCTGGGGGTGCAGTTAGCACAGAATAGAACCCCCTGCTCCAGGACATGCAGAGCTACAGAGAAAATTTCTTCCTTCAAAGGTCCCTCAGAACCAAGGCAAGGCAGACCCCAGCTCTGAGTTTTGGTTCAGGCACGGATTCCTCCCACACAGTGCTCAGAGCTGCTCACTGTCGGCTGCCTCTTGAGTTGTGGCTGACTCATCTGGAGATCATTTTCTCCACACTGACAAAAGGGAGTGGAGAGGGCAACCAGACTCCTGTCTGATGTCTCCATGAAGTGTCTAAAACCTTGTGTGGGAGGAAAGGCGCTCTTCAGATTTTCCTCGGCTTTTGGAGAGCTCTGCCCCATCCTGCATTACATTTTGGAGAAATCTGTACAGGCCTGCATGTTGGTATCATTGTATTCAAAATAGGGTCGTTGAATTTCTGATTTAGATTGGAAAATGTGGGATGAATGTTTTCTTCAAATTATACAAACCGGATGTGGTTTGAGTTTAAAGCAGAGAAAATGGTTTTCAAGCTGAACTTGAAATGTGTGTGTGTCTGCAGTTTGATTATACTCAGGCAGAAGAAACTCAGCTAAGTGGTCTTTGGGGAACTTTTTTTTATTGTAGTGTACTTATGTTTCCAAAGGAAATTGGATACAACAGAAATGATACAGTTTCAATGAAAACTTACTTGCAGACACAGCAGGATCATGTGTGTCTTCCCTTGAATAAAAAACCCTTGCATTGAGTCATTTTTCAGGTTGAGACCTGAGATACTGCATTTCCCTGTGCTTGGGAAGTTTTTATTAGCATTGTCAATGACCTTTTCTAGTGAAATGGATCAGGTTCCGTGAGATATTTATCACAGGTCAATTTTCTGACTTCTTTAAAAAAAAAAAAAAGAGAACTGAATGTTTTTAATGTCTTATTTTTATAACATTCAGATTGATAAAAGTCCAGAAGGTCAATTTACACAGCTTATGGCTTTGCCAAAGACTCTGCAACAAAAGATAACTGCTCTGGTAAACCCTCCTGGAAAGAACAGAGATGTGGAAGAAATTTTACTGCAAGTGGCCCATGACCCTGACTGTGGATTTGTGGTGAATCAAGGTAGGTCTGGACCAATGTCTGTAATCTCCTTTAAGACACGATAGATATACAAATCTATTGTGTATGTTCTTCTATTTCAGGATGATTTAAAGAGAAGGGTGAAAAGATCCAGGAGATTAATCGTGAAATACGTTCCTAAAAGCCTGGGTTTGGATTTGATTGCCACCAGCTTATCTGAAATACTATCAATAGCATTCGTAGTGATACAGGAAGATGTGTTGTGGTTTGGGTCCTGAAAGAGGCAGCACTTAGGGAATAGTGTGGCCTGCTTAGATCACCTAACTCTGATGCTTCCATCTTCAGGCAAAACTTCATCAAAATATTAAGCTTTATATCCTCCCAGTCATACATTGCAAGGCTGAGGTCATTTTCTGACTTGCTGACATTACCCTTCCCAGTCATCGTGGTTAGCCCAGACATGTGAGCCCTGGCAGAGAGCTCCAGCTTGGAGGGAAAAGGCTGAGGTGCTTCTCATCAGCACAACTGCTCTGAGGCAAGATTATGTCATATGAGCAAGTTAAAGCTGATGCTGCAGACACCGATGTTCTGGTACACTGCAGAGAAATGAAAAAGCTTAGTACTTGAAGTCCTTTATGTATTTTAAGAACTTGACACATTTTCTGTTCCAGATAGCAAAGTTTGCAAGCTCCCTGAGCGCAACAAAAATTCCCTAGATGCCTGGGAGCCACTGGACACAGCTGCTGAGGGAGCTCTCAGGCTGATTCCTTTGGGGCAAACAAAGCTCCTGGGTGTTGCAGTTCTCCACAGACAGCATGGGATGAACTGCACCTGGACATGGAGGTGTCCAGCTTCTTTCATGACACCTTCTGTGCTGGGCTGCAACAATTATGGGATAAAAACCAGGATAAAAGCTGGATCTGGGAGGAGGGGATGTAGTGTTTGAGCGGCACACAGAGCTCTGAGTCACCCCCCCTGAGCTCATTATGCTGGTGGTTGTGTTTCTGTAGCTCTGGCAGGCACAGCTGTGGCTGCACAGGGAGCAGCAGTTCAGTGTCAAACCCTGGACAGGTCTTCTCAGGCCCAGCAGTTTAAACTCTTAGGAGAACAAATCAAGATGCTCTTACTTTTGTGGCCAAAGCATTTTACTAATTCATCAATCTGGGTGAAGGCCAGGCCAAGCCATTTGGGAATCCTACAAGACAAAGCTGATTACTCAAGTTGAATTGCATTGTCCCAAGATATTTTGCTACGTAGTCGTGATTTGTTCCTTTCTCTTCCCTATTCCTACCCCTCAAATGGTTTTCCAGTGGAACATTGTATCCTTACTTGGACATGGACTATGCTAAGCTTTGTTCTTCATTATGGAAGTAGCTTTGAAGGAAGTATTTAAAAATATTTGAAATTATATTCTATGGGTCAGTGCAGAATGTGTCCATTTGGAAGACTAGCTCTGGGACTGCTGCATTTCTACATTTATTTCGTTTATTTAGTGAATTTAGTGATGTGAGTAGTTTTGTACATATCAGTATGCTTTTATATATGGTAGAACAAATACAACTTAATCATTTTGAAAAAAATTAAGGTTTTATGTACTATTCTTTTAATACCTAAGAACCACTGGACAATGAGAACTGAATGTGCCACAGTGCAAAGTGGTAAACAAGCCTTATCTCCAAAAGCTGTAATTTAGGAAAGTCAGGCAAGCACTGCACGACAGAGGTAGGTCTGCTTGATCAGAGAAGTGCCAAATCTCAATTTCATGTTGAAGTAAACAGGGAGTATAATTTGTTCTGCTCTAGAATGTTAATTTACCAGCACTTAGATGAAACATCTGTGAATCCTTTGTGATTAATCATCTTAGTAGAGAACTAATGGGAGCACTAAATAAATGGATTCAGTCAATTCCTACTGCTTGTTGTCTGTTTCAATTTTGATCTGGGGTTTTTTTCTGTATGTTATACATAAAATAATTTTAAATAGTTTAGAGAATACTTTTAATTAGCATGAAAAAGCAGAGCAAACTCAAATCTTCTCTGTGTTAGGTGTATGTTTTACTTTCAGGCTAGCTTGATTGTATAACTGGAACAATATTTAATTTGTGCATGGTGGAGGGTAAAAAAAATCCCCACACCAGTGCTGAGATGGGTAACATCTGTGTGCTTTTCCCTCTGCAGGCATTTCAGGAATTGTGAGATCCTCCAGTATAGTGCAGAGTGCTAAAACCATCCTGACAGCTGGTAAGAATGTGTGTGATTTCTGTCAACATGGGCCTTCTGATTTCACAAAGGAAAAATGACAGGGCCCCCAGACTGTCTCATTACAGGAGTTTAAAGAATAAACTTTTTGTGTGTTTAATTAAAAGTCCCTGGAAAATAAAAGCAACATTTAAAGCAGAGGCTTTATTATAACTATTGCAAAATTATAAAATGCTGAAAGGAACTGCAGTCTGTGTGACTCTTAAATAAACAAACAAACCCTTCAACAACGCAAAAGTAAGAAAAAACAGCTTCTGAGTTCAATTTTATTTTCTCTGCAGGCCAGATTTGGCTGATGGACACTAGTTCTTCACTTTTTGTATTCAAAAGGCTTAAAGTTGCTCAAATGAATTTCTGAACTCATTCATACCTATTCCCAATTCTTCCACTAAAGCAATGATATTCAAATGGTGCCATTACTGGGTTTAAAGGCTGTTATTCCTGTTGAATTCAGGTTATCCTGAGTGCCCCGTGGGCAGAGCTCTCTGTGTAAGTGCAGGAGTAGGAGCAGAAATAGTTAAGCTGTGTGGATTATTTATGCTCCCTTCCTACCTCTTCTGATGGACAGAAAATCGCCTCTGGGGCTCGTCAGCTCCTCTTGTGTGTCATGCAGTAAATCACTGACAGCCTCTCTTGGCACTGGGACTTTGGGGGGTCCTAATGCATCTTTGAATAGCACTTGTAATTTTTATCATGGTTTGTGCACCTGAAACCAGTTATTTGTGAAAGGTCTCTATTTCCCTTTGTCTTAACTGCTTTTTGCTTTATATGTAGTGGGGTTTTTTAGCTTTAAAACAAACTATGGTTTCCTTCTAATCAGTCAGTTATGGAGAGTTGTATTTGAAAACTATTTTCTATTAGTGGTTTTAGTGGTGGAAACGTATTTTTATGATTTAATTCAGGTATGAGCAAGCAATTTTGGTCCTTTGCCTCCAGCACAAGCCAAATTTGAGCAAGGAGGCTTGGGGTGAGTGGGATTTTTTCTTACTTTTTGCATAATTTAGGTTTTTTTTCAGGTTTGGGTTTTTTTAAATGTATTTACACTCTTCTGCCAGAATCTGGCCAAAATCATTAGTGACAGAATTGAGGAGTGAAATTTAACTGATCAGGGATGTCACCTCAGTATTTTTGAGGTGTGATGTTGTTGTGTGCTCTGCCCTGGAATTGAGGAGGGATGGGTGTCCATGGCTTTAGGATGTTAGTTAGCAAAAACCTGTTTGCTCTTTTTAATTTTTTTTTTTTTTTTAGATATCCAAACACCATTGAGTTTATGTTAAATCTGTCAGTATCTTCTGGATTTTCTCCCAATCATGGTTTCTTAATTTAAAATGCATCCCTAGGGCAGCATTCCTGCTGCTGCCCTGGCTGTGCCAGCTCCTGGGGCTCTCCATGTTCATAGGATACAGAATTTACACAGAGAAAACAGGAATGTGGCTCCTACATGGAAGTATTTGCTTGACTCGGGCAAGGAATGTGTTTTACAGGAAATGTGGAGCTTGAAATTCAGTCCCTAAGGATGCTGCATTTCTTTCTTTATTCTTTATCCAAATCTTGTCTACTGTTCTGTTCCCCTCAGACCTGTTCTCACACTTTCTAGCAGAGACTTTAGGAAAAGTATAAGGTTCTGACCTTCTACAGTGCTTATGTCAAGAACAGTAGCTTAAATAAAAGAAATATGAAAAGAGATCCATGAAATCTGTGGCTCCATGAAGTAAGCTCTGACTTTTTATTGCTGTTCCTAGTAACGTACACAAATCACTTGCTTGCAAAAGAGAGTTTTCATTAGCTGGCCATCCCTTTTTTTGAAGTGGTTACAGGCACACAATCTGTTTCCTTAGCTGATTATTTTATCTTAACAACACCAGCAAAGGTGAGATGCCTGCTCTGGTCCACAGCATGGCAGTGCAAGGTACAGCATTTCCAAATTCCAATGTTAAATCAGCAATAGCTGTGCTGACATGCCAATGCTGGGTATTAACATTACTGCCAAGAAGCACGAGCACAAGAAGGAATTTCAACCCAGTTTGAGAGAACTTTTTTCTTTCTCTGCCAATGTTGGTTTTCAAGTCGAGCTCCAGCTCTGTTTTTGTTTGTTGTTAAATGCCCTATTTAGTTTTTGAAAATGCGCCTGTGTATTTCTTCGAGTCTGTGGTGAGGTTGCCTCTCTGTTTCCCATTAGAGATGGCACCAGGGTTTGATTTGTTTTCCCACATAGCCAGAGTCTGCCTGGGCTTTGGGAACTCTCTCTGCAGCTCTTATATTTAGCTCCTCTGAAGATGTTGGTACTTCTTTAGCTTCTTTCTTCTCTATATTTACTCAAGGAATGTTGCAAGCCTTGAAATTTTTTCTATAAATACAATCTTATAGATTAAATCATCAGTTGAAGCATTTGTTCAAGATGCTTTTAAAGTTAGCACGAATGTTCTGAACAGTGATTGTTTTTTAATGATTCAAGGATTTTTTTTTTTTTTAAGGAACAGGTTTACATATAAAATACTCTGGTTTTGTGATGACTACTCTCTTCAGCAGCTGCCTGAGCAGATACTGCAGGCCACTGGCTTCACTGTAAATATCTGTACAAGGTTTGCATGTGCACTACAAATATATAAACTATTTGCTCCACATGGCAGCTCTTCAGCAGTACCTGCATCAGTGCTCCTTTTCCAAAGGAAATACGGGGCACTGCAGCTGGGCAAAACCTACCAGGAGACTTTGGGGGGACTCACAGCCAAATTGCTGTCTTCCAGCACTGATACTTGCAGAAAACTCAACGTGGATTAAGTGAAACCAGGCACAAGTCGTGTTTACACTGAAATGCTGTGGGCTCTGTCCCATGTGCATCAGGGCTTTGTTCTGCGTCCTACAGTGGAAAAATCCAAAGGGGAGGTGGAACCACCAAGTCCCCAGATTCAGAGCTGAAGTAGAAAGACATTTTCATGTGGTCCAACTCCTTCGGATTCTGAGAGCGAGCCGTAATTACAACCATTAACTTTTACTGCAGCTGTGATTCATCAGCCCGAGGGCTGCTTTAGGGAAGCAGCTGGGTGGACAAACCCGCGCTGTGCCTGTGCTGGGGCAGCGGTGCGAGCAGCTCGTTCCATGCGGTGCGGGGAGTTCAGGGAGCGGAGGGGCAGGAGGAGAGCGCTCTCCTGCTGCTGAGCTGCTGCACGGGCAGAGCAGCCGGGCAGGCTGAGAGCAGCCGGGCAGGCTGAGAGCAGCGCTTTCCTTGCAGGCTGCAGTGCCAGCCCAGCTCAGCTGTGCTGCAGTGGCTCTGCCACACGCTGGACTGCACTTCCAGAAGTACCTGGAATTCATTGGAATGGCAGAGCAATTCCTCTGTCAGAGGGGCTGCATCCAGCAGCTTGGGTATTTTCAAAGCCACAGTTTTAACGTTGTGGGTTGGAACCACTTCTTTTATTTGTGCTGTGCCAGGGCTCAGCTTGGCCTTGTGCTGCAACAGGAATTGTTGCTGTGTGTGCAAGCTCCATGCAGATATGTCAGGCACTTGAGGATTTACATGGTTATTTACTTGTTATTTGAGATGCTGCAAAGAAAAGCCTGTCATGACTTCATTAGTGTGCTTGCTTTTACAAAAACCTATTAAATATGGAAAAGTTGGAGCATACATATGGGATGCACATGGGTTTGTAAGTTCAAAATACATGTATGGATGGTTTCTTACAAAAGGTGAAGTTGTGTTTATTTAAATTGCAGTTGGAGACATGAGAAGTGCAGAACTGATTGTCTGCAGCCTGTTTGTTATCAGAGCCTTCTTACTCTGTCACATTCCTTCACAAATAAAAGTGTGCACTTTTCCGTATTGCTGCCTACTCATTTGACTTCTTGCAACTCAAATTTGAATGCATCTATCACTTAAAATATTATATCTTTAAATGATTTCTTTCTTTTGCTTTTCTTTTCTTTCTTTTTCTTGAGGTCTTTCCAAATCAATTATTATTATGCCCCCAAAAAATTAAAAAATCCAGTGCAGCGCATGGCTAAACTTGGGTTGAGGTTGCTTGTTTGTTGCAGATCTTTCCTTGTGTTCTGGTCTGTAATGTTGTTTGACTTCTGGCTAAATTCCTTCCGTGTGTTTTTAGTCAGTGTTATCAGGTGTTCAATTAAATAAACATAGCAAAGATTGTAGTAAGTGTAATCTACTATACCTTTAATCTGTGCAGGTGTCAAAAGTAGAGCTTTTTGTGCAGCATTAAAAACTTGCCTTTTCAGTTGTGAATTTGTAAGGGTGTGATTAGACTGAGTTGTAACCTGAACAGTCACTCTGTGTGTTGTGTTGGGTTTTTTACTTGTTTGTTTTGGGGTGATTTTTTTAAACAAAAAAGGAAAAGCAAGTAGCTGCACTGGCTGGGATCTCAGAACCTCCCTGAAATGCCAAGACTAACAGTGTTTTGTTTTTAAATTTACAAATACTCGATGACTAAACCCAGCAAAAGGCTGTAGGTTTTTTACTCTAGGTCTGTAAGAGAAGGCTCATCTCTGGTAGAACTTCAGAAGTTGTTTAACTCCGAGAATACATTTTACAAATTGTGTGGGGGTCATCCTCAATCCCATCATATCTAAAACTCCTCAATGCATGGAGGCAACGACTGCTGCTGTATCTCTGAAAATTGAGATCTCTGCCTTTGCTGTATGCCAAGTGCAATGGCATGGTATTTACCAGAATTCTGTTCTATTTTCTCTGCTTTGATAGCATTAAAAGTAATTTTGGTGTCATTATTTACTGTGTTATGACTGTGACAGGAAGGTTATTTGCATGTCTGCCTGCTGGATTAGGCTGTCATTCCCCCGGGGAAATACTTCATTTGATGTACTAAGCACCTTCTGAGTCAGCCTTCCTAAATGTTGATATTTTTCCTCTTTTTTTTGCTTTTTAGGGGCAAAGAAATCCATAACTTACAGTATGAAGAAATTATATAAGATGACAAAAGGAGGGTTAAAGAAGACATCTTGAGTCTTTACATACTGTGTATGGGTAAATAAATGGTACTTTTTCTCTAAATGTTTTGCAGATGTGACTTTGCATACTTGAGAAGATTACAGTGTATTTAAGAAGTCTGTTCTGATGATTTAAATGCCCAATTTTCCTTTTTAATGGGAGGCTTGTTGGCAATAGGGCAAAGGAATTATACTCTGTAAATACTGAAATGAATTTTCCTGTATATTAGAGCTTGAATTTTGAAGAACTCTAAGTAAAAAACATTGATTGTACAGATGGATTAAAACCCAAAGTCACTCACTTTCTATGTGTTGTTAGCTTTACTTCCCAAAATACCCTCAAGGTCTCTTTCAAAATAATAAAATGTCCCAAATTTAGTCCTTTCAGGGATTTACAGAACTGGAGAATCCGTGGAGTTTGAAGGAGGTATGGAACTGTCCTCTGCCATTCCTGCACTGCCAGGTTCATCCTTAGAATTCCTGAGGATGCTCCCTGGGTGCTGCTGCAGGGCAGACCTTGTGAATGGGAAATTATTTCTCAGGTGTGTGACATCCTGAATCCAAAAAGCTGCCACAGTGTGGGAGAGGGAAACGAGCAGCTTGGCCGGTGTCAGATCCTTTAAGAAGAATATTTAATAATGTTAATAAATAAGGATATTTAATAACAATAGAACTGCGTGTTCCTCTCATGAGGCTGAGATGAAAAGTGCCCAACTCACAGGCGTTGTCACAAGGGCCAGAGGTGGAAGGAAAATCAGAGTTCTGCTTGGGCAGACCTATGAAATAGGTGTTGTTTGGCAGAAGATTCTATCCAAACACTGGAAAATTGGGAGTATTATGAACAAAAGCATATATTTTTAAATTCTTTGATTATCTTTTTCCCCCCTGAAAATACTGCCCACAAAGATGGAGCTTGTACTCCCTTTAAATTAGCTAAAGGAAAGAAAACTGGGGTTTTACATGACTCTTTACATTAATCCTGCCATGAAAAAATGGGCATTACTGGCAGTATCCATGTCTGGTGCAATAAATTGGCAGGATCTTTTGTAAATAGAATATTTTTCACACTGACTCAGGTGGGTTTGCTAATTTGGGAAATTTTTCTTAATAGAAATAAATTCAGCAAAGATTTCATTTTACTTGTGGGAATGTCAATGATAAAAATAATTTAATGGTAAAAAATGGAAATAAAATTTATCTTTCCTGATTAGCATGTTTGGGTTTTTTCTTGTGTATTATGTGATCATCATCATCTCTGAAACTATATTTGATTTAGTGATCTCACTTTAAAAAAGAAATTATTTCAATGAAGTTGTCCAATAATTGTTTTCAGGGAGAAGTTCAGAGCATAAATTTAAGAAAGAAAATAGAAAACCCATTGTTGTATGTAATATGACTCATGCAGGCTTGCTCTAATCACAGGGAAACTTTAAATATTGATTCTTTTTAAATATTTGAGATGTGAAAATTAAAATGTGAAATTTTAATCCAGACTCAGGAAATAATTACTGTGAAATAGGAAATAAATCACAGTGAAGCTTTTTAACGTCAGAGGCAGATACCTAACACTTTGCATTATCCATTGGTGATACAAAGTGTAAACCAAACGCCCTCAAATGCCCCTTTGCTGATGGCACAAGGCTGCCTAAACTTTTTATGGGGACAAAGAATGGTTGTATGGGCCTGGCATTCTCTGTCCTATTAGTAAGAGGCTGAAGTCCCCAATTTGAAAAGTTTATATTACAAAAAATGGAACTAGGGAATTGAAGCCACTTAAATAAACTCAACCTTGGGGTTTGGCTGGATTTTTTTGTTAGCATGAAGGGTTCCTTTCTAGATAATCTAGAAGTCTTTAATATGTAGTTGTAAGGTGGGTAGAGTGTATTAACCTCCTGTGTAGTGAGGACTTGGAGCAGCCAAAGCACTTTTTATCTTTCAGCATAAGCTTTATGAAAAGCAATCTAAAACCAGGTGTTGACTTGCTCAGGTGTGCTCAGTGGGAAGGTTAGGAACAGAAAATACTGATCCCAGTGGTAGAAGCAGACCCTGAGAGTTCCAAAGCTCTTGGACAAATGAAAAGGTTCAGGATGGAGCCCTGACCTTCTGGATGAAAGAACATTAGAGGGCAGTGACAAATCAGTCTGGTGTGAGAATGAGCCAGTGAAACACCAGTCTCCATCCTGCACCTCCCTGGCTGAGCATTTATCCCAGAAATAATGTTCTTGTGGGGAAAAAAAAAGAAAAGTAAGGTACTGCTTGTTGTTTAGCAGCTAATTAACCATTTTTATGTGCAGCAGGGGCTGTGTGGCGTCAGGCCCTGCCCACCTCTGAGCTGTTTGTCACTGTCACTCTGCCAGAGGATCCCTGCACAGGTGTGACTTTACTGCACTTCCCTGTAACCTGAGCCAGCTGTGTTTGTCTTGTGTTGCTGGATACCCACTGCACGTCTTGATTTGGCTTTATGAACTCTGTGTACAGCAGTATAAGGGGTCATTTCTTGCTCTTTGGAGTGAGTTTTGCAAATCCCAGCTCGATAGTTCCTGGTTCCCTCCATCTGTTGATGCACTGCCAGTATCCAAGTCTGTGCACTAAATCTTTGGGAGACGTAAAAAAGTCCTTCTTCCTCCTGCACATAGGCTGAAAACTGGATTCTGCTCTGTAAATCATTTATCTTGTGCTTTTTAAAGAGTGGCCTACCTTTCCCCTTGGGGCCACTGGTCTTGGATGTATTTATTTTTCTGGCAGAGAGCCACGAATGAATCATAGCCTTGAGCAGCTTGCTCTGAACTCCTCGCGATTGTTAAGAGAATACTCGGGGCAGTTGTTACAAGGCTTTGCTATGTAAAACTTTTAAGAGAAGAGAGATTGATTTCAGCCTTGTTAGCTGCTTTTGAAGTTCCCCACCAGTATGTGGAAATGATTTCTTCTGGTCATACAGCTGTAATCCACTGAAATAACGGGGGATCGTTCCACGGGAAGTTGGTACATGGGAATATGTTACTGACTCTTTGTCCTAATGAGGTGTGTTTGTTCTTTCACAACAAAAAAAGCCACTTTAGCCTTTCATTCCATTTGTAACTTTCCTGTTTATACCTTCCTGCTCCATTTCCATGCTGCTTTATTGTTTCTCTTCTTGAGTTAATTCTCAAGTCTTTCATTCTGTTCTTCAGACATCCTTCTTTTCTGGCTTGGCTGTTCCACCATGGATATTGTTTCATGCTCCCTCCCCCTTTTTCCTGTGTAACAGAGCTTTCATTAAAGGCAACCAGGCAGATGATTTATTTCTGATGTCTTAAAAGGCTTCTTTGTAATGAAGAGCCTGGACCCAATCAAACTCCTGAGGGTTTGTGTAGGTGAGTCAGCAGCATGGGCCTCGCTGCCTCTGACATCCACAGTGCTCGTGGGGTGTGTAACAGCCTCATGCTCCAGAGGGAATGAACTGGATGACACAGGAAGAAGGGGAAATCAAAATTTGACTGGATACATAATCATTTGGCTGCTCCTAAACTCGGTTTGGGGAGGGCACAAAGCTGAACCACCCAGGCTGCTGGCCTCCATCAGCACATGTGTGACGTGTTCCTCATCGCTTGCACGTTTCCCCTTTTTCCAAGTGTTGGAGCAGGGAGTTTCTCCAGGTGCCTGGCTGTGGGACCCTTCAAATTCCACCTATATCTCTTAAGTGCAGAGCCTGTATTTCTCACCTGTGCTTCCCTCAGGTTTCTCTTTGCATTTTGTTGACTTTCACTGACAGCAGATTGGAGTAAATGCTGCAACCTGAGCATAAAGAAGGTAGCAGACAGCTGAGCAAGTGGGATCCCTCTCTGGTAGAAATCCTTTGCAGTATCCCAGGGCTTCCTGATGTTTGCAACACACATCCATGCCAGAATGGGGAAGGTCAGAATGGATGTAGAGGCCAGGACTCCTGGGTGGCTGAGGGAACTGGACCTTGTTCTTCACATTGAGGTGGTAATGCAAGAGCCTGTTCTGACTTGGGAAACTTCAGAATAAACACAGCCCTTGGTGAGTGTCCAGTGCAGGGGGATCCAAGCAGCATTGTGACTCATGCCTTTTCCCAGCAATTATTTTAAAAATAGAATTGAAGTTGAAATATGCTTTGAAGGTCAGAATATCAGGTCAGTGTGTGTCTGATAGCTTTTCGTGGGTAAGGTGTTGAGAGAGGACAAAGTATTCTTCATTTTCAAAGTCACTCTGCTGGCCATACAGTCTGTGTAGAAAATGAATTTTCTTTGTATTGCCTACTGCAGCAGAAGAGACATAACCTCTACACAGCTATTTTCTGCTCTGCTTTTCATTTGAGCCAACAGCTGCTCTGTCACTTTTGGTACTGTGGTTTCATAAAGTTTTGCAGTGACCTTATTTACCTGTTTTTCTAGATAAAAATCTCCACCACCGTTGCTAACTGATCCTGGACTTAATGACTGCCTTAGGGAGAGGCAGTAATCGCTTTTCTCCTGCGTGGTTTAACCTCTTACTCAGCCTGGTTCAATCAGAAATGTTTAAAAGTGGATTAAGTTTTAGTACATGAACGGGAAGCTTCACAGTGTACATTCTGAAATTATTCATCCAAACTCCAAACATTTTAGTTATCTCTTTAGTTTAAGAACTTCTATGTCATTTTTGCCTTCATAATCCGGCATTCTGCCAAATCCTTTCCAGTAGTGGTGGGGACAATTTGCATGATTATACACCTATTTTTTTTTCTGAGAAATGGAAGGTCTTGCAGCGGCAAAGACAACACTCTGATCTGACTGAAAATCTGTGCAAGTGTGGTGGGTATAGAGGGTTCTTCCTGGTTTTAAATTTGAATAAATCTGATTTTTAGAAATTTGCAGCCACAAGGAGCTGTCTTTAAAAGCAAAACAAACCAAAAACTGATCATAACACTCTGTGTTTTGGTTCCTTCGCTTCCCTTTGTTGTACTGTGAGACCTTTGACAGCCTTGAACCTGATGTTTAGGATACCTCCCCTACTCAATTAAATAAGCCAAATAAATAGTAAAACATCTCATTATTGAATTAATTTGTATTACTTCTCTACATGGGACCTATTTAGCTCCATGGTGCACGTGGTAAATTTGAAAGGTTGTGTTCCCACACAGTGATTATTTGCTTAATCTCTGCCTCCTGCCAAAGTTTCTCTAAACCTCCTATTTTAAAATTCATAGTGAAGCATGAAAGGGGAGCATTCAGTGGGGTTTTTTTTTGGTTTTGGTTGTGGTTTTGGTTTTCTCTGTTAATATTGCCACCCTCAAGTTGTCTTGCTCTCAGCAGTGGTGAGATGTCTGGCTCACTCCCTGTACAAGAGTGAGAGCCAAGAAGTTTGTACCTTCCTAGGATGCTTCAAGAAGTGCTGCAGGAGAGGGGGTGGGCTGACACAGAGCAGTGTGTGCCTCATGATGCTGTCACAGTGCTTTGGCTTTACAGCCTGGGGGAAAGCTTTTTAAAACCAAGTTATTTGCACAAGAAATTCTGGACAATCTCTTTTTTTTTTTTCCCTCTTTTTCTTTCCCCTCGTTGCCTCCCGAGTCTGGTGTTGGGTCACAGGTGGTGAGGTTGTGCTCATTCTGCACCCCCCTGTTCCCTCTGTCCCTTCATCCCTGCATGAGACCCTTCCCAAGGAGCAGACTGAGTCAGCAGCACTTTGGCAGTTTGAAGGTGAGCTCCCTGCAGACAACAGCAGAGGATGAAATGCATCCCTGCACTTGAAATTCTTACAGCATTTGAAGTGGATTCTATTGGAGGGTTGTACTCACACAGCTGCTTTTAAAGTAAAGATCTGGTTTATTTTGCTTTATTTTGTTGTTGTTGTTGTTTAAAGAATGTCTCCTCTGTTGTTTATCTGTGACTAAGTTTAGCAGGATTCCCCTTCCAGTATAGAATTGAAAATTGCTGTGCTATTTGTACTAGAGAATCATAGGATGATTCAGGTTGGAAAAGCCCTCCCAGACCACTGAGTCCAGGCTGTGCCCCATCCCTACCTTGTCCCCAGCCCAGAGCTCTGAGTGCCGCCTCCAGGAATTCCTTGGGCACCTCCAGGGATGGGCACTCCAAACCTCCCTGGGCAGCCCCTGCCAAGGCCTGGGCACCCTTTCCATGCAGAAATTCCTCCTGGTGTCCAACCTGAGCCTCCCCTGGCCCAGCCTGAGGCCGTTCCCTCTCCTCCTGTCCCTGTTCCCTGCCAGCAGAGCCCGACCTGCTGACTGAAGAACCTTTTCTTACAGCCTGCAAATGTATGTAAATGATGTCGCTTACCATGAATTAATGTGGAAAATCTGAAAATAATTTTGCATCTCATCTTGAGCTGCAACCTGTTCATGATTTTAATTATGCCACCTGGACTACAGTTCATCTGGTCCTGTGTGAGAGATAGGATACAAATCAAATAGGGAGTTAAATCTATTATATGGATGTTTACTGCATAAGAAAAATGTGTGTAACAAAGAGGTTCCTCTGAATATTTACCTTCAGCTGTGGATCACTGACTACACTGACCTTCCCTTTACACTAAATTTGCCATTTGGAGTTTTGCTGTGAACCATTTGTGGTCTTTTTATCATCGTTTAACAAAACTTTAACAAATTAAAACCAGTGGCTTGTGGCCAAAGGTTGCTTTTAATTTGTTAATCTGACACTCCTTTTGTATTTAATTTTTTTTTTTCGGCTACCTTGTCTGTCTTCATCTTATGGGAACCTCCATGGGGTGAAACCTTTTCTAGAACAAAGCAAGCAAAAAGTTCCTGTGGTTAAATGTTCTGAAAGAGCAGAGTTAGTGGTGTTCATGGTTCTGTTTGAGTCTGAAAGTATCTCATTGTTTGCTTGAAGATTATGCTGCTGTTCTGACCCTGCTCCATCTGAAATTACACTGTCTCTTTTCATCTTCCTTGGGATGATGGGGCAGACAATTATGAAGAGGGCAAGCTTTGTCTTGAAGCAGGTAATAAATAACCATCTCCATCAACTTACAGTTTGGATCGACTTGTCCGGCTGGAATTACTGCAATTTAACACATTGTGGTGTAATGAAATAATAAACTATCTTCAAGAAAATTTAAATCCTATGTGTTTTAAATTTTGGGCATGTTTTTGTATAAGGCAGCTTTGAGCTGCAGTGCAGATGAATGTGGATTTTTGCCAGGAAGAGTTTTAGTTTCAGAGTTTAGGAGTGTTAACATTGCCGGAAAGATGTTTGCTTCTGAGGCCAGGTAATTTGTGTGTGATCATACATGTTTTGAGATTGATTTTAAAAGCTGCTGGCATTTGGTGTAAAATTAAGCAGTTTTATTTAAAGAAGGTGTAGATAGATGGAAGCATGCATTGGACTGACAGAGGTGGCAAAGCACTGCCATGCCTTATTCAACCTGTGACAGATGATGGGGTTTGTGATAGCTCTGGGAAAGGTGTTTGCTTTTGGCACCAATTTCATCATCGTTGTGAGGAGTTTGGTACACACTGGGCTTCTCTGCAGACTCCAGGGAACTTCAGGCATTCCTGGCTGCTGGAAAATAAGCATCTGTATTGTTGCTGTTCGAAAAACAAAATGGGATGGCAGTAAGAAACTCTTATTATAGTGGAAATGCTTTATTTTCTGGGTTGGTCATGGAATAGATGCCAGGCTTCATTTCAATAATAATTACAGGACTCATGGTTGAGTAGGGTCTGTAGGACTAGGCCATAGGGTCTCCCTGCAGACTGCGACTGCATTTGCTAGAATATGGGTTTCCCCCCTCTGGTTTCAGGACCTTTCCTGCCTCTATATTGAAAAAAACCCCCAAAAAAAGTCTTAAAACATTGTCCTGAGGCAGCTGAGATCCATGGCCAGCCACAGTCCCCGCTCCCTCACGCAGGGGTTAAGCCTTCTCTTGCACTGGCCACACTGTGTGGAGAATGGGCTTAATTTTTAGTGATTAACATCCATTTGGAACAGGATTGGCAGCTGCAGTCTGGCCCAGGATTTGCATCATGCCTTGGGTGCCTTGCCTGGGTGCTGAAGCACTACTTTTGTCTTAGTTCAGCTACAAACCCTCAACTATCTTGGTCAGTTTTGGGGTTTGAGCAGAATAAATTTGTGCTGGTATCTGAGTCAGCAAAGAGCCTTTGATGCCATTGGGTTAGAAAGTTTGTGCTAAATGAAGACAAATCCCAACACCCGAGCAAAGCAAAATGCAGCTCATCACCCAGGACTGGGTTTGCTTTTGTCATCTGTGAATTTGCCCAGTGAACAGCATGTGTTGAGTTCAGCAGCTCCAACAAGGCTTTCTAATGCTGAGTTAAGGTTTGTTTTCCAAGATTTCCAATGTTTGACAACTTGCACTTCATTTTTTTGGTTTTTCCAGATGTTGACACCTCACTGCAGTGGGAAGTCTGTCTGCAGGGGAATGCACGGGGTCGCTGTTCCCAGCCAGCTGATGTTCCTCAGGCTCCTTAGATGTTTAATAAATATCCTGTTCTAAAACTTCTGCTGGGAGCTGTAATAGCAGCTCCAAAGGATCAAAAGCTGTTTTGACCTCTCCTTTCTCAAGCTCCTCCTCATCCCAGGAGCTCTGTCTGGTTAAACAAAGAAACCCTTCCCACCTCTTCCCTCCAGCAGTTATAAACAGGAGTGGCAGACTTTTTTTCTCAGAGATACATATTAAAAACCCTTGTAATTAGTCTGCAGCAATTAATTCTTGTGATATGTACCAATGTCTAGTTCAGATCTTTTCTCAGTGCCTGTGGTTTTGTTTTCCATATTTCATGGTATTTTTCTTGTCCAGTATCTTGTTTTCTCAAACAAGTTTTATATTACTATTTTGACTACTTTTTCCCCAAATATTAGATCATCAAACTCCTCTTGCTTGCTGGTAATGAAAATAATCTCCACTAGTCTATTAATACAATATCAATTTTAAAAAAATATATAAATATTACCTTATATTGTTACAGGTGTCATAGGTGGCTTTGCCACATGGATGAAATGAGGTTCATGGTTGTTCCGACACTGCATGCATTTCATTTTTTTTATCAACTGAAGTGTTCCTATTAGATATACTGAGTGTGTGGAGTCTAAATCTGGGTTTAATTTAGGTTTGGAATGTGCTTTTTGGCTAGCTTTTGGTGGCCCGGAGATCTCATGACCTGTCCTTGCAAGGATATGAAAATACTTCAGTGTCAGCTATTCTTGCATGATTTTGATGGACTTTTAAATGGAAAGTGGGCAGCGCAGAGCCTTCATGGGCTCTGGATCTTTCAAGGAATCCAAGTGCAGGGTGTGTGGGTTCATCCCCGGCCACTCCCTGCCCTGCACCTCCCACACTGCCTGGCTGGGCTGCTGCTTTGGCTGCACCTCTGGCTCCGTCTGGGAGCTGTGTTCCCTCCACCATTTCATGCAGAAATCCCAGTTTCAGCATCTAAAATGAACCCTGCTGTGCCTGGGTGCTTCTTTTCCTTGAGCAAACACAGACATTTGTGGTGCCTTTTCTATCCTTGTGCATTTATTGTCACACTGAGGGAGGAGGAGCTGGACAGGAGAAATGCCACGAGCAGAATTCCATGGAAACCCTCTCTATTTCTGCTGCCCTGTGCTCTTTTTGGGTTCCACCACAAATCTGCAACCCTAAGGCTCTTGGTGGGGCTCAGGTTGATTTGTTGTCTGTCTTTCCCTTTGCAATGCGCTCCAAGAGCCGCCTGAGGCGACCTCAGATCCTTGTGAGGATAAAATGCAGCACTCTAGGACCTGTTTGGTGACGACTGATGGTCAGTACAACACTTTCCCATATCCTCTCCTGCTCTGAAATTAATTTCTGCAAGCCTGTTGCTGGAAACAGCATTCCCAGGTTCTTCACAATGCCTTGGAGAAACCTTGGCTTGGCTTCTGGGAAGCGGCTCTTCCCGATGCACAAGCTGCCCGACAGCTTGATTTGATAACACTGCTGAAAACAGGCAGAGTGCTCCAGCCAGACTGGCTCCTAAATTGCCGGAATCTTGGAAATGGCACAGTGGGAATGAGCGCTGCCATGGGAATGGCCGGGGCTGTGCCGGTGCTCGGAGGGCCGGGATGGTGAGAACAGGAGCGATCCTCTCCCAGCAGCGCGGTGTGCGGGGACGGGATCGCCCTGGACGCTCCGGTTTTGTGCAGCGGTGCCGAGGAGCTCCTGCCCTGCAGACGAAGGGGAGGGGAGCAGTTCGCTGGCCATGGCGAGGGCTCAGCTTTGCTCTCACACACGCCTGGCTGCTGGCAGCTCCTCCGAGGGCCGAGTGAGTCATATCGGGAGCAGGGATTCTGTAAAACCCCGCTGCAGTGCGAGCAGTAAACAGGAAACAAAGTGCCGGATCTGCTCACACCAATTACCGTCAAATCGCGGGGGGTGCGTGGATGTGACCCCCATCCTCCAGCCGAGCCGAGCCAGTTCCATCAGGCTCTGAAACACTTGCTCCTCGTCACTCGCGCGTGTTTCAGTGCGGCTGGGGCTGCCGAGCCGCTTTGTCAGATGCTGTGGCAGTGTGCTTTAATTCGAAACGCGCATTTCTGCTTTTAAAAAGTGCTTTCCTCTTGAGAGAGACTTTTTTGGTGTTGTTTTCCTGTAGGTGTAGTTTAGTTCGTGTTGTTTGCCTGTAGTTTTTCCTGCGGGGGGAGGAAAAGGTTTAGGGTTAGAGCAGGGTGGGAGAGAAGCAGCGTTCTCCTCGCCCGCGCTCTGCTGTCCCCTCCCTGTCGTTCCGGGCCCTCCCGGGGCTCGAACCCGCGCCCCTCCTCCCCCGGGTCCCTCCAGCCCCTCCTCGGGGGCGGGGCCGGGCCCGCGCTCTCCCTACCTGCGAGGATGTGACGTCAGCGCCTCATTACCCTAATTGGGCTGACGTCAGGGCGCGCGGGGCCAATGGGGGCGGGCGGCGCTCCCCACCTGCTCGCAGCCGAATTCCATCATTCCTGGGATTCCTCGGCGGGCCCGCGCAGCCAGCGGGGCCGGGCGAGCCGCGCCTGCTCCGCGCCGCCGCCGGGCCCACACCGCCGCCTCCGCTCCGCCCGGCCCGGCCCGGCCCGGCCCGGCCCGCGGGGCGCCGCGGCCCCGCTGCTGCCGCCGCCGCCCGGCCCCGCCGCCCGCCCGGAGCGCCGGTGAGTGCGCGGGGAGCGGCCGCGCGGGGACAGCGCGCACAGGTGGCCGCGGGGGCGGAGGGAGCGGCGCTGGCGGGCGGGACGGGGCCGGGACGGGGCCGGGACGGGGCTGCCCCGGGCCGTCCTCTCCGCGCTGCGGGGCTTTCCCCGCGGGAGCCGCGCCGGGCCGGGCGCTGGCGGCGGCCGGGGAACCCCCGCGGGGCGGCCGCGGAGCTCCCGAGCTCTGCCGGCGGTGTCGGGCTCCAGGTGGGGAGGGACGCGCGGGGTCACAGGCAGCGGGACCCGGAGGAATTGCCCCGGCAGGAGCGCCTGTGCCGGGGGATCCCCAGCAGCGGGACGCTCCTGCCGTCCGCAGCGCGCAGCTGGGCTCCCGCCGAGCGCGTTCTTCCGGCAGGGAAAATCCCCGGCGCCGTATCGGTAGCAGAGGTGAAACCTTCTAGAACGCGTCCCAAGGGCGCTGTGAAGGCTTTTGGCGCTGCATCTTCTATATTACATCGGCAGAGGTTTTTAATTTAGCCTGTAGCAGTGCGGGGTCGGGCTCGCTGTGTGTTCCCCAGATGTGATCAGCAGTCAGTAATTCCCTGGGTTAAGCTGTCCGCGCTGATACCAGTGCACCCTTTTCTGAGAGTGGATGAATGGGAATTTAACACCCGTTTCCACTGGCGTTGGAGAATCCATAAAGCCAGCTCTCTTCCCTTCTGCTGTGTAGGTGCTTCAGGATTATCAGGAACAAGAAATAATGGTCATTTTTAAAATTAAACCAAAGAGGACTTGGCTGATCAAGAGTTCCAGGATTTCTCCTGCAGGTTAATATCTCTGAATAGATTTTCTCTGACTTTAGAACAGAGAGTTGTTTAAAGAGCATTCCTCACAGAGAAACAAGCTGCAAGTTGGGAAACCTGAGTGAAACTCTTTGCAGGCAGTGATACTGAGAACCCTTGGATCCAAAACTCTATAAAATTGGGCAGCAATATCCCTCCCCTGCCTCAATAGCAAACTTTTTAAAGGCTCTTCTCCAGGCTTTAAGGCCTTTATTTGTATTCTCCTATCTGTGAACTTGTGAGGAGATTGCTAATGTGGAATGTTTAGCTTAAATTCTCTACACCTCTTCTTATCGATACACAGTTATAATCGTGATATTTGGGATCGGGCTATGAGGCTTTTTGGGATCAGTTACAAGAACTACTTTGATCCACAAGAAATGGATCTGACCCGTTAGACTCTTGGTAGAATTTGAGCCTGCCTGTTGTACCTTTGCATTTTCTTATTTAAATGACTGGGCTGGAAGAGTTGCTGCTGAATCCCCAGCATCCCCTGTGGGGGATGGATGCCGTGGGGAGCAGGGATGGGATGTTTTGGTGCAGGATGCTGTTCCTTCTCTGCACAGGAACCCCTTTGTGGGATGGGGGCCAGCTTTTACACCCACCCTAGAGCAGCAACTGGGCCAGAGCTGAAGTGGTGAGCGCCCAGGAGTGCTGCTGAGAGGGGCAGATCCGACAGTCTGGTATAGAATAAGGCCGGTAGCTAAAATAGGATAGAAAACATTTGTACAGACCTTTGGGGCAGGTTAATTAAGAGCATTCACATAATAAACCATCAGTTTCTTATTTACATATGAGTAGCTTTGCTAACCTTCTCAGCATCTCCACATTGCAGTGGTGAGTTGGTTTGTTTCCAGAGACACCTGGAAGTTTTCTGCTGGAAAAGGGAGCTTTGGTTCAGTTCTCTTTACTGTGGTTAAACGTTTCATAATGTGTTTGCAGCAGATTGTGTAACATTTAGGATGCTCTGGGTGATCTTGTAGGTACAAGACAAGGTCAGCTTGGACTTTCCCACCTTAAGTTTCTCAGCTTTGTTAGCTTTCAGTTCAAATAGCATTACTAATAGCTTTCTTCTTAAAATGTTGCCTTGTTAAGGGGGATTTATGCAACAAGACAACAAAAAGCACAAGGAAAAATACCAAAGCTCTGCTTTAAGCTTATAATTTTCTGTGTGATGAGTTAAAACGTTGTTTCTGTTTGAAGGTTTGCCTGTTCAAACACATTTTCCACATGCATAACAAGCATGGTTTTAAAAAACCCCAAAGTAGTGAATAAATACTTAAAAAAAAAAAGTGGTATTTAACCAAATAGCCTGAACTTACACTCAAGACTGTGAGTTGTAAATGCAGGGGATGATCAATGCTACTTGGTAATCATGACCTAAAGAGAGCTCTTCCACTTTTTAACATTTCACATGGGTATGCCAACACAGCATTTTTCCATCCACAAGTAGAAGCCCTGGTCTAAGCATAGCTGAAGAAATTTAAATGTATGGTGACTCTTTGAAAAAATTATTGATTACAACGTGCTTATCATTATTCTCATTCATGGGGCAAATATGCTTTGCTCTCTCCAGTCATAAAAAATAAACGATATTTATCTATTTAGCATCAAACTTCTGCTTTATCTCCCTTCCTTCTGTGGACTAACTGATTGTGCTGGTCAGTTGTATCTGGATTTCCTCTTCAGTTTCACTTTCTTCCATTGAAATCAGCAGAGTTTGTCTCTTTCTAGGTACTTCTGGGGATGAATTTGGGCATTTCTGTGCCTGTATCTCCCCAGGTGGGAGCTGCTCTTGACCTATTTGACCCCACTTTTCAATTAATCTTGTTTTCCCTGTACTTGTGCTTATCTACACTTCAGTCTTGATGGTTTCTCGAGTGCCTTGCCATTCTTGAATCACTTTTTCATTGTTCTAATGGGCTTTGTTTGTTAATGCTCCTCTTCTCCCTCCAACCTTTTCTGTGTAATTCCTCCAGATGGGAATTCAAGTACCAGGCTTTTGTGTCCATCATGGGAAGGTTCAGCCTTTCCCCCCTGGCAGGTGTAGATGTGTGTCTCAGCAGGTTTGAGTGGCTGTTTCTGGTGTTCCTCAGGTGTTTGCAGAGCCTGTGCTGCTGTTCCTGAAATCCAGGCATTGTCCTGGCTGAGACTTCCCTTTGGCATTTCATATCCAAACTGTATCAACATTCTTCTCTTTCTGTCTTTCCTGCACTCATGTCTCTTGTTCTCACCACCCAATTTTGCCCTTGTTTTTGGTATCTGACTTGAGCTGAGGTCTGTGCTAGGCCAAAGCCATGCCAACTCCATAATGAGATCACTGCCCAAACATCATCTTTGTTTCTCTTTCCTTTCTCTCCCTTTGCTATTCCCCCTATTTTAAAATCAAGTGTAAAGCTCTTCTCTTTATCTCCCGTCTCTCCTGACATCCCCCACTGTGAATATTAACTCTGGAGGGATTCAATAATTGTCTCTCTGTTCAGGCTGAGTGCTGCTGGTTGCTCTGCTGCCTGTTGACTGAATTCCAAACAAGCAACCTCAGGGTTTTTCCCTGCACGCTCTTCCTGGTGCTTGGGAGGTGATGTATAAATCCCTGAGAACACTTAACTGTTCATTTTCTAAAGCTTTCACTTCTCTATAGCTTTCAAAAAAACCAAAACACATTAGCAGGCATTTGCAAAGCTGAGAGTACTCTGTGTGTTTCTGGAACCTGCAAAAATGTGAAAAGGAGAGGGAAAATAACGTGCTATTTCATTTCAGTGGTGGGGTATTGTGGGCTCCAAGTGCTGCATAAAAAATGGCAGGTGGATCAGTGTTTAGATGAGTTTTTAGACATCTCTGAGTTCACATTTCATGTCCTTACTGTTTTCCAGAGTGTTTCTTTGCTGTTGTGTAGGTGAAAGGCCAGAACAGGGCAGTGTTGAGTGGGAGCAGTAACTGATAAATAAGAGCACTGACTGAGACATTAAACTAATATTTGAAATTACAGTAGATGAAAATATCCTGAATGCTTGTAAAAGTGCTTTGGTTCGCGTCTCCTCGAGTCTAACAGTTCAGACTTTGTAACCAGTGAGATACACTCGGGAAACTGTTTCCATGGTGTTAAATCAGATGTAGCCAGGGAAAGCCCAGTTGTATCTTGTGTTTCACTCCTCGCTTGCTTTCCCTTACGGAGTGCGTGCACAGAGTTGGGTTCTGGTGGGGGACACTTATAACAATTCAAGGTTGGATTCTGCTGCATAGACAGGTTTTTTGTCACACTGAGAAATAGCTGGATTTGGTCAGGAGTCTCCTTTTTAACTCTTTCTTTTTTTGGTGTGGTTTTCTTTTTTTGTTCGTTTGGTTTTTACATTTTTTAAAAATTTTGTTGTTGTTTATTTCTTGGAACCCTGGGAAGTGCACTGGTCTTTCCTTGCTGAAATGTGACTCCCCCAGGATGGCTGGGCTGCTCTCTGCCCTGGCCCAGCTGCAGCACTTGCTGACCTTGCCCTGATCAAATTAGGGCTTTAAACTTGGAGCTAAGAGAGGATCCCTCTTCTCTCACTCTCCTGGGCAACCTTTGTTTCTTTCCTCAACTGTAAGCACCAACTTGTTAGTCTAATTTAGGGATAAAGGGATAGTTAACACTGTTTGAAAAATAAAGGGATATTTAACACTATTTGAAAAATAATCTGGCAGTGTACAGCTCCTTGCGGGTAATTTTTTAAAATCTGTTTTAAAAGTCACAGAATATGTGGTATTGCACCCTGGGATTTGCAGGTTTGAATGAACACAGCATCCTTCACAAGGCCTCGATCTCAGAGGAGCACCTCAGCAGCTCTCTCATGATCTGAACTTCAATGGTACACAAAACTGCAGAACTCTATTGAGGCCACTTTTAGTTGAGTTGTTTTTAAAGTGTCTAATTTCCTGAGCAGAATTAAGACTTGGTTCCTGTTTCCCTCTCCCAGTGTGGATTTCTGTCACCAGTTAATTCTCTTACTGGGAGCATGCTCCGGAAAGGGATTGGGCATCTGCTACTCCCATTATTTGAAAATTACTGGAAAGCTGAAAGAAAAAGGGCAATTTGTTTTTAATGAGACATTTTTACTGTCCTTTACATTGTTCTTTAGCAAGAGCTGGTTTTTTTCCTAAAGAGTTGACCAAAAATATTTGTATTACTGTCTTTGAAGTGTAGGACAAAGCTAGCACTGAATCCTGAGTTACCTCAGTCTGGTGTAGCTGCATCCCCCTGGTCAGACAAACCTGAATCGTTTTCCAGCTGCATTTTCACTCTGTTAGAGGAATTTGTGTGACAGGGTCACTAATGGACAGTCTGCTCTTTTAAACTCCAAGAAAACAAAAATATGAAAGAAATAAAGCATCAAGGGCTGAGGGATGCAGTGGGATGGTGCTGAAGGCTTTTCAGGGAACACCCTCTTCCCAGTCTTTGCTTTGGTTTGGGGGAGAATGTGGCCAGGTGTGAAAGGAATAAATAATGAAGACAAACTTAGTAAAATAAGGTAAAATCTTGTTTTTTAAACCCTCTTGCCCACAGGTACTGTCTTTAAATGAGTTAATTGACTTTATGAGTTTAGTTAAAATATTCTTCCTGAGCAAAAGCTGGTTCTGGCACGGAGGGAGAAGCATGTTCTAATCCTTAACACAAGTTTGTCTCTTGGTTATTGTAAGTTTGTCTCTTCTTCTTGCACAGCTCCATGGAAATCTTACTGGATTTCATTATTTAAACTGAAAAATACACGCTTTAAGCTTAAAAATACATTGTTTCAACTTACAAATGCTTTAAAATCCTTTCTCTTAGGCTTTAAAGTCTTTGATTAGTTGAAAGACTTTGACTTATTTAGGGAGTGAGGATAGTGAGGTTTATTGTTTTAGTGCAAAGGCAAGGAAATTGCTTCCCAAACATGTGTTTGTTGTTAAGTCAATGTACATGCAGGACATGTGTTTGAGATTTCTGGAGCTGCCACTACCTTTTTTTTTTTTTTAAGATCATACTGTAAAGTAAGTTACAGTAAACAGTTCTTATGGGAGAAGTTTTGCAAAGTTTTTTGTGGAAAAACCTCAACAAAACCATTAGTTGTTCTGGTTTTTTTCCTCTTTCCCCATTTTTTTTTCTTAACAGTTCTGCCTGTGCTGTTGCCTTTTTATTTGGAAACACATATAAGTTGTTTGCCTTACAACAAAAACATCTTGACAACATGTTATTCTCTTCCTTCCTTTCCCTTTCATATTTTTGGAATTTCATATTGGGACTTTTTTTTGAGGAGCTGCTATACAATCATTGGTGTTATGGCAGTCTGTTGCTTGGTGTAGTGCTGGAGTAGGCATTTTTAATGTGGTGGGGTTAATTCTTTGTGCATGGGAATTGTGTGTTGTAAGGGGCAAAACCCAGGGAACAAACAGCTACTGAAGTGTGATTATGATTGAAAAAAATACAGTTCTGTGTGTGGTTCTACATACACATACCCAGAGTTCAACTATGTGTTTATTGGTGGGGGAAAAAAAAAATCTTAATAAAATTATAAAATTTGGATGATTCTAAGTTGGGCATAGGAGAGAGTATGGAGGGGAAGTTTATGGGATCCTGAGGATCTAAAGCAATCCATGCCCTTGTAGCAATCCAGACCAGCTGTCCCTGCACCTTTGGGTATTGTCTCCAGTAGCTGTTTTTTGGGGTGGGAGGCAAACCCACTTGCAGCAGGTGGTAACAACCCTGTTACAGCTGTGTGAGCAGTGTAACAGCTCCAGCACTAGGGGCTTGGTGTTCTGCTTTGTTTGGGTGAGCAGCTGGTGGCAAAGCCAATCCCAGTGTTTTCAGCAATGACACTTCTAGTGAGTCCTGTGCTGGTATAACACGAAAAGAGCAGCAGAAACTTGGGGTTTTGATTGCTTTTGCTGCCGGGCTCCTGTTGTGCATCACTGCTTCCTTCTGTAAACCTGCTGTGGGGTGTTCTCAACAGCTGGCACAGCACCCAGAGCGTTGCCTTAAGTTTACTCTCTGAAACCTTGGTTCTGAATTTTGCAGGGTCCAGAGAAGAATGGAGACTCCCTTGGATGTTTTGTCGAGAGCAGCATCTCTGGTACACGCTGATGATGAGAAACGTAAGTTCCCTGCCTTGTTGGATCCAGCTGCTTTATGTTTGCACTGTGGATCAGCCTAGAGGCTGGTTTGATCCAGCTTGGAATTTTACTGAGCCCAAGATGTATAGAAAACTGTCTTCAGGGTCATGTAGAGGTGAAGAAAACCCTTCAGAGGTTGTCTTCCCCTGGTGCAAACCCAACACCTTGTGTTTAAATTGGTCAGTGGGCAGCAGAGAATCCCTGCTGTTATTCTAAAATAAATTCATGTGAAGGTTCCTCTCTTTTCCCAGTTGCTTTTGCATTGCTAGCAGACAAAAAGCCGTGATGGAGCTGCTGCCAAACTAAGGCCAGTTCGGGAACTCAGACTCCCTGATAATTTTGGTTAGACCTGTTCTCATTTAAGAACACACAGCTGGGTGGGCACCAGGGGGTTGCAAAGATTTCAGTGGATAACTCTTGGAGTGACTGTTGTCATTAGTGAGGAGCTCTTCATTTGCCTTTCACTTCAGCAAAAGGGAGTCACAGGACTGTAACACAGTCAGAGGCTCACGTTGCCCATTTTTTGGGTAATATTTTTGCTTTTACCATTCAGGGTAAGAGTTTCAGGTGGGGTAACTAACGTTAGAACAATATTTTCAATTCTGCCACGCTTCAGTGCCACCTCACAGATCAGATTGTCACCTGCATGCTCACTAGTGAGTGTCCTTGGTGCTTTCTGAGCAGTGTGTGCACTTTGGGTATCAACCTCAGGAGGTGCTGACTAGAAAAATTCTATTTTGGATTTCAAGCTGCTTTTGTGAGTAGCTTCTGAGCATAAAATCACCTTTTAAGATGAATGCAGCTTTTCTTTTTTTGGTCTTTGTTCCGTAGATGTTTTTGAAAACTGTTTGCCTTGAATGTTGAATAAAATAATTGGTTTACTGCTGTAAATCTGCTTTGTAATGAACGTTGGTTTTGCTGTTCTTGCATGTTCACTCTGCTGCTGGATAAGTACCAAGTTTTCAGTGGTGCCACTACAGAGGGATGATCTGGTTGATTTGCCCCAGTTATTGACTATTACTGGTGAAATGAACAGCAGTGGAGCTCCTTGAGGAAATAATTTCAACCATGGTTTTGGCCTGGGGGGGGGATTTCTTTTGGCTACATTTTAAAAAGTATATTTTGAATATGTATTCTCAATTTTCTTGAGCTTAAATGCATTCTTTTTGGTTAACTATTGCCTAAGACTGTAGTTTGATTCTGAGCTGCACAGGGTAGGAATGTTGGGCTGGATTTAGAGAATCCAGAGGAAGTCTGATTCAGTGCAACTTGCATGTGAGGGAGCTGATGTGTATCTGGTTCTAATTTACATTCCTTTAGTCCTACCACTTAGACTTAATTAGATTTATGCCACTCTGCAGCTTCTAACTTGTGCTGTCTCCAGCTTGCCCTGCTGCTGTATCACACCCCAAAATGCTGCAGCGTGAGGAGCTGCTGAGAGGAAGAAATGAGCAGAGCAGTCCCTGAGCTTGTGCCTTTCTGTGTCAGCTTTAGGGCTTCGTTCTGGGTAAAAAGAATTTAGTTTGGAAGTTAGTTTTGATCTTGAATTTAGCAGTTAGGCTTGAGCTTTCAGTGAGGTTCTAGCAGTGGTGCTGTCTGCATTTCTGTATCCCCACTTGCTCTGTCTAAAACAGAATTCTGCAGAGTTTCCAGTATTCCAGCCATGACCAGGGGTGCAGGAATATTACCAGTGTTGATGAATTTAATGCTTTGAAATGTGAAGGATCCTCTTATCTCCTTGGGCACTCACTGCAGGGCCAAGTAATACTGGAGTGTCTTAGAACTGTTTAAAACAAATGCTTTTCAACTTAGCAGTACTTAAAGAAATGAGCTTAACCTCAGCCAGCAATCAGGTGCCACAGCTGCTCCCTTACATGTCCCCAGCCCTGCTGGGATGGGGAGAAGAATCAGAAAAAAGGGTAAAACCTGTGGGTTGAGATAGGCACAATATAATTATTGAAATAAAATATTATAATAGAGAAAATGAAAAGAGAAAGAGGAATAAAACCCAAGACAGACCCACTGACTGATGGCCAGCACTGATGGGTGGCCCCCAGTTGATTCCCCCAGTTTCCATACTGGGCAGGACGTTCCTTGGTCAGTGATAAGTTAACCCTGGATGCTGCTTTGTCTCCTCTCTGGTTTAGGAACTGTGGACTGTGTTTCAACAGCTCCCAGTTTAAATCATCCTGCACTTGTTAGCAATGCAAACTTATGAACCACATTTGTTTAACTATTGTGTCACGGGAAAGATTAATTATGGAGCAGAAATGGCTACTGCAGTTTTGGATTTTAACTCTTACCACAGAGATGTAAGCAGTTACTGAAGTTTATGGTACAGTGGGTCTGTAATAAAAAATGAAGAGAAGGCTGAATGAAGGGACACAGGCACTGATGTCATTATTAGCCAGACATTTAAAGGCTTGTCACTCCTTTCTGACTTGTCAATAGTGGAGGAAAGGCCATAAAAAGTCTGTCTATCCTGAGGAGGAGCTATAGGTAACGTGCAACTATTTCATCTCTAAGTGGAACCTGTAAGGTTTTGCTGGGATCTTTCCAGGGCTTCAGGAATGGGATTTAGAAGAAGTAACCATCTCTATGATGTGCATCTGTGCTGGTTTTTCATTGTTATCATGCCTTAAACCTTATAGAATTTGGGGTATTGTGAGCTTGATTTTTGTAGTTTCCGTTGAGGTGCTTGACACTTGTTACTCCTCTGTCCCTCTTCTTTCCCTGCACTGTTCTTGCTGGAGTTGTTCTGATTTCTCATCTGCTCAGGGTTCAATTTGGCTGCTTTTAGAGGAGCACAGGATAAGCTGGTAGGGTTTAAGCAAGTATTCAAGCAGTAAGGAGGATTAGCATTTTGTATTTATCTCATATAAGGGGTTTGGGAACTGGTCTTGCAGTTATAAGCAGAGTTTTAAATAGCATAATCTTGCTATTGAGAAAACAGGGAAGGAAAATACTAAGCAGGACTTGTGCTTGCAGATTGTGTTGTGAGCACTGTGTGGATTTTGAGCTCCAATATGTAAGCCCAGTTTAAAAATATGGGAAAGAATGAGACAAACCATGTCTTTTCTCACTCCCTCAGGATAATTTAGTGAAGTCTGCTGTGGGCAAGCAGGAGAAAATACACTTCCATAAGGAAATGCAAGGTTTGGAGACAGCTCATAAATGGCACCACCAAGTCCTGGGTAACAGCTTTGTGTTTTAATGCCTTGAACCGAGTCCATACCTGCTGAGCCTTGATTTATGTTCTGCAAAACTGATACAGAGCTGCATTAAAAAAAAGGAATTATCTTTAATGAAGCCATGCTCCTTGCACATGTGCCATCAGTCACATGCGTGCAGGGAAGCCTGGAATTGCTGTTCCACACTTCTTGCCAGTGAACAGTGTTATTGTTTGGCAACAGTTGCTTTTATGTGGTTTAGTTTAATCCACTTCAAATAATTAAGCCAGACCATACAGTTGATACTTCTAGTACAGAAGAATTATTGTGCTTTAAAATCCCCTGCCCTAATCCACTTTGTAATAAAATCCTCATGTAGACAAGAGCCACCAATGAGTTTTTACTGTTCCTCACTGGTATCAGGAGTTCATTAGGAGCATGAATTTTGTGCTGGCTGCTACCTCCTCATGAATAAATATGCAATGATTATTTGTTTTGGATAGCTAATCCCAAAAAAAAAGATCCTGCTTCAAGGCTGAGTTGAGGAGAATTTATTATTTTTTAGCACTATTGAGGAAGATGATGACTCTTTAAGCTTACTGTTTTAAATAAAAAACAAGCAGTTTTTATAGCAGAATTAGACCTGAGTATTGTTATTTGTGTTGAAGATATTAATGATGAAATATTTCCAGCATCACCATGACTTTCCACCCACACTGCTACTGTTTGTTGTGTAAATTTATGGCAAATTATGGGCAGTGAGCCTGAGGCAGGTTTTAATGTCAATGTTTGCAGAACTTTAAAGAGCTTCCATCCTGCTGTGGGAACAGTTACATCAGCACTGATCCTGAAGGTGTTTTGGGTGACTAAAAGTGAGGAATTGGATGGAATTTGCTCTATGAATGCAGTTGGTGCAAAGAAAGTCTCAAGGATCATTTGCAGTTTGTTTTTTGGAGGATTCTGAGGTTTTTTTCAGCATTGGTTTGGTTGTGTGGGGTTTGTTTTCCCTTTTTCTAGAGATTCACCTGCTTCAGAAAAATGGGGAACAGGAGGGCATTTTTGCACAGAAGTGAAATAGCAGTCTCGTGTCACAATCTTGCTTTGTTTTCTGCTCACAAGTTCCCCCCATTCCAAGTAGAACTGGGAGGAATTGTAGTGTAAGGACAAGAAATACTCTATGGCAAAATATTACTCAGAAAAATGAAAAATTTCCAGTGGGGCACACTGTTATCATACAGCTTGCCCTTTGTACTTTCATTGGCACAGGTAGGTCCAAACCAGCAAATCTTGTAACAAAGAAATAAATGGAAGAGGTCTTGGCTGTGTTCTGAGTGCAGAGAGGTTTCAGTGTTGCTGCTCATTCATGGAGCTTTTGCTTCAGGGGTGCAAGGGAATCCAGTTGGTTTAAGAAGAGCATCCTGGAGCGTGTTTAGGGTTCTTCTGACATCTAAAATATGTTTGTGTCCTTAAGAAATTCCTTGCTTTGGAAGGTGTTGGGTTCTGCTCCTCTACCTGCGAGTCATTCCAGAGACTGACTAAATCCCTGTCTTGGCTTTTCCCAATTCAGCCTAAATAAGAATTTTCCTTAGAATGAAAAGGTTGTATATGATGCTTCTACTAAAAATCTTCCTTCCTGTGACTTCCAGGACTCCTCCAGAAATGCAGTTTTTTGTTTTGTGGGACAATACTTGCTGCAATCCTGCTTGGTTGAGGGCAACACAACCACTTGAACTCAGATTTTTCTTTTGCGTTTTGTAAATAAATTTAACAGTATTTTGTATGTGTGTTCTTTTTAGTGCTTTCGGAGTTTGGGGGTTTTTAATCAGGGTTTGTCAGCTCTTGGGTGTCTCTTATTAATTAACCCAGCACGAACTTTGATTTAGAGCTTGCCAACTTCTTCAGAACCTCGTCTGGTTGAGAGGAGGATAAGAAGTTTTCCAGGATAATTTTTCATGTGAATATAAATGGATTCACCACATGGATGTTTGTTTCTTCTTTTATGGCTAATTCAAATATTGATTTGATTGTCTTTTTGCCAGGTCGGTTCAGAGAAGAGGCAGATATTTGATATACACAAAAAGTCTTAAAAATGAGAGGTGTGATTAGACTGTGGTGTTCTGCAACTCACTTTGATACCCTGAATTCTTTAATTGTGGAAATTAATATGTAATTAAGTAACAGAATAGTTTTTATGATTTAGCAACTGTGCTTGTGGGCAGAGCTTATCTGTGCTGTCCAGCAAAAGAGAAACGGAAGTTTCCTGAAGGAGAAGCTCTAATTTCTGAGGAGCAGTGTCAGCAAAAATCTACATTTGTAATCCCTTAACAGCTATGAGAGGTGTTAAAAGTACATTTATCAGTTTGTCATTTAAGTAATATTTGATCAGTGGTGGAGTCCTGTTAGTTTTGGAGTGGAATTTGTGACATAAATAATCCTTTTTTTTTTTTTTTTTTTTATGGAAGGGGAAAAACATGGAAATGTGATGTTTCAGCTGAGTAATAATGTGATGGAAAAGCGTAAGTGGTTCAATCCTTGAGATGCAGCCTGACTCATCTGATGTTGTACGAATACCAAAAGCTTGAAATAATAAAACTCTGAGTAATAACATGCAGAGTGTTCTGCTTTGAAATTGATGAGCCACACAGAAAATACTAATATTGTCTCTGTTTTAAGTATCAGTAAATCTGGTTTTCAGTCAAATATCTGAATGAGTGAGTTCCTGATATCCCACTTCTTGTCTTTCCAAAAGCTTTAGCTGTTTATATTACTCAGTATCTCACAGAGTAGCTTCCTGTGAGTGGTGTCAGGGCCATCCCATTAATTTTAGGGTTTTCTTGGAAGGAGTGTTACGTAGGACAGCTGCTTGCTTGGCTTGTTTTGTTTTAAAAAAACAATGAATTATTCTTACCCCCAGAAAGTTTCACCCTCTTTTTCTCCGAGTTTATTGTAGCAAGAAAATAAAAGAATGTTTTCAACTTGTTAAATAGGCTGGAAAATGGGGCAATTGTCAGCCTGGCGCCTCGATGTGTTTTAGTAGCAGGGGAGCCCCATTAGCAGAGCCAGCGGAGGGCTGGAAATTCCTGCAGGAACAAAGGGCCTGCGTGTTCCTTTGGAATTAATTTTTCAAAAGTTCAGCAGCCTGCAGTTTGTAAACACGTCCTAGCATCCTTCAGCATCCCAGATGTTCCTGCCCAGAGCTCCTGAGCAGCGGCAGCCACACAATGTGGCTTTTCTTCCTGAGCCCTTTTCAGCTCATTGGGGATAAAATATGGGGGCTGGTGGTGTCCCCACCCACGTAAACGGTGTTTGCTGAAACATTCTCTCTTTAAATGTTGTCTGGCAAGTGGAGGGGGAGGAATCTTCTCGCTGGGATGGAATTTGTCATCAGATACCAGGCAGGGCTCTGAAAATCACAGCTGGCTGAATACCGCGCTGTCAAGGGTGAGAGCACATCCCATATGGAACTTGTCAGTGCACATGCTCCTAAATGATTGTCATGTCTCTAATGCTGGGCTTGGGATTTGTGCTCAGCTTGTCTGTTTTACCAGAACTCGGATTTCTTACAGCCTGAATTCCCCAGCAACGCAGGGAAATTATTCACCGATTAGGTTCGGTCTGTGAAGTTTTCTGGTGGGGATGAAAACTGCAGAAATGGACCAGGTTTTACAACTGGAATGTGCTAGGTTGTGGAAATCTGCCCATTCTTCTCGTGGTCCGTAGGATTTGGTGTGTTTAATTTGGTTTTAGGAAGCAAAAAAGTAGTTCTTTGCTAATTAGAAGTACTGCAGGCTGACTAGAAAAATGCAGGGTGCTTTCCAGGATGTCCTGTAAGAGCACAGAGGACACACAGGACATTCTTGGAAATGGCAGTGCCACACACGAAAAGGCAGCGAGGCAGAACTGGTGAGAGGAAAGGAGTTAAAAGATTTCAGCAGCACTTTGGATTTGGCATATTTACTACTTTCTCTACTTTTTTTTTTGTGCTTGTTTCTGTAGGTACTTATTTCAGCACTTTATCAAGTGTCTGGAGGGGTTGGAATAGAGCACTTTGCAACTTCCTTGTTGCCTCTAACACCGTGCCTTAAACCAGGCTCAGCATTATAAACCCAATTCTTTTAGAAGCAGTTAAAATTGCCTTAAAATGGAGGTGGTCCTATGCAACCTTCACTCCCTTTTCAGTCACACAGTCTTTAGTGAAATCATCATAGAATTTTTACAGTTCTGCTGTAAAAAGCAACATGCAAGTTCTTAGTTAATGAGCATCTGTTTGGGATTTTCTTTTCCCTGGCTGGGAACCCAGACTTTATTTCTGGAATGCCATTCAAATTCTGACCTGCAGGAGGAGGGATCTGAACATGGATTTTCCAGTCCAAGGTGCGTGATCCGATGGAATGGCTTGTGAAACAAAAAGAGGATACAGTCAATTAACACTCTGCTTTACTAACTTCTGCATTTTGTCCTGTTGTTCAAGAAGGAAAAAAAAAAAAAAGCAGCAGTGCTTTGCTTCAGCCTGAAGAGAACTTATTTTTTTCCCCAAGGAGCAAACACCAAAATTACTTTTATTTTTTTCCCCATCTCTTGCTGCTGACTCAAAAATCAATTACTTGTGAAAGCAGAATTCTGGCTACAAATCGGCAGGGCAGCTATAAACAATGTCACCACAGAAACTTGTGTCATCCATAAGCTTAAAAGGAGAAATGCTTCTTATTTAGCAAATTGAAGAGTGGAGAGTGATTTATTACTCTCCTCTGATTTTATTTTTCCCTTTCTGTTCTGACTTCAAGCTTAATGACACGTTCATTGAAAGGTGCCCCAAAACACCACAAGAGGATTTTTGTGCATCCCCTGCAACAGCGTTGTTGGTGATAATAATTTCATAGCGCTGGCACAAATTTGCTTTAGATACACATTTATTGCTCCGTAAGGCAGAGAAATCCTGAACAGTTGGGCAGAAATGGCCCTTTGTGTGTTTTCAGTTTCAAAGGGAGCAGTTTCAGTACATGCACTGGGCTTTGCTGGAGCTGTGCCAGGAGCAGCAACTACTGTTATTTTCTGGGTCATGCCCACGCTGTCTGTTTGGTTTGTGTGAAAACATCTGTGTGTTACAACTATAACTTTATTACTGGAAATCTCCTGCCTTTATTTGCTTTCTTTGGAGCTGGGTGGATCTGGCTCCTGACAGAAGAGTACCCAGTTCATCCATGGTTCCGTCCCTCCCTCTCTCCAGTTTCTGTGTCTTAATGCACCTCTTGCTTAGCCTGACCTGGAAAAATATTTGATTATAAAACATGCAAAACTTCCACTTTCCCATTTGAACTCCCCTCCAAAATATGAGGTCTATTAAGGACCTCTTTCAGTTGTTTTTATCCTTAGATTTACCTCATCAATAGACAATATAATGGTTTTCCAGTAGTGCTCTGGAATTCCAGTATGTTCAAGTTGAGCAGTGTTGAAATCTGGGATCTTACTGTGCAAGGATCTGGCTTTGGGAGAATTTCAGAATATTTTTGTTTCAGAATATTTTTATTTCAGAGTATATTTATTGCAGAATGCTGGTACTTACATAATTATATCGTCTTATGTTACATTTATACCTACTCAAACTATTGCTTTATTTCAAAATGATGAACTCCAAGTTTAGAAGTATATTTGGGTAGTTACTTAGCTTTAAAAATTATCAATCAATAATTTTTTCCTATGTTAAATAAAATAGGTGCACAGCTTATTAAGAATATCATTTGTCAATGTTTGCATATGAAGGAAAGTAACGGGCTTTCCACCGCTGCCTTCTGCGGAAAGAAAGAGGAATTTGGAAAATTGAGAAACATTTAGATTTTTGTTTGTTGCATTTTTTGAAATGAGAGTTACTAATCTCAGTGGAGAGCTCTGAGCTGTCTGTTCTTGATGAGCCTGGCAGGCGGGTTCCTGCCAGGAGCTGCTCCGCGGGCACCCTGTGGCTCCACGGGCAGCGGCTCAGCTCCCCGCATCCCTTGGGCTGAGCTTCTCATGACTCCCAACAGATGGTTTGCCTTTAAAGGTCACTTTAACTTTCTGTCCAGGCTGGCTCCTCACTTCCCAGAGCATGCAGCAGAGTTCAGAGCTGGAATGTGGGTTGACATCAGGAATGGAATTTCATGGATTTCTTGTTCACTTCCGGAGTTATCCAACCCAATCTCACCATACCCACTTCCACAACAACTGGCAGGGCATGTTTTAAAGGGGTAGTGCCATGTCAGAACAGAGATTATGTGAGCAATTAGGATGTGGTGGGGTTCTGAATGGCCAGAGACACAATCACTGGGGTTCTAAGGGCTCTGTTTTTGCAAGAATTCAAGATTAAATTTATCCATGCCTATAGGTAGAGCAGTGGTGTCATGTTGTAATAAAAACTTGGATATTATTCTCTGCCTGTACTCTGCTGTGTTCCCAGTCTAGATGTCCCTGCCTAGACTGTTTTTTATGGTCATCTGTTCAGATTTGCATGCATATGTGTGTCTGACCTTTTAATAACCTGGCAGCTCTATCCTAAATTTATTTTCTTTTTGCTCCTCAGAAATAGGGCCCAGTGGCATTAGGAGCTGTTCCACTGACCTTAATGCAATCCCATTAATGCCACTTTCTGCTCTCAGTCATACTCAAATATTAATTAGTAATGGGAGGAAGGTTGACAATAGGAAAATGTAGATTTTTACCACTGCTTGAGGCTGTTCCCTTGTTGATCTGTTCCAACCCATGTCCTTGTGCTCCCCTCTCAACTGCACTTATTGATAACAGCAGGTTCTGGTAGCACTGCAGTAATTTCAATTAACATCTGTAAAGTACCAAAGCAGAGTTTTGTGGAAGACCTTTTATTTATTTCTCAGATTGGGTTCTATCTTGGTTTTGGCTAGGACAAAGTTTTTTTCATTCTGACATGACAGATTCCAAATATACTTTTACAAACTCCTTGTTTCCCTTTCCTCTTTGGATTCCTGCTCCTCATTAAGTTGGAAAGGGATCATAATTTTCCTTTTTAATTTGCTGAAATCGCATGTTCATTGAAGTAAGAGGAAAATATTTATGCAAATGATGCTACCTTGTGACTTTTGATTGTTAAAACATAGAGAAGATAAGTAATTTCTCTGGTAGCTGTAGAATAACTGGTGTTTTCTGTGAGAAATAGAAGCTGTAAATGAAGATTTTTTTTTTTTTAAAGGTCTCTTTCAATTTACTCTCTGCATTCTCTGAGGTCTTATTTTTAATTTTCTTTCTACCTGCCATTATGGAGGCAGAGGTGTGTGGGTCATAGATTGGAGGCTGCAAATGAGTGTGCAACTTATTGCTGGGATTAAATTCCATGGGCCAGCTATTTAATTAGATGTTCCATGTGAATTGGTGTCCTTGATTTTGTATGGCTGTAAGGAAATCCACGCAATGTCATTTGTGAAGTAACTGAGATTATTTTGATTGCGCAGAAATTAATTGTTATTAATGTAATGAAACATTTAAAATATTTAATGCTTTTAAGCAATAGCTGTTGTTTTTTAAATTAGAGTTTCTTTTGCATTTTGTTGAAATAGCAAGAAATAATTGGAAGGTACTTTTGTTTCAGTTAGAGGGTTGTGTCATCAGCTTTAACTGAAATGTACCTCTGCAATTTGATAGCTGCTCTTCCAAAGGTGGAAAACTCTAACAGTGAGTGCAAGAAGAGGTGAGAAATGGTGAAAATGGGGGTGAAAGAAGGACAAGGCTGTCCTGTGTTAGAACATTCTTAGTACAATTTCTTTGCCATGGAGTGAGTTGTTGTTTTAGCTCATAATTGCTATGAGTTTAGATATGTAAGTGTTTTAAAAGGTTCAATATCCAGGTTCTTCTGAAGCAAAAGTATGAGAAGGAAACTGGAACAGCATAGGGAATTCTACAGGGAATTAAGCTGGAGGTGGGGAGAAAGGAACTGACAACTTAAAAGATCCTTTAAGAGCTGCAGCATTATTCCTTAAAGTCTGCTACAATCATATTTTAGCCCATCACTGTTTTTTCAGACTGTGGGGTTTGCATTTGTCACTGTACTGAGAAGCAGGTGCTGAATCTGTTGTGATTTAAATCAGTGACAACAGCTTGTGCTGGTGCAATGGCAGGGATAAAATAATAATATCAGGGATTAAATAACAGCAGGACAAATCCTGGTGTCATCAATACATCCCCCCCTAGTTTGTTCCCAGTTTTAGGCTGTGTATTATCAATTTTACTTGGAAAACAATACAGGAAACCAACTTTGTGAAACCAGACCCTTATCATGACACAGCAGCATCAGTTCAGTGAGTTGATGATGTGATTAACACACACTGTATCAATATACAAACATCTTCATTGATTCCAATCTTCAGAGGGCTCACTGCACTTCAGTCAGATCAGACCAAGAGTAAGCTTTGTAATTGGAATATTAGAGGAGACATGTAAGTGTGAGGAGACAAGAACTTGCTGTTTCTGTCAGGATTTGTGTGTGCTGATTGAGTTGGGAGGCCTCTCTGCCATCTGCTGACACCCTGCGCTTGGACCTGTTTGTCTGCAATCACTGCTGTGCTGAGCTTATCACAAACAATATTGCTCAATTCTGCTGCTGGCATCCAAAGGTGCAGGATTTATTCTGAACCTCTGTTATGCAACACAGCAAACCCAGTTGGATCCCTTTTTTATAGTATTTTTTTTTTTTTTCTGTGAGACTTTGCAAACTGTTGGGTGTTTGATAACCTCTGGCAGTGCTCAGATATCACTCCTGGTGCTGAGTCCCAAGCCAGCTGCTGTGCAGGCTGCTGTGGCTAATTGGTTTCTTTGGGATTGTCTTCACTGCACGGACATTCCTGACACAAATTCAATCTTCCAGCAAGCAAAGGAAACCTAAATCGAGCAGGCTTTAAGCTGAACTGGTTGGCCTGTCTGGAAGTATAAAACAAAGCCTAAATTAGCTCAACAGAAACGGTGTTGTTGAAGTATTCAGTAGTGTGATGGTTGTCTCCTGTGTTGGTCTGATTGGAGAGAAGCTCCAGCACAGTTTACCAACACTTCTGAGGCTGGCAGAGCTCTGAGGGCTCCGTATTTGTTCAGTATGTGGAAAACCCGAGGAGAAAGTGGGGTATAAAAACCAGTCTGTTACTGCCTTTCAGTAGATAGGAATGACATGAGAAGGGTGACTGCAGTGGGAGCAGAGCGAAGCTGCCAGGCTGCGAAGGGTGGGTTAAACTTTAAAAACTCGTGTTCCACATGTACACATTTGTGTTCAGGGAATAAGCACAGCCTTGAGATGGTACACAGCTCACCAGAGATGGATTTTCTTGGTGGCATAAAATTCAATAAAAATAGGAATTCAGACAGAAGGTTTGGCAGGGTGATGTGTGAGTGTTGCTGTACGCTGGCAGCACAGCTGATCTCCTATTTTGTTAGTGACATGAATTTACTTGTGGCAAATCTGCTGCAGCCTGACAAAGTATCAAGGACTTACTGGCTTTTGAGCTGGGAGGATTATTTGTTTGGGAAAATCAACAGACACCTGGTTGATGTTCTTCTGGCTTTCCCTGTGGAAGGGATGTGTGCACAGGGAGAATCTGTGGGGATATCTGATATAACCGATGGTGAGTTTCCCTTTGTAGCTGCATCCTGCTGCTGATAAGTCTGAGGTGAACTTTGATCTTGGGATCATCTGCACTGCAGATTTTTTTACTGAGGCTGCTGCCTTGCCAGGGCTTATTCCCATGAACAGTAATTAATTCTAATTATTGTGAGGTTCGTGGACGTGGAGTCCTCGTTCTTATATTTGATCTGGGTGTATCTCACCTCACACAGAGAAACTGTGAGTGGACATCTTCCTGAGACTAAAGTCAGGGTTTTTAGCTGAAGTTAAGAAGCAGATTGTGCTCACTGAGATGCGTGAAGGGTCACAAGAATCCGGGAATGTGGAAGATATGCAACTCAACCGGCTTCCCAAATGGTAACATTTTGGTTGCTGCAGCGCTGGGCTTGCAAATCAGGATGCACAGGCAGGAATTGGCTGCTTCTCTCTTATGCAGAGGGTAAATGCTTCACTTTCTTGTGAGATCCAACCTTCCGTGTGGTCCCTGGAAGAATCTGAGTTTATATCCCCCATCAACAAGGCTGTAGAGAGGAGTTTGCAGCCTGAGCACAGGCTGGAGCAAGGAAGAGGAGGAGGGTGTTCCACGAGAACCGCGCAGGACCAGGATTCCTTTAATAAAGCTGCTCCCCTGGCTGGCTGGTGGCTTCTTGAACACATTGTCAGTGCATTAACAGGTCAGACAGGTTCTGCCCGAAAAGAACATCCAGACCAAGAGTTCTTTTATTTGTAATTACCAGAGTGGATGAAAGCAAGGCGTGGTCCTTGGCCCGGCGAGGAGAGTCAGGATCTGACTGGCTTCTGTGCCTCCAGGGAAATCTCATCTTCCTGCCTGGATTTCTCCAGCTGCCATAGAGGTGGATACTTGCCTCAGGTGAAATCTGAATGTATTCATGCTTGTGAGGTTCCTCGCAGATAGAAGTTCTGTGCATGTAATATTTCTAATCTATTGTCTGTATTAGATTTTAGAGAATTCACCTTTTCAAAAATAAAAATACATGGCTTTGGTCTAGGTGCGTTCTTTCTTCTCTTTGTGGAAAGTAACTGGAACATACAATAATTTCTTCCATTGTGTTATGGATGTTTAAGTATCTGGCTTCAGAGAAAGCTCAAGATAGTGAATTTGTTCTGAGACAGAAGATATCTTCATGGCTGAGTGCATTTGATGAATGAGACACCTAAGAAGAAAATGTATTTTGACAGTCTATCCATCTGCACTTTTTAAAAGTTGCTGTGTTCTGCCCAACCCAAACATTTTGGCGCTGCACGATTGGCCTTCAAAAATGTTCAGTTCAAAGGTTTTCACTAATTTCCAGTTCTGAGCTTGTGGATTCACTTTGAGGCCTAATTTACATGATTATTTTTTTCTATCTGTTAGATTTAAAAGCTGAAAAAACATTAACATAAATTGTATGCAATATCTTCAGGTGCTCAGGGGAGAAAAGGGGCTTTAAGAAAAGCATCAGTATTGCAAAACTTTGCAATATTATGAAGTTGCAACATAAAGAACATGCAGGAAAAAAAGGAGCAATACTCTTTAAACATGTCTGTATTTTATTACACTATTTATCCTGAAAACAGCTTCCTAAGGCATGTCATGGTAAAGAGCAGAACGTCTCCAGCTCAGGACTTTTGGCTTTTTGTTAAACTCTGCTTTGTAACCTTTTTGCTGCTGCTTCTTTTAAACCAGAAGCACAGCAAAGCAGCTGAGCTGGGAGTGCTGGGAGCACCAGGCTGCTCCTGGGGTGTGTGTGTGTGAGCATTTTGGAGCTCATGAACAGTTACTCAGGGCTGCTCACACACCTGGCAGCCGCTCTTGCTCCAGACACATTTCCAAGGCTGACATAAACTCAATATTAAGGTCGTAAACTGGGAGCTTTTGATTCTGAGGCTCCACTGCCTGACTTTGATGCCTGGCTGCAATGCTTGTTGGTGCACGCCGTGTCTCTCTGCCTCTTGGTTTATCATTGTTCCAGCAAATCAGCGCTTCACACCAGGGATGTGACTCCTCATTTAATTGTCCTCGCCCAGCCCGAGCACTCATTTTCATATGACAGTTCAATTTCTCCAACTTCTGGAAGCAACAAGCCCAGAATTCTTGGCAATAGTCTGATTTACGTAATTAGCTCAGCTCACCACCTACAGCTGATTTTTTTTTTTTTTTTTCTTGCTTGGGAGCTGGGATTTGTTTATAGGGGAGTGGCGTCTTTATCAGAAGGAGCTGCTGGGACCATTAGGACTCTTCTGCTTCTTTAGCCACCAGTCCTGTCACAAAATAATGCCTTTTTTACCATTTCTTCTGGAAGGAGGAGGATGTGAACTCCAGTATACTCAGGACATCTCTTTTTCCAGCTTTTTTGGAAAGAAGGTGGAGTATCACTGAGTTAGAGAAGCAAACATTGCTTATCTTGAGCTCACGTATCTGAGAGCACCTGCAGCTCGAGAGAAAGGAAATTAAAGGTCAAGAGGAAAAGGACCAAGACAGGGAGAGATAAGGAGGCAGTCTGAGAGTGTGATCTGTCACTTCAGTTTGGGGATCTCAGTGTCCCATGACCGAGTAGCTTTTGGTGCTGTCCTGTGGCTCCAGAGCTGCCAGGAGCCAGAACCAGGGGAGCTGAGCAGCTGTGGCTGATTCAGAGGGAAACAGGGAATTTTTAAATCCTGGGTCATGAAGAATTAATCTTTGATTGGGAAATTGTGGTGAGAGAGGATGGGGGGGCTCCGGGTAAGGTGGGATTGCTGGGAAAAGTTCTTCGTTCAGGAAGAGAGGGATGGGATTTAGGGTGTCTGGAGAACACATCTTGAGGAAGGGTGTTGAGATTGTTGGAAAGAGAGGGAGAGAGAGAGGAGCTTGTAGGTGAGTGGAAGGGGGTGTTAAGATGGGAAACCCTTGAAAAGGCTGAGGAAATTTTGAGGACGTTGTGGAATATTTGTGGCATTTGGGAAAAATTGGATTTCGGGAAGTGAAGGGGTGGTAGATGTGAGCCTTGGGGGAAAAAACTGATCTGTACCCATAAATCTGCAGCCCCCAGGCTTTTTTTTTTTTTGTGGGTAAAATTTGGGAGTCGTGATCCTTTCCTCTCTGGGTTAAAAACAAGCAAGTGCTGAAACATGGCAAAGCTTGGGTTGTGGTCACTGCAAATTCCTGCAGCACCTGGGATTCCTCATAGCCTTGAGTACAACCTGTGGCATGGGCAGTGCTCACCAGAGGGAGATTTTGATGACTTTTTGGTAAATTAAAAGCCAACATTTGGGGTTAAAGAACGGTCCCTTCTGCTAAAGGTGGTGAGGGATGGTTGTGAGATCCCTAAGAAAAGCAGGGTAGAGCTGGCAGAGGGGAAGTGACAGGAAATGCAAATAAAGACTTTACTGTTTTGGCAGAAAGCTGGAAGTTAATAACAAATAAGTGTCTTTTTTAATGCAAAACATGAAAAAAACCCTTCCCCCCCCCCCCTTTTTAAAGTGAAAACAGCACAAGCACAATAAGAAAAGCTAGCATTGATTCCAGTGAAAAACAGCTTTGGTGGAGAATTTTCAGCATTCTCTAGGTTTCATTTTTGGAAGGAAAAATGTCTTGCCTTGTGTAGCTGTGGAAATGGAAATGGTGACTTTGATCCTTTGGAAAAAGGGTTTCAGCTCCCATTCACTGTCAGGCCTTGTCCTGGCTGCAGAGCAGCAATGTTGGAAGGTTGTGTTTTGGAACAGGGAGGGCTTGGCTACTTTTGTGAGGTTTTTTCCTATTATTTCTCTCTTTCTGAGACCTGAATTTGTACTTTTGGACAGCAAGGGCATTCTCTGCAGTATTCATTTAGTGGAATTAATACAATTGATAACGTTCCACTTGTGTCCTACAGAGCACTGCACACATCTGTGTGTGTGTGAATAAATCAGATACAGTTAAAACTTACTCTTCTTGTGTTAATAAACAATGCAAGGGCATCACCTCATTGTTCTTTTTTCTTCTATTGATCCAGAGGATGCTCCTCAGCATCCTGAGCAAAGGTTCTCTGGGTGGCTGGGTTTGTGTGAGCACTGCAGTTTGGGATAAGTGAGAGTGTGTTTAAGGTTGGGCAATTTTTTTTTTCTTGGTGTGGTAAAAAATATTATTAAGGTCAAATACTTTTTCAATAATAGAGAACAAGACCCTCAATTGGAAAAGAACAGCCTTAGAGCATGAATGAAATTTCATTTAAATTTAATGGACTAGGTTGCAAGTTTTATAATTGGGTTTTGCAATAGGTACTTATTAATATTTTAATCTTAATATTTAGGATAAGTAATTGCTTTAATGTGTAGAAGCCAAAATTATTCTGTTTTGTAAGAAAATGGGTGATTGATTTTAGTGCATGGGACAGCATTGGGAATCCTGGTTTTATCTCATTTATAAGGTAGTTCTAATTATTGTAATATTCAGTCTGTGTGCAAGCAAGGTCAGCTCCATAGATTTACATATGTTGACATCTAAGCTCAATTAGGCCCTGTGTGTGTATATATATTTATATTTTAAAGAGTATATTTTATGTCTTGCCAAGTGAGCTATAAGGGGAAATGTTTTCAAAGACTTTCGTGATCTTGGAGCTCTCGTGATCTTGGAGCTCTCTGCTTTATTTCTAAACCCTGTAATTAGTGGCTTCTGGAAACTGGATTTGCTTCTTCCCAAAGCTGAGGGATATGCACAGTAATTTTGAAATCTAACCTCTAAACAAGGTCTGGCTCCTAATTTTCCTAAGTTAAAACTTGTTCAGATGCCTGAGCATCAAGCTGACTTAAAATAGTTTTTTTTTTTTTCTTTAGTACTCTCTCTTTTTTATTATTTTCCTTTTTTTTTTTTTTATCCCCTCATATTGGAAGAATACAAAGTAATTTCTTTGCCCTGCTAACACAGTGTCAGGGCATGGCAATGTTTGCACTTCACTGTTTGCATCTGGAGGCTCTGGTGGTGTTTGAGACTCTTTGTAGTTCAAGTTGAATTATGTTTGTGATTATCATCAACCCTTCAGAAATTTAAATTAGTATGCAAATAACAGAAAAGATTATCAAGTTTTTAATTAGCATGTAACAACTTTTCCACCCAGATAAACTAGATTGATCTGTTGTGTGTGCTTTAGCTGCATTTTTGAAGTGTTCTCAGCCCAGCCTAAGAAAAAACAAAAAGAGAAATACTACTGCAAATTGTGAGCTGCAAGATACCATTGAAAAATGGCAAACATTCTTGATAAATCAGAGGCTTCACACAGCACCTCTGTGAATATTTTATATATTCACTCAAACTTAAATGTGGTTGTTGCCAAAAAACCCCTACAAGCCCCAATGGGATCTCAGGGAAGCTCTGTCTGTGCCCTGCCTTGGATCCTGCCTTTCCTGGCCCCAACTCCCACCTGAAAAGGGCTGTGGAAGGACAGCAGGTGTGTTTAGTTTGGGGTGGGAGACAAATAGTTCTTGCTAATGAGGGCAGGTTTTAATTCACCAAAAGCTTTTTGGGTTGATAAATACCTTGGAGTTTTCTGATCTGGTGTGAAATAGCTGGTCCTAAACTGCTAAATATTTACAAACAAGTGATCTGAAATTTCTATTTACCATCACAGTGATGTTTAAAACCTCTGTGTCTTTGAGAAAGTGAGTAGTACAGCATAAGAACTGCAGTACAGAATAAGAACTGCGCTACAGCAAGGCATTTAAAAAAAAAAAAAAAAATTTAAAAATCCATCTGCCAGTCCAGACAAGTCATTACCATCTATTCCTGGGCCCTACAAGTGCTTGCAGCTCTAGATATTTTCAGGCATCACCATGTTTTTGGTTTCCCTGGCGTTTTGTTCAGTGGGAACTGAAGCCAGGCTCTCTGGTGGCCTGGTCCTGCTGGGAATTCCTAAGTTAGCTGGCAGTGTGTGACACACACACTCATAAACAGATTTCCTCACTAGACCATGCTGTGTTTGGTGTTTTTAAGCAGCACTGCCTAAGTTTAGGGTATGACAAGAATGGTGGAATATACACATTCTTTTGTTACAAGTCAATACTGGGTGTAAGCCTACTGTTTCAGTCTTGAGAAGCTCCAGTGATAATTTTGTGTTCTCTAATGTCTGACACGTTGGTGAAACCTTTAACTGGGGGACAGGTAAAACAGGAAGGAAGGCACCAGCTTTAGCTCAGAGATGCTCTGCCTGGTAGGGCTTTCTTTAATTTTTTATTTATTTTAAGGGAACAGCTAGTTTGGTGTGATTAAAATCTATTTGCAATGCAACTTTATGACTTGAAAGAAAAGTGGAAGAATGCACATCGGGAAGAATGTGTGGTTTGATCTCTTCTGTTCACTGGTGCAGTTGTGAGTACTTAATGCTTTGTAAGAAGTGTGTAAAGTTATGTTTTGTGGTGTCTGACTCACTGAGGGAAGAGTTGTGTTTGCTCTCTGTGGATCTCAGAGGCTCAGCTGTGAGATTGCTGCTTGCAAGGAACTTGAAATGTCATTTTCCTTGTGGTACTTTTCTGGACTTGCTGCGTGCTCAGTCCATTTTAACTGTATTTCCTCATCACACCTGAATGGATTTCAAAGCAAACACCCCATCTCGCTTCAGGGAGAATTCTTATTTTCCTTTTCTCCTGTGAAATCCATTCTAACAGAAATGTGAGAACTGGGGTGGTGAGAGCAGCAGTGTTGCAGTGGAGTGTGCAGAAAAAGAGAAGCCTTTTCCTTCAGGCACATCGCCACCTAGCAACCCTCAACTCCAATGCGCTCCTTTCCTAGGGAAAGAAAAAAGGCAAAACCTGTTTTTAAATGTTCTTGCTTTATTCCTCCACCTCCTCCTCGGTGTGCATTGAGGTTTCAGTAGGTGCCTGTCTGACCTGAGGAGCTGCAGCTGATAATTATCCACTCAAAAATGGAATGATACTGAGCAGCACTGTGTGGCCACACAGACATATCAGAGTGTGTCTCACCTCTAGAAAGCCTATTTTTTCCTCTCAGTTGCTGAACTGGTCGCTGTTTCAATAGTAGCTCTCTGTGATGATCTTCATGGGTGGAATTTCAGTTGTCTCCCATCTGCGGGGTTGATTCTTGGCCAGTGTTGCCCATTTTCCCCCTGGAAGATGATGTGGAGTGCAGGCACCAAAGGAATTTTATTTTCTCAGGCTCTTCAGCACTGCCTGAGGCAGCAGCACTTGTGAGAGAGCAGAGGGACAAGAGGGTGGAGGAGGGCAGAGAAAAGGCAAAAAAAGCGCAACTCCCTGTATGTTTGTAATGTTCAAATGCTCTAAAACCCATATAAACTCTCACTGTCAAATCTGACATCATAGGCTTGATATATTGAGACTTTTTTCCCCTACAAAAATTCAGTTAAACAAATAATATCCAGTTGTAAGGATTTATTTTTATATTAAGTCCTGTTATTGACAGTGGTGATTGACCTGCTCTTTTTTGTTTTCCTTATTTTGCTTTTTGTGCCTCAGAACACTTCTGTGGTGAGACACTGTTGTGTGCAGACTGAATTTTTGCTGTCTGTGTTGAAGCGCAGCAGATCCCTGAGAGGCTGAGGTCTGTCCCCTGCTCTGTGGGATAATGAGACTGAAATCCCATGTAAATCCCACCGGAGCCCGCGGCTTTCCCGTTACCTCTAGAGGCTGCTGTTGTGTTAAAGTTCAGTGGGTTCACGGCGGATCCCAGATCTGGGATTCGCTGCCTGCCAGGAGGAGGGAGGGTGCAATCCTAGAGGAAGTACTCCAGACAGTGTGAGGCAGGGATACCACAGCACGGAACTGTGTCTGCAGCTATCGGGATGTAGAAGGAATTGATAAAAAATAGCCTTTTTTCTAACCCACCGATGCTGCATTGATTATTGGTTTCAGTTCGGTGGAAGGACGCTCAGATGGATGAGCAGCAATCCGAACTGAGAATTTGCTGACAGGAAATAAGTACTTTACAGTGACCCTGTCACTATTTGAGGTCAATGCCTGCTGGATTTGGATTTGTTGAGCTGATACATTTTCTTCCAAAGACAGTTTCCCTAAGAATGGATCTTGGGTTTAAAATGTAATATGAGATAGGTTTACATTGATAATTCCCCCCACTCTTTCAGTAGGCATTGCCTTGTTTTCAGCATAGATATTTTAATTTAGAAGTTCAAAAAGCTCCCGGTGTTTGGTACCAGTTTATGATTATTTGTTGTGAAGCTTGCTCGTTATGCAACATTTGACAAGTCTGATCAGAGTGTGCACTGAAATGCTGAAAGCCATTCACTTAACAGGGATCATTATTGCCCAAAAACCTGCACACCAGTGACTGCTGGTCTAATAAAGGAGAATTAACTCCTTTATTAATGTCTGGACAGCACTGAGTAGTCAGTGGTTTGTGGACAACACCCAACCATGCTTTTCCAAACAGCTTGGAGAAATATGTAACTTTAAATATAGAGGAGAATTCAAATTGGACTTGGAATTGTAATGCCCATGTGCACCCCTGTCTAGTAGGGCACTGCTTTAAATCAGTTTAAATAGTGCTTTCTTTTCTTCCTCATCTCCTGCACCTCCCACAAAAATTCAAGTATTTTAAAGTGAAAAGATTAAATACTTCTTGTCCTTCCCAAGCATCCAATTCAGGTGAATTCAGGGATGCTCTCTATGTTAAAAACTGTACATATCAAAATATTGTTCCCAAAATTGGTGAGGAGCTTGCATTTCATACTGAAGAAGCGTGCCTCTCTTTTTTTTTAATGATGTACGTGTGGATTTTTATTGCTGTTTATATCTTAGAGGGCTCAGACTTCTCTTGATGTCTTGAACAGACAGCTATTTTAATTTGATGGATTGGTGTAGAGTATCTCTGTGTATGCACAATATGCAAAACTTCTAGTGCCCTGCCTAAAAATCACCATATTCTACTCTTTATTAAAGGTATTTCTATTTTTAGAAAATAGCATGGGCTGCTTTGGTCTGTGTGGTTGCAACTTTTGCAGAACAACTGCAACTTTTTATTGGATACCATTCAAGAAACGTGCTGTTACCTCAGCACTGTGTATCTGAAGTGAGGAGAAACCTTTCTTATGTTCTAGGCAAACTTCTTTAGAATATTCAGTAGATACTAGCAGTAAATTTAAACCACCTGTTCTCACTGAAATATCCAGAGCATTCAAGCAGTAACTCTCAAAATGTCACCCTGTGGCTTGGCTCTGTCATGTCCTACCTTCCCCTTCTTGAGCAGAGGGGAGAACTTCTCAGGGTGCAAATGAAAGTGTTTTAGTGGTTCTCTCCGTCTGCCCTTGTGTGTACCATGAAGATTCTCTATTCCAGACAGGCAGGGATGAGCCGTGCTCCAAGCTGAAGAGGGCAGAGGGAACATTAGGACTCCAATAGCTTTTTTAGTTTCTCTTGGAGCAAACTTCCCCGGGGTTTATTTCTCTTTTTGTATCAACCCCAGACTTGAGGTGCTGATCAGCCGCAGGAAATGCAAACCGGTGCCCATGAGGTTCGCGCATGCTGCCACCCTCCCAGATGTTCTGCCCTCCCAGATGAGTCGCACACATCTGTCTGAGCAGGCTTTGTGCTCCAGGTTGGGACTGCAGAAGGGCATCATCGGTGGGTTAGAAAAAAGGCTATTTTTTATCAATTCCTTCTACATCCCGGGATGAGAGAGTTGCAGCACCAGTCTCCATCATTTCTGTCACCTCAACTGGAGCTTTGGCAGCTGCTAAAGATCCAGAGCCCGGAACGTTTAACCACTAATAGCCCTTGAAAAATCCGATCTGCCTGTGCCCTGGTGGAATTGTAGCAATGTGCGCGATGCCTGTTTATATGCATGGAGAGAAACCTTTTTAAACTGTTTATATACAAACTATATACATGGGGAAATGGCCACTGGCTCACGCCTTTTATTTTAATTGTCTCTCTCATTCCTGTGATTCCATTTATCATTCCTGCGATGCCATCCTGCCATTCCATGGCTGCTGGTCTGTCCTCTTGCTGTAGAACCGCATTACTTCTCGCTGTAAGGCACTGAGGCCGTGCTGGGGGGTGAAACAGGCGTTGGAGAGGCAGCATTAGTTTGAAACAGAGGATCAGCATCCGCCCCCCAAAGCTGCCGCGCTGCCGCCCGTGCCCGGGGGAGGCCCCTCAGCGCCGCGGCCGCCGCTTCCTCCCCTTCCAGCCGCCTCCTCCTCCCGCTGCTGCCGGGCGGTGTTTCCTGTGCGAGCGGCTCTGACGCGGCCGTGCCTTCCCTCCTCCTCTCCTCTCCTCCTCCCTCCCTCTCTGCCGCCCCCCGCTCCGCTCGGGAGCACAAAGCACCCCGGGCACGGCAGCGCCTGCGCGGGGCGGGCCGGGCTCTCGGCGGAGCGGGCTCGGGGCCCGCGGGCAGTGCCGGCCACTGCCGCTGTCAGCGCCGGCGCTCGCAGCGGGCTGCGCCTGCGGACCTGCCCTCCTCCCTCCCTGCCTGCCCTGCCCTGCCCTGCCCCGCCGCCTCTGCTTTGCTTTTACACTCTTATTTTTAATTATCATTATTTTTTAATTTTTTTTTTTTTTTTTTTTGAACTGGGAAGAACTCCGCACGGCCCCCCCCTCCCCCGGCCCCCCCTCCGCTGCGCAGCGCGTTCCCCTCGGCGGGCTGGCAGCGGAGCGAGAGCGCTCGGAGCCCGCTCCCCCTTCCCGACCCGCTCCAGGCTGGGCCTCTGCTGGAGTTTGGAAGCCGGGAGCGCTTCGGCACCGTCTGCCCGGCCGCCTCCCCCTCCCGGAGCCGCTCCTCTCCGCCAGCCCGATAAATGCTGTTTATGAGGATGGACCTGTTGAACTACCAGTACTTGGACAAGATGAACAACAATATCGGCATCCTGTGCTACGAAGGTAATGGTGCCTCTCCACGGGAAATCAGTGGTGCCCTCGCACGGGGAGGGATGGATGGATCCCTTCGTCGAGCGGTGCTCGCTGTTGTTTGTCAGCGGGGATGTTTTCGGAGATCGCCGGTGCGGGACGCCCCGCGGGCTGTTGTCAGAGCTTTGTTTCAGGGCAGGGATTTCTTTCTTTCCATTTGAGGGGTTTTTTTTTTCTGTTCATTTATTTATTTATATATATATATATATATTTTTTTTTTTTTTTTCACAAGCCGCGTTTTCAGCGCCAGCTTTACTTTCCCTCGCCGGCCGCATTGCTGGGACTAAAGGCCGGGCTGGCGGGCGGGGGTTTGTCCGTCTCTCCCACCGCCGCGGGGCCGGGTCGCGGCCGCACACGTGTGGGCCCGGCCCGGCCGCTGCCGGGGCCGAGTGTCCGGCGTGTCCCCGCGGGGCCGTGGCCATTGTTCGGCCCCCGGAGCCGCCTCCCCCAGCGCCGCCCCGGCCTGGCCCCGCCGGCCTTACACAAGGCCCGCGCTGCTGGAGCGCGGCTCCCGGTGCCCGGCGGGGCCGGCCCGCGCTCCTCGCCCGCTGCCGGCGCTCTCGGCCCTGCTGGGAAGGCGCCTGAGGTAACAGGGCTAAATCAGTTTCTTAATCTTCGCGGAGTTTTCTCTACGTGCGGCTCGGAGAAGTGGTTATGGCTTGGCTCTGCCTGCAGAGAAAGGCACCGCTGAGCTAATTCGGCTTGGCAGCGGGGCTGGTTTTGCTGTAGCCACACACAAGCACGGCGAAAAGCGCTTTTTTTTTTTTTTTTTTTTTTTTTTCTGATTCAGCAGGAACGTTTTCCATGTTCGTTTGGAAAATAAACTTGCTGGAGTTGTCAGGAAAGAAACAATGCGGAGCAGGCACAGGGCAAGGAGATTTCTGTTCACACTGCTCAGAAAAAGGCCAGGCCAGAACACAGGCAGCTGAATCTCACTTTGGAAATTACAGTCTTTTCTGTCCCTTAAATCAGCACGGTTTCTTCCCTTCAGGAAGTGGAGGGGCTCCCTGTTGTACTGTTAATATCTTTGTTTCTCCTTTTATTCCTTCTTTTTCTTTCCTGCACAAATATGTATATATTCATTTGAGTAAAGCTCTTTTACAGAAGATTGAACTGAATAATACAGAGCTGGGATTCAATGGTCCCAACTTCTTTCTTATCCCATACTTTCTTTGTTAGAGCAAGAACACTAGTTAAAAAAAAAAAAAAAAGGAAAAGGAAAAACAACCTTCAGGATCCTTTAACTTTCTAATTTCAGGACCGTTTAAATTTTTCACTGCTTGCTCCCTGCAGTAATTAGTGTTTTCTTTGGAAGCAATTGATAACTTCTGGTGAAGACCATGGAATTTTATGCAAAGCTTTATTTACATAATACATCTTTCTGAGTGTTTTGTTAAGTTTTGTTGATCTGTAGTTTTGGCTCATTAGTTCAATTCATTGTAATTATGCTTAACATTTATGGAAGATTCTTTCCAGCCCCCTTTTTTTCCCCACCTCTTCTCCAGTAATTGTTATTTAACCAGATCTTAGCTTTAATGGTTCAAAAGCAAAAGAACAGCTAAAGGAATACACTCTACTAGAGCAGTTTTTGTTTAGGTTAGACATCTGTTGCTATTTTCCTTATTCTGGAAGTTAACATTTTTAACACTAAAATAAACACACACAAAATCAAGAAAAGAAAAGCAAAACTTCAGTGGTGTTTATAGCGAGGTGTTTATATCCCAATGGTTTAAAAAGTATAAACACTGGCAACATCTGCTCTGAACTCAAAGGGTGTTTTAGAGATGCCTACAGATCTTCCAGGCCTCTGCCATGGTATTTATTTTATAAGTGAGTTGTGTCAGCAGTGATGGATCTTGTCTTTCCAGGAACACTGTTGCAGCAGTTACTATATTGACAACAAAACGCCCTTTCAAACTCAATTAATTAGGATTTACTGAAGGCCACACTTGAACTACTTATAAATTGATGCCTTCCTGAAAAGTACTTTTGAAGATACAGGATAAGATACAAATACATTATGTGATGGGAAAACAGGTTTGAAATTTCAGAGGAAAGAAGGATGGGCCTGTAGGCCACAGGAAATAGATGTGTTCCTTATTCCTTTAGATTCCCTCTTGAAACACTTGGTTTTGTTTTTTGAGATGGTGGGTATGCTGGTGAGATGGGTCAGTAGTGTTTTATGAAGTTTACTGGTGGTTTTACTCTTTCAGCTCTGGCACTGCAACTATTGGATTTGCAGCTGCAGCCTGTGCACGAGAGATGCGTTGGTACCTAAGCAATAAATAGGGAAAGTTCCTCCACCGTGTGCCTTTGGCAACCCTTTAGTTCAACATGGAGCAGAGCAGTGTAATTTGCATCCCGAGAGGAGTCCTGCTTTTTCTTGCCCAGCAAGAGTCACAGATAGCAATTTGTTATCTGTGAGCTGCAGGCTGCTGAGTTAATGCCAGCCCTGGAGAGCCTTCCCTGGCTGGGAGGGGCTGGAACCTCCCAAGAACCTCATCTCCTGCTGTTCCTAAATCGTGCCATTCATGATCAAGGCAACTCCAGCCATGGAGTTTCCAGCACAGAAACAGTGTCCAGGTGCTGTTTGGGTCATTAAACACGTTTCTGATCTTGCCTTCCTCTCTGGGGGAAGAGGAAAAATGGTGATAACATAGATGGGATCTGCCTTGTGGGCAGCAGGGTGTCTGCTGGGGCTGGGCTGGGAGTGGCAGATCTGGAAGTTCTCCCCATTAACTGTTCAGAAGGGAGGCTGTGCTGCAGATTTAGCTCTGCAGGTGGAACCTGACCTGAGGTTGGCTGTTTTCTCAACCATGGGATGATTTCTTTTATTGTTTTGTTGTGAGGTTGGTAAAACACTGGCACAGGTTCTCCAGAATGGCTGTGGAGTCTCCACCTTTGGAGATACTCAAATCCCACCTGGAGCCCTGAGCATCCCAGCCTGGCTGAGACTGGTTTTGAGCAGGAGGTTTCTAGGTGATCTCTAGAGGTCCCTTTTAGCCTCTTGGAAATTTCTGCACACTCATGTAATTAAAACAGCCAGGAAAAGGATTGTAACCAGGGATGAGGGGGAAGAGTTTCTGAGAGGGGGTCCATAACTCTGAAGCCCAGATAAAGCCATTTCCTTTCCTGAAGGTTGTTTGTTTTACACTGATAATTTGTATCCTTTTGAGGGTTTTCTTAACCTTATTACTAGTTTTGAGCCCCCATGATGTCCCATGATAATATCAAATCCACCTGATGCTTTTGGAGGAATATCTGAATTTCAATGAGTTGGTGTTTTTTTTGACAAGTTGCGTAAAGAAGACGTTTGAGTTTTGTCTCCCTCCCCAGTGAAAGAAAATTTTTAAATCATTCAAATGGGATTGTTTAATCCTCACCAATGGAAAATGAGTTATATTAGTGATGATTGACCATTTCAGGCAATATATTGTAATATATTTGGTGCAATAGGAAAGAAAAGAAGAAATAATTGGAGAATCGTTGCCTTGGCATCTGGATGCTTATCTTTATGTGAATACATCTGATATTCTTCTACTCAACATTGCTGCCAGTGATCAACAACGGCCAGTTTAATGAGGAGTGCTTTCATATCATTGTTTTCTTCCTAATGAGCTCAGGGACATCAGAAAGCTCCTGGGAGCCCTCGCTGAGGTGCAGAGGCCAGGGAGCAGCACCATTCTGAGGCAGGCTGGCATTCCCAGTGCTTCCTATCAAATGACAGGCATTTGATCCGGGCAGGTATTCAGGGCTGGAACAGCTGCATCTTGTTTTGTGGTGGAAACTCATTTAACTCCAGCTCGATATTCTTTCTCAGCCCGGTGTGTGAGGTAATGGAGTGCTCAGAGTTAAACAAAACAGAGCACAGGTGATCCTGCTCTTTGACTCCAGGGCTGTCCAGCGAGTTTTGGCTCCTGGTTTCCCACGGAATATGCATGAGGAGGTGCAGTCTCCAGGCAGATTTGTTTCATTCTGTTGTTTATCCGAGGGAGTGTACAGATGGTGGTGTGTTGGAAGGCAGATTTCTGCCTTCCTTCCTCTCTCTCCCAGTTTCAGATGCTCTGGGTTATTGCTGCATTCTCAGGGCTGGAACTGCTGTGCTGGGAGAGGCATAAAGAAATGCAATAAGATGCTAAGAAATCCCCCAGGCGTGTTACGAGACTTGGAGCACTCAAAATAGTTATGCAGAGTTCTCTGGACAGTCTAGAAGACTGGGATTTTTGGTTTTTGGTTTTTTTTTTTTAATGAAGAAAATTGGATCCAGACTTCTAGAAAAACACCCCTTTTCGGTTTCAGGACAGCTTTCATTAGTTAGTGGCATATTACATAATTATTTCACTGACTTCCTGTAATGCTGGAGTGTTCTTGGCTTGCAGAGCTGAGTGTCCTCTCAGGGCACTGCAAGGCATCCTGAATATGTGTCTGTCTTCCCCAAAAGGCCACTTCAGATGTTTGCTATCAGAGGCACAGATTCTGCTAACTTCATTTGCTTTTTAATGAAATGCAACGTGTTTTCTTAAGTTCTAAAGAAGAGTTTCCATCAGCTCTCTCTGCTGACCTTGCATTTTTCTCTGCGTTTGTAACATCAGTTTCTCCTATTAACTCCAAAGTTTGGGTTAGTTTCTAAATATATAAAATGGCTTTAGCACTGTTCTTCTGCTAAGAATGGGATAAGAATCTCCTTCACGGCGAATTAAGTGTTCTTACTTGTAATGCAGTGTAAAATTTCTGTTCAAAGCCGTGTAAATTAAGATGCACCTACAGAATGTTCCCCATTTATAGACCATTCTGTGAGTTTTGCTTTTTCAATCTCTTTCATCTTCAGGAAAAAACAAAGAGCCCCAGCTTCACAGTTGGGCTTTTCTTACTCATTTCCTCCTAGCATGAAGTTGGGAATATCCTCTTCAGTACTGACATCAAAATTCAGTTTATTTTCCTCGTTCATCAAAGGCAGGATAGATTTAGGTCATACTTAACCTTTTTTTTTTTTTCCCCTGGAGTTCTGTTGTTCTCGCCCTGGATGCTAGTTCAGCATTTGTACTGAGAACTCAAACAAGGAAATTAAAAACCCAAATATAATAGAGTGTTATCCCACAGCTTTCAGTAGATAAGATAAGCAGCATATTTTTTTCCTGAGATAAAAGGTAGTGAGGTTTGTAGCAGTAAGTTGAATTCTGTGTTAATGAGCAATTTGCTTAAAGGCTGTAACTTGTTACTCACAAGTCAAATTTGTTACAGTGCCAGGTCTCTTTGGATATAAATCCAGGGATTTTAGGAGACATTGAAAAAGCTTAAATTGCTCCAGAGTTTGAACAATGCACTGTATTGTATGGAGAGCTGTTAGAGAAAAAATAAAGCTTAAACAACAGTCTTCATTGTGTGGCATCTAAAATTATGAATGAAAAAGTTCATCCATATGTATTGGCTTTGCCTTTTTTAAATATCTGCTTTGCATGAAAATAGTTGTCTATTAATTTCTTCTTGAGGTTTAATACAGATGGGCCTTTATATTTGATTTTGGCTGAATAGACTACAGAGTTTGAACATGCTGCATGCAGACAGAGTGCCAAGCAATTTAGCAAAGTTGTTTACACTAACAATAATCCAGCAGGACAGAGCCTATAATTTCTCACTGATAATAGTGTGAGGTAGTGGTGAACACAAGTTCCTGGAGGAGTGTTTACAAAAATGGCTTTATACTTCCTCAGTGTTGAAGAACCGTGAGGGGTTTGGGGTTGAATTCCTTCTTTAAAGCCAGCCAGCTTTTCCTGCAGCCTGTATCATCTCCCTGGAAATTGCTCCCCAGATCAGCACGGATAGCTGCACACACAGGGGCATTGTTTGTCCCTGCCTTTGGGGAGAACTGTGGGATGAGGCTGGAGGACAGGAACAGACTCCCTCTGGATTTCCTGGAGGCAGATTTCCTCTGGTGCTTCATCTCACAGCTTTTTTAGGAGTTCTCACTCCTGTCCTACAAGTGGGCTCAGCGGTGTGTGGAGCTCGGGGAGCACTGGTGTGTGTCCTGGGAGGGATGGGGGGAGACGGATCCTTCAGGGCACTGAACAGGCAGTTGAGCTCTTAATTAGGGTTATCTCTGTCCACTTGTAAACCTCATGTCACAGATGGATGGAGCTGGAAGAGGTTTGGTCTTAATAGTAGGAGTAGTCTGGCACTGGTTGTAGGGTAAGGCGAGCTTGGGGGACTTTAGTTCTCAGAATCACAGAATATCCTGAGCTGGAAGGGACTCACAAGGACCATCAGTCCAGCTCCTGGCGCTGCACAGACCCCCCAACAGCCCCACCCTGGGCATCCCTGGGAGCTCTGGCAGCCTCGGGGCCGTGCCCATTCCCTGGGGAGCCTGGGCAGTGCCCAGCACCCTCTGGGGGAAGAGCCTTTCCCTGATCTCCAATGCAAACCTCCCCTGATGCAGCTTCAGGCCTTTTCCTTAGAAAAGGTCATTGCTTGTTAAGAAACATCTCAGTGCAGCTTCTTGTGCAACCTTGGTGCAGTTGAGGTACCCGGCACCACCACAGCACTGGCTCCAGCCAAAGAAAAAGTCACCCAGAAACCTCGGTGAGGTGATGGGATTGCATCAAAGATCTTCAGAGATCTAGTTTTAATAGGAGTGGCAGTCCTTAAATCTCAGAAATATGGCTGGTGGGCACAAAAGCGTGAAACTGAGGTTAGAGTCGTTCCTTATCTAAGTTTCACGGCACTGGTTGGTATCAGGTTTTTTTTAAACAAGAGTTTAGAATGTTTCCTTTCCTAAATTTCATGGCACTGTTTGGTATCAGATTTTTTTTTAAGTAACACTTCTTTTTTTCCTTTCCTTTTAAACTTTGTTGTTGCTTTGTTAAAAGCAAGAACTTGTCAGACATAGTAGCACTTGGTGCACTCCAGCTTTTCCCCCTGAAAATGTTACGTGATGCTTTGTGCCTTGTTTTGGTTTTGGAGGAAAAGCTCATCCACAATGTGGTGTTCATGGATGGAGGCAGGTAATATTCGGGATAAAGTGGAATGTTGCAGCCTTTGTGGCACACAGGGGGAAAGGGAAGTTGCCTTCAGCAGGCTGGTGCCAGCTCAGTTCCCTCACAAACCCCGTGGCTCCTGTTCTTTCCTAATTCCCGTTGTTACCAGAGTCTCTGATTATTTAAAGACATGTTCCTTTTCACTCCTCGTCAGTTTGGAGTGTTCCCTGTCAGCTGTGAGAACCAGGCATTGTAGTGTATAACTTTCCTCCTATTCTTCCAAACGTTGCTAGCAGGTTCCAGGAAATATATTTGCTCTCCCAGGAAAAGTTTGGAACCGGTTGTGTTTAAAAAGCAGTAGTTTTTCCTGGAAACCCGTTTGACAGGGCAGCCATGGAAACCTCCCAGCACTGCACTTTCCTGCTTTGTGAGGCTTAATATTTATTTCTCAGCATGCAGAAATAGGGGGTTTTTTTGCTTTTAAATATGGGTTGTAGTTAGATGTGAGAGAGATTTAGTAAATAATCCTACTTCTCTTTTTTTGCCCAGGGTAGGAATGGCACTGCTGTATGGGAATATAAGCCAATTTGGAACATTTTTTATATTTTGTTTTAACTCAAAACCCCAGACCAGCAGATTGGCAATAGCTTTTGTACAACCTACAAAGTGCCCAGACATCTTTTGCATGAGAAGAGTGAAACCCAAAGCTGCCTAATGGATCTTTTTGAGTAGCTGCTGTTCTTTTGGGAATGAGTGGGGATTTACTTCTTTTACAAATGATATCAACACGCTGTGGTTGCACTTTAGAGATGGTATTGAGACTTCCAATTAATGTTATTTAATTGCTAATGTTCAGTAGGTCTCACTTCTGAAAGTAAATTAAGATATTTGTGACAATAGCAGGTTTGGACACTTTCAGAGCAGAAGATTATGGTTTCTTGGCTCCAGATTACAACATGGGGGCTGTTTTCTCTGTGATACTCTGCTAATTGTAATTAAATGGACCTATAACGAAAATTAATGTTGTCCAGGCAAAAGGAAACTATTTCTATGAATCTAAATGATCTAGGAAGATCAGTAAATGCCGCACAAGAGCTAGCCAAGAAAAATAGGACTGTTTAGTTGTTGTGTTTATATTCTTTGGAAAGCAACATCTTGTAAAGCAGCTCGACAAAAAGTGCTCTTACCATACAGAAAAAGAAGTTGACACAACTGTGGCACCTCCTTTGTGGAGCTTTTATCCAGAACACATGAAATGAAGATGGGGTGAGGGAAGTGCTGTATGATTCATATAGGACAAGTTTGAACTCAGCCAGTTCCTTGGATTTAGTAGAAATATTTATGGCATTGAAGGGGATTGATTTTTTTTTTTTTTTAATATTCTTCCTCCTGCTCCGGATCTTTTTTAGATGTCCTCCCCAGACATCTGGTGTGCATTGGTGCTTGTTTAACCCCCACCCTGCAGTTTTCCTGCTGTGGCATCTTGGAGCTCTCACAGCCCCTCTGTGGTTGGCGTGAATTAAATCTTCTCGGGCCGGCTGGGGGAATGCTGACGTGCACACTTTTCCTGCTGCACACTCCAAACCCAGGCTGCAGCTCCAGAGGTGAGCACTCTGCTCTTGTCCCTCTCTAGGCATCACACTGAGCTATTTGCCAAGGGTGGCAAAAGTGGGGCATTCCAGCATTTTGCAAGGATGTTTACAGAGCCTTGGCTGGGTTCTGTATCTTTGAAAATGCTTCTCTCTGTGATGTTACATAATCCATGTATTTAACTCAGCTCATCACAAAAAAAAATTTAAAAATTAAGTTATCTTTCTTTAAAAACCCTCAGAAGTCCAAGTATCTAAGATTTTTACTGCTTTGAGGTACATTATACTTGCCTTAACAGCTGAGTTCTGAGTTCTTCTTTGCAGTACAGTAAATTGAACACTACCCCATTTGAGTTCAAGTGTTTCTCAATTGGTGCATTTAGAAACAAGTATGACAACAAACACTGTAATACTCACATTTGCATATATTTTGAATCCTCTTTGCAGAATCCTTGCTCTCACAGAAGCTCAGTTAATTCAACTTTTAGCCACTCCTGTGAAATAAACAGTGAAAGTTATCCTTATTTACAGTGGGGAATTAAGAGCTGTAAGTGGCTGAATTCACAGAAAGCTGGGATAAAGCTGACAGCAGCATTCCAAGTGCCTCAGTTGGAATATTTTGCCATAGCTGCTAAACCTTATGGTGACCTCTTACTAAAGAAAATGACTTTTACCTGTTTGAGATGTGCAAATAAAATACGCAATTAATCAGCTAAGCAGACCAAACAATGAGACTTGGACTGCTGCTGTATGGACTTGATCCTTGCTTTGTGCTCAGCAGTCATGGAGGGGAAAGAGGAGCTTTTGGACCAAAATATTGTGACTTTGGCCCCTTTGTAGTGGACCCCACCCAAACTGAGGTGATGGAATCTCCTTCAGTGGATGCAGTTGAGTTCGTTTAGCTGATGAAAGGAATGAGCCCTTACAGACAATGCTGGGAAGAATTTGAAGCTCCCCTGTCTGAGCCACAGGACCTCCCCAGGTCTGTTCCTTTAGATCAGAGCCTGTTGAGTTGTAGAAAAGGAATGTGCCCAGGATGCTGGCAGTTAATTTTTATATTCTCTTTGGAGGATGAGTTGGGATCAGAGACTTAATGAAACAGCAGTCCAGCTGTGCTCGTGCAGTGCAAGCCAGGCTGAGCCCATTTATGACCTCAAGCAGTGCTTCCAAACCTTTTAATTAATAATGCAGTGTCTCACTGCCCCCAGCACTGCTGTTTGGTTCCATTAAAGGCTTCACAGTTAATACAGCCCCTGCTTAATTATGGGGTGGCACATCTTTAACGTGTGATAAGGGGGTAGAGATGTGCAGAAACGTTTTTCAAGTGAGACAGGGAAGGATTTAACAGGTATTTCACTGGGGAATGGTATCCCAGTAATGCAGTGAGAGGTTTGGCTCCTGTGGGGATAGGGTGATGTGAGTGGTGAGTCACAAACACACAGCTGACATTTTTTTGTTACCTCTGTTTTACCAACCCATCTGCACTTCCCTCTCTTTTCTGGGTTCTGTCAGGAGTGAGTTGCTTCTCTTTCTCTGGAATACATCAAGAAGGAGCCTGGAGTTGTTGTCAAAAGGGAGATTTGGCTAAGGACTGGTAGGTATAGGGCAGGAAGACACAGCCCTAATTACAGGTCTTTGAGCTGCAGAGTGTAACTTTGGCACTGCTCACCCCTTCCAACCCCATGGCTGTCAAGATAACTTCAAAAATAAGAACCTCTGCTTGTTCTTGCTTTTCCAAGAGTTCTGGAAAACCTGTCCTCAGTGCCCAGAAAACTGTGAGAAAGGCTGCTCAGCAGCATGTAATTTCTTGGTAGCAAACACAATCCCTCCCTCTATCTGCCCTGCCCTAGCTTCCCCTTGGAGAGAACACTGATTTGGAGTGACCCTGCAGCTTGGCCCCGCAAACCACCCTCGTGCTTATGAAATAAACAGCCGGGCTCTGAGCTGGACAGTGCTGCCATCCATCCCCTGGCACCACGGGACTGGCTCCCTTTTATCCCTGGGACAGCCTCCAGCAATCCCAGCGCTGCTGCTGGGCTGGGTGAGGGTGTTTGAATTCACATCCACCACCTTCAGTCCTTCTGGGCAGGAATGAATTTTCTGCTACCAGCTTTTTCACAGCTGAATCTTCTAGTGCAGCAACAGTTTTCAAGCTTTTGTGCTCTCTGGTTCCCTAAATTTTTTCTGTACATCTCTTCATAGCCTTTTTTTTTTTTTTTTCCCCAGTAAATTTAATGTAGTTGTGTGTCATGAACCCAAGATTAAAAACTGCTATGTCAGAGGCACAGAATTAACATCTTTTTCTTAGTGGTGGTGTGTGCCTGTTTGTTTTGGAAGACAGTCCTGACAGGAACAAGGGTGATATTTTAGATTTTATGTTTCTTATACCAGCACCCATAACCCTGGAGAAGTTACATGGAATCCTTTCCTCTGTATCTCACGAGCTGCTCTGTTCTCTGCACTCCTCTAGAAGCCTTTGCAAGTTCTTGGTTATTAAAATGCTGCATGAGAGCAGCATCTGAGCGAGTGTTGAGGTGTGTCTCAGAATAACACAAATCCAGAGGGCTGAAGGATCTTTATTATCCACCCTGCAGGGCTTGTGCTGAGCTCAATTTGCTCTATTTTACCATCTGAGGCAGAGGCTGGGCCCTCTCTCAGCCTCAGCAAAGCCCTGCACATGAGGAACTGGCACGTCCTGCTCATTTTCCATGGCCAGAGCATGGTCAAAAGACGATCTTGTTTCCCTCTGAATGGCTGCTGTGGTTTGCTGAGGATTCCCAGTGCTCGAGTGCCCTGCACAGTTGTCACTGCTCCCTCGCTTCCCTCTGCAGAAGGGATTTTGGAGCCCGTTCTGAAGGACAAAGGGATTTTGTTCTCCACAATGAATTCTTTGTGGGAGATGGGTTGGAATTGTTCTGCTGCTCAGTGGATTAAAATCTTGGCTGTTCTGTCCAGCGTGGCCGAAGGGGCTCCGTGTCCCTCACACGGGAGCCTGTGAGGCTGCCATCAGGTAGCAAAACCAAATGGAAATCCAACTTTCTCCTGTGTTCATGGGGCCAAATGTGATTTTTTTTTTCTCATTTCACTGTGGTTTAGGAAGAGAATTTGGTCACTTGGGTGCAACTCCCAGGGATCCCCTCAGGGAGTGGGCACTGAGGATTTGGAGCCAGCAGAGTGACCCTGCATTATTCCAGATCCATCCCAAAGGCAGCACCCACCTGTGCATGTCTTTTGCTAACATTTTAAATACATCTGCTTTTCTGTTCATATTTTAAAGCATTTCTATCCTCTCTTGAGGGCCATTTTACCTTCCAGGTAGGGAATATGGGGAAAAATAAAATGGGACTAAAAGAAACATTGCTGGAAAAGCGCAATATCAGATTTCACAGCTCTTTTAGAAAGCTCATTTTCTTGGTGTTCCAAATTTTTCCACATGTACCAAAGGCAAATAATGTGAGAAAAGGTGTTCAGAGCATGTTTATTTTAAACTGTAATAAAAGCTTGTAGTATTGCTAAGAATAGGCTCCAGTTGAAGTAAGTGGAATATTCTTTTTACCTTTCTGTTGCACCTTTTGCTTCAAATCCTTACGAAGGAAAGAGTGCATGATTTATTGGATTTACTTTTACTATGACCCCATTGCAAGTGAACATCTCAGAATTAATGTTTGGAGCATGGCTGCTGTAGAGCATCCTGACTATGTTCATATCCACAAGGGACACTGAATACCCAGAATTTGTGTTACAGGATCATATCCATGGAATATCAGCCATCAGAGCAGAGGGGGTTGTTTTAAACCTGAGTATCCACTAATAGAAATAATATCGAAAAAACAAACAAACAGAGGGAGGGTCGTAAATATTTTCTCTTTAGGGGGAATTATTCAAATCTGAGCTTTCACAAATTGAATCTGTCTCTCTTTGCCATCCCATGAAAATACTGCTCTAAGGTAGGATTTAGTGCACTGAAATACTGCCTTAGCCCCCAATCTAAGAATTCTTTCTGTTGTGACCTTGCTGTGACTTTGATTTACTTTTGAAATAGATGGCAGGTCTGGCTTTGATTGTTTCAGCTAAAAGACAGGCTGGTCTTTGATCAGTTTAGCTTTGTCATCTTTTATATAACAAAGTCATTTAAGACTCTCAGACTGGGTGACAAAAAAAAGAGCACCTAGCTCTGAAACCACCTTTGGTCTGGGAAACAACATCTTCAACATGTTGCCTTAATTATATTTCATTCACTAAATTTTTTTTATTGATAATGTTTTTACATTTTCAATAATATCACATTATCACACGTGTCTTTTGGTGCCCAGTAGAGAGGAGTGTCCTGTTTGCTAAGCATAAAAGAGTATGGAATTTAGTGTTTTCTGCAGGAAATGTAGCTGATTCTTCTCCCTTTGTCTTCCATTCTCCCCTCCTGTGTTTGGGATGCCCAAACTGCTGCCCTTGGCTGAACTCGGTAGCTGGGCTTAGCCCAGAGCTTGGTTCTTCTCTGAGCCAACACAAAATGATAATTGTGCTAATTTTTAGTCCCTCTTAACTGACTTGAGATGGTTGATGCAGGTTTTTACTGGGAGAACTGGCACAAAGGCTCAAAGGAGTGCTCCTAGGGAGGAACCCAGCTCCTTGAGCACAAACCCATCCTGTGTCTGGAACACGGAGAAATCCTTTTCTGACATTGATGTTAACAAGTATTGTAAACAACCCTGGTGTTATTTATCTGGAGATCAGTGTAGTTTAGCATTGATTACATCCAAATCTTGCCTGCCAGATATTTACAATCTTGTTTTAGCCACAGTTTGCACGAGTACAGGTACTCTAAGCAGAAGAAAAGAACACTTCTTTCAGAGTTTTGTAAGAGCTACCTAAATCGGACATTATCTTCAAGTGAGAGCTGCAAATTTATGAGGTAATCTCATGCTCTTAAGTTAGACCCAAGCCTGAGTTCATTGCTGGGCTGGCACTGAACACAGCCTCACAGTCACACTGCTGAGGTGTGAAAGCTGCAGTTTGACAGAGGAAATCTTAAGCAGCTCTGCCAGACCACAGCATTAGAATTTATTCCATCCTGCTTTCCCTGTGGCAGATCTGCTGCCCTCCTTCTTCCCATGCCATCAATCCTTGCCTCCTTACCAAGGAGACTCCCTCAGCTGCTACCTGCTTAGCAGAGCGAGGGAATTTTTCAGCCATTATTGAAGCGTTCAGCAAAGACTTTTTGTTAATCTTATGTACGTGTGAAATAGTTTGTGGAACTGAAGCAGTTCCCCAGCCAAGGCAGTTGATGTAGCAATGGTATTTTGTACAGCTGTGCTTTTACAGCGTGATGAGAGAGAATTTAAGATGAGTAGTTTGTTTTTCACACTACCTTTGAAGGAACAAATAGGGTGATGTTGGCTCGGGGGAGGCCAGTTTGCCATTTTCTGCCTGTTGCACTGTAGTTTTTGGTACACAATACAGCATTTTCAAGACCTATTAAGTAGAAATCATCTCTAATTTTGATTAACAGTATATTTTTGGCAGGATCCTCAAGTGAGCCTGCTGCAGGCTGCCAGTGATGCTGCTGTACCAAATTCTGGCTCCTTTGTGAGGCTTTTGAAGGAAAGATGAGGAAAGTGGGTGGAGGTGATTGAATGCAGAGGTCACTATTTTATGTCCCTGCCTGCAGTGTGGAGCATAACGTGTCCCTCCTTGGCAGGCAGGGGCAGCTGGAGGAGCCAGCACAGAGCAGTCACTTTAATCACTGTATTTTGGTTTTGGCCATGGGTTTTCTGGCGTGCAGATCTCTGCACAGTGGTAGCCAGAGCTTGGTTCCAGGAGTAAGTGCTTTTCATGTGTTTTGTAAACGGAGGAGAAGAGGAGGCTTTTGCCAATTTTTCTCCACATGTATATGTGACTTTCTGGTTTCCTAAATTAGTTTTTTATTATCATAGCAGAAAGCCAGTAAAATATGTGTCAGATAAAGGAATCAGTAAGTTGGCTGCTGAAAGAAATCTATCAATTATAATAGAGAATATTTTCAAGATCTGATTTCATAGCAGCGTTTTTTCATCAGGCTGTTGCCATTAATACTTAATTTTTTGTTGTTCTGCAGTTTGCTGTTTTATTATGCTCTCCAGATAGGCCTGTTTAATGTACTCTAAAGGAAATACAGACTACTGTGACTCTGTTTACAGGGTTTGATACACTGATTCCCAGAATTAAGTCTTATTTAAGCTCATCTTAAATCAGATCTTCTGTAGAAGCAACCCAGAAATAAAGTAGTGGTGCAGAATGCTGGTTTTTGGGAAAGGGATTTTGTTTGTCTGAGTAGGGGTTGCAGAAGTGCTCAGCAATGATATAAGTAATATAATTTGTAATTCTTCTTGGGATGCCTTTCATGGTGACCAAAGGTTTCCTCCTGGGGAGAATGAATGGATTAATTCGTTGTCTTTGGTCAAGCAAGTGAAGCAAATCTGCCTTGAACTGCACAGTTTTAAGGTTGCCTGCAGCCTGTTTCACACAGCTCTGATTCCTGGGGAATTTCCCAGTGCCAGGGCTGTCAGTCCTCTCCCACCATACAGCGTGAGGTGAAAGAACACCCAGAGCAGGCAGCTGGCAACATCTGCACAGGGACTCTGGTGCTGCATGGCAGTTCTGTGTTGATAACTTGTTTTGATGACTTGTTGAATTGAGTAATTTGTGGTGACTTCCCTGCTTGGTATTTGATATCTCAAATCATGTGATTATTTCTTTTTTTTGGTGCATGAATTGAAATTTTTATGCTATTTATCCCAATTTATCTTGGCACAGACTGGCTTCTGTCTTTGCCATAGTGGAATAAAACATGCAATAGTTTATAAATTCATTCCAATCTATTTGTTATTTAATCTCCTAATGATTTTTAGAATATAGGGATAAAAAATAAAATAAATTTTATTTTATAGTATCCTTTTCACATCTATGTTGCTTTTGTGAAGATCTAGGCTCTTCAGCATATGCCATGAAAGTTAATTTTGATCTTGAATCAATAGAAAAAACTGCCCTTGAAGATCTTCATGTACTACTCATTCCTGGGAATTTGGCCTTAAGAACATGAGGCAGCTCCTTTCACTAATGAGAATTTGTCTGCAGGTATTGGAAAAGGTAATTAAAGGTGTGATGCCCATTAATTAAAGTCTGTTAAATGCTCTTGTCCATGTTTTTAATCAATAGAATGGCCTGAGGTCATTGTAATTCAATCCAAGACCTTAAAGGTGAGGACCCTCATGACAAACACCACAACTGAGGAATTTTAAATGTTTGGGGTTTTTTTCTAAAAGTTAATAAACTTGTCAGGAATTCACTCTTGTGGATAAATCCATGTGTCAGATGCAGAACAGAAAAGTAAAACGGGCGAGGGCAGTGCCGGGATTTTCTTTTGAGGAGTTTTTATTCTAACCTAAGGTCTGCATCGTGTCAATCTTCAGCTGGCAAGACAAAGCCTTTCATTTCTGGGTTGTAATTAATGCTCAGACCTTCTGCATTAAAGGCAGCCAGCGGGGGAGAGGAAATTGGGAGGGGGATAGGATATGGCAGCCCCGGCTCCGTGCAGCCCATACCGAGTCGCTGGGTCACAGGAAGGAAGCTTGCTGCCAGAGTGGTGTATATTTTTTTTTCCAGTCTTTGGTGACTCCTGGAGCTCTCAGACATATCTCAGACTCCTCTGGTGTCTCTCTGTCGAGTGCACACTTGTAAAAACACGCCTTTTGCTGTTGTGGTGTTTGCCTTGTGCGGACGTTCCGGTGGGGCCGCGGCTCCCGCTGACCGGAGAAAGGCAAACAGAGCTGGACATGCCCTGTTTTTTACAGAGAGCTGTCCCGGTGCTGTGCGGGGCTGGGAAGAGCCCTGCTGGCCTGACAGACATTGCGTTTGCATGTGTTGGTTCAGAGCACTTTCAGCTGAGGCTCCGAAGCGGTTAAAGTAAAGCACATTCCTGCTGACTGCATGGGCTGGTGTCAAGCGAGAGCAGAGCTGCTCTATAGGCAGACACTACGTCACGGTGTTATCTTTGTTTAGCTTGTCTGTGCTTTATCATGTTGCCCAACAGTTTTAATAAAAAAAGAGGAGGAGGAGGGGGAAAAAAAAAAAAAAAAGAGGGCTAGTATGAATAGTTGTGAGTAGAAGTATCTGAAAGCAGCAGATCTGGAGTGCCTTCCACCAGCTGCTGACTGAAACAAAGAGGAGCATTATGAGAGGCACAATAAATGTGTTTGCTATCTCTGCTCTCAGTTGCAGGGCAGACACAAGCCGTCACAGTAATGAATTTTGAAGCCTGGAGTTTGGAGTTGGGGAATTTATAAAACACAGTTGTTTTATCAGAGTGTTGTCTTGCCAGCTGTGTGATGCGAGTCTGGTTTCCATGGAGTGTGGTCAGCTGGGGGAGACAAATCTAGTCCCTAAAACAGCATTTGGGGCCACAGTCTCCTCTGTGGTTTCTCTCTCTCTGCTTTAAATTCACGTTTGGTAAGGAGGAGAGTAGTGGGGAAGGAATTCTATTGAAATGAGGAGCAGTTTTAGCCCTAATCAAATGTGCAGGATCCATGAGAACTCACGGTCCTGTGCAAAACCAGTAGAGGAATATGCATTTTATCCCTCTGAACAACATAAAGAGATTTTTCCTCTCAATTTTCCCTGTTGTCTGGACTCTGGTTTGGCACTGTTCTCCTGCCTGGAGTGGGCAGGATGGGCTCTACAAATTGAACTGTCCTGTTTGCCCTTTAAGAGACTCTCACTGCTCCCACCTGTTCAAAGTTTGGTTAATTTGATTAATTTTGGCCAGCTGGCCCAGTGGTGCTGGTCAGATCCTGGTGTGTTTAGCTGAAGGTCTTGGTGTTCCCTGCATAATCAGCAAAATTCATTACCAAATTGGATAGGCTTTAATTAGAAGCCCTCCCTTTCCTTGCTAAGTTCCTTTAAAACAGGTTTCTTCCAGCATACAATAGCATTTTTATCAGATCTTATACTCAGTCTGGATGTTAATATATAAATGCTGTTGTTACCATACACAGAAGAAATGAATTTTTAAATTTTGAAATAAAAAAGTCCCATTTTGGTAATTGTATAGTATCAGGTTCTGTTTGGGGAAAAAGGGCAAGTTTCTAATTCACTGAATTGAACAGTGTCCAGAGATTTTTGGGGTTTTGTAAACACCCAAGTTAGCTTTACATGGGTATTTAAATTGTTCCTGTCAGGAGTTGCTCAGGAGTCAGTAGGAGTCAGGTGCCTCCATGGAATTTGTAACTGCTGTTGTGGAATTTTGGGTTGGAGTCCCCAGAAGTGCTGGGAGATACTGCAGGGAGAAGAGTGATGGTGCATGGGTGGGAGGACACAATCTCCAGCCTCAGGTGCTGAAAGCTTTATCTTCTGACACTGGTCTTAAATTATTCCTTTTCAAAGACAGAAGTGAGGGAGATTCCTCACTGAGAGGAACTGGTGTGATGTGGTTTGCATTGAAAATTTAGAATGTGAACACTATGGAGGTGGGGGTTTCTATGGGCAAAATACGAAGGCTGAAGAAAAAATGCACAAATTTACTGATCTGAAGACAATTTCCATGAGAGGTTGTGTTGATAAAAGCTTCTCTCGTGGCACTGGGGTGGTTGTGGGGGCTTCCCAATTGATGTTTGGTTGGTTGGAACAGGAGAGCTGTGGATGTCTGTCCCAGAGCATTTGCAGCAGGGCACAGTTTTTGCTATTTAGAGCTGAGATGGAAAGTTCCTATTTAGATTTGGTGCCAGAGTCTTTAATAGAAATCATGGCTTGTGGTGTATTATAGGTCAGCGTATATTTGCTAGTTTATATTATGCTGACTAAATTGGCAGAATGTTTATTTTTACTGGTAAACATTCAGGAGGTTTTCTCCTCACTCCTCCTTTTTCCAACAAAATGTTATTTGTCGTGTGTGGAATTAAGGCAGCATTTTATAAATCATCTGCCTTGGTGATGATGTGAAAATGTGTGGTGGCACACAAAGATTTCCATTGTCAGGTACCTCAGGGCTCTAGATGGAGTTAACTTGGGTCTAATTTTAGGTCTGGAAATTATGGCTGTGTAGAAAACAAAATGCTTCTGGCAGTGTAGGAAAAATACAAATTTTAAACTCTAGCAAAAGCAGCTATTTCAGGGATATTACCAGAATAGGTAAGCCTGGTTAATTTAGCTCTTCTCCAAGCCCCTGATGGAGCCCCAAAAGCGCTTTTTAAACATCTTTAAATCCCTGTGAGGTCTAAAAATGACCTGTGGCTGTGAGGATGTGAGTTCCAGTAAAGTCTGTCCGTGGTGAAGTGCAGCACTGTGCTTCAGGCTGCAGGAGCAGTGAGACATTTAACTGAAATGGGAAAAGCTGTGGCCACGCTTTAATGCCTGCTTAGCAACGATCTGTCCATATGTTTGAGCACAGCCAACTGTATCATTGCAGGAATTATTTATACACAGCTCCCATATGCAGGGAATGGCTTTTTCTGGGAAGTGTTAGATTATATAAAAACTTACCATCTACTCAGTCTGCCACCCCGTTGGAAATTAGCATTTCTGCAATTCCTCTGCTGAAGAATTGGGCTCTTTTGTTTGTGGCTCCAAACATAGTTTTAAAGTATAGAGAAAGACATTTAAGGACATACTTAAAACTTGCATCAGCAAGTTCCAATTTCCCCCCTAATTTTTTTCCTTGCATAGTTATATACCAGACAAGCTTGTTTTGGACAGCCTTTTATAAAGGGAATCATCTGAGAATCTGAGCGTTTATTCAGTTTTAGATCTCGAATATTTGGCATTAACGTGAACTGTAGCCCTGGAATTTATAACCGCGACCATAAGAAGAGGAACAAAGCTGATTTCCCTGTGAATAGTCACGGTTTGCAGAGTGAGGTAATCACAGCCCAGCGCTGGGATTGCAGCCTGCGAGGGGGAATGTGAGTGAAAAAGCTGTCGCAAGGATGGGTTAGTTCAGCCCTTCGGAGCATCCGGGGTGAGCTGCCCCGTCTCCTGCTGCCTCTCCTCACCGCTCGTCCCAGCACGAAGTGCGGGTTGCGATGCCTCGTTCATCCCACAGCCGCCTCACACATGTGCGGTTCGGGACCTTTTCTGGGGGAATTTCGGGGGGTTTTCCTGCGCGCTGCCGAGGCGGGGGGTTGTCGCTGTTGTCCCCGTGGTGGTGACTCGCTGTGTGTCTCCCCGGGCAGGTGAAGCGGCGCTGAGAGGCGAGCCCCGAATGCAGCCCCTGCCCGTGTCCCCCGCGCTCAGCAACCACCGCACGGGCCCCCCGCCCATCAGCCCCAGCAAGAGGAAGCTCAGCATGGACCAAGGGGACGAGGAGCTGGACTGTGAAAACGACCACGTCTCGAAAATGAGTCGGATGTTCAACCCGCATCTGTAAGTGTCTGTTCGCGTCTGTGCCCGCACGGAACTGAGCGCCGTGCGCTAAAATCGCATCCTGGCTCAAACTTTGCGCTCGGCTTTTCCCTTTGTTCCAGCTTGTGTGGGAGATCCGCACAAGAGCCGCCGCGATTAGATGGGTTTTCTTGCTTTCTTTTGTTTTCGTACAGCGTGAAGTAACAGGAATTAGCTCAGCTTAACTATTTATAGCAAACCATACGTATTCACCTTGCGATTTCTGGAGTATTGTTGCCTCGTTCTTTGTAAAGCGCTGCTTTCACTTCCCCCGATCCTGAGGCTCTCTGTGGCTGGGGGTGGGGAGGCAGCAGCAGGAGGAGGAGGAACACAAGTGCTTTGCATTTTTCTGAGGCCAGGAGCTCTGAGCCAGCTGCTCCCTGGGCTGCCTTGACAACTGGGCAAGCGGCAGTTGTTGCTAAACATTCCTGCCGGGATTGCGCGGCTCTGACAGTCAGATGTGGAATGTGCCGGCCAGGTAAGGCGTTGATGAGCGAGGTGCATGTGTTGGGCAATCAGCAAATGCCATTCTTGCCGTGCGCTCATTCCTGGGAATGCGAGCCTGGCTGGCACTGCCGGGAGAATTCCTGTCATTCCTGCCTGGAGGAAGCGATGGAGCAGCGCCGTGCTCCTGTCCCTGCTGCCTCAGCTCCCGCAGCCCCGGCATTCCGCGCATTCCACGCTGCGCTGTGCAGTCATGGGATGTGGACAGAGGGGTTTATCCTCCCATAAATCACCACCGCCTTACTCACAGCCTGGGCCCGCAGTCTGCAGCCTTGGAATTTGTTACAAATCGGGAATCCAGCGCTGAAGTAATGCAAAACAACAAAAGCTCACTTCTCATTTACAACATACCTCCTCCTCTCGCCGAAAAAATTAACTATTTATAGCCTTTCTCTGGGGCCAGGAGTGCGTAGAGCCAGGCACTACGTTTCTGGGGCGCACATGCATGAGACAGCCGAGGAGATTTATGGCATTTTTGAAATGTTATGTAATTTTATGGGGGAAAAGTGTGATTTTTATTTTTTTTTCAGGCTCATTTTCTAGTGATGAAATAAAACACAGCTGGCAGTTATGTACATTATAACACTTTATACAGCGGAGGCCATAAAAATAATGAAGTCTGAACCAACAGACTCATGTGCAACCAAGGTTCAAAACTAAAAGATGCAGGCAGTTATTTCATGTGCTCCCTTAGCTATATGTTAGAGCTGTCTAATATTTTCCAGTGTCACACATTTTTATGGTTTTGCTCAATAGATTCTTTCTGTGATTTTGTATATGAAACAGGCATCTTCTTGTAATAAAAAGCACTGGTTTTCTGTCCAGGGTTCATGTGACTTAATCTGTTTCAATCAAACCATCTGCTGAAGATGAATTATAATCTAAATAGCATCCATGAGCCATCTATTTTACTACTTTATTTTGTAAATTTGATCTGGCCATACAAAAATATGCTTTCAGCAGAATATTACAAAATCTCAAATGTTTGTGATACATCTGAAATAGCTGATTATCTGTATTTCAGATATATCAGGAAAGTTCGTAAACATTCTCAGAATTTAACTCTCACTTCCCTGCCACTGCCTCCAATGAAGTTATTTTTTGATTGTTTGTCATATTTTCCCTCTTTTTCAGATTCTGGTGTTCTGGTTTAATAGTAGAAATTGGTTACTTAAACCCTGTGCATCTGTCCTAAGAATTTTGGTTGGGAGATGAGAAGTGTGTTGTGGGAAGCAGTTGTGTATTCATCCACTTAACACCAGCATCTCGTGGTTGGAAAGTGATTAAGTCGGCCTAGAATTGTGTGTTTGGTTCATTATAAATGGTAGAACCTTTCGTTAGCAATTTGATCTTAACTCTGAGGTAGCAGCTCCCCACTGTGCTTCAGTGGGAATGAATCCATTTAAAGGCTTTGGATGTGTTATTAGAAATCCAGTTACGTCAGCCTTTTGTTTGGAAAGGGAGCGCTTTGAGACATTCCCTGCTCAGGTGTAATTCCCTGAAGTATCATTTGTGAGCTGTACTTGAGTATGTTTACTTTTATCATGGAAAAACACAACTATTGGAGTGCAGTCTCTGGAGCAGAGTGAATCAAATGCCCTGGCAAGCCTAGCAGGATCCTCAAATGTGTAATGGAATTTCTGTGCAAAGAGCAATTTGTCAAAGGTGATTTTTCAAAGGAGAGAATTCTCAGCGTTAGGATAATAAAATACACTTTAGAGCTTGTGGATTAATTTTTTAAAAAACCAGCATGTGACATTGCCTCCCTTTCTTATATAATATGCTTCTGTATTTTTGTGGTGATAGAAGTTGTGAACACCCATACTCAGTTGGGAAGAACAAGCACTTCCAAATTTAAACCTAGCAACATGGACTATTGGTAATATGGAATTCCCTTATTTGAATTTCACACTTTCTGGTGTGTCCCTCAGGTGCTTTACTTGAAATGCATTCCCTGAAGTTAAATCTTGCTGAAGTAAGAGGTGCTTTTGGCTGCGTGGTGCTCTGTGGAGGAGAAGGGAGCTTGTTTTGAGGCTCGGCTTGAAACATGGCTTTGTTTTCCCGTGAATTCACTACAACCACCGCGATTTACAGCGGAGTGATTGGGAACTAGGATGACATGAAAATTCTGTGTACTGCAGGGGCGGGTGGCTCCGTCCTGAGCCCTCCGGGGAGCGCTGGGGGCAGCGGGGCAGCGCTGCCGGGCACGGGGCCGCCGCTGCCTCCTTCCCGGGCTGCCTCCTTCCCGTTCTGCCTCCTTCCCGTTCTGCCTCCTTCCCGGGCTGCCTCCTTCCCGGGCTGCCTCCTTCCCGGGCTGCCTCCTTCCCGGGCTGCCTCCTTCCCGGGCTGCCTCCTTCCCGGGCTGCCTCCTTCCCGGGCTGCCTCCTTCCCGGGCTGCCTCCTTCCCGTTCTGCCTCCTTCCCGGGCTGCCTCCTTCCCCTTCTCCCTCCTTCCCCTTCTCCCTCCTCCCCGGGCTGCCTCCTTCCCCCTCTCCCTCCCCCTTTCCTTCCCTGTCTCTCTCCTGCTCTCCTCCCTCCCTTTCGCCTTCCCTGCCTCTCTCCTCCCGGGCTCCCTCCCTCCTTCCCTCTTCCCTGCTCCCTCTCTCCTCCCGGCTTCTTCGCCTCCCTCCTTCCCTCCCGTGTTCTGTCGCTGGTTTCCGCCCTCCCTCCTCCCGTGTTCCCTCCCTCCCTGGCGTCTCTCTCCTCCCTCTCTCCCTCCCCTCTCCGCGTTCCGCGGCCCCGGGCACACAAAGGCCGCCTTGTCCCGGCCGCCCTGAGAGTCCCCAGCCGGGCCAGCGGGCACAGCGCTGCCGCCCGCCCGGCCCTTCCAAAGAAATGTCCTTTGGAATTCATCCGGGGACCATTATTTCTGTTCCCTTGCGTGGAGTACGTCAGCCTGCAAGTTGGCGTTTGGGGTTTGTTGAGCGGGCTTTTGCATGGAGAATTTTCCCCTCGTTCCCATTGGGTTTGGTGGCATTAGGATTGCAGTGGCAATTAATTTCTATGTAAAAATCTTCCTACAGCAAAATGTTCCCAGCTGTTAAGTCTGGGGGATAGTTGTCTCTTGGTTTGTGTGATACATAATTCGGCTTTTTCTTGTAATAAAAGGTCTGCACACAAATAAGTTACTTTAACATGTATTGTGCAAAATGATGTGTAGTTTCAGACTCTTCAAATTCTGGGCTGTGTCTTCACTTTTGTTACACTGAAGAATGATGTCAATCCCACCCAAAACACTCCTGAAGCTGCCCTACACCACAAGTTTTTTACCATGAATATCCAGTGGTGTTTGCTCATTTTAATGACACTGTGATAGAAACTACTGGGGCATCCTTTAAAAAATGTGTGTCCTAAAAGTTACCTGTATTTGAAGACCGTGGAATAATTCAGATTAGACCATTTCCATCCAACCTCCTACTCTGATCAGGCTCAACTGCTTCTTCATCAAGCTTAGAGTTGCTCAAAGGGAGAAATTTTGAGTAAGATCTGAAGTATTGAAAGAAAATCATGTCCCAGTTGTGGAGGAACCTGGCTCCAGCAGGGCTTGAAAAGATGCAGAACTGGCTCTCAGAGGTAGCGTGGGAGTTGTCAGAGAAGCTCTGTGCTGCAACTGCTGCTCTTTGGGTTCCAAACTTCATGTGGTGTTGAGAAATATGTTCTCACTGTCATTTTATTGTAACAAATTGGAGATGGGAAAAAACCCCAGCACACAGTTCAGAACACCCAAAGTGTCTCTCATCCGCTGAGTGAAGCGTTTTCACCCAGTCCTTGGCACAGATGTGCCCTTGAAGGATTTTAGGGTTCACCTGGGGCTCTCAAAGCAGTCCTGTTGGAGCTGAACTCCTCAGTGGAACTGAGGCAATGTGGCTCTTGTTGATTAAGTGGATAAAGGGTCACAGAGCAGGTTTCAAACTGCTTTTCCTAATTTATTTTTTTTCTTTTCTTGTATGCATTGCTTGAATGATGGAGTGCATCAGACATATTTTCTTATTTATTAATGTAGATCACACACTGCACAAAATTATTCTTAAATTGTTTTCAAGAAATGTACGTTAAATTGAACCTTCAGAGACAGACTTGAAAGAGCCACCATATCTGAGTTAATATTTAACACAGAGTTTTGCAGTTCTTAGCCAAGGGGGAATTTCAGAAAGCATTCCAGTCCCTTTCAGTTGAAGCACATGTGAAAGGTTTGTTAGGAACAGTTTCAGGGCTAAAAGCAATTTGATTGATAGCTTATCAGTACTTCACAAAAAGACCTATCTGTCAAAATTTGGGTATGTGTTGAGGTACTTGAAAAACCAGGCAATGTTAGCTCAGGTGTCTGCTCCACTTGCAGACAGAAGGGGTTTGTTAGCCAGCTCTAGATCCCTGCTTTGATACCATGTTTTCCACTTTCATTTTCCATCTTTTGTGGAGGAGCATGACCCTTCCATGATGGGGCAAGGCTCCAAGCTGCCTCTTGAGAGGAAAAGCCGTGTAAGTGTTGCACAGAGGGGTTTGATCACCCACTTGGGGAAGGCATCCGGGGTCCTGTGCACTCAGGGATGGAATGGGAACCACAGAATCACAGAATATTCTGAGTTGGAAAGGACCACGAGGATCACTGAGTCCAACTCTTAAATGAATGGGGAATCCCTCGAGCCCTGGTGTTGGATTTTTACCCCAGGGTAAAAGCAAAATTTTACATTGTGTGAATCATCCTATATCAACATGGGGTGAAATTTAGCACCAATCCAAAAGCCTGAGATCTCAGCAAGAGGCAAGAAAGAACCAGTAACCTTTGCAAACATACTCTGGATGTATATCCCACCCCATGGAAACAAAGGTTTAATCTCACTTCTTTCTATTTAACCATTTTCCCAGATGTTTCCTGCAGTTTGACAGATGTGCCTTTTACTAGAAAGTTGTGCTCTTGAGAATGAGACTGTTATGGACACGGTTGCTATAGACAATGACTGTGTGAGGGTAAGGTTTGGAATAAAACCCTACATTAGTTTCTGGTTGGATCAGTAGTTTTGTTCCCCAGGCTGGTGGTGCTGGTGTTGTGGGATGGCAGGCGCAGTCTGGCAGGTTTAACTCCTTGCTGCAGCATTGCCAGGTGCTGGCAGACTGATGGAATTCCCAAATAGTGATCTAGGGGAAGAAGCTGAGGAATCCCAGGGAATCCTTGAGGGACAGGGCAGCGGTGCTGGGCTGGGGGTTGTGGGATGTCCTGAGTCTGGGCTGTGCAGGGCTGTGGCTGGGTTGGTTTAAGGTTTATCCCCAAAGAAAGAGGAGGGGAATAAAAGGGCTTTGCTGCCATTGGGGGCTGGAGGGTTTGATCCCAGTGATGGGATTGCCTTCCCCAGAGGGAATGCTGTGGAGATGGATCCCAGTGTGGGTGGATCCCCGTGTGATGGGTGGATCCTGGTGTGGATGAACCCCAGGTGGATTGGTCCCACTGTGGATGGACCCCGTGTGGATGAGTCCCAGTGTGGGTGGGTCACAGAATATTCCAAGTTGGAAAGGACCCACAAGGATCATCAAGTCCAGCTCTTTAGTGAAAGGCCCATACGGATTGAACCCACCACTGTGGTGTTATTAGGTGTGGGTGGATCCCATGTGGGTGGGTCCCAGTGAGCTGTGTGGACATGAGTGACACTGCTGACATGACTGATGTTCTCCTGCCCAAATGATGCTTCATAAACCTTTGTCACGTTTTTAATCAGTAACTGTCACAATTCACAAACCAGTACCTTCAAAAGGCAGTGTAATCCCCAAACACTTTTGCTTGTGATTTGCTTTTTTAATTAAGTCTCCCTTAAACCAGAAGCTGCTGTGAGAGGAGACTGTTGATTGCAGAGTTGGGCGGGGGACGTAACTGGGGTGCCTGAGCTGCAGAAATGCCCTCTAAACACTCAGCTGCTGCTGCTGGGGTCCATTTGGTTACCAGCTTTTCAAGGAAATATTTTACTGTATTGGTCTGAATAGCTGTATAATATATAGTGAAGCTGTTACTGTATTGATAGTGCTTCTAGAGTTTTCAGTAATTCGGATTTTATTAGCAATTACAAACAGTATCAATAAACTTTTAATGAAATGTTTATCCCTTCTTTAAAACAGCCTGTGAAAAAAGTCTAATTTCTTAAAACAGGTTGTTTAAACACTGCTCTTGGTCTAAAGGCCTAAAGAGCCTGGGTTTTTGTGAGAATTTTTGAAATGTCTGGAAGTGAATTATTGTAGTTTCTCAGCTTTTCCTGCTTCACATCAGCTAATGCTACAGTGTGTATCTGATGGATAGAGACCATAATTTGTAAGCTTTAAGGATCCCAGGCCCTTTTCCCTCTTTCTCATTGGACCCACTGAAGCTGGCAGGGAAGGCTGTGTAGTCCCATTTTCTCCTGACAATTTGGCACAGTTAATTCCAGCGCTGTGACCTTATTTTCAGAGGCTGGCTTGAGTTGTTAAAGCTCTTACCAAATAAACTGGCCATGCTCATGTTGTTGATGTGTTTTACTTCCCCTATCATCTATTTGAAGAAAATTATTAATCTGCTCCTCTGCTGTAAAATTCAACCTGATGCAGTCTTTTAGGTGGTGGAACTAAGTAAAATCCCACAGACTTGTGAGAATTTGGGGTTCATGGATTGATTTAAGCTGGTATCCACTTTTACAAAAACAGTTCCATGACAGGCATTGAGTGATGATCAAAAGTATTTTTTCCCAAATAAAAAAAAGTGGAAAATATTGTAAGGACCAACCTAGTGAATCCTCTAAGAGAACATAACTGGCATTTTTTATTTCCTTTAACAGTCCTGCCAGGTTTCACCATTGAGTTTGACACCAGTGAGTTTTCCCAGAGCCTGCAGGACAGACTGAAGTGCCCTGGCAGTGCTGAGTGCACGTGGCTGATCCTGGTGCCCTGGGACCTGACCCACTGCTGCATTTGATGTGTAGCCTTTCCCCTGACACTGGTGTTCTCTGGGTGATCATAAATAGTTTTTACGGTATTTTCCAGTGACTGGGTATAAAAGGCTCATTGCACATGCCAAGTTTGACTTCAAAAGGAATTACAAAAGCTGCACATGACCCCTCTGATGGATGGGTAGAATGCAGGAGGAAATGTGTGCCAGAGGCATTTGGATGGGCACTGCAGTGGGTACAAATGAATCCCTTTACAGAATCTGTCCCTCTGAGCCCTCTGACCTTGGAGCTGTTTCCATGGAAGCCTCCTTGCTCTTTCCCTACACTCAGGTTTTCCTTCCTGCTTGTTAGAAATTTGGAGTGTCTCTTTTACCTCATGTTTTTATCATTTGCTCTCCTGGAAGTTCTCCCCTCCAAGTATCCGAAGTGCCTTAAGCACTTGAAGACGCTCAGACTTGTGCAGGGATAGTTTTAGTTTCCCTTCCAGCAGTGATGTGCTGTTCTAGATCCCATCCTCTTCATCCCAATGCCTGCAGTATCCTGCCTTGCTCCCCAGGTGTGAGCATGGACAGGCTCCCTGTGCTTCTCCGGCTTTGTTTGACTGCCCCAGGTACCTCAAATCGCCCAGGCAACTGTGGTGGCTTCTGCAGAGTTTACGTTTGAGCTAGAAAGGACACCTTTGTTCTGGGCTGCACTGTAAGCTGTAGGATGGAGTTTCTGGCACACTTTGATATGTCTGAGTTTTGCAGTTTTGCTGAAACTGGCATCCAAAAAAATGCTCTCCAAAGTGCAGTAGCAGCATCTCCCAGAGACAAACCACATCCTCTGCAGGGCCTTTCTCAGCTCCCGAAACACTCAGGTCTTCTGTCACTTGCTCTTCACAGCTGGCAGAAATAGTTCTTCCATTAAGCATTTTTCTGGTGCGTGGTGCAGGATTTTCCAGAGGCAGCTGGAGCCACTGTTGTTCTTCGAAGAAGGAGTTATGGAGAGGTGGCTGAATCGGATAAATCTCACAGGCTTGGTTCCTTGTCCTGTCTCCTTCCCAAGAACTACTCTGTACCTAGGCAGGAGTTGGGACAAGGAAGCCAGAGATGCCCTGTTGCAGCTTAGAGGATCAAAAAGTTTCTCCTCTTGGACTGATGGGGATTGTTGGGAGCCTGAAAACTTTTTGCCCTCAATTCTTGAAAAGTAAGTTGGATCTGGTGGGAGCTCAGCTGCTGGTTCCCACCTGGTAAGAGTTAAACACAACTTCGAAGATGTGAAAAGGGGTTGTGTTTATTCTGCAGAAATGACTGTGCGTTTTAGGAAACTTTTTATGATTACTGCAATATTCATTTATACCTAGACACTTCCTGTTGTGGTAACACTGAAATGCTGGAGCTTTCTCTTGTTCTAGCTCCACTTTTTGAGCCATTCATGATCTTTTAAATTTTCTTAACAGGCTAATTTGTATTAAAACTACCTCAGCAGAATTAATGACATCAGTTACCATTTCAGAATTTTCCTGTATATGTATTACAAGTTAAAATTTTGTTGTTTATGTCTCAGGAATGGCCTCACATAAAGGCTCTTCAAAAAATGATGAAAATTTAGAATGAGCCATCAGGTGTACCAGGCAAAAGAACACCTAAACATACGGGTTGGAGTAGGTTTGGAGTTGAAATATGTTTGGAGCTGAGCAAAGCAGCAGCAGTGCAGAGCAGAGAGATTAGTGAGTCATTTATTCCCCCTTTTTAAAAAAAGTTGAATTGCAGGTAACCTGCAGTCTGCACCTATTGCAGCAAGGTAACTTTGTCATTGTTTCTGCATTGTATCTGCACACGTGTTCCAGCAGTGACAGAACTTCAAATTTAATAAATCCCTGAGTTTTGCTGTTACAAAGCAACCAGTGCTGTCTTTTAAAACAATCCTGTAAGTGTTGGAGCAAAGATGGCCAAACATTAAAAAAGAATCCTGTGAGAAAAATGAGTAGGATCTGAGATTGTGTTAATTGATTTTACTGTACATTAGATTTAGATTGCAGTTCTGTTGGTTTGGCACTGGACTGAGGTCTTACATCATGCGGTTCTCTTGCATTCTTTCATACTTGTGAATATTACTGCTTCAGGAAGGGAAATCCATCTGTATCTGAATGTTTGTGCTTGGTGCAGGCTGTAATGGGACACTCCTTTATGCATTTCTCAGCTTATTGATTTCTTTTACTGTGAAATCTCTTCTCCTGCTTGATTCCATTTGCAAGTAACTATCTGGTCCAAGGTTTAGCTCTGAAAATCCTGTTTTGGTGAGGATAAATACAGAAAGTCTGACTTGTGTTTGTTTATATGTGAGATTATCCTATTTCTTTTTAGTGTTTTTTCAATGGTTTAGACTTAAAGGTCTTTCCTTTGAGGGTGGGTATTCGTTATCTTTCTCAGGAAAGCATATCTGATGCCCAGGTTCTGTGGCAGGAGTGACTCCTGCAAAAACAAGGATCTCTGCAAGCTGGCTTTTTGGGATGGAGTACTGAGCCAGAAAAGGAAAAGGCTACTCAAAGGAACCGGGAAGCACAAAGCTGATAAAGTGGGATGGGAAGGGGTTATGTATGCAGATGACAGTCATTCAAGAGGGCATTGGGCTGCTGGGAGTATTTTATCATGTTATGAATACTTCAGATAATCGGCCGACAGAGCAAATTGCTGCTACTTTCAGGTTTTGTTAGGGTTTTTGTTTGTTTGTTTGTTTAGTGAATTTGTATTGCTTAAAAAATTCTAAGTAAGGAACTCTTAGGGATTTTTCCCTCTGGAAATACATCATTGCATTTTGAAATACCACCTTAAATTCTAGTTTTCCCACCTCACAGTAACAGAGTTAATGTGTGCAAGTAGATCCTTTTGCAGGAGATGATACTCATCACGTGGAGCAGATATTCTGTATCAGTGGGTTACAAATCCTTAAGTAGCCTTTAACAAAAGCAGCTGCCTTCTTTCAGACTTAGTGAATAAAGACAGTAAAAGATGTTGGAAACCAAGTATTATAAAGATGCTGAAAATACTCAAATCATATTGGAATTAGGTTTCAGAAATGAAAGTTTGCTCTTAAGCAATGCTCTGCATTGTGTTTGTGTGAAGAAAAGGGGGTGCTTGTTCTTTGTGTGGACAACCATTTCAAGCCAGAGCTCCGGTTCTGCGGAAGGGAGTGTGAACCGTCTGTGATTTCTTCCCTTGGAGGTACAGTAATGCTTTTGGCAAGAGTTCCTGAAGGCTCTGCAGGCTGGAAGTGAGTGCAGGCAGAGCTGTCCCCTTCGCTGGGCCCCTTTTTTCCCTTTTCCTGCAGCAGCTGGCAGAGGCCGCCTGTTGCTGTGGGACGGGTGTGAATTCCCCCCCCTCGCGGTGCCAGCGAGCAGAACAGCCTCGGGTGAAGGTTCTGCAGCACAAAACGCTGGGAACTGAGGGCTTTGGATCCCTCGGAGCTGCTCTGAGCAGGGCTGGGACGCTGGGATGTGCGTGGGTTTGGTGACAGCCACCCCAGCACATGATGCTTGGTAAGCGCTGGATGCGGGCTCTGATTCACTGGGGAGCAGCAGGAAAACCATGGCTGCTTTTTAAGGATTGGAGAAATTCACTGGAGGTTGGGATCGTGTCTGATTTTGCTAAAACACACCTGGAAGTAGCTGGGATGCCTGTGTTGGCAGGGAGGGAGGGTGGTGGGCATGCCTCCCAGTGCCTGGGTCTGCTCTGGGCTCACCCACGGGAATTGCTGGATTTCAAGCACTGGAATTGCACTGGCATCTCCCCCACTGCTCATGGACTCAGGGTTGGTAAAATAATGCTGATTTCTAAGACAAAGTGGAGTCCAGGCATGGCAAAGCTGTTTGGGCAGCTGGATTTGTTTGTAGTATATATTTTTAAGTTCTTTTTCAAGCTTGGTCAGAAATCCTTCTGTGTGATTTTGGGCCCTTATATTTGACTTGAGAGATGCATCTCTGAACTTGTCTGGAGTGTCTGGAATGTTTGAGCTCGTGCACTTCAGTGAAATATGATTATCTTCACACACAGGCAGTTTTGATTGCCCTTCAGACAGTGTCTAACAGCAAAACAAGAATGACTACTAATTATAATAACGACAACTGTTCCATAGAAAATTAGTTTTTAAGTGATGTTCTAAACTAAATTACTTAATAATGTGAAATTGATGAATGCCCTATAAGTAATCTTACAATTGTCTGACAAGAGGAGTCAGGTATCTGTAGGATTTGCTATTTATGTGTGAATAGGAGGGACTCACAAGTGCTGCGGTATTTTCACGAGGGCAGAGCTTTCATGGTGCTGTCCTACACGGTGCTGGGACATTTCCAGCTGGGCTCAGAAGAAATAATATCTGACGTGGAAGTAGAAGCTTCAGGTGTTTTTCATTTTTTCCAGAGACTGTATGAGTTGAAGGTGGATGAATTGAGGAGAGGATTTTTAGGGAGTGGATTGTAAGTAGTTCCCTGCCCGGAAGAGTAGTTCTAATTTAGGAAGAGGGAATTATTTGCCTACAGAAAGGCCTGGGGTGTGGTCTGCTGAGATTGCTGAGATAACTCAATAATTTTAGGTGTCTTGAGGGAAGGTCTGCCTGCTGTGCTTGTTCCTGGAGACAAGTTGATCCCACTGCCCAGTTTTTTGGTCCCTTCTTCCAAAAGCCTTTAGGGAAGATTTTTGTTGGGTTTTTCTGTGTTTAATGCTTTTTGTTAGGATTGGGTTTTTGTTTGTTTATGTTGGTGGTGGTGGTGTTTTTTTTGGCAGAAAAACTACCAGTTCAACAATATTTAGGGCTGTGACTCTTCATTTAAAGTGAGGATGAGTGAAATAAGCACTGTTGTGTAAAATGGAAAATTTATTTTGCTTGGGAATTTCAGTAAGTTTGTTCATCAGTGGGCACTTGACAGCCCCACTCCCCCAGTAAATGCAACACTAAGTTGTTGAAAAGGGAGTTCTGAAACAAAAAACCCCAAACCACTGCTGTAGATGCATGTTTTGTTTCATTTCATAAGCATTTTTTGGGGAGTAAACAAAACTTTTCCTTTGAAAATCAGCTTGTGCTTACTAAAACAAAATAGAATAATTTTGAGCAGAGATTATTTTTTTCTTTGAGACGGTGAAAAGTAGGAATCTCCTGGAGCTGTAGGTGGTTTTGCAGCTTCCAAATTGTAATTTTAATTGTGGTAGCCCAGCTAATATTTAGTTGAAAAGTGACAATTTGGCTTGTAGCCACCAAAGGTTCTGCATTGCAGCACCAAGAAGGAGCATTCGCTGAACGGTGATTTTAGCCATGGGTTTTGGTGCTGCTGTTTTCCAGGATATCCCAGGATATTCCCAGGATCCCTTTGTCCAGGCTGTGTGTGAGCTCCCTGCCTGCTTGCTCAGGGCTGGGGTGGGATCATTCCTGTGTCCAGGAGCTGTTTCCATGCTGTAATCCAAGAAGAGCTACTGTACATTAAATATAGAGCCTGTTGTGCTGCCATTAACTCACTTTGCCTCAGTCATTAGCTCAGAGCGCTCCAAGTCCAAACTTTGCGGCTGAGGCTGCTCCTGCAATTGAATTCTCCTGGAACTGAGCTGGGACAGTGCTGGGACAGTGATTCCTGGGGAACTGTGAGCTGCTATTCAAATCCAGCGTGAAAAACAGGCTCGGGGAACACGCAGCGCTCAGGACCAGCTGTGAAACCTTCAAGGTTGGATTTTCCGGTGGATTCTGCTAATCTGCAGCTGCTCATTTGTAATTAGTGAAGAGGGCCAAGCCTTAGATGGGGGGCAGAGCAGGGGATGCAAAGGGTTACAATTGTATTGTTATGCTGTTGGCTCTGCCCTCCCCAGCCTGCCAGGGGAATTTGGCACAGAGTCCCTGTGTCCTGAGGTTCCCAAGTCACTGGTTGCCTGGCATCGTGTTAACCCAGCGTCTACCACGAAAAATGAGCTGAGATTTGATTCAGGAGCAATAATTTCTCTACAACCAAGTGATTCTTGAGCAAGCTGAGGAATAGCACAGAACTGTGAGTAGTTCAGCCAAGGTGCTGTTCCTGAATGCAGCAGAGATCTGGACCCTCATGTCCAGAAAGGAGGTCACTTCTAGCTCTTACCTGACAGGTGTGGGGTCACCACAAAGGTGACAAAGGTACAGCAACAGGTTTTATTTGAAAAAAGCGTTACTGGAATAAAAGCTTGTTGAAGAGATTAACTTGGAAGTGGCAGGAAGATGATGAGAGGGGAGCGATGGTTTTGTCTCCTAATTCAAGAGTCAGGGCAAGAGCAGTCCAAGCCATTGGATTTTAGGTTGTTAAAAAGAAACAAGAAGAGCCTGTGAAGAAAAGGGACTTTAAAAAGTACTTAGCTTAAAGCCTGGAATCCATGACCATGGGATGTTGTTGAGGCTAAAGGATTTAGGGCTGGGCAGGATCACCAAGGGACATCCCCACACCCCGTGTGGGTGTTTTAGGGGCTCCTTATTTCCCTCTATTGGCAGGACTTTTTCCCCTCAGCCTTGCTTTTGGAGAGATTTTCTCATTGAAATAGATGTTTGAACTTGTAACTTCAGCATTGAATACCAATTCCTTTTCTGTCTCTGCCTTTCATCACAGTATTTTTAAAGATTTTTCCTGCATATTAATTTGCTATGATAGGCTTTAAAAAGCGGGGGAAAAACCACCTTGAATTTCACACGCAGACAGGACACAGAGGGCATTTCACTGATACTCAGGAATGGTCCAAAGACAGGCTGTTATTTTTATTTTCCATAGAGCCAGTGGTCCCTTCTGGTGCTTTCCTCTGCAGCTGGAGTGTGCAGGTCCCCACTGAGGCCCAGTCAGTGCAGGCACTGTGTGAGCTCTTCCAGCACTGGTGACTCCAGGCTGCTGGGGATGCCCACGTTCACCTGGTGAGGAGGGAAGTGCTCTTCCCTTGAGTCACTGGCTTGCCTTTAATGACAATTCTGTTGCTGTATGGGAACTGAAGTCCCCCATACACAGATACAAACCCAGCTTTCTTTTCATTGCAGTGAATGATGGGCTCATTATGTGAGCACATCTATAGGGATTTACTGTTCAGGAGTAGCTGGAAATTACTCCTTTGAAAGAGCAGTTGTAATTAAGTGATTCTGAGATAAATGCAGTGTCGTTTGCTTTTCCTTCATTTTCTCCTCTGAAAATTTTGCTTCCTGCCTTGCCTCCCTGCATTTATGCTGATATCAGCCATGTCTTTTCAGTAAAATAAACTTTCCTTGGGCTTCAGCAATGCTTAGGGAATATTGCAGTGTTAGATGGAATGGAATTAATAGTATGGTAAATGAGGAGGGGTCTGGTCTTAAAAAAAAGTTGTTTCTTGGTGCATCTAGATGAGTATCTGAAGAAATTCTGGGCTGAAGAGAGGTGTTGGTTGGCAGAGCTGGCAGATCTGGGGGGTTGGCTTCTCTTTGGGATGTCCCACTGGGGGATTCCGCCTAGCAAAGTGCACTTCCTCGTGTTCCTGACAGGGCTGACGGAACGTTGCACGTCTCAGGACGGCCTGGAACAACACTAAGGCCTCTTCCCTGTTTTGTCCCCTGCCAGAACCAAGACTGCCAACGGGGATTACCGGAAGGAGCACCGGGAGCGGAGCCGCAGCCCCATCGAGCGGGCGGCTGCCCCCACCATGAGCCTCCATGCCAACCACATGTACGCCTCCATCCCGAGCCTGAGCATGGAGCAGCCCCTAGCACTGACCAAAAACAGCATGGATGCAGCCAGGACAGTCGGCATCTCCCCCAGCCTGAGCAGCGTGGAGCGGCAGCAGGTACGGCATTGTCCCGGCTGGGGCACGGGGAGGGCTCCCAGCTGCAACCACAGCCTGGGAGGAGAAGCTGCTCCTCAGGCAGGATGTGGTTTAAAAATGCACACTGAGTGTCACAGCTCGTTGTGACATTCATTGTGACATTCCCGAGCCTGGGAATGCCTGGTTTTATTTGGGAGTACATGTGTTTGAACTGGGAATTCAGAGTGTGGTTCAGGGACGCCCCAGCACCTGCCAGGCAATGCCTGGGGGCATCACCTGTGCCTCTCCTGGTGATCCCTGTGTGTCCCCTCCCCTCTGTCCCAGTTCTCTCCACCCTGAAGAAGGGGTACAACACATAAGGGAATATTTGACACTGAATGATCTTAGTTTTAGCCAGCCAAAAGCATTTGCTGCGTTGTTCAGAGTAATGTTGCATCACTAATTCACTTTTCCTAAAGCCAAGTCATTATTTTTGATTAATTTATGCCTTATTTCCATATGCCGGAGTGGTTGTTAAGGTTTTTGTGTTGGTTGGTTGTTCTTTGCCATCTTGCACATGGTGTTTGTTTTGCTGCAGAAGTGCTGAAGCTGAGCCATCTCTGTGCAGGTTAGGCAAGAACAGTTTTCTTATGTGTCAGCCTCACTTTTATCCCTCTTACAAGTGGAGAGACAAAGCAAGAGAGTTGAGCTGTGATGAGCTGCAGCTGAGAAATTAAACTGGCCCATGTACCCAAGCTCTTCCTTCCCTGGACCCCTCTCTTTGACATTTTGAACTAGATTACAATCATTTTTCCTGGGAAAATAGGATGCTGAGGCAAGGCCTTGCTAAGAGCACAGAGTAGGAATCATACGTAACAAAAAGTGTACTGAAAAAAAGAAATCCTAGTTTGATGATTCCTTGTTTTGGGGTTGTTTTTCTTTAACCTTAACAGGTTGAATGAGATTTCATCTTACTCTGTTTCTAATGAACAGGTGGGAGAAAAATGCTTTATTTGCAGCAGGACAGGGGTATTCAGCTGCTGTAGTTAGTGATTGTTACTAAATTCTCAGTTTATCTCAACATTTTTGTGTAAGCTTCTGTATTCTGTACACACACAACCATAGCAGAGGATTCTGCACAGTGCCTTATCCTGTCCCTTGGGTCTTTGAGGTGTTGGCACGTGCATTTCTGAGACATTATTACCTGTCTTGCTCTACTTCCCTCCTCTTGCATGTCCAAAATACTCTTCTGACGAGATTAAAATATAAAATACACCACTTCAGAGAGGCACAAAATCCTGGCCCCTATAGAAAATAAATACTCCCACACGTGAACTGCTTACAGAAAAATTAAATCATTATTTTTTCTTTATTTACTGGTTTTTTACTTTGCTGCCAGTGCAGTAAGATGTAAATAACCTCATTGCTGTTTTGTCCTGGCAAAAATAGTGTTCAACCTCCCTGGAAAGCTCAGCTCTTACTTTACTGGTCTTGCTCTTACTCTGCCTAAAGTACCACCAAAGAAGGAAAATTCCCTCCTTCCTCACTGACCTTGTATGGGGGTAGGTGATTTTTTTGTGGGTAAAATTGTGTAAAATGGCCAAGAAATTAAATTACATCGTGTTAATCTTTTGAACACTACTAATTAATTTGCATTGAGTATAATAGACTCTGCATGATCAAATATATGAAATTTATTCCAATACCTGTGTTATTTCCCTTCAGCCACCTGGAGAAACTGGGGCGTTTCTTTACCCAAGGCTTTGTTTCAGTGTAACATTTCCACAGTAAACAACTATGAAAAGAGCATTTTATGTTTACACTTTGTAGGAAGTATAGATGGTGCAGTTCTGATGCTGTAATGTAGCTGTGAATAGACATTTTGGGGAATTTGCATGTGCTGAGAATGACAGTGATGCTAATTAAGTAGTGCTGGAAAGGCAGGTGAATTACAACAGGAAAGGACTTGTGGTCGAGGCTGGCTCAGAGTTCTTCATATTGTACATCCTATGGGATTAGGATGCACTGTGGAATACAGAGGTAGGGCTAGGATAACTCAACTTCTGATTAAAATTATAACACCAAGACAACAAATACCTGTAAAATGTGCAAAACCCTTCTGAGTCCTGACAAAGATGCATGGCCATAGAATGAAACAAACATTTAATGTGTTGGCATTTAGTGCTGCATATGGAACTCTGTGAAGTTGACACAATCCCTGTAAAACCACTTTTAAGATTTGCTTTCACACTGCCCTTTTTCTGTTCACTGAAATAGCAAGAACTGCCATGGAAATGCAATGTGGATTTTTATTTTGATAAAAGAATATTGGATATTTGGGAGGTTAATATGAATTGAGTAGTTTATGGGTTTAATTGTTGGGGCTGTGAAGTGGCAACAATCACTGTAAAATCACTTTTAAGATTTGCTTGCACGCTGCCCTTTTTCGGTTCGCTTAAGTAACAAGAACCTTTGTGGAAATGCAATGTGGATTTTTATTTTTAACCAAAGAAACAGCTGAATATTTGGGGGGTTAATACAAAGTGGGTTTAATTGCTGCTGCTGCTGGCCTGAGTGTGACACTTGTGTCCCCTCCAGAACCGTCCCTCTGTTATCACCTGTGCTTCTGCCAACAACCGGAACTGCAACCTGTCCCACTGCCCCATCGCCCACAGCGCCTGCTCCGGGGCTGCCTACAGGAGACCCTCCAGCTGTAAGTGCCACACTCCAAACCGGCCCCACTGGGATTCCAGGACAGCAGAATGGGCTCCACTGTGCCCATATTACCAGGGAGAAAAGGAGGTGAAACAATGCACACCCCTTTGCGTCCCCCAGCAGAAAGTACCAATGCAGAATTAGGGGGAGAGGGGTGTTCTTTCTTCTTGTTTTAAAAAGCTTCTTTTTAAAAAAAAAAAAAACCTCGAGCACCCCACACAGACAAATAAGTCATTATGTTTATTTTAGCCCAGCTGACAAACAGCAGCCAGGGCCAGCAGATCCCCCCACGCTCTTATTTTAGGAGCTGTAGTTTCCGTGCTCTCTCAATGGCCAGGAGACTCTTGTGATTCAGCTGCAGTCGCAGAAATCTTTCCTGCAGCCACAAATACCCTTCCAAAGCCTGTACCCTCCGCCCTGCTCTGCACGGAGAACACAAAAAGCTTTGGAGGGCAGTTGCTACAGCAACCCAAGCAGGGAGCTTTAGCTTTCTGCCTTCTGTGCAATTAGTACTGTTCATGAAATCTGGTCAGGCAGTACTTGCTGGGAACCCTGGGCTGTTTCTGTTCACTCTCCCTGCACAGAAAGCACAGGGGAAGCTCAGCCCTTCCCTTACAAGTCCTTTACCTGCTGAGGCAGAGCTTTAACTTGCAGCATTGCCAAAAGCCCAGGGCAGTGTGGCTCCAGCAGCTAGGATGTGTCCATGGAACAATACCAGGATGATGCAGGCAGCAACCTAAAGTCCATAGTAGGGTAATTGTAAGTATTTTTATTAGGAGTAGTATTTTTTTTATTTTTATGAAGATCAGTGTGCTGTTGATAACTCGGACTGGGAGCTGAAGGAGACCCTTAGACTCTTGGAGAAATCAATCATTGGGGATCTCAGATGTTACAAGTTTTCTCACAAACTGGTGCTACTGGTCCCAGGGGAGCTGCTCCAGTGGGCATGGGAACAGGGGGTAGATGTTTCCAAAAAAGATTTGTCTCCTGGCAGGTGAAGAGGTATCTGTGCATGACACTCATGTTTATTTTAGGATCAATCAAGCCTTGCTGGAGCACAGGGGCAGTGCCATGGATCCCAACAGTTCCAAGGATTTTTGGAAAGATAATTCTCATTGAGATATACAAATACTGGTTCTAAATTGTAAAACTGCAGTGCTCTTATGTTCAGTCTGAGGAATTACTGCAGTTCCTGTTCAAAACCTGTCTTTTAAGGCTCTTGTAATAGTCTTACAGCACTTACTGCAGTGGCCATGATTCATTTAGTTCTGACTGCTCCCAGCACAAGTGTGTGGAGTAAGATGAAACCCTGAGCTCAGCTTTTGGCATGCTGCAATTTAGGATGAGGTCTCCTCACACCTGACTGCTATCAGCAGGCTTGGGAGCCGATTTTAAACAACTGTTTACATCATTAATTCCATTTAAGCCTAAATACAGGTTCTATGTGATTGTTTTGGGAGAAGGTTTCCATAGAATTAGAGCTGGAGATGTTGGTTGCCTAAGGGAGAAATACAATTATATATAAATGCTCACCTGTTGCAGGTCACAGAAAAGCAAAAATACTTAACTCCAGTTTTTTTCTTTCATTTTAACTCCTTCCTCCCCACCTTGTTCCCCGCTGCTTTCACTCCCAGGTCTGTAAGGGTGTAAGGAAGGCCATCTTCGTGACTGGGACTTGTAGTGACAGGGCATTATACTACAGGGGGAGATGCTTTGAGGGTTGGAGCCCTTCTGCTCTGGTGACAGGCTAGGAGAGAGGGGGTGGTGTTCAGCCTGGAGAGGAGAAGGCCCTTCCAGTTCCTAAAGGGGCTCCAGGAGAGCTGGAGAGGGACTTTGGACAAGGGCCTGAGGTGATGGGACAAGGGGAATGGCTTCCCACTGTCAGAAGGCAGGGTTAGATGGGATATTGGGAAGAAATCCCTCCCTGTGAGGGTGTGGGGAGGCCCTGGCACAGGGTGCCCAGAGCAGCTGTGGCTGCCCCTGGATCCCTGGCAGTGCCCAAGGCCAGGCTGGACATTGGGGCTTGGAGCAGCCTGGGACAGTGGGAGGGGGTTGGAATGAATGGGATGAGCTTTAAGGTCCTTCCAACCCAAGCTATTCCCAGAGTCTGTGACAGAGAACAGGATAAAGTGCAGGTTGTGAGTGCAGCACTCAGTGCCAGGCTTTTAACTCCCCCTCTGCCTCCTGTCCCCACAGCCACCACTGCCTGTGACCCGGTGGTGGAGGAGCACTTCCGCAGGAGCCTCGGCAAGAACTACAAGGAGCCTGAGCCGGTGGCAAACTCGGTGTCCATCACAGGGTCAGTGGATGACCACTTTGCCAAAGCACTGGGGGACACATGGCTGCAGATCAAGGCTGCCAAGGACGGGGTGTCGGGCAGCCCTGAGTCGGCGTCGCGGCGGGGCCAGGCGTCCCCTTCCTCCCACATGGTCAATCACAATCACTCGCCCTCCGTGGTCTCCTGAGGACAGGACCCTTCCCGTGGTGAATTTGCATGGTTTGACTGAGCTTGGAACAGTGCTTAAATAGTGGTGGGGGAGGGGAGGTTAGTTTTCGACACATGTTTTTGTGTACTCACTTTCTTGTTTTTTTTGTAAAAGGGTGCCCTTAAAGACGATAGCAGGAACTATTTCATAAAGATTCATACGATGTAGCATCCTTTTTTTCCTGCCTCAATTACCAAAGAAACCTCTGATGCAAATCTGCTGCCCCTTAAAAAGATAATGCACGCTAATCCACAAAAGCCATTACACTTAGTTGGTTGACCCAAGTGCTTTTTTTGCTTTTCTTAGCTTCTCAAGACTAGAATTTGTCTGGTTTGCTTACATTGCCTTTTTTTTTCCCTCTGTGAAGTAATTTTGTATGTATATACTTGAAAAGAACTGTCATGTATGATTTGCACTATTGGAGGAGGACTGAAGTTGCACAGCAACTTTCTGGAAGAGGCTAATATTTTGAGGGCAAACTGCTGAAAAAAGGGTTTAAGGATGACATTTCTATCAGTTTGATTTTTCTTAGAGCAAAACAGCTTTGGAAGGGGAAGTCTCATACAGGTTATAGGTCTTTCTCTCTTTAGATTTCAGGTGCTTAGTGCTTGCAACTGGACTGCATAATTTACAGAACACGGGCATTTTTTCCTAAACACTGCAGTTTGTTAGACTAGAGCTGAGGTTGGAGGGTTCCATAGTGCTTAACGATGCATGTTTTATGAAAAATAGCTGGTATCTATTAATGTATAGACAGTAAGAATCATAATACTTATTAGCTTCTCTTCAGAATTAGTTTATTTTTGTCAGTAACAACCCTAGATATACTTACTGCTGGTACAGTTGTACTCTATGATATTTGTATTTGCTATTCACTTTAGTGGCAGCAGCACCGAGGGCAGCTCAGGACAGGCCTCGTGCAGCACTGCTGCTTCACAGGGATCTGCTTCCCAAACCCCAGTCTGTGTAATCCACCCTGAACTAGCTGCAGGAACTGCTACCCTTACGGATCTTGGCTGGACAACAGATTGTTACAGTTTGTGAAAGATGATCTTTCAGTTTGTTTATTTTTTGGTTTCTTTTTTTAAGCCTATCCATCAGCCTATGCCAAGTCGCAGCATACATTCCTCCAGTAGGGACTTTATACAGGTATTACTGCATTTATTATCATTTGCTATATTAATAGCTACTAACTAGAAATTAGGCAGTAGAGGCAGGCATAAAACCACAGCTGTGCTAGTGCTAAGAGCTTCTCTTCTCCTTGTTAAGTGTAACTACTCTCCCCCGTACATTCCATCTTCCCAGGACAGTTGCAGCTAGGGCTTGGTTTTTATACTGGGTCCCCTGAAAGGATGGGCTCAGTGTAGGAAGTGAGAACTGGTTGGAAGATGAACTCCACGTGATGTATTATGGACTACGTTACAGTATTGGGTCCATTGTGGCTTTTATTTTATGCTTTTTGTTGTTTTGTTTTTTTTTTTTTAAAGTTAAGCTATTTAATTTGGAAAAGGTGCAGGGTAGAAAGAGATCGGGAGATTGGCTCTTACTCTTGGTGAGAAGGTGGCTGCTCAGTTTTCTTTAAAAAAATGAAAAAAAACCCACAAAAAAAACCAACCCAACACCTAAGCCCCCCAGTTTTACACATTTCACTACCATCTTACTGGGTAGTCAACGCTTCCTTGCTTTGGCATTCAGTACCCTACTCTCTGTAGGAAGATTGTTAAAAGAACACTTTTTTATATAGGTAACTTTAAGACCATCGTTACGCTGTGCGTAAAGAATGTACAGAGAAATTTGTAGGTATTTTTTGAGGAACAATTAATTTGTTAATGATATGTAGCTATTTAATTTTTCCCTTTCCTTTATTGTAATCATTCTTTTTTTTTTTTTTTTTTTTTTTTTGGAGAAAAAAGTTGATCTTTTTTTTTTTTGTTGTTGTAGATTTGTCTGTAATACAGTAAAAGTGCAGGAACACAGTTATTCTATGAGGACACTGCATTAGCATTAATAGCCACTTGTTTGTTATTGCTACAGGCTACTGAGCAGTATAACAGTCAATACTAATACTGTAGCTGGACTCTGTGGAAAATGTGACTCCTCTATTTCTTTGTAAACACAAATAAGATAATGTTTTTAAAGCTAATATTTTCAATAATAGCTGTTTTACAAGGTTACATTTACTTATCTGAGATAGGTAAATGGATTTGAGGGCAATAAAGATTTAATGTGCTATGTCCAGTAAAACAGATATTGGACACAACAATGTCACGAAAGCCAAAGGGTTGGGGGGAGGTGGAAGGACACTTAACTGAACTCACCATCACGAGACGTGGTGAAGTTTCTTCACAGAGCCAGGTTATCTACAGTTCAGTTTGAAAGATTCTCTCTGTGTTTGTAAATCTGTAATATACCATTCTTTTGTGGCCTTGTTTCACCTGGAAAAAAAAAAAAAAAAAAAAAAGGTTTGGCAGGCCATCTTTTTTTTTTGTACTTAAAAGTAGCCTTAAAGAACAATAAAGTGCTCTTAAATCACAGGTGTGTTCCTAAGCCTCTGTATGGCCTGGTGGGAGAGGAATTGGTGTCTGTGCTTCGTGAGCTGGAGGCAGGAACAAACTTCTGGCCCCATCCTGCTTTCCTTCCTTTTTTAGGACCATAACCCCACTGATGGGGCTGCCACAGCCTCAGCCTGGGGTTCAGGGGGGGTTTCCCTACAAGAGTTTGTCAACAAACCCTTTACAGGAATAGAAAATGCTGTGGCTGCCCCAGCAGCTGTGCTGGGCCTTGAGGAGCTCACCTGGACAGGGACTGGCATGGAAAACACCAGCTGCTTCTGCATTTCTGGTCATGAAAAGACCAGTTTTCTGGCATTTTGTTTGTCCCCCAGCTTCTTCAAGTGTCACCTAGAGAACGGGAATCCCTGCCTGGAGAACACAGCTGTATTTTGTCCTCTGTTCCGGGTGAGCAGCATTCCAATGGCACTGGAGATGGTTAATCCTTAAAAAAGTAGTTGTAATTACCTGAGTTTGAGAAAGCCCAGTGAACCAGGCAAGAACCTGCAGAGAACTTTCAACACTCAGTGCATTAGAAGGGGCTCCAAAGTGCAAAAAAAGGAGCCTCTAAAAGGAAGGAGACACGAAGTTGCTGCTGGCTCAGCAGGGCATGAAGGGTTTGAAAACACGGCAGGCCTGGCATGGCTGGGCTCGGCATGAGGGAGATTCCATGAGAACACTTCCAGGAGGATTGGTTTAACACATCTGAAACACATCCCTCTCCAAAACCCATGGAAAGAGGCCCAAATCCATGTTGTGAGGGTGTGCGGGAGGGAGGCCAAGGACAACACACCCCACAGGCCTCACAGGCTGCGCTCTGAGGGGAGCTGCTTTCCCTTCAGGAAAAAGGGAAAACATCCCTTCACCACCGTTTTGGGGGCTCCACAGCACAGGCCAGGAACATCGCTGTCTTCCAGGCCAGTAACTTACAGCAAACTCCATTTTCTGCATGGTAAAAGGGTTTTTCTAACTGGCACAAGCAGTAATCCTGCACAGGGGGGTGGCACCGTGGCCTGGAGAAACCAGCCCAGACACACATTTCATTAAGCCCTCCAGTATTTGTAATGGCATCTTTTTCTGAGACCTAAATTAGAGGCAAACCCAGCTGTGCATTTGTAATCTCATCCCTAGGCACGACCATTAGTTTTAATAATTTCAATCCAACCATTGTTTCAGTTTCAGAAAGCAGACCTGACATCATCAGCACTGAGCTGGGCTCTGGGCAGAGGTCAGGAGTGCCCTCTCCAGAATGCAGTTCTGATCCACTTCAGGCTGGATTGGTTGTGAAAATTACCTTTGCAGACAAATCTATCCAGAGGCCAGAGAGAGCTGGGCCGTGCTGGTGTGACCTAGAGTGGTACAACAGGTCACAGCTGTGTGTGGGCACCTGGGCACGATGGCTGTGTCCTCACGGAGTGCTGGCACTGGACAGTGACCACTGACCTGCCCAGCTGGGCTAAAGGAACCTCAGCAGCCTGGGAGTGGCACCGCTCAGGCTCGGGATGATCCCTGTGAATGGAGACTTCTCCAGTATCCAAACACTGCCACCAGCTCACGTTCTTAACGTGACACCCGGGCAAGACCCATCCAGGAGCATTTCCAGTGTTATTTGTGCACTCCCGAGAGCTGGCACACTTAGGCTTGGCCCAGGGGAATGTTCACACTATCTTTAGATCCTTCTTGAAATTTAAACCCCTCTGCATCCTCCTGATCCGTGTCCTCTGGCATGGACACAGCCCCAGGTATGTTCCCAGGTCTCCAGCTCTCTTCCCTTAGCAGACTGATTCCACAGCTGGATTACAAGGTATGATAAAGCACATTCTATCCCTGAAGGGCCCTTGCTAAAAACTATATCAATTTAATAATTTTTTACCCTCTCTTTAAATGGGAACATTCTGCCCCTCTCTGAACAGCTACCTCAAGAGCTTTCTTGGGTGTAAGACAGCCAAAATAATTTAATTGCTTCTTTTTAAGCTGCAGTTACTCACAGTGGGAGCAGTGCCAAACACCAGAGCATTCCCAGTACAGGCTCCTCCTTGAGCTGCCCCTTCCTTGTGGACAGTGTCCTGCTGAAGGCTCCATCCCCATCCAACAGCAGCACCCATCCCTGAGGAACACGAAATAGGAAATTCTCCTATTTTCCTTTGTGAAGCTCAGGAGCCCAGTTCAGCAGACGACAATGGGCAGGCTCAGGGGTTTAGAGCTGCTAATTGCTGTGTCACTTGGGCAGCAATAGCCAGGGACATTCCTCTCTGCTGGGAATGGTTGGCATGGGATTAGTTATACATGGATATTCACACTGGCATGCATTTATATTGTGGCAGAGCTGGAAAAAACAGAATTGCTTTTTCCACAGGCTAATTTCACATAATGACAAAGCAGTTACTGACTTCCACAAGAGCACATTTCACTGCAGTCACATGAGACCCTTTCAATCTCCTCTTGCTTGCAGCCCAGCCAGTTTCACTGCTCACTGCTGCACTGTTCAGTCTAATTTTACATTTTGCTAAGCAGCAGCTTTCTTAAATGCCAGGGAGAACATCTGTCTTCTCTCCATCACAAAGAGACACAAAGGCATCTGTCAACACGAAGCTGTGTCAGCCAAATGCCTGCTACATTTAATAGTCAAAAAGCTGCTTATCTTAAAACTGTTTACTCAGTTTGGGGAAATACTCTGCACACAGAGCCCTTCTGAGAGCCTCTGCTATCGTGGGGAATCAAGGATACCTTTTCTAATCCAGGAAAACTCAAAGCTCTCATCTCCTGCTTCCTGAAATAGTAAAATACTGTGGGTTGAGCTGTGTTAATGACATCTGGCTTGTGTGTTAAAACATACACAAGATACCACTGAGGTTATAGTAGTTCTGGGTAGTTAAAAGGAAGTATAAAAAATACAGGGTTTTTTTATTTTGCTTTCAGAGGAAAAAACTGATTCAACTAGTTTTAAAAAGAGATTTCTCAGCCTAAGCCTAAACCTTTGCTCTCACTGCCATGTTCCAATATTCACTTACCTTTTTTTTGAGGGGGGAAGCAGAGATGAAAATAGTGGAAAGAACTAACAATACTTACAGATCAAAGCAAGGGCTTTTCCTTTTCCTTTTTTCTTCCAAGGGATGAATTCCTGGGCTCCTGCTAAGGCTACAGAAAATGTCAGCTTATCAACTTCCCCAGAAGAAAGTGTGTGTGTGTTCAAGCAGCACCACAAAGGCTTTTCCCTTGCTTTCCCTGACATACCTGGAGTGAAGTTGATGTAATTTTTCTTCATCACAGGCTGTGAGGAGTTACTGGCACTGTCCTGGCTGCTCCAGCGTGTCCTGTTCCATATCCTGACACAAGCACAAGCACCTGCTCAGGAAACACACCCAAGATCAGAGCTGTTAAAAATAAAGTCACCCTCTGCTGTGAAGGTTTTTACTTCTAACCTTTTGTGACTCGTAAATCTCGTCTTCCCAGTGGCTCTCATACTTCCCTCAGGAATTGGAAAATCATGATTAAAAGAAGTCCTTTATTAACCTGCAGTCCAATTACTAAAGTAACAGCAGAGACCAGCAGACATAGTTCTTAAAAAGTAAGCACTATTCTCATTTTTCCCCTAAAACACAGTCACACACAGGTACGTAATTCTACTTTTGCTGTGAGAAAGCCCCAAGGATACATCAGGAAAGTGTCCAGAGGAAAATAACATCTAAAAACACTCAAGACATTTTCTATGTTGTAATAAAGATGTGACTGGCTGAATACAGGCTCAGAATCATCAACCATATAAAGGTAAAATGCACTTCAGCTTTTAAAGATGTTGCCTAAATTGTCCTATTTCAGAGCTCTCTGTTTTGCTCCCCTCCTCTGACAGCTAATTCAGCCTCCAGCTCCCTGGTCTGGGCGATGTAATTAATGTCATTAACTCAAACAGGGAGTTTTCAGGTGGGGAAATGAAGAAAAAACCAAGAATTGCAAAGCCACCACCCACAGAGTGTGGTGGGATCCCAGGGCTTGTTTTAAGGATTTTCAACAGATTTCCTCACAACAGAAAATAATGCTTTGGTTGCTGCCAGGCTTACAAATGCAGCCTGTGAGTCAAGCTCTGACCTTTCAGATGCAAAATCAGCAGCAGTAAATCAAATCATGACTTTGCTGACATGCCTGTAACTTTGAGTGATTAATCCAACAAATAAACCATTTCTGCCTAGAAATGCAGCAAAGAGGAGTGTGGGACTCTCCTGCTCTGCCCTGTTGCAGCTGAACTCGATGCAGTTTTGCTCCTACCAATTCTCACAGGAAATGTGAAAAATGCCTGGGTGAAGGCTGAGGATTAAAGTCAATACAGATCCACTCATTAGAGATCATTAAAGAGAAACCAGTGAAGGCAGGAAATATTCTCTATTTAGATGAAAAGTTTGTTCCTTTTAACATTGCCCCATTGCAGATCCCATCTTCTCTCCATTCTGTCCTTCTGGGACACATCCCCAAAGCAAATTACATGGATTTTCCCCTCAGAGAAATGTCCATTTTACCAGCACAGCTAAATTAGCTCACACATCACTCTGGACTTTGAGACTTCTTTACACAACTCCCCAGCCATTCAAAAATTGGTTTTCTGCCTTTCTAATGCTAAAGAACAGATACAGACCATTGCTTTTCTATTGCTTGCACAAATCTCCACTGCTGTGTGGCTGTTTGCCCTGCACAGACACCCAGGGACAACAAACAGAACAACATCAAAGTGCTGCAGTGCCTGGAAAGCTTTCTTGCCATCAGTTATTTTGGTTATAACTCACGTGATCAATTGTAACACTGATATCTCACAACTGTGTTATGCAGTCCCAAAACTCAGAAAATATTCCACCCAAATTTTGCAGGAGAAAAATTAAAATCAGGTTATTCTAAATAACAACATTTGGAATTCATTCTGTTCTTGAGCCATTTAGCTTCACATTTTCAAGGCTTTTTTACACAGCCACAAAACAGATGGGTTCGGTTTTAAATTAAAGAAAAAAGGGAACAGATCCTTGGGAATTGGAGGAACAACAAAACAACAAAACCCCGGTGCTAGGAGAGCAGCAACATTTTGAGAGTTGAGAAAGCTGCAATTTACCCAGAGAGGCAGACTGGGGAAAAGCAAAGATTCTCCCCTCAGGAAACCTCCACTGCTTAGCTCTGCATCCCCAAAGTGGGAATCAGCTCCACTACGACCTCAAACCCAAACACTGCAGAACTCCCACACAGGATGGTGTTCAGGGAGCACAGGGATTGTTCACTGAGGTACAAGATCACACAGTGACACTTCCAGATCTGTATTTATTTATTTAGCCTGTGGGTGAGGAGTCTGCTTAAGCAAATCTATTGCTTTCATTGCTCTGGAGGTACAAATTCAGAACAGTGTTCCTGCCCTTGCTGAGAGCACCAGAGCAGCTGGGTGACAAGAGAGAAATAGCACTTAATTTCTGCCAAAGAGAAGGTGAAAGCTGGCTGGGTGACCTGTACTGCCTGTGACCCTTTGAGGCCTTACAGCCACAGTTACCTGTAGTTCCACAAAAGTGTGGAAACCCCACAATAGTGTGGGAGCTCCCCAAAGGAAAAAAACTGGTGCTGAGCTGCAGGAGAACTCCTCAGAGACAAACCCTGGCCAGAAAAAGAGATGTGCCAAGGCCTGTCAGCAGCCAGGGAGATGAACTGGAGCTCTGAGGAGTGGCAGCTCCTCAAACCAGTGACGGTACCTCTGCTGGGAAAGCTCCCGAACTGGGGCAGCTCTGGTCCAGCCAGGCTCCATCCAGCTGTTTTTCCTGGCTCTCCTCCAGGTTCCTCTTCTTCTGCCCCTTCATATCTCCCATCTAGAACAAGAGAGGGAAGGAAAACATTAACATGGTACGACAAAAGAAATGCTGGAGCTTCACTACAACAGAGATTTGGGGCAGTGGGCAAGGCTTTCAAAGGTTTTTTCAGTTCATGTGCTCTTGTCTCATAATGGAAGTTTTGTACTTTTTTTTTTAGTGAAAAGTTTAACTGGGGAAAAGAGCCAATGACAACACTGGGAAAGGTTTGTAAAACACAAAAATATCACTAACACCACTGGATAGCCCAACAAATTACAGGTCATGGCAACTTATTTACACTTTGTACTTAGTTCGTGAACACTGCTCTGTAGTTCACTCAGGAAGTGGACAAAACCCCCTTTTTTTTTCCTCTTCTGGAGTATATTTGTGATTCAAATTGATCAAGAAATGCTTGTTAATTAAGAACATTTTAAAAACCCCCAGCCCAATTCTTACTTGCTTCTTAATTCTGTTCCATTACCAAAGTCAAGGCACACCAAATGAACGCAAAGCTTCAGTTCCTGGGGACAGGAACTGTGTCAGTGCAGGCCTGGGAGGACACAGCCAACATTTCCTGCCACTCTCAGCCTGGGCTGCTGAGCTCTATTAGCCCCAGTTCCAGCTGTGCTGACCCAGGCTGAGCATGGATCTGAACCCCTTTGGGATCACTTACTGTGAGACAAAGTCAAGCTTCTGGCACTCAGATGGGTAACAAACAGCACAAGCCTCAAAACCAGAAACTCCTTTTAAAGGGAGCATTCAAATAACATTTCCTTTTCTGTTGTTTCTTTTCCATCAGAATAACAAAGCTCTTTGGTGATTCCTCTCTATTTCAGCTGATTTGTTACACAAAGCCCAGAACATACCTGCAAGAAAGAGCCAAACTGGAACAGAGAGCAGTTAAAAGTGAAGAACAGATTTATTTAATCCTCTTTTACACAGGTAAGTTTTAAAAATACATGCTTAATGTACGATTGTCTTTACATTTGATATCAGCCTTCTCTCAGAACTTTGAAACCCACTTTAAGATACCATCAAATCCTGGCTCAAGCATCCCAAGACGGGCATCCAAAAATTGAGGCAAATGAATTCCAGTAACCACTCCTGGACAAGTTGTCCAAATTCAGCTACAAGGCATTAGCAGTGCTAGAGGAGAGGCAGATCTGCATCACCTCCAGAGTCTGCACTGTTTATTCTCTTGCCCAGCTGGCTCCACTGAGACTGGTCTTGCTCTACCAAGCCCTCACTCTGCCAGAATCTCCTCTGAACTAACTCAGACTCTCAGGGACTTTCCTCAGCCTCACACAGCCCAGGGAATTCTGCCTCGATTCACCTTCCCATGGCTGTGACAGTTACAGAGAGGACAGAGGTGCTTCAAACAAGCAGCGTTTTTAGAAAGCCCAGTAAATTAATGACATCAAACTCCAAACTGTGAAAGCTGGAATGGAAGACCTTGGCTTAGAAAATTTCTGAAGACACAATCACCTACAGCTATAGCAACAGAATAATTTTAAAGCAGTGCTTTGGTCATATTCTGAAACATGTTGTGCTGCACGTCCCCATGTCCTGAGTGTCAGCCCCTCCTGACACCCTGGTGACATTTGAGTCCCATTCTTTTCCAGTATCTCACATCAAGAGGTATTTTGTTAATCTCTGCTCCCAGAGGACTTTTAAGAATTGCTATCTTGAAGTTATCTCTCTGAATCTCTTAATGACATTTCCAAATACTACCCACAGGAAAAAAAACTTAACAGATACCATCGTGGTTGGGAATGAATCTGTCCAGCCACAGGGCAAGGCTGGCCATGCACCAGTGACCTGTTCCATCCCTCCCTTGCAAATCCAGGCTCAAAGAAGCCTGGCTTAAGTTTGTAGCGTTGCTAAACTCAACTGAGTCCACAGGGCAGAAGTTACAGCTCACTCATCCCAACTACTGCCCAAGGAAAAATCACAAATAGTGGCTAAATGCATGCAAGAAACATGCAACAGCAAATGTTTTAATTAGGGGGAAATTGTCTTTGTGTAACCAAATAATTGTGGTGTTATCACATTCACACCACCTACTGCTCAGTGTCCCCAACTTGGTGCCAATAATGATGAATTACTGGGATGTATCAATAGGATATATCCAATAGCCACTGGGTGGGACCTGAGTGAGAGCTTTTCATTAAAAGCCATTTAAAATGTAATTTAGAAAATAAAGGACCCAAGGGAAACTCAGCAGCAACTTTAGGAAGATAAGATGGATTTAAAAAAAATTATCAGAAAAAGTAGAAAGAGATACAGAAACTTTTTTTAGAACCTTGGTCTAACGTGTCATCTGAAAGGTAACTAAGTTGTAATAGTGCCAGATTTTGACATCACTGGAAGAAAGCCCATTACCTAGAGCAGCCACTGACCCCACTTCCCTCGGAGTTTTCCTTTAAATGCCACCACAGAGGCTCTGCCTGCTCAGTGAGAACCCAGCACAGGCAGAGCCACCCCGAAAGGCTCCGCTGCACGAGTTCCTGCAGAGCTCCAAACCTGCCACTACCAAATAAAAGGCCAAACAAAGGCATCCTTTGCTCTGCCCAGCAACAAACAACCCAACACACCGAGAGCCTGCCCAGGAACACCCTGAGCCCATGACCTAGACAGACACGCAGCTCCTCGCATTCCTCCGATGGCCAGAATTCCTGCCGTGACTCCTCGCTGCATTCCCCAGCCAGCTCCTGCCTGCAGTGACGTGGCCAAGGGCTGCTGGCCAGGCAGGAAACAGCTGCAGCAGCTGCTCGTCCCCCAGGCCTTGCTGCTGCCACCGCTGCCTTGGGGACACCCTGCACAGCCCCAGAGCTGCTCCAGCTCCCCCTGAGCCAGCGAGCGCTGTCCCTGCCAAGGCAGCTCTGCAATGTGCCCTGCGTCTGCTGTGCTGCAGGTACACGCTGCTGGCAGAGCCACTGCACTGCCCACCAGCGCGCAAAGACACCTTTTGTTTGCGCTGCTTCCCAAGTAATAATGGAAAACGATGCTCAAGACCTTCTCCTCCCCTCAGCTGCTGCCCTCTCCACACCAGGAGTGAATTAAGCCTGATTTACAACAGCAGAACTTCTACAAAGGCCTAATTACCATGATTTCATTCATAAAGAGCTATATAAATATGGCTCTCCCATTTTAAGTAACATTGGCATTTTCAGCAATTCAAAAGGTTAAACCCTGGATCCTCTGAATGGCAGGGCTGCCTTAAGTAATTAAACCCCCTCATCCCTCCCCCCTCACACACAAAAAACCTCAAAGCGAAGCCAAGAGCCCTATTTAGGAAAGCAGCAATTCCAGGAGGAGCTGCCGGTGATGTCATGGCATTTAAACGTCGCCTGAGTCACAGGTTCCTGAGGAAGTGGCAACACCTACGGAATTACTGGATAAAAGTCAGCCTTGGAAGCACGAAATGAAAATAAAGACGCTCACAGACAAAGCAAAAACCTCAAGGAAAATCCTGCCTGCTTTATAGAGTTCCTCCCCGGTAATTTGTGGGAAGTCTGTCACTGGAAATGAACGTGCGTGTCACTGAGAGCCCTCCCTCGGGGAGGCTGCGGCACTGGGGATGTGGGGAGAAAAGGAAAAAGAAAAAGAGGAGAGAAAGGACTCCAAAAATTGTCAAAACTCAGAGTCCAAATGCTTTCAGTGCAGCAGACATGGAAGCTTCTCTCCTTCCTTCCTTCCTTCTTGCCTGTCTTCCTTGCCACGATGAGGAAACAATTCCAGCAGCTCTGCTCCAGGCAGCTTTAGCCCACACTGGTTTGATTTGGGAAACAAAAGCATTCCAGCAATGAGACTTCACACGCCTCGAACCTTGCAGTGCAGGATGCACCAACTGCAGCTTCTGAGAGAAGAGTGGAGACCACCAGAAGACCATGAAGACCATTAGACCAAAAGAGAAATTAAGGAAAAAACTAGAGAGCTCCAGTTTAATGTCTCCCCTTTCCTACTTCTGTAGTGCAGAGTAGTATTTCACTAACAAATCAAACAATGAATCACTCTGCTGAGATCTTGCAAAAGTCAAACGTCCCAGTGCCAAAGACTGAAGTTACGCACAAGCCTGAATTTTTGCATGCTCAGACTACTGAAGCAGCAACCCACAGCCAAGGAATGTAAGAACAGAAAGTAACTGGACGGGAAAGGAGGGAAATTACAAGGAATAATTTTTGAAAAGTCGTGCTTTTGATTTGGAGCAGCACAGCACTGTACATATGCTCCTGTCCTTTCCTGTTAGCTCACTACAATATTTTGTTAAGAAGCGATTTGAACTTTTATCCCATTTAAAATGAAACGCACGTGTGCATGTGACCTTCACCGAGAGACAAAGCCCATTGTGCTTCCTATCAATGTCCTACATAAACATCCATGCAAAGAACAGGAGGAAACAGGCATTTAGAGAGCTCCAGGAGATGGAAGGAGCGTGTGCTCCCTGCCAGCCAGGAAACACAGCACAGGCTGTTTTCAGAGCTCCTGATTATGCCTTTTCTCCCTAAACCCAAGGAGCTCCAATGGCAAGGGAGCACTGGCTTGATTAAGCAGAAAGAACTTGTGCTGACAAACAACTGGTGGGTTCTGAAAATCTGTTCAGAGAATGTCCTAAATAATTCCACTGCATTTGAGAAAGTGCCATGGTGAAGTCACAACAGGCAGATAATATAATTAGCGAGGGCTGCAATTACAGCTTGAACTTATATATGGTTGGAACAGTCATCTGCATCCTCATCCTGAGGTGAGATCATCCGGACTGGGAAATTAGGCGAAAAAACTGCTGCCCAAAGACATGGAATACCTGAAGGTACTCAAAGTACATCATTGCCACTCCGGCTTAGTGCTGTTAATTCTTCTGGGAGGAGCTTCAGCCTGGTTAAAATAATCCTCAAGTGACTCATTCCAGGGACTCCTCCACAACCTGGCCTGGTGGAAGGATGAGGATTGCTGGCCTGAGGAGAGAGGTGGCTACAGATGAGCACGAGCCACAGCCTGGTTCTCAAGGCTTCAAAATGGCAACGGAACAGTTTGACCCAGGATAACTGAAAATAAAGCCCAGAGATATTGCTGATAGGTTATCAAGACAAGTAAAATGAGAGCAAAAAGGTCAATAAACTGTTAGGGGTTTTTAATTCCAAACCTGCCAACTGTTGCACAGGTAAGAAAATGAGCTTTCCAGAAATGATGAAGCTGAAGTGGGAATAGAGAGGGCAAGCCTAGATGAATTTCAAACCTAAAGCATTACCTCTGTGGTGTTTTGAAGCACTGTCAGGCTCTGGAGAAGGCCCAGGCAGCTGCAAGGAAGGAGAACTGGAAATGGCACAGGTAGGCAAGGTTTTCATAGGTTAGGAATTTACACCCTGGCACAGTCCAAAGTCTTCCTAGTGTAGTATTTCTGCCTTTAAAAACAGTTAATCCAGGTGCTCTGGAAGAGCAAAGGTGCACAACAGCCTCTGGAAGGAAAGTTTCATTCCAGCAGGATATGCACGAGCACATCAGCTGCACTGAAAATGAAATTAAAAAAAAAAGAAAAAAAGGAATTAATGAAGCCAAATGGTAACAGGCTGGAGACATCTTCCAGGCTCTGTTTCTTATGAAGTCAGCTAAATTTCCCATGTTGCAAATATTTCTTTAATGGCTCTCTTTGGAGTATAAACGCTTATTTGTTCCTAAGGAAAGCCTTGCATTCTTATTTTAAAAAGAAATAAAAAATTAAAAAAAGAAATGATTTTAAAAAGAAATTTGGCAGTAAAATCCCAGCACTGAGCTGCTCCTGCTCTCTTCTTCCTGTGTGCACTCTGAATGCAAAGTCACAGAGCAGCAATCCCTGAGCCAGGGGCACATGGAATGGCCTGGAGCACGTGGAAGGAGCAGACAGGCTGGGTATGTGCCAGCTTGAAATGTATTTACTTCTGCAAGAATGTGAGCAATCCTTCCTATTCCCGTAAGAATGGAGAGCTACGACTCTCCTGGAACTCCTAAAATTTGGTTATACTTTGAAGAGGAACTATATAAAAATATCCTCATGGATTCTGTCCCAGCTCCCAAAGATTCTGTGAGAGGCACGGTGTCCTTCATCACCATCAGCTCAGGGACCTCACCCAGCCCTGGCCTCCATGAGAATCCTGCACAGCCAAGTCTGTTCCCAGAACACATCTCAGAATCACACTGGTTTTATGGGGTGGCTTGAAAAAGGGGAAGAAACTCAACGGGAAGTTGGGAGCTGGGCGAGTTCACCATGGCCCAGCAGGCCCAGAGCAGGGTGAGGATGGAGCAGCAGTGGTGAGCTTGGAGGGGCTGGGGTTACCCTTGGACTTGATGATCTGAAGGGTCTTTTCCAACCAAATGCTTCTCAGATTCCATCAGCAATCCCAGTTATGCAAGTTAACAGATATTTAGGAACAATTTGTTCAGTAGGAGGGAAACGCATGCTGTCATTTGATTCCACAGAGCAAAGCTCAGAAATAAAACCCATTTCAGTGAGGTTTCTAAATAAGAGCACAAGTGCTTATAGATGGCAGAATCACTCCATTTTGCAAATACTTCTGTTGCATTTATTTAAGGTGGGCAGCCAAAATTTATACAAAGAAACAAGATTAGAGTCATAGAATGCTAAGGGGTTGGAAAGGACCTTTGAGATGATCTGGTGCCACCCCCTGCCATGGGCAGGGACCCACACAAAGGGCAATAAGAAGATCAAAGATGACAAAATGGGAATTTTAGTTTACCTCACTGGGCTTCTCTGAGGACACAGTACCAAAGCCATGCAGAACACAGGCAAGGGAAAGCATTTTTCCAAGCTCAAGCTCAATGATTTTAAGGCCTGGAGCAGTCACTGCAGTTTCCTTTGTTGTGCCAAAATAACTCCAGTGCTGCTGACATCTACTGAAGCAGAATCTCTTTAGTTCTTGGGAGCCATCAGCTTCCTGGGAATAGAACTCCTGTGGTTCCACCCCTGATGACCTTCTCAATCAACCTGCCTGGGCCACCATGAATCTTCCTCCATGGATCTAAGTGTGGTTTCCACGTTTGTGCCTTTCTCTCTTCCAGAGCCCAGTGCTGAAGGCTTCAGACTCAAAACACCCACTTTGGGAAGGGTTCTGGCCATGGCTGGGATGGCACCAGGACAGTTCAAGGTGTCCCTGAGGGAAATCCATTCCCCACGGACAGAGCAGGACACAGCAGCAAGGATGAGAGCAACTCAGGGCACCAAAAAAGAAAACTCTCCTACGGAATCTCAAATTCCTCACTCTGATGGATGTGTTACGTTCATGTAACAAATTCTGAACCTCAGTCAGCAGAACACACTGCAGGGGTGACACTGAAGCAAAATCCCAGCTGGTAGAAGTGTGAAATCACAACAGAAGCTGTCATCCCATGAGCTTCTTTAATGCTCAAGTACAAAAGTGGTGTCAGAGCTCTCCACTGAGATCTTCTAACAGTATTAAATATCCCCAGGTGAGGCCTGTGGGTGCCACAGCTGCAGGCTGCCATATAATGCCAGGATATTTCTATTAGATAGTTGAGGAATATGAGCAGGATCCTCTGAGATTGCTCATTCCCTCTTCCCAACAGATTTGGTTCACACCAGAAAAGCCCTGGCTGGGTTCTCCAGTGAAAGTTCAGGTTCTTCACTGGTGCCATGGGGGAAAAGCTCCTGGCAGCACAAATGACATTAAAATCCCACCTTCTCCATGAAAAAGGGAAAGTTTAGCTTGTCCTGTTAAACAGCAAACACTGGAGCTGGGGACTGTGCAGAAATCCTGCATTAAGTGCACACATGGCAGCAAATAAATGTATTTATCTGCTGTTAGTATTTGAATGTACATTCATTCATTCATGGGAATGGATTCTCGGGATTTGTCACTCAGTAAATGCCCAGAAATTGAGTCAGTGCAAAAGGAGAACAATTCTGGTCTGCAAGGAGAAAGAAAACAACGTTCTAGTGAGACAAGGGAAGTTATTCCAAGCCAGAGTGAAGTGTTTGCACATCAGGGACATCTGGGAAGCACATGGACAGGAAACAGCCCAGCCTGGGAGAGCTGGATGGCACTGGAATGAGAGGTAAGGAAACATTGCATTAACCCTGAGCTCTGGACCTTTCTGCCTCCTCTTCTGCACAGACACGTCCCAAGCAAAGCTACAAGGGAGCTTTAGCAGGCCAAGCAGAGTTTCAGGTATTTAAAACAATTATTAATGTTTACCAGGTTCAGGAAGATGTGCAGCTTTCAAGTTGCAGATAACCCCAAACTGCAGAGCCATTCACACTCCACGGTCAGCAACTCCCAAAGATAAAAAAAGCAGATTATTCCCTTTAAACTGCCCTGGCACCGACCCAAGGCTCCAGCTGGACTATGGCATGGCTACAAACATGGCTCCAAAGTCTTCATGTACTTTAAGTGCTTTAAAAATGTACATTGCAGGGTGTCAATCTCAGTGTCCAGTGCCTGGCCACCAAAAGAGGACTTGTTCTGGTTACCAGCTCTGATTTCTAAAATATATTGAGTTCATATATATTTTATATTACACTGAAGTTACCTAAGCTAGACATTCCCCTGCGTAAGAAATCACATAAATACAATGACTATGACAATAAATAAATAGAAATAATGGCTATTTTAGACAATAATGGCTATTTTAGACACTTGGTGCACACCTCAGCAGGTTTCAATAAATCTTCTTTTCTGATCAGAATATAGGAGTTGCAGATATCCTTGACCTGACTGAACTTCTTCTGAGGTGGCATAAGAGAGAAGATGGGAAATTCTCTACAAAAAAAAAAACCAAAAAACAAAACTCTGAGCTTATGTTAAGGAAGGAACTAAAATAATTGGCTTGACCAACTAATTTTCATAACATATCTGGGAAACAGAGGCTGCTTGGCAGATAAAGTGATTTGCATTTTTTTAAGTGAATTAGCTCATAAACCCCACAATATAAAGCTATGAAAGGGATTTCAAATTTCCTTCTAAAACCTATTCCAAGTTAAGACCAATAGATTCACTTTCAATACTGCTGTAATGTACTTTGATATTTTCAAGCTCCTTTTTCCTCAAGCTGTTTTTTAAACTCAAGGATTCTCAAACTCCTGTTTGTGCTCAGCCATAATCTCTGAAAAAACTCAAATGAACCAAAAAAGGAAAAGAGATTCGCTCTTTTTGAACTCCTGCAACGTTCTGCGTGACCACACCCAAACCCAGCAAAGTCAGAGAACAAATTTCTCATTTCAGTGAAGCATTTCCCTACAAGTTTTGACTGAATCAATGACCCACCACCCCCTAAAGCAGTTTTTAACCGTGTAACAGAGCCTTCTCTGAGCTTCAGGGGAGCCTAACCATGATACAAATGTATTTTGGTCTTTCCCGGGCAAAAATCAGTCCAACCACTTTGTTTCCAAGGTATGAAAGGATGACATCTTTACAGGGAGTAACAATTCCATGGATACATCCAGAACAACTGCACCCTAAATCCATGTGGTAGAGGCAGCAGGTTTAGGTCCTTACCCACTCCTGCCCACCTTTAAATGTGAAATTTAATTCCCAAGAGCAGAAAATGCTCAATCTTAACAAATTCCAACTAAAGTGCCCCAAATCTGAGAGAGACGAACAAAGACATTCAGAAATGCTGCTTGGACATGGCCATTGACAAGCCAAATAAAACCTGGCACAAACAAACCACCCAAATTGGCTTAAGCAGCATATTTTATATGTAAGCCATATTCAGAAACTTAAAAAAAACCCCAAACAAAACCCAAAAGAAAGAGAGCAGGTTTAAACATAAGCACATTGCTCCAGTTATTTACACAATAAAAATGAAAACATGGCGAGTTGTGTCCATAAGAGACTGCTTTGAAAGTGGAGTTATTCACGGCAAAACGTGGGTTCTGTTTGTTTGTCTTTGCAGCAGCCAGGAGGGGTAAGCAATCATTAACTTGTCCAAGCAGAGATAAAAGGCAGGGCTGCAGTGCAGAGCAGGGCATCCTCCTCCTCCTCCTCAGCCACCTGATTTCAAACTGTTTCATCATCACTCATGTCCCAGATCTGCAACAAATAAAGGAATTTTAGTTTGTGGAGTTGAAATATGCCCTTAATACACTCCTATAAATTCACATTGCTGTTTAAAAGGAATAATAAATAGCATTTTATGAACTGTTGACTAGCACCAATGGAGCTTTACAGAAAATTCAGTGGTTTTCTCCTCTGTTAACAACCTACGCATCAATAATTATTTGTCATCTTAGGGATACTTTTAACATCTACTTTTCAGCATTTGTCACTTTGGCTATTTGCTATTTATTATCATTTACAGGAAGGCTCAGATGAAACCCCAGACATTCTGGGCTGGTTTGCTGACTCACTGGCACACACTTCATGTGAGTAATAACTTCTAATAAACAGCTTATTTTACTAAACTGCAGAAAAATTATTCTAGACATTCATTCAAGAACTAATTGGTCACTTTACACTCAAATATTGGATGTCATAAACAGCAGCTTAAGGACAAGAAGTTATATGGAAATTTGTACTTTTCTAGTGCTTAAAAAAGAAATAAAGCTACACCATTTTTTCCTGCAGTACAACACAATTGTACTTTTACTTTTTGGCTTGCCCTTAGCCAGTAAGTGGTTACAGAGTGGGGGGAAAAGTGAATATTTTCACAGAATTTCAAGGTGTCCTTGTGAAAACACTGAGGTGGAGTAGCAGAAATTCAGACCAGGGATCTGCAGAGCTGTTTGTGGGAGGAGAGCACATTCCCAATATCCTCCAAGCTTTTTCTTCCAGAGAAACAGGGGTGCTCCTAAAGCACTTTTTCTGATATTTTAGAGGTTTAGCTCATGGCAAATACCCTCTTTTCCACCTGGCAGGGCTTAAGCTCAGGACTAACACGGGTACAGCTTTGAGCTGGATTTAAGAACATAGCAACACCAAGTTTATAATACATAAAACCACATCTCTGACTGGGAGCGTTTCTAACTTGCCCAAACTATCAGCAACACTTGTGGAGTGTTGCAGATGACACTTGACAAGTGGTTTGGATGGCAAGCACAAAAATGCCATTTCCAGAGCACATAGCCCCCAGAAATCCCTTGCTGGCCATGGCCTGACCAAAGGAGCTGCAGCACTTCTGTGTCCCTGGGGAAATGAAATTCAGTTCCTCTGTTCCAAAACACAACTCGTGTGTTGGCATGAGGTGGCCAGCTGAGTTATTCTCTCATTTTACATCCTGACCACTAAAATCTATCAAACCCCCCTCACAGCAGAGCATGAACAGTTATTTGGGCTGTAAATTCTTCAGGGCACAAAGCAGTGTTTTACATGCACACAGTGCCTGGGACAATGGGGCACTGTTCTCACTGCACTGGGTAGACAAATAAAAAATACAAATAACCCCTTTTCTAGCCAGCCAACAATGCCTATTGACCTATAGCTTTAATAAACCCCTACAGGAAAAAATGGACTATTTCTGGAATTTAAAAACATTCTGAAAAAAGCTCTTCACATCCAGCCTAGGGAAAGACATAAAATCAAACATTTCTCTGCAGTGCTACGAGCTGTGTAAAAGGAAAACTCTGAATGGCAAGATTTGCTCCATTCCTAGAAGCGTCACAAAATGGTGGTGTAAATCCTTATGGAAAATGCTGAAGGAACAGTTTGTTTACAAAAGGAAAAAAGAGTTTTCATCCTGCCCTAGATGAGCAGCTTGGAGCTTGCCAAGGCAAACACAAATGTCCAGCTCGCCAGTCAGGGTCAAGGATGTGGAAAATAAATACAAAAAACAAAATCTTTAAATAGAGTTTATGGTATGATTCAAGCCAGAGAAAAGCAGAAATCCCAAGTTCAGTCAGTCCCCCCAGCCCAGTTTCTGCAAACAAAGCCCACAGACTGCAGGCCTGACAAGGAAATTCTCTCCTATCTAAAGCAGCTCTTTTCTAGGAGCTCGTAATGAAAAGGAGGCTTTTTACAAAAAAATCTTCACAAAAATACTGAAAATGAGGTTGCCAGGTATTTAACCAATACTCAAACATCCTGGACTGAGGAGGATGATTTTTAAATGTTTGAAAAGTATTTTTCCCCCAGGAGAACAGAGAGTTTTGGAAGACAGTTTACACTTCATGCAATCTCAGAGCAGTCAGAACCATTACACCATAGAATGGACTTAAAGCTCATTTTATTCCAAACCCCTTCCGTGGGCAGGGGCACCTTCCACCAGTCCAGGTTGCTCCAACCCAAATCCAACCTTGGACACTTCCAAAATTCCAGCACAGGATTTTGAGTCCAATTTACAAAGGTTTATAAAGAACAAAGCAGTGGTATCTTAACAAAGTGCATGCAGAGGGAAGGGGAAAACACAAAACAAAAGGGGAAAATTCAATACAGAAGTTAACAATTGCAAATTACCTCAAAGAAAACAAGCTCCACGGGACTGTGCAAAGGAAGTTGTGTGAAATACTGACAGCTACGTTATCACAGGCTCCTGACTAACAGCAATAGATGTTTTCAAAAAAAGACATTTAAACTTTAATAGATGATGACTATGGAGATTACTTCAGAAGAGTGAACCTTTTAACAGAGGCAGTAACAAAATACAGAAAGCCTACAAAGACAGTGTGTAAAATCATTGTAAAAGAGTCTGACTTCCAAACCAAGCTGTGAATTTGGATTTTTTCACTTCTCCTCTGTCCTGCAGCACACCTGGGTGAGGCAAACCCAAACACAGCTACAGGCAACGACAGGAGAAGTCATAAAATGGGAAGATAATGAAGCAGCTGTCAACCCCACCCCAGCCTGCACAAATCTGAGCAGATTATCTGAATGCACCTGTTCCTTCAAATACCTGCTTTTATATTCAAACTTCTTTGGAGAGATTCTTAAACTTCACATGCAAATTACAGCTATTCAGCAGAAGAGGAGCATTCCCACACTTGTTTTCTTGCAAGTCCAACTACTATTTTTGTAAATAATAGGAAGAATGGGGGGGTAAGGGGGGAAGCCTACAAATTCCCACTGCTTGATTTTCCACAGCTCCAGACTGCACATTCAATAAATCCAGTGAAACAGAGAGTTTTGCATTTCCTCCCCACCACAGGAACACCTGGTACCTGCAAACTGAGCTTCCACAACAACAGCTCCAAAATCGGTGCTCACCTACCCAGGCAGTGGCTTTGCATCTTCTGATTAACATCTGTGATTCAAACAGATAACGACTGTTTATCTTATGAATAAACTTGCAAGAATAGAAATGTACCTTGAGGGGATTCTGAGAAGTTTCTTGCCTCCAAACTGCCAAACAAACAAACAACCCCCACATGTTGTTTTCCCGCACACAACTGAGATGAATTTACAGACACAGGGCGCAAAACACTCTGCTCAGGAGGACCTGGAGTCGATTTTTTATGCAAACCACAGGATTTACTGTGTTGTAAATGCTTCACATATGGTGAGGAGTAAAGAGTAAAATTCTAAAGGCTGAAAATGAAATGTTCCATCAATCAAACAGCACAGCTGAGGATCACATGAGAACACGGCTTCCCAGAGCAATTGTCAAACCTTAAGTCTATGATTTAGAAACAAGCAGGATTTTTAATGAAAAAAGAACACATTTCAAGCAACCTTTTGCTATTTTACAGCAATGAAATGTGAGTTTTTTGATGAGGTTAATCATGTTCTTGTTCTGTGCTCCAGCACAGAGACAATACACCAGAATTTTGGGCAGCCTAAATCACTTGACAGCGTGGATATCTGGCTAAACATCCCCACGTGTGTGGATATGTGGCTAAACGTGCTGGAAGTGACCAGAGCTGCATGAACACACCTGTGGGACCTGTTCCATCCCTGGCTGCATCTCAGCAACAGCAACAAAAATGAAACTGCACCTTGAAATTCATTAAATACCTGCAAGTTCCAACCTGCAGCTTTTGCAGCCTTTAAGGTACAGACCGAGGGGGATAATTACAAAGTTCAGCACCCTCCTTTCATCTCGGCTCCCTCTGCACAGTGAGCACTTCCCTTCCTCGCCCTCAAAGCAGGCACACTGCAAGCGTTTTCCATGCTCAACAATTCCCTCCCCATCCCCTTTCCCACAGGAAAGAAACCCCAAGTGAACACCCGACAGGAGCAGTGCTCTGCACTAAGGGGAGATCTTGCTTTGCTCAGAGCATTCCTCGCTGCCCAGGATCCAAGGGAATGCACTCCAGCAAGGATCCACTTGTGCTCCCAGTGCAAGACCTCATCCTACAGTAATTCTCCCAGTTTTCTTTTTCAAAACTACCTTCTAACTTCCTCTAATTAGACTGTATCCAAGATCAGCTCTGGCCATAATCTGAATAACTAACTATCAGATATTTCCTACTTCAGCTGACACACAAATGACAAACTTAAAGCTACAGAAATTAACCTAAAAAAAAAAAATCAAATCCAAGGCTTATAAAGCCTGCATTTCTTTCAAGCTGCTTTATTTAAGCAGCAGGTGGAGAAAAGGGTGGATAATTCCTCCAGATCCCTGCACACAGTGCCCTATCCCAGCTAGCTGACCTGGATGACAAATCCCTGGCATCTCTTGTACCTCCACAAATTCTGTTTTTCTGTGTCTGCCCCACAGCGTTCCCTTTACTTTCTTGCAATAAAATCAAATCCATCAACCTTGTACCTTTTTTATTTTTTTTTCTCAATGCTGGTGGCCCTGACTGCTGCTTGTTTTGCCCTTACAGCCTTTCCAAAATTCGGTATTTTCAGCCCACAGCCTGAAAGGTCAGGGTGATGGGGCACTCTCATTTTAATCTCACCAAACAGCAACTCTTCTACAAGTTCCTCTTGTATGAAATTTTTTAAATAGATGTACAATACCTAGAAGGACAGAATGGTTTGGGTTGGAAGGCACCTTAAAGCCTAAATATCTCGTGGAACTGGTATCTGACGGGCTTTGAAAGCTATTTTTAAGACCAAAACAGAGAAAGGCAAGTAAACAGCACAGAAGGTATTTGTTTACAAATAAACTTTTAGCTAGAAAGTCTTTTTAATATCTCCAGCTCCAAGCAGATCTACAAACAGTAGCACCAAGCAGTAATTAGTCCCTGCTGGGCTTATAGCACTTTTCCCAGGTATTCATCAGAAGATGATATGAAAACACTCACAAAAAGGATTTATTTTGGTCATGACTAACCATTAACGAAACAATACAAAAAAAGAAGCAAACCAAAAATGCACACCAGGGTTTTTCTGGTATAAAAATGCCTCAGACAGATTTCCTTCCATTGTTCCTTGTTTTATGGGGGGGGGAAAAAGTCCCAAAGCACCGAAGCAGCAAACACAAACCCAATTTCTCTCCTGTCTAGAAGTGCTTGGAGCTGAAAAGAGAATTTTTCAGGGCATAGCACCGGAGCTGTTGCAGTGATGGCATCTAAGCAGAGACTTTCTACCACTCTGCCTTTTCTTCAGGCTCCTAAAAACTGCGAACAAGTGTGAAAACAAATAAACACATCCCCCAGCATGCTTGATGATTGCCATTATTCTGTTTTGTGTGGGATTTTCAACTTCATTTTGCTACCACCGACAGGCAGCCATCCAAGGAGAACGTGTGTTTGAAGGAAGCCACAATTAATGTAAATTCTGTCATAGGAATGGTTAGATCTGATATAAAGCCTTTGACTGAAACGAAAATAAAACACTGTAGTATATAAAAGTGTATCTTTGAATTCTTCTGTCATCTTCCCCCTTTGATGTGCCCAGGTTTTACATTAAAAATAAAACTGTAAGTTTATATTCATCACGATTATAAATCCTGCAAAAAATTGGTAAGACAGATATAAAAGCAAATTTCCTTTCAAGCCTTGTACAGGAAATGTGGATTGGATACATAAATGGATCTCAGAATAATTAAACCATTTCTACACCTGAGTCTGTGCCACTCCAACTGCCCAGATTTTGTTTTGCTGTAAATCCATAATTTGCCATGTCCCACTGCACCTTTTTAACTCCCAGGTGATGCAGAGCTGCTGTCAAAGACCTCTAAATGAGCTTTCAGGTCACGACAATCAAAGTTGGTAGTTCCTGATTAACAGCAAGCAGCAGATTAACTCTACAACTGAACTGCAGGAACAAACAATCCAGGAACGACGAAGAGATTATGGAAGATGGGACTTCAGGGACACTCAGTGCTCTAACACGGGGGCACAGCATCAGCGAGCTCCAGAGATACCTCTGGAAATCATTTTGTCCATCCCTTCACCCAAAGCAGGGCCAGCTCCAGCAGGGTGTTGTTCAGGCTCCTGGCTACAGAATCACCACAGAATTACAGAATGGTTTGTCCAGCTGAGTTTTAAGGACTTCTGAGATTTCACAGCCTCTCCAAGAACCCTGCTCCAATGTTTTGACATCCACATATGAGATTAAATCATCCCTTGTAACATCTTTGTTAAATTAGCCCATACCTACCACATATCCATAAATATGTCTTCCATCATCATCATCACCATCACCACCCTCACAATGCTTCTTTACAGCCCCTGACAGAGCAACACCCTCCTGGCAGGACCAGCACACTCATCCACGCTTCCAACAGCTTAAAGATGCTGAATTCTACAGCTCTGTTCACCTAAAACCCAGATAATCCTCATTTATTCTGAAGAAATTCCAGCTGGCTGGCCAGACAGAGCACACATTGCTGTGGGAAGGATCAATCTCACCACTCTTCATGGAATCAGAGATTTTGGGTGGGAGAAGGAACTCAGATTGACTTTTGCAGATCGTATCATGAAGAGACACTGCGCCTCGAGAACTGGGAAAATCTTCCCCTTCTTTTCAAAATATTCCCAAATTCTACAAGGGGAAAAAAGATCCATAGAAATCCTTCAGGCTTTACTGACTGATTAAAGAGCACAGATCATCCTCAGAGGAGACAGAGATTCCCATAACAATAAAAAGTGTTATTGGAAGGTCACCTAACCCAGATATGAATCAAGTTTCAATCCTACAGCGTTTGCGTGTTTGATCAGCCACGCTCCATCTTCACAAAGTGCAGCTGGCAAACACGAGCAAAATATGCATTATTCTCAATAATTCCAAACCCAACAACAGGGATCCTTTTCAGCTCAATTCCCATGATCAGAAAATAACATTTGGCAGAAAAAATTAACACATGTCCCACGTGCAGTTATGTCATCTTACATGTGAGTTCTGTGCACATCTTTAGTATAACCAGACTTCCTCTCATGCGCTGTCTGTAACACGTAAGTAACAGAAAACTTGAAATGCAATCAAAATATTAATTCATTAAAACTTTGATTTATCCAGTGACCTCACTAATCTCATCATTGCTTCCATGGAGATACGTGTGGTGTATACACAACATTTCTATCTTGTGGAGGAGGCAGCAAGAAGTTAGGGAAAACTTTGTCCTCTCTCCTCTTTTACTGAAGGAATGCTCTCCATATAGTTAGAAACTAAAATAATTTCTGAAGATATTAATTGAGTGAATAAAAGAACATGTTTTGCAGTGTTAAATGCTCAAAGATATGGGATTATCAGATATATTTCATGATATATAGTTGAGAAACTTAGGGGAGATAAATACATTTGTATTAAAATCTTCCATGCCAGGTTCCCTCATGATTAACCCTGTCACTTTTTCCATCAGGTTTATCAAACAGGAAAAAAAAAAAAATATTACCCAGAAAATTGCAAGTGCTGGTATAAAAGCTCAACTAGGAAAAAAATCAGTTATTAAAGGCAAGGTAATGACAGTGATGTTCTAGAAACAGAGGAGGCAGATTAGGGTTCTGGTTTGGTTTTGTTTCAAAAGGACAGAACAAAAAAAGCAGAAAAAGTGTGAAAAAGCAGAAGGTGCCCAGCAGTAAGAGAGCTCTGCAAGCACCTTGCCTTGCTCTGGGAACATTTGCTAGGCCCGTGCAATAAATTCACAATAAGTAACAGAGGCAGCCTCCACTTCCCTCAAAAACTTATGTACTGATTTAAAACCGTATGTCCAACCCAGATCCAGCCAAAAACTTGTCCAAGTGTCGGATTTATTCCTCTAACACTTCAATTAATACAGGCACGACTGAACAAACAAGAATTTTGATGAGACCATGCCGATATTTTGGGCCTGGAGGGTCTTGCAGGACTCTGGATTCCGCAAGCCCTTTCAAAACTGCTTTTGATTTTCTGACCACAGAATTTCAACATCTGCTGGACTAACAGATTGTCTGCAAGTAGCTGTGTCCCAGCTATCAAATCTCCTTATTTAATTCCCAATTTTTATCTGTCCTGCTGGACCTGCTGTAACAAATTGGGGTCCCACTTGCTCTGCTGTTGATTTTTCATTCCCAGGAACAAAGCAATGCTTTCCCAAACTCCTGGTGGTGGGCAAACCTTATTCCAAAGCTTGCTGGATGAAGCCACGACCACACCAACCAACTGGCTTCTCGGAGGGCAGCAAATTGTTCAGCGATCCCAAACCAAACCCACCCTGCTGCACTTCCCTGGCTGTGCCCCAGTGCTTTGAAAAAGCAGAGTGACACAGCCCCTGCAGTCTGATCCAGCTGGCACAATCCAATCCTCCTATTCCAGGTCTATTTAGCCCAGTCAGGCTTAGCAAAGCCCTGCTGCAGCCCTTCCATGGATCCCAGGAACACAAGCACCCCACGGAGCTCTGGGGATGGCACAGATGTGCTCCAGCAGAGGCTTCCAGTTGCTTACAAGCCCAACAGCTTGTTTTGGCTCAGAATTCCCTTCTCCCCCCATCTGGGGTGGCTTTGATCTTTGGGTCTATTCTGTGATTGCAATTCCATGAGTTTATGGGATCACAAAGAACGCGTGAGTCCAGCTGAGAGCGACACAGTGAGAAGCTGCTTTTAAAAGCTGGATTGCAGGCAGCAAATGGGGTGAGTATGGTTTCAAAATGGGACTACAGATCTAGGCTGTTCAATGGATTTTCCATAAAATTCATCATTATATATATATATATATATGTATGTATATATGATCAAAACCAGGTTTACACTCATTTATAAACATTTAAAATCATATTACACTTCTGGAATCACAGAATCCCAGACCAGTTTGGGTTGGGAGGGACCTTAAAGCCCACCCAGTGCCACCCCTGCCATGGCAGGGACACCTCCCACTGTCCCCAGGTGCTCCAAGCCCTGTCCAGCCTGGCCTTGGGCACTGCCAGGGATGAGCTGGATCCCATCTTCAGCTCCACGTGGAATCACCTCATTCTCAGCCTGATTCCACACCAAATTTCATTCCCTTTTTTTGGCTCAATGGAACATTCTTGCAAAATGCCAGTGCTGCATTCAACTATTGTGTAACACAGAGACTTCAAGAAAACCCCAACCCAAACAACCCCACAGAAGACATGTAACACAAAGTACCATTTCCCAGGAGCAGTATTCCACCCAAACATCCTCACTGGGAGCTCAGAAAAGTGGATTTTGTATTTTCACACTCCCTCTCCCGCATTAACCTTTCAAGTGCTTTAGCACAAAATTTATCTAAGAGCTGTTATGTACTGCTGATATTTCTCTTGTGGTGTGATAAATAAAAGCATCATTATTCTACTGAAGGAGTTCTTTGTCCTCATAACTATATAAAACTTTTATATTGCAACTCAGATCTGAGGTTTTGATTTCCTCCACATCAGGGATAGCTGTTTTACCTCACATTATTTATTATGGGTAGCAGAAGAGATTTTCTAGTGAGCTAAATCTGAATTAGAGACATTAGAGACATTCTTCTCTGCCCCTCTGCACAACATTTAATATCATTTACTTTCATTGTAGATTAAGCAAAGTTTTCCTTCATTTTTAAAGACATGAGCTGTTTCTTCCACAGATAAAAGTTCATAGTCCCCAAAACCTGGCACAGGCAACCTTGATAAATTATTCCAGATACACACAGTTATAATGGAGAGAATAAATTTGTTACAGTGGTGATTTTTACAAATCAGAGCTCTATCAGTGCACTTTTTAGATAAGGCAAGCTTTAAGAACCTTCCTGGTCACAAATCATTCACCTAAATGAATAACCTCCTTTTAAAAAGCAATTTCTTCCTTCTCTAAGACAAACTCTCAATTTAATAACTTCAGTTATTAAACAAATTAAGCTGTACTGACATTATGATGTTACTCAGATGAATTAGTCACATTTGTCATGAACAATTGAATCCTCCAATGGGTTTAGCATCTTAACTGAATCTTTTTTTTGGTGGCAGAGGGGGGATTGCTATGGCAAAGAGGGGTGGCATTTGTTTTTCATGTGCTGCTCAGCATGCACTGTAGTGAAGCTCCATTTCCAGCTGAAAAACCTACACAGCAAATTTAAACATTTAACCAAAGACTGCCTAATTATTTTAATAAATAATCTATAATTAGTACAAAACCATGCTTTACAATTCTTGTTTTGAAAGTCAAGGAAACTGTTTTCTAGTTCAAAAGGTTCCTAAAAAACTAAATGAAGCTGTCCTGGTGGGATGTACTCATTTCCTGCTGATCTGATACTGAAACATTGTTCAGAGTGACGTTGGTGATGGAAGGAAGGAATTGCTCATGGAAACTTTTGTATTCTCTGTGCAGCCCCATTAAAGCCCCAACAACAACAACAAAAGTTCCATAACATTAACCAGCAATACTGAGGGGCTAAAAACCATCCAGCCATTACCAATCCTATCTCAGGTTTGGATCTGCACGCTTCATTTTCTGGGATGGTTGCTTTGAAGAGCAGGCAAGACGTCAGACTCACTTCAGAAAACCTCTCCAATTACCAGAGAAAATGAGGGCTATGAGAGCATGAAGTCCTCGTCAAAAACCCCTGTGTGTGTCCAGCCTGGGAGCCTTCCTCAGCAGGTGAATGATTCTCCAACTGCTCCCAGCACAGCAGGGATTGCTCCCAAATTCTTAATTAATATCTAAAAATACATTTAATCAATAGTTTAAACTTACTTTAGACTTCATCCCTTCTGGACAAAAACTCTGTCTAGGCTTCATGTCTTGCTAAACAACTGAGTGGGATTTATTTTTCACAAGCAAACCACACCTTCAGTGGCAGTGGAGTCCTATAACCCACCTAGAACCACCTGTCCCTGGGCCAACAGCCAGGTGATCACTCTATCCAGCATGACAGACCTCATTTATTCCTGTCTGGGCTGTAATTTGTGATTTTCCTGCTCCTTCTCTTATTAACTAGGCAAAAGCTGCCCCTGACAGCAGCAGCAGAGCATCAGGCCTCAATCTGCATCCTGGGGATATCACTGCAGAGCTCTGCACTCGCGCTCAGGAGTCTCCACGATAAAGCAAAGCCTGAGCAGAGGTTCTCAGGGTCCTTCTGTGGTCATGACCAAACATCACTGGATTTTTTGACTTTGTTCTCACATAAAGCAAGGCCTGCTTTTTGGGCTACACAAAGCACTGCTTCCAGGGAACTCAAAAATCCAAAGACTGGCAGCGAAGACTACGGTGTTGCTTGAAAAGTTACAGTTCTTGAGTAAACCCCAAAGTGAAGAGCCCATGAACAGCTAAAACATTTGTGCACAAACTGAAAAACTCCTCTCCCAGCTGGAAACAAGCTGGAACTTGCATGGGGCCCTGGCAAACTCCTTAATTGTTGGGAGCAGACAAAGTCTGTTTAGTCATGTCTGCTCAGGGCAAGGATCTTACAACACATCTGCACTGGCTCTTTCCACACAGGTCAATCAGTTCTCCAAGGCTGTTTCTCCACCCCTTTTTTTCCATCCAAGAATCCCCCCTCCATGGACACCCTCAGCCAGGCTGGTGACACACGACCAGCAGAATATTAAACCAAATGATAAATAATATATAAGTTAGCACACAAATCTTACTGGGTTTGGAGCTCTCTGTCTCACTGAGGGCATGGTATGACCCAAAGGTGGACTGATTCTGTTGGATTTTTTATATTTATATGGAAATATAAACTCTTTCCTTCAGCTTCATTTTGCATTCTGGAGAATTTTCAGCCTTGCATGTGACACAGACACAAATAATTTATAAGTATGTCACCAAATTCTTAATTAATATATAAAAATACATTTAATCAATATTTTAAACTTACTTTAAACTTCATCCCTTCTGAACAAAAAACTCTGTCTCATGAAACAACTACGTAGGATTTATTTTTTCACAGGCAGAAAACCCTAAAAGATCAGGTTCAGTAAAAGAAATTATGTATCTCCATCAATGTCTTAATCTGGGGCAGTGATAACATCAGTGCCATTAGTTTAGAGACAATTGCTGTTTGCTTTATTTAGAGCAGCCAATCCAAAAGGGATTTATCTCTAGACTAGAACTTTTCCCACACCAAGGAGAAATGAAATTCATATGGAGCCCAAGTACAAAGCTGGGCAGGCACATCCCATTATTTCATTGGGGGGAATTTGCATTTTAAATTGTGGCATTGCTGCTCACAAGAAGAAAGAAGTCAAATGCCAACAAATCATTCAAAAGGCAGAACAAGTTCCAAGTTATTATAATTAGAAAAGTTCATGCAAAGATGGAAAGTGCCATAAAAACTTCTGGAAAATTATGCAGTGAGTCAAGGGTTACTAAAAGACAACAGGGAATGATGTAACTCCTGCATTTCTTCATGTTTGTAACTGGACTCAAAGGACATCAGACCAGCAGGACAATGTGATGCAGTTGTGTTCTGTGACTTATAGAGTATGGCACAATTACATTAATAAAGGGAATTTTTGTTACTTGGAGAAAGCGGTGGTGTCACTTTGATTTACAATCCAGAAAAAAAGGAAATTAGAAGCATCTTCAGAAAGGGCAGCACCTAAACTGGTGAAATCATGCAGCAGTGAGACTGAAGGATAAACATATTTAGGTTGTCTGATTATTGGTGACAGCTCTCTGAAAAATGAGATTTATTCGAAATGTTTCATAGAAACTGAGATGAAAAACCTTGTAACTGGGTTCTCAAATCACTGCAGGCTGGAAGCATCCTGCAGGAGAAGGAAGGTGTCAGAACACTGACAGCACTGGGGATGAGAGCTCAAAAGGAGACTGAAATAAAATAAAATCATTTTTAAGACAAGCTGAGAGTTTGGTCACAAGATGCACAGATCAGAACATGGAGAAGCTCATGGTGGCTGACAACATAAAGGACACAGAGGTGGTAGAATTATAAAAATTCCTTTGTGTGAAACATGGGTAAAACACTGGAGACAAAAACTGTAGGGACAGTGCCATAGGGGGCTTAACAAAAGGGAGAATCCTGGAGATGAAAAAATATCAGTGCCACACAAAGATCCCCTGCATCAGTAAAGTCACCTTCAGTACTGGTGGCACATCTGCCTGAAGAAATAACTTTTCCACTGGAAGGGTCAAAGCAATGATCTGGACCAGCATCTTTGAGAAATATTGTGATATATGGGAATATTATGAGTTTTGGAGTTTAAGAACCAGATTAAACAAAACAAGTAAATCTGAAATATTGTGATATATGGGAATATTATGAGTTTTGGAGTTTAAGAACCAGATTAAACAAAACAAGTAAATCTGAAATATTGTGATATATGGGAATATTATGAGTTTTGGAGTTTAAGAACCAGATTAAACAAAACAAGTAAATCTGAAATATTGTGATATATGGGAATATTATGAGTTTCGGAGTTTAAGAACCAGATTAAACGACGTGGGTGAACCCTGACAGCTCTAACAAACCAGATCACAACAAACCATTGCTGTGTCCAAGGACTGGTGGCCACGAGCTCGTCCCCACCCCAGTGGAGCTCAGCTGCCCCAGCAGGGCAGAGCAACACTTGTGACTCTGATTAAAAAACTGCTCCACAGTCCTATTCCCAAAGGGCTGCACAATGGGAATTCCAGCCTCCTGCTGAACCTCATCCTTCCAAATTGCTTTGTCTGTTTTGGCCTGAGGCTGCATATTAGAAATGATAAAAGTGCTTCTTTCAAACTCAAAGCAAGACAGTTGCAGTGCCAGTGTCAACATGACAGAGTGCTCGTGGCTACAGGGGGGGAGGAAGGAAAAGAGGGGCAGGAGAGAGCTCTGCACTTCATGCTGGGCAAGTAGGAACAGAGTTTTTCTCTCTGGCTGAAGCCCAGGCTTATCCCACCGTATTTTTAACCTTCTCTAAGTTGACTAGACTGGAAGAGTTGCCCTGGCAGCAGTTACAAATCAAACTCGTTATAATTATTCTTACAACATAAAAATGAAGACACGTCCCTGGAAACAGCTCTGCACCTTTGATATGCATTCAGTGCTCATTTAGTCAGGGTTTGCCTCGTTCAGAAACACAACCAATGAGGAAATAAAGAGGATTTCTTGAGAGGAAGCCAAAATGCAATGTTTTATGCTGACCTACACATGTAAGGTAAGGAAGGTTTTTTTTTTCGCCCCCTCAATGAGTGAGCAAAAGTTCAGTTTCAGGAGGAGAATACCTCTTTGACAGCACATAAATTAGAATTAAGGACAGACAGATACAACCCCAACAGACTGTAGTGGCTTATCACAGTACTCAAGAATCACAGAATATTCTGAGTGGGAAGGGACCCACAGGAATGTCCAAATTACACCCAAATAAGACTTTTCAAATACAGTAATTACAATAATGACTAAGATCACAGAATCATAAAATGGCCTGGGTTGGATGCACACAGGTGTTCACCAAGAGCCAGAACAGAAAGTCTGAACAGTCACTTATTCAGTCCTGAAGAATTATTCCCCTACCTGAGAAGAAATATTTATAATTGCAGACATTTTAAGGCCCACAGAGAACGTGTCTGAGGAATTTGCACAATTCAAAGGGAGTTCATAACTCTGCAATGCCAATTTGAATTTCTGAATGCTTTGACTCACGCTGCCATTAATTTTTATGAACAGAAAACCCTCTAACAAACACGGTCAAAACATCCTGCAGACAAATGCAGGTGAAGTTGCAATCTAAAATAATACACTTTTTATTTACATGATGTGCATGTCCCTGTGGAACATGGCAAAAATTTCCACAGAGCACAAAGCCCAAACCAAGCTTGTGAATGCAACCCCAGTAAGTTACCTGGGTTATCCCTTTAAGACACTCCACGGCATGCAGGATTCTGAACTTGGACTTTTGTTTATGTACAGTAAGCTTTCACAGATTTTATTTATAAACTCTTGCTTGGAATTTTCAATTATTTTATTCCCCAGTGCTTCTCCTTTTATGGCCATCTGTTTCTTCCCATATTTTGCCCCAAGGCACCTCAGCTGTCTCCACAGCTGAATGAAATTCCCATCTCTGGCTCAAAGGAAAACTTTTTTTTGTTTATTTGTTGAACTAGAAAGAAGCCACTCATCAAAAGGAGAAGCCTTTACCTCTGAGTTGGGTCTTGGGATGCTGCACACATTCTCCCCACAAATATCTGTATATTCTGACTTTGAGATGCAAGAAAAGAAGCAGGTTATTGAGTGTGGGAGACTTAACTACTGTTACTAATATCAGGGCTGCTCCTAAATGTTTTATAATAGAGATAATTAGTGAAAATTTTCTCTTCAATTCATGATTCTTAAATAGATCATTTCTTACAGAAGCCATGTATTAACTGAGTAGTGAGCAGTAATATACAGAAAATAATGATCTTCTCAATCAGTGCTTAAAAACTTAACAATCCTGGTGCCTGGCTTGGTACAATGCAAGAAAACTGTGTTTAAATTGGAGAATTATAAATGAGCATAGCTGCCATCATTGACTCAGAAGAGAAAGTGAGACACAGGAAGGGGGAGGAGATGTGGAGAATTTGGAAGGAGGAAGTTAACAAGGAGCTATATTTAAGCTTTTTATCTACAATTTTCCAGAAAATGTTTTACAGCCAAGAGTCTCAAGATAAATGAAAAGCGGCCTGGAATAGGAGAAGCATCCAGCTGTCAACAGCAAAGGAGTTTCCATCAAATCATCCAGCAATGCCCACCACATCAGCCATCTCTGAGCTCACACCCCTCATTCAGGCCTCCCTCAACCCTCTCCAGTCACCTGCTGAACTCAGGCCCCAAACCCTCCCTGGAGGGATAGCCACAGCTGGGGAAGGGAGTGGGAAAGTGACCTGGGAGGAACAAAACCCAAACCCAACCCAACACCAGTCCTAACAGGAAAAACGGGAAACGGGGATGGCCGAGGCCGGGGGCCGAGGCCGGGGCCGTGCTGTAATCAATCAGTCTCACAGCAAACAACTGAACTCCAGCCACCCCAAATTTTTCAGCTTCCCCTTGACACATAAATATTCTACATCAAAGGTTATTCTACTTCTCCAGCTACTCTGTCCCCCTAATCCAAGGTCCTTCCTTCTCTGCCAGCCTTGCTGTGCTCATCCCTCAGCCTGCCACTGCTGTATGACATTAATTGTTCCACGTCACCAACTCCAGCTGGAGAATCAGACTAAAAAAAGATTGAAGCAAGCAATAATTTGGACAATTGGATCACTGAAGGAGGTTTCTTGCTAAGTGCAAGCTGTTACATCCTGACTGCTTAACAACACATCCAGTGAGAGACAGCATCTTTAAAACCAGGCTCAGCCAGGCTGCCACGTGCCTCCAGTGGTGACCGAACACCGAGGCCTCGCTCACGCAACTGCCACCTCCCTCCAGGTCCTGATTCCTGCCTGTCAAACAAACCCTCCCATGTGATCCTCCTGCTCAGGAGATAAAAATCAGACTGTGTCTTTTGGGGACTCAGATCTTAACTCTGCTCCCTTTGAAGTCAATCAGAATTTTGGCATTTATCTCAATGATGAAGGATCGGATCCCAAAGTGTTTGTTCAGCAGTTCTGGAAAGATGCCAGCCTTAATAAAATCAATCGAAACACATTTTAAAGACATGGCCAACCCAAATATTTATTTGCAGACTCCCAGACTCATCCCAGGATCTGGCATTTCTTTTCCAGCTGACGTGCACAGTGATGCTGCTTGGCAGAGGCACTAACATGTTCCCCACATTTCATTAGCCAACATTCCTGTTCCTGCAAGCATTCAAATCAGAAGCTTGTAAAGACTTAGCAGGGCTGAAACACTGCTCAGTTTCTCATCTTCACTAATGGAATAACGTCTTTGATAAATCTGGCCCAGCAAGATCTTAATCCTATGGTTGGAAGAAGTTCATGAACTTAGCAAGGTTTTCCCCTTGAGGAAGAATCCTGCTCAAGATAAGCTAGGATATTTACTTTTCAAAAATTAATTCTATTGCTCCAATGAAAAACAAGAATAAAAAAAAAAAAGTAAAACGTTGAGGGTATTGTTACCACTACTTTCTAAAAGTACCAAGTAATAATTAGAGTGGAAACTATAACTTTTTTCCATGGTGGCTGGTTACCACCACGTCCTTATATTTTCAGGGCACCACATAGTAGAACAATTTGCTTTCCAGGTTTTTTTAGAATCACAGATAGGATTAGAAGCTGAGCAGTGAGGACAGCTGAAGGCTTCTGGGGGAAAGAGAAAAAGCATCAAGCATTTCTCATATCTGCATAGTTTGATGCATTTGCAGAGTGCACAAGTGAAAAGATAAATGAAAGCAAATCCTCAGCACAACCACTCCAGAGCTCTGAGAGATCCTGCATGAATACATTTTTAAAAGATTATTAGACATAACAGCATTTCTTGTAATCTTGCTTTTTTCTCTTGCTGGATTATTTACATGCATGAATTCTCCAGAATTTCAATTTCTCCACTCTGTTGAAAGCTCCAAGATTTCTATAAATATCAGTTTCCCCATCACGCTGTCTCTGTTACAGACACAAAGACCAGCACATAGTCTCCATCCTCATACTTAACCCATCTTAAAATCTCCTTTCCATTATGTCAAGGGTTTTTGAGAACTAACCCAACCCAATTTTTTACTTAAAATGCAAAATTTAAAACCAGTTGCCAGAGCTGTGAACTGATCTGAAAAAAAAACCAAAACAAAAAACAACCAAAACAAAAATGAAGCATCTGTAAATTGAGGGTTAGTAAGAAATCAGGGAATAATATTCTAATACTCTGTTCATAAGGAATTATGATGTTAAAACAACAACTCTTTATCCTGCCTAAGAACACTTAGTGTTAACAGCCAATAATGTGGCAAGAACCACCAAATATTCTACAGTGAGCCATCAATATAGATAATATAATAATACAGATGTGATAAAATTCCAATGTAATTCTGAAATCTCTGTGTCTACTTCTAACCATGCTAACCATGTGACTATTTTAATTGGTTTTAAGATTTGCATACATATTACAAGAAAAAATACAGTGCTTTTGTGGGGAGCAAAAGAACTTCTGGTTTGAATGACTGTATCCCAATTAAATCACCTAATGCACATCAGATCTGCAAACAATAGTGGGTGGTGTTTCCTGGAGTAGGGAGATGTGGCTGCTGCCTGGGAAGGAACTCACAGCACCTCATTTTCATGGGGAGTCACCCAGCTCACCCTCACAAGAACTGAGAGCAGGAAACGGGGGCTTCTTGTCAGGGTACCCATGCAGAGAATGGCAAAGTTGATTTGGCAGCCTGAGGCAAAGAGGGAAAAGGAGCTGAAGTCGATTCTGTTTGAGTCTCCAAATCTGTTCCCAGGTTAAGCAAACCCACAGAAAACAGGAACCATTTGAACACTGCTTTTGAGAGTTACGGATTTCAACGGTGCACGACACAATACTGCAACACGTGCTGAAAATTAGCTCAGAAACCATGGATCTTTCACCATTTCACTGGGTTATAAAAAAGTTCCAGGACCTGAATCAATATATGGATATGTATTGGATTTAGATACAGGCTCTGAGTGTCAAATACAAGTCTGCCAAGGAAACTGAGAGCCTTTTCCCCAAAAAACTTAAGGGCTAGGACACATTATCCGTGTTTTTCACTGTTTTGTGGGTGGCTTAAACTAGAGTTTAAACAAGCCCTGCATTATTTACACCCAGGGGTACTTTTAAAAGCTGCATTCCCAGTTAATCTAGAAAAGCAATTTAGTTTATAACCTATTTCCAGCAGGAATAGCCAGAACCGATTTTCAATTATTCATGTAGTGAAAGGGAAACTCAAAAATATTCCTGTTCAACACCACATAACATCCTGCTAAACTTTCAAATAAAGCTGTACATCTCCATCTGCCCTCCACGTGATTAATGGGCACATTTTTAACCAGTGCTTTAATTAGTGCCATTAATTCCTAAGTGCACAGCTTGGAATTTCCTCTGGAATACCCTGTGCTAGAACTCTCCACTTCCACACCGTCAAGCCTGAAGTGTGTATTCTAAATTGCTGAAGCTTTTTCTGTACCTGTAAACACAAACTGATGAATCTTTTATCAGCTTCTCAACACACCTGAATATTTATTTCTTTCGAAGGACACAAGTTCCCTTGCATGTGATTTGCATGGAAAACAGGTTATGGAGATCACAGTGAAAATTATGGAAGGTTATGCAGCTCCCAAGTTCACCAAAATTGCTGCCATTGTCATGCTATTCCCTTAGATTATCTCCAAAATCACACGAGCTGAGCCAGTTTCCAAAGAGATGAAGAAGGGCTTGAACCTGGGTGAAACTCAATAGCAAAACTTCCTCTGGCTCCCTTATAAAATTTTCAACATGTTCCAAACTGGTTTTGTGTGTTTGTTCCTATGTGGTTTCAACGCAGTTTGGACTTGCTCAGCACAGTTTGAAGCTGTTTTTGTCCATGCACAGAAAGCAGTAAAACATGGGCTGAGCCCCAAAAGAACGTGGTGAGCTCTGCACTCAGAGATCTGGGCACTGGGCAGTCCTGCCATGCCCACACCAACCTCGTCTGCTGCACAGTATATTCCATTAATGAGGAAAATGCAAGGGTTATAGAATTGTCAGTCTGCTCCCAGCAGCAGAAAGCACCAGAACTGTGAGCATAAATTACTGCTCCAAAAAGGAAGCCAGAGAAGGGAACAATGCTGTCCACTAGGACTTCTTTCTTTTTTCTTTTTTTTTTTTTCCAATTTAGAACAGCAATTATTTTCTAAAACTTCTCATCCTGACAAAGCAGAAACAGCAGGGCAAGACTGGAGGGCTTTCAAACCAGAGATAGCTCCAATAATTATAAAGCTGAAGTTTAGCAAAAAAAAGTAGGATTTTGGGGGTTTTTGCACGTGTCAACACAGCTCCCAATTTCAGAATAGGATATTCACAAATAGTTGATATGGACAATAACATTTGTTTTCTAGTACCACATCCTGTATTACAAACAACCCTGTTAGAATGTGTCTGAATGTCCAACCATCCACAAAATCAGCTCATTCCTACTGCAGAAAAAAACCATTCACCCTCCAAGCCATCAGCTCCAAATCTATGAATTAAAAAGTTTTCAAATGATTCTTAGGGAAGTGCTATTAAAAACTTAATTAAGCAATACCATCAAGGTGAACTCTTATTTGTGCTCACTCAAAATCATGGCTGAACACTTAAGCTCAAGGTGAGACTTCAGTGTAGCTCAAATGTTGGAAATGACGAAAGCTTTCACAAGTGCAGGCTTAGTGAAATACAAGAACTGAATACAGTGACAGATCTATGTGTGAATTATTCGAGTTTTGCTTAGAATTATAGAAGAAATTCAGTTAGGGACACCTGGAGGTCATTTACTCTACGGGAAACTCATCCCATTTAAACCTTCTCCTCCTGGGATAACATCACTGCCTTCACCCTTTTGCTTCCCCACCTTTGACAGAGTTTTCTGCTTAGAAAGACAGAAATGTTGTGTTCCAAGTGCAGCAGCTTAACTGTGGGATTATTTAGAAAAAAAATTAAATTAGATACGAGTGTGAAAGTGTGGAATGAAACCACTTTTAAAACCAAACCCACTCCTCAGCATCCTATGAGAAGTTCCCTCAGAATGAAGACCCCTCTGCTTGCATTGGAAATTTAAAATCAAAATCTCAACAGTCACCACACTCCTGTGAACAAAACCCAAGACTTTTGCTTTGTAAAGTCACAAATATTTATGACTGAAGTTTTTTTATTCACAACAGCAGAATGATTTTTGTTCAGCCTCACACAAACGAAGCCTGTCCTGTGAAGTGCTCCTTTTCTTTAAGTTTAACCCCAATCAGAAACCAGGTTTCAGTACTCATTCAAGGGTGTGACTTCCCTCTAAACAATAGCATAACAAACCCTATAAAGGCAACAACGGACAGGTGGAACCGTACTATGAGGAAAAACACCGTCAAAACAAAGAGGTAAGAGGTTGTTTTATTTAGTTAAGACCAACAAGTCCAAACAAGCAAAGACACCTCTCAATTTAAGATTACTTTCCTTCTGGCAGAAAATGAAAAAGAGTATTTTTACAGTCAAATGACAGCTCCTTTTTTTCTTTTGCTTTAAGTATCAAAATATCCCACACTCCTAATTATGAAAATCCCCCAAAAGACAACTTGGATATAACACAGAACAACTCCCTGATTGCTATATATTTCTCTATTTAAGACAACTAAAACAAAGACAGCATGACAGCACAAATACTCCCAAAATCAGCACTGACTAAGCCTTTTCAGAGAAGGTTTTCCCTGTTAATTTTCAAACCACCACATACAATAGAAGCCTGAGTTTCTACGTGCAAATACATTCTAACATGCTCGATTTTGGTCAGCATCTTACATAACCCAGCGCCAGAGAAGTCTCCGTACAAAACAAAACCAAGCCCTCCAACAAAGAATTCCATCTGTCTCCCACATTCCCGAGGCCCACAGTGCCACAAGCTCCAGCTCTGATTCACAGGTAGTTGGCCAATGAACTAAAAAGCCAAAACAGAGCAGAATAAGAATAAAACCATGTCCTGGCAGCCTGGAATTGCACCAGGAGCCTCCAACCACGCTGGGATGAGCAGGGAAGGAGCAGGAGGAGGACAAGGGGGGAAGGATGAGCTCCACGTTTGCTCCTCAGGGAACACCAGGCAGATGCATCTGCAGCAAGTTTTCATGAGTGAACTGCAAGCCTTGCTCGGAGTTTATTTTGCAGTCGTGTGTCCTTGCTGGGTTGATTTTGACAAACTGCTTTCCTGTGGCTCTGCCTGGAAATGACAAGTGAGGGCTCCTGTTGTGTGGAGGAGCTGGGAGCCACCAGCCAAACCCCTCCTCCTGTGCTCTCACTCAAATATTTGCTGAATAACAACATCAGAGCTCCCAAAATGCTGAGTCCCCACGCAGAGGGTGAGACAACGTCCTGCTTTCAGGTTTGGGTTGTTTGCCTGACGTTTCTACCCTGGCACTGCTCTGTTTAAATCGTGATACGAGGCTTTACAGATGTGAAACTCCAGCAGTTTGGCTGAAGAATTAACAACAAAACCTCCCTTCAAACAGCAGCAGGAATGTCACTGGCAGCAGCACGTGGTAGCACAGTTCAGGAGCTAAGTGCATACAAGAGGCACTGTCCAAATCTGCACTTAGTGCTATTTTTACCCCACAAAAAAAACCCCAAAATAGCTGAAGATGAATATTTTAATACATCGGAATTTTAATACATTTGACTGTTGAATGGAGAAAAATAGATTTCAGCCACTTCCAACAGAGTTTTTATGCTTGGATTTTTCAAATCCTTTCCTTAGCAACAAAACATAACAAAGATAAATACCAAAGTGAATTTGTCACCTACATCTTCACTGCTAAAGTGTCTTTTCTCTGCTAGGCAGCAAAATGTGACAGATTTCCCTAAAGAACAGCATTTCTCAGTGAACTGAAGGAGAAGTGACAATATTGGGGTCCCAGCTGCTGAAAGTACAATTTCTTTGTATTTCTTCCATTTCTTCCTCCTGGGAGAGGGGAATGTGAGAATGGTGTGAAACCACTGACACTTGAGACACGGTGACTGAGCTGAAGTGTAGGACGATGCAATTAGGAATTAAATCTTGTAATACCTGCAGCACTCTTGCTTATTAAGTTTGAATTTCTGTGATTTTCCCAAGAGAAGTTATAGAGGACAGGTGGGAAAAGTCTGCTGCACAAGCAAGAGCTCTCAAGACTTCATGAATTTCTGTCAAAATTCCATTATGTTAATTAGGAACTAATTTATAACCTGAAGATATTGACTGGCATTGAGTAACTTCAAGGAGCTCAAGATGCCTGCGTGTGAAAATTCTGATAGATATTGAGAAATCCCCCCCAGAGGCTTCACTTCTCAAATTAATCCTTCAAAAAGACACAGTTGTACTGCAAGCATCACATAAATGCTTCAGATGTTATCTCCTCTAATTCCCTCCCGCAGAACAAATCAAACAGAGCTGTATTTTGTAAAGTTACCTGGAAAGATGGAAATTGTTTGAAATGATTCAAGAGAAACACAGCCCTTGGAATGGGACAGTGGCTGCAAAGGAACTGCACCTTATGACATTAGAGAGAAATACCATAATATCTTTAAATTCTAATTTTTCAGCAATTGGTTGTTACAGATGCCTACATTAAATACGGGTAACAGGATCTGCCTGCACTTTGGAAAGTACTGCAGGAATAAATTAATTTTAGACTTGCAGTCATGAAAAGACCTTGCCTTAAATCCTGACTTTATTATCAATAACCACAACAGGAAAGCTCAAATGAGCCTTTTTGAGAGAGCCACAGCCCTCAGCAACTCTTTGATTTGGATTTTTGAAAGCAAACCCTTGGCTTGTGGTAGCAGGTTTTATACAAAGACCCTCCAAAACCTCACAATATTTGCATAGGAGTGACCTCAACATATCTGATTAGCACCAAGATCCTGCATGTTCCTGTAAAAACATTCTTCTATTTGCTACAATTATAGGTTGACATATACATTTCAGAACTAAAAGGAACCAAAACATCATTTAATTCGCCATGAATTTTTGTTGTGGTGTTGTCAGACTGTAACTGCCCATGTCAAATCAAGTACAGCTACACTTCCAACCAAGCACAGCAAACACAGCAATGCTGAAATAGATGGTAAAGAAGTTTTTTGGAAAAATATCTCTCTTTTGCTGGATTATAGAAATAAATGGTAAAAGAATGCATGGCCAGCTCAGAATATGCAGTTTCAATGTCATTTGTTTTCTGCTTTGGTACTACAACTATCACACAGCAAATAAAGACCAGCACTTGGGTTTGTTTTGACATCTTTTTTTGTATATTTTAAACTAGGTTTTGCTTGCTTTCTAGCTTCCCTTCTCCCCTGAAATTATCATGTTATCTGGTAGGATTAGGCATCTAAATCAACTTAATAAATCTCAGTTATTCTGCGAAAGCAGACAAGGAGATATGTGATTAAAATATCTTAAGTGTATCTTTAGTTATGATAATATAAGTCCATCTCTTGAGGGAATGGCCCACACAGGGACCAAACCCACAACTTTGCTGTTTTTAGCACCTTGCTCTGACCAGCTGAGCCAATGATAAAACAAATCACCTCAGAATATCTCTGGGGGTCAGATAAACACTCTGGGGACACTCCTGATTTGCTTCAGTTCACATTCAATATAACAGGAAAACATTCATGAACTGTCAGATGTGGGTCAAATTCTTAGAGAGGTCCAAAATCCTAAAAACTCAGCATGTTTGTATTTTAACTGCTGCCTTAATGAGTCCCTCAGTCAGCTCAGAAAACTGCGAAGAGGAAAGGAGGGCTTGGCTAAATCCCAAAGGTGCTGTAATTCCCAAAGGATCAGAGGCTTTGCAGGGCCCACAGTGCAGCACAGCCATGCCCAGTATTTCCTGACCCAGGAATAGCTCGGGATAGATTTTCTCACAGTTTCCAGGGAGCCACAGGGGCATCTTTCCTTCCTCGACCATAAATGCTCTGTGGGCCATGCACAAGTGCCCAGTCCCCCTGGACAAATGCCCACCGTGGAGAACCACTCAGCAAACCTGGAATAAAAACCTCCCTGCTCCCTTCCAGAAGAGAGAACTGATAAACATCTGGGCTCTGGAAATGCCTTTGTGATGTTTGGATCTTGTACCAGCAAACTGCTCTCACACACTGTGGTACCTCATCACATGATACTGCACTTTTCCAAGAAAAACCCAGTCAAGTGAAAAGACTTCATTACCATCAACTCTCCTTTCTTAAAAGTTACATAATTGCTGTGCAATCTCTTATAAGATCTTATTTATTTTAGCTTTAATTATTCATATTCACTTCAATGGAAGGCTTATTTCATAAAGTGTATCTTTTCACTTTAAATAAAAAGCACAAGTCTCTTTCTCTTCGCTGTATATATTTTGTTTACCACTTGCCAAAACGTTGTTTCACATATGTGAAAAGAAAACTGGACTGAATACATGTGAAATAAACTATTGGCAAAGACACTGCAAGGGCTTGCCATTGAGAAGATGAGATTCACAAGGAAAGCCTTCTACTTTTTCCAAAATCAACAAAGGTATTAAAAAAAACAAAAACAAAAACAAAACCCTCATAAAAAGGAACAGAAAGGATTTTTCAGGTAACTCTGAATTTCCAAGCTATTAAAATTTTCCTCAGAAGACTTCCACATCTCAGTTGTGCGTCCACCACAATGTCAGGGCTCCCCTGCTGAGGAACAGCAGAATCATAAAGTCCTGGTTTTATTCCAGTCTGTGTTCCTCACTTGTTTAGCAAGACTGAAAACTCCTGATTAAATCATCAACAACTCTGATTAGAACTGGTTTTGTTGATTGCAATTGTTGTTAGAATTCTGATTAGAATTGTGGGAGAGAGCACTTAAATTCTGCAGGTTTCCTCGATTTTTGCACAGTCTTGCTTAGTCCACAACCTACATTATTCATCTATTTTAGTCCATCAGGAATGTTTTAATTATTAATTTGAGAGCTCCAATTTGAGATCAAATTGAGAGATGTTAAAAAGCAAACTCCTGACCTCCTGTGTGCACAGTTCCTGCAGACCAATGGTTCATGGCAAGACAAGAATTTGTTGCACTCACAGCATTTGCATCTCTCGAGTTCTCAGCTGGGGCAGAAAATTGTTTTCAGCCAAACAGATGCTTGTAAAATCGAAAATGAAATGATTTCATTTAGCAGCTTCATCTCACCAAACATCCACCAGCTCAGCTCCCACTAAAGTTTTCCAGGTGCAGATTTTTTAGAAGGCATCTCAAAGATGGAATTTTAGGAGAAAGGGCAGACACAAGTTCAGGAAAAAAACTATAGAAAGCTGCTGCATAACTTCAATGTTACAAGGAAATATTTTCTAATGTTTATGAAATTATCATGTATCTACTTTAGGTTATCCATAACATACTGCTAAAATCAGATTAAATTACATCATCAGCTATGCCACACTCGTCCATAACAGTTCAACTGTGCAGCTTGGTCAAACTGACACTTCTTTCCATTTCCCAACAGCCAAAATATAAAAGTAAATGGCACAAACACCTACAAAACTCCCTTTTAAAATAATTTCAAAGCTAGCAATTTTCTCACAATTTTTCAAACTTTACAGGTGAAAAAACCAGTAAGAGTGAGATTGAGCTCCCTGATAAAAGCCACACAAGAGCAGAAACAAAACTGGGAGAGGATTCGAGGATCCCCAATTGCTCCTTCTCTGCGAGGAATGCACGTTCCTTTCTAAACCCCAAACAGAAATAAAAGATGGGAGAAGATTTATGGCAAATAAAACAGCCCTTTTATCCCTGTCTCAAACCACAGATTTTGGTTCAAACCCAGTGATTATGGAAAAAAAAAAAATCACACTTCCACAGCACAGCACAAAACACTGGTAGATCCAAGCCCTTAAATGTCTTATTAGCAGAAATTGTTGCCTTTCAACTCTGTTTTCTCCTCACCCTCAGCAGCTCTCAGGAGATGCTGGCAGGTATAAACACGCTTTCTTTTAATTACAGAACTGCATTACTGCTGTAACTGATTCCCAGCTCCAGCAAATTATGATCAAGTGCCCATTGTGCATAACAATCATTTAATGGCCGACAAACCATAATAAAGAAAGCTTTAATGAAGAAAGCTGGAAACGCGCCCGAATTTTATGGCAGCGCACTCCAAAAGAAAGAGTTACAATCTGTATTTAAGATTAAGAGAGCCTTTTAATCCAGATGGCCAGAATTAAACAAGGCAGTGCAGGGAAATTTTGATCAAAAGCTAGTGCAACATGAAAGTCCCAAAATTCCCCCAGCAAACCACGGCTAATTATTTCAAACAGAGGCTGCACATTCACTTTGGATTGGGAAGAACTCCGAGGGAAATACAACGGGAGCACGTTGCTTTCTCTGTGATAATCCACTCATGCACTAGCTTTTCTATCGTAAAAGAAAGCAGCAAGAAATCTCCCTGCTGGCAGAACTGTTTGGAGAGTTAAATAATAAAATTTTCAAGGAGTTTGCAAAATAAATGAAATTATTTCAGATCAGCGTGCATGTAGCTTTAAGATAGAGCTGAGTAAAACTGAAGACACTGCAACTGGAATTTGGAAAGGTCCTTAGTTTCAGTATTGTGTTATTAACAGATGACACCCAAGTTTCATCCCAAGTTTGCTCCCCTCTGCTTTAACTCCCTTGGAAGGGCTGACACACTGCTCAGCACCAGTGGCTCTCCCCAAGTCACGTCCCAGTCAGCAGAGAGGCTGGGAGATTCCCCACTCAGCATCAGCGTTCTGGGCTTGTCCTCGGATGTGTGGGAACAGGCCCGTGGCTGCTGGCAGCATCCCACCCACTCCATGAGTTGGGACAGTCATAGCCCTAAACTGCTGAGTGCTTCTAAAGCCCTCCAATGATTCTTTAGTGACTAAAAAGTACAAATACCCATTTTTAGTAGAGCAATAAAGCAGCAAGAGGCTCTGCTTTTCAATGACTCTCTTTCTGCTGCTGGGGGTTTTGCAGAAACCCCAGCGTGGAGAGGTACACAAAGAAGTTGATTGCTCAGCTCCTCTACAATAAAAACATTTATCTTTTGCTAAGAGTTTTTATGTTGATGAAATAAAACCTCTGTAAAATTCATCAATTAATTAGAAATCATAGGGTCCTGCCAAGTTTGAACTTACACAAACCCAGCTTCACTTCACCTTCTAAAAACACCCAACGAGACCCCATTTTGGACACCTACTTATTCTTGCTCTGATGTTTACACCCATTTCTTTGATCTTTTTGCTGAGGCCAAGCCAGTGCTGAACTGTGACATAAATCACTTTGTCACAGTCAGAAATACTGATGCAGACAGAAAAATAAGGAACCCTTGTGAGCATGTTTGTAACAGAGAGCGGGCAAGTCCCAGGGAATAATGTTGCTCCACAGCATCCTGCTCCCTCCCTGAGCCCCTGAACATCAGAGCAGCCCTGTCAGCTCTGCTTTCTGATGCTGTACCTGTGCTGCTCTGGAAAATTGAGAAGTGATCTGGTTTCTTACACAGTGACTTTATGCTCTTGCAGAGTTGGAAGGAGATCACGGAATCTTTGATTTGTATTTTTTTTGTTTCATCATTTTCTGACAGCAGCAACCTTTGAAAGTCTGCCAGGCTCCCTTGAATGAGAAAGGACTGACAAAATCTGATCAGCCTCTGCACTGATGTCAGTACTGCCCATATTTATATTGCCTTATTTACGTGCACACACAGAAGGAACGTTCGCTCTCTCTGCTCAGCCACCTCCTGCTCCCAAACACACACCAAGAACTGCTGCAAGCACTAAAGCTGCCAGTTAATCTGCTTTTTTCTGTAAAAAACTGCAACATTTCCACCTCATGGATTAAAGGAGCTGAGGAAAAACTTGCTGAGAACGTAAGTGACACACACAGAGGTTTGACAGAGAGGAAATTAACCCCAAACATCTGAAACGCCGAGCACCAGGTTCATCCTGGCTGCACAACATCTTTCAGTTTCTAAACGTTAGCATTTTCCCTCTGAGCTCTCCTCTGGGTGAACAAAACATTATTGATGTGACTCCAAATCAGCAAAAACACTGCAGCAACTGAGCGTGAGCTGAATCACAAACTGTACTTGTGGTGATAACAGCATCTGCTGGATTATTTGCAGATTGAGCAGCAGAAAGCAAATCCTGTGCAAAAGCAACAATGGGCAGGCAACTGCTGCTCCCTCTGGGACAAGGAGCAATCCAGAGATGTTCAGTCCCCCTTATCCCAATTTTACAATCAAGCATCTTGTGCAATGTCAGGGTTTCTGCTGCTGTGTGCATGAACGGGGCACTGCATCATTGTGCCAGGAAAATCAGAACTGTCACTCCCAAGGGTTTGGGACAGGGGAAAAGCCAACTCCAATGGAGCTGTGACTACGGTCAACTATTCAGCAAAAACAGCCCTGAAAGGAGAAAAGTAAAACAAAGGAAAAATCACACGTGAAATTTATTAATGAAAGACACAGGAGGAAAATCTAACTGAGGAAAAGAGATCAGAATTGCCAAAACAAGATGCAAAAAGAAGGAGAAAGCAGCTGGCCTGAACTATTCCAGCTCTTCTTCCAGGACTGGTGGAAATCAATGGAATATCAGTCAGTCCTGTGTCTGCACTTGGGAACTGGCTCCTGCTCCAAAGCTCTGCTCTCTCCGCTGTACAAGAGAATTCTTAGGATAACTAAGTTAAAAATTACAACATACCACACTGAAATAAACACTGGAGAACAAATAATTATACAACAGTCATTAAAATGCCCCCCCAAATCAATGCATTATTTATTTGTGGAATGCTTGCAATTGTTTTTTAAGGGAGTCATAAAAATTCCTCACTCACCAGGAGTCTGTTCATGAGGGCAATGAATTTCTAGAAAACCCGATTTTTTTTTATACAACTCAAGAGAAATATTTTTGGATACAAACTTTAAAAAAAATAGTGCTTTAACACTACTAGCTTTATTCCTTAAAATGAACAAAGACTTGCCTGCAATGTAAACAATGAAAATAAAATTAAAAAAAGGAAGACCACAAGTCTTGTAACCTAAACACAATACCCATTGTCTGGACTTCCCTGTTTCCATGAAGCACATCTGATTTTCATTCTGGATTAGAACACTCTGCTAAAATTACTAATACACTGGGATAAAACTTAATTTAAAATTTCCAGATGAACAACTTCAGCTCTGATCTGTGTTCTGTAAGTGAGAATTCCCATTTTAACTCCGGAACAATGATTAAAATCCAATATCAAATCCTAGTTCCAATAAGTTTTGATGACCTCAGAGAGAACAAACAGTAGTTTCTCAACAGAAAAAAACACCACATAAAACTCAGATCCACTGGCAGCTTTTGTCACTGCCTAGCCAGGGAAAGCTTGGCTCGTGGCCTGATATGTTTGCAATTCCAAGAACTTCCAGTATTTTCCTGTGAAGAGATACTCAATTGCCAGAGATAAAAACTCGACTTTAAATGTGCTGGAGTCGATGGTGAGAACAAGGATGACAAACTCCTCTCTGCTATTTCACTTCCTTGGCTCTTCTGCTCAATAAAAAGCCATGGAGAGACCTGAGCTGGACAAAAAAATGGGAATAGAAGGGGCTCCTTCTCCTTTTTGTTTCTGTGAGGGGGGTGCAAACAGATTTGGGAACGGTCAGTGATGCCAACATGCTCTGGTTTGTAATAAAAACACACAAGGAGCCCAACAGCAGCTTTAGCACAAAAGCTTCAGCACAAGAGATTCAGCTCAGCTTTTCCCTGTGCTCCACTCTTTCCTTGGAACTGGGGTGAAATAACAGCAAAACCTCCAGTGAAAAGTCCAGAAAGGCCTGTACAAAATCCTGACAGAAAAACCAGGGGCAGAAACTGATGGACTCACTAGTCTGAATGAGGGCACACATCTAATTCTGACAATGCAAATACAGTATTTTCTAAAAAAGGTGTATCTCAGGCCATCAGTATTCTGTGGACAGCCTTGAATTCCCAAGAAATTACATTATGAAGAAGATAAAGAAAAAACAAGATTAAAAAAGGCTTTTTTTAAAAAAAAATATAAATGTTAGTGTTTAAAGTGTAACTTTTGATGTTCAATTGTCAAATCTGGAGGTAACAGGCCTTGGCAAGAGCTGTGGATTAGAATAACTCCCCAGGCACACAGGGTTGAGGGAGGCTGCTGACAAGGGGCAATGGGCTGAAGGAATATTGCCCAAAAATGACTCTTAAATTACACCTGATACTCCACAGTCAGGAAAAACAGGTACTGACAACTTCTTATTGCTCAACGGGGATGCAAGTATTGGGAGCTGCATGTTTGTACAAGAAGAATGGAAAATCAACCAGAATAGTAAATTGACTTTATAGGGAGAAGAGGACAAATGCTGGGCAAGGCAATGGTGCTGTGAGGCCAGCAAGTCACTAAAGGAACAAATGGAATAAAACACAGGACCTGATCCTAACCCTAAGTCCAGTCTTTGTAAAGAACAAATTTAAATATTTAAATACAATCCAAATACTTTTAAATATAACAGCACCACGGTATTACTGGTGCAATTCATTTGTCTAGCAGCTGTTTAAAATGGAAGTGTTTGCAAGCATAAATAGAATAAATGCTGCATTACTCAACCAGATTATTGTGAAAGAACAAAAAGACTGGAGAAAAATTATGGTGTTTTTTTTTAACATGACAATGTGCTCAGGGGAAAAGGGCCAGTAATGAACAGCGTTTTTTTAGAACATTCTGGTAGAAAACCAAGTCCATTATTGAGAAGTAAATTGTTTAGAAGCATTCCTATATCAACTCACAACTACCATTAGGACAAAAAAATACAAAAATAACAGGAAGCTACAACTGTTGGTTCTGAGAGTTTACTGTGAAATAACTTGAAGTAAGTTTGCAAATCTGGAAGATGAAAAGATTAATGTTTTTATTTCAAGCCATGCAGATGCCCCCTTAAAATCCAACATCCAGAGGATGCAAAGGAGACATTCAAAGCGAGCAGGCGTGAACCAAACAGAAATTATGGACCACAGAGGACATGAGAGGAGAAGTGTTGGGATGCAGGGAAATACAAAGGAAGCAAGAGATGGGATTGAAGTAAGTGAATGAGACAGGAGGATTTCATCACTAAATTCACAGCAATGATCCATCTTGGAGAACTAAAGCAAAACTGAGAAAATGTTAAAAATAACAGGAACAGAGGAAGGTTTAAACCAAACTCTATTGGATGGGGCTGGAGCACTTTATAGTAAACTGGAAAAGCACAATAGGAGGATGGGAGGTTTTGAATGCTTAACAGAAAACATTTGTGGCCCATGAATGAAATAGTTCCAGCTCCCAGCAACAATGACAAAATTGTCACAGCAAAAGGGAAACCAGGAAAGTACTTAGGAGAAAAAATAATAGCAGTGGTTTGCATAGCAGTGACATCTGTGACTGTGTCAATCCAGGCACAATAAGAGACAGAGAGCTGTCTCCATCCAGCTTTAAAAATACCTTTGGGTGGGATACAGAGAGAAAAATGAGCTGAGGGCTTGCAGGGCAGGAGAAATCCCAGCTCTTGGGCTTTGTGGACCAACAGATTTTTCCTAATTGTCACTAACATATAATCTAGGCAAGAGATTATTGCCATTCCTCCCTTCTGCCCTCCAACTCTCTGACATCCAGAACAAACAGATTTTTGCACGTTGAAGTTTTGATTCTGTGATGTCCCTCACAGCATGGAACGAGAAATCCTAAATTAAAATATTCCAGTGCCACTTGGACAAGGGGTTTTGAGAGCCAACACTTCAAACCAGGCCACCCTTCCCACACGGGTGGCTCTGCAGATGCTGCTTTACCTCCAAATGGTGACACCACCACACATTCCAAGCCTAATTTGGGTTGGTTTGGTTTCTAACCTGCGCTCCTGCAGGATCAGGAATGATCCTCTGGGCTTCCCCACCTCCGTTTCCTGGGATTTGGAGTGCCCTGGTGAGTCCCACAGGGATCACACCACACAGTGTGTGAGGCTCCTGAAAAACCCCTCGTTTGGTTTTTCACTTGGCTCCTCATTCTGTAACCCCCATAACCCCAATGTGCTCCCAGGAGTTCACACAGCTCCTGCAAATCCTCTGGAATGTGCCCAGCTTGTCACCCCACCAAACTACAACATGCACCTGGGTCCCTCGTACTCTCTCTCTCTCTCTGCTGTACCTACCCAGGGAGTCTCTCCACAGCCCCACGAGCAGTATTTCAAAAGGTACAAAGGACAACAGGTATGAAAAATTACAGGTTTGACTCTGCAGGGGAATGATTTATTGATGCTGAGAGCTTAATTTAGTAATCAGGCACTATCTGAAGAGGGAAAAAAAAAAAACAAACCCACTCGGCCCCAGAATAGTTAGATGAGGAAGCTATTCCATCTTTTGATGTAGTTTTGTCCCAAATTCAAAGTTAAAAAGACTGGGAAAGAAGTTATCCAATTCACTGAAATCCAATCTCATTCTGGATTTCACCCAGGTCTGTACCTCAAAGGCAGAAGGGACTTAGTCATATTTTTTACCTAACTAAATTCCTGAGTCACATTGCAGAGGGGAGAGTCAAAGGGAACGCAAGAACAATTTCTGCCATTCCATATTTTCTCTTTATGGTATTGCTTGTGAGGAATTAATGTTGTAAGACTATTTCAAAACTTGAAACCCTTTCATCATTGATTATGGCTCATTTCTCATTCAGACTCACGTTAGTACCCACAGCACTAATTCTGCATCGTGGCATCAAGAGCAAATGATGACTGCTGAGCTAATCTTAAGAAAGCAATAAATAATTTGCAATTAATCATCTGTTAAAACAATAATCCTTTTGAAACACTCTGCAGTGCTACAGACTTCATGCAATGGGATGAATGCAGCTGCCTAGAAATTGTTTCTGGATGTCACAGCACTCTCTGAGCTGGGTTTAGGGAAACAATGTCAAAACGCTGCCAGTTTTACACAGCTGAGATTAACGAAATGATCAAATGGATGTGAGATGCACTGAACTCCTAATTCACGTAGAAAAGAGACCTTGCAGCAGCCCAGCACACCACAGAGCTGTTACACACCTGCATTTCCTCTCTAATTACACTGCCCGTGACTAAGTTTGGCGGGGGAAAAAAGCCAATTCCAGTCCTTTGTTTCTAAAACCACAATTCCCCACTTGCCCTTGCCTTGCTCAGACCCACATGAAAATTGCTGTCACTCCTCCTGTGCCTCCTCCTCCCACCTCTGCAGATCCCACTGCCCCCAGAAAGTTTCATCCCAGAGATCCAGACCATCCCCAGCAGCTCAGGCCCTTTTCTCCACCACAAGCTCAGGAATTACAAATCATTTCAGAAATAAGATCTTGATCACATCAACTCTGATGCACCCCACTGCACTCATTAAGCTTCATTTCTCTGTGCAAAAGCTGGATTTATTACTTTCTGTACATTATCCAGCAATTTGGAGACCTAAGGAATGCTCCCACAAAATTCATCAGTTGCTCAGCGTCAGTTCAAAGCTGTCAAACCTGCTGATTCATTTCACCAGCATTTACTGTGCTTCATTAATTCTAGATCTAAATGTTTTCAACAAAATAATGAAGTTATATATAACTCAAAGCAGCAGCACCAATAAATCCTTCAAGCCTTTGGCAACTCCTTTAATCCAGAGTAATCATGTTTCCTTGTATAACAAGTCTTGTGATGTCTGTAATAGCATCTCACTATAGTAACAGCAGCCTTCATGTTAGAGTTCTCTTGCATGCCTCGAGTATTAATCAGATCCCAGATTTAAATATGAAATTAGAGAACTCTTGATCCTCTTCCTGAAACAGATATGCCAATCAGAGCCCCCCCAACCCCCCAAATTTAAAACAAAGTCCAATAAAGATCAGGCCTGCGGAGTTGTTGATGCTGGAGTCAGACACTGCAGTTTGTTGGTTATTGCTGTTCTTTATTACCTCATCCCTTCACATTACAATAACAACTCTACACAGTCTCTTCTATAGGCACTTCTCTCTGCCACAAGCTCTTTTCTTCCGCTTTTAACCAGAAGAGAGTAAAGAAAAAAACTCACCAGAATGAAGGATTGCAGACTTCATGCTAGAGCTGAGAATATCATTCGCCTTTGAATGAAAAGGACTCAATGATCAAAACATTTATTCTTCAATTTAGAAATTTCTTAATGAAAACAACATTCTTCTATTTCGTAAGTGACCCTAAATCCTAGCAATTTTCCAAATACACAGACTTTCTTTCTAGTACTGTCCTGAAAACTCCTGCAGCATCCTCCAGCAGCTCTTACTCACAGGGATGTTACTACTGACCAACCTTGCTTGAATTTATCTCACTTTGCAGAAAACTTTGTGACCTTTACACCCCAACTTAACTAAATGATATTTAACAGCATTACTTCCTTTTCCCAAATCTCCCATAGCCATCCCTAATGTCCACCACATAAAAAGAAAAGTCACAGTCAGCTCCTTGAACTTTATCGACATGTTTGGCTATAATCAAGATTTTACTTTGTTGAGCAATCCAAATATAATCTGCAGGCACAAATCTATGAATTAAACAATATTAAATTGCATCTTACATGCATTCAACAATTGGATCCAATACTAAAGTCTGGATTAAATCCAGAAAGCAGAAGTATCAAATAAGTAGCCCCAGCCAAGGCTGAAGCTGTAATTCCAAGACAGGCAGGCTTTGAGGTATTTCATTACCCACCTAAAAATGTGAGCTTGTGTTTTACAGTTTGGACTCGCTCCAAAGGCTGTCCCCAGTTAATCCAGGCCTGCCTTTGGGGAGCCCAGGACAGCTGGAGAGGATGCTGCCCGTATCAATATCCGTGTGATGGATGTGTGCTGGCAGGCTCGGGCAGCAGGCAGAATTCAGGAGAGAATTCTCTCACAGGAGCCTGCCTGTTCCACTGGGGCAGCAGAGAAAATCTGCAGCGCTGGGAAAGCAGCCCCAGACCGGTCTTTAGAGCACTGCCAGGGCTGCCCACAGTGGGACAGCTAAAATAGCACACCCAGCACTCCCTCACACACAAAAGCTTCAACAGAGGCTCTTTAATTCTTCCTCTGAATGAACCTCAGTCATTTACTTCCATATTTCTTGCAGTGAACCAAACTCATGCAAAGAAGTTTCTTTTAGAGGCTGGAAATAACATCTTATTTTGCATTTGCATCTTCTCTGCCTGTTACCCTTTTCAGATCTAGTAAGAATTAAAATCCAGCCTCAGGTTCATGACTGCCTGTCCCTGAAAAGAAGCCCAAGGTATCAGAATTTATTAGATATGAGCCTATTGCCTGTGGAGGAAGAGATTAAATGAGTTTTAGTGCTTGAATTACTCTTGCAGAAAGGCGAGCACAGCACTCCCAGGTACAGCACCACCAGTGTTTTCACAGGCACCATGTGTGGCAAAGGCAGATCCAGAGATTAGCACACATAAATCACTCACCCAGGGAGGAAAAAAAAAAGCCTCCCCAGTTGCCAGCTAAGACAACCAACACAAAAATGCATGTTTTTACAGGGGCTATTCAAAGAAATAGCTTTAGTGGGAAGAATGAGTCATGGGCCAGCAAGCTTCACACACTGCAGCTACTCAGAGGGAGAAGAGAAAGGGAATTAGGACTTAGATGATTATTTTTTTTTTAAATAACCAAGAAGCATTACCAAAACCAGCTGCTGCACTGTAATACTTCTAAATATCTTTGCTATGCCTTCATATTCTCTTCCAGTAGTAGTTTTCTCTTTCTCTCTCTAACTTGCATTTGGGTTTGCTGTTGTTGGCACACTGTCTCAGTAGACATTAGACAAATAAACTTTTCAACAACATAAAGGCTTTTAAAACTGTATCTCTTAACCCCTATCCCCTTGAGAGGGTGGAAAGTGATTGCTTAATTCTTTACAGGTTTACTTGTGCCTCCCTTCTCCCTTTCTGTGACTGACTTTCTTTAGTTACCAAAAAATAAATAAGCCTCTTAGCCGTTATCTCCACCTAAATCACAGTTTGTATCTTTTCCCTAACCATGTATTTTTTTGGTTATTTATTGATTAGCCTATTGGATTTCACACTTGACTTGCAGGGGATTAAATGCACTGTCTGGTGGGCTTGAGTCAGTACTTTACAGCTACAGGAATTTATTTTGTGTATAATAAGTACTTCAACAGAGCCCTTATTTTCAGATGACAAAGTACTGATGTACTTGCACACACAGAGTTTTTCTCCAAATTTATTTCCAGAATCTCACAGCCTTAATGTCATTCCAACTAGACCAGTTTTATGATGTTTACTTTTGTGTTTTAACTGGAATAGAGTCCATTCGCCTCTTGTATTAGAGAGGCCTGTGCCATTAAAGAGCCACTTTGCAATATTTTACACTGCAAGAACCAGACAACATCTGCACATACACCTTCCTACACAGAGATGGCAGCAGAACTGCTACACACAGACTCCAGATCAGCTCTGGGAGCTGATCCTTATCACATCTTAGCCACAGATTTCCTTCCTACCAGGGCTTGCAGCTCAACCCAACTTTTAAAAAGTTCTGTTGTTACATTTCCAGGTCTGGCATTTTCCCCTTTACCAAAACCACTCCTATTTATCCAGTAAAACTGCATTATTTTAAGGTTGCTGTGTAACAACTAAACAACTAAAAATCATCACCACACCTGTAGAACAACAAAAAGCTTTCCTGTATGTGAAAATAACAACAAACTCAGTAACTCATAAACAGCTTTGGCTTTGTGAAATATCACATGTAGGAACAGCTTTGGTGTCCCAGACTCAACACTACAAAATGCAACAACTCATCACTAATTTGAAGCACATTATTTAATCCCTAGAGTGGGGTTTTTAAAGGTTGAGAGACCAAGAAAACAGAAACTCATCCTAAAACTTTTTTTTTTAATGCTATGCTCTCCAAACTTAAAAGTGAGACACTTTCCTCCTGGCTAGTTTTTTATTTTATGTATAACAACGCAGACTTTTATGATGTCTCTTCATGAGGTCAGGAACAACTTCCATTTACAATTTACAAGATGTAACTTTCCAACTAACTGGACCTTAAATCAACTAAAAGAAGTCACTGCTAAGGAAAAATTAGCACTGAAGCGATAAGAGAGAACCAATCCTTATCTTCTCAGGCACAAAGTGGCTCATCTTGGAACCACATCTGGGTTTTAACTACAGCATTGGTCATTAATTTTTATCACTCCTAAGCTATCAGGTGGTTTCTCCAGGAATCCAGCCAATTCCACAAAAACAACTATGTTGCATGGCAGATTTCAGCTGGAAGCCAAGCCTTAATGTGTTCCAAAAAAGCGTTGGGAAAAGGACACTTCAGGAGAACCTGAACTACAGTAAGGGAAAGGAAACACCAGCACTCTGCAGAGATGTTCATTAAAGTGCAAATACCAGGAAAATATTCAAATGGAAAGAGAGCTCAGGCCAGTAAGAGCTAGGTTAGTATTAATTTTAAAGGCTACTCAAATCTGCCTGTTTTATAAATTAGTGCCAACCAAAATTCAGCCAACAATATCTGCATTACAGCAGCAACGTGGATGAGAATCTTTAAACACTCACGCTGGTAAAATTATTCCATAGTTCATAAAGGAAGAAACCCTAAGAGATGGTGAAAATTTCAGCTGAGGAGTAGTTCACAAACCGTTTTCCAAATGAGATTTCCACAGAGAAGCACGTCTTAAAATTGATGTTCTGTTCTTAAAAGTTGTGGTGCTTAATTTCCTGTGTGAATTAGCAACTACTGGCATTAAAGAGAGGCTGTGCTAAATCCCCAGGATTTTTCAGCAACTCTTCACATTGCAATCCACTTCATTTATGACCATCTCCTAGTTCCACCTATATTTACAGGAAAATCAGCTCCAAAGTTGAAAAGAAGCCACTGCTGTTTGTGCAGAAAGGTTTTGTGGTCTGAATCAGATGCTGCCAATAACAAACCACCCATGCACTTGGGGGATGTGATAATTGACTGCATGGCTTCAGCCTGACAGGAATGCCCTCAGAGAAGGCCGGGAGATGCTTCCAGAGGAAACCTGGATTGTCGGGAGGAGGCAAACACGGGTAACAATGAAATACTCTGGTGGGCTCCAAGATGACCAGAGCACATTAATCCCTAATAAAGTAACTCAATTAACACTTGATGGAAGGCTGAGCCAGCCCTGCCCCAAGACATTCACAGCACCTCTGGGTAAGGCTGCAACAATTGGTGTTTATTGAAATCTGGCACTGATTTGTCCAGCAGCAATTTTCTTTTTTTAATTTGAATGATCTACAAGGGCTCATATACTCTTGGACTGAGAAGCACATTGTAGAATTTATGTTCTTAATTAGAATGAAAAAGTTCATCAGCGTGCTTGTCTGTGTTGTGTAATTTCTTATTCTTCACAAGAGAATAATAGAATGCATCTTGAACAGTTTATTCATTCTTCTTTGTGACAAAGAATATTGGAATGGAAGAGATTTGATCCCTAAATTATTTTACGTCTCCTTTACTGGAGATTTTTCCTTCAAAAGAAAAGGAGTCAACAGAGTTTGAAAATCTTTCTAGAAGAGAATTGCTTCCCCAAAATAAAGATTTTGCAGCTTCAGCACAGCAGTTCCCTTCAAAATTTTGGGATGTTGTGTTCATCATTAGCAAAAATTACTCTAAAACCTTAAATAAAGTACAATTTAATATCATTTACTACCACGGCACAAATCAAAACATTACTTCATCAGTTCAAATACTCCCTGTTTAGGTACTGATCTAATGAGGGCAATTAAAATGAGTCATAAAGAAAAGTAGTGCACCTTTGCAATGCTACTGGAGGTGGAGTTCTTATGAAAAGAGGAAAGCCCAGAGTCCCCTTGGGAGAGAACAGCTGATATTGATCACCTGCACTGATCAGTTCTGGTCAGAATGAGGAAAACCTGTAGGAGCCCAGAGTGCCGAGAATATTTCTCTGCCTGTTTTTAAGGGTTCTTACCCCCCTGAACAACACTGGTTTCGCTTCAAACCTTGGAAAAAATTACCAACAGTCAGACAAGAACTAGAAAATACAGTGGTGTGAATTAGGTGATAGACTACTATGTAAGATTGTCACAGGGTGAAAAATTTAGAGGTTTTAGGCTTCTCTTTTTAGTACATAGATAAGAGTAAAAAATATCAAAATGGAGGATTGTTGTTCTCTAAACCTTCTTCTCCTCCTTCTACTACTCCATATTTTGCAGTAAAAGTAGTTTGGAATGATTGGATAGAGAATTCCGCAGTTCCTGCCCGTGTTACTGAATAATTGGTAGGAAAGTGAAAATAATGTACATTTTTAGTAACTACTGGTTAAAATATCTTTAAAAGGCTGTATAAATCTTGATAGAGAGTCTTCACTCCTGCTTTTCTGTGCTCTGTGCTGTACCTGGGTCACGCTGGTGGTTCTGTTCCTCTGATAAGACTTAATAAACAACTATCTGGAAGCATTGAAACTCAAGGAAAAATCTCGGTTTATCTCTCAAACTCCCTGCAAGGACTTTTCAGCAAATTCTCTCCCATCAGGAGGGATTTGATTTATGGCACGGTTCAGTGTCAAAAACCAACCAGGAATTACTGTCTGCAGAAGCTTCATGAGGAACACAGAATGCACATGAAGGCTGCTGCAGTTTCACCGCAGCTGAAGGTACTGAGGGCTTGCCCAGGTTTTTGCTGCAAAGCTTCTTCCCCTCACATAAAAAGTGATGAGATAATAAATTTATTCCTAATAGCACTTTCCATTTTATAGTTGCATGATATTTACTGTGAAATTTTACACAGAGATTTAAACTCTATCAGTGTTTTGACACTATGACAGCAATTCAGTTAAACACATGAAAAAACCCCCATATTAAATAACAGAATCTGTTGCTAACCCAAATGCCATTATTCCATTTCTTTCAGTGGGTTTCTTTTCCATAGAGTTGACATTTCACACAAAAATGATAACTGGCTACCAGCCAACTGTCCTTCCCTTGGCTCCAACAAAATAAAGGACTGCACAAGCCCCTCCCAGCCCTGAAGGGACAAACACACATTTACTCAGATACGTCATGAACCAGGAGTATTTGTGCACATCACTCACTGATGTAAGGCCCAGGAAGAGCATTTCAATATAATGACTGATAATAATTGAAGTTATCAGTGAAGGTATCAGGGGAAAGACAAGGAGCTCATGTTTTGCCAGCAAACAGAGGCACCACTTCACAGGTATTTCTAAACCCTTCCCAAAGCAGCAGAAGGTATCTTCTAAAGCCCAGTGTGGGGCTTGTCCAAAGGCTGGAAAACTCAGTTTGCAGTGTTGTGTGTTGATGTAACAATTACCCCTCCTTGGCCAAGTGGCAGCAGTGAAATCCCACGTTCAGCAGAGCCCTGTGTGAGGGATACATTGATTAAATCTATTTTAGGCATGGAATCACCCAGCACAGTCACCCCAATGCAATGCAAATTTACTTATATTGAAAATCTTCTTTCTCACTTGGACTGTGCTCAGCACAGAAAAAATTTACCATTATTCAAAGATCTGGGAAACACTGCTTGGTGAATGAAGAGAAATGATGACACTAATTGACATCATGAGAAAACTCAAAAACAAAAAACCAACCCACCTCCTGAAAGAAAACAAATTAATCTCTTAATCTCTTAAGAAAGAAATTCCAGGGCAGGCCTGAATCTGTCAAAATGAATTTCTCCTGAAATGCACCAGATTAAAAACATGAAGGAAAACAAAAGCTCACACAGAGAAAAGTCTCAAATATTAATTTTGGGCTACCCATCAGTAATGATTTCTTTAGGAAGTTTTCATAACACCAAATAAAATTAAATTCTGAATAATACTTGGCTAACAGAAAAATTGTCAAGTTACAGAAGTTACTGTTACAATATTGTTGTAGCTGGGTTTTTCTGTTTTGCTTGGGGTTTGGTTTTTTTTTTGGCTATTCAAATGTTATTGTTTCAGCATCAAATACACTGCATAATACAATGCAGAATCAGAAACAAGCAGGATATTTTTAATAGCAAAGCACACTGGAAATTCTGAATTTTCTTCCAAATTTGGACAAGCACAAAGTTCCTTTTTAATACCAGCTGCTTATTCTACAGCCTTGCTCCTCAAGAAATGACTGAAAAATGGTCAGGCACAAACCTCATATAAGTTCAGAAACATGATAAAATAGGGTTGTCTGTATTTTCTCTGAGTATCTGACTAGATTAAAAAAAAATCCTTTTTTTTTTTTTTCATTAATAAGGATAAGGAGGAATGTTTGGGATACAGTAAACCAGCACAGAAAAGGCATTTTGGAAATACCAAACAGGCCTCATTCAGAGACCACAAGAACTTGTCACAGAAACTACAGACACCACACTTTTTGTGAGAGACAGAAACTTGAAGTACAACATCACTGAAGTAAAAGAGCACAGACACAGGACCTACCAGCACCCAAATCTGACCTTTACAATCACATTCAAAAATAGGAACTGTGCTCCAGATTTGATCTTTTTTTCCCAAAGCTCTTTATGACCCTCTTAGATTGCAAGACTTCTACCCCTTCTTGTTTTTCAATCAGTCAGAAAACCAAGTGAAAATTTTATTTCTGGTGTGTGTTTTAGAATCTTCTTTCATCCTGATGGAAGCAGGAAGGGCAGTAAAGTATCCAAGTAATTCAGGAATTGAAATCCAGAGTAAGAAAAGCGTATTTACATTTGTGTCTTATTACAGAGAGAAATGAGTTGAGTGCATATCAGGAAAGCTGTGATTTAGGGTTAGGAAACTTTAGATTGAATTAGAGATTTTAGAGGAAAAGCATCTTCACAGCAGCAAACCCAACACCCTTTGGAGGGTTAATCTGGAGCACGAGGGGAGCACACAGCTGGGTTTAGGGATGCACTGAGCTGGAACAGTCCTGGGTAGCCCAGCCAAGCTCGGACCTGGAAATTATTCACTTTTCTGCTTCCAATTCCACACCTCCAGCCCCTGATTAACAACCCAAGGATGCTCAGGCTGTCTCTATTTTAAGCCCAGCCATTAAACTCCACTACACAGCAAGCAAGGGTCAAGTTTAAAAGTTGAGGTTCGCAGAAAGGAAACAAAGTGATGTGGAAAACAGAAATTGAGTGCTTCCATGAGCTTGGGCAGCTCCCCAGATGAACTGCATCCAGTGGAAACAGGGCCTGAGTGCTGACATGGGAGTTTCCCACAGCTTCCATTGACCTTCAAAGCCAGGCGTGTCACCAGAGGCTCCTGCCCAAGCTGCACAGAAATATCTAACTGGGATTAAAAAAAAACAAACCCCAAAATGTTCCAGAGACCCTAAATTAAAGCCAGATGTAGAAAGAGCAGATGCCTGAAATGTACTGTCAATCCAAGACAGGATAGAAAAGCTTGTTGATGTTATTATTTATTAATTGTAATGCTAAGGAAGTCATGGAGAACATTTCTGATTTCCTGATGCAGCTCATGTTGAAGAAATAGGTGCTCTATTGACTAAAAACCCTGCAACTACTATCAAATTTAAACCACACTAAATCTGTGTTAAAATATTTTGGTCAACAGCACAGCCCTGGAATAGGAATTAAACAGTGCAAATAAAAAAAGATTTTCACTAAGTGAAAAGTCTCCCATATCTTACTGCAAATTGTATTCCTTAAATCTGGGCAACCACACTCTGAGCTAATAATGTGGGGGGAGTTTTCATGGAAATTCAGGCCATCCAAAAATGGTGTGTTTAACAGTCACTCCTACAGAACGTGCACAACTTATCCAGGTTCTCTTTCAGGCAAACTCAAAACTTAGAAGCAATTTCTCATTAAAGCACTTTTACACACACATCATGAAAGCTGCTAAGCATTTAGGTGAATTAAAAATAAAAACTAATAATAAAAGAGGTTCAGTGTGTGATTGCACTGAAGAGCAGCATGACAGCCTTTCTGACCACAACAAAACACTCTTAGTGAAATGTTCAATGAAATGCTCACATTTTAACAGTGAACCTTTTAAAAATCAGCACAAGATTGAGGAGTTCCCCTATCAGATGCAGGTTTATTAATCAAATATCAGGGATTTTATATATGGAATTACAAGCCAATTATGATGTTACTGGGTAAATATAAGGTTGGATGACATCTAACTTCACAAGTCTATTTTCTTTATAGTTCTGGAATAGCACTGGACACATTTTACTAGACAGGAGGAAAGGAAAATCTGCAGTTACCAGAAGCCATTTTTATGGTCTCCAAACGCACCAATAATCCACAAAATCTCTCTGAAGAGTTTGAGTGGAGAAAGGCAGATAACTTCCTACCAGAAAAATGAAACATTCCCATCACAAACCAGGCCATACACACCTGATGAAACCTCTCACTGCTTTTGCTGCAGCCTTTAGAATGTCACAAGAATATCTCAAATCAAAGGAGCACCAATCTTAGCAAATCTATCTAATGGCTCCATTTTAAGGACTACATTCTGCCAAGAGCAGCTTCAAAGCAGCCAGAAACCCAAAAAACCATTTTTGCAGACCTCACACTCCCCAGCCGCAGCGTGAGAAAAAGGAGCTCGAAATACAAGAGAAAAGGAGCTCCAGATACGAGAGTAATTCCACAGAAAAGATATTAAAAGCACTCTCTTGTGCACCTAAAAAATATAAAAATTGTCCCAGCTGATGAACAGAGACTTGTGGAAGACCACAAAACAACCTCTTTGTTTTTCAGAGCCAGCAGTGGCAAAATGTAACAAAAAACTGGCTTTTAATCCAAAGCAAGCAGGAGTGCTCCAGGATCTACAAATAATCTGTCAGCCCTTGCCATTCATAAACACAGATTCATCAATAGATTGGTTAACCCTGCTAAAAGAGATGGATTTTCCCAAAAATACAGCAATCCTATAGGGAAGAATCAAGAAAGCTCCCTGGTTTTATGGTAGTTAACCTAATTTGAAAGCATTAGCTCTGCAAATACTTTGTATGTCAGATTTTCCACCCCTGAGCAGTGATTTCACTGCATAAACCTCACTAAAGAACCCCAGGATTTTTGAAAGGATGCTAATTCTGGGTTTTAAGCTAAACTTTGACTTCAGTAAGTCGCACTAAACTCACACCAGACTCGAGATTTTGTAGAGAGTATCTAAAATTTCATTAACAAACACCTGTACACATTCTGAAGCTGAAAGAGGGATTAATACCTGCAAAATAATACATTACTAACTAATTGTAATTGGTTTTACATTTTCCATTAGCAGCCTAGACACTAAAAGCCAGGCCTGGCAATCAGACTTTAATTATTCTCACTATTAATGAGTGGCACACATTAAAGGGTGCTTGTTTTCCCTTCTTGGATCCCTCTCACATACATATATATATATTTAAATTTTTCCTAGGTATGACCATGCTGATTCAAGAATGCATTAGGTATTTTACAGTTCACATTTCCAGCATCTGCTTCCATTATTTTCAAAGGCTAAAACATGAAACAGAGAGCCAAGTCATCGTTATCCCCCCAAAACCTTATTAAGCAACACTGTGGAGCCCTTTCCAGCTGAAAAAACAGCTCCAGCACTTGCACAGGCTGCAGGGACTGAACAACCACTTCTCAGAGCCAGCTTCAGAAACATCCCTGGGATACAGCCACGCCAAGATTCAGTTATGATGTAGAAGGGGAGAGATACTGGCAGAGGGGGGAAGGAATACAAATCATTGTTAAAATGCAGTATTAGGGCAGAGATCTGTTTCATTTTTTAAGGAACACGCTCAGTATCACAACTCAGTATTGAGTTATCAGCAGTGCTGCTGCCCATGAGGTCAAACACACCCCAGTTTCTTCCCACATTCCATTTTCTGTCACTGGGCAAGCAAACAGCATTGTTTGCCCCATATTACAATCCATCAAGCAGCATAATTACATTTTACTTGACCTAAAATTGCAGTTGATTTCCTCACACCACATAACACAAGCCACTTGCTTCCTTTAAAAGCAATATTTAAGGACTCAGATCCAGAAAGTGACAACGAATTAAAGAGAATGTCTAAACCATCGTGTCAATCATTCTGTAAATCAAATACCACAGCTTGATTCTATCAGCGATTCATTTGACCACATGGTTAATTCTTAAGATCCAAATTTTATTTGCTTACCTCAGCAGCCTGTGTCTCCTGGTGTAATAAAGTTAGACCTGTCAGGTCTTCCAAGAAGGAATGTGAAGAATTAAAAACTTTAGCTAGGAAATTGAACCCTTCTCGTTCATACTGGTCAAGGACCTGCCAAATAAACAAACAGAAAAGTACTTCAAATACAATACCCCAAATCTGATTCATCCTCGTAGTTGGCTCACAGAATAAAGGCACAATCTTTCTGGACACTCAGAAAATGACTGGATATTGCAAACAGGTAAAAATGACAGAGAACAGAACAATCATTTTCCCCAACTCAATTTCTAAAGCGAGGAAAGGTGGAAGTAAGAGGGAAGAGAAGTGGGGTTTAAGATCTCCTGGTTTAAATATATTTTTTAAGCCTAAAAAGAGACAGATGATACAGCAAGAAGGAAAATTTGGCTGCAAAGCCATGAAAGGAGCATTTGAGTTCCACAGAACACAGTAAAAGCCTGTTCCAGGGTATCAGTTCAGGGAAAGAACCATGCTGGGACAGCCTGGAAAATTCCCCGAGTAGGTGTCCAAGCCCAACATCCTCCCAGTCTCCAGAGATCCGTGGTTCTGTGCTTGCTGTATCTTAAAGTAGGCTCTATTTTTCTGCTTTAATTTTCCCAGTTTATCTTTCATTTGGACAATCTTAGAGGCTCCTACAAGAACTGTGAGGTTTTAGCTTATGCCCCTCTCAACCCCTGAGCATGAAGAGCTTTATTTGAGCTTCAGATGAGGATTTGCCAGGCTGATTTCAACCCAGTGGGATGGAGATTGAGGGAAGAGAAGATAAACGTCAAACATGAACACAACTCTACACGTTTTGTGACAGCAGGTAGTCAGAAAATATAAGGAACTTATGTCTGAGCAATCCCAGTATCCGTTGTTTCCTTATTTTTGTTCCAAGTTCTGGTCATTTAATGCCTTGCTCTCAGAGATGAAGCAGCTGAGCTTGATGCATTCCAAACAACTTTTCCTACAGAACTTCAGGCAGCAGAGCAGGATGTATGCAGGGACCTCAAAGCCACACAATATTTAAATAGAAAGGAGCAGAATGTTTGACAATGGAGACAGAGAGGCAGAGGAAGGATCACCAGGATCACCCTGGATCCAGAAGAGGCAGGATTTTCACAAGAGTGGAAATAGTTCCTTTAGAATTCATCAAATCACAACTTACTCTCAACAATCTCACTCTTTCCTAGTTTGACAAATCCTAATGGTCTCAAATACACATTTCATTGATAAAACTGTGGGAACTTGCACAGCCCAACAACATTCTTCAGCAAAACACATCCAGTGAGCTTTTCCACTGAGTCCTACAGGAATTCAAGCTCATTAAAAAACATATTTATATTTATATGAGAGAATTCTAAGTTTATCGTTAAAAATAGACTGGGATCCTCACTCAGACCTTCATGCAAAGCTATCTGATGCATACTTGGATATCAAAAAACACAAACAGAAACAACTGAAACACAACTGTGGAAAGGAAGATGTGGAAAGGAAGATGTGGGAACTCGTGCCTTCTGATCAATGAATCAGTATGACTGTGCAGAAGCTTTTTATTGTTTAAAATACACTCCACTCCCACATCTCACAACTTGACATCATACCCTACTTAGACACTTTGCTTAATTATACATTCTACCTACTTATCTTATATTACTTATACATATCACTCTACTTATACATTTCCTTACTTACACTTTTTACAACTTCTACATAACACAGTACTTATGTATTTTCCCCACTTACACATGTTACTTTACTTACACATCTTACAACCTTTACATGATATTCTACTTACACATTTTATCACTTATCCATAACACAGTACGTATACATTTTGCAACTCCTGTGTATGAGCTCCCACATTGCTGGATTGGTTTCTCTATTCTGTCCATGAGCTCCACACACACTTTTCTGATAATATGATTGGTTTTAATCTAGTGCAGCACAGTCCTTTTTTACCTATTCCTTGCTGTCTTGGTATTTAGTTTTTCAGCTTCTTCTTTCTCAATTCTTTCCCAATTTAGCACAGTTTACCTTTCAGTCCTCGATGAATTCCTGAGGGCTCTAACAGGTGGGGCTCCTGATCCAGGCAAGCAGCACCGAGATGATGATGGCAACAAAACCCATCCAGTGCTCAGCAGCCAAGTTAGTCCAGGAAATCCAAACAACAAGCCAGCAAAGGACAGGGAGCAGATAGAAACCTGTCTCTCTTCTCCCCTCAAACCTTCAGACTGGAGCTTAAAAACCCCTTCTGGGGCTGATGAGCTGCAGCTGAAGGTGGAAAGGCCAGGTGAAGCTCGTGAGGGTAATTCCAGCCTGGTCCCACTCTGAGGGCTCTAAGAATAGCTAAAGATGGTTTGGCTGGGGCACACTATCAAGTTTCAAATACCTTACAACAGAGAGACAGATGTAGGTGATTATCAAACACTTGGAGCCTTCTTGACCACACTTACTCTTCTAAAACAAACAAAACCAGCACTTCATGTTCTCTTATTGAATCTACAGAAATTGTTCTTCATACTTTAAAGATTTATTTAGGGGTTTGGTGGATTTGTACAATGACTGGTAAACATAATCATAAATTAAAAAAGAAAACAGGATTTAAAAAAAAAAAATATTGGGAGCATTTCTTTGTATTTTCCTTGGTGTTTTTTTATTCCTGAGATAAACGAAGCAACGTGAATGTTCACAAGGCAATACAGAGAACTGGACAACTTCAGCATTCCATTTCGGATGCGTCCTCTCAATATTATCCACTAAATACAGTGGGATTGCACTGGGGATTGATACATTTAATGACTATTCTGGGTTTCAGAATTCTACTAGAACAACCCAAGTGCAGCAGTCTCTTGCATGTGGCTCTTTGTGGAGAACAGACACCAATTTCTAACCCTGGAGTGCGTTCACAGCCCTGCCTGTGGGAATTCCTCACACCAGCAGGGTTATCCGACATGCTCCCGTTGCTGGAGTCTGGGGGAAGCACAACCCAGATTTTTGGGGATGCAGGACAGATCAGAGTTCATGGCCCCCTGAAACCATCCCCAGCCTGCACACAACGAAGCTCAGCCTTAGTTTAAGATATTACAGCACCTCAGAGAAATGCAGGGACAACAGCAGCGAGATATTTTGGTCCCTTCCAGGGGTAGAAGATGTAAACCACCTTGGGCTATGCAAATATTATGAGCAGAGCGGGGAATTGAGTGCAACCTTTCTATACACAGCTCGTCTATCAAGCAGCCCTTAAACCTGGCTGGGTTTGTTACTCAGAGAGCTCTGCTTTGATCCTCGCTCCCAAAAACCACGATCGAGCCTGGAGTGAGAATTTCCAGGTGCTGCTTCCTCAGTAAGTGCACGAGTCTGGAGTGCCAGGGTGCTGAGCATGAGGTGCCCTGGTTAATCTCAGAGATGTGCCCAGTCCCTGCCAAGGCCAGGCAGGAATTCCTGAGCTAACCCAGAGGCACCCTGACACCCCCAAGGTCCTGCACTGCCAGGGGATGGAGCACCTGGAACAGCTTTCATTAAATCCAGGAGCCCTTTGTGTCATCAGCAGCACGGACAATGCCAGGAAGTCTCCCATTAAGTGCCTTTTAAAGTATTAATATTAATAAACTCACAGATGCAGGAGTTGCAGGTACATTATTTTTAGACTTTTTTGTTGGGTAGAACTGGGATACATTAATGTGACCAAATCTATTGCTATGGAAAGATTTCCACATTTATTTTCCCCCTGTAGCAACTCTGCTGTGTGGCAGAGACCCTCCATAGTGCCACAATGGCAAACTCAGGTTTGGGTAACAAATCTCACCACACACCCCATATCTTAAAAACCTAAAGCACAACAATAAAGAACATTTTTTTCTTCTAGCAGCAACCACAGAAGCCTGAAAAGCTGTATTAAAAAGTGTACTTGCTGATTATAATGACTTGCTTTTTAGAATGGGGACAGCCTGCTGAATGGAAGTATTTGTTAACTAGTTTTAAATCCAGAATTCCAGCCAACAAACATCAGATCAGGGAGCCACAGAATCACCTGCAGCACCACATTTGCTGCCTGAGCAGGTACCATTAAAGAAGATATCCACTATAATGAAATCCTTTCAACACAGGCAGTGACTGGGAGAACATTTTGGCGCCCTCAGGGACTTTATTTCCCAGCTCAGATGATTAAAACTTTCCAGTGCCACAAAAGGGAGGAACTCCATTAAGCTGCCCACATCCAACCCTTCCTACCCAAATTCAGTAGCAGCTTTTCTCTGATAAATGGAACAGGGCACAGATTTGTTCAGCAGCCATTGAGCAGACCTCAGAAAGGAAAAAGAATGAGGCAAAATAATCTCAGATTCCTGTGCCAGGAGACCACCCAGGGAATAATCACACAGGAATAAAGCCAGTCTGGACAACAAATAGACACGAAAGAACTCGAAAAAATGTTTCCAGATTTAATAAGTGACTGATTTGTTGTTGCATGGAAAGGAAATTTTCTCCTATTTAATCATGTCCAGCAGAGCCCAAAGGCCCATGGCTGGCATGAATTTGCCTTTGCACTTCTGAACAATTCCCTTTGCTGCTGACACCATCCTTGGTCCCACTGTGATCCTCCTGAGGAATAGCTTTACAGGAGGAATGTTCTTGAGAGATGCTATAATTTTTATGATTATTGATCTCAAACCAGTTACTGTCTGACCACAGATGTAAAAAATCCCACCTGAACTCTTCCAGGGAATAAATATATCCCTCCCCAGTCATTCAGGGATGTGTCACTATGCAGCAATTCATTTTCCAAGCAGAAAAAGACCCAAAACTATAAAAGCACAACAAAATACATAATTCTTGCACCCAGCCTGGCAAGCTGGAGCAGGAAGGATTTATTAAGGAACTCTTATCCTCTCCTCACCTGCAGGTCGCTTGTCAGAGCTTAGGAGGAGAGCTGGAAAGCACCAATTCCTTCTGGATTTCATGGCTGCTACAAACACTGCCAGGAGAACCCACATTTTCACACCACCCTCTCCTGCCACATGCAAATCTCTCAGGTTGATGCCACAACCTTGCCTTCAGTCTCCATTTCACAGAGCTCTATAATTGCTTTTCTACATGATGGCATTTTAACAGAACAAATCAAGCTGTGGATGCACATCATCACAACAGGACCAAATTCATGTACTGCCAAAGCTTTCTGAGTAAATGATACCCAGTAACCCATCCTATGAGCAATCTTTTTATTCTGGCCTGTTTACTGAAGTTAAAAAACCCCCAAATCTCATGGCAGAAGGAAAAAAATACAGGCTTGGAGTAAAAGAACTTGCTTGGAAATGAGAAACAGATGTGCAGCCCTGGTGTTATATTCTTTTTAACAGCATTCTGCACAAAGAAGTCTCAATTGCTGGGTACAAAGACATTCAGAAAGAGAATCTGGCTCCAGGATTGCTTTATAGCAGAAAAGTTAATATCTGGGTAAGCAAAAACACAAAAAACAAGCTCCTAACCCAAAGAAACTGGCTACTGATGCAAAATTGGCTCTTGTTTTACTTCTGTCACATCAATTTAAAACTTTTTAACCAGTATTTTACATTTGGTTTGGCTTTTTTTTTTTTTCTTTTCAAAGTCATTTGCATCTGTGGAGCTTGAAACGGTGCTGTTTACTTCCCAGGAAAAATAAAATAAGGACTGAATGCTACCAGATGGATTATTTCCACTAAATAAGATTTCTACCCCCAAAACAAGAGGGTGCTGCACTTTACACTCTGCTTGGATTTAAACATTTCCCTCCCACAAATGGGGCAGATACTTCACTAAACATTTCAGAGTCCCAAAAGAATCCCAATATTCAAGGTTCTGTTTACATCCAGGCCCATCAAATTTCTATTTTTGCACACTGTTCACTCCCTGGTTATCACAGGCCATGCAGAAAGGAGAGAAAACTACTGTTCACTCGCTGAAAAGAGACATTTGGAAAATAAGACAGACATGAAAAAGTCTTGCCAGTTCCACTCTTCAAAATTCAAGGTATCTGCTGTTAAAACAGCAAATTTAATGAAAGACAACAGTGCTGTGAAGAATCCTGAATGAGAAGAGAATAAGCTGAGCCACTGGGACCTTGGGCACTGCTGATATTCAAAATTTGACCACACAGCCATAATTCTGATTTCCTTAAAAAACCCCTCATTCCCAGACTCTTGCCTTTTCACAAAGCTCTCAATTTTTATTGCCATTTGATCCTAAGAAGTCATAAAGCAAAGCCAAATAAGCTGATGCTGTGATACAGCTGTGAAAAAGAAGGCAGTAAAATTGCACTTTTCTGAGGATCATGGAATGATTTTTCAGGGCCTCTGTTCACGGGGTTGGAGCAGGCAAGTCTGACAATATTGCATGAAAAAAAGATAATACTCCAGGAATTGCCCCAAATGTGTGTGTGAATGGTCACACACACTTGTGCACTCACACATGATTAAGTTTTGAGAACAAAGTTGTGCAGAAAGCTGTGCTCCAGGTGTGCACCCGACAAGGCCATGCTGGAAATACTGGAAACTTAGAAACCACAAGGCAAGAATGGCCTAATTTTGGGCTCATGTCCAAATCATTAAATCACCCTCTGCATATACACAAGTCTCTCCTTTCCTTCCCATAATCAGTACTAAAAATGAAAGCAAATCAGTATAAAACCTTAATTAATCCAAGTACAATGTGCTGGAAAATCATTTAAGGAAGAGATTGCTGTTTTAATTTAGAGTAGGAAAGGGGTGATACAAATGAGCTTTTCCTGTTGCTACTTCCTACCCTGACTTTGAATTGCAATGGATGGAAAATGGAGAATTAACTTACTGAAGAATCAGCTCTGAAGGATTTTTTTAGCTTGGGATTTTTCAGTTTCTTTTGAATGGTGAAAAGGAGGAAAGTAGAGATCTTAGAAATTTAAGAAATAACAGTCTAAGCATGGTCTTGTCAACATTTAGTTCTTGGGAGCTGCACACATTCTTTTCTGGAATGATCTCGATGTGCTTCATCAAGTAACCATTTTTTCTGATATGAACTGACAGATAAAACTGCAGGATTTTCATTTTAACCACTCTTCCCTTTCTCAAACACTTCACACAAATTATTTCAAATGTAACAGCATCCCCAGATTCCAGCCAGCCTAAGGAAGTTTCACTGCACGGCACACAAGCTGAAGGCATTCCCTGCCTGAAAACAGGAGTACAGAGAAGTGAGAGGAAAGAAAGGGCTGAAGAGAGAGCACAAGAAAATCAACATCTCCGTTTTAGAGACTGAGAAAGAGGAACAAAAGGGCTTTCTGGTAGCCAGCACCATTAGATCATGTGCCCTGACCTCCCCTGAACACGTGGGTACATCCTTCAGCCCCCTCCCAGCCACCCCTTGCCCGCTCCACGTTTTCCACTGGATGGATATTTACAACTCCATTGATCCCCACTCTGCTTCCTGTCCAAAAGTGATGCTGATGAGCTCATCAGCAGTTGCAGCATGCTTGGCTCCAGCTCGTTCTGGCATCAGTCACCCTCTGTTGTACAGGGAGGCAGAAAGCCCTGCTCCCTCCCAGCCCCAGCCCAGGGGAAGGACAATTCGGGGCAGGATCCTGTGTTATCCGTGCACAGGGACAGGCACCTAACCCTCAATTTTGCCTTGAGGGAACAGTCCAGGAGCAGCCCCCATTGTCTGCAGAGAACCCCTAACGCTGGCAGGGAAGCACGGGCACTTCCTCAACACCCAAGGGAATGTTCTCCTCCCAGCAAAGCAACTGCCTGATGCTGAAAGATGCTTTGGCTGCCTGCACAAATGGGTGCCCCAGAGGCCCCAGCTCTGCAGGGCTGGTTGGAGCCAGCCAGAAGCTGGGAATGACTGGGTACTGCCCAGGAAAAGTCATTTATTCCATCCAGCCCTCCCCTGCCAGCAGCACTTCAACAACGAGGCTGATCTGTCCCACACTGAGCACCCAAAGCTGTCGCTGCCTCAGGCAGAAACTGCAGCTGCTCAGTGCTTCCCAAACCCACAGCTCCAGCTTCAAAATCCATGTTTCGCAGACCATTCCAGAGCAGAGGGTTTTATGATCTGGATGTGCTGCAATACCTATGCACACAGCACTGGAGGAGCATCAGTGTTTTCTTCAAAACCACATTTACTGCATTTCATCAGTTTCTGCTATTTTACCATCTTTTACAATTCAATTCCCTCCACTCTTCCTATTTCAAATGAAACAAACAATTCTGCAAGCACAGATATAGCAGCACTTTAAAAACGTGGACAAATTGAATAAAAGTCAAACTTTAAGTTAAACTCTTCAAAAATATTTGCAAACAAAGATCAGTTTTCCAAAAAGCAAGGCTGATGATCAGTTAAGTTTAAAAAAAATAAGCATCGGGGTAGACAGACACCTGTCAAAGTCTGCAATGAGGGTGCAGAAAAACATATGAGAAACAACAACAATAATAATTAAAATAGAGAAGCATATTGTGTCTCCATGAATATGCACTGATTCCTTGGAATAACTGAACAATAAACTTGGGAACAGAAAGCACTAGGCTGCAAATATGCAAAAATCTCATGGAAGTGAAAAAGAATGACTACAAACTGCTCATACCCAGCCAAACAAAAAACTGAGCTTTTGAGTTCCAGATGGAATCCTACAGAATGAGGGCTGGAATTGTTCCTACACTCAGCAGTGGTGGGATGAACACCATCATCATCATCATCATCATCCCAGCAACCCCACATTGAATATTCCCGAGTTTGAATCCAGCTTAGTGTTCTCCAAGTTTGTTTTTGCAGTTCTTGTAGGCAGGTATTTCAAGGCAAAGTTTTTTAGTTCAGTTTTAACTGACAGAAAAGGAATTGTGTAACAGCTTCACAGAGAGACAACAGGAGAGCACATGGTTGCCATTAATATAAATAATTAAAAATTATATTCTAGGCACAGGTAGATAATTGAACATGTCAATACTAGAAAACTGCAGTGATGCTGTCTTTTTCCTCATTGATAATCCTTTACTTTGTACTAACTGTAGTTAGAATTTAATTGAATTGGAAGAAGAAATATTGGGGAAAAAAACCCAAACAAACCCCCCTTTTAGATACACAAAATTTCATTTAAATGTAACAGAAATACAACCTGTCCGAAATATGACTCCACTGTTTTAAACAATGGCAGGTTTCTTCTTTCCCTTAAACCCCACTATTTTTAAAGTTAAATGCAACAACGGGAAAATTCATTTCTATGCCACCTTAAGAGTAAGAGAAGTCCTAGGTTTAACTCAGAATGCTGCAAATATGCCCAGGTGTATTAATGATGCATTCTTCAAGTCTCCATGAAATCTAGCCAGTACTAAGACAGAGGCTGCACTGTGCAGACTTGTCAAATGTTCACATATGTAAATTAGGGAAATAAGGAAAGTTCTAAATGGACTCAGTTTCACTGACTTCACGTTACAGCACAGCTACAGAAAGAACTCTTAAAACATCCTCTTAATTTTTGAAATGTTCATTCCTGAAGGACAAACATTTCTCCCCATTTCCTTCATCCTTTCTGCAAGCTCTGCAGGAGGATTTTCTTTTTTTTTAGCACAGGAAAGACCACGGCTTTTCCCCCCCCCCCATGACTTCTACATCCACACAATGCTTGAAATGAGAAATGTATAATATAAAAAGATTCAAAGGAGTGTCCCTGACAGATCATCCATTGCTACTGGGAGAAAGCAAATAGGAATGTCTTAGTGCAGTTAGGACAAATCCGAAGGGCCTGGAATCGAAATAAAAAATTATCTCAACTGAAAAACATCAGTAAGTGACAGAACCTTGCAGGTTGCTGTCATAAGTGATCAGAATGATTTCACATAAAAATGCACGCACAGCAGTCAGCAGAGGAGAACAATGAGAGCATTGTTGAGGCTACACGATGATGGATTTCAAAACTGAAACACTCATAAATAACTTACGCAACCCAAGCACTCAGTAAATGTCACAGCAGAAGTGTTTAATGTATTCCTGGGATGGCAGAAAGGGAAAACATCTGCAAGGGCAAGGGAACATCCTGACTGAAAACAGAAATTGTAACGTAATGCCAACAGTACCATCCCTGATCCCAGCGTCTGCCCCTTCGTCACACACAATGAACTGAGAAACACTGGACATTCACTCCATGGTTAAAAAGCCACTTCAGCAGCTCAAGTTCCCAGCACACTGAGCAGAAAGTAGGGAAAGAACTTGGAAATTAGCAGAGATGCTCATGCTGGTTTTTATCAATTTCATAGTGGGGATAATGACAGGTGAGAATGACGGCTGTAGGGGAAGGAGAGAAATCTCTTTAAGGAGAACAAATCAGCTTTCCAGCACATGGATGCTAAATCCTGACTCTGGAGGGAATGTGAGCTATGTGTAAAAACAGAGGAGGCATCTCTATACCCAGGCTGGTTGGTGGCAATTATCTTTTGTAACATTGAACTCTGGAGCTGTGGAGCCTCCTCGTTCATACCATGATGCACAGGAAATAAAGGGGAGCAATAAAAGGAAATTTTCACTGCCCTCATTAAAATACAAACACTGGCAGTTTTGCATTAAAATCCATCCATATTTTAACACTCATGATCCAAGGATTGAACCAGTTTTCTGCAAGGATCAGATCTACCCACTTTTCCAAGGAATTGCAATGCTTCTCACCATAACGTAATGAGAAAACAGCCTCATTTTGCTCTCCACAGGGTAAACAGGTTAGTTAGCACAGCCAGTAATAAGCTAAACATTTTCCCCTGTAAGTAAAGCAGTTGTTACAAATAAATATCCATCCTAAAGAACTCTGGAGTCTCCCTTGTCAATGCCAGAACAAGTCTGGCACCAGAGGAGCTCTCCCTGCTCTCTGTGCCCTGAGCTCTTACAGGGATATTTGACATTCCAGCACAGCTTCTGCACAACCAGAATAAGACAGAGGGGGAATCATAAAGGAAAATTTGGCCAGAATAAAAATAGATTGGTTTCCTGCTGCGACCACCCCAAAATTCCTGAACAATTGCCTGCGGGAAGCTTCTCTGGCACACGGCCTGGGCAGGACAATTCTGGGTAAAGAAAAGTTGGCTGCTTGCAAGCCTGGCCTCTCCAGCTTCAACAGCAGAGAAATGAAGGAATGACTGAGTCAAAATGAAAAGGACTCAAATCTCCAAACATGCAGATCATTAGCAGCTTCTCCTGAGTCCTCCAGCTGGACTGGATGGCTTCAGGATGTACTGGAATTCTTCTAAAATTCCTAATTCATTAGTTTTATGCTTTAGGAGTTACAGAGTGACAAGAGCTCAAGAAGGAGAACGCTGACAATAGGAAAACACAATAAATACAACGCCAGCAAATTCAATTCTATCAGCAGAGCCACTTATGTGCTGAAAGTCTGAATCTACAGCAAATCTGACATAGAGCAGGATGAAATGATGCTAAATTACGTTATTAAAAACCAAACAAACCCTCACACAACAAACCAACAGACAGAGTACAATTAAATTGTAATTGGATTTATCATTTCAAAGTATCAGCATCAGATTTCCACATAATGCAGGGTGACATATTCTTATGCTAATAAATAGAAAGTTAGCAAAGTAAACAGAGGCTGTGTTTCTACTGTAAGGAAATCTGTGAGCCAATGAAGCAACCTTTTCAGCACACAAGTAATTCAATACCCAAACCACATGAAAAGTGATCTCTCTGGGAATAGCACAGCTGCTAAAATCCAAGTCAGTTTTTATTAAATCATCGAGTCTGTTTATGTAAAACGGGGCTCTCTTAAAATGACCTCCAAGAGGAAATGATTTGCTAATGAAAAATTGATACTTGCATTGAATTTATCTGCGTGGATGTACATTTTTATTGTTTTTACATATCAGTGTTTCCTGAAGTGGAGATAAGAAGAAGAAAAGAGAAAAAGAAAAAGAAAGAAAACCTTATTCTAACACTTTAAATAACCCACCATCAAGGTTTTAGCTACTGCTGAGCTTTCAGCTCTTCGAGAGGGCAGATAAAACTGCTGCTATTTTTAGAAACATCCAAGTTTAGTGCTTCAGCTTTTGAAGAGAAAATGCACATTAAGAATCCTTCAAAACTTGTCAAATGTACCCAGACAGCCCAGAGGAAAAAAAGGAATACTGTAGGAGAAGATACTGTGTGAGATCTCCAGAAGATGCCAGTGCCCCATTATTTTTTGATGGCTGTTTGAAAGGAGGACGAGCACAGTGGAAGGAACAGAAAGAACTTCTGGCAGTCAGTCTCGAGGTACAGGAGAGTGAACTAAATTAATGGCACTCCCAAGCAGTTCAAACCATGAGTCAAACCCTCTGCATCTCCCTACTGAGATATCCCAGGGAAAACTTCTGGAAGTTGCACTCCACGGCCAGAAAAAACTTGCCAGAGGGAACTTTTCAAGGCCACAGGAGAGGGAAACAATGCAAGAGCTGCCCCAGAGAGCCAAGAAACAGCTGGGAACTCTGAGGTGACTCAGGACTGGCAGCACCAGCAGCAAAATGAACAATCTGGTCAATAAAGAACCGGTAAGAAGCAATGTTTTCCCCCTCAATTGTTCATTATTTGTCTGTTTTGTATCACAAATCATAAATTTAGACAATTTTGCCTATTTGTAAAGACATTAAGCCCCAGAAATAAAGAGATATTTATTCAGCAGGCATCAGAAAGGATTTCTTAAACAATACCAATCTCATTCCTTTCTCCAAAGCTGAAAGATATGGACAGTATTTCTGTGATAAACTTTTCAGAAATGTCTTGGTCAATCTCTGCTTGGATTCTTCAGCTGAGGACAGCATTTGTGTGAAGATAAACAGTGCAGCATGCTGAGAGGTGATGCCAAAGGAATTTGGAAAACACGTAAAAAAGAAGGGTATGAAGGCAAAAGAACGTTAGCTGAAGTGAGAACAGATCCCAAGCCCTAAGGAAGTCAGAGAAAATGTCAAAAAGTACCCCAGAACTGACCTAGAAATATAAAAATAATAGAAAGCACAGACAAACTCAGCCTTACCTTGGCTGAACAGGCTGTGCACTTATCAAATGCTAGGCTGACTGGAAGAACATTATCAAATCTGGATAAAAATCCTCGGATCTAGAAGATGAAAGAAAAAAATTACATTGCTATTTTAAACATTTCCAAAACTCAACATGAACTGGACACATACATTCAACAAAAGGAATATCTATAATGTTCTAACAGTCACCCCCAGTAAAACCTGCAGTAAATTTCTACAAAGCACAACATTACTGCTTTTCTATACACAAATAATGGCACAACTACCTAAATGCAGCACTATTTCACCACAAATAGAGGCACAGCACCATCTGCAGTTAGCCTTCTCTGAGTGCAAAGGGCCATGAAAAACAAAAAGCCATGGTGTGACCACTTAAACACATTTTTTCCCTGTCTCTATAACCCAGAATCTGAAAATTTAGCTATTGTGCACTCCTCAGTTATGATGTTAATATGATATTATTGATAGGTGATTTTAGAATTCCAGACCACTATTTCTGCTAAGAGAGGGAGCACTGGAAGCACTTTGCAGCAGGGTTTGATCATTTCAATTATGAACTCTTTGTACTGACCATCCTTTTTATTCTGTTTATTACAATGAAAAGATGCCACCAGGAATAGAACTTAAGTAACTCTGCTATACAAATAACAATAATACCTTAATTTTGAAGTTTTTAAGCTGAATTTTTGAAAAACTGTATCATCAACATTGTAACTAGAGTTTGGGTTGAGTAGAAGAAAAAAGTGCTGCAATGTACCAAAATTACAGGAATATTTTGGAGAAATATAATAATTGTGAGTTGGCTTATTTGAATTGTTTTCAAACTCTGAAGAGATTTAAAAAGTGAACTTTAAGATCCTCATACTGTCAGCTCTGATGGAGAACAGAGAAGTCAGAAATTGCTTTATTCACATCATTCCTGCTCCAAACAAATTCCTCCTTAGCAGGTAGCAGGAATTGTGTGTCCATGAGTAACACAAACACAATGCCAGGAACACACTGCCTGGGCCTGTGTGATGTGTCAATATCATTTATATTTATTTTTTAACAAGCATGGAGAGTCAGTCCTCTGGGGAATGGAATCTGATTTTTGTTAAGGAGACAACATCTGCGATGAGCAGTTCCCAGCTCTTAAACAAAAGCATTTATCAGAAATAATGTACCTGGTGAGGAACAAGTCCAAGAGAAGTGGGTGGTTCATTCATTCTGTCATCACTGCTGCTGGCCACAGCATAACCACTGCCAAAAACCCAACAGGGAAAATTAGAGCAAGACAACACACTCAGAATTTCCAGTCAGCTTCCAGGAATTTTGCTACAGCTTGGAATGTAGTAAGGAATCCATGTGGAAAGTCTGTTTCACAGGAAGCAAGATTCAGCATGATAAATATATATAAATCAGTCTGAGACTCATCTTCGACTCCTAAGTCACTTTTTCTCTCACGGGTTTTAAAGAGAGAAAACAAGCCTCACTTCCAAGGTGCAGAATTTCAGAGTAATTTCTGTATCACACACGCTGAACTTTAAATAAGCTTTGCTCATCTGGAAGCCCTTCATGTGCCACACGTTACAACAGCTCCTCATCTCACCCAAACACCGTTCAGCAAAGGAAAGCCAAGATCCACTAACAGCAACATTTTCTTCTTTTGAGATATTCTCAATACTTTTCTATGGTTAAATTCAGAGAGAGAAGAAAAACTCAAGACTTGATGAATCAGTTCCCTCAAGCACTGCACACTACATTATTTTACAGACAACGTTACAGAACTGTCCTGCTTGAGGTGTAATTCCTCCTCCTCTCTAAAGACTGTATTAAATCTGTCTTATTTCTCAGAGAACACCTCAGAACAGCAGTAATGGCTCACCCTTCTGGATGTTGGAGGACAGAAACCATTAACTCCACTGCCAGGGCTCCAGCCACCATGGCCAATCCAGGCCGACTGACCGTGCACTGCTGGTCCAGTGTCCGATCCCTGGTGGACTACAAACACAGACAGTTCTGAAGGGAAGAAAAAATAACTCCAAAGTAACCAGCTGCCCTGTACAAAACACCTCTAGTGCTGTGCAATTCATATCTGCCATCTTCCAAATAAAAATGAGCTATTTCTTCACCCCTGTGTATGTCAACATAAAGCAGATCCCTCCCTGAAACACCATTAAAATCAAATAAAAATCCAAGTCACAACAAAAGAGAGCTATAATCACCATCTGCATAAGGTTCTACTCACATCCCCTGGTGCCACAACATCATTGCAGAAGTAGCAGCCCAGTTTATAGCCAGGGATATTTGAGAAGAGTGAGGATCCCAGAAGATCAGAAGAAGCAGAGGCATTGCTGAAACGTGAATCACCAGATTCTTGCTGTTTTGGTTTCTTTAGGCCGTGTCTCATAACAACAAAAGTGTCAAATCCCAAGGCAGCATTGATGACCAACTGTGAACAATAAAGAGAGAACAACAGATATTAAGTGAGCCAAAAAGGGAGGGGGAAAAACAAAAAAAAGCCTCGAGGCTTTTCGCTATAAATGCCAAAAACCCACACACTGTAGATGGATGAACAACCCATTAACTGCATATTTACCATCTTAGCCATAAACTGAGTGTCTGCAAGGTGCAGAATGCCAGTTGTCAAGCACTTAGAAAAAAACAAAAGCAAAATAAAAGTCTGTTTCAGAAAGTCACAACCCCTTGCCTTTTTCTGTGCCTTTCAGGCAAATCTGATCGAAATGAACGACTCCCTCTAGTTGTTACACTGACAAAAAAGTAACAACTTCAAGCACTGAAATGCCATCTGTTATCCAAAACAATTTCTGCTCAGTAAGGAAAGCAATTAATGATTACTTACGGGCTTCATCTGCATCTGCTTAGTCACATGGGGAGCAGGAGCAGCTGTGCTACACAATTACTACACAATTACTCTGTCCTCATTTTCCCCTTGCTCTCCACTTTGTGGCAAGTGCACAGAGTTATCTGAAGCACAATATCAATACAATAATGGCTGCAGCCAGTAAAATATAAAGGAAGATGTGCTGCTTCATCTGCAGATACTTTAGATAGAAATTCTGGTGCAGCAGTTTCTCGTTTTCCATTCTTACAGCCAGGAATTGTTTAAAAGAACAACTCTGAGGGAAGCTCTCTCAAGAATTAGTCATCTTCATTAGCAAGCTTGTGAGTCTCATCATCATTCTCAGTATTCCCAATAATTTCTGCATATTCTCTTTCAGCCTTGTAGCAGTTTATTTTTCCTCAGTCCTGAAGTGGAACCCTGCTGCTGAATCTGCACAGGGCTACAGCAATTAAAAGACTGCATTTCTCACTGCCTCTACCTGTAAAACCTGAATGTGGTGCTCCACTTCCAAAATATGAGTAACAGCTGGTACTAGCAGAAATTAATAATATTGCTAAACAATTCCCACTGCAATCAACTGTTTCTCTCTTCTCAGTTTACTGGCTGGTAACTATTTCATTCTAGCTGATTGACCCTTAATTAAAAAAATCATCGGGTTTTGATAAAGACACAGTGGAAAAGTATCTTCTGGCATGAATTAACAAAAAGAAAAAACAAGTAAATTTTTACAAATTCCAGTGCTCAGCAGAACAGAGATTTAATATGTGACATGAGGATTTAACATGTGAGGGGTTTGTTTGTCTGAGATGCTTGTTTGGGGGGAAGGAATGGCAAAGATCATCAAGGCAACTCGATGATGAAGTGGGGAGACCTACTCTTACTGCTACCTGTAGGACCTGGCTTTGTGCATCTCACACAAACCATCACTCAGCATGTTCTTCATTTTCTTTTTGAGACTTTGGGAAGCAAACTGTGCAGTGCTTGAGATCTGCAGGTGCCACACAAAACCACATTTGAGCAGAGCTCTCACTGAGTGATTACCAACATAAGATACTGAGCATTTGTTTGGACATCTTGAGATTTCCCTGCTGTGCTTTTCCAGTGACAGAGAATTCCATCTCCTCCTATCAAAGTGATGTTATCAAATCAACCAACTGTGATGCAGACACACTGCACCACTGAGCAACAGAGAAATGTCTCCAAAAATGTCAAAATTTATCCTCAAAATGATTTGAATGCTGCAAGAAAAATGTAGAGGGGCATTGCTGGCTAAGCAAACATGAGAGGGAAGTTTTGGAGATCATAAAGCCACTCTATCCTGATTGAACCAGACAGGATTCATATAAAATATGCAAATAAAACTGCATATATTGCTAAAAATTACCAACCATCATAAACAGGAAGAGTAGGCTGGCACTGGCACTTCCCAGGTCAATATCCAGCTTTGCAAACTTACTCTTTTTGACATTTCTGTGCTGTTTTTAAACAGCTGAAAGGTTGCTGGAAGAGCACAGGTGCAAGCTGCAGAAAGGACAGGACGATTAAGGAGGAGCTGGTGAAGTTATCAAGTTCCACACCCTTACACCTGAAGTTATAATTCAGCGAAGCCCTCGCTAAAGGAACACACTGCTCTCTCCACTGGCAAAGGAAAGTTCATAACAAAATAAAAGCCCATTGTTCAGGGCCAGAAATGTATTTAAAATAAGGGAAGAATGAAAGGAAAGGAAATAAATGGAATAATACAGTACCTTCCTCTTGCTGGCTGCAATGACAGCAGGCAGCCACCGACTCTCCCGAGTGTCCATCAGCAGGAAAACAACATCGTGGGCATCAATGAGCTCCTCAAGCTTCACCACGTCCTTCTGAGCCTGGGCCATTGTCACCTCAGAAAAGTTCACTGGGTGGCCTGGCATGGGGATGCTCATGTTATAACCTTCTGAGCTCTGGAGGGAGGCAGGCAGAAAATCATGCACTCAAACGGTAACCTTGTGACTGAATTGGTATAAAATTCAACACCAATCACAGTACAAACTCAATTCCTCTTTGTCAGAATGGCAGCTCTGCCCTTTCCCTCTCTCTGTGTGGCAGGGCTGGGCACTAAAGCACTGTGCTGAAGTTTCTGAGTCTGTATTTATGCAGAACAGACTCAGAAAGTTTTGCCAGGCTTCGCAAATCACTACAAGAACACAGTGGAACTGCTCCTAATCCCAGGGGTTACAAACATCACCACAAAGCCAAGCAGCCACATTTACATATGATTATGATCTGTTAAACTTATCTAAAACCTGTGTCCTGGAGTCTCTTTCCAGCCCCTTCCCAGAGGATTTTAACAGGCTGCAGTCTGCATTTCTGCTGCTGAACATTGACTCAGTCACAGTCAGACACGTGTGCAGTATCACACACTCTGCTCCTTAGTTTCAGTTCCCGAGGAGAACAATAACAGCTTCAGATGATTCCCCTGTAATTCCCCCAGCCATGTGTGAACTTTAGACAGCAGAAAAGCACTTCTGAGACTTGTTTCTGCAGAACTGGAGGCTGGCACTGTGCAGATGCTGGAGGAGTTTGTTCCTGTGGCAGAAACATTTCCTTCTTCCAGCCCCTTATTTGGGCAAGACATACTGAGAGCAAATATTGAGCCAAATAAGCATATACACAATGCAGATACAATGCAAACAATTAATTCACTCCTTTGGAAATGTGTGAGCACAATCTGCCAGCCATCTGCTGGAAGGGAAGGATGGATCCCTCATTTATGTTACAGAGGCACAAGCCTTGCCAAAGCCTCCCTGCTTGTCACTGCACTCTAAGCAGCTAACAAACTAAAAGCCAAAATGTAAAAGCTGGATGAACCAAGCATAAAATTTCATGGGAAGAGAGGGAAGGAAGGTTGGTGGAATGTGCTTTTACACGGACCAGTTACCAGCACAACTCATAAATCCAGGTGACTCAACTAACCAGAAGGGTGACTATAATTCTGAATATGATAAATATCCCTGAGGATAAAAAGAACCAGGCCCATTTAGCAGCCTGGAGAAATGAGTATGGGTAATACCTGCATTAACAATTCCAGAGGATACACCTTTACTCCCCTCTATACCATCACCACAGACATCAGGAAATTTCTGGAGCAGGCTTTACTTTCAGTGTCATTATCTCCTCCAAAAGGTTGTGGCAGGAACACAAAACTTTAATCCATGCTGGACCTGAGTCATGTGTCCATAGATAACTCATCAAGCCTGTGCTGCACAGGTGCTGATTGATTAGATAAGCACAGCTGACACTGCTGGTGACTCAGGAGGGCAATTTTTGTTCAATAAATTACAATAAATAAGTTGGATGTTAGCTGCACAAAAACATGGTCAATGAGGCTTGTAAAATACTAAAATCCTACTGGAATTCAGAAGAAAAGCTCAATCCAGGGACTGTAGCTGTAGGAATACAGACAAGTCTGGCAGCTTCAACAATTTTATTTGAATGACCATCCCCAAAAAAAAGACAGCAGTCACCAGCCAGAGTGGCTGAGGTGCACCTTGGCAGCCAAACACTGGCAAAAAAAGCTCAAAGGGCACACTGGTATTATTTTAAGGAGGAGTAAATGTCCATATATTTCCCCAAAGGAAGGTCTTGCTCATTCCACAGAATTCCAAAATCTCAGGAATCTAAGAAAAGTTTTAAAATGCCTCCAAATTATCCAAGACAAAATACTTAGTTGCCATCTCATAAAATATAAGGATGACATTAAAAAGAGGGGACTATATGTTGTTCCCTTGGCTGGAGGTTAAATACTAAGCTATTATCTTCTAATGTAGAAAATCACTTTAGATAGGATTGCAAATTTTGGGTCTAAAACATAACAGGAAACCTGAATAATACATTTATTACTTCCCTCAAGACCTCCTCCCACAGTAGACAATTAGTATGTCTGACCTGGCATTACTCAAAGTTCCTTAGACAGGAAAAAATTTTCCTTCGCTATCAATAAGCTACCAGATGACTTAGATGATCCTTAATTATATTTCATTACTCCAAATATTTGCGTCACTAAAGTTACCAGCTACAGAGATTTGAAATGAAAGATTTCAGTAACCAACGTAACACCTGCGTCGTGTTTTTCCCCACTAATGTTTAATTACCAGAATTTGGAATAGCAATTTAAAATCACTTTTTTTTTATTTCCCCAGTGATAGTAACATAGAAATAATGATCTTACCACTCCTGGGAAGATTTTCTGCAGCCTGTCTGCTGCTGCCAGAGCCTTGGGCTTGCCCCCACTCAGGCAGTCCTCGAACTCGTAGAGCGGCTGCCGCACGGGGTTCGAGTAAGAGATCTTTGCATTGTCCACAAAAGTGATTTTCCTCACCCCCCAGCCCTAGAGGAGAAGATAATTTAATAATGAGAAGTGAGTTTTGTCCACTTTTTCAAGCTGCAAAAGCTTTTGCAATTATTCAAAGCAGAAATCAGGGAACAGAAAATTTGTTTGGTCCAAATATAGCATTTAGCAGAAATCCCTCAAACCCTGCTGAATTCAGTGGACTATGGTGAACATCCCTGAAAGGAATTATCAGCACACTTACTTCAAGGGCTTCACTGTGAATTTGGTCTTTACAGCTTGTTAATTTGTACCAGAATTTCTTTTTTAATATAACTTCAAAATAAAGTACCACTCTAACAAGGTTCCCTTACTATCTCATATTCACAGAACTTCAGTTATTTCCAACAGCTACAGCTCCTACCTCTTCCCTGCAATTCATAACACCAACTAGTGTGCATTATATGTACTTTGATGCAGAGAATGCAATTTTTCTCTGATGTGTCACGGCAGCTGGACAAAAAAAGGGAAGAAATATAGAATTTATGAGAAACAGGAGATTGTTTGTAAGATTAAGGATTTACCATCAAGGTCCTTGCAACGCTACAGCCCAGTGTCCCAGCTCCCAGCAGCAGACACTTGGCAGACACAATCTTTTCCAAATCCAGAGTAGGCACCAGCCTCCAGCACATCAACTTCAAATTCAGATCCACGGATGATTCTGCTAACCTGTGCCATGCAATAAACAACAACAACTTCTGAACCCTCCTGTGCTTCTGCAACAAAGCAATTACTGGCAGTCCAGCTGAAGGAGTTAATTTTTATATTTTTTTTTAAAGGAGAGAAAGAATTCAGCAGTTTAACACACAGGCAATATGAAAAACATACAAGGGCTTCTGAAGAAGTAACAATCCAAAACTAAAATTTTAGTAACAAAATTAATGCAAGCATGAAAATAAAAATGGTGTCTCAGCCAAGATTCCTGTTAAGCTGAGTGCCAAGACAGGTAATTTGTCCATAAATTTTTGTTTCTTTTTTAAACTAACTGGTCTCCTGTACCCAGTTACACCTGCCCTTAACATGAAACGTTCCACTTGTGCCCTAAAGCACGTGGGCAGTTCTTTGTGGAAGCTTGAGAAAGAAAATGAGGAAGGAAATCTGTGTTCAAGCAAGGGGCAGATTTTTGTATTCATCAGAACACAGGGTGTTAAAACTCCCATCAAGCCAGGCCACCACAGCTCTCAGATTCCTGCAAGTTTCATTCCCTTACACATGATAAACAAAACTTTTTCAGCATCCAGTAAATTATTTGTCCAACAGGGGTTGAAATAGCAGTTGTCAGGGCTGGCTTTTTACCAACACCTCTGTGGGAAGCACTTATATCATTTATACAAGTAAAGAAGGTCAAGTTACCTAAAGAATTAAGAACCCTGAGGTAAACTTTATTGAATGTCTAGGAAGACATTGAGAATTTCCACAAATGCTTAACAAAAATGGCTTTGCTTGATGGGCAAAATGTGAACCTGAACCATGAGACCAACAAGTTTTTCCAAGGCAAGGACACAGATGCAGTCACTCTGTAACCCCACTCTTTTCAATCCATGGCCCAAACATTATGTGCAGAATGATAACAATTATTAAGGTCACATTTCCATTAAGGTCACATTTCCTGAGCCCTTTCCTGTCACAATCTGACAAACCCCAAAGGCTGAACTTTCCCCCCTGCTGATTTTCATTACCAACCTGCAGGTTACAGAATTCAATGAAATGACCACAGGCCTGTAACACTCTGACCTACGTTTCACTCAGTTTTAAATGAAATGCATTCAGAGTTTGAAGCTGGAGTCCAAAATTGCCAAGATTTCTGCTGCAGGCAGTGCACTGCTCTGTAAAGGTCCTCACCTCCAAAAGGAATGTCCAAACAACAGGCAGAGTATGTGTTACTGTCTGTTCTTACCTATTTCACATTTCAGCTTGGTATGGATTAAACCCAAGTAATGAAAAGTATGGGAATTTAAAAGGTAAGAAGCAAACCTTTTTGGATCCATGCATTCACTGAGATTCACCATCCTTGGCCCCATGCCTCCCTTTTGGTTTTTCTCCCATCCCACAGCTTTTGGACAATCTGTTTGAAATATTTGAAACAAACAAAAAAAAAAAAAAAAGCAAGAAAAAAGGAAAGAAAGAATGAAAACCTTAATATCACAGGACAGAAGAAAGAAATTTTATTGGATTTAACCCTGTAGGAAAAAAACCCTTATTTTAAACCTGCCAGTAAATAACCTGTATTTGAACAACCTACTATAACCTGCTACACAAATGGTGCTGTTTACATCAGCTGAAAGCTCCTGGAGAATTTCCTTGCTCCCAGGTGTCCCCTGTGCTGCTTTTGCCTGTTCAGCTTCACACCCAGCACAGAGATGGCATCATTCCCCATCAGATCGTTAATGTCAAGCTCAGCAAATTCTTAATTCAGAATTCAGTAAATTTTGCCAAGTTCAGTCATCATTTCACGTTCCCTAGACCCCATCTCTAGATTCAGTGGAGAATTATATATCTTAATTATATGTAATTAAACAATCTGCAACAATGACATGTGAAGCATTCAGAACTTTTTGCACGAGGTAGAGAAATTTTGTGATACTGTCCTGTACCCAAACATTAATTCTGAGATTATGTTCTAACATTTCAAGTCCATTGCTTTAAAATACACCTGGATGTGTCACTATAGGATTGAAGGAACAGTTCCACTGGGGCAGGTTTTTAACCTTTTTAGAAATTATCCAGAAATGTTGCATCACATAAATTCACTATCACCTTTTTCCTACCTGAGGGACTGTATGCAAATTTAACAAGAAAAAATGAGACTGATTGCTGTTTTATTGTATTTTATATGACACCAGCAGGACTTGTTTTTAAATTAGAAGCACAATTACAGGAGGAAAAAATTAAGAGAGAATATTCTCTCTTCTTTCTTTCTTGAAGAAGGAACAATCATTTCCTTTAAAGACATTTAACAGAAATTCAAACAACTTAAAATCCATTTGAAATAACTCAGCATAAGCAAAGATCTTGTAGTAGTAATTCATTTTTCCATGTCTGCAGTGATTAAGGAGGGAGATAAAAAAAGGGAAATAATGTTTTTAATGGCTTACCTGGGCCCAGGGGTCTCTCTGGCAGTTTGATTTCAAAGATGATGCTGTGTGTGATGTCTCTCACCCCTTGCATGGTCCTGTCTCTGAAGCAGAGCACTTCAATCCTCTGAAGAACATTGCCCCTGCCATAAAAAAAAAAAAAAAAGATAAATAGAGACAGACATCCAACTTCTTTAACAGAAAAGGGATTTCTTTTAAACACCATTTCACATGGGTTAGTCCTTTGCAGGTTCTGAATGAGGCTTTTTGTCTTGGTACTGAACACTGTTGTCTGTACCAGGCACAGAGAGAGAAACAATTCCTTGAGTATAAGAAAATGACTGGTTTGGTGTGAAACAGCTCCAAAGCAATGCCCCTGCCAGCCTGTCCTTGCATTTATCCAGCAGTGGACAAACTGCAGGTTTAGAGGAACAAAAGGCAGAAAAGCACCACAGCACACATCAGCTGGACTTTGCTGTGGCACCAAGATCCTCTGAGCTCTCAATAAATATAATTTTACTCCCTATGATTCAAACCCCCCAAAAATGAGAAGTTTAGTGCCTAAACCCCTCTGAATGCCAGGACTCTCTGGGCCTTTACAGCTCCTTGTACAGCCCAACCAGCTCACCCAACCCAGCACTTCCCCTTCCTGAGGGCTCTGGAATAAAATGTAACACTCAAAACTATGCAAGTGCAACCTAATTACAGTTTTGTTACAGCAACCCCAATTTCTTTGTTACTTTTAATATTTTTTTTTCCAAAAACCAGAGTGTAAAACTGTGTCCTGTCTTCCCATCCTCTACCCCACGAAAAAATTCTAGATGGTACCAGGAGAAAACCAAAGAAAATCTGATTTTTAAAATGTAACTCTGCTATTACCTGACACTAATTAATTATATAAGTTCACAGAATATTTTAAACAAGATTTGAAACATCTGGAGGGTATTGGCAGGGGGTGAAGCAGGCATTTCCAGGTACATGCATCCATGTGAGGATTAGGATTAATAGGAATTTGTGACTGACAGAAGTGAAAAAACAGAATAATGCACAAAATCAGAATCGCTCAAAGTGGGTAATGCCAAGGCAAAAAGCAAAATCTTAGGAGTATGATATGAGTGAAATGCCATGAGGAGAAAAATATCTCATTTGACACCAACCAGTAAACCATTTTTGTGGGAAAGAATTAAACAGATACCATTTCTGGGCTGCCAGGATCAGGAAATTTCTCAGTGGCCATCCTGGGTACTGGGATAAATTACATGGATCATAAACTCCAACTGTCACCTGCAAATAAAATTGTTCCACATGAGAAGCCATCCATCCACTGTTCAGTTCACAGCAAATGTTATCTGGCATTTTTAAATAAAAATTCGGGACAGGGAAGGCCTACACACACATTGTGCATATTTATAAATATTTATATGGTCACACCAGATTTTACTCTTCTTGCCACAGCCCTGAGATTTATTCAGTTTGGCTTCTTTAGGGACACTGGTTGTTCACTGCAGTAAATGCACCCTCATTACCTTAAAAACACAATTATGAGGGAAGCCCATCAGCTGAAGCCTTTCTCCCAAACCAAAACTCTGTATTGATTTTGAGATGATCAAGAAGTGAAAGGGTACAGGCCAGTATTAAAATGCCCTAGGGTATATCACCGTATCCCGCAGCCGTAGGGAGGAGGAGGAGAGAAGATCCAGCAGGCAGGAATTGTGCAGCAAGATGGACTGATTTAATTATTTTACAAACTCTTTATAGACTTTTTTCTCCATAATCTAATTGGACAAAGGATCAGCCACCCCTTGGGGGTGATTGGCCAAAATCCTAAAACATCCATTGTCAAAATATTTTTCTACTGTACTATAAACAAAACTTTTCAAGGTTGCAGGTGTTTGGTTGTTTACAGAACTCTGCTGCCTCTTCTGTGAGAGAGAAAAGTCTCTCACACAGGCTTAGAAAATAGCAAGAAAATCCTTGCTAGCAGCATTTTTGTATCCACAGGCCAGCAAGCCAAGAAAGCAAAGGGAAAAAAGCATAAAAATCACTTTACAGCCAACCTCAAGACACGACTGCTGTGCCCAGCTCAGTATTAGAGCTTCAAACCATTTGCAAATTAAACCTGTAATTAAATAAAGTTGTATAAAATTCTCATTACCTTTCCTCCTTGGTCTTGAAAGAAGCCATCCCACTTTTTTAGCAGGGATATCACGACAGAATTGTCATGGTACTTGATTAAGAAATAAGGCAGGGCTGTCACCCCCTCCTGCTGGCAGAGGTCATCGTATGCTTTCTGCAGGGCTTGAATCTGAAAGTGGAAAGAAGCTGAACCAACAGTTGGAACAATTCTGCAGTGTAATATGAAAGAAACTAAAAATTGTTTAACTTTTCTCCTAAAAAAAAAAAAATTAACTTCTTTTTCTTGTCCAATCATGCATTTTATCAATAATTTTGTAATTTTAATGAGCAGGTTCACTCAGGGGCTGCTCCTTCATAAAGGTTTCTTTTAAATGAGCTTCAAAACCATACCTATATATTCACCCATTTTAATTTTTATGTATAGCTTAATACATATCAAAAATAAAGATATAATATATAGCTTAACATAACCACCTCTTCGAGAATTGTTTGCCATATCTGCATTTAACTGAGACAATTTAAACAATCATGGAACAAAAGGTAAACAAAAAACCCACATGGAAACGAAAAAAAGTGAAGATTTCATAAGAAATTAAGAGTCTCAAGTTAATTCAGTGTGTGGTAACACAAAATATTGAGTTTTACAGCTCACAAAAGTTGTTAGCATTACAGACTTCACAATATTTAGTGTTTTGGATACCTGATTTAGTGAGAACCTATCCCCAAGACACACAGGTTTCTCAGTTACGTGAATTCCATCAGGGAAGCAGAGGGCAGGGTAGCAAAACCAGTAATAGAAATGATACTTTTTTAAATCCTAGGGAAAAAAAAAAGTTGTAAAATTAGAAAATAAAGAGATATATCAAAGTAAATGATACAATGCTAATTAGAATTAATGGTTTATGATCCTAACCATAGGAACCACAGGAATCTTTACCTCACAATGATTTTAGAAGATCATAAAAATACTAAAAGACTTCCCTTCTCTGTATATGTCCTGATTTAAGATTTAAACAGACAGTGTGTGTACAATCCTTCAGTTTTCGTTAGCTGGAACATTTAGTAAAACTTTCAATTTGTTAAACATGAAACAGCTGCTCTGCTTTTACTGATATCTGTAAGGCCATCAGGCAATCTTATACATGGGTAGAAAATAACACCAAAATATATTAATACAGCATTTCTCCTAAAAAGAAAGCACTTCTTCACCATTCCACTACAAAGCTCGAAGCAGGAGACACAAATTCTCTCTACTCACTGCAAACGTCAGCAGCAGGAACCTGTTCAAGAGCATTGGGTTCTCCAGAGCAGCTCCAGATTTGATTGATTCCCAGATCTGCCAGGGATTGTGGGGACAAGAAGGAAGAGAAAGGGCAGAGAAACACCAAGAGAACATCAGAACAGCTGCAAAAATCTTTAATTCTTCTAGCTACCTTTAGAGCATGGAAAAAAAACATTCACTGCCATCTTTTCTAACTGAATTTACCCAGACTACTGCCTGCATTAAAAGAATTGTAAAGGTCAGACACAGGGAATCACGAGGCCACAGGAATGCCAAAAATTCCCAGTTTTGAGTGAAGATATACATCAAAACTTTGTTACCCAAGGCAATCAATTAAAGCAATCAAGGCCTGGTCAAAGTAAAGCATCTTAAATTTGACTTTCACCTCTCCCCAGGCCATGACATTAAATTACCTGGTTACAGAGCAGGCAGACAGCCCCTCTGACCCACCTTTGTCTTGCTTCATCTCAGCCTTCTTGCTGCTGTGGAGCTTCCCCATCTCTCTGTCACACAGATATACTGCAGTAATCTGAAGTTTAAACCAGGCCCTGCTGGTTTCTGGGTGTCAAGACAAATTCTAAAGATGCACTCTACAGAATTCAAGTCCCTGGCAGCTCCAAGAGCATTGTTTAGCTTAAAATGTGATGGAGCTCTCCAAGCATAATTAGTTATTATTGGTTATATTACGTACTACTCTTGTAGGGAACAGCAACAAGCAAACACCAAACTCTTCTTTCCAAAATAAGCTGAATCCTGAGGTTACTCAGGACTGGAGTATCTCCAATATTTGGGGCAGAGTAAAGCACTTCAACTGGTAGAAAGGATTTAGGAAACACTCTGTGATTTGATTTTAAATCTTACCTCATTTGCTTCTTTGTCCAGAAGTGATTTCTTATCACAAGATTTGAAAGTCTCAAAAGTGTTGGTGTTATACAACGTTCCAAAAGCAGGACAGCAGCGTGCTGGTATTGAAGCATTCCTGAAAAAAAAGAAGGAAAACTCTTGAGAATTGGATACCAACACCTTTAACAGAATCATCAGCAGCAGTATCTACCTTGTGGTGTAACCTTGCCCTGGAATTATCAAATGATGAGGCACAGCAACAAAATTAACAAAATTCATCTCTAATGAAAACATCTTTATGAACAGGGATTGATAGAATAATAACCAGTGCCAACACACATCTCCATCACTACTTCAAAAACAGATCAGGTATTTTCTCTAAGCAAGGTGACACTAAATCACTGACTGAAGATTTTAAATGCTGTTCAAATATAAGCTACCCATGACAAATGGGATTTTCCCTGAGAAAAACTAACTTAGGCTGAACTTAGATGTCAGTGTTGTACTCACATAAAGATTTAGTTAAAATTCGATGTTTAGAACACATCCCAAAGAAAACCTAAACCAGACAGAAGATTGAGCAGCTTCTATAGTTTGTAACATCATCAGCTGGAGAAGCTGCTGTTAGCAAACAGTGTTTTATTTTTGAGATAAATTAGGTAGAAACCCTACAATATTCCCTTAATTTACAGACCTGATTGATTTCATTGCCCCCTGTAACACTGTTCTCAAAAAATGGTATTTTTCCAGTCATAACAGTTAAATACTTGGGTAGAGATTACAGTGTACCAACCAGGAACTGCAAAAACTATTTGAAATCCTAATTAAAGCTATAAGGGAAGGAGTCAGATGACTAAAAAAGCCTCCCTAATGTAAAAAGCTACGGAAATAGGAAAAAATTGTGTTTTATATAAACATACATGCAGCTAGTGAGTGAATTTAAGAATTAAGAATATTTTAAATTCAGCCCTCAGATGAATACACTACTTCAGACACAAGGAGTTCATGTTGGGGACTCAAAGGAGCCTCTCCACTGTTATAAAGTTCATGAAAATGTGTCTTTATTTTCATGCAGAGTTTGTCTAACTAATACATCAATCTTATGCAAAGGAAGGTAAACCACAGCATGTACTCACATATCAAAGGCACTAAACTCCAGTGTCAAGCGAGCTGGCAAACCCAAAGGATCACCTGGACAAAAAGCAGCAACAAAGCTCCTTTGAAACTGACATGTGCAGGTTATCTCCCCTCGTTTTTGTTGACCTAAGTTACCCAGTGAAACATTCAAAATTCACAGTCACGTTTTCTAATGTCTCAGCAAACCATGAGAAACGTTGCATATTTAGAGGAGCATCAGGAGAACCCTGAACTACCAAAACCTGCTCAGCCTCTACCCACCATTGTAGTAGTAGCCCTTGATAACCTTGGGGGTCTCATCCAGTCGGTACTCATTGAGTTTCTTCTGGGTCAGTTCGTGCCAGAACCCCGCATCCAAGGCACTGCTGAAGGGAGCAAACTGCAGCTTGGAGAGCCCGGGATCCCCGGGATCCCCGCTGGCAGCGGCCATGGTTCCAGCTGCTGATCACTGCTGAACAGAACCCTGCAACAGCAGATAAACGCGGTAAGGCTACAGCGTGGGCACGGCACCGGGACCGACACGGCACCGACACAGGACCGGACCCGAACACGGACACGGCACCGGGACCGCGTAGCGACACCGGCACCGGGACGGACACGGCACCGGGACCGACACAGCCCCGCACAGCGACACCGGCACCGGGACCGACACGGCACCGACACAGGACCGGACCCGAACACGGACACGGCACCGGGACCACGTAGCGACACCGGCACCGGGACGGACACGGCACCGGGACCGACACAGCCCCGCACAGCGACACCGGCACCGGGACCGACACGGCCTCGCACAGCGACACGGACACGGACACGGCCCCGAGACCGACACGGCACCGACAGGGCCCCGGCCGCTGGGCACGGAGCAGCCACCGCCGGCCTGTGCGTGACTGCAGCCCCCGCTGCCGCCCGGAGAACCGGCTGAGGCCCGGACACACCGACCGCGGGAGCCTGCAAGGGGCAGCGCGGGGACGGCGCCGGTGCTGTGCCGGTGCCGGGACCCCGCGGGGGGCAGTGCCGGTGGCCGTGGCCGTGGCAGCGCCGGTGCCCCGCGGCCGACAGGACCCGCAGCGCTCCGTCCCCGCTCCCCCATCACCGCTGCGCCGCTCGCTCCGCACTTCCCGCATCGCCGGCCGGCTCCCACCTGCGACGGCACCCACAGCGCGCATGTGGCGGAGGCGGCCGGCGCCGCCTGATGACGCCGCGAGCCGCGGTGGGTGGGCAGGCCTGAGGCGGCCGCGGTCCCGATTCTAATCCTGATCCTGATCCTGATCCTGGTCCTGGTCCTGGTCCTGGTCCCGGTCCCGGTGGGGTGCGGCGGTGCCCGCACGCTCTCGGCAGCATGCCTCTGCTCGCCTCTGGCCAGGCCAGCGCAGCCACAGCCGCCGGCTCAGGTGGGACCGTGGCCCGCAGCACCTGGAGCCCTGTGCCGTGTCCCGACCTCAGGCTGCCGCAGGAGCCTCTAAACCGCCCCGGGGCTGAGGGTAAAGCATTAGAGCGTGCCAGGGAAAACAGAGCTCCAGGGGGTTTGGTGGGGGTCTGACCTAGGGGAGGAAAGGGAGGCAAATTCTGAGAGGTGCACAACAAAAAGTGGGGAGGAAAAGAGCACTTGTCGAACCAAGGAAAATTCCGAGTTATTAGAGAGAAAAAATTGGCTGGTGTGGCTGGAATAGGTCTCCAGGGAGACTTGACTGCACAAGCTCTGAGCACCGGGATCTAGCTTTGATCTTAGCTCTGCTTCGAGCCCGAGGTGGGACTAGATGGCATCCAGAGATGCCTTCCAGCCTGAAGCTTTTAATGAGTTTTATTGAGATATTTCTCTCTTTTTTTGTCTTTTTTTTTTTTTTCCCCCCCAGCTCTAGAATACGAAACAAAAATACGTCTTCTGAAAAACAGGCATCACCTCTGCAGGTCCTTTATGCCTTTGTATCAGGAATATAAATTTGCCAGAGCTGCCTTATATTTTGGATTTACAGTCACACCCATATGGCAGAAACTGACCCCAAAATGGGGAGGAAGCCTGGGAGGAAAAGCCACCAGCTAAGTGTGGGCACAGCCACGTAATGACAATTGGCCAGGGAAATTTTCGGAGCTGAAATTCAGCAAATTCTAAGTTTCAGCTGTAGAGACGATGTTTGGATAGAGGACCTTGCTGTGGAGCATGGGCTGGATGGACCTGCCAGGAATTTCCCAAATAAAATAGATTGGAATAAATGTGGGAGTTTGCTACAGATGGTTGCATCCTTGTGTCCACCTCTGTTACATGAGTGAAATCCTGCAATTCCTCCTTTTGCATTTCACTCACTTCATTAGTATTGGTAATGCCTTTATTCTCTTGGAATAAAGAACTTAAAACTCAGTTCTGCATTTTTTTTCCCCCAGGCTTGAAAAGGTTTTATTTTATGCCTTTTTGGTCCTTGTATCCTCTTTTTACATCTTCCTATAGGCAAATAAAAGGAAGTAATAAACATAAGAATAATAAGCAACTAGAAAACAGGTTCTTTAAAAACAAAGACAAAAATCTGTTGAGTGTTTCTGGCACCTATTTCCATAGGTAGGAGTTTGGATTTCCCCGAGCAAAATCTTGCAGCAAGGGAGAACCATCCTGGGACTGAAAGTGGGAATTAAAAGGAAGCAGATTCAAACCCTGGGAATTAAAAAGAAGAGATTCAAGCTCATCAATTCTTGGGAATTACGGGCTCAGCATGTTTTTGGAGAGCTTCTCAGAACAAGAACTCGGATTCTTCTCCAAAACTCAGATTGAATTGTCTTACAGATTTTAATAAAAATAATATTTAGTTAGGTTCACATAATGTTTTCCATTTTGGGACTTAAATCAATTTTTTACAGCATTCTCAGTGAGCAAGACCACAAAATACAAGCAGAACCTGGCAGAACTATCAGTTCATTTACAAAAAAAGCGCAATTTAGTGCTGTACCCCTGTTACTGCTGCAAGAGTGGGACACTGCAAAGGTAAAAATCTGTTGGAGCACTGAATGTTGGAGTCAGTAGAGGAAAAAAAGCAGGAATATGCTCCAAAAGAACACCCTGATATGATCAGAGAAGCAGCTTTTACCCCTCAAAGAACTGAGTTCAGGATTTATTTTGATATCAGACATGCACCATGTTTTTAAAATAATTTTTCAACTCAGTATCAGGAGTGTAAACTATTTTCAGGAGCCATTTCCACACTGCATCGACATTAATTGTTTTCTTTATGTTCTAATCCTTCAGTAGACACATAATTTGATGAAAATTAATCATTTTGTCATTGTATTTGATATCTCAGTGAATGCAAATATGTTTGTACAGTATTTAAATTTAGCTTGGCACTTCCAAGTGAATTGGCATTCTGGCTGAAGGAAAGGATGCACTGAAACATTTCAGTTTTAACTTCTAAATTTTAAATTTTTAACACCTCCTCTGCAGGAGCTTAAGTGAGGAGAGTAGTCCTCAGCACCCCTGCTAGCAGTGGAAAATCTGCAGAGCTCAGGGCCTCCTAGAAATGTTCAGATACATGTTAATGCAGTGCTTCTGCATTAACACCTGAGGATTAGAAATGTGTTTTTACAGAGAATCTTTCAATCGGTTTCATTTCTTTTGCTTTCACAAAGCGGTCTCGCAGGAAATTTAACGGACCCATCCTTTCAGAGGATGGAGAGAGGCCAAAATGTGCACCTGCACTCACCTTTCCTTCCCGATCTTCCGAGGAGTTCCCCGCAGCATCCCGGGGCTCGCTCCTTTCCCACCAGATGTCCCCACTGGCGCAGGCAACGCTGCGAGAGCGGAGTTTTGTGCCTCTGGTCCCTCCCACCACACCTTAATCCCAGCACAACTGCAGTCCAAGAAATCCCCAGTCTCTCGTCGTGTCCTCTGGAAGCTCCGTGTCCTCCGACCTTGTTTGTTAACTGGAAAGCACTGAAAATGTTTTACAGGAAACCACGCCTGGAATATGCTCTTGAGCCTTGGCCCCACGTGGTGGGAGGCATCTCCAGTCCTGACCCTAATTTGCTTTGCTTTTCTTACATCCAGAGCCTCTGGAATTGCCTGTTCAGTGAAATAAACTGAGAAATCCTCTTAGGTACCTTGCTATTTAAAATAAGTACTATCCCTTTTTATTATTATTATTATTTTTTATTATTATTATTTTTTCTTCTTTTAGATCTGTTAATAAACTTGTTTATATTCTTTCAAGGTTGGTGCCTGCTTTGCGTTTCTCCTAATTCTCTGCTCACAGAAGGTAAACAGTAATGAGTATTTTGGACCAAACCACTACAATTATCTAATGGCTATAAAATGTGGCTATCACCAGTCCTGTCTTTGTTATTAACACAGTGACACTAAGATCATGGGTAAAATGAAGTGAGATTAAAAAATATTCAGGCAGCTTTACTTTCCTGGGTTTAGCTCTTTGAATGTTCTTTATTTTTTGTCGTTACAGTCACCATCATTTTTAGACCAATTTTTGATGACCTTGCTTAGGTTTTGTCGTGTATTGGTACATTGTAAAGTCAGAAAAGGCTTTTCATGATCAACAGGACAGATTTCTTGATGACTCTCAGCAGCCCTTGGGTAAATGTGTTTTTCAGCACTAATAACTGTGGCTGACTTTTATTTCCTCAGGGATCATCTAAATTACCATCCATTTTGGCCAGAATTGCTGTTGCAAATCACAGTAGAAAAAAACAATGTAATGGCTGTGAATCTCAGTGATTGTTTGTGAAAGGCCAGGGATTAGAGCATGTGTTTCAAAAGGTTCTGCTCTGTACCCCAAAAAGGTGTCTTTTACTACTGGGGCAGGTGTTCCTCCTGCAGTGAAAAAGTTGCCTGAATTCTGCAATGAATTTTGTTGGGTTTATATTCTCTCTCTGCATTTTGCCTTTATTTCTCCCAGATTTAAGTTTCCTAATTGCAGTTTTTCCTGCATGCAACTTGAAACCAAAGTCAATTAATCTCTGAACCTTGTGGGATACACTGAAATAGACTGAATTGGAGTTTATTCCTTTAGCACATTTTCCCAATTTATTAAAATGCAGATGTATTAGGGCTCTGTTTAATATTGAATACTTTAAATACAATTAAACACTCGGGTGTCTAATTCAGAGAAATGACATGGACAGAGGAATAATACTTTGCATTTAGAGTATTCTATCCAAAATTTATGAGCAGTCTTTCCCACATTCCCCTTAGTGTTGCATTGTTGCTGTGATCTTGTCTTACTCACTTTATGAACTAGGCACATGTGGCACAGAGGGACTCTGAGCAGCTCGAGATCCCGAAGAGAAGAGAATCCAGAATTTCTCCTCTTACCATTAAACCACTCCTTTTTGCTTCTGATGTAATAAAGATATTGCACAGGACACCCCTACAACTCATCCCCCCCCAAACTTTTGGCAGTTCTCAGCTGAAGGAGTTACAGGTCAGAACTTTGTTGTTAACGCAGCAATTTCAGAAGCGAGAAAGTGTTCAGGATGTGGGAAATGCATCAGCACTACAAAGTGAATCAGAGCACATCCTTTTTCTTTGTAATATCAAATCCAGCCCAGCTTTCAGCTGTAGGGTGTACTTCAACATCTTCTTGGTCTCTTTTCCAACTTAGAGTATTCCATTATTGTGTGTTTCTCCTGAAATGTTTGACAGCAAGGTTTACAAAATGCAATTAAATATGAAGGGTAGAAAAGGGAAACATACTTCATGTATAAGCAACTGTATTCTGCAATTCTAGAACAGCAGCACACCCTTCTGGAGAAGATGGTGACAGTAGGTTGAGCATGGAAACCCTTTTAGGACATAAAAATACTACTTTTTTTCAGCAAAGTTAACGTACAGTTAATGTAAGTGTGATATCAAAGAGATACAGTAGGGTACACTTAAACTTGATGTTTGATGAAAGGTTTGTGATTTGGAGGAAGCTATAAATAAATAAGGGAGTTTTTTTAAACAGTTGAAAGTTTGTTATTTGACTGTGCAAAGTACCTCCACTTGCAAATCTCACTGCACAAGCAATGTGTTCCTGCGTGTAATGGAGTAAGTTGAAAGAGAAAAATGGTTTTGGCCAATCACAGAAATGTGGTTTCTTCCTTTTCTGGGGCTGAATAATTTATAATCACTGAAGATGCCTATTTGTATCTCCATTTCTGTGATGAAAGAGGTGATCTCAAATGGTAAAATGTTGACAACAGTGTAACAGTTCACAGATTGACCCTGAGTTTTTCAGATTCTTGACCTGAAGTAGCTCTTCAAATGTGTTAAAACTATTAAATGCACATTTCCCACTTTTACTAACACTTTATAAATTACAGTTTGCCAAAGTCTTTTACTTTACTCGTCCTTCGAAACTGGACTATTTTGTTTGGTTGAACTCCTGAGCTGCATTTGAGCTCCAAAAACCCAGACCAGTATCAGTGAATGTGAAGGATCTTTTTGAAAGTCTTCTTGAAATTGTGGTTACAAAGAGGATACAGGAATGGATTTAGGGTGGAGTTCACGTAGCCGAGCCATATGGTGATCATGTGCAGTTCTGAGAGCCGTTCATGGTCGTGGAATGTTATCACCATAAATAACACAAAGTAGGGGATCCAGCAGAGCATGAAGACTGCCATGATCACCCCCAGCTGCTTCGCTGCCTTCCGCTCCCTGTTCCCGTGCCGGTGGGCGCTCCTGGGATGGCCGTGCAGGGTGTTCCAGGTCTTCCTCAGGAATGTCAGCCCTCTGGAATCCCTGCACTCAGTCTTTCCCTGAGGACAGCAGGCTCCTTTAGGGTTGGAACTGGAGTGCTGTGCACGGGGTGCCACCTCAGTGAAGGTGTGGTTGTCGGATGCCGCGCTGGAGTCACTGTCCTGGCAGCCAGGCTGCTCCTTATTCCCAGGCTTTTTTGTGGCACACACCCCCTTCTTCCCTGTTTTATCCAAGCCACGCCCAGGCTTGGCCGTGGTGATAGAGAAACAGCTCCACTTCAGGACTTTCCCATTACTCAGTGCCTTTGAAGATTTGTCAGGATTCCTGAAATAAAGCTCTGCCTCCACTCTTTGGGGCTCTGGGGAGCTTTGCTTCTCTGTGCCAGGGGTGTTCTCGCATAAGATTTGCTTCTGGAGGCAGATATTTTTCTCGTCCTTTATCTTAGTCTGATGCACGGTGGTTTTTTCCAAGGAAGACCAATAAGCTCTGTTGGTGAGCTCTCGGTGCTGGCAGTGTCTCCGAACAGTTCTGAAGATTTTACAGTAGAACCACAGCATCAGGAGGGAGGGCAGGTAGAAGTTGAAAATGGCTGTCAGCACTTTAAACCAGGTGACTTCGGAGAACTCTGTCTCACACTTGTTCTCCTTCACCTTCCTTTGCCCGTTGTTGGCAAAAACGTGCCAGCCCAGGATGGGGATGACCCAGGTGAAGGAGAGCAGCCAGGCCCCCAGGATGAGCAGCGAGGCTCTCATTTTGGTGCGGTACTGGAGGTATTTCAGCGGCTGCTGCACCGAGCGGTACCGGTCCATGCACAGGATGAAGAGGTTGAAAATAGAGGCGGTGCTGGCCACGTAATCCATGGACAGCCAGAACAAGCAGGCTGCCAGCCCCAGGGGCCACACGGGGCTCAGCATGTACACGATGTTGAGGGGCATCACAGCCACCCCCACGATCAGGTCTGCGATGGACAGGCTCACGATGTACAAATTGCCCACTGTCTGCAGCTTCTTCTCCATTTTCACAGCACACAGCACTAAAATGTTCATGACAATGGTGATCAGGGAAATGCTCCCAAGGAACAGGCCTAGAAGAGCTGAGGGAGCATTGCTTGAGTTCTCTGTTGTGTTCTTGGACATCTTCTTCACGGGCACACAGAGTGAGAATCGGAGCGGACGTCCAGGCCTTGGAAGTTCAGTTGTGGTCTGCACTCCTGGATGAAAATGTGTTGGGTTGCTTGGGGATTTTTATTTCCAGAGCTACAGAAAAGAAAAAAAAACCATGCTCAATCACTGTAGTAATAAGATAATAAAGCTAATTTGTGCCTCAGCTTAGCACTGTCCCTTTTAGGGCTTTCCTACAGAACAAATTTTTACAACATTTTACACAGAGGTAATTTGTGTTTTATGAAACCCAAATAACCAATCCCAAACAGTTTTCATAGGGCTTCATATATTTCTGACCCCAGAATCTGAAGAAGAAATTTAATTCCTCACAGCTTTAATCCATTACATCTCATTAAACAGCTGATCATGAACCAGAACATAAACTCCATATTGGCAAACTGATTTAAAATGTGTTAGTAAAAAGCATATTAACGTATTTTGCACTAAATAGTTTAAACAAGCCAGTGCTTATTTACAACCTACATCTAGCAGTTGGAGAATCCAGCAATTGGCAGTCAGTAGGCAGTCATTCAATTATAGGTAATGAGTAATCTCTTCCTACACAGTTTAGGCTCACACAGATTTCAAACATTTAAAGATGCCAGGCCTATTTTAGATCCAATACAAAATGATAGGAATTTTCAGGATTAATAAGCATCTTCTGCTTCCCAGCTGCTAACTTCATGTATTGATGCACAGTCCAGAATTGATTAATAATATTTTACATCTTGGAGCATATGATCCATTGACCAAATTCTGCCTCCAGTACATTGAAGAAAAATGTCTGTGATGGTGACACACATTTTTGTGCCATGTCACAGCTTTTCTGAGTTTATGTCCTGGTAAATCTCTTAAAGCAATAAGGAAGGAAATTGAGACTGTAAATATATTTGCTCAAAGTATTTACACAACTGACACTGAGATATGCATGGGATTTCTCACCCTCGTAACTCTAAACATGGCCAGAGCAATACAATGCAAGAGATTGTTCAATAATCAGCATTTTCTATTGAAATCCGGTGATGCAATAATTCATGTAACTTTATCTTTCTTATTCCAGTAATCAGGGTTTAAGCTGAAATGATTTGTGCTTCCTTATGAGAGGTCAAATTCCTTCTTGCCTGGGCTTTACTTACGGGTGGGTGTTGTTGGGAGAAGAGCTGTGTCCTTGGTGGCAGCAGCATCCACAGGCAGAGGGAACAGGAGCACCTTGGGGAGTGCTGTGATCCCGGATTCCTTCAGGCTCTGCCAGGACAATTCCTCTGTGGCAGCTGCTCACAGATGACAGAGGCCTCGAGCATCTCCTGAGAATGAGGACAGAAATTACTCCATGGATTTTAAACCAGCCTGTCCAGAAAATGGTTATATCCCGGTATTTCTTCCACCTCTTCAAGTGTGTTTAAGTGTACAGGGCATGGCCAAGGCAAGGAGTTGTTGCAAGAACCTGGAATGACTCATCTTCACCCCCAGGTATTTCCATGTAAATGTGTGGTAAAATAAAGGGAGAAAAGGCAACTTTGATTGAGTCTTCAACTGAAAAAGAAAAATAACAGCAAAGAAAGCTGCCTGGTTAGACAGCTCCCCTTGGCTGTTCGTGAGCTGCACATGGAATGCATGAACTGCATTTGGGCTTGGGCTGGATGATCTCCAGAGGTCCCTCCAGCCCTAACAGTTCTGTGATTCTGGGAATAAAACAGAGCAGAACACAGTCAATGGTGTTGACTGCTCCCCAAACTTTCTCCTCAGCACTGCTGTGGTTGGATAGGGCAGGATTTAGGAAGCAACTTGCAGATCTTGAGCTGGAGTAGTCCTGCTCCAAAGAAGGATAGGTGCCTTTTTTTCAGGAGCTATTGTAATTCCTTATCTGTAACTCAGTTGCCAGTAGAGGAGAGCAATAATAATGAATACATGGGGTTCAGTGTTTGCACAGTTTAATTACACCAAAACAAAGTTCACTAAGAACAGATTTTAAAGAAAGCAGCCCAAGACCTTGGATTGCTTTTTGGAAATTCTAAACCATGACCTCACCATGGAATGTTTCTTTAATTTTTGCTGTCTGTGAAGAGCTTTTTCTACGAGGAGGCTCAGCAATCATCATTTGTTATTGTATTACAGTTCCAAGGAACAAGGCTCTACTGGGAGATGCTGAGTGGGTGCCTCAGTGCCTCATTAGTGCAGGTGCAATCTATTAAGCCCTAAGTGGGAGTAAGTTTCTAGAAGCAGCTGCTGGCGCATCTTTTACTGAGAGATTTTTAAGAGGCTGCAGGTCCAAAGAGCAAAATTCTTGTTCATCAGACTAAATTCAAGGCAGAAATTAAGATTTTTATTCAGATGGCCTTTACTCACTCTGTTGTACTGAAGAAACCCATTTATTTCTAGTGATTTTTAAAAAAAGTATTCTTTAGGTGTTGAAAGTATTAGCATGTTAGAAGTTTGATTGATTTCCCTCTCAAAAACTCATTTATTTCTCTGTAAGGGAACAACCCCTATTCAATGCCTGCCAATATCCAAGGAATATTTTTGATAAAAAGTAAATGAAAAAACATGGTAAACCTGCCTGCTATTCCCACTCAGATGACTCAATGTCTGAGTCCAGCAAGGACCAGGCTTTGGTTTTTTATTCCAGAAAAGTGTCTCGCACTGTCAAAGGACAGACTGAATTCTGTCTGCCCTCGAGCTGTCTCCCCTAGGCAGCCTGAAATGAAAAGATTCATAATCTGAAGATGCAGTGTCTGACCAGCTAAATTCTGCCAGTCTGCTGGATTGTCCTTTTCCCCTCACATACCTCTTTTAAGAGAGTTATAAATAAATCTTCTGCTGTGTGAACAAGCAACGCTGCCTGACTTATAAATATTATAAAATTTAATTCCTTGTCTTGTTATGACTCTTCCTTGGGGTGGAGGAGCTCCTTAATGACAGCTCTGGACATCTGGCTGTCCAGTTTTGCATTAATTGCTTTGCATTCCTTCGGTGGCAGGGAATTTTCAGTGGCTTTTGTAGGAAATGCTGTGCTAGGGGGAAAATGAGGCCAAGACTAATGTAGCAGATGTGCTGAAATCTACTTTACAGAGCAGACTGCGGAGCAAATTGCTGTCTGAGTTGTTGGGTTGGGGATCTGCAGGCTGATTTGGGAGCTGGATGCTCCGGGAATGATGCTGTGTGCCGGTGGGATTGGGAAAGGTGCTGTTCCTGGGGAAAGAAAGGGCAAGAGGCTGTTTCTGAAGCCTTCTCCACACTTCACTTCCAAACTTGAGGGCCCAGTGCCATAACTGCTGCATTTCTATACCCTCTCCTGGTCCTGTCACTTGACTAAAGAAGGTGAACAGGCTGTGTGGTTATTCAGTTATGTCTGGGAACACACATCACAGGTAATTTTAAAATACTTCAGATGGACTGTTTTTTAAATGAATTTATCCAGTTGCTCTGGACTGTGAAAGGTCCCCTCACACTCAGAGCAGTGACCCCTTCATGCAGGTGGCCAAGGGGCCAGGGCAAGGTCAACCCCTCTGCCCCTTTGTACAGCAGCTGTATTGCTCGGCTGTGGGCTGGGCTGGGCCATTAAATTTATCCTTACTCCTCCAGCTTGGATGGTGATGTGCTAAGGAGAGCAAGCAGACCTTATGAACAACAAGCAGATGGAATGCAGAGCCTGTTGTGAAGGAGGATGGAAACTTTTAAGTAACTTCGTGAAGTGTTTCAAGGAGAAAAAAGTCTTTATTATTATAACTGTGTGATATACTGAATTTGTAACTTGCTGATATAGGGATATTTTCTTTTCAGTCCACTGATTCTGCTGTGCTCCCACTATTTCTTTTAATTGGTATATCTGGATATTAGGGTACAGCCTGTCAGGATTGCAGATAAATATTTCTGCTTTTATTTGATAAATAAATCTGCTTTTATTATTAAATACTACATCTGTATTTACTGCCTTTTTTTTTTTTTTCTAAATAAATATATTATTTTTAAGTTTGAGCCTTAACCTGAAATCATCAGGAGATAGAAATAGACTTTTGTGACTCTGGCTGGCATTTTTTAACAACTCTCTTTAACCCTTGGCCTATATGCCATGAATATTAGAAAGAGCTGAAGATGGACACATTCCAAAGAATGTTTTGGCCTTCAAAATGTAATCTCAGACTTCCAGAAACTCTTCTTCCAGCAGCTCAATCTTCTAGTTTCAGTTGTTCTAAATGTCAGTTTTTCCATGACAAAGTCCAGTCTTGTCCTTGTGATAGTATTTCCCAAATATGGTTTATTTTTGCCAAGAGATTGGGGGGACAACCTCATATCTTGACTAGAATCCTGAAGCTTCCAGATATGGTATTAATTTTCCCTGCTAGTCTAAACACTATCAGTATCAACTAACTGCTCATCAATGTGATCTCTCAGCAAAACAGTGTTTAAGTGTTACTTTCTTTAAGTACTGCTGTGCTGGAGAAATCATAGTCTTTACTCCATTACTTGTGTGTAAAAAGAGCATTTGCTGTGGGTGCTAGAGCTGTGCAGTAACTGTTGTAATAGAAGAAATTTGTGCTGTGATGCACCAAACAAACCCATTAGCTGTAAAATCCCTTATAAACCAGGGGAGTTTCCCAGGAATGTGGTTCCTTTAAAGCTGAGCAGCTGCAGTGGTGCCTTTCTGTTCTGGGTTTGGAAGCCATTATCCCAACTCACTGTAACAGGACATCTTTGCTACGGGAATGGCAAAAAAACCTTGATTTTTTTGGACTCCACCTTGTGCTACTACTGACTCCAACCCTTGGCAACAGTAAAACTCAGTGGGTTTAATCACTCTGAATCATTTAACACTAATTAACATAATTGTAACATTGATTACAATTGATTGATTTCCCTCTCAAAAACTCATTTATTTCTCTGTAAGGGAACAAACCCTATTCAATGCCTGCCAATATTCAAGGAATATTTTGGATAAAAAGTAAATGAAAAAACATGGTAAACCTGCCTGCTATTCTCACTCAGATGACTCACATACAATTAACTTTTTAAAAAGTAAATATACTTTTTAAAAGGTAACTCACCCTGTCATTCAGACATCAAGATCTGGTTCTTTCCAAGTGACTTGGTAAGCCACTACTCACAAAAGTAAAAGCCAATGTGTGTGAATAAGAGTTGGTAGTTCTTTCAGTGCTGAGGTTGACCACTATGAAAACTCTTTGGGGATTTATTTGAATTCAGCTCGAGTGAACTTCTGGTGCTTTGAAGCTGTATGAAAACCTTCATCACAAAAATGCACAGATTTAAAAATCCTAGTGGGTTTGAGGAGTCACTGTCTCCTTGTACTGGCAATAAAAGGAAACCCTGTTACTGAAAGATTTATTTTGGGTCATTTTTAAAAAAAATTCACCTTTAATTTGAAGCACATATTATCAATCTCTTCAAACAGCAGGTGAACTTACTGTATTACTTACTGTATTACTATATTACTGTAGTAATATGATGAGTTCCTTCATATTTTAGCAATAACTTATTGAAAATACAAAGCTTTTCCTTTATAGAGATACAGATATGAGTTAAACAAGCTCTTTTTTCTTCTTTTTGCAGGCAGCTTTAATGTTTTTTGTTGAATTAAGCAGATGGCAAAGGGGCACTGCTGGACCACAGGGTTTCTTACAGTGAAAGAGCCTGGTGCCTTGCAAATAAACAGTTTAAAAGCAGCTGATCCAAGAATTCTGACTCCTCTCCATCATTCCTGACTGTAAAGGAAAGCCTGGGGAGGCTACATCAAGAATGGTATAAGGTTTAGGGCAGGTTATGTCCCTGCTCTAGTGTCAACCCCCTCAGGATGTGCTGGACTTGTATTTGAGAAAAGATCTGTATGAAAAGAATGCATTTACCTCGCGAGAGCACAATTGTCTCCAGAGGGGGTGAGGGCTAAGTTCTCTATCTTCCTCTTTCTTCAGCCAAGCCACCGTTCTCCCTCAAAACAAGGAACCCACCCCTCCCTGCCTGTTTTTCCCAGCCGTGTCCCCATCCCTTCCCTCACCGTTAGTCACCAGAAAGATGCTTAAAACAAGAGCGTAAATATTTTGCAGACAGACAGGAACTCCCCTTTAATTGCTTAAACCATCTTAATTCAAGTGTGCCCATTAAGTACAATGGAGAATCCGGACTTTATCTATCTGTTTTCCTTCCCCTCCTTTCCATTTCCATCTGAACATCCCCTCCGTGCTCTGGCCCTTGCTGGCCTGACCCCCAGCGACTCCTCTCTGCTCCGGGGGCAGGGGGCAAACCTGGGAGCCTTTGGAGCTGCTGGATCTGCAGCTGGGACAAGTGTCCTCCGGGGAGAAAAGCTGCCTGAGCTTCCTCCGGTGTATTGGCGCACTTTGGGGATTTCTCTTCAGATTTGTTTGCCCCGACGGGAGACCCTTTGCTCCCCGCACCCCTCTGCTGCTCTGGGCTGGGATGCGCCGGGTAAGGAGCAGAAAACTTCTGCCAAGGGCTCCCAGTTAATGCTGGGGGGGAGTTATCAAAAGCGGGGTGTGTTGCTGAGTTGTGCTGCTCTGGCTTTCCTGCCCCGCTCCTCTCGCTGCGCTCAGGTACCGCCGCAGCCTCAGCCGGGACGAGCGATCTCCGAGGAGCCGCCAGCGCTCCCCCAGCCTCAAATCCCTCAAATCCCTCAAATCCCTCCCGCTTCCCCTCGGCCCCGCTCCCTCCCCGCTTTCCCCGCCGCTGTTCACTCACCAAAGCGAGGAGGAGAGCGCGGAGCGGCTCCGGCAGCTCGGGCAGCGGGGCCGGGCGGAGCCGCTCCTCCTGCCGCGGGGCTGGGCAGGGCCGGCCGGGACGCGGAGGGGGCGTGGGACGCGATGGGAAGTGATGGATGCGATGGGATGGATGCGGTCGAGGCGGTGGGAGGCAGTGGATGCGGTGGGAGGCGGCGGGAAGCGATGGGCTGCTATGGGAGGCGGTGGGATGCGATGGGAGGCGGTGGATGCGATGGGATGCGATAGGAGGCGGTGGATGCGATGGGAGGCGGTGGATGCGGTGGGATGCCCGGCCCCGTGCCACCCCGGGGCTCCGGGACGCTGCAGAGTGATGCTCCCCTCTCTCCGGGGCTGCGCTGCCGGGAAGATCCCGGCTCTGCCCGCCCGCTGCCCGCAGCTCCGCTCTCCCCGCCCGCCTGAGAGCTCCGGGTGTGGCTGGAAACCTGTGGCGATCTGAGCTGGCTGCAGCCGGGAGGTGACGCCGGGGTTCACCTGAGGTAACCCAGGAGTCTGCGGAGGATCAGACACCACATCCTGCTTTGGGATCATCCCAGCCCTCAGCAGCCACAGGACTGTCACTCTTCTCTGATAACCAGCACTGGGTCTGAAGTAGAGACGGAGTTTCTTTTAGTGGAGCTGCCTTATACAACTACTTTAAGAGCTGGAAAACCCCAAGTGTGTAACACATTTCTGGATATCTCAGCTAAACTGACGTTTTTGTGATTCATGTAGTTCCAGTACATCTGCTCCGTGTTAAACATGCACACAGGGTTTGGGGGATGTTTTTGCAACTAACTTACCCATTTTCATTCCTTTCTTCAAGATCATGCTTATTTCCCCCTCACTTTTAAAAATATTTAGAAATATGTTGCACAAAAGTCTCCGTGGATTCAAAGGGGTAATTTTGTCATGTAAGTCACGAAGAATTTGTGCAATGGTGTTTTTGCAAACAGCATTGTTGGGCACTTGGTAACTTCATTGTCTGTTAAACTGGTGAAGAGGAATAGTAAATTTTGCACAATTCCTCCCCACCATGAGCAAACAGGAAAATACAGGATATCCCCATGTTCCTTCCCTCAGTCTAAGAGGATAATATCCTTTGCCAAAAAGTGCAGCTCTATCAGCAAAGAAGTGTTACAGCCATTAACTACTTTTTTTTTGGTGTTACTAAGGCAATTTTTCTGCCCTTGAATTGTTCCCTATCCCATTGCAATTATGATAAACCCAATTTCTAAACAGATGTTTGCTTGGGTCTTGTCTCTGGGTGTCAGAGCAGGGACCAGGCTCTGCTCAGTGGTGGTGAGAAATAGGAAAAGAGGCAACAGGCAGGAGGTGATCCCAGCAACTTCCACCTGGACAGGAGGCAGAACTTCTTCCCTGGGCAGTGACCAAGCACCAAACAGATTGTCCAGAGAGGGTGTGGAGTGTCCCTCACTGGGGATGTTCCAGAGCTGTGTGGACAAATCCTGTGCCCTGGGATGGCCCTGCTGGAGCAGGGAGATGACACCAACTGAGCCACTGTGGTCTCTCCAGCCTGATCTGGGATTCTGTGCTGAGAGGCTTTGCACTGGAAAATTCTGCAAGAGATGAAAGTCCTTTCTTGCTCCTGCCTCTCACACAGTGATTTGAAGAACAACTTCTGTGCTCGCAGGTCATGCTGCCCACTGCCCACTCCACGATGTTTCGCTTCACTTCTGCACCAGTTTCCTGCTCAGTCTCCTTCGCTGTTGTTTGACCTTTTTCAAACAGGTTTTAGGTGGGTTCCTTTGGAAGAACGCTGTAAATCAGGAATGTTTATAACTTTTCATATAACATTAATTTGCAGCTGCTCCCTGTGTTTATCCTCCTTTGGACCTCTTCCATCCGGGGAATGTTTTCTGCAGGGACTATCAGAGATGGACTGGAGGCCTTAAACCCATGCTGAGGGGTTGCTGTGAGCTGTTCCTGTCTCCCAGCAAACACGTTTGTTCCCAACTGCATTTAACCTCCTTTAGAATGGCAGGGGCTTTGTGCTGCTGAAGGCAGAAGTGGAATTTCCATTTATGTAGAAAGGACCAAAGTAACTCATGGAATCCCAGGATGGGTCAGGTTGGAAGTGACCACAGAGGGTCACTGGTGCCACGTCCCTGCTCCAGCAGGGCCATCCCAGAGCACAGGGCACAGCACTGTGCCCACACAGCTCTGGAACAACCCCAGGGAGGAGACCCCAGAGGCTCTCTGCACAATCTGCTCAGGGCTGGCCCTGCCCAGGGCAGCAGTTCTGCCTCCTGGGCAGGGCAATTGCCGGGCTCAGGCCCTGCCCGTGGCTCTGGTGCCGCTGCCGGGCCCCGGAGCAGAGCCCAGGCCCTGCCCTGAGCCCTCCCTGCAGCCAGGGACACCCAGGGCTGAGGGCCCCTCTCAGCTGGGGCTCCTCTCGAGGCTGAGCAGCCCCGGCTCCCTCAGCCTGTGCTGGGCACGGAGCTGCTCCAGGCCCTTCCTCAGCTGCGCAGCCTCCGCCGGCCCCGCTCCAGGAGCTCCCTGGCCCTGCTGGGCTGAGGAGCCAGAGCTGGGCACGGCACCCCAGAGGTGCCCCCAGAGCTGGGCAGAGGGACAGGGTCACTCCAGAGGTGCCCCAGAGCTGGGCAGAGGGACAGGGTCACTCCAGAGGTGCCCCCAGAGCTGGGCAGAGGGACAGGGTCACCCCAGAGGTGCCCCCAGAGCTGGGCAGAGGGACAGGGTCACTCCAGAGGTGCCTCCAGGGCTGGGCAGAGGGACAGGGTCACTCCAGAGGTGCCCCCAGAGCTGGGCAGAGGGACAGGGTCACTCCAGAGGTGCCCCCAGAGCTGGGCAGAGGGACAGGGTCACTCCAGAGGTGCCTCCAGGGCTGGGCAGAGGGACAGGGTCACCCCAGAGGTGCCCCCAGAGCTGGGCAGAGGGACAGGGTCACCCCAGAGGTGCCTCCAGGGCTGGGCAGAGGGACAGGGTCACTCCAGAGGTGCCTCCAGGGCTGGGCAGAGGGACAGGGTCACTCCAGAGGTGCCCCAGAGCTGGGCAGAGGGACAGGGTCACTCCAGAGGTGCCCCCAGAGCTGGGCAGAGGGACAGGGTCACTCCAGAGGTGCCTCCAGGGCTGGGCAGAGGGACAGGGTCACTCCAGAGGTGCCCCCAGAGCTGGGCAGAGGGACAGGGTCACTCCAGAGGTGCCCCCAGAGCTGGGCAGAGGGACAGGGTCACTCCAGAGGTGCCCCAGAGCTGGGCAGAGGGACAGGGTCACTCCAGAGGTGCCCCCAGAGCTGGGCAGAGGGACAGGGTCACTCCAGAGGTGCCTCCAGGGCTGGGCAGAGGGACAGGGTCACCCCAGAGGTGCCCCCAGAGCTGGGCAGAGGGACAGGGTCACTCCAGAGGTGCCCCAGAGCTGGGCAGAGGGACAGGGTCACTCCAGAGGTGCCCCCAGAGCTGGGCAGAGGGACAGGGTCACTCCAGAGGTGCCTCCAGGGCTGGGCAGAGGGACAGGGTCACTCCAGAGGTGCCCCCAGAGCTGGGCAGAGGGACAGGGTCACTCCAGAGGTGCCCCCAGAGCTGGGCAGAGGGACAGGGTCACTCCAGAGGTGCCCCCAGGGCTGGGCAGAGGGACAGGGTCACTCCAGAGGTGCCCCCAGAGTTGGGCAGAGGGACAGGGTCACTCCAGAGGTGCCCCCAGAGCTGGGCAGAGGGACAGGGTCACTCCAGAGGTGCCCCCAGAGTTGGGCAGAGGGACAGGGTCACTCCAGAGGTGCCCCCAGGGCTGGTTCCTGCTGCCCCCAGGATCCCATTGGCCTTCTTGTCCCCAGGACACTCTGCTGGTCACCACGCCTGAAGGAGCTACACTTGTCACTAGAAGGAGCTTGAGGGATTGTCTCATGTGCAGAGCTCTGTATTTATTGTGAAATTGTAATTTTTCTTGCCAGGCAAAGCTGCAAAAGTTGTCCTAACTTGTGCCTGCCAACAGGTTCACAGAGGCATATAAATAAGAATTTCACAGAATTACAAATATAGCAGGCTTTTCAAACTTCCTCTTAAAAACTTCCAACCCAGACTACTTTTGCTGGAGAGTTATTAAGAGATTCAAACAAGCTCTGGTGGAATTTCAAACAAAGCAAATGGATTATGGTTTGTGACATGGAGCCCTCTTTATTTACACTGCCATTACTCTTTATCTGGGAAAACTCTGCAACAGGCTAATAATAGTACAAGTGTTGAAGTGTTTGTCAGTGTTTTTTAAAGTTTGTTTAAATGTTCATTGAATGTCTGCATGCCCCCTCTCCTTGTTTTTAATTCTGTGTATTAAACTTCAGAGTGCTGCAAGCGATTGTTAAAGTAGGGTTTTGATTTAATTTGAAGATTCATCTTTATAATAAGTAATAAACTAATCCACCCATGCAGATGAGTAAATCTTTGGAAGTTCTTTTTGATTGCCTTGTATGTCAAGAGTAGTGGTATGTGGTAGACAAAATTTGTGCTGGCGTTGTTTTTCTGTATTTTCTTACCAGTTCTCTTCCATGATTCTTTTGGATGGAAGCAATCTTCTGTTGGCAGCAGGGATTTGAAATAACTGGAAGCTTTATGCCTTTAGTGATATCCATGGCTTGCTGCTCCCAAAGCACATAAACTATTCAGTTATTGTTATACCTTAGACCACTTACTGTCATTAAACTCACTCAGCAATTTTTGTTTTCTGATTGAAAAGCTGCCTGTTGAATTGGCTTTATCCCCCTCTCTTTCTCTCTCTCTCTTTTCATAATTAGTCTAAGATTTACTTTATTTCAATTATGAAGCTGTTCTTCTCTCAGCCCTCACGTTTTACCTTTTTCCAGTTCTCTCATCCCGCTGGGGTGGGGTTGAGTGGGTGGCTCATGGTCCTTGGTGGACTGAAATCCATTGGTCAGGCAGAACTCAGTTTTACTCTGTGTGTTTTAGGGTTTTATCCTGGAACAGAGCAAAGAACATTGGAGCTGTAGCTGAGAGATGTTGCTCGTTCTCTATATCAATGTGGATGTTTAGGTGTAGAACAAAGCATAACCTTGGCTTCAAAGGAATCCATGAATCCAAACTGGCTGTTCCTGATGGAGCACAATAAATGGGGAGAAATAGGGGAAGCTGTGCACCTCTAAAGATCCCAAGTTGCCATTCTGGGACTGGAAAATTAAGCCCTGAGTCCTTAGTCTCAAATTAAACATCTGCAAAGCGAAAGCTGAGGTGCAAAATGTCATCCTAAGAACATCCTAAGCATTCAGGTAGCTGAAGGAGGAGACAGGTGGGTCCCAGCCACATTTGTGCATTTATAAATGCTTTTATAAATGAATTTCTAAATGAATTTATAAATGCTTTTCCTTGGACACTGCTGGGTCCATCCATATCCCCCTTCCCTCAGCTCAGGGCTGCAGGAAAATGGGTCAGGTGGGTTAAGTTTGATACTCCACAACCAGGAGTTCTGCACTGAGGTTTGGGCTCCGACTCTACATTTGTCTTTGACTTTGGACAACCTCTGTGCTGTAGGTTCTCCACCTGTTGGGTGTTATTTTTGTCCTTAGGGGGCTGCTTTGTTACCAGTGTTATCAATGGATCCATGGCATTTTTATATAAACATGAAGTATTTAATACAGCCAATTTTTCTGTCACTGCCTTTAATGTAAGTCAATTAACAGAGGTATAATGGATGTTATGGTATCTTTGCTAATCAGTCTCCAATGATTTTTTTTGTTTGGTTGGCTTTTTCTTTGGACAGTCTGGTGGGTTTTGGACAGTGCTGGGTTCTGAGATCAGAGCTCTGGGATGGACATTTAAAATTCCCATTGTGCTTTCAACGTGCCAGATGCATTGGGAAGTCTTTTAAGTGTAGGTGAATCTCCTACCTGTCCATTTGAGTGGTCAGCTTTTCAGCCATAGGTCAAGCACATTCACATGGAAAAGCTGACTCCAAGTTCCTGGGAATATTAACAGAGATTACACTCTTCGAGGTCTGTGATGTAAGATTTCCCTAGAAATCTCAAAATAGTAGTATTCAGAAAACATTTGAGAACTTGTCTTCTGTGACTGAATTTGCCTGATTTTTGTCTTGCAGATTGTGACAGGCCCTTATCCTGATAAACAGGGAGATTTATTCTATTGTATAAATATGTTTCTTTATGCTTGCAGCTGGTGATTTATTCTGGAATGGGATAAAACACTGCTGTCAGAGAAACTGCCTAGTAAAGATAAACCAGTGGAGATAAGAAACAGCTTTCTAGTCCTTCAAAGGGCTCTATTGTGTCATGAGGGCTGAATACACATTAACCATAAGCGGGGGGGTGGAAAAAAAGGAGTGTTGCAGTTTCAAAGCTGCTTGGTTCTGGAATAGGGGAGGAAGCAGCGTGCTGAGGGGCAAAGGCTCTGTGTAACCGTTCAGCTGCACATTCCCAGACATCCAGCGCCTGCTGGAGGCAGAAAAGCCTGCTCATTCACTGTGCTCCACCTCCCAGTGGATTGTAGATGCTGTTTGAACTGGGGTGTTACACCCTCATCTCCCAGTTCCAGCTTTTCCAGGCAGAAATGGGAGGGTGGCATCTGCTTTGCTTTCTGTGCTGTGCACAGTGCAAAAGGAAACTCGTGGAGAGGTTGGTTGGGAGGAAGCTCTGGAGGTCACCTAATCCAGACTCTGTCCCAGTGGGATTCGTGCCCCTCCTGGAGCTGGCCAGCCCTGGCTCTGTTTAGCTTTAGGAAGCTTCCAGGGATGGGAATTCCACCTCCTCTCTGTGTAGGTGACTCTGGTATTGCACCGCTCCCCTGACGTGAAGTTCAGGCACTGAATGAATGAGGTTATGGGGTAAAACCCTAAAAAGGGTTGTGATCATCCTTTAGGGGTCTCACTGGGATGGAAGTGGAGGAAGGAATGAGGTAGGCATTTTTTAACACCATAGAATATTTATTATGGTTGTGTATACATTTAATAAACCTCTCACATTTTAACCAAGGGAACAAGGCTACGAAAGTGTCATTACAGATGCCTTTTAAAAATCCTATTTTACTTATTAAGTTTAAATATGGAAAGATGATTTTAGGTGTGGGAAATCACACTTTCATGCTGAGACCACTCTTTTCACCCATGGTTTAAATCTCTTTGCACAGAGCCAGGGGACACTGTCATCTTGCAAATCATGATGGTCATGGACATGGGATGGAGTCACAGAACAAGCCAGTTTGGGAAAGTTGGACAAAATTTCATTGTCATTAACTTCTTTGGTGTCTTTCAATTCAACCTGAGCTTTCCCACATGGAACACTCAGGGATACAAAGGGAAGAGATTGAATCTCTGGTGAAAAAACCAAATAATGCTCCTTCCAGACCCTCCAACTTTTCTGCAATGAACAGAACATAATCCAAAACCTAAAAGGCCACACCTGTGATTAATGACAACTAAATGAACCAGATTCAATTTTCTAATGCAATCAAAGTCAATATTTCCTAGTGAAAATATTTCCATCTTTCCATCCATGCACGGATGTTGCTATGCTGAGTTTTCTCCAATGGAGATGAGTTTAGTTGTTCTTCAGACTGAGACAAGAGACAAGAAAAATCAGTTTCCAAAACATGGAAGCATTGTGGAAGCTGCTGAAAGGAAGAGACTAAAATAACCTTGTTTTATTTTTAAATCTCTGACTATGCAATTTTTTCTTTTTATCGTTTTTGTAAAGAATGGAAACACCTTGGAGGGGAATTTTTTGGGGGTTTCTTTGGTTTGTTTGTGCTTTCTAGTGTTCAGCCACCATATAAATAGATTATTCTTATTAATCCTCCTGCTAAGGACTCTTGTGCAGGAGGAGATTTGCATCTCTGCTTTTGAGCATCTAAGAGTTGGCTCTGATGGAGATTTCCAGAAATGTTGTGCTGGACTTTGATTGCTGTTTCCCACTGTCTTTCTTTATTTCTGATGCTTGTCGAGTGAATATTGGCTTTACATTGATGCAATTTCCACCATAAATGTTATTTATATTCTTACCTCCACACTGGAGCTGTTAAGGTGAGTAATTGCCCACGAACTTTAAACAACACTGGCTGATTGTCTCAGTGGATGAACATAAACTGGCCGGGAAGAGGAGTCTGTTCTTTTTTAATTCCATCTGTCTGCAGGAGATGGATCTGGTTTTAGCTGGAGCTGAAAGGTGAGCCTCGTTCCACACCAGGGACTGATACATGAATGCTTTTTTAAAACACACAAGTGCTTTTTTAGTGAACCACAGAGCTCTTTTTAGCCATTTAACCATCCATAAACCACATGAAAGTGCTCGTAGGCACTGTCTGGTGCTTACACTTTTAAAATAATAATTTTAGTCTGTTTCTTACTGATACTAGAAAATACTTCACGTCCTGAAAAGCAGCCTGGGGGAATGTGTAATCTTGAGAAACTTCACTTTTCCTTTTCAAAAGCCCTAAGTTTTAGATATTTAGGCAAGTTATTAATGTTTGGTAACTGTGTTTTGCGAAGGAAGAAGAAAGATTTTTATCTTCAAGATAAGGGAAACAATGTTTTGGCTCTCCATGTTGAAGGAAGGTGGTGGAAATGAGAACATTCAATTGGTTTTCACTGGCAGGGGGCCAGTGGCAAGAGGAAAGGTAATTATTTTAGATCCTGAAGAGACTTGGAGGAGCTGAAACTTGAATATGGCCTTGACTGAATTCAGCAAAGAGAAACTGAGTTGTTTTCACAAACATGTTTGAGTTTTTAGGGATGCAAACTTGCTTCTTCCCCCTCCCTGCTTTCCTTCATTACGAAGTTTTTGAAAAACTTTTCATCCTGAAAATTGGCCGATAGTCCTTGCCTTGGGAAGTTCAGCATATCCCAGATATGGATGTGTGCAATATATGAGAGATATCTATAAACAAACACTTCATTTCTGGATGATATATTCAGAATTAGTCGTGTAGGGAATGGCATGGAGCTGACAGGAGAGCTCACTTATTTATGACGTGTTTCAGACTGTCCTGAGATGGTTTTAGTAGGAAGCAACAGTGGCTGATTGCATTTCCTGGGCAGCATTCCATGCAAATCCCGAGTTCTGCTTTCCTTTTCATTTCTCTGTTTGGGATTTTTTCCGCCTGTGATGCTGGGTAATGTTTGTGTGCTTCTCACTCTTCTGAACCCTGGTAGCAACCTGTACAACCCACCCTTACTCTGCCCAGGTGAGACCCCACCTGCAGAGCTGCCCCAGCCCTGGGGCCAGCTCAGGGAGGACGTGGAGCTGCTGGAAAAAGTCCAGAGGAGGCTCCAGGATGAGCAGAGGGATGGAGCAGCTCTGCTGGGAGGAAAGGCTGCGAGAGCTGGGATTGTTCAGCCTGGAGAGGAGAAGCTTTGTGTGATTGAACTGTGGCCTTGCAGAGCCTGAAGGAGCTGCAGGAAAGATGGAGAGAGATGATTTACAAGTGGCAGGACAAGGGGGAAGGGCTTCAAACTGACAGGGAGCAGGTTTAGATGGGATGTTGGGAGGGAAATGTTCCCTGGGAGAGTGGGCAGGCCCTGGCACAGGGTGCCCAGAGCAGCTGTGGCTGCCCCTGGATCCCTGGCAGTGCCCAAGGCCAGGCTGGACATTGGGGCTGGGAGCAGCCTGGGATAGAGGAAGGTGTCCCTGCCATGGCAGGGGTGGAATGGGATGAGCTCTGGTGTCCCTTCCTAACCAAACCAGTCAGTATCTTGCAAAACAAGTTTTCTCTGAAGTTAGAAGATGCTGCAGAAAGAAACTGCTGTGGGAATGTGGCACACATCAGATATCTTAATGAGCTTCAAAGGCACTAATTGCTATCCAGATCTACATTGTTGTCTGAGAGGCAAATCAGTTTAAAGTAGCAAATGCACTGAAATTGCCTCACTTACAAGAAGTGGAGCCTTAGCTGGTTCTAATTTGTCTGAAAAGTGGATAGAATATTATTCTAAAAATATTATTGTGAGTCTGAGTGCAGTTTCCTTTGCTGGTGGATGAGTGGTGTTGTGGCAGGTTCGTAGTGCTGGGAATTTTTTTTTCTTATTAGACATCTATGTTCCATAAACCAAGTCTTTAAGATGTGATCAGCTAAAATCAGGCTGCCTTTCTTATAAATGACTCCACGTGCTTCCAGTTCTTATATCTGACAGAGGAAAGAGCAGGAGATCCTTGTCCTTGTAACACAGAATATATTGGATTTGTTTGCAAATTGGTGGGTGTTTTAATATTTGTAAAATGTAACTTGATTCAATCTAATACCTGTGAAAATACTCAAACTTAACTGGAATTACCAGAACAACTTAAAATTTTATTTTATTTTATACTGGATTTGGTTCCAAAAACTGGCAGATATTTTCAGTGAGAAAGTGAAATCTGTCCACACTAAGAATTAAGGTTAAAGCCAAGATGCCTTCCTAACCAAGCCAACAATTTCTGTGAGGAAAATTATTTTATACAATCTCTGAATATGATCACTTGTGGAGAAAGGTGCTGTAGCTGCGCCAGGGTTGATGAAATGGAAGCACCCTGGGTCATGTCAGATCTCTGCAGTGTCATAAATGCAGGGTCTAAACCTTGAACTACTTAAACTGGGATTATTTCCTCCCTTTAAAATCCTTTTTGTCCCCTAATTATTGCTTGGCTCTGAAGAAGCAATAGGAGGAAATCTGGCAGTCAGAACAAAATACTTATCTTTTAATTTTCCATTATGCTCTTTGTGACAGAGGAATAAATGTATTTGTGCCATTTAAGAGGCAGCTACAGGTGGCACTCAGGGACATCATTTAGTGGTGGACTTGACCATTTTGGGTGTGATTGATGATCTTAGAGGCCTTTCCCAGCCTAAATGATTCTCTGATCACGCACTCGAGTCTGCTTTGAGGGCAGAGGAAAATCAACCAAGGGGTGCTCCTCTGGATGTGGAGTTTGGAATGTTTCATTAATGCTTCTTGAGGATGGGGATGGCACAAAAAGCATCTGAGGAACCTCAGTGTGGGTTGGCAGAAGCTGTGTCAGCCCTTTGGGGCATGTGGAGTTGGCAAATACTTTTATTTGCAGCTTACATATCCTTTCCAGAAAATGTTTTATGGAATACTGAAGGAAAAGCTGATAAAATTCCAAATCCCTTTTCAGCAGGATTAAACTTCAAAGGAAGGCATGGGTTTCAGCTGTTCTCACAATTAAGGTTATGTTGGAGCTTTTGAGGGGAGAGATTGTTTCCCCCTTTGTTTTTGCAGCAGTCTTAGAAGGAATCTGAGTCACTTTCAGGCTTGGTTTTGGCAGCATTTTGCATATTTCTTTTGCAAGCATTGGCTTTGGGAGCTGTCTCTTCCCATCAATGGAATTCTCCTCGTGGCTGCTCCTCACAAGCTTTTCAGGGCTGAAAGCTGATAAATGCTGAAACACTTCAAGGAGGTTTGAATCCAAATTATTTGGTTTAGTTGTGTTCCATATGACCAAAGATGGCACTAAAAATCTGGTGGCAGGTTTCATTTAACATCCCTGCTGGTTCTTACAGAGCTTCTTGACATGTAGGAATGTAGAAAATGCAGAAAATGGGTAGAAAATTTCTCACAGATCCTTGTGATACAGTCACATAAATTCACTTTTCTAGGTGATTCAGGGCTCTTTCCAGTAAAATACGTATGTTAACTTCAGGATAATATAAGAATATAGAATAATATAAGGTAGCATCCTCATGTCTTGACTAATCTGGGAATTGTTCTCCTCATGAATCAGAGTGATTTTCTTTTTCTGTGCTGTGAGGAAGAGCAATCAGGCCACCCAGGAGAATCTGTGGTAAACAAAGTGAATTGTACTCGTGAGGGGAAAAAAAGGTGCGCTGACAACTGCCTTGTATTCTCAAAAAACCCAATGAATAGCACCAGAAACTGTTGTGGTGTTTTGGTGCTGTGTTGTGTGGTGTTTGTGGAATTCATTGCACTGCCCTGGATCTAAGAGTCCACTTAGAAGCCATGCTGCCCTGGGTATAAAACCTGTGTAAAAAATAAATATTTATGAGTGATAAAAAGGGTCCTTAATAATTGCAAGATGGATTCAAGGAGACAGGCTTTCAGTGGAAGATTAAGTGCCTTTTCAGGCACTTTATCCATTTATTTTCATCTTCTACTGCATGTATTGTTTATTATTTTGCTTCCAAAATAGTTGGTCTCATCTGTGCACTTTTTCTTGCAGCTCTGGGGTGGAACTGGGAGGGGGTTCAAGGTGCAAACTTTTCTAGAGCAGCTTTAGCTGAGCTCAGAAAGGGATTGCTGGAACTCAAAATTCCTTTCCTCTCCTTTCTTTACACATCTCTGTGTATTTCTCTGAAGTTATTTTGCTATCTCTCTGTTCATACAAGTAACATTAATGTTATTGTCCTCACAGAAATTTGTTTTGAGGCAAAGTTTGGCAGAATTTTAATAATAGAAAGCATTCTGAAAATAGACTGCTCTGAAGTAGTCTGAAGTTAACAAACCTAAGCTTAGCCTAGGAACAAGTTTATTATATATATTTGTAATATATATAATATTTACTGTATTTATTATATTCAGTTATGGTAAACTGAAACAAAGTAGAAAATGATTCCAGGGGAAGAAAGCTGCTAAATAAACTTTGTCCATTGCTCACAGGCATGCACTTGAACATTTAATGTACACCATGGGGTATGGGGAGCAAAATATAATATTCTTCAGCTCTTCTGCCTCCATGTGAAGCCTGATCCCACCGTTTTCTGCCTGCAGCACCAGTTTTGTGTACGAGTTTTGTGCCGTAAAGGGGTGTTTGAATTGAAGGGGTAATACAATGTTAGCACCCCTGTAAAAGAGAGAAACAAAGGCCTTTTGTTTATGCCCAAACAGTCTCACTGTGGACTCCACTCCAGAGCAGGAACCTTTGTGCTGTTGCAGGTGAGCCGAGAGCTGCAGCGGCTGGAGTGACACTGGAAATTTATATCCAATTATTTTGTGCCCTGAGAGTTTAGGAAGTGCTCAGTAATGGTGATATGTCCCCAAAGTGCTTTTCTCCACATAAAATCATAAAAAATTAGAAGAGACTTCAAGGTCAGCGAGTCCAAACTGTGCCCAGTCCTCACCCTGTCCCCAGCCCAGAGCCCTGAGTGCCACCTCCAGGAATTCCTTGGGCACCTCCAGGGGTGGGCACTCCAAACCTCCCTGGGCAGTTCCAAGGCCTGGGCACCCTTTCCATGGGGAAATTCCTGCTGCTGTCCACCCTGAGCCTCCCCTGGCCCAGCCTGAGGCCGTTCCCTCTCCTCCTGTCCCTGTTCCCTGGCAGCAGAGCCCGACCCCCCCGGCTGCCCCCTCCTGTCAGGGACTTGTGCAGAGCCACAAGGTCCCCCCGGAGCCTCCTTTGCTCCAGCCTGAGCCCCTTTCCAGCTCCCTCAGCCCCTCCTGGGACTTGTGTCATCATTCCACTTTGTAGCCATTGCTCTAAATCGAGAATATTTACAAACTAAGGATTTTTTTTTATAAACGTTGTACTTTCTTTCCCCCAGTAAATGAGCAGGGATAAATCCCCTCACTTTTCCAGCCACAGAGCTTTAGGATCCCAAATTAGCGCAGCTGTTTCCTTCCTGAGAGCCCTCCAGTCCCCTGTTCTTCCTGGGGATCAGAACAGGAGCAGAAAACAAGCAAACCCTGAGCCTGCCCCCAGGGAAATCATCGTGGTCCTTTGATAAGGAGTGATCTCTTCATTCCAGTGGGTCACACAGTGCAGCTCACAGGAAAGGTGGCAATATACTTCTCTGCATAAGTTTAGCTAGCTCATTATAGAATCCTCTAATTTATCTAGAAGCACACTGGAAGTGGCTTTGAACAACAGTCACTGATTCCATCAGGCCTTTCTGAAGTACAGTTACAGAGCAGAAGCTGCCCCACAGGATGCTGCTCTCCTTTCTGCTTTAAAACCTTGTTATTTCCTGGGTAATACAGGCACCACCAGCAAATACTGAGAATTTTTAATTTTAGCCAAGGATACTTCAGGCGAATCTCATACAATAGAACTAAGTCAGGTATATAATTTCCTTTTTGGCTGTTTTCTTGGAAATGAGGAAACATCTTTGATTTACAGGAGGAGGATTTTTTTCTTTTTCCATGGTGGAATTCTTTGGTAATGCTCTGTCCAGATGGAGGTGATGCAAAATTTACAGAAGCAAATTACTCATTGGAAAGATTTCCATAATAAATATATAGAACATTTCTGTGCACACTGATAGGTTTGAATGTACACCATGGAAATAATCAGAAAAAACTTAAATAAAGTCATAATCCTGGTCAGAACTGCATGGAAGCAGTTTCCACTTTTAATGGGAGCCATGCCCAGTGTAACACAAACCCTGTCCCAGGGTTACCTCAGGATTGCTGCAGATCCAGAATTGATGACCATGGCTTACCTGAAGTCCTGTTTGTGTCCTTAAAATTGGTCATTCTTGGCTACTTTTGAATGCAAAGAAGGAACTTTCTGCTTTGGTTTTTTTTTTTTTCATGAACCTAATTTCTTTCTCTCTCCATTTGTTTTGTCATAAAGATGATGAAGACATCAGAGGAAGGAAGAATTCTGGGAAAACAGAGGGAATGGAAAGAAAGAAAACTACAGGAAGAACCTAGAAATAGAATAATTATAATTATTATTATTAGTCTGTATAACAACCAGCTTCAATGAGGAGACAAATCCAAAAGGAAGAGTGGCTGAAGACTTTGTTTCAAGTTTAGAAAAAGAAGCAGCCCAGGTCTGTTTGGTTTTTAAAGCAAATAAACCAAAGTGTTGGTAGTAGAAGGGAATAATGGGCCGTCAGCAATATCAACAAACCCAGGAGTGTTGTTTGCCACTGCTGCTTCGAGTCAAACAAAGAATATCTCTGAAACCTGCAGAACTGGAAGGCATTTAATGCTGTAACCTCAAAGTGTGCTTGGTCTTGGGCAAGGCTGCAGTTAGGAACACGTGTGTGAATGACTGTCCCTGTTTTTGGGAGCTCTGTTTGGTGCAGACTGGCATCAGTGAAGGGCCAGCCCATGTGCACAGAGTTGCATTTGCCCTGAATTCTTTTTTCCCCACAGAATTTGTTCCTCCAATAAGCTGGTGATGAAAACCTGAGTATAGGAAGTGTCTGGGTTGGAGCAGCAAGCAGGTATGGGCAAGCCAGTGAAGGCAGGTCTGGCATGGTGTCCAGAGACTGCACGGATTTCATCCTGGAAATGACAGGTGTTCACAGGTTTTAGCCCATTCCCTCCAAGTTTGCCCAGAAATTCAGCCCTGGAGGAAAACTTTTGAAGAAATAACTTTAAAGGCTTCCCTGCTAATGTTCACAAGAAAGGAAGACAGACAAAAGCACAAAAGCATGTGCAGGGCTTCTCTTAAATGAAAACCTGGCTGATATTTAACTTTTTACACCAAGGAGTATTTTCTCAGTGATGTTTCATTGAAAAGAAAAGGAAAAAAGATACAGAAGTACCTTCTAAACACTCACTTTCCCCTCTGTCCCTGTTGATCTACCATTTAGCACAGAGTCTCTGAAAGTTTCACCTCTCACTGCCTCTTCAAAGAGCTGCCAGTCCTGTGAGGGAGCATCCTGCTGTCCCCTGGCAGTGGGACAATTTATAGGGGTGAAGAGAAGAAGGAGGAAATTGAACTCCAGGCACTGCCTTTTGGATCAGTGAGTGTCAGGAAAGGCCCACGAGGAGCCTGGGATGTTAATAAAAGCTCATCCCCTTGGCACTGAGGGAGCATCAGTCTCTTGGTGTGTGTCAGGGCCACGCTGTCCCTTGGATCCTCCTCGCAGCTGTGTCCTCACAGGCAGGGCATGAACTGCCCAGAAAAAGAGGTCTGGGCTCCTCTGGGGTTGATTTTCAGCTGACTTGGATTCCAAACCAGAACCACTGGGGATACCCACAGGAAGAGGGGATGGAGGGTAGTTGGATTATCTGTGCTTTATTACATTGCATTTCTGTGCAACCTTTGCCAGTGAGGGGTTAAAAAAGCTTTAAGGAGTCCCAGCTGGGATTTAATGGTAGGATTGAATTGTGGGGAGAAGTGCTGCATGCAGAGGTGAAGGAGCCTTGGCACAGTGACCTTTGGGAAAGCCTTCAGGACAATGGCCCTGGAACAACAAAGGAATTCTAGGGAGAGGGAAGTGGACACCTGTAGAGAGGGGAGGTAAGGAAAAGCAACAGAGTCAAGAAAACTGGCATTATTGGCTTTTCACTTTGCTGCTGAGATGGGAGACTGGGAATGTTCATCTTTCAGTGCTTTTGTCACCTCCAGCTCTAATCAGTAATTCGATATCTACAAAATGTCCCTGGAAAGATCCATGAGGAAGCTTGAACTGGATGTGTCTGTCCAAATGATCAGCTGACAGTGCAAACAATGTTCTCATCGATTTTTACAGGCTCCCAGAGAAGCTGTGTGTGCAGAAAGTGTCCTGGTGGCAGATCTACATCAGCCAGTCACGGTGTTTGCAGATAAAAAGTGAAATGCTTGATGCTTGTGCTGATTGCAGGCAGCACAAGAGAAGAGAACAGAATGCTGAATTTATGGGGAAGTTGCAAAGGATGGGATTTGACCTCACACTTTACAAGTTCGAGCCTCATAATGAGGTTTCTAGAGGAAATCCTGACTTTGTAAATCCAGGCAGAAGCACTGCAGGCAGGGAGAAGGGTTCTCTCTTTCACCATATCCCGTCTGTTTCAAAGCAGAGTCATGCTGGAGATAAATCTGCACGTGCAGGAGTATTTAAAGGTGAAAATACACGTGTCAAAAATAAGTGTGTGAGGAAAAAGATGGGGCTTTAAAAATCCTTCAGGATTTAGATGAGGAATTACATCTTTGTTCCTTATTGTTGGGGAGTTAAAGGGAATAAAAACCATAAATACATGGATACGATTTCACCTTGCTGTGTTTGCTTCCCCACCTCCTTTGCCTCCTAAGCTGCTGCAGAATGGGCGTTTTCCTGGTGTCCCTTGCTGGGGGACAGAGCTCCCCTGGTGCTGGGCTACAAATAGGAAATCTGAACAGCCCCTGCTGGACCAAGAGCAAGGGAAATAGAAGTAATAAAATTTATCACCTCTGACACTCCTTGCAGCACGTGGAACGACAAATGCAGGTCCTGCTGCTGTGGGGTTTTTTTGCGTGGATGCTTCATCTGGGAGTGTTTACAGTTAAAAATAATCTGTTCATGGTGATACTCAGCAGCAATAATAATGGAAGGATCTGGAAAATCACTAAGAACTGGATCTAAGTGCTAAAAGTGAAGAGTTCTAGTTACCTTCTGGTTTTTCCCAGGAAACGTTCTGGGGGAAAATAGAATTGAGATCACGACCTTTGCTTTATGCAGCTACTTAATTTCTTTTTCTTGTTTGACTGCATCTTCCTGTGTCCGTGGTTACTGACAATGAACCTCTGTTGTTCTGAGGAAGCACCAGCACACTTCTGAAGGATTTCTTGAAGTGCTCAAAAAAACCCTCTTCTTCAGATGGTTTTAAATATCATGTTTTATTTCAAATAATAGTAAGACATTGTGAAATAATAATTCAGAATTAATTCCAACAGCTCTGGGAGGAAAGCTTTTCCAGACTTTGAAAGACAATTGAGAAATTGATAAGAAATTGTTTTGAAATCTCTGCTGGTTTCAGAACTGCTCTGGCTACTGCCTGTTCCTGCAGACAGCAGGGCTGTGAATTGTAAGTTGCTTCACCTCTTGCTGGACTGACACATAAATTTCTGCTGTAAACTCCTCCCAGCCTCTGAAAAAAGACAGGTAAATAATCCCAGAGGAAGGTTTTGTAGGTGAAAGTCTTAAGCAATTTTGAAAATCCTGTCAATTCAGTATTTCCTGAGACCTGGAGTGTTTCCCTTCCAGCAGCTCAGTCCATTGCTATCTGCTCTTTGTCGTGGGTGGTGTGAGGAAGTTCTGCCTCCCTGCACCCAGATTCTGCAGCTGCTTCCTCACGAAACAATCCATTTCTTCTCTCTTTCTATTTCTGAGACACACAAATGCTTTTATTTTTCTCCTCTGGACTGTCCAACTGACTTGAATCTTTCCAGGACTATTTAAGACAAACACAGGCTCCTGCCACTTACAGAAAACCAGGGCCATTTGAATTGCCTGAAATCCTCTAAGTTTTTCCAGGAATTTGGCTTGTTGGAGAAAAAATAAGGACATTTATTATCTGTATGCATATTACACATAATTGTAAAAATTGTAAGAATAAAAGGAACTGGGGTTTTTTGTTGGTTTTTTTGGGGGAGGCTTTTTTTTCCTTCTCTTCTCCTCTTCTCTTCTCTTCTCTTCTTTTCTTTTCTCTTCTCTTCTTTCTCTTCTCTTCTCTTCTCTTCTCTTCTCTTCTCTTCTCTTCTCTTCTCTTCTCTTCTCTTCTCTTCTCTTCTCTTCTCTTCTCTTCTCTTCTCTCTCATGCTCTGCCCAGCTCTTTAATACCCTCTTGTGAAAGATCAAGCAGAAGATATGATTCTTCTATCTACTTTAGAAAAGAAATTAATTTTCCTTTAATAGCAATAAAATGTTACTATTTAAAATCCCATTTTCCCATCCCCAAACCCCATGTTTCCAACCCTGAGGCGTTGTTTGAAAGGTGCATTGATAATTACCCTGCCACCTAACTTCCTGTGTTGCTTCTAATGATTCTGCCATAAACATTTAGCTGGACATTTATTCCCTAATCTTTCAGCTTCCTTCTCGTATGCCAGAAGCCTGGACAGGGCCTCCCAAATTCCCTGGTTTCTTTCTGACAGCTTCTGATTTGCCTCTTGGTTTTACACAAAGGTTGTGCAGCTCACTAATCTCCCCAAATGTGATTCATTAAGGGTAATACGATATTAAATCACTCTGACAAAGAAGTCATTTCCTTTTCCTTCTGACAGGATGCAAAAAGCCCTCTGGTTTGGATTTCTCCCTGGACTGCCCAGGATTTTTCAGTGGTTTGGCACCCACAGCTCTGCTGGAGGAGGGGCACTCCCAGCCTTGAGTTCCCAGAGGGAGTGGGAAAGGTAAATATTGTACATTTACATAATAATGAAGGGTGAAGGGGATCGTGCCTGGCCATTTTTTGGTCCGATCCCTTACTCCAGATGGAAAATTTGGATCTGATCTTCAAGCTGGATTGGATTCTTAACCGGTGAGATTTGGGTGTCTCAAATGACGCAATTCCACTGCATCTCTGGCACTGTTTGAACGCTCCCAGTGGGAAGAATATTATTTCTCATGTGCAGTTGAAATTTCCTTGCCTGCACCCTGTTCTTGTTGCCTCTTACCCTTTTTGGAAAGGTCCCTGAGATGGGTCTGACCCTTATTTTATCTTTAACGTGTTCTTCAGTCCCCTAATAAATATTGCAGGAATAGGAAGTGGCCATTGAAGCCGTAAGATTTTTGGCTGTTTGTTTTTAATTTTTAGGAAAGCTCTACATGCATCGTGCATCCGAGCACGGTGGGGGCTTTGCCTGGTTATTTTAGTTCACACACACAAAAAAAGGAGTTGTTACAAATGGAACTGGGATTCCACCTGTAGCAGAAAATTAATTGCAGAAATTAATATATTTGCAGATATCAATATATTTGCTGAATGAAGTTGCAGCTTTTAAATCCTTTGACCTGAATGAAATAAACAGACATTATTAAACTTTCACTGAGAAGCATTGGAGGATAAATGAGTGGGGCAGGATTTAGAGTAAACTATGTTTGTTTTCTTAACGTTCCAGTGTTCCTGACTTCATTAGAACGAGCAATTTCCACAAGACTTGGTTCCCTGGATTTTTGTGCTTATGGGACTGGTGTGTGTTTTCTGAACTAAAACGAAAGAGCAGCCTCTGCTGGCAAAAACCCCAGATCAAAGCAACAAAAACGAATAAAAACCTACCCAACCTTCTAGAAAAAGGTACTTTTAAGCTGCCTACACCAGCCTGTGTGCCTGAGATGGTGAATAAAACAAATGAAATGTGCAATTCACTGCGTGATTTGGCCTTGGCTCTTAGGTCACCTAAATAAAGCTGCCCTACAGCCTCCCAAATTTCTGAGCAGCCTTTTCCAAAGCTGGACCCATGCCATGCACATCCTGCGCCCTGTTCAGCATCAGAGGAACCGAGGAACTCAGGGAAACTCGTGGAGACCTCAAGATTTTGAGGCTGCAGTAAAAGAAATGGAGATTTTTAGCAGCACTCAGTAAGGTGCAGTTCAACTGTTTCCCTTTCCTCCCTCCCTCCCTCCGTCAAGGAAAGTTATATTCTGTATTTTTTGTGTGTGTCTGTGTTAAATCTTCTGCTTACTCGAGGTTCTGCACCGTGTGAGAGCTTTACCAGCTCTGCCAGCACTGGGCTGAGGAAAAACTTTCCATTTTAAGGTGTAAACTCACTTTTCACTGTGTTTGGTCCTTGAGTGTGTACTTTAAATCTTGTTATCCGGAGGAAGTCTTCATGTATTTTGATAAATTGCTGGCAAGCAAGGGTTCCATGCTGTGCCTGAAGCCTGCTGATAATCCCGAATTTGTGCTACAGCTGGAATCCCAGTTCCATTTGTAACAACTCCTTTTTTGTGTGTGTGTGAACTAAAATAACCAGGCAAAGCCCCCACCGTGCTCGGATGCACGATGCATGTAGAGCTTTCCTAAAAATTAAAAACAAACAGCCAAAAATCTTATGGCTTCAGCTGGCCACTTCCTGTCCTTTCTCTTGGCTAAAAGATTCCTTCTGAGGAAAGCCAACCACCTCTTCTTTCAGCAGCAAGATGCCCAAAGAAGGAATTTCATTCTTATCCTACTTAAAAAAACCTATCAGCCCTGCATCTGCAGCTGCTCAGATGGGAATAACGAATGGGAATTTGGAATATGGGAATAATGGATTATATGGGAAAAGTGAATTATATGGGAATAATGAATAACATTACTGAATACGTAGTGAACAATTTTAAGGATTCCAAGCCACATTCAGGCTGTTAGGCAAGGAAAGATGAGGTGCAGCTTAAATTATTGGGCTGAAACAGTGGGTTTTGCTGCCTCTGAAGCTGTTCTGTAAAAATCCAAGCCAAAATGAGAGATTTGATGCCTTTCCAGCCAAGCTGGGAACTCAGAACGTGTCTGAGAATGTTCCTGAGCACGACGCAGTGGTCGGGGCCCTGTTGTGAGATTTAGATGCAAATTCAGTCCCTGTGAGCTTTTCTTAACAATGATAATGAGCATAATTAGAGGATCCTGCTAAAAGGTTAACAACTTGCAGAACTTCTGGGAATTTTAAAGCATATGGATTTTTTTTTTCTCCCCCAGTTTCTAATTAAAAGTCTCATCTCCAGAATTTTTTCCCTGAAAATGTCCCACCAGGACACAACTCTCTATGCTAAAGAGAATGTATCTCCTTGCTTAGCTTTTTTCCCCTATTTTTTTTTTTTTTCCTTTAAAGGAGATGTTTAATTTAGAGCAGCCCTTTAATTAGTGGCTGGTTAAATGTCCCAAGGGAAGGCTTTCTGCAGGGGGAAAAGCTGAGCTAGGCTTGCTGCTGACCACAGTAAAGTGCAGGGTGGGTTGGGAAGGAGCTGGATCCTAGAACCTGATGGAATCTGATGGAATCTGATGGAATCTGATAGAATCTGGTGGAATCTGATGCAGAAGAAAGAAATGAAGTGTTCAGTTTGTGTTTCCAGCCTCGAGTGGGAGCTGGGACAGACTCTGAGCTACCTCAAGTATCAGGGCTGGTACAAGAAAAGTCCCAGCTGAGCTTGAACACCAAGGAAAATTTAAAAAGTGCTTTTCAACTCTCAGCATTTGCTCTGATGAGCTTCTAGCAAGGAGCTTTTATACCTGCACAATCCTTCTGCTGTCTGATGTGAAATTAGAGCTGAATGTGGCAGCAGGAAATAAAATTAACTGCTTGATTTGCCTGTGCCTTTTTGAGACCAGGTGGTGCCAGAAAGAGAGAGAGGATTTGTTAGTTGGCAGTGCCAGCACTGTTCTTCCTGCCACTGGATGGCAGTGTTTGACTGAAAAAATTAAGTATTTATGAGGAAATGAAACTGATTCCCCCTTTTCTTGACACGTCTTCCTCTGGGTTTACGGCTCTCTGAAATCTGGAGAGGAGGGAAATATTATATTGCATTAAACTGCAACTCAATTTCTTTGCTCTGCCTGTTATCATCCCCACAGTGCTTAGAAACCCCCTGGGCTCTGAACCTCCGTGGGTTGGATGTTGGAGGAAATGTTGGATGCTGCAGAAAATTCCCATTTTACATCAGGGCTGGTTGCAGACAGCTCTCTGTGAGCTCAGCACCGTGGCAAGCACAAACCTCAGTGCCCCCTTTGCCATCCTGCCTCTTGCTCTGAGAAGCAGGTTGATAATTAGGGCATATTAATTTTGCCACAATGAATATTTATGCCTCAAATTGCACAGGTGCTTTAAATCCTGAAACACTCTGGTGTGTCAGGTGAGGTTACAAGTGGTGTTTGTCAGACAGGATTAATTTGAGGGAAATGAATATAGGTTAATAGAGCTGTTTATTCCTGCTTAAATGTTGAATGTATAATTTATGGTAGAAGTTAGAACGTATTTAATTTGATTGGGTGGGTCAAAGGGAATATTTAACTTAGCACTGTATCTTCAAGAGGGAATAATGTAAGAGTTAGGTGAAAAACACCCAGAGGTCTCCTCTCTTGAAAGGCTTCTTCCACAAATTTGTTGGAGTTTTTTATGTTGTTTGATTTTTTAAACTGAATCTCTTCAGAGGAGTTCCACAGCTCTGTTACATTTTGTGCAAACACCTCGTTTCCTGGAGGTTTTGGACTTATTTTGTTGTACAAAAAGCATGTCAGAACCTTAGCAAAACCTCGTTCTTCGTAGCTCTGCTCTGCCACCAGCCAGCATTTGTGTGGATTATTCAGCTTTGGGCCAAGCCAGCAGTTGCTTGGGGGCTCATTTTGTTTGATTTATTTGCAAATGGTCAACGAGGAAGAAAAAAGTGGGTTGCAGTGGAGACAGAATGAAATTCTGTGATTGTGTCTGGACCAGGGCTTGTTTGCAGGATAAACTTGAGCAGTCTGGACATGAGGGAAGAGATGGGTGTGAGGAGGGCAGGTGCCCACCTGGCTGAGTAGACTTAGACTTAATTCACAGTTACTTCAACAGGCCATTTCTGATGAAAGGATCCTTTTTTACCATGGCTCTGAGTAAAACCTGCTAATTCAAACCAGTAACTTGATATATTTGGGTTATTTCCAGGGATGAGATGGGAGCCCTCCAGTCTGGCTCCCAAAGATGGAATTCCTGGTTGGAATCCTGCCCTGGGCAGCCCCACTCTGGTGTGCAGGAGCAGGCAGGGGCAGGACCTGGCCTGGCATCCCAGGACACTGAGAGAGGCACAGCAGCTTCCAGTCATGGAGCTGGTGCTGCTTCCAGGGAAAGCACGCTCCCGTTGAGGGAAACACATCATTTTTGTCTACACATAACAATTTGCACTCTTCTCACAGAGAATAATACCTGATGAACTCATAGCTCCTTGAGAACTCTGCCTTCATGCCAGGGCCTTTTCCTTGCAATAATTAAATATAGAAGTTGCAGGGAGGTTTGGATGCATAAATCATCTTTAAACTGCACCAGGGCTGGACATGATCCACTGTAAATGTGTCTTCTTCCATTTGCCTCTCCAGCTGTTGCACAGCTCCTGACACACGGAGCAGGGAACTGGAAATAAAACAAGAGCAAGTGTTAAAATTTTTATTTGCTATCAGCTATGGCAGCATGGAAACATTTGTGTTTGAAACCAGAGGTGTTGGGAGCACCAAAAGGACAGAAAAAGCTGGCAAAGCATGAAGGATAATGACACAATTTGTGGTTTGTGTTTGATTTAAGAAGTGTTTAAGTGATTGACAGATATTATTCTCAAAAACTTCCTCACATTAATCCACACACACCTGGGTCCTTTGCACTTGGTAAAACATCATGGATTTATGGGGCTCTCCTTGTTTATTTGGGGGGAGATCAGCTCCCTTTGCATTTCCATTTCAAGTTTCCTTGGGTTCACACTGCAAAGAGAAAGCTCTGAAGGTGTTTCAAGAGGATGCTCCAAGGCTCCTGTAATTGTGGAGCAAGGAAGAGAAGATCCTTCTGCAGTTCTAAGTAGTTTCTAATGGAGATAAGAGGAATGTTATCCCTTTGGATTCACTCTGATGTGCTTCTTTTTGTGCCTGTCCAGATCAAAGTGTTCACAGGGTTTTGTTCTGCTTTGATGCTGCTCCAGTGCTGTGAAGTGCCATCTTCAAGGTCAGGTTGCCACAGCCTGCTTGGGTCCCCTCCTTGGGGTACATGTAGCACAAAACCACTTTCTTTCCCTTTTTTCTTGGTTCTGTATCTAAGCTCTAATTGGATTTTGGCTACAGGTTTGGGAAGCATGAGGTGTGGGAAGAGAACATTAGCAAATATGTTTGATATGGAGAAATGGAAGGAGCGGGATCCCACAACCTTCCCCACACTGAGCTGCTGGTCGTGATAATTCCATTTTCCTATTAATATCTATTTATTCTGTGATGATTTTGATAAGCTTTTCTGCCAGCTGCATCTTTTGCCAGAGGATTTGCCTCCTCCCTTCCCATCTTGAGCTTTCCAGTATCCTGACCTGGGGGGGGGATGCTGTTTTGGGGGTGATGAGGGTACCAGGCTTCACTCTCAGCCAGAAAGGGAAGCTCTGCCCCATCCATCCCATGCTCAGCAGTGATGGGTTTCCTGCTCCAGATCAATAAAACAAGTGGAGGTCACTTTCCCAAAACTTTCTGAAGGCCATTTATCATTAAAAACATTGCAGGTGTACCATGGGTTTGGTCCAACTTCCACTTCCCGACTTGGATTAATTAAAAAGACTTGGTGATTAGGGGAAAATTGATGCTTCCCTTTGGTTGTGGGGTTTGGTGGGGGTTTTTTTTGTTTTTAATTGGGTTGTTTTAATTGAGGGGTTGTTTTGGTAAGGGACAGAATTTATTTGTCTGAACTCTGCCCCCAAAGAGAGAAAAAAACGGAGTAATTTTTAAAGCCTAAGGAAAAGCACAATTTGCTTCATTTTGGTCAAGAAGAACAGACTGAAGAGCTCCCTAAAGAGCTGACTGAATCCTTAGAATGGCACCATTTAACTGAGACACTTCTGTAGGTGTTGTCACTCGCCATTCCCACAGGATTTCCATCACAGCTGCATCCCGAGGAGTTACTAACATTCAAAATAATCTGGAGCTGGTGATCTGTAAATACCAAATGCAGGCTCTGTGACAGGGCACGTGGAAAAACGTGATGGGAGGGTTCTGAGAGGATCTGAACTTTCCATGACCTGTGACCTGTTGATCACCAGCTTGGCTAAGTCTGGTTCTGCTCCCGATTGGTGGCGTGGGAGCAGAATTTTCTTTTATATGTCAAATAAGAAACCTGGACTAATAGTTGGAATCCTGGTGCGAAAGCAAGAGTCTACTGCAAAACCACTCAGCGTTAAGTGTGCTATGAACACAGTAAAAGTTCTTTGACAGGTGAAATTACAGCAGTGTAAAAAAAGTTTTGCCACCCTCAAAATAAATTCTTTACCTGTAAAAGTGGTTGTAACTTATCCCATTTTGGTTGTTCATGATCACATATAATTTGTTATGTTGTTCATACCGCACCGAGTGTTTATTTCTGATATCGATTATTGTTGTATACTCGTTCTACTCATTCTGGGGAGATGGGAGAACTCATCTTGGGAAGAGCTAAATGGAGTAAAAATTCCCCAGAGCAGCCCAGGCATTGTGTGTGATAATGAGGCTGCCACAGAGGAGTGCAGGCAGTGTAATTTCTCTATCAATCACTGTCATCTCTGAGCGTGTGGGGCTGGTGGCAGCTGCAGGAACAGCTGTACCCCGGGTCCATTGTCCTTGTGACCACCCCGTGTATTTCGGCAGCCTATTCATGGCACTCTCAGGGCTTGAAAACTGGGTGGCAGGAATAAAAATCTGAATGTTCTAAATGCCACTGGCTCATTAGGCAGCGCTTCCCACAATAACATCTAATTTTTGAGAGTTCGCTTGGCAAAAGAAAAGACGTTTGCAATGGGACAAGTGTTTCACAGCTTTACAAATGCGAGCAGCGTTTTCCCAGCGAGCACAAAGGGGGGAGAAAACACTCCCCAGATGGATCTAATTGCTCCTTCCACTCCCCGTGCTTGATTTCTTCCCAATGCCCGAGGGAAGACTTGGCCTCTGTGGCACAGACAGTATTGCCTGGCGTGGAGATCCAGGTTCAGGTGGACCAGGAGATTCCTCAGGAAGATGGGGAAGATGGAGGATATGGAGAATTTCCTGTCATGTACCTGATCCCTCACAGCGTGAAATGACCCACAAGATCTCGGTTGTATTTGTTATCCTGCACTCCTGGAATTTTGGGATTTAAGCTCCACGTTCCCCCTAGCTGAATTTTTCTGTTTGCTGATTCCTTAACAGTTTTGTGCCTTGCAGATGTTGAAGTTTTCAGAAAAAGAGTTGGACTCTTCCAAGGCACATGGGAACCGGGCTAATGGCTGTGTTGCAGATGGGATTTTTATTTAATTAGAAGAGGAAAAGAAGGTGTTGGAGACCTTTGAAAATAAAGAACTTTTGAAGGGAAAGGAAGAATGATTTTAGCTCCTGGGTTAGGAGATGTTCCAATATAAATTTTGTAGTCTCAGGAGGCTGAGCCCTCCTTGCACTTGCTGCAGTGAATCGAAGATATTAATATATTTCAGCATTTTTTTCTTCAGGTATAAGCGCCTGCTAAACTTTCTGTAGGGTTTTATTTCTGCCCTGCATATCAAACAAAACTCTGTAGGCACTCTTCCTTTTCCAGAGTTCATCACTTTGCTGCAGTATTTTGGCTGCAGAGCCCTTGTGGGTTTGATGAGTATATTTTGCTTGGCAGTTGTAGGAGCCATATGGAGCCCTGCTGAAAGCTGAGGCAGGCTCGAGCCTTGTAGAGATATTGAAAAAAAATTAAAATCTGAACACAGCTGCTGTTTCTACTTGGGAATTGGAGGGAGTCCTCTAGTTTTACATGGCACTGAACCTCAAATCTGCGTGGTGGTAGTGGAGAATTAACTGAAATTGAATAAAATTTCTATTTCAATATATGGTGGAGCACTGCATTTCCAGTTCCTCTGGTCAAAGGTTGCCCCAGCTCTTTCTGTGGCTCTCACTTCATTTATTACAACTTCATGGCAACCTCCATTATTTTACTTCAAGCAATGACAGAATTAGCATTTGCTTTGTATAATTACACAATGTGGAGAGCGTTGGTTAACAGTGCTTTTTACTTATTTATAGTAAATTTATTTCCTCTTCCCTTTTTTTTTATTTTTTTAAATGTTTCTGGCTCAGGAAAAAAAAATGAGAAGCTGCTGAATCTCAGTCTCTTTACTAACACACAGCTCCTGTTATGTTTATCTGTTCCACCCCTCTATTCCCTGGAAACATAACTCTCTGTTCAACAATAAGGTCCAGTCTGGGCTGAGAGCAAAATTTTGCTGGTGTTAGAAACATTGAAGAAGTTTAGAAAGGAGGTGTGTGGATCTGAGGGACAGGAAAAGAAAGTGGTGGTGCTTTGGGATTTCCTGGCGCTGCTCCTTGGTGTCTCCTGCCCTCTCATTTTTCCTTGAATCCTTCTGAAAATGGAGCAGACATGAATGGTATATCTGAATAATGTATAGAATCAAAATAAATGGAGGGAATTATGGTTGTACAGCATTTGCAGCTGCTGAAAGGCACTAAAAAAACCCAGTTGTGTTTGGGTAAACTCACCCACATTTGTAGCATTTCACACCTCCCACCAGTGTGGGACTGCTTCTGTTGTGTGTTTGTGCTGTTATTTTACATATAGATCAAAACAACAATTGCCATGTGTCCTCCAGTGTTATGGCTAATAAAATGCAGCAGAATATTTTTGGTCTTCTGTGGTGATCTAGTGTATGGAATAACTACAGAGGATTCAGAGTTACAGGTTAGGACTTAATCTTCTAGATTTAGCCTTTCATTTTGAGCAGGTAAATGAATTCTAAGGGGCCCAGCTTTCAAAAATGGGATACTGGACTTGTGAGAGCAAGGAAGCAACTCCAGTAAAGCTCTAATAACTTCTGAAAATAAATATATATGTGTGTTATATCTAACAGAAGCCGAGTATCTGTGATCCAGCTTAGCTGAGAGCCGAAGGTAATCATAGGGATGGTTGATTCTGGCGCTTCAGAGAGTGGTTCTTCCTCTGAGGAAGGGGATGTGGGGCATGGATATATGAGATATTAGGAAAGATACTTGAGGAAACTCATAAAGAAGAGCTGCTTTTAACAGATGAGTGTGTTTTTAATGTTTGGACATGTCGGGGCTTAAGAAAGAGGGAACTGTAAATGTTGCCTGTGGAAGACCTGGGGAAGGGAGGGGATAAATGGAATATCCATATGCACATGCCAGGGAAAAATCCTGCTGGTGCAGGAATGTCTGTGACGTGTGCATTAATGGGCTTCTATTTTAAATAACACTCCAAATGGCTGGGCTGGAGGGAGCTGGTTCCTGGTTTTCTCTCTGTTGGAATGCTTGTTTTCCCATTTACAAACAAAAGGAATGATGGCTGGCCCTTGTGGACAGCTGGAACATGACATCTGGAGAATACAATAGAGAAGATAAGAGATTGCCCCTCACTTATCTTGTGTCATAAATGGATTTCTTCTCCTCCCTGGAGTCCTCCTTCTCCCTCCTTCTTCCTCATCACTAAAAGCTCACAGTCTTTTTTTTCTTCCTTTTTTTTTCTCTTCTTTTTATTCCTTCAAATGGAAAGCATGGAGCAAATTCCAAATGGTCTGCAGTGCATAACACCATAAAGTTTTCTTTTCCTATTTCACTGTAATTTGTGAAACAGTTTTCCTTCACATTCAATACTTTAACAATGAGCACGTTGAGAGGCACCTGGATGAACTTGCCAGCCCTCTCCATGTACAGCTGTAGGTATTGACCAGAACATTTGGATGACGTATTTTGGCACGTTCCAAAGGCTCCCCAGAGCCCTGACCCTGGAATTTTTGTGTTTCCTGAAACCAGGATGGCCAAGGAAGGTGTCATCCTTTGGCTCCAGTTGTTGCAAACAGAAGAAAAGTTCACCTTGGCTTGTTCTGAATCCTTCCTGCTAAAGCCTCTGCTCTGAGTGTGAGTGTGAAGTAGAAAATTGTCTTTATCAACAAAAGTACGATGCCAAGTGCATGCTTTTTTTCCCATTAGAACAGCCTTTTCTTGTCCCAAGGAGATGAACTATCCCATCGTGGTGTGTCCATGGTGTGTTCTGGCAGTGGTTTTTAGTCCAGTGCATTCTCTCATCTCATTTCAGTTTAACTTCACCCTGATCTTGAGGATAATAAAGACGATACATATTAATTATGCACATCAAAAAGTAATGTGTCTTACTTTAATTAGTTAAGTGATCATAAGCAGAAATATGAAAATACACAGTCTATATTTACCAAGCTGCTTTACTTAGAAAAAAGCCTAAAAAACCCCCACAAGCTGCTGCTGAAAGACACCCAACACAAATTAATTTATTTTCATGTCATAATTTTACTTGTAAATCCACTGCTATTGCTTAATTTTCAGATTTATTTCCTGGCTACTTATTTCTCCTTGATTAAAATGTATCCTGATTAATGCTGAGCTGAAAGGCTTTGACTGTTCAAGAACTGACATCGCAATGAATTTCCCAGCTTGCAAAATTGCCTGGGGGAGATCTGCTCCTTCAGATTTGTGTTTTCCCCCCCACGGTAGCCTGATTATCATAGCCAAACTCCCACATCTTTCCTCATGCACAAACTCTCCTGCTCACTTTAAGAAAATAAATAAAATTAGAATGATTATTCGCCAAGGTGCACAAAACAGAAATATTTACGCGTTGTGCGAGAGCACGGGATGTGTGTTCTGCTTCTCCCACTGAAGAATTCCGTGGCTCTGGCCCTGCCAAAATCCATGTACCTCATTTTCCAAGCCCAGCTTTGCCTGGTGAAGCAGACAGGATCACCTGCAGTGCATCAGCTTGGAGCATGCGAGGGGATTAAAAGCCCCAAAGCCTCTGGACTTCAGAGATGGAATTTACTGGCATAGAAAATGCTATTCAGAGGGGAATTTATTTACAGTGGTGTCAAGGAGACAATATTAAAGCTCTTTGCTGAAGAAATGTGTAAGTAAATAAATAGAAATTCAATCCAGAACATAAATTAGGGATCAATTATAGAATTTATTGGGTGCTACACGGATTAAACTCGGTGCATTTAAGTCTCTGCTGCACTGGAGGTCAGGCAGGTCCCAAACAGAGGATAAATGAATAAATGATGTCTATGTACCAGACACTGCGGTTGTGGGCAAGGTGTGAAAGGAGCTCCTGCTCAGGAGGCTGAGCTGGATGGTCTCAAACCCGACTGGGGCCTGGGAGCTCAGCACCCTGCTCAGGACCATGCAGGATAGTCGAGAATCCCCTCTGGGATCTGGGAGCTCAGCACCCTGCTCAGGACCACACGGGATAGTCGAGAATCCCGGCTGGGATCTGGGAGCTCAGCACCCTGCTCAGGACCACACGGGATAGTCGAGAATCCCCTCTGGATCTGGGAGCTCAGCACCCTGCTCAGGACCGCACGGGATAGTCGAGAATCCCGGCTGGGATCTGGGAGCTCAGCACCCTGCTCAGGACCATGCAGGATAGTCGAGAATCCCCTCTGGGATCTGGGAGCTCAGCACCCTGCTCAGGACCACACGGGATAGTCGGGAACCCCCTGCAGGTACCTAGATCCTCAGCACCCTGCTCAGGACCACACGGGATAGTCGGGAACCCCCTGCAGGTACCTAGAACCTCAGCACCCTGCTCAGGACCACACAGGATAGTCTAGTGCCCCGCTGGGATCCAGGAGCCCAGGACCTTGCTGCATGGAGATCCATGCTTCTGCTGCTTGGGAGGATCTTGCTGTCCTGTATATGTTCTTTTCACATGTTTTCTATGGTCAGTCTGAAGTGTCCTTTGACCATCAGAAAGCTGTTTGAACCCACCCGGGCAGTGAACATTTGGTTCAGAGCTGAATTTGTTCCAGCAGACTCTGCACTGGGCCCACAATATCATCTGGAAGTCACTGTTTGTTTTTTATTTTATTTAAGCTCAGGACCCTGCTCAGGACCATGCAGGATAGTCTAGAACCCTACTGGGAACTGGAACCTCAAGTCGTAGTGCTCCCCAGGGACTTAGGCTGAGGACCTCTGTGATGTTTTGGGCTGGACATGGACGAAATCCAGCCGGGCTTTGCCTTCCTTCTTCTCCCTGTGCTGCTCCTGTTTGCCTCATACCTGGGTGGGTGTTGGGGCTGAATTCTGGAGTATTCCCAAGGCCAGGCCTTCACTCTTGTTTCCTCTGGAATTCCTTGATTATCAGAGCCCAGAATACAGAGAATATTTCTCTTCCTCTTTTGAGGGGTTCTACCCCCCCGGACAACACAATTTTTGACCTTCATCCATGGAGGAAACTGCCTAGCCTCTGGGAAAAGTTAGAATCTACAGCAGTGTGACAGGTGATAGAATATTATGTAGATTGTCACTGGGTGAAAAATTTAGAATTTTGTGGTTTATTAGTATAGTAAGTAGATAAAGTAGAAAAAAATCAAAATGGAGGGCTGTTGTTGGCCTCCAGACCTTCTTCTTCACCTACTCCATATTCTGCAGCAGTGGTGTTATGGGATGATTGGATAGAGGATTCCACAGTTTCTGCCTGCGTGTCTAGAAGATTTATTAGACATTGGTAGAAAAGTGAAAATATCATACGTCTTGATTGTTGGTTGGTTAGTTTACCTTTAAAAAGGTTGTGAAATCTTGATAATTCGGCTTTTGCTGCATTCTCTGTCTCATGCTATGTCTAGGTCACGTCAGTGGCTTGTACTTTGCTGATAAGACTTAATAAACTACCAGAAGACCGAGAAAGCCAAAGATCCCGTTCATCTCTTATTCCTGGCAAGGACTTATTCTCCTCCATCCAGGGAGGACTTTGGGGGTCAAGAACCCTTACACTTGATGGCGACAATCAGCCTGTGTTGGCACTTGGAACGTTCATTTTTCCTTTAATTACGGCTCTGTGGGGATGCTGGGTCGGGGAGCACTTGGCATTCCCAGGATGGGGAAAGCTCCGGCCGTGCTGGGCCCCTCCAGTGCTGCCTTTCCCTGGCTGCTCTTCCCTTCTTCTCCTGTCACCTTCCATGCTTGGCAGGAGTTGCTTGGGGCTGGGCTGGAGCCATCGCTGTCCCCGTTGGAATGGACGGGATAATTCCCTCCAGGGGACAGGTCTGAGGGCCAGGACAGGGCTGGAATCCTCGCTTGGAGAGCCCGAGAACTCAAACCCCTGCAATGCCTCATGTCCCAAGCCCAGCACTTCCCACTGCAAAGCTGGGCCATTGCACTATGTCAGAAAAAACCCCCAGTGAGCAGCAAATCTCAGTAAGAATCTCTCTTCCCTGCCCCTTTCCCAAAATCAACTGCTACAACAGAACAAGGCAGGACTTCTGTAGCTTTAAACACTTGAGGCTCTCCTTTTACTGCTCCTTTAGGTAAGGGAGAGATGGGCAGTGCTCTTCTCCACTGGTGTAAAATGTCGCAGGAGCTACAACAGTGTGAAAAGCAGGAGATTGAACATGCAACCTGGAAATAATTGGGGCCCTCAGTTATTTCAGCTATACATTGAAATCAAGCGGCTGCAAGCTGCACTTGGTTATTTTTAGATTGCTTTGATGGTTTGATGATTTAAAGTCCCATCACTGCCTCCAGTATTTATCCCAGCAATCTATTTTAAATTTGATCAGAGACTGTACAATCCTCCGGAGTTTGTTCTTGTGTTATTTAGGAGCTGGCTGGCGAGGCAAGAGGCTGCCCATATTCCAGTGTTCAGCAGCAGTGTGTGCAATGCAAATGGGAACTTTGGATAAGTTCCTCCCTGATTCCTCAATTTTTGTGATATTCAGGGGATACTTGTGAGAGCAGGAAACCTGTCAGTGATGTGAGAGTAAAAGCAGTAAGGCTGCTTTGGCTACAGGCAGAATCTAAGGCTGAAAGAAGATGGAGTGAATGGGGAAAGGAAGGGAAGGAAAACCCATCCGAGGTTGGGAGAACTCATGAAGTTATAAAAAGGTGTGCCAGACCTCCATGGTAATGTTGGGCTTCCTCTCTGTGATGTTCTGAGTAGGACAGCGGTGATAAATAAACCCTTATATTCAGATGAACAGTATATTAAAAAAACAGTTTCCAGCTCTCAGCATCAGTGACTTGAGAATCAACCCTTAGACTCTTCCTAAAATTATGATTTACCAAGTTAAAGTAGAGGACTTTTGCACAGCCCTTGCTTGGCTCTCCTGGAGGGAAGAGGCACATGGAATTCTTTGTCCTGAGTGGATGAGCAGTTGCAGACCCAGGCAGGTATTCATGGCAGCTCGCTGTAAATCACTTCAGAATCACTTGGTTTGTTTTTCTCAAGTTCTCTGCATCTTAATCCATGCAGTATAATCTAAAAACATCCTGGGGAGTGACTGAGTTTCAGGGCTGACTTTGATTTAATAAACTTAATTTTATAAAGGAGAAAACAGGGAAATCTTGCTGTTGGTAGGAGCTTTGGGTTCCTACTTGACCCCTCCTAGGATTTTTTATTATTTATTATTGCTGGGGAATCAATGCACAGAACTTGTTTTTACGTGGGCCAATGTGAAATAGTTTTTTCAATTCAAAATTCAGGATTTTTTATTAAATTTTCCTGTACATGTATGAAACCCAACAGGGCTGAAATAATTGCAAAGTCCACCAACAGATTTTCTTTGGTTTGTTTGTTGCTGTTTTTTCGTTGGGGGTTTGGAACTCGATGACCTTTGAGGTCCCTTCCGAGCCATTCTGTGATCCCATGAAAATCCCATAAGTTCACTGTACTCCCATAGTTATTCTGCCAGAAATAACCATCAAATTTCTGACATTTTTCCTGTTGCAAGACCATCACAGACAGCTTCTTTTTTTCCAGAGCTGCCATCCTGAGGTCAGCTTTTCCAATGTGGCAGAGTCAACCCACCACTGCTCCAAAATTGCCATTTTTTGTCGTTAATACCTGCTGAAGCCTGTGTTCCAGCCAGGGAGCAGCTGCTGCAATTTTTCCTTTCTATATTTCATGCCCACTCGATAGTTGACTTCTGCCACGTGCTTGATTGGAGGCAGATTTGTATTTGACTGCTTTGGAACAGCTGAAAATTGTACAAGGGAAGATTTGTGCTGGGCCAGTGATAAAATCCAGGAAATAAATATTTAAGGAAGCATTTATCAGATGAATTTATTGCTGAACTTTACACAGGCTGGAAAACCAGGAAAATACCCAAGACCGGGAGGGATTGTTTAGGTTCCAAGTAGAAGTTCAGGTATGCTAATGTCTGTATGAGCAGTAGGATTAGCTAAAAAATGGATGGAAGACCATTTTTTATTTTGCTTTAAGCCTTTTGGCTGCAGCAGTTTAGGATTAGAGAGGGCCAATGGCTCCGGCTTAATTTTTAGTGTTCAGGGAACTGTGAATTGGGTTTTTTTTAATTATGACCAGGAGCAGGTTGGTGGGAAGAGGGCAGATTTTCAGGTTTTAATACACTGAAGGATATGGAGGAGCAAGTTGGGGGTTTGACTGAGAAAGCCCAGAGGTGGGGAACATTTTCTATTCATGAATCTTCCATTCCTTGTGATGTTAAATCTGCTCAGCAGCATCCAGGGATTTCTTGAGCCTAAGGACAAGAACACTCTTTTTGGGTGGGTGCCTCGAGCAGAATTTGTTTCCAGCTTCATCAAGTGCTTTCCACACTCAGAGGTCTGCAATAAAGGATGAAACGTGGCCTTCTGTTTTCTTTATCACGCTACATAAGAAGTTGATGTCGAATGAAATAAGTTCTATCCAGTTAAGGAGAGAAAAGTCAAAACTTCCTGTAATTTATTTGCTTAATTGAAACATATATTTGATGAAAAATATTGAAGCTTTTTTGTCTCATGAAGCAACTTAGTTTGGATTTTATATCTGAAAGGTTTTTGAGTTTTGCTGTTTAATGAAGGAAATGGACTATGACATCTTTGGGAAAGAAAAGAAGAAATGCTTGCACTCTGCAACTTAATACATTCATAAATATAAAGGGTAAAAATACAGAATATGAAAAGGTAAAAATACAGAATGTGAGAGCTGAGTGTTGCATGAGGAACAGCAAAGAATGGCTGTGCTCCCTCAGCGAACAGCTCATTGCCCACCTTGCCCCGTCCCCTCCCAGCAGGGCTCTGATATCTGCCCTGCAAACCTGATTGAGTCACGGCCTCATTGTCTCCCTCCCACCTCCCTTTCTGTCTGTGAGGTCAGAATTCCATAATTTAAGCAGATTATTGCTTTAATTAGCAGGCACATTCTCAGAGTTTATCAGGAGGCAAATGCGCTCCTTGCCCATGGTGCCGTCGGAGCCGGCGTGAAATGGGGACGTGGGGTTTTGTTTGCTGCCGGATCAGATGATCCCTGTGCAGATCTCTGGTGCTGAGGTCATGATTTGGGCGACATCAGGGGAGTGTTGCTAAGCAACAGGCAGCAGCTTGCATCCCACATTTTGTTCCTCTGGTTTCGTGGCTCGGATCTGTCCTGCCGAGTCCATGTTCCAGACCTGGGAATGGGGTTTGTTCTGGTGTGGGTTTCTCGCGTGCAGGAATTCTCCAACTCATCGGGTCCAGCCTTTTGGAATGAGGTGGACTTGAGCAAAGCTTTGTGGGTTGAGCTGCTAGCCCAGACTGTGAGGAAAAGAAACAAAATAAAGCATTATGGAAAGAGAAGGTGGAGAAATAAAGTGATACGAAGGAATAGAGAAACCCACTGTATCCTCTCCTGGATAAAATCCCAGCTGGTCCCACAGACACCTCTTTTAAAAACACGTATTTATTTAAAGCTGCATAGTATTTGTCCTCCTCCACACAGAGCAGGCTAAAAATGTCCTTTAAATTGTGCCACGCACAAGTGGAAAATGAGATTCATGACTACATGCCCTACATTTTGCATTCAGCTTTGTTTTGAATTGTATATTCTCTCCATTATTAGTTCTTTCTGTTTAATTCCACATGAACATTCGGCAGTAGTTCAGAAATGTTAATTAAACTTTACTATTCACCAGGGGGAAATTACTCTTGTTTGATAGACAGGGAGCACGAAGTGGAAATGGATTTGTATAACCTGTGTAGGTGGGGGACCAATATACAGAATGCACTTTTCCTGGTGTTTTTTTGGGGTTTGAATTAGCACTGGCAAGCCCAGGAGAACGTCAGGGGAGCTGCTTCCCGCAGTGTCTGAGGTCTGCGTGACCAGGGTCACATGGAGTTGATCTCTGCAGAACAACAGCTGAGGTCAACCTGCCTTTCCCAGCTGAAGCCCCAAATTGCTCATTAATTTTCCCTGCCTTGATGTGCTGATTTCAAGCACGTGGAGTGGGGGTTGTCTAGCCCTGATCAACATGACAGGCAGCAATTTCTTCCCCCCAGATATCAGTCTAATAAGGCAGGAGGGGACTGTTAGCTCTGGAGGGTGCACTGAGAGGGGAAGCACCGGCGTGATCAGGTGTTTGTTATGTCCCCACAGCGCCAGGACTGGTGAGCAGCCACCCCTGTAAGCCTCCAAATCCCACCTGCCTCATCCAGCTAAGCCCCTGGAGCCTGCAGACCCCTCTTGTTTCCCCCCACAGGAGCAGTGCCAGTTGAACTTTTCATCTGTGAACACCACAAAATGCAGTTTGGGAGAAGTGTCCCTGAGAAACGCTGCTGGTTTGGATTTTCTTGGCACTGCCTTGAGGCAGGTGCTTCCCCCTTCATAAAGGTGAATCTTCTTTGCACAGCAGCACTCTGCAGGAATTTCTGGTGGCAATAAATGTTCCTTTCAGATGGGAATTTCCTTTTTGCTCCCACTTGGAGCCAAGCAAAATGCATCCATGTGTGTTATACTCACAGTGGTTTCCTTCCCTTTACCCCACCAAGGGCACTGAATCAGTGCTGCTGCATCACTCCACAGCTCACTTAGCTACAGAAAATTAAAACTGGCTCTTTGGGTATCAATTTCACTTTTTCCCCCCCAAGAAACATGCTGCAGACACACGTCTTCCTTATCAAAGCCAGCCAGGGTTCATCAGCCAGCCAGAACGCAATATTTGGTTCTTAGGTTACAACAAATCCTTCTGGGGTGGTGTTGAAATCTAGCAGGGCAATATAATCCTCTTTTTTAGCCTTCTGATTATCCCTCTTTCTCAGAAGGTTTCTCATTGTTCCAGTCCATCTTTGTTTCAAGCAGATGGCTTGGTCTTTTCACATATTCTGCATCCTTAGTTAAAGTCTAATTATTGTCTCTCTTCCCAAGTGCCTCATACTTTGTGCTGACAAGCACACATTTCTGTTATCCCAGGAGTGATTTTAATTCTCTTTCTTCTTAGCCAATGTTAAGTTCAGCCTGTTCAATTAATGGTATAAAAGAGGTTGTGCATAGAACAAAAGTGTGTCTGGGCTTCTTCAAGTCACTGTGTGTATTTGCAGAAACACCTGAAAAATCATGGCACCTCTGTTGCCCAGTGGCATCAGGATTTTGCTACTAAAATAAGGTTTAGAATAAAAAAAAATTATAAATCCTAAGGCTTTGGTAGCTGCCAGTGTGAGGCTGATGGGTAGAGTTTCAGAAGGTCAGTGCTCAAATGTTGATGGATTTTGTGAAATTCCGGCTCCTCACATCACGTGCCTAATTAGGAGATTGGAGGCTCTTGGAAAATGAAGGCCACAAAGCTCAGTCTCCTCCAGAAGCAGCAAAAGGAGCTGAATTAGGATGCTGGGAAGAGACCTACAGGCTTCAATTAAACAGATCTGAAAAGCTATGTGTGTCTTGAAGGGCTGCCATGGAGGGAGCGAGGTCAGGCTGGAGCACCAGGGGAGAAAAACATCTGCATCCCACTGAGAGGGAGCCTGGGGCTGCAGGAAGTGCTCCCCAAGGGCTGGAAAATAATACAGGACTAAAAGGAGGTTGCCAGATAAAATGAGGGAATCTCAGGGCATGATTTGCAGCAAGTGGGTGAGGAACAGACTAACCCCATGCTGGCAACTGGAGTTGTTCACAATGCTGTCCTGAAATCCATCTGGCTGGATTTCCCAGCAGAAAAGGCAGCAAAGGGGCTAAAAGGAAAAGCCAATTCTCACAGATTAAATCAAATCTAAATTTTCTTAAGTATTCTCCGTCATTTTCCAAGAAAGAGGTGAAACAGTGAAGAAACAAGTTACTTTCTTCTCATGCTGGAGTGCTGGACATGCAACCCTCAGTGGAACTGAGCACCAGAGGAAAGGTTAATTCAAGGGACCCAATAGTTCTGGGACCCTAAAAGCTGCATGTGGTGGTTATTTGTCCATGCAAAGCATTTGGTCATCATCCTACTGGAGACCTGGAAAGCTAAAAATTGTAATGTGTGCCTTGGTTTCAGAGCAAGAGCACAGAGAAATGTAAACATCCAATATTGTCAGCCATCACCACCTGCTGCTCGGTGACACTGATGCTCAAACTGACTCTGTGTCCTTGTAGAGGAGCCAAATCCCACTCCTGAGATTCCCTTGGAGTGGGAGAACCTCAGGGCTTTGTCTGCATGCTCTGCTTTTGTCTATTTATTTATTTGTTCTTATTTTATCTGCAGTTTAAAAGCTCTTCTTGAATTAATTTTACGTTTATTTGAAAATAGTGTACATAAAACAGGTTTTGAGCAAGGCTTCCTCTGGAATATATATCCAGATAAGGATGGAAGGTGATTCATTTCCAGGTGAAGATAAATGATAAATTAATAATTTAATTGATGAAATGAAATGAAATGAAATGAAATTAAATTAAATTAAATTCCCCCCATTGGGGAAGGGGAATTTGATGCAGTGAGGCAGCTGTAAAATAATCATTGCATAGTGCTCATTTGATCTCACAAATCATTGTGAATCAATTTAATTCTTTGGATACCTCTGGAAAGTAATCTAAAATACCTACTATAATATATAATATATAATGTAAAAAATCTACTGGCTTTAGCTTAATGGCTAATTATGGCCAGGTGATATTTTGTGGTCTCTTGCTGTTTTCACCTGTGAAAACCCGGGGATTTATGCCAAGAAAAATGGCAGAAGCTGGGAGCTGGCGGCAGATGACGTGGAAACCTTTGCCTGGGAAGAAAAGGGTCAGTGAGGTGACACTGAGGGAGCCAAACAGCCTGGGGGTCAGCCCAGAGTGTTTGCAGAGCATGTTTTTCCCTTTCTGTCTTTGTGAGAAGCATTCCCTTTGGAATGGCAGGGGGAGCCTGGCCGCGGTCTCTGCGGACATTGAGGAGCTCTGACAATACCTGCTGCCCTTAATCCCGGGATGTTTTGATGAGCACGGGCCTGACAAGGAACTTGTTTCCCATCAGGGAGGGATGAGAAGCTCTCCCAGGTAACTCAGACCTCGGGCTGGGTTTGTCACCACAGGCACAGGTGCTTTCCCTCACCTTTGGCACTGACTTTGGCTTCACGTGAGGATGATGGAGGGGAATAAATTCCATATTTGCATGGCTCAGCTGAGGATTGATGGGAGGCAGATTTTTAGGACAAGCTAAAACAATACACAGTGAGCAGCAATATTACTTCATGCTCGAAAAATCATAATTCAAACCATTTGTGCGGAGAAAAACATCATTTCAGAGCTCCAAAGACTCACCTGTAGCAGCACTTTACAAGGTAAAGCAGCACAGGGGGACAATCAGTCATCAGAACCAATTAACTGGGCAATAAAGCGTGGGATTAGCTGAGTCTGGTCATTGAGAATCTGCAGTGTAAGGGCAGGCTGAACTTTGCTGTTCCTGACAGCAGCTCACGTGGATTTCCACCTTAACAAAGCCAGAATTCACCCCGGATACAGGCAGACATCGAAATGCCTTTGAAAGCAATTGCTCCAGGAAAATTTCCAGTATTACAGGAAATAAATGTATTTTATATGCCAGGACTTGACAGAGTCCAAAGCTATCCAGAAAAGAGATGGGAATAGCCTGAGACATGTCTCAGATGATGTGGAAGTTGGGAGAGCATGGCAAAGGAGCTGATTGAAAGAATCTGTCCATTAGACAGCACTGATGGAGGAAAAACCCGTTGGGTTTGGAGGGCATGGCTGGGTCTGGACAGCAGAACCTTCAGCCCTGGAGGAATTCCCAAAGGAATTAAATGAGGGGACTTTAAAAATCTTTTTCTGTCTCTATAAGCATTTTTAGAGGAGAGATTATCTTGGCTAGTTCCTGAGGAACCACCTGGAGTTTAATTTTCGTTTGGAGACCAAAGAGACACCAGTGAATAACCCCGACCCTCGCTGAGAAGCTGCACCTCAAGCACTTCTCCTTCTGCATTTCAGTAGGAAAATAAGGGGGTTGTTTTACGAGAAGTGAGTTAATTGTTTTGGCTCTTATGAGGTTCATCCTTAACTGTAAGAACTTATTTTATTCCAGTCTTAAAGAAGGCCTTACATGTACAAAACGAGCATTTTTCTTCAGCCTGACCCTGTTGGGCTAAACCTGAACAAAACCACGTTTTCTTCTCCCTAAAATCCTTGCTTCCCTTAAATCAACATCGATTAAACAGCTTTATTGTGTCAGCTTTATGAGCTTTGCACAGAAGGGGATCACACGTTAACAGCCTGATTTTTGAGAAGTTGCTATGGATAAACCCAACCCAATCATTATTTCTGTAACTACAGGTGAGCTTTGCACTTTGGTTTTCCAGCACCAAGGAAAACTTACTGACTGAGAATGAATTTGAGTTCTTTAAATTCACCTAAACTGCCAACTCTGGCAGCAGCTAATAATTCAAAGCTGCTGTAAATCAGTTATTTTAGGCTTTATTGGTTTGTACCTGTAAGCAAGAATTCAGCTATTCATGTTATTTCCCTGAATTGACTTCCAGGCTTTTCAATATATTTTGCTTGTTTATTTGGTCAGTTCAATCCCTTAAAACTCTGGAATGAATGTGTCTATACCTACCTGGGAGCAGGCTTTAGTTTTATGGGTGTGCCTCTCTGTATGTGGAGAGGAAAAGAGAGATAAACTAATTCAAACATAATTAGGGAAATCTGCTTGACTGGTAACCAGGACAGAATGGATCCAATTTTGCTTTCAACCACTTCATTAGAATTTCTTTCCCCTGTGGTTCAGCGGTGGTTTCCCACTTTCCCTTCTCAGTGTTCACACCAAGAGGTGATAACAGGGTGACAAGCAAGGTGTGTGATGGAAAGAGAGGTCACTTGGGCAAGTGAATCAAACATGGGCTGCCAAAATCCTAATGTAGGCATTAAGGAGAGATTAGGTTAATGAAGTCATTAATGGCTTCATTGTTCAGAGGAGATCTAGAGGAAGAGCAGCTCTGATGCTGCAATTACCTTCCACAGTGGGAGTCAGTGCTGCTGAGGGTAAATGATGATGATCAGGGCTGTGGGGCTGTAGAGGCCCCGTGTGTAAGGCTGAGGATGGGTACAAAGCTGGTGATGCTCCAGTGCAGGAATAGAAGTCACTGAGCCAAGGCTCAAGTGGCCTCTCCAGGAGCACAAGAAGCAATGGAAGTGTGGAGGGCAGGTCCTTGGTACAAACTGGGACCATTCCAGCAGCCCTGAAAGGACCCTGCCTGTTTTCCCGTGGACCTGCTGCCAGGAAAAGCCCTGCTACAAGCAGCTGCCTGTGCCAGACCCCAAATATTTACATATCGTGGGATATTTATCAACCAGAGTTGTTCAGAGCAGTCTGGCCTGTGAGAGCAAAATTCCCTGTGGCATCGGAGGGAAAATGCAGCGTCCTGGTCAGTGTGTGCAGGGAGGAATCAGGGGCAGTAATGCCCAAATCCTTGTACACACATGGAATGGATTTAATTATTAAAGTTATTACAACTGTTAAAGTCTCTCTCTCCTGAGACCAAGGAGATCCAGTCTTGCAGCGCTGCATCTGTCACAGAGCTGATTCTTGCACCCGAGGGCTGCCAGCCGGGAAATTCTGCTGGCTGCAAAGGGAGCTGCTCTGACCCTGTGAGGAGATTCAAAATCCATCTCTGTTAAGTCCTGCAAAGGGAACTGAGCTGAGAGTTGTCTGGAGAAATGAACTTTTTGGAGATTCCTGATTGATGCTCCTTTTTCAGCATAGCTCAAATTGCTTTTTCAGGATCGGACCTGGAGGGTGCTCCCTTAGAAACCTGAATTGTCTACAGGGAGTTGCTCGGTACTCTCTGTAGAACAGTGACATAAATCCTGTCCTCCCTTCCCCAGTTCAGCAAAAGCATAAAAGGTGATGCCCAATTTATTATTTGCACATCATTGGTGCAGCCCGTGTTCTCTCAGCACACACTCGGGGGCTTGCTGGAGTGCAGGAGGAGTTGGCTGATGTAAATCTGCCAGCAGGACTTTCCCCTCCTCCCACAGCTTTAGGATCAGTGCAGGAAAGAGCTGGATGTCCTCTTTGGGCACTGCCATGCAGTCCCAGCCCCACCTGCTTTGGGAAGCAACTTAGAGAATGAAACAAAGCCTAAACATCTGATCTGGCACAACCCTGTGATAGAAATTTATCCCCAGGATGGTTTTTATTCACTGTCTCAGACAGAAATCCACTGGCAAAATCACTTTTAATTTTTTATCCTTTTTTTTTTGAGAGGAACTGCCCAGTTAGCAGCATTCACCAGCACTGCTGTCTTTGTAGCCGTACCAGGCACGCACAGCAGTGCCGTGTAGCTCCAGGTTGTTTTCTGGGGCCACGGAAGAAGGACATGGATCTATTTGAAGAAAAGGACTTAACACTTTCCCAGCTCCTCTGGAAGAATTAAAATAGCCCTCAGAAGAGGCAGGTTGGGATTGTATTTTAGTGTGTGTTAACCATCAGTGAATGTAATGCTCTGACATGCAAAGGCTGCTCTTACACAGAGGAAGTTTAGGAAAGTGAAGTGATTTATGAGGAATAACGTTTGCATTAGCAGTTTGATGTTGTAACTCAATCCATCAGATTTGACTTTGGTCCATTTATTTTGTACTTGCCTTGCCCAAGGCCTTGTTTCTCATTGCAATAAAAGGTCAACTCCCAGCACTGAGTTAAGCAAGAGCAGGGCAGGAGAGAGTTCAAAGACAAGGTAACACACGGAGCAGAAGGATCCAGACGGGAGTTGATATTTAAAATACATTTATTTGAAATATAAACACATACTTAGGAATAAATCTGTCTTGGCTTTTAAAATCATCCACCTACAGCTTGCATTTGGTGTGTCATTTTGGGGACAGCAGCTGCTTTGAAAGCCACATGTACCCATCAGTGTCACACTGAGGCAGGTGCCACAGATTCTCCTGAAACCTGAGAGGCTGCAAGAACCCTCAGTGAGCCCAAAAATCCTTCCTGGTGACAGTGGTGGCATCAGCCTTTCACAGTGCTCGGTACCCAGGGTCACAGCAATGGTCTGCACATGAGCACTGCTTGAAACAAAACCACTGGAACTCTAAAAAGCAGAGTTTGTGGTGCCAGGGAGATCATGCAGCAATCCCAGCTTTTGCAGGGAAGATGCTGGTCAGGATTATTGTTGCTACCAGCTAAGACTGAGCCCGAATGGAATTGAAGTTCGGATGAGGCTCAAGAGGAAGCGGTGGAGAAGGTGTTTTATTTTTCACTAGTGTGCACTGGAGTCACATGTGGCAAGCACAACAGCTGTGGCTGTGCTTGCTGGACATGGCCAAACACAAGGGAGAGTGGCTGTGTCACATTTGCTTGATTTTCAAGTGATTTTGTGCTAAATTCAATCAGAGCTTTACCGCAGCAGCGAGAGCTCCTTTTCACTGGTTGGTGCAGCTGCCATCTTCCCAATAAATGTCTTTCCACAGCAGCACAGGCACTTTTTGTTTGCTTGTGGGGTTTTTTTTTTCCCTTCCAGTGGCTGGCTAAGTGTTGGTGCCAGAGCAGGGCAGAACAAACAGGTCACAAGGAATGAAGTGCTGTCAAGTCTCCCTTTGCTGCGGCTGCCACGCTGCTCCTCGCTGTTTGCTGAGCACCCAGCCCTCGTCCCAGAGTGTCCCCTCAAAGTGGCACATGCCACTTTCTTCACGTCTCGTTGGGCTGGTGTGAAGCTGCAGAGCCCTTCTCTGGCAGCCTTGAAGGGTTCAAACCAGGCCATATTTAGACACCAAAAAAAAAAAAAGGCTGCCTCTGGATTTTAGCCGCCTGGAGAACGGCTCTCCTCAGCACCCTGCCTCACTTCCACAGTGCCACTGTGGCTTTAGATTTGCTTTCTCTACTCTAAATGCATCAAACACTTGAACCTGGCAATGTATGGTGCACATTTAACAACAGAAATCAATGAATTAAATTGCAAATTAGTGCATATCAACACTTGAGTTCTTTATTTTGCCTTAGCCAATTCTTGGTTTTCCAGTTGCTCTCTAAATATTAAATATATACTTATCTAAATATAAACCCCACAACTTCTTGGCTTTATTATTTAATCCATTATACAAACAAAACTCTCATCTGAGAGGATCAGAGAGAGGAACTGAAATTAGCTGGTCAATGAACGGGGATATGGCGAGAAAAAGCTGCTGTGGAGCCCACAGAAGAACATGGGAAGTGTCAAAAGAGGCATTCGTGGTATTTACTGACAAATGAAATAATTAACAATAAAAAACGTGGTGGATATTTCTGTGCATGAAAGGGTTGGGCTGGATTTCCATCCTACAGTTCTCTGATTTGCATATTAAGGCATAATTGCTGCTCATGATCAGTTATGTTTTGTCAAATTCAGGATGAATAATGGTGCTGAAAAACTACCGATTTCAACCACTTTTGGGCAGTTCAAGTTGCTGTTTGAAAAGCAACATCCCACCAAGAGAACAAGATCTGTGCAGAGGGGTTTTAATTGACCAGTTGAACAGCACATAGTAAATGAGGAGATGAAAATACCCAATAGTTAATCTGGGAATTATTCATCTAAATACTTCTCAGATCAATACCAAACAAAATCAGGAGGAAATACAATGCTTTAGATGAGAAGAGACTTTTATAGGTGGCAGTCCTAGAGAGCAGTTTGCCTCACCTGGGAACATGAACTCTGGGAATAGGGGATATACTGTAGTTGCAAATGTTTATTTACAGAAAAAGCCACTAAAGAAGGAAGAAAATGCTGGAATAGGCTCCTGTGGGACTCATTCCTGGTGCCTGGGAGCTCCTGTGGTGCCAAACCCGCCAGGTGGGTGCATCAATTGAGCTGTACTTGGATAAATAGCAGAATATCAGTGTTGTTAAGGGCTGAACATAGAAGTTGCAGCAGTGGAATGTGACCTCCTCGTGGCACCATTGCTGGGAAATGCCGTCCTGTATCAATAGCCCTTACCCAAAGTGGCATCAGGGGATGGAAGGACAGCTCCAGCCCCAGCCCCCAGCCCTGGCTGGGCTCCCACAGCTCTCCCTGGGACACTGGAAGCTCGAATTTAAAATGCTGTCCAGAGAGGAAAACACTTTAATGCTTGGAGCTTGTCTTGATTGTGAGCAGGTTTCGTTCCAGGAGGTTTTCCCCTCGTGCTGGCTGGCCAAGGGACACAGCCCGTGCTGCAAAGCTGCTCAGCAGCCTCACAACATCTTCATTTCCCTTGCACTGGAATGGGTGCCCAGGGAAGCTGAGAGCTGAGAGCTGAGAGAGGGGCTTAGAAACCACAGGCCACTCTGCCAGGGGCCAGGGAGTGTTTTGGCTGCTAATTGTCTTGGCCAACATTTCAAGCTTTAATTAATTTTAGCCCGTTTTCACCTCCCCTGTTATTTCTGGGCATTCACCTGTAGGCAGCATTTATTGGGAGTCCTTTTTTTTGTCTGCATTCATTGCTGGACAGTCCCCAGGAGATGAGAGAGGACTTTTCAATACAGAAATATAAAAACAAACACTCTTTGTCCCCCTCTGCCCCTGTGCAGTGCACTAACCCCACTAACGACCACAGCAGCATCACAGAATGAGATGAAGGTTAGAGGCTTGGAGGAAGCTGAGGAAAACCCTCCCTACGTGCAGGGTCCATCTGGTTCTGCCCAAGTCAGTGGGAGCACAGATTTCCTCGGTGACATGAAGCAATTCAGGTGATATCCATGTGTTCAGAACTCAAATATCTCCCCACTGGAGCTGCACTTGTGTTTGTCTGAGGACAATAATTCCCTCCAAGGGCGGCTCCTCACACCCCTGCGCTGGGGGGTTCCTGCTGTTCCTCCCTGGAGAATTTCTGCTGCTGGTTGCAGAAGTGCAAATGCAGATGTGGGGTTTGGTGGGTGCAAGTCTCCTTCTGTTCCTGTTGGGCTGTTGCTTGCTGGCCACAAGGACTCTCAGCTTCAACCAGACACCGCAGATTTTGGGCACAAGAGATGCTTTGCTGAGAAAATATGGTTGAAACGGACTGGGACAGAGTTAAGCAGAGAAACCAGTTCCATACATAACTCAAGACGCCTTCCTTTAATGTTTTTGGAATGGAATCCAAGGTAGAAGATATTTTCTTGACTTCTTTCATGGGTGAAACATCTGTGTGGTGATGTGGAAGGTGTCAGCAGCCCTGCTGGTGTCCCTCAGGGTAATTTATTTCTGACACAGTTCCTACAGAGGGTGTGCCCTTCTGGAAAGGTCTTGTGGGAACGGCTTTGCCTCTGCAATTTAGCAGCTGTTTTGTCTTCTAATTCATTTTTCAGTGCTGGTGAGAGGTCTGTGTGAGGAACAGGTCTCTCAAAGGATTGATAGCGTGGTTCAGACAGATTTTAATATTTTGTTATGCTGATATGGGTGATAGTTTTAAGAAAACACTTTCACCCCCTCAAAATCTGCTTTTTGTATTTCTCACTTCCCCCAGCCTATAGCCACTAATCCTCTAATCGCCTTAAATTATCTCTGAAGGTCTCGTTTCTTCATCTTTGAAACTTTCTGGATGCTTTTAAAGAACATTCCAACCAGGCTGCACAATGGATAGTGCCCCTATTTGGCTGTGAAAACCCGTTTTTTTTCCCTGCAAACATCAATTTCAACCAGAGACTCTCCACACTGAACACCTATTTCCTCTCTCGAGTGAGATTTATGTTCCCCTCTCACTGAACGAGCAGCTGAGGCACAGCAGTGTTGCACTGAAGGAATACTCCAGAATTAAATGTTTTTCTGGGCCTGCAGGCTGAGAACAAAATGTATTGGTTTTATGCCTGTGGGCAAAACATCCTAAATCTCTCCCTGCTTGTTTCCCCCGTTGTTTGCTGCACAGAAACTGGAGTGATGGTCCAGCCACGGCTGTGAGCTCTCTGCACAACATCATCTGCTGCCCCTGGGGTTTGTGTTTTCAGAGCCATGAATCAACACAAGGTGATATTTACCCTGGTTGGATGGGATGATGCCACCGTGTCCCAAGGGTAAACCTGTCCTGTCACAGGGGGATGGCTGGGAATGGACCAAGAGAAGCACAGGGATTGCTGAAGGCCTCGTGGAGTGGAAATCCAGGGAAAATGCCCAGACTTGGGGCTTGGTTTTGGGGAATTTTGGACCGAAAAAGTCTCTGTGAGGCAAAGCGAAACCCAAAAATAACTCACAGGTCCCTGGTGGTGTATTTATAGAGGAGAAGGTGTGATCTGGTGAGCACTGCAGGGACACCCTGTCCCTTCAGAACTTTTGGAGGGTCTTACTTTAGGATTGGAGAGATCTTACAGCTGTGGGAAGGGTCAGGGGGATAGAAATGTGCCCTGGCCATGCCAGGAAAGGGCTCAGAGTGTGGGACAGCCTTTTGCTCTGGAATCCACATCAGTAATTGTGTGTGATCCTCGTGGTGGCACAGACACCCAGGCTGAAACCGCGGGGGCAGTGGCACATCCACAGCCTAGATGTGCTCTACCCTCTCCTGCTCTTCTGCAGGAAGTAATTCAGAGCCAAACCCCAATATTCTATTCAACCATGACTGCCTCAGCCTTGAAATTCCAGGAGATCTGAAAATCTCATCATTTCCTTAGAAAATTGTGGCTTGAATGAGATAAATTTGTCTTTGGGTCTTTGTTTCAGGAGTATGCTCAGTTGGCTTCATTCTGAAATGAAATGTTTGCTTGTTTTGCATCCTTCTTTTTTTATTTGGCAGAAATCTGCCACCAAGTGTGACTGTTTTACAGATAGTTTGGATGGCAAATAGTATTATCTGTCGGAAATGGAGCTGTTGTAGCAGCCAAAGTCATTCTCTGTGCTGAACAATTTGCATAAAGGAGGGAAGCAAAGGGCTCCGGGTATTTTACTGATGGTAAACTGAGGCTCAGAGCCGGATTTGTGCTCCAACCCATTTCCAAACTGGGGTCTGAGAACAAGGAAAAGTGTTCTGCTGAAGGGATCAGCAGTGGTGGGAAGCAAAGCACAGAAATGTATTGAATTTTGTGGTACTTTTAAAGGAAGCTTGGCACTGTGGTGATTTCCAGGGAATGCTGAGGGTTGGGAGTGAGGTGTGGACCTAAAAAAGTGGGAATCAGTATTGCTAAAGGAGAGCAGAGCAGTGCAGTTGGTCTTTTTCTGAACAAACATGTCTCTGCGTATGAAGTTGTAAACTTATTTTTATCCCAAGTGCAGTCCTGTGAGACTCCCCTCAAATAATTGGATTACACAGGAATAGAGGAGCACATAAAGAGGAGCTCAAGTGAATGGTACTTTTTGTTATTTCTTTGAGATGTTCGTAGTCTGTGTGGGCAGATAACAGGAGAGAGAGAGGGAGTTCAGGCAGCACTACGACCTTGCATTAGAAATAAATTGCAGCCCGGAGGAGTTCTGCTTTATGGCCACATTTTAAAGCCTTTGATAATAAGCAAAGTAAAGAAAATGGAGTTGCCATTGCTGCAGAACACACAAAGCTCCGTGTCTGCAACCTGTCCCAGATCAGCGTGGCACGTGCAGGATTTGTTGTAGCAGCAGCATCCCGTGGGAGCTGCTTGTCCAGAGGGAATTTCAGCACTTGCAGCAGCAAGGGATCTGCTCTGGGAACTTTCTCCTGTCTGGGGGTTTTTCCAGTGCCCATCCTGAGCGTGCTCTGGTTACCTGAGGTCTGTGCTGCTCTGCAGAGAGGGGAGGTGAGATTTAATGTGCTGGGAGAGACGCTGAGCACGGGAGAAAGGGGAGGGAGCGCAGTGAAAAGTTTGCGCTCCCGACTTGTCAGCATAATTTTGCCCCTGCAGGATCCTTTTTTTCCCCCTTTTTTCTCGGCTCACACGGGGATGCAGAGCATGTGAGACAGGCCATGTGAGACAGGCGTGTTGCCTGGCAGCTGGAGGTGAGCAACCTGTGCAGGGAACCGGGGGAAGAGAAGGGAGAGGGAATGGATACGGCCCTTATTGCATTGCTCCTTTAAAACTGAGACAGGAAACCTTTTGGTGAAGCTCTCCTGCATTTCTTTCCCCAAACAAGTGACTTCTCTCTCTCTCTAAGCAGGACACACCCAGCTGATGAATTGTTGTGGTAAAGGAGGTTGGGCTTCTAGAAATCATAAAAATTTGGGGTTTCCAGAGTGAACAAAATGCGAGAATGCACCAGAGGAAGTTCTGGTTGCTGGAATGGAAAAGGTTAATTTGCTTGGGCTGAACTCTGCGAGGTCTAGAATGAATTGGGGTGGCAAAAGTAGATCCCTCCCACCAACAAGTGTGATGATGTACTCAGGTATTAGAGGAGATGGATCTGGTTAACAAATCCTGTGTTAAGAGTCAGGATTTGGGATCTGGATTTCATGGAGTTATCTTCATCATTCTCTGCTGGTTTGTGTTAAGTACACAAAGAGGGGTCACCCTGCCAGATTCTGTGGGCACGGCAAAAATTTGGCTCACCCCTTAGGAATTTTAGGAGAAAAGCCAGGGAAAGTATCAGTTCCAGGCTGTTTATTGTCAGATAACTTTAACAGTAGGATCCCACCTCAGACCATCCAAACCACGCAAAAAGCACAAAATTCCCCCTCCTGAAAGTTTTATTTACAAGTGTAAGCAGAAATAGGTTGAAGCTGGCCTCTGATTGCACAGAATGTCACTGACTGCATGAAAATCCCTGCAGAAAGAGCTCTAAAATGGATTTTTACCAGCGGGTTCTGTGGGCAGTGAGTCCACGAAGCACAGCTGCTTGAAATTCATGTCTTTTTGGAATGCAGGGGCTGAAATTCAGGTGCTCTCCTGCAAGAGGCAGAAATGGGAGGTGGGAGAGGAGGCTGCCCAGAATATTTATTGGCGTGCAGGACACTGGGTGCTGACAGAGCTTGGGAGGGAGCACTGAGCAGATTAACAATTAGCTCTGGCTGGGCATGAAGCAGGATGACCTAATCTGAGATCAAACCCTTCCCCAGCCCGTGGCATCATCCGTATTTCTTCTTTGCCTGCTAGGAAATGCCCAAATAAAAATTTTCTTCTTTCCAGCGAGTCTGGAACATGTAACAGGCTTGAGCAACGTGAGGTGCCAGGGGTGCCTGCAGCTGAGCAGGATGCTCCAGCCTTGGCTCCCCAAAATCCTTCACGTGGGGCCTGGGGATCTCTGCTTTGCAGCTGGAGAACTGGGCAGGAGAAGGGTGGGAGGTGAGGAACTCCTTCCACTTCAAAGCCTTCCCTTTCCAGGGAGAGAACCAGGAGCATCTCAGCAATGCCAATGCCAAGACCTTTCCCCCTCTCCCTCACAGAGCTCTTCCCTAGAGACTGCTTTTGGAAACCAGGGAATTCCCAGCGATGGGAACCATTTGGTTTGGGAATTGCCAAGGGGAAAACACAGTGGTGTTTAGATCTTTAGTGGATTTCTGGTACAATTTCAGGATTTAGAAGGAGACCACACGGATGTTTGGGAGGGAGGGAGGTGGACAAGGACACGAACTGCCCAGACTTTGGGTTGGCACTGGGTTCACTGCCAGCCTTGGAGCCCGGAGCTCAGGCAGGGTTGGAGTTTTGGGGAGCAAGGGTTCCTGTGCAGAATGGAACAAGGGCTGGTTGTAGCCGGCTGCCATTCCTGGAGGCCTTTACCTGAGGGTTTTCCTTTGGCATTTGAGAGATTCCTGTTCCAATCCCGTTATCCCAACACAAAACCAGGCAGCAGCACACGCAGGAGGGCACAGAGCCATTAACTCTGGGCTGTGACATCCAATTTCATTAACGTCTCACGTTGCAAACCTCGCTTGTTAAGATGTTTTTTTCAGCCAGATTTACATACAAACAATTTAGATTTCAACTCAACCAGTGTATTTTCAGAAACAGCTCCAGTAAATCACTTTAATCCCCAGGGTGCTCTGTGAAATATAGTTGTTGTTAAACTTGAAATTGATATCATTAACAGATTTGGCTGAGTGATGTCATACTCTGCTTTATCTAAACTGCCTTTTGCAGTTTAAATAATTAAGCACCGAAAATTTTTCTCAGAGGGCATCCTGAATCCGAGAATATCCAGATATATCTTCTTTTTCTCCAGGTTTTGGGATTGTTTGTCTGCAGTTAAATAACAGAGTGAGCCTTGCTGGTACTATTTTATTTGGACTTTTTTTTCCTTTCTTTTGACCTTGGTGTGTCCTTAATCTTTGCTGGCGATGCTGCTGGATTGCTTGGAGGCTTGTCTGAGCGAAGAACCTTGTGTATGTGATGTCAGCTCCATGCCAGAAGGCTTGGAAGGTGAAGAACACTTAGATTTTCCTCTGAAAGGCTTTCTGAAAAATATTCAGTTGTGACAACAAAAAATTTCTGTCGCTGGGTCTTGGATTTTGCCGAGACACGAAGGAGGAAATCAGCAGCAAAATGGGAACAGGGGGAGAAAAGGTTGTGAGGAAATATTTGAAATTACCCTTCAAAGTATTTATGATTTACTTAGCAGAAGAGGTTATAAAACACAAAAGGCTTGTGATTAAAATAATAAAAAAAGTAATAAAGAAAGAAAGATGAAAGGAGGTGCAGTAAGAAGCTGCCAGTGTTGCTCTTCGGGATTAAGCTGACTGATCAAATAATAAGAGCTCAAAAGTGTGATCTGCTCTGTTCCTAAACCCATCCTGGATTAATTAAATCTGCCATTTGTTTAAATACGTCACAGTGCTGTATTAAGGTTTCTGCCTAAAACAAAAGGGTGGCTGGGAAAAATAGAACAATTTGGTTTAAAATCAAAGGCACGAGCACAAGCTGTAGATCAGAAGGTTTTATAAATTCCACGTGTGGCTGCCTGATCCCAGGCCCCCTGGAATTTCTCACCCCTCAGAGATCAGTCAGATGGGCAGTACCTGTCTTCTCCTGGAGCTTTCTAGGACCATTTTAGGGAATTTCCCTTTAGAAGGTTGTGCTGTTTAATGTTTGTCTCCATGGTCTCAGTTCTGTTGAGCTGCTATTAAACAACCAAATTATTTTTTTTATTTTCACCATCCAGCCAAATTCTGGTGATGTGGAAACTTGAATTTGTGCTGAGCTCTGTGGAGTTTCCTGGTCATGACCAAGCCCACAGACGACAGTGAGGCAGAATTCTGGTGTTGGGGCTTTGCAGAGCAGCAACCTGAGCAGAAAAATAAATGTTTTTTCCCCACTTTTGCTGCCCTGGATCCACAAACACAGCCTGTCTGATGTGGGGAAAGGGGAAACCCCTTCCAAACAGGCCCTGGGACCTGAGCTGCAGGTGCCACATGATGCTTTGTAAGGTTATTTTTCCATGAAACTCATTCCACGGTCTGGTTTGCACTGGCTGCACTTTGTCGTGGGCAAAGCTGGCCTCAGCCTTCTGCTCTGAAACTACTGAGTTGTTGTGCTCCAAACACGGGGAAATATTTGTGAAATAAAGGAATGTGAAGTATAAAAGCAGTGGGATTTGGACAATATCTGAAGGGTCACGTGGCTGCAGTGGCTTCCTCGCTGTGCCCTTGCATCAGTTCACCAGGAGCTGAGATTCCCCATGGAAAATCACTGCAAGTCACAGGGAATAGCAGGAGTGAACTAGAGGAGTCTTAGACTTCCCTTGCTTGGTTGGTGTTTTATTAGCAGTTCAAATTTTTCAGATTTTCGCAGGGTTCATGGACATTTCAAAGCCGTCTGTGCCTTCCTGTGTAGGAATATTAATTTCAAGCCAAGATTTATCACAGATAGAGGGAAATGAATGGAATTTATCGCTTCAGCAGATTCATGGGGGTAGTGAAGCCGTTGCCACTACAAAAATACTGTTGAACAGATTCATAGGAAAAATGGTGTTTTCTGTTTTCCCTCTCTGCTCTCCACACAGATTGTGACTTTCACCATGTGCATCTGAGAAAAGCTGCAGCAAAAATCTCATGGGAAATGCCTTTAAATCTGTAGAATCCTGAAATCCAGAGGTGCTGCTGGAGCTGATTCCTGCACGTTCCTCAAGTCCTGCCCTCAGCAAGGCAGAAAGGGCTGGGGGGAGCTCATGACAGGGAAAATATGTGAATATCCCAGAAAACACCTGATGGTCAAAGCACAATTCTCTGCTCCCCTCAAGAGCTTGGTGTGAGTGCAACTGGCCATAGCAATCATGTGGAGCAGGGAGAAATCAGGAGGAAATGGAAATTCACCACCTTTTGGATGTATTTTAAACTCCAGGACAGAACTGCTGGAAGCACACGCTCCAAGGAAGCTTTGTGGGGTTGGGTGCTCAACTCCAGCTGGTTCCCAAGACCTCCAATTTGTCCCAGCTGCAGAGCTCATGTGACAGGGTGATTATCTTGATTGGTAGGCAAAACAAGAAGGCTCTGAGACAGACTAATGAAGTCAATTGTGCTGTTGCAGGGGCCAGTTGAACAAACTTTGTGGGAAATGGATTCACCCGGCTCCTGCAAAATATGTGAAAAAAAAATCTATATTTCCTTAAATTCCTACCCCCCCAGATTAACTCTGAACCTTAATCCTGTTTAGACCCGTGATACATTTTGAAATAATACGTTCCAGGCACCCCTCATTTTTCATTGGGAAGGAATATCCTGGTTCTTTGCCCTCTGCAGTTCGAGGAAGGGGATTTTTTGGGTGAGTCCTTCAGGCAGTGACGTGTTGGGGTGACCGTGCTTTAGTGTCAGCTGGGGAGGGAGTCCCAAAGCAGAACTCCTCAAGGAATTCAACACCTCTGGAGTGCTGGCCTTGGTCTGCAGCTGAGCAGGGATGGGAGGGCAGTGATGGAGCTGCTGCACTGTCAATCCTGTTTATGGGCAAATGGGACTCATAGATTGAATATCCAGCCCGGAGTGTGCTGTTGGTACAACTGAAACCCCAGTGATCTCATTCAAGGATCATTAGCAGCCTAGATGGAGGTGGTGATTTCTTCTACTTCACTCTGGGATTAATTTGTGGTCATTTTTCATGTTTGCCAACATGCTTTCACATTTTTATTTTCCTTCTTCACTGAACAGCAGCTCCACAGTTCATCCGAATTTACATGGTGCCTTTCACATATTTTCAATACCATTTTTGGTTCTGTCCCTTTCTAGGTCTGCATTTCTTTCAATCCTGATGAGCTGTTTGCTGCCTTGGAGGTCTCTCATGCCCCAGATTTTACCATCCCATGTGTGTATTCCTCATCCTACAACCCCAGTTCTCCCTGTTGCACCAGGCCTGTGTTTCTCTGCATTTTATCTTTGCCTTGTGCTCATTAAAATTCCCCTTTCACATGGAATTACTGCCGTGATTATAAAACTATGTTTGTAGCACACGAAGATAACAAAAATAAACCAGATTATCCAGAGATAACTGGTTGTTTAGAGACGCTGCTGTCACAGCTAACCCAAGTAAAACAAAGCTGTGGGCAGGTCAGAAGTTCAGACTGAGCAGCCCTGAGGTTCTGCAAACCCTGCACAAAACTGGGGGTTTGTTACTAGCTCAGAAAATGCCCAAAAATCCAGTTCCTAAGGCCTCTTCCTGCTGGTGAAGATGATGATTTGCACAGGCTGAACTGCCAGTGTGTTTCCCCAATTTCCTTTGAAATCAGGGGGTTTTTGGACACACAGAGTTTGCCTGCACACACCCGCCACATCCCTCATTTGTACACATTTTTAGGGGTGTTCCCACCTGGGCAACATCCATCAGTGTGGTTTTTCTAACGAGGAATTCCAGACTCCTACAGATGCCCAAAGTGAAAGCGTTAGAGGCAAGCCCTGTGAGAAAGCTGCACGTGGGAAGATGGATCGAGCAAACATCCAAGGCAACCTTTAATTATTCACAGATTATATTATATATATTATATCACACCTATATATTATATCACACCTATAATTATTTCACAGAAAGAACCCCAAACCACACCTCCTGCTCTCAAGGTGCAGGATTGTTTACGGGAATGAGGAACACTTGCTCCGTGTTGTCACCAGCCAGGAGGATGCTGGAGCAGATTTCCCTCCTCCTCCTCCCCTGCTTTCCTGTTTCTCAGGAGGCTTTGGAAGAGCTGCTGCTCCCCCGTGTTGGGATGAAGCTGTCAGCACCTGCCCACACAGCAGATCCTCTGCATTTGGCACAGAAAACATCCTTACCTTGAGAAGGGGAATTTCTGGATGGAGAGCCACTGGAATTCCTGCTCCCTGCTCTGCCCTGTTCAGCACAGGTCCAGGTTTCTGGAGAAAAGGTTTTTTTTACAAGCTCCTAAACTCGGCCCTGCCTCCCTCTCTGCACCCTGTAGCTGCATTTTTCCTGTGGTCCTTTTCCTCCGAGGTGTTTTTTATCCCAGAAGGACGTGGTGCTCCAATAGAAAGTTCTTGGAATTAAAAATATACTTTTTTAATTAACAATTTCCTATTTCTCCTCATTACTAAGCAGAGAGGAAAATCAGAAAATCATTAAGGTTGAAAAAGACCTCCCAGATCCTTCAACCCAACGCCACCATGCTGCACAGTGCCACATATATTTAATTTTTACATTTCCAGGGATGGTGACTCCACCCCCTCCCAGGGCAGCCCATCCTAATAAATACCTGAACAGTTTGATTTTATTGAAAGTAGTTTTTAGCTTTGAAATGAGTTCATGTGTATCAAAAGCATGTTTATCTGTGATTCTTCAAGGGAAAATAAAGGGTTTTTTAACCATGAATAAATCTTTAAAAAAGTATGTCATCTGCAGCAATTTATTCAAAATATTTTTGTTCTAATTAATTTCTAAAGTGTTAGGAAATATTTGCATACGGAGATCTTTGTAGTTTTGACTGCTTTAAAAAATAAAACCAGCTATTCATGATGTAATAATTAGTGAGAAGTACAAAGTGATCTAATACCCATTTTTCTGCATCAAACTGGCTTTCGTTTTTAATCATAAATGCTGCCATTCTTAGCTCTGGGATAATTACAATTTCCATCGAGCTGCCTAGGGGATATGCTCAGCCCCGGGAGAAGGAAAACAGGTCACTCCTTTGTTCTTTTATTTCAAAGGCCAGACCCAAATTTTCCACCCATGGTGGGAAAGGTGTTGGGAACCTCACCCCAGAAACACCGCCACGCTTCTCCCTGAGCTTTTGGCGCTGCTGCTTTGCAAATGTGGGTCTGGAAAGCCTTAGGAAATGGAATCATAAAGATCTGTCTCATTAGGGTGTCATTAGGAAATGCTTATTACTTTTAAATCAGCTCACTGCATCCCCTTAAGTCCAGCAGGTGCCTGCAGGTTAAAAATCAGCCCAGCAGTTCCGAAAGCAGTTTTATTTTGCACGTTGTGTGTAAAATAATCAGGCTGCAGAGCCACCATTAATTACTGAATTTAGGGGCCAGGTGTTGGTGCCTTTTTGCTAAAGGCTGCTAGGCTGTTTTAGTGGGTAAATAGCACAAACAACCTGATGCTGCTTTCAAGGTGGTGGAAGGAAAAAGGAGCTAATTTGGGTTGAGTCATCACAGCCACCAGAGATGTCTCTGGAAAGGACACGTTCCCCTGAATGAGGGAGGTGTGCAGGAATATTGAGTGTTTGCCACCTACAGGTAGCGCAAATCCTGTGCCTTTCACAAGATTTCATGGAGGGATGTGTGAGAAGGTGATTTCTTGTCAGAAACTGCAAGACTCAAAAAGTTCTGGGGAAGATCCCTGTGAAAGAGCTGGAAGCTGGACCTGGTGGGGTTTATTTTTTTAAAAGATGCTGAGCACCTTCTGCGTTAAGGCTGCTCTTTCTCTTCCATTAGGATGCAGCTGGTGGAAATGTCACCTGGAGCTGTCCTCACACGGCCTGGGGTGTCCCCCTGCCATGGGAGTGCCCTGGTCTCTGCAGGGCTTTGGGTTTGTTATTCACTGATAAACAGAGCCTGGTGAATGAACCTTTCACCCTGCCTCGAAAGCCAGGGTAAAACACCAGTAACTGCTCCTGCCTTTGTGTCTGTGCAGTGCTGAGGGAATGAGAGCTTGGCTTAGCCAAGACCCCTGCTCCAGAGGCAGTGGGAAATGAGGATAAAGTCCTTGAGCAGATAAAGGCAACGACCTTAGTAACTACAGGTGGTGGCAAAGTTAAAATACGACTGATTGAGCTCTAAGGCCATCCTACAATCTGCAATTTGCCATCAGGGTGTTCCCAGGGTCCATGAGGGCAGTGTGTGGCCAGGAGGCCTGAATGAGGCCAGTTGAAATGGGGAATGTTGTCCACTGTGTCCGAGCTGGGGCTGCTCATCCCTGGGATGCAGGAGGAGCCACGGGCTGCCGGCCACCCGGCTCTCAGCATGTGGACTCCCCAGGGACTTCAAAGGGGATGAATTTCCCTCCTCTCTTGCCTCCCCTCACTTCCATCAGTCACTAAAAGAATGTCCCTGGCTGGTTTGAAGGCTCAGGCAGTTGTGGCATTTGTTCTTACCCTGACAAAAAGCTGGGGCTGCGCAGAGCGGCGCGGGAACATTGTTCTGACAGCCCAGTGAGTTTTACACTCCCAAACTTTCCTGGTTAATGTACCGTGGGCTCTGGCTTGCTCCCTGCCTCCCCGTGCTGATTCCAGGCCCCAGGAGATGCTGCACATGTGCCCTGGGATGGATCCTGGCAGCTGGGATCACCCAGCGGGAATGGGAACGGGATATTTCCGACCGTGATTTTCCAGGGGAAATCTACACGGGGGTGGAGAGGGAAAGTGGCCTTTGCAGGAGTGATAAAATGCTAAAAAAAGTGACAACGAAAAGGTGGTTGGAGCAGGGAGAGCTCCTTGGGAAAAATGGGGATTTCCAAAGGGACAACGCTTGGACAGCAGCATGGTGGTGCCATTCTCTTATTTGCATCTTTGTGCTAATGAAAGCTGCTAATGAGGCTACTCCTGCAGCAAGGACTTATCTTGGAGAATTTGAAAGGAAATGTTTCCTGAAAAGCCAGCAGTAAATAAAAATAACCCCCATCCACGAGCCCTGGTTTCATAATCTTGGAGAATCGAAGTTCACGAGATAAGGAAAAATCAAAGCAGAGTGTGGATGTACAAAACGAGCATGCCAGAAAGCCCTGGAGAGGACTGGGCCTTACAAAGGGAAAAGATGAGCCAAACCCACAGCACATCATTAAATACTGAATGTTCAGTAACACAGAGCATGCAAAGAACGAGGGAAAAAACTTCTCTGAGCTTATCTGGGTAAGTTTTTTGTGAAAGTGAGAAGCTGAAAAGCGACACACACAATGTTCATGCTGGCACTTGAACGTCTTTGAGTGATGGAGCCGAGCACAATTCCCCTTCTCCACCAGCAAAGGGCAGTGGATTGGTTCCTCGATGTTCTCCAGACTTGTTTTATTGTGCCATTTGCTTAAAAACGTGCATTTTATTATCTCAGCCTGGAGCAAAGGAGGCTCAGGGGGGACCTTCTGGCTCTGCACAGCTCCCTGACAGGACAGGGCAGCCAGGGCAGTCGGGCTCTGCTCCCAGGGAACAGCCTCAGGTTGTGCCAGCATCAGGAAGGATTTCTCCAGAGAATGTTAGAACAGTGATGGCTGAGTTGGGCAAGAGCAAATCTCCCTCCTCTGGCTCATTCCCAGCTCGCACTTTCTCATCCCAGCTGGGCTGGTGGATCGCTGGGAGCAGCTGCTGGGAGCTCAGTGCCTGCAGTGGGAAGTGGACTGGAACTCATTTCCCCCCAGCACGGCGGGAGGAGTGAGGCAGAGCCGTTCCTAACCCACACCCAGGTCCCACTTGCTAGGCTTGAAGCAGATCCTGACAGGCGAGTTCTGTCACGATACAAAACACAGGGAACCAGGCTGGGAAAGGTCACCCTCAGCCCCTCAGAGTGAGGCTGGGTCTGGGGAAAATCAGCAGGAAAGGTCATGTGCTGCTGCTGTGTCACAGCTGGTAAAGAGCAGGTTAAAAAGCGCTGAGCTCTGTCACTTTTAGGCAAAGTTTGTTGCCTGCAGTGTGAGTTGGTGTTTCTCCCCAGTGTTTTGATTAATTATTTTGGTCATTCATTCAGTGCAGTGCTTGCAGTGCAGTGCAGTGAACTGAAATGACCTAGAAATAATTCCCTAACGCAACCTGACTCTCTGGCTTATATTCAGAGAGAGATTTATTGCTTTACTCACAGGGCATCTTCGTCAGAGCGCTCCTCAGTCATTCCAGGGAAGCTGGTGCCATTCCTGCAGTACCAACCAGCTTTATACCCACCAGGGGATGTTCAGTGGCCTCCTGCTCCAGCACTGGAGTGGGTTGGGACAGAAATTCTGCCCAAGGAGCTCTGGAGGAGCCCTGTGCGACCTGCCCAGGGGTTGAGCCCCAGCAGCAGGAACTGCAGCTATTTTTTGGAAATCAGGCCTGGAAAAGCAGCTGCTCAGGCCCAGCCAGAGATGGGGAAGCTGTGGTTTGTGGGGTCTGGTTGGGGCTTTAGCCAGTGCCACTGCCCAGCAGGAGCTGTAGTTAATTGTCAGTGACTTCCCATCCACCGGGAGCACTGGGATGCAAAGGCAGCTCTGTGTCTGCATGTAGTGTGCCCAGTAAATGATAGTGCCAATGGGGCCTGGGAAACCTTTTCCTAGACTAAGCCGAGCCTTCTAGGCTTCTTTTTTTATGTTAAACATTTTTAGACGTTCCCAGGTTGCTTTAGAATAATTATAAGGATCAGGAACTGCATGATGGGGGGGAATAAGGCAGCGACTCGTTCCATTGAGTTTTACTCCCCTTCCAGCTCTGAGCGGGTTTCCAGTTTGGTAAAGTGCAGAGGAAACTCCAGACTCCCATTGAACATGACATTTTGGCTATTTTCTGCCCACTGTTGCTTTGTTTATAGCCACCTCTCAACTGATGATCCCCAAAGGCACGGCAGGCAGCTCTGGCAGCCTGACTAAAGCACTGTTGCTGGCAAAACACATTAGTTTTTGTCCTTGTGACAATGCCTGATCCGTCCTGTCCTTCTCTTAGGCACTGTTGGACACATTTAGCACCAGCATGTACTCATGACTCACAAATAACTCACAGGATTACTTCAGCCTGCTTGATATTCCAAAGTAATAACTCAGGATTTGCCACTGAGTTGAATGTGAGACCATTTACGAACCTGGGGGAAAGTGATCGGATATGGAGTGGCAAAATCATGGAATCGTGGAATCACAGGATGGTTTGGGTTGGAAAGGACCTTAAAGCCCATCCCATTCCACCCCTGCCCTGGGCCAGGACAACTTCTGCTATCCCAGGCTGCTCCAAATCCCAATGTCCAGCCTGGCCTTGGACACTGCCAGGGATCCAGGGGCAGCCACAGCTGCTCTGGGCACCCTGTGCCAGGGCTGGAATTTCTTCCCTATTACCCCACCTAACGCTGCCCTCTGTCAGCGTGAAGCCATTCCCTGTGTCCTGTCACTACAGGCTCTTGTGGATAGGCTAAATAAGTTCTCTCCCACCAGTCCACACATCTTAAAAATAAGGACAAATCCTGAATGAAAGCGCCTGCTGTAATGTGTGGTCAGGAGGACAGAACACACCACAACAGTACAACTCTAAAAATTAACGGGATTTCTGTGAACACAGAGGAAATTTGCCCATTCTCCATCAGCTGTCAGCAGGAAAGAGAGGTGTAATTATTGACTGGCCTCAAACTGTAAACACAGGAATGAGAAGTGGCAATACTTGGATCAGCTTCTTAAGAATACCAAGCTCTGTGGAGGGATGAATATTTTGTTTCACTTTCCCCCATTTATGCTGTAATCTTTTTTTTTTAATTATTTTTTCATTTTTTTTTAACTTCACAGGAAGGAGAGAGGAAATCAGGCAGATATAGTTTGCAGAAAAAATTGTGTATGGGTATATCCCTCCCTCCCACCTCATTTTTATTGGGTTTATTTTAAACACCCTGAGCAGGGCGAGAAGCTGGGAAAGAAGAGTGAGGGGGGAGTAAAAAGAGCCTTTAGGATGTAAAGGCTGGTGCTTTCCTCCCTGAGCAGTGAAACTGGGTAACTGTGGTGCTTTGGCAGAGTCACAAACAGCGGCTGGCAGCTGCTGCAGCTCTGAGCTGATCCTTGGAGGTTGCTGGGAGTGAGGATTTGGTGTTGCCGCTCCCTCGCCGTGTCTGTCTGTGGGTGTTTGCTGCTGCTGTGCAACATCTCACGGGCTCCTCTTCCTGGGACTGGAGTGAATCCATCCTGGAGGGAAAGGGATCGAGAGGTGGATGTCCTTTAGTGCAGCCCCTTTTTGCTGCTCCCTGCTGGGCCCAGCGGAGCTGCCAGAGGAGGCTGTGCCTGTGGAGGGGTGTTGGCAGCAGGAGCTGCTGCCCTGTGCCATGGGATCACCCTGCCTTTGGGTTCCAGCCCCCGAGAACCAGCCAGCAGTGGGGGCTGAGCAATTCTAATAGTTAATTGTAGTGTTATTGTGACCTGAGCAGAACAAAACAGAAATAATCAGGCTTAAAACAAACAAAAAACCCCCAAAAGCAACACAGTGTTATTTTAGAATAAAAGCACATGTAGCTGAACTAATACTCCTGACGAGCAAGGACATGGATTTCTCCCGGGGCATCCTGCAGTCCTGTAGGGAAGAAGTGACCTTATTTGCATTTTTCTTGTTGAATTGCTGTTGGGATTTCTGCAGCACAGCAAGAGCAAATTCCTCCAGGAGAGCATGGAAATATCACAGCGCTAACGCAATATCCTCCAAGTAGCTTCCTGCTCCTCAGCCCCTGCTGCCCCCTGCCCTCCCAGCCTCCCCCAGCCTGCACTGACAGCCCTCAGCCTCTTCCTTACAGCACCTAAAGCCCATGAACACAGTTCTCATTTCCCTCCATATTCCCAGAGTTTCTCCTTCCCCCTTTCCAGAACAATCTGGGCTCTCCCCTCCCCGCCGTGCCTTCGCCGTGCGCACCCGAGCGCTGCTCCCGAAGGTCAGCACTTGGCAGTTGAAGTCTATGGTTCCAGACGCCTCTCTCAGGAGCGTTTTCCATTCTAATCAGGTCCTCTAAATTGCTCAGGCTCTTCCCCAGCATGAAGTCCTGCTCCAATTTTGCAGGCAGATAATTAAATCCCGAGCCCAGGAGCGGCGTTGCAGCTGCGCCGCGACTTCTTCTCCGCATCTTCTCCGCATCTTCCCACCCTGCCAGGGCAGCTGACAGGAGCAGGGATCTTTTGGAGCAATGGATCATCTGCCTGTGGAGTATCCATGCTGGGATGGCTCCAAAACCAGGGAGGTGCTGCAGCTCACACCCCAAAGCATCAGCAGAAGTGCAGCCGAGGAACGGTCATCCCAAAATCCATTTTTTCCTTCTCCCAGGGCTCACTCTGCCATCTTCCCACAGGAGAATTAAAGCAGCAGGATGCCAGGAAGGACTATTAACTGTCACCTCTTAAGCTCCCTGTATAATGTATGCACATACTAATTACATCGTAGGAATAGCACGGATTAATTATACACATCACAAGTGTGTAATATTTAAAGGATATTTTTACATAAATGACACATTTGGAGCTTGCAAATAGCACAGATTGGCTTTGTCCAATGAAAGACGGCAAAATTCTGAATTTAATGTATAATATAACCTTTATTCTTTTTCCTCTAAACTCTTGGAAACTTACATAACAATCGTGCTTTAATTATGACACCGTTTATAGACATTTAAAATGCATCTTAATTTATAAATATTTTACATTTGGTCCATAGAACAGGTTGCAATTTACTAAATAATACTGTACTCTTTTAAACAGGCTCTGTATATATTTTTGAATATGTATATATTACATATATATTTTTATATAGAGATAGATTTGCTCGGTGTTGGATAGTTTCCTTATTGCAAAAAGCATATATGATCATACAATAATCTTTCTTTTTCAGGGCAAGTACTACAAAAAAGATACAGCTATTCACAGTTTACACACAGTAGTTCTACAACACTAGTTTGTGCTATGTGATAACGTTTGTACAGCTTTTTGCTAAAGAGCAGGTCTGTCAAACATCTGTCATAATTGTTTACAATCAAACATTAAATACTGCATTTTCCTTAGAACAACATGGGACTCGGTTACATTAAACAATAAAGAGAAAGTTGGAGTTTTTATCCTTAGTCTAATGAAATCCACAAGTATGATGTATCATGTGTGATGCCTGTGTAGGATGTAGGGGTTCCTCTAAATCCCAAAGACTTACAGGACGTTTGCATCTCAGCTATGGCCGTTTAGGATGGAGCTTAGATCTCGTAGTATTTTACAGTTGACCTAGGTATGAAACAGTTTAGAACCTACCCAACATACTCTGAGAGTTTAGGATGTAGTTCGAAATACATGTGTATTATATATATATATTATTTCTACATAATGTGCTTGACATTCTGAGAATAATACCTTATTGCAAGAACATGTTTGTCACCTTCAGACGAGAACAACGAAAAACCCAACATTCACAGGTAACATGTTTTTTTTTTTTCACGTAGTAGTTCTACATAAATTGTGCTATCTAACATTGTACGGTGCACAAAAAGTTGGCTGAAAAGCATGTTTTCATTGCACAGTTCTGTCACAGTCATTTACAATCAAACATCACCCTCCCAAAAAGCCTCCGTGCCTGTCTTATAGCTGCCAAACGAGAAATGCCAGCCGGGGCTCCCGCTGCATTCCCTACACAGGGAAAACTTCCAGGGGCTGGCCGGGCTCTCTGGCTGTGCGGCAAACGCAGGACGGCGCCCAGAGCGGGATTGCATCGGGATGAAAGAGCTCTCCCTGTGCCCTCATCACCACCCAGCCCCTGGAAATGGGAATCCCGCTGCTCTCAAAGTGCTAACCATGCGGAGTGTGTGATTGGGAACTGTCAAAGTTCAATTGAGCCCTAAATTGGAACTTACAAGGAGAAGCTGCGATCTTTAAGCCGTTGTTTTGGTTTCTATTTTGGTGGCAATGTGATAATAGTAGAGTGGTAACAGCATAATAAAAGCTCATGGTACTCTGAGCTTGAATGGCAAATACTTTGTGTTTTACTCCTGGGAATCTTTAGGAGCTCTTGGCTATTACTTTGCTAAAAAAGTTAAAATATTCATATTCATGCCTCTAACATTGATTCACAAAGATATCTTCTTTTCATAAGAAGCAACATATGCAGTTTTAAAGAAATTTATGACCTTGTTTGAAAGTCACCCTGAAAGGCTGAGCACAGCCAGTGTGTATGGCCTGGGCGGCTCTGCCACAAACAACTCGATTTTTGTGCTAGGAATGTTTATGAAGGCTGTGCCTGATGTTAACTGAAGGAAGAGTCTCTTCCCCCCTCAAATGGCCTCAGCTGGAACAAATTTTAAGGGCAGACTTTTGCACTGGAAACCACTTGTTTACAAAATACTTCATTCTTTTTGTACAAAACAACTCCAAACTTAATTTTACTCCTGCAAAGTCAGAAATAACAGTCTTGGGATTCAGCGGTAAGAAATAGTGATCAACTACTAAAAATCAGCAGCACAAAACTTCAAATAGTCGTGCTAAAAGGTAGATTAAAAAGGTCTTGGCACATCAATTTACAAATTCCAAGGTATGCAACTATCATTGTGAAAGGATAAAAACATTAACAGTCCGTGGATTGCCGGAGAACACAAAACGCTGTCAAACATCTGAGCTCGCGACGGCTGGATCGAACCCATGGCGATTCCCTCGGAGTGGAGATGACCTTGTTGCTTTTTTTTTCTTTTTTTTTTACATATTTTTTTTTTTTGCCACTAGAGGTAGGTAATTATATTCTCAGACATGAATTTGTGGTCATATTCAACCATATTTTTTGTTTTTCTGGAGAAGGAGCGGTACTGGGACGATGGAGGAGTTTAGATGTAGGCTTCTTTGTTGGCGGAGTTGCTCTGTTGGGCCTGGTCTGGCCCATTCTCAGGGTGGGTGATGTCTTCACTTGGCTGAATCATCACTTGGATGCGCTGTTCAAAGGACAACAACAAACGTGAGGCAGCCAAAAAACTGCTGTTAACCTCACTCTTTTTTAAAATTATTATTATTTAAAGACAATACTTTACAAGTGCCTGTCTCCCCAGGGACCAGCGGTGAGCCACGTCCACTGAACAGATTTCAGCTCTGTCCTGAACGTGACGGGAGGAGCTGAAAGACCCTGTGCCAAAAGCTGGATGCCAGCAGGGAGCTTTCCTGGGGAAAAGAAATGAGGAGAGGCCCTGCTGTGAGCCCATGGTCCAGCACAGGGGCTGCAGTGGGCAGCTGGACACCAGTGATGGGAACACAGGAGCTAGAGAGTTCCTCCAAGGATGAAACAGGTGAAACAGATCTGTGTTTAAGAGTGTTTTATTCCTATCCTGTCTGTCCTCGTCCTTTGGTCCTCTCTGTTCCTGCAGCTTCTCTGCCCAGCTCACGTTCACATCTCAAAAGAGATCCCAGTTTGGCTCCTCAGAGCCTCTCGCTGGTGCAGGCTCCTCCCATCACCTAATGATTATTTCTTAATGCCTTTCAAAAATAAAACCTTAATCCACAGCAAGGCTGAGATGAGGAACTTTTACCACGGTCTCACACAACTCTGCCCAAGCAGCAGCTGTATTTTAGGGCAAAGGTTCTCCTTTTGCACCTAAAAGTTTTCATAAGACCAGGGGAAATCTATTCAAAGTGTTGGAGCTCAGAACAGGCAGGGGGAAACAAAAAAAAAGGCCAAAACACAGAAATTTTTTGCAGACTTCTTTGAAGCCTCACTGAGTCTTTCAAAATTTGCTGAAGACAAATATTTGGATCAAGATCTGAGCATTTCATGAGGCATCACTCGTCAATTCTGCTTAAGATCATCCAGCCCTTCGCAAAGATGGCTCTGTCAGCTGATTTCAGAATATTCCAGAAGTTCCAACAAATTCTTTTTGACAGTCTTTGGTTCCCACAATCACAGAGTGTTTCAGTACTTGGGCTGGAGAACTGGCTGTGATGTACAGGGGGAGCTGGGGAGGGAAAACTGAGGAACCACCCAGACTTAAAAAGAGGTGTGGTGATTGCAGGTGGTTCCTGAACAGTGTGTGGGACAATAACCTGGCCAGTATTTCCCACTCCTTTAGCAGCACATCACTGAGGCCCTCAGAACTGACTGAAATAAAACCTGACTGAAATAAAACCTGACTGAAATAAAAACTGAATCTTTTCCATGAGAATTGTCACCTCCTTTTTAAAAATGGGATGAGGAATCAGGGAGAGGCTGAGAGCCATGAGAAAAAAGCCCCTAATGTTCTTCATGAAGTGACTGCTCACAGAAATCCCTTAAATAAAGGCTAAAGGGAAGGCCCCCCAAGATTTTTCATGTCCTTCCTCCCAGCTGCAGCAGAGCAGGACAGGGCTGACTCTGAGCAGGTGACATGCAGGAGCTCAAGCCTTGGATGCCATGAGGGAGATGCAGGACAGGGCCACTGAGCAGACTCCTGCAAACCCAGAGCTGGGTGGATTATTCCCTGAGTTTGGTTCCAGCTCCCCCAGAGCATCCCCTGCCTCCATCCACGGCCGCGTGTCTGGCATGAACCAGGACAGATTTCCATATTTTGTGAACTGCTCCTCTGTTTTCTAGGTGTGAGGAGCTGGAATGCCAAGAGCTGCCAGAGCAGAGATGAGGACCCCATGGAAGGTGGGGAATCTGTTCAGCAACAGATGGCTCTGACACTCTCGTGTCTTTGGGCTGGTGCTTTTAGGGTTCTTTTTGCTCAAAGCAAAATGACTGAGGGGGAAACAGATGATGGAACAGAAGTGCCCAGCAATCTTTGGTTGCACGGGCCTCAAGGTGGTGGGGACAGCCAGACTTACCTGCTTTAGGGAGCCTTTCAGGGTTAGGAACATGTATGCCATGTAGCCTGGTATCAGCACCATAGAGGACAGGGCCATGAACCAGCCAACCCCCTGGCCCCATTTTGGGAACACGTAACTCCCCATCGTCAGCGGGGTCATCTGCACAGCACTGAAGATGAACACTCCCTGCAAAAGCAGAAGGGAAGGTTTTGGATGAGATTCCCAGAGTGTTCTGGCTTCAAGAGTTTTTCTGGAGCTTCCAAAGATGCTTCTTACTGAAATGAATGTTTTTAACTCTGTATTTTCGCATATAAACCTACACCTCAGATCATCCAAGTGTGCTACTGGTAGCAGTAAATTCCTTGGATAACCTGCACAGAGCCAGAGGGAAGGGGGCTGCTGGGGAAAATGGGGATCCTGGGAATAGCTGTGGACATGTACACGGTGCCACTGAGCAGCAGCACCCACACATTGTTTTTGGGATGTTCTCCAATGGTGACCTGCAGACGTGGTGTTCCATACAGCATTCCCAGGGAAAACTCCTGTCCTGGCCTATCTCTAATGTCTAAACCAGCCAGGAAAACTTGCTACAGTGAACCAGGAGAGAGGAAGGCTCATTCTGGTGCCAGGCTAAAGACAGATTCCCAGAGGAGGATGCAGAGGCAGATTTTACACTAATCCAGGCTGGCCAGCACATTCTGCTGAGGACCTGACAAATCCGACCAGTTTTACAATGTTGGGCTTCTTCCTCCTGTGCCACTAAAATAAAATGAATTTCCCATGCCTTCCTGAACACTTGTTTTCAGAAAAATGAAAGCTGCCTTGATCTGGGAAGGGATGACTCAAGGAACCCTCAACTTGAAGACACTTCTGTGTCTCTTTAGTGCTCCTCATTTGCTTTTCTCTGGTTAAATACTGGGTCATGTACTGCTTGATTAGTTTGTTCTATTGCATCTGGGTTCGGTGTATGTGCAGTAAATTTACATTTCTTTGCTTATTCCTTCACAAGGTACTGAATGGGATTAACTGGATAAAGTTTAGGATCAGGAAAAGGCTGTCCTGTGGTTTCCAGTACAAATTCCTTGCAGAGTTTGCCAGAAAACCCACAGCAATGCAGTATAAAATGATTAAGACATGCCACAGAATCCCAGGAGAGAACATGGGTTTAGAACCATGCTGTGTTACCAGAAGGAATTCAGTTCACAGAATGTTGGCATTTTTGTGTATGTGGAAAATTTAGATTTTAGATCACTACATTCTATTTAAGAATAGAAAAAGATAGTCAAAATTTGTTCCTTGCAGTTTTCTAACTTTGCCAACCAAACTCTTGAGCATTTCCAGAGGTCTAATAAAAATCCTGGCTCCTCTTTTTGGGGCACAAACTTCCTCTAATGACACTGCTTTTTGTTTATTGCCTTCAATGGGATTGCTCAAATCCTTAAAAAGGGAGTGAGGTCAGAGCTACTATGAACCTGTGAGGGTGGAAATGCCAGGGCTGCAGCACCCAGGCCACCTCATTTACATCCCTTCAACCAGAGAATAAAAGTTTGCTCCTTACTGCCACAATGATAGGAGTGAAAAAGGACCAGCAGAGTTTCCACCAGATGCAGGGTCTGTATCCCACCATCTCTTGGATGTTGTCATAAAATCTATTAACACCTGGACAGAGAAATAAGAAACAGCAGAGAAATGGAATCAGCTGGAAGCTCAGTGGTTCTGAGAGATATTGTCATAAATTATCAATGTATTTGGAATCTCCACGAAGATCCCAAGATAACTTTTCACCTGTCTGCATGGGATAAAATGTGCAAGGTCAGAAGCACCAAAAATCTCCTGTTCTCACTCTTCCACATCATAATTAATTAATTAGAGACCAGCAAACTTATTCCCATGCAAGATGAGGAACTTGCAGATGTGAAGGTCAGATGCAAGAAAGACCCTTGATCGATTTCAACTCCAAGTCGAATTAGAATGAGAAATTTAGGGTGTATTTCACAGTTATAAAAACCCCAACCCAGCCCAGCATTAACCAGCTTCATTGCAGTGCACACCATGCAGAAGTGGATCTGACATCAGAGAGGCCCTCGTGCTGCTGCTGCTCTCCATCAGCTTCCCAAAGCTGTGTCTGTCACGCATTTATAGCTCTGATTTCCTCCTGGTCACAGCCTGGAGCTGATAATTCCAAGGTGTGGCTCAAGCCCTGTATGGACCATTCATTTCAGATCCTGTGGATCCTTTCCAGCTCAGACTAGTCTGTGATTTCTGTGGTAGTTTTGGTGTATTTTTCCATTTGCTGGATTCACCAGCAGTGCCTCTCCCCTGTCAAAGGCTGCTCCATCCGCTCAGCCCCACTAAAACCAGCAGGAAGGCCCCAGTTCTCCAGCTCTGGAGCAGCTGGAGTGCCTTGGTGATGGTGGGAGCAGCTCCTCAGAGGAGCTGACACAGCTCTGTGAATATCCCACTGATCCATTAATCCTTAGAGCCACAGACTGCTAGTCCAGGCTTCTGGATATTTTAGGGGAATTATTCCCTAACTGACCGAGGAGCCTGGCTCACTGCAGGATCCTGGAGTGAGGGAATTTCTGGAAAAACAAAATATTACAAAGCCCCAAAACCATAAAGCATTATGTACCCAACACCTCTGAAGATCCAAGCTTTCCAGGGAAGAGGGACAGGAAAAGAGATGAAATTTCACATTTTTAGTATTCCTGAAACACCTCAAGACTCCCAGGCCTTGGGGTAGGGTGTTCAAAAGGCAGCAGCACCTTCCACAAACCAGCTTGGAATTATATCCATAGAAACCAAGGCCACTTCCAGTTCCACCCCCAGCACGTGCATATTCAACTGGAGATCAGAGGAGGAATTATCCTCAGGTTGGGTAAAACTTAGGGAAAAAGCCAAACATGCTGTTTACCATAGCACCAGGATATCGAGATGCACTCAAAGAATACGAGGAACAAGAGACTCATTCCGCTGGCAGAGTAGTAGTCAAAAAGCTTAAATACATAGATTCCACCCTAAAACAGAGAGGAAGGAAGCATTGAAAATAGTGCCAGGCCTCCAGCTTCAGAATGTAAGACACAAACTAGCGGTGGTGGATAGGCTAGGGGCCTATTAGTGCAAATTAATTAAAGTGGTTAAAGTCTTTTAAGGCTTGAGGTCATTGCTGACAAAATCAAGATTGCTGCTGCTCAAACCTAAAAGTTTAATTTCACTTTTTGCTCTTTGTTTAACAATTTAATCATAATTTAATCATTAATCATCTCCCTCAAAGAGTTTGCAATGCCAACATCCATCCCCAGCTGCCACTCTTTGGACTGTAAGGGTGTGGAGCTGTGCATTTTTGCACCCAGGGACCACAGGGGTTCTACACTTGAGCTGCCAAAATCTTGGACAGCGTTGATCCCTGACACTTCAGTGATTCCTGGCTGGGTTGGGGAAGGGAGAGGCAGGGAAGATGCAGGTGCCAGGCACAGATCCCCCCTGCCAGCAGTACCTGAGTGATGTTGGACAGCCCTATCACGTAGGACACGATGCACACGAGCGCGATGAAGATCTCCCGGCGGTTGCGCAGCAGCTTGGGGAACTCGTCCACCAGGGCTGTGATGAAGCCTTCCACGGTGCAGAACTGCAAGGGAAGGGAAACATAAACCACAACAGCACAATGCAGAGCCCTGCCATGGCAGGGTGGAGTTTTGGGGAGCAGTTTGCTGCTGGACCCTTCGCTGGCCTAAGGCTGCAGCCGTTCGACGAGAAATGAAAATTCACTTGACTGCAGTGGAAGCTCTGCTCCTGAATATCCTTGTTTCTGTCTAAAGAGATCTGCGCAAAAAGATTTCCAGCTCGAGGAACACTCAAAATTCTAAGCTATGAACTGTAGCTTTCACTCTGTGAGCAGAAATTGCTCTTTTTTTGTAATAAAGATGATAAACCTACAGTTGAGGGCTTTGATCCCTCAATCCTACAAAATATGCTTCTTTTTTATGTGATTTACTCACATACATGAAAGCCAACACACAGAGAAAGTCTAACCAGATTAGTGCTTTGTGGAGAAGGTTAAAGATTCTCATATGATTCTCATATGGAATAAATCAAATCTCTTTTGTATCCCCAGAAAACATTCTAGCTGAGGCCGTGTCCTCCAAATGGAAATCACAGCCACACTCCAGAATCCTTCTGCGAGCGTGTATTCAGATTAATGCTGTCATTATGGTGGCTGCAATAGTGAAAACCAGAAGGTGGGTAAAGTTTTATTAATTTTCAGCAGTGCAATCAGAATTCAGCCAATGGTTACAGCTCCCGTAAATTACAGTGTATGAAATGTTCCCGTGACAGACAGAAAATGCAGAAAGCATGACAGCCTGTAGATATATATTCTTTTTAATAATATTAGACCACCTTCCTCAGCTGTTAGTTGCCTAGAGACAAGTGCTTTCAAGAATATTTTTGACCCAATTAATTTCACAGCAGTTTGCCCCCAGGTTGAGCAATAGGTTTTAGTGTCAAGCCTGAAGCTCACTGAAAAACAAAGAAATAGAAAGTATAAATTTTCAACTTTCTTTCATCTCCCGGGATAAAACGCCCTCTTGGAGTTTTTGTGTTCACAGGCTGAAGTCAGCTTGGATTTATAGAAAATGATGGATTTTCTCTCCTGCAAGACTGGTACAGTGCTAAGCCAGTACATCCCACATTCCTTTACGTGCTGGGAAGGCTGTGCTAGGAACTGGGAGCTGCTGGTTTGCCAGCTGCAGCTGATTGCAAGTGAATTAACACATCTGCCTAGGACAGGTCCCACAAAAATGATCCCACATTTCAGCAGGCAGGAGGGACTTCCCTGACCAAGCCCTCCGAGTATTCCTTGCAAAATCAGGCAGGGTGCTCTCCTCAGCGCTGGCAGTGTGGTTGTTCTCTGTATTAAAATCAGTGCTGATTAGCAAAAGCTTTTGTTGGACATAGTTATTACTGAAGGGTTTTATCCTGTGCCGTGTGCTTTTTTATTTGTGTCACAATAACCATTTCTAATTATTCCGTGTCTTAATTATTTAATTGTTTTACCTAGACAGAGAATATCTTACTGGGATTTGCAAAACCCCAGGGTGGAGCCTCCTCAATCATTTCCAGTTGTCAGACACCACCCAGAGCTTAGGTAAGGCCTGATCCAATAAAGCTGTGATCCTTTCCCTTGGGAAGTGATTTCAGAACACACCAAGACACAGAATGTCCTCAGTAATGATCCCACTGCCCCCTGAATTTACTCCAGATGCTAAAATGAAATGTGTGGTGCATCTTTTCACTCCAGTGGTGAGTCCTGAAATCACCTTTCAGAAATACCTGTGGCATCTAAACCTTGCAAAACTTATCCCAGTGTCTTCTACACAGCTGAGCGTTGCACAGATATTTTAAATATTGTGATTTAACAGGGAATATTTCGAAGGTGAGCTCCTTTTTGCCTGCAAAATAAATTTTCTGCCCATTTTTCATGCACTTCCAACAGTTCATGAAAGAGCAAAAGTGTCTTAGCATCAGTTTTTAACTCAGTCTTTCCTCAGTGCCTCTTATTCTTTATCTGATTATTCCAGGCACCATCCTGCACCACTTCCAGCTGGCAGTGGAGAGCACAGGGAGAGCCCAACCTCGTTCCACACCATGGCAGAAAATCTGTATTTTCCTTTGTTTTCAGCACAGTTTTACCTGACTGTCAATGCCCAGCATGAGCAGCATGGAGAAGAAGAGTATTGCCCACAAAGGGGAGATGGGCAACTGTGTCACCGCTTCTGGGTACGCCAGAAATGCCAGTCCAGGGCCTGGGAGGGCAAACAGGAGACAAAACATCAGTGGGGTGGGTCAGGGCTGGGATTCTCTGCTGCTGCTGCTGCGGTTTGAGGTTGGTTTGGACAGCTCTGGATGCAGCACCCAAGCAGGGATTTCAGCTGTTCAGCGCTTGCTGACCACGAGGGCACTGCAAGGACCTGGTTTTTAAAATGAACCAGCCAAAAGGAAAAAAACCACCCCAAAAGCGCCCAAACCCAACCAACCAGAATTCTGTCTGCAGCTGAGAAGCTGCTCCTGAGAGACCCCTTGGCATAGCCAAGGCAGGAATTTTATCCTTGGCTAGGGTTACGTCTGCAGGCGCTGCTCAGCTCTCTCTCCCCTCAAGCAGTTATTGACAGCTGCCATCCTCTGCTTGGTGCCGCTCAGAGGAGAAACAGAGACAGCTCAGAAAGGAGAAGACACTTCCCAGCATTTCCAGCATTCACATTTGCTGGTCCCTTCCATTCATTCTCTCAAAATAACACCTTTTAATAAACTCTGAAGTTGTGGACAGCCAAACTCTTTTTTCTTCTTGCTAACTGCTGATGGGGGGGCATGGTGTTGGAAGGAGGATATTAATTCTTATTTAAAAGGAGGTTTTTTTGTTCTCATGGCATAGCTGGATGTCAGGGTCAGAGGGAAAACTGCAGGAACTTTAATAAACACAGAAATAAAGCTCATGTGCTTCACCTAAGGAGTGGCCCTGACTTTTCAGTTTTCATTAACATTCTGTCAGTGACAAGTGCTTGGTCACAGCTCTCAAACCAGTGGAGCAAGGGCTGGCATCAACACCTGGGTTGTCAAAGCCTAATGAGGATTTTGAAGCGATTAATTGCTAGCAAGAGCAGCTATGATTGGAAAGCAGTTCAGAAAGCATTCCAAATAGCAGTGCTAAAAGCAAAATAAACCTCAGATAAATATGTTAATTTTACCCTGTTACACATTCCACAGGAATGCAGCTACACTTTTTAATAATTCCATTTGTTTTATAAAGCTGTATAAAAGATGGCAAAAAAAACTCTCATGGTGGTAAAATCTAGCACCAGCCTCCAAGCTTGCTAGGAGAAATAAAAGCCTTAATTAAAAGGTCAAATTTTCAAATTTCCTTTGCAATTAGCGGCCATGGGCATCTTTCAGAGGTCTCTTATCAAATGTACTTATTATGATGTAAAAATATTGTCCTGTTTGCAGGTGTAGCCTTTACATAACTCTATCCATATCAAACACATAAATCCTAAAAGCTTATTTCACACCCCACTGCCTTTCCAGAGCAGCTTTTAACAGCAGTGCCTGCCGTCATCCTTTTGCACCCAATCTCTTTGTATGCGCAATTTATTGGAGATTAACTTTAGGGCTTAAATTCCCCACTTTTCTAACTAAGGAAATACCTCAGTGGGTTGTGTTTGCTAATACAGTTATCCAGATTTTGTCCACCAGTGAGTTCCAACCAAGCTTTGAGTTATGAGATCCCTCCCTGTGGCCAGAACTGCTAAGTGAGTATCTGGTGCACCAGCTGGGTTAGGGCAACCATCTGCTCTGCTGCTTTGAGCTTTTTCATCTGGAAGGCAGACAAGAAACTGCAAGGAATAACAGAATCCTCCCATGGACGTCTCCCTGCCCTAAATAAAATGACTTTCATGATAGAGGGTCACCTGAAATAGGTGTAGGTCTGAACAGGTGAGAAATGGTTCTGCCTCGAGGGGCTTAACCTCAAGGAATGGGAGAAGGAATTAAAAACCCAACTGAATTGGGAAATATTAACTAAAAAACACCCCATAATGATCTATAGTGACCAGCGTTCCTCCTGCTCTGCCTGGAGAGGCTTGGGACAACGCTCTCCCTTTCGGAGGCTGAAGGGACAGGGAGCTGAGGAGCTCTGAGGAGGGGTTTTGAGCAGCTGCAGGAACAACCTACAAGCAAAAAATAACTGATGCACAGCTTAGAGGAAAAGATATCGGATACCTGATGCTGCAACATCTGCAATAGGCCTCTTTGTGACATTAGCCATGAATCCCACAATGGAGAAGATGACAAAGCCAGCAAACATGCTCGTGCATGAGTTTATGCAGCACACTATGATGGAGTCCCTGAAACAAAGGGAAGGGGCTTTAAGCAGCAGGGAAAACAAACGTTCATCCTTTGTCCCACTGGTGTAAATGCAGTTACACATCTCACCCCCAGCCAGATAGAACAGTTAATATTCAACACTAAACTTTATTTCAATTATCTGTACACAGAGACAGAGCTCAGCTCCAGCTGAGACAGGCAAGTGCCACTGCAATATGTGCAGTCATCTGCTTACCTGTAAACATTATTGTGGAAAGGGTTGTAACTTCCAAGGGCAATCAGTGAACCAAGACCCAAACCGTAGGAGAAGAAAATCTGTGTGGCAGCATCCAGCCAAACCTGATTGCAGGAAACAATTTTTTTAAAAATCTGTTTCTGCACTTGAGGAGCAGGTGATATGTCTGAAAGGGGAACAGTTAGGAGTGAAACTTTTGTTTACCAGGATGGAATATTTACCTCAGAGTCTGAAAGCTTACTGAAGTTGGGAGTTATATAGAATAAAATGCCTTCCTTTGCTCCAGGCAGTGTTACACCACGGAAGAACAAGATAAGCAGCATAACATAGGGATAAGTAGCAGAGAAATATACCACCTGATGTGAAGAAACAAGACAGTGTAAGTGGGAAAGGAAGAATGATCAAAAATATTTGCTCCCTGAAAATACTCTAGCAGCAACTGAGGATGGCTCTTAAAATTGAGGCATTTATCAATGGCAAAGCTTGGGGAATTCTACAGCAGAATTCCCTAAACTCCAGGTCTGAAGGCAGGTGGCTGTTGCCTATTTTTCTGCAAAGGGAATAGAGTGGACTAGGATATTTTCACACATTTTTTTTTTGTATTTAACACAGGGAAGTCCCAAAAGCACAAGGATCATGGCACCAGGATCCTGCTCATAAAACATCTGGCAGTTTATTTTTCCCACTCTCTCCTCCTCTGTATTACAGGCTCCTATTTCTTGCCTTTCCAAAAGTCCCATAAAAAACCCATTCTGAAGTCAGACTCAGCCCTCTTCTTGCCACGTACTTTGGAGGCAGGAGAAATAAAATGGTTTGCTCTGAGCTCAGCTAAGCCCTGTTCAACACACAGTTTGAAGTGGGTCATAGCTACAACCTCTTGTCAAAAGCTAACAATCCATTCCTTCAGTGTGAAGAAATCCCAGCCCCCGGCACCAGACCTGAGGTCTTCTAACCCAACCCTTCAGCTGACACCAAGCCCCGTTGCTGTGGCTTTTCATTTCCCTAGGATTTCTTCCAAGAGGGAAAGGCACGAGCCAATGCCAAGTGTTGCTGCCCTTTCATTCAGAAAGGTCTCTCAATAATTTCCTTTAAACGAGTAGGAAATCCTAATTTGCACTCACAACCAGCCAGATCCCAGGAAGCACGGCATGAAATCCTCTGGGAGAACCACAAATGTTTCCCACTCAGCGTGAGGGGAGGAGGGAGCAGCTCTTCCCAACACTTCCTTATGCATCCAAGCCCAGCAAGAGCTGTGCAATAAATGCACAATTCTTGCTAGAGCCAAACCACTTCATCCTCACCCTATTGCTGTCCAAACCAGCTGAAATATTCACCCCAGGAACAAGCAGGAATATTTTTAGCTGATTTTATACCTGGCCAAGCCAAGAAGCCTGTAAGTGAAGCCTTTAAGGCTGTGGTCTGACCTGGCTACAGAGGAGCCAGCTCTTTCAAAAGCATGGGGCTGCACCAATCCGAGGAAATACAAATAAAACACTTCACAGCACTGTGCCAGCCAAACTGCCCCCAGTGCCTCTTACCTCAGGAATTTTCAGAATATTTGAGCAAAATGGGCATTTTTAATTGAAAGGGATTTACAGTACTTTTTAATCTTACCTTTCCAGTCCAGCCTACCCCCTTCCAGATACAAAAATACACCAGAATCCAGGCAATTGCCAGGGTGATTGCCAGTGGCCATCGGATTTGCCCCGGCTTTTCCAAGCCGTCGGTCATTTGGTGCATGTTGCGTCTGCAACGAGCCAGAACGGGGCATTTGGCATTCAGGAGATAAAACAGGAAGGGTAACAAGGTGATCCTTGAGCATGCACGGGAAGGAGAGAGGAAAATGCTGAGCTTACTCCCAGAATTCCACCACGGCACTTGTCATGTTGGTGGTGTTTGCTAAGGTGTAGTTGGAGAAGCAGCGGTCGGTGTTCCAGGGGTTCTCACAGTGTTTCCACGGGAGGGTCTGGTGAAGGAACAGAACCAAAAATCTGAAGTCAAACACTTTTTAAGCAATCTTGACCTCAGGTATTGCTCTCTTTGCTAGAACTGACAGCTGAGTGCAGAACTAAAGCACCTGGAGCTCTGCAGACATTGATCTCCCTGGGGTAAAAGTTATTTAACTTCCTATCAGCTGTGGGAGGCAGATGTGGAAATATTCCTCCTTTTCTTTAACATAGCAGCCCAAATGCTCTGCATTCAATACACTCACCATGAGAGTATACTGAAACACAGAAAGGACCTCCTGGAGGTCCTGGTACCTCTTGTTGAACACGATATAATAAAGTTGTGATGGTTATTGATTAGAGATTTTCATTTTCCCCTCAGGTCAGGGGAAAGTAATTAGAAAAAAGTAACACTTCTGTTTGCTACGTGCATGTTCTGCATGTGTCCACTACATCTTTCAGAAGTTCTGAAGAGCAGAACCTGTTTCTGATGATACCCATTAGAATGGGCCTCATTTGCATACAACTTAGAGATCCTTCCCATGACAATTGTTGGAAAATCCTCTCACAGAACTGTTGTATCAGGGCACTGCCTGCTTTATACACAAGAATAAGAGGCTTCAAGGGAATTAGAAGTCAATATTCATTTAACATGGGCCACAGAAAACACTTCCAGACTCTGCCTGACCTTTCACATCAATGACAATTCTGAGGATAACAAAGAAGAAATGGTCAAGTCACTCCCAGACTAATTAATGCAAATTTGGTCGAGGGAAAATTCTTTAAAGCCGAGAACAAGCCAACATAAACAAAATGTATAGAAGAGACAACTGAACAATGATGCATTAATTATTGAGACTTATGTAAGGATGCTTCTTCAGATGGCCAAGCCCCACAAATCAGACGAGACTTACTCAGCTGATGAATCACCCTTGAGGGGGGAAAAAAGGCAGCTAAAAATAAAGTAAACAGGAAAGAAAACAAAGCAAAAATAACAACAATGAATGGAAGTTCAGAGCTAATCAAATCAGAGACCTTCCATTCCATGGGGTTTTTTTTAATCCTCCATCATTAAACCATATTGATAAATGATACTATTTCCCAAAGAACTCATGTTTGTGTGGCTGCTATTGAAGAAAAATGATAATTAGTCGTACACTAGAATTTTTCTTGGGGGAGTGACTGGCCTGTAGGCTCACAGTTTTCTGTTCTAAATCTCTTGTGGAGAAAAAGAAAAATTAAAAGGGATTTTTACGAAATAGTTTTTCTTCAGTAAGGATGGCTTATCCCACTGTGCATGCTGTGTTAACCTCACACATCTACACTGAGGCAGATTAGTGACTTATCCATATTTTACTTGGCTATACACTCAACAAACAATTCCCCATCCCCTGACACACACTTACAGTGGTAAAGGAATTATACAGGTAGTATATGGCCCACGAAATAATCACAATGTAGTAAATATTTAGCCAAAAGGACAGGACTGCAGCAGCCAGTCCCACACCTGTAAGGAAAACAAAGAGAAATGAAACAAGGGAACTTTCAGCTGCAGTTCAGGGCAAACACAACACATGGGGCAGGCACCACTCAGGAAATGTTGTAGAAGTGAGGATTTCAGAAGGGCCAGTACACAAAGGTCATTATTTGGGTGATGGCTCAGTCACCCATGAATTCACTGCCAGTGTTCAGCTCCCTGTGTGGTGCAGTCCCACCTGCTGCTGCTGCTGCTGAGAGTTCCCTGGCATGTTTAACTTGCAGGATAAAGAGCCAAATCAGCTCATTCTCTGCAACATCAGCCCCACAGGACCTCGTGGCAGATGCACACACAGTGAGAATGCGTTCAGAGGCATTTAGGACACGGGTCAGAGTGCCTGGTGCTCAGCACAGGGCTGTTATGACAGACTAAAGGAACGTCAGGGTTGCATGATGAGGATGCCTCATCTTCTGCTCCACGTGGACACTCCAGGGGTGTTCTAAACTATCCAGGACAGTTGTTCCACAGCCCTGAGCGGGAGGAAGTGCTCACAATAACCAGCAAAATGCAGAGCAAGGTTGTACCAACCCCTACCAACAGCAGCAACTCGAGCACAAACCCTTCTCTGTGAGAGACAATTTAATCTCTCTGGGTTTTCCCAATGCTAAATCTCCCAGAGCAAAATTCAATCCCAACAAACTTTCAGCTCACCCTGTGCTAATTGCCAGCCCTACTGTGTGAGGTGATTTGTAACACCATGTGCAGCTCTGCTGGGCCAGAACTCAGCTCGGGATCTTGGGAGTGTCAAAGGATTTGGGATTAGAAGGGTGAAAAGCATCGTTTGAAAGGTTTGTGGATCTGTGCAGAATCGGGATTAAAATCCCGAGGTTCTGGCAATCAGACCTCAAACTCAAAGTCTGAGTGTGGAGTGAGCTTGTCTTAAGGAATTCAGCATGAAATTGCCAAAGGTGTCTGGCTTTTGAGTTTCAGTTTTTTTAAAAAAAACCAGGAGATACCAACCTCTCTGAGCTCAGACAAATTTACCAAAGTTCACCAAATTTCTGTGAACAGTTCCATACCTGCTCACACAACTGCTGCTGGATATGCTATTTTCAACAGTCTTTATACATTTCTACAAAAAAAACCCTAAAAGTTTTTGAAGTTCAAAAATAAGTTTGTTGAGATTCTAATGCCTAAATGTTGCTATTTTTAATGAAGAATAAAATATATAGCCCAGCATGTTTCAAAATCATCGGTTACACCTCAGAAAATCAGTGTTTTCCCTAGAAAAATCATGGTTTAAATATAAGTGAAAGGCATCAAGAAACATTCTTGCCCCGGCACTTTGTGGAACTTCTGCAATATGGGAACAGGTGAGGAATAATTTGAATCCATACTGTACCTTTGAACATTGGAGCAAGCTTCCACACTCCAAGGCCTCCTATAGATGTATACTGACCAAGGGAACACTCCAAAAGGAACAGTGGAACTCCAGCAAAAATTAAAGTTAGAAAATAGGGAATCAGGAATGCACCTAAAAAGAAGTTTTTAAAAAGTCTGTTACAGCGGGGAAAAACACGGCTGAACTTCCACTGTTTCCATCCCTGTCACACACGAAAAGAAACCCACAGATTTTTTTTCTCTCAGATGTAACTTTGAAAAAATATTAGTGGAAATCACACGAGCACTTCTGAACCAGCAGCCCAAGAGGTGAAAATAGGAGGAAAAACTTATCTCCCCATCGTTTAAATATTTTCTGTTGAAGTAAAAAGCTGAGATCCAAAAACCTGTGGGCTTTGTTGCCTTCATCTCTCATGGAGAGCACAAAGGCTTGAACCAGCCCTGGCTGCTTTCCAGCTGGAGCCAGCCTTTTATGGGGAGCTCAGAGTCAGTTGCAAACCCTATGAAATCCTCTCAAAACTCAGCCCAAAAGAGAGGGATCTGCAGGGTTGGATGAAGGGCATGGTGCTTTAGTTCTGCTCTGATACTTTATGGTCTTTTAAGTTCAACTGCCAGCTAGGAGTTAGAATAAACTTCAGGGCAGAGCTCAAAGCAGAGCTCCCCACTCCAAAACGGCTCTGAACCTCCTGGAAAAGTGGAAAACAAAAAAAAAACCTCCAAAAAACTGAGAAACCAAAAAAACCAAACGAAACCAACAACAACAAAATCCCCCCAAAAACCAAACCAAAAATTGGAAAAAAAACCCGAAACCAAAAACACCACAGCAAACAAACAAAAAACAAAACCCCAAAATCCCTCCAAAACCAAACCAAACCAAACCAAACCAACCAACAAAAAGGAAAAAACCAAAAAAAACCAAAAAACCCTAAAAAAAAAAAACCCCAACCCCCCAAAAAACCAACAAAAAACCCCCAACCAAAACCAGCTATATGTATGAAAAAGCTATTAAAGCCAAGTTTTGATTTGTTGGTCATTTTCTGGTGACTCAACACACCAACCGAGCCATAAGGACACAGCAAACGTACCTCCACCGTTCTTGCCACACAGGTACGGAAATCTCCATACATTCCCTAAGCCAATGGCATAACCTACACAGGACATAAGAAAGTCAAATTTCCCTTTCCACGTGTCTCGGTCTGGAAGGTCCGTCTTCTTCTTCTGCACTTTTACTACCAAGGTTTTGGGCTTGTCGTTGGTGATGGAGGCGTCGACCTCGGTGGAGATCTGGCCGTCCGCCACTTTGGTGCCGTTGGTGGCCATGTCTCTGGGCTTGGCTGGCGAGGCTCTGGCGGCGGCCGGGCGGGAGATTTCAGCACCAGTCCACGTGGACAGCAGCTTTGCGGCTCGTGGCGATCCACGCGGGAGCGACGGCGACGGCAGGGACAGCCCCGAGAGCCGGGACACGGAGCCTCAGCGGGGACCGGAGCCACCTGCGAGACACGGGGACACCTCAGACACTCCCACCGAGCCGAGGCCTCGTGGAAGGGCTTGGCTCTGCTCTAGGGATTTGTTCTTGACCCAACACGAAGCAGGGTAGAATCAGCACAGTGTTGGAATTGTAAAAAGAGGAAAGGCCCCGTGGCTCCGGCGGGGGCAGAAAATTGCAGTCCAAAACCAATGTGGTTGATAAGAGCAAAACTCCGTTTATTAGCAATCCAGAGGCACTTATATAGCAAACCAGCTTGTTAACTCTTAAGTGGCTTAAAACTTTTCAAGGCGAATTTCTACTTCTACCTAATTGGACTTACATTGGCAAGCTTCTACAGTTATGTTATGATTAAAAGAATTCAGAGTTTACCTCCCCTTCTCTGGGTCTTATCTGAACAGCTGCAAATCTTCAAACTCCCTCTTTGTTCCCAGCCCTGTTTTTTCTTCACACAAGAATTTTCTCATGGAGAGTTTTTCTCACGCACAGGCCTTTTGCTTACAAGGCCTATTGCTACAGTTTTTTTATTGATCCCATAATTCTATCAATGATTCATGCCCCTGATCCTTTAATAATTGCAACAGCACAGTCCCTCCAAAACAATCTCTAAGATCCGCTGATTATATTTTTCCCCTGTAGATCTCTAATGAGTCTACAGAGAAAAGATTTAAAAAAAAAAATCAAGAAATAGCAGTTGCCACTTTTAATAGTGGATTAATACTAAATTTAGAATGTTCACTATTAACCAAAACAATCTCCAAGATCCACTTCATGTAATTTTCCCTATAGACCTCTTATGAGTCTACAGAAAGAATTAAAAAAAAAAAAAAAAAATCAATAGCAGTTGCCACCTTTAATAGTGGATTAATACTGAATTTAGAACGCTCACTATTAACCAAAACAATCTCCAAGACTCACTTATTATCATCTTTCCTACAGATCTCCTATGAGTCCGCACAAAAAAGAATTGAAATAAACACCAATCAAGAAGTAGCACTTGCCACCTTTAATAGTGGCTTCACAGTGAATTTAGAAAGTTCACTATTAATCCAAAACAATCTCCGAGACCCACTTATTATATTTTGTCCCTATAGATCTCTTATGAGTCTACACAAAAAAGAATTTAAAAAAACCAACCAAGAAATTGCAGTTGCCACCTTTTATAGTGGATTAATACTGAATTTAAAATGTTCTCTATTAACCAAAACAATCTCCAAGACCCACTTATGATACTTTTCCCTATAGATCTGAGTCTCCAGAAAGAATTTAAAAAAATAAATCAAGGAATAGCAGTTGCCACCTTTAATAGTGGATTAATACTAAATTTGGAATGTTCAGTATAAACCAAAACAATCTCCAAGACACACTGATTACATTTTGTCCCTACAGATCTCTACAGAGGACTACAGAAAGAAATTTAAAAAAAATAAATCAAGGAATAGCAGTTGCCACCTTTAATAGTGGATTAATAGTGAATTTAGAAAGTTCTTATCTAAAACACCTTTCTCTCAAGTGCTCCCAAAGGAATTAAACAATAAACCAGATCAAGCAACTGGCCTTAATCCTGGGTAATGATGTCAAGTTTTGCATGCAGTTATAATTAGCTGTTAATGTAAGACGAATGTTTCACGAAGCTGAAATGATAAGCACAGTAAGATGACAGCCTGCAAGGATCACCCCTCAGTTCCTGTTTCCAACCACTCGTGGCCTTTTTAAAAGACCATTTTTCTCACTATGTACAGTTTCAAAATCTAAATGAAAGAATCATCAAGGAAGCAATATGGATTATGAAAAATGACCTGGTGTGTTTCAGCCAACCCTGAAGTGCTTATGGCTCCCACAAACTTCCACAGCTCTGCTTCAGCTGGAAAAAACACACTGAAATAATGCTTTTCATGTCTTCTGTGACCCATCCACAATCAATTTATTGTCTATTTTCCCTTGATAACTCCTTTTACCACACGTCAGACCAGTGCTCAAACCAGAGGCTCCAACACATGAAACACTTGCCAGGGTGAAGCTGCACCCTGTGCTGGTAGCACCGGGCACGAGGTCAGGCAGAGATCAACAATAATTCTATTTACAGACTTGTATAAAAGAGGATTGGGGTTATTAGCCATGCACTTCTAATGGAAAATTATATAAAATAATATAAATAAAATTACAATTGAATTATATAATGAATATAATAATATAAATAAACATAAAATGTGTAAAGGCTGTGCTTTTCTTCAACTTCTCATTTTAGATCACTGCATGATCATAGTGCTTATTAAAAAGCCACATCCAACTATTAAAAAGAAAGCTTTTGTTTGGAAGCTGTAGAAGAATCGGCTGTAGGTGTGGTTGGGGTGAGGAGAGAACAAGGATGGTGCTTGTAACCTTCCTTCCTCTCCGTTCCACTTCAAGATGGGACTCAGAGAGGGAAAATCCATCTCTGCCTACACCCTCACAAGTCCTTCTGTGAGCAAATACCTCCCTTCACAAAGCAGTGGACCGAGTTTTCCACATCCCAACGCAAGCCTGTCCAATCTCCTGTACCAAACCCACCCTTCCTGGCTGTGCTCAGCGTTCCAGGCAGTCCCGGCAGTGCACTCCCTGATGCAGGAGGAAACAGGGATAATTGTGATGGCAAAAGGGGGCTCCTGTTGGGAGGCTGAACTGGGAGGACCCCAGAACTGGGACCTGTCCAGCTGCAGGGCCATCCATGGGTGGCTGGAGCTAGCTCCAGGGTGCAGCTCCAGATGTGCAGTTTGCCAGCTCCATCTGCTGCTCAGCAGCCAGAACTGAACGTGGCTCTTCTCAGCCAGCGCAGCCTGGATGGAAAAAAACCCATCAGGGTGTCCTGGTACTTCACAAACAGTCCTGCACTAGATTAGATTTGTTGTTGTTGTTGCAATTGGTGTTTGGGTTGGGCTTTGTCATCAGCAGAGCTTCCAAGTATTGGAAGAGGCTGAGTGTGTTCAGGATGAGTGGAAAAAAAAACCAAACCCAAACCACCATAAAATCCCCCTCCAACAACCCAACAGTGCAGGGAGAGATCTATATGTACATCTCGTTTGGTTCATAATGAAGGAGAAATTCCTGCTCCCAGCTGGCACCAGGGATCTGGGCTGAGTCAGAAGGGAGCAACCAAGCCAGGAGGAACATGGATTGAGAGGAGAAGGGATTGAGAGGAGCAGGGATTGAGAGGAACATGGACTGAGAGAAACATGGATTGAGAGGAGCAGGGATTGAGAGGAGCAGGGGTTGAGAGGAACATGGATTGAGAGAAACATGGATTGAGAGGAGCAGGGATTGAGAGGAGCAGGGGTTGAGAGGAACATGGATTGAGAGAAACATGGATTGAGAGGAGCAGGGATTGAGAGGAGCGGGGATTGAGAGGAACGGGGATTGAGAGGAACATGGATTGAGAGGAGAAGGGGTTGAGAGGAGAAGGGATTGAGAGGAGCAGGGGTTGAGAGGAGCAGGGGTTGAGAGGAGAAGGGATTGAGAGGAACAGGGATTGAGAGGAACGGGGATTGAGAGGAACATGGATTGAGAGGAGCAGGGGTTGAGAGGAGCAGGGATTGAGAGGAGAAGGGGTTGAGAGGAGACGGGGTTGAGAGGAGAAGGGGTTGAGAGGAGAAGGGATTGAGAGGAGCAGGGATTGAGAGGAACGGGGATTGAGAGGAGCAGGGGTTGAGAGGAGCAGGGGTTGAGAGGAGCAGGGGTTGAGAGGAGCAGGGATTCAGCCCCTCAGATCTACAAACAGGCTCTGCCGGTGAGTGCTGGGTGTGGAGCCTGTCCTTGCTGCTCCAGCCCTCCCAGGCCCTGCAGAGCCTGGTGGGCATTAAAGCCTCTGCTGAATGCTGAGAGAAATTCAAGACTCCGTGACAAAGAGAAACCAGAGGGTTAGTTAGGAAATCACAGGAATAAAGCAAGGAACCTCCTGGAGGAAGAAGCCCAGACCTGTTTCAGTACCTCTGTAATGCTGAAACTTCCCAAGACACCCCAGCACATCTCTGCTGAGGGCGAGGTGGGGCTGGCAAGCAGCCTTTTTATATTAAAAGACATTGTAAACAGTGGTTCAAACAATCACCTGTGGGGATGTGCTTAATTTTATGACACAGCACAACCACTGCATACACCACAAGTATCCAAAACCTCACCAGTGGCAAGCCCAGCAGAGGCTCCTTTTGAGAGGATGGAGGTGGGGATTGATCAATTTGCTTCTTACCCACCACTGCTGGTGTCATTATTCCATCTGGAAACCATGCTGGAGGTTTTACTGGCACTGGCACCCGTGCACGGACATTTGTGCATTTATGGTCCTATAGCAAATGAGCATCAGACAATGAAGAAATACTTCAGTTCCACAGTTTTGAAAGTAGGGATTTTTCCAAACTATGAGAAGTAACTTTCCCCCAAGCCTAGGAAATAATGATAATAAATGACAACAGAAGTAGAGTCTGATCTCCAGTGCACACTCTCCATACACTGCAGTGCTTTCTGACTCGCACACAACAACCCAGAAGAAGTGGCAGTGCAGCAGCAAAGATCCTGGGTACACGCTCTCTAATCAGATTAGGCAATATCCCACAGCACTGGGATTTAAATCTAAAATTGCTCTGACATGGAATGGGACAAAAAGACACTTATGTAAGCTCTGTGGGTTGGCCTGGGCAGAGGGAAATACAAATTGCAGCTGTCAGGCAGCAGAGCAGGTACGGCACTCGCTCTCCAGCGCTGGCTTTGTGGGAAGGAGATGGAGAGATCCGTTAAATAACTCGGGCTTTGCTCCCCCGCTCCCTCCACGCCAACCCTGAGTGTGCTAGGAAGGGCACAGCAGCTTCCCACCACATTCCTCAGGGCACAAAAGAGCTTCCTTGACTTCAGTTACTAGGGTTGCTGAGCCAAGGGCTGAAAGCCCTCTGGATCAGGGGTTGGATCCCAGCTGGTTGTCCCGCAGCACCACCACGCTGGAGAAGAATGGCCTGGGAGAGCCAAGCTCACATAGCGGCCAAGGGCATGGGCACTACCAGGGAAACTGCAACAAAGACAGGGCCACTGCACAAAAGCATTTTTCTCTCTCCTGGACTGCACAAAAGTGGATTGGAGGAGTTTAGGGCTGGCTGTGGAAAATGAAAGTGAACAGCAATATTGCTGTCATCTTTCACAAGTTTTCTTGCTTGTGGCAGCACAAAGCAGGAAAATCTCTATTTGTGCACGAGCAGCTGTGCAAACACTTCTGCTCAGGACCAGGCCAGGAAGTGGGGCAGAGTAGAGGGAAATGCAGCAGATGAACTCTCCAGAGTGTGGTGCCTAAAGTAGGACATGGAAAAGGATTTTTAACATGTCTGTGTAAATGTTAGTGTTGAGCAAAGCAGAATTCTCCACTTTGGATGCCTGAAACTTCTGAAGAACAGGGATCCAGTGCCCACTTCTGGAAATCCCAGCTCGCTGGTTTCAAAGTCACCTGTAAAACCTCACCTCAGCAAACTCCTAACTGTACACATTTATGAAATAACCAGAACTGCAGAGCTAAACCTGGGAAAGCCTTCTCTCTTCTGGCACAGATCTTTAACCCAGCTGTGCTGACAGAAAAGGCATCAGAACCTCAAAACCAGATGCTTGTGCACATCCCTGCCCCAAGCCCTGCAGAAAGGTACCTAACAGGGCATCAGGGCTGGGCTTGGGGAGGGCTCAGTGTCACAGGCGAAAATGCTGGTGATTGGTGGCCAAATATCCACCAGGAGAAGGCACCACCATGGTTTGAGCAGCAGAGAAGGCTCACCTCCATTAATTCTCCACTGATCAAAACCCCGACAGTTCCAAGGCATCTTTGCCCTTCTCCACACAAGACGCACTAAAAGTAGGGAAGGCTCCAACAGAAAGGAGGCATTGGACCAACTTGGACAAGTTTTGCCATTCCAGTACGAATTATAACCTGTCCTGCTGCTTCTGCATGTTCACGTTCCAGATTAATTCATGGTTTCCTTCAGCTTCTACAGACAGGCCAAAGCTCTCAGCCAATTCCAACAGTAGAGCATAGCTCAAGCAGGGTGGCAGAACCAAGCTCTGTCCAGCAAACATTTTTATTTAAAACAAATTTTGCATTGATGTGAAGCATGCGCTCCCACCTGAGCCAAGTTCCTCAGTGTAATCTGGTGCTGCAAAGAGCAGCACAAGAAGGACACAGAGGGAGGATCTGGCTCAGTTTCAAGCCTGGCAGAGGGGAGCCCATGTTCAGGTTTCACATTTTGCAACTTTTCTGATGTTTCTAGCTGAGCTCCCCACTGAGAAGGTGTTAAATCAGATCCCGTCCTTCCTAGGATTATGGGCTGTACTTCCTTCCCAGCCTGCTCTCTAAATCCTCCAAAAAGCATCTTCACCAGGCAGCCAGAGAAACCAAAATGAGCCCTGGACTCGGAGCAAGGGGCCAGTGTTGAGGTCAGGATGGCAACTGAGGTGGAACCAAGGCAGGGCCCCGGCAGCAGCTGGAGGCTCCGTCTGCCCCAGCGGGGGCTGATCCAGCTGCTGGGGCTGCCCAGAGCCAGCAGGGCACTGAGGGGACCATTCCTGAGGCAATTCCTGCTGTGGGGAGGAGAGAAGGGCTCAGCCCCAGGCCAGAGGAAATTTGGTGTTTTGAGCAGCAGCTTTTCCAAGGAAGGAGCCGCTGGAGTGGGGAGGCAGAGTTGGGGTCAAACAAGGTGTTATATATTATAATATTGGCTTCTCGCAAAGTATTAAGGTAGATATTATATAATGTTAGAAATGCTTTTGCTGTGCGGATGTAGTTTTCTCTCTTTTTAGCAAGAATGTTAGCAAGTGTGAGCAAGTAAGAGAACCTCCAAGCAAGTAGAGGATGAGGCCCAAGAAGCTGCTGATCAACACTTTGTCCAGAGAACAAAAGGGCCCAAAGGCTGCTCTGTCCAGAGAACGGGCGGCCAGGAGAGTCCGAGAGCCGCTATCACCGCTCTGCCCGGGGGGCAAAGAGGCCCAAAGCTGCAATCAGCCCTGACTGTCTGGAGAATTAAGAGATCCACCCCACCATCGACTCTTACCTAGTGGGCCCAACCCCAAGAATCAAAAGAAATAAAACCACAAGGCAGAAGACTACGCATGCTCTAAAAAGGCGGAACCAAGGAGTGGCCATGCAGAACAGCTCCGGGAAAAGTTTTAATATGAATAGAGAACAGACAGTAAAAATGGTATAAAAAGGACTCACCTCGAGCATCGGGTGTGCTCTTGGCAGAGTGCGAAGGCACCCGGCCGTTATCCCTTTGCTTTATTTTACGTGTCTCTTATTGTCTTTATATTAAACACTTTAAATTCTCACAGGAGAGTGAACCTCGTTTTTCACAAAGGGGTGAGACAAAGCCTGGACAGTAAGAACACAACAGGCCAGTGGATTTCCCTCTCTGCCTCCTTCCCCGCACGGTGCTTGGCACAACAGGGGGAAAATACAGGAACATGTTGAGAGATGACAGGACTGTCATGGAATCATCTAGGTTGGGAAAGCCCTGTAAGATCATCAGGTCCATCCCTGATTAACCCAGCACTGCCAAGCCCACCGTGAATCCCTGTCCCCCAAGTGCAACATCTACACATCTTTTAAATCCCTCCAAGGATGGTGACTCAGCCACTCTCCTGGGCAGCCACTTCTGATGCATGACAACCCTTTTGATTAAGAAATTTTTCCAAATCTCCAATCTAAATCTGCCCTGGAGCAACTTGAGGCTATTCCCTCTCCTCCTGTCCCTGTTCCCTGGGAGCAGAGCCTGACTGCCCCGGCTGCCCCCTCCTGTCAGGGAGTTGTGCCCTTAGACTCTGTGTTTCCCACCCAGCATGAAGCATAGTTGCTTTCTTCTGTGTTAACGAGTTCTTTTGAATTTATAAGTACTTGTATTAGCGGTAATGGCGCCCGCCCGCGGAGTGATCTGCCAGAGGGACTATTTGTGATGCGGTCCTGGCCCACGGAGGGATCAGCGCCCGCACAGGGATCAGCGCCCATGGAGGGATCAGCGCCCGCACAGGGATCAGCGCCCATGGAGGGATCAGCGCCCGCACAGGGATCAGTGCCCGCACAGGGATCAGCGCCCGCACAGGGATCAGCACCCGCACAGGGATCAGTGCCCGCACAGGGATCAGCGCCCATGGAGGGATCAGCGCCCATGGAGGGATCAGTGCCCGCACAGGGATCAGCGCCCGCACAGGGATCAGCGCCCATGGAGGGATCAGTGCCCGCACAGGGATCAGTGCCCGCACAGGGATCAGCACCTGCACAGGGATCAGTGCCCACACAGGGATCAGCGCCCATGGAGGGATCAGGGCCCGCACAGGGATCAGTGCCCGCACAGGGATCAGCGCCCGCACAGGGATCAGTGCCCGCACAGGGATCAGTGCCCACACAGGGATCAGCGCCCATGGAGGGATCAGTGCCCGCACAGGGATCAGCACCTGCACAGGGATCAGTGCCCGCACAGGGATCAGCACCTGCACAGGGATCAGTGCCCACACAGGGATCAGCGCCCATGGAGGGATCAGGGCCCGCACAGGGATCAGTGCCCGCACAGGGATCAGCGCCCGCACAGGGATCAGTGCCCGCACAGGGATCAGTGCCCACACAGGGATCAGCGCCCATGGAGGGATCAGTGCCCGCACAGGGATCAGTGCCCGCACAGGGATCAGTGCCCGCACAGGGATCAGCGCCCATGGAGGGATCAGTGCCCGCACAGGGATCAGTGCCCGCACAGGGATCAGCACCTGCACAGGGATCAGCGCCCATGGAGGGATCAGTGCCCGCACAGGGATCAGCGCCCATGGAGGGATCAGCACCCGCACAGGGATCAGCACCCACACAGGGATCAGCGCCCATGGAGGGATCAGTGCCCGCACAGGGATCAGCGCCCGCACAGGGATCAGTGCCCGCACAGGGATCAGCGCCCATGGAGGGATCAGCGCCCGCACAGGGATCAGCGCCCATGGAGGGGTCAGTGCCCGCACAGGGATCAGCACCTGCACAGGGATCAGTGCCCGCACAGGGATCAGCGCCCATGGAGGGATCAGCGCCCGCACAGGGATCAGCGCCCATGAAGGGATCAGCGCCCGCACAGGGATCAGCACCCGCACAGGGATCAGTGCCCGCACAGGGATCAGCACCCGCACAGGGATCAGTGCCCGCACAGGGATCAGCGCCCGCACAGGGATCAGCACCCGCACAGGGATCAGTGCCCGCACAGGGATCAGCACCCGCACAGGGATCAGTGCCCGCACAGGGATCAGCACCCGCACAGGGATCAGCGCCCGCACAGGGATCAGCGCCCGCACAGGGATCAGCACCCGCACAGGGATCAGTGCCCGCACAGGGATCAGCACCCGCACAGGGATCAGTGCCCGCACAGGGATCAGCACCCGCACAGGGATCAGCGCCCGCACAGGGATCAGCGCCCGCACAGGGATCAGCGCCCATGGAGGGATCAGCACCCGCACAGGGATCAGTGCCCGCACAGGGATCAGCGCCCATGGAGGGATCAGTGCCCGCACAGGGATCAGTGCCCGCACAGGGATCAGCACCTGCACAGGGATCAGCACCTGCACAGGGATCAGTGCCCGCACAGGGATCAGCGCCCATGGAGGGATCAGTGCCCGCACAGGGATCAGCGCCCATGGAGGGATCAGTGCCCGCACAGGGATCAGTGCCCACACAGGGATCAGCACCTGCACAGGGATCAGTGCCCGCACAGGGATCAGTGCCCGCACAGGGATCAGCGCCCATGGAGGGATCAGTGCCCGCACAGGGATCAGCGCCCGCACAGGGATCAGCACCCGCACAGGGATCAGCACCCACACAGGGATCAGCGCCCGCGCAGGGATCAGCGCATGCGTAGCTGGCAAAAACCAGCTTCACTCTTTGTAAAATTTGAAGGAAAGTTGAAGAAAAGGGACAGTTTAATAAAAGTTTAAGGAAATCAGGAGACAGCAGCACAAAGGGCGCTACGGCCGGGTGCTTCGCAGAGAGACAAAGGCGCACCTGTACAGCCAAAAGATCGCCTTTAACAGCGAGCTCCCGCAGCCAGCTCCCAATCCCAGCCCGCCTTCCCGGGCAGGGTTTCTTTCAGACCAGGGCTGCATTTCCATCCCCCGCTCTGGGAATCACCAGGTGCGTTAGGAGCGAGCCGATCCCGCTCCCTGAGACGCAAGGGCTTGCTCGAGGAGACCGTTCCTGTTCCTCTGTTCCAGCCACTCTGCTCTCCCCAAAACACCATTTCCTCGGAGCTCCTCTGAAACTGCATTTCCATGGACCCAGGGCTCCAGCAGCTGCAGAGTCGTGCAATGGGGTTTTTTTGGGAAGGGACCTTAAGCTCTTCCAGTTCCACCTCTGTAATGAGAATTTCAGGGCTCTAAGACTCACAGAACGATTTGGGGTTGGAAGGACCTTAAAGCTCATCCAGTGCTACCGCTGCCACGGGCAGGCACACTTCCCACTATCCCGGGCTGCTCCCAGCCCCAAAGTCCAGCCTGGCCTGGAACATTCCAGGGGATCCAGGAGCAAATCCCCCCTCTCTGGGCAGACAGAATGAGCTAAACCTGGCTATTCCTGAGGGAGTGATGGCAGCACAGCCGAGTCCTGCATCCCTGATTCCCACTGGGACTCTCCATGTCCTTCCTGCTGTGGGATCCATGAGTTGCAGTAGGATTTTTGTGTTTTGTGCTGCATTCCCAGCACAGCAGAACCTGTCACTCTCGGAAACACGGCCAGCATGACAAGTTTTTGCTCCCTTTCTGCTTTGTTTTTGCTGTGTTTTGTTTCTCTCGACAGCTGTTTTATAACTTCTGTGTTGCTGTTTAGATATCAAGCTTTGGGGCTGAAGTTTTTTTATTCCCAAGTGCTTGCTGGGAGTAAAACTACACATCTGCAGTGTGTGCACGTGGCTTGGGCTGTGGATTCACAATTCTGGGGCAAAAAAATGTCCCTTCACACCTGTGCTGGTGGTGGTGTCCCCTGTGAGAAGTTTGGTGGCTCGTTTGTGGCTCTCTCAGTTGTTCCCTTTCACAGAGCCCGGCATTTCCTCGCTTTTCAGTTTCATCCTGCAGAGCTTCGTTCCTGCTGCCGCAGTGTGTTCTGAACCCTCCGCTCTCAGCCTGGGGCTGCCTTTTGTGCTGCTCCTCCGTGGGGCTGCCTTGAGAGCAGAATCAAGGTTGGAAAAGACCTCGGAGATCACTAAGTGCAACCAGCACCACCACGGCCACCACTGACCACGTCCGCCCATGCCACAGCCACAGGTGTTGGAGCACTCCCAGGGGTGGGCACTCCAAACCTCCCTGGGCAGCTGTGCCAAGGCCTGAGCGCCCTTTCCATGGAGGAATTTCCCCAATATCCACCCTGAGCCTCCCCTGGCCCAGCCTGAGGCCGTTCCCTCTCCTCCTGTCCCTGTTCCCTGCGAGCAGAGCCCGACCCCCCGGCTGCCCCCTCCTGTCAGGGACTTGTGCAGAGCCACAAGGTCCCCCCGGAGCCTCCTTTGCTCCAGCCTGAGCCCCTTTCCAGCTCCCTCAGCCTCTCCTGGGGCTCCAGCCCCTTCCCAGCTCCATTCCCTGCCCTGGACACGCTCCAGCCCCTCAGTGTCCTTCTTGTCCTGAGGAGCCCAGAAGTGCCCCAGGATTTGGGGTGGTGCCTCAGCAGTGCCAGCACAGGGGACAATCCCTGCCCTGCTCATGTGCCCTCACCATGGCTGGCACAGCCCAGGGGCTGTTGGCCTCTTGCCCCCCTGGGCAGCCCTGGCTCGTGTCCAGCCACTCTCCTCAGCACCCCCAGGGCCCTTCCTGCCAGGCAGTTTTCCTTCAGGCCCTAAGACATGCCATGAAAACTCATCTGCTTGCTCCCAGTTCTAGCTGCCTCTAAGGAAACAAATTTCCTCTTGAGCTACACAGCAGAGTCTGCATATGAAGGGAAGAAAGACAATAGTTTCCTGAAAATAGCCTGTCTTGCCTCTCCCTAAAGTGTACCAGCCTTCTTATAGCACTTATCTGTCTCTCTTGAGATGCACAAACTGCCACAAGAACCCAAAGAAATGATAAGGATGCCATATTTAACCATGGCTTGGAAACAAGCCCACCACCACCAGGAAGGAAAAGCAGCTGCTTTGTAGTTTTCCAATCTTCACGTGCAAGGATAACTCAGCACTCCAGAAATAAAGATGAAAACCAAAAGCCACAAAACGTGACCAGAACTGCTCACATGTTGGTATTCCTGAGGAGATACCTGTGTAATTTAGAGCCCAAAGAACAGGTATCTACTCCCCAAGTCCAGCTTCAGTTCAGTGATGAGATTCACAACTGCTTTCTGTAGCTCTCCTGGTATGAAATTCCCTCGTGGTGCAAAGAGACAAAGCTCTAACCTGCAGTGAGAGCTTGTCTCTTATACAGTGTTGCCATCAAGGACATATTCTGGTCAGTTCCTTAAATAAATATTAATCACTTAATCCTCAGAAACCAGAGTTTCATATTTCTGAAGAATTGACTAGCCAATGTATACCTGTGCAGTTTTACGGGATTCTGCAATCAGTCTGAAAAAAAACCCAGTAAAATTAACAAAAAGAGAAACAAAACAGAAATGCAAGATGCAAAATCATGAAAAGTGCTGGCCACGAAGCCCAGAGCAAGGTTATTTCTGAAAGACAATGGATTTTATTCTTCCTGCTAACATAAGGGTCAGGATACAGCAAAACACACTTATACCACAAGTGCAAAATTATCCTGACAACCCTGGGAGTCTGCTTGAGGCCCATTGCAAAATCTACAACATTTTCTCATAACCACGTAATGATATTCCCTTCTGGACCCTGTAAGATTTTTGTTTAAGCCAGACAATGGATGTTGGAGGGAGATGCAAGGAGAGAGAAGCTTTTTCCACTCATCATGGAATCATATCAAAATTAACAGATAACCAGTCCCTTGCAAAGCTTTCATACTGATTGCCACCACTTCCCAATCAATCCCAGTAGCTCCAACAAGGCTGGGGGCACCCATAAACTATTGTGGGTGGATTTTTCCGCAACTCACATTAGCACAATCTTCTCCTACTACTTTATATTTACACATCACAACATTTTGGGCCAAACCAGATGGATTTCCAGCAATTTACAGAAGAACCAAATGGCTCTGGGGTACCTGCCTGCTTTGGTGATTCCCACCTTCTGGAGCAGTGTTTCCTTTGCTCTTTGCACTGTTGTATTTCTTTGCAATAAGGTCTTTGCCACAATTTCTAATTTGACCTCCTAGGCTGATTAAATATAATAAATATAATAAATAAATAAATATAATAAATATAATAAATAAGTAAATATAGTAAAAATACTAAATATAATAAAAGATAATAATCACCATCTACTGCAAGCACACACTCACTTCTAGCTCCCACACAGTAAATAAGATGTGCTTTAGCAAAGCAAGGACAGCATTCCCATATTTATTTGGACTCTTGGTTGTACTCCCATCCATCTGAAGTTTGATGGAGCAGGTTGATAGCACAAGTTACTGCTGCATAAAAATGGGTTTGCCCATTGTTTTTACATTAGTTGGGTGCCATTCTTTAGCCCTGATCGGTGTTAATTGTTGCTGTGCAGACCCCAAGGCCTTCCCTGAGAGCACACACTGGTTGGAAGGGGAGGAAACGCAACAGCTGGGGAACACGGAGAGGCTCAAAAAGGTCAGAGCTGGCAGCATCGGGGTTGATGCTACAACGGGTTCCATCATCCATCCCACCTGACACCCAGGAAATAACCCAACATTCCTGGTCCACCTTGGCCACAGAAACAAGCCAGACACGAGGTCAGAGGAGCGGTGGATTTACTGTCCTGAGCTGCACTGCAGACATCAAAGGTGCCAACCCACAGGTACCACCAACCCCAAGATTCGCTCCCCTTCTCCCACCCCCTTGCCTGGGAGGAGATGAGGGTGATAAACAGCCCACCCAGCCCTTTTTCCTGCTGTTTAGCCCCTTTTTTTGGCGTTTGTGGAACAGCTGCCCCCCGGTCCGTGCTGTGGCCGGAGCAGCCCCGGGGAGCTGCTGCGGGCAGGAGTTGGGCAGTTCTGACTTCCTGCCTTAGGGGCATTGAGCTTCTGCTGGCCCAGGGAGCTGCACAAAGCCCGACCTTGGAGACACACCAATGCAGGAAGCCAGGACAGAAAAAGGGAGCAGCAAGTACTCAGAAAGGCAAAGTAATTTGCCCAAGCAGGAGGCTGGAGCAGAATTTAGAGCAGAGTTTCTTTGCGTGCCAGTGCAATCCCTTAACCTTCAATAATAATGCTGCTACACTCTCCTAACAGCCTCTTTTCATCTCCAGCATGTACAAATGACTAAGTATGAAAGACTTTTTGCCTCGTGGAAGCAAATAAAGGCAAATAAAAGCACACAAAAGCTCCGGCAAGGATCACGGTCACTGGGGAAGAAAATAAACCTCAGCGTAAGTAATTGGGGGTGGTGTTTGTTATTTAATTTTTACCAATCTCTAACCTGAGAAGAGAATGCCCTGGGATGCCATAGCCAAAATTGCTGGCAGGAGGTGTTTCATGAGGGAAAGGAGATGGAGAAGGTGCTCCTGCTGCCCTGAAGCTGCTCTGCCAGACCAGAGCCCAAATCTGCCAGAGCCAGGCCTGGGCACTCAGCACGTCAGGGTCACCAGTGGTGTTGGAAGCCTATGAAAACCAAAACATTGCCTAAATTATTTGGAGCTGCCACATCCCCAAAGTAAAACACTTCCTTTGGTGAAAACATGATGTGAAAACATGGTATCAAACCCTCTGCCTGCCTTCTGGACGTGCTGCTCCAGCCCCCTGGGATGTGGGTTTGTTTGAGGACTGGAGGCAGCTCCCATCTGTCACTGTGTCATTTTTTGGAGGTGTTATTGTTTTGGGTAAGAGTAGGTAGAACCACATGTCGGAATGCAGCAGAAAGAGCATCATTCCAGCCTGAATTTCTCATATTTAAAGCAAACACTGACTGTTGATCAGCAGCCTGTGAATGGCACCTGTTTTGTGTCATTCCCCACATTGCACCACTACAAGAGCCCAGTGCTGAAGAGGAGCAGCAGCCAACACTGATTTGACCAAGACTGCAAGGCCAAAATGTACAGAATTTGACCAAAACACCCAGATTTTCACCAGATACTCGGTGTTTCTCAGCCTCTAAATTCCTGTGTAACTCCCAGTGCCCAATCAGGCCAAATTTAGACCAGATACTGTCTTCAAATGGATCTCTAATCGGAAAAGGATGTTGATTTTAATGCTTGAAAAGGTGCACCTTCACCATTGCAGTGGGTGGGGTGGAGAGAGGGAAACAAAGTTTTAACACTTCTCTTTATTAGCCTTAAAAATATGACCCAAGATTCAATTTCATGCTTAAATAGGAAGCCACAAGGACTAGAAAAACAATTTCTGTAAAGTGGTGATGAAGAAAAATTAGAGCTTTGAAGATCAATTCAAACTCAAGTAAAGCTTCAAAAGTATTAATAAAACCAACAGAATTTGGGCCACAAAAATAAAGCATTTTTGTTCTGGATGTATCCCCTGTGCTCCTCCTGCCACCTCCAGTGAGTGCTTCTGATTTTGGGGATATTTGAGTTCCTCATAAACCTGAAAATGCTGCCTGAAAGTGCCAGGGCTGAGTTATTTTCATGGGATGACATCTTGGCACATTTGAGATCAGATTTTTTCTGTGTGACTGGGCAAGTCACTTTGGGTGACATCCAGAGGGGACCGTGGTCTGAAGCTGCCAGACCCACCCACCAGGCAGGCTCCACGGAGCTCCGAGCATCAGAGTGAGGGCTAAAAACACATTTTGACAGAGAGCTAAATTATCCCCTTTTTTAGAGGCTGGCTGTGCCACCTTTGTGCAAGATGAGCTTCTTTCAGTTTCTATCATTTTGTTGCAATTCTTTTTTCTTCCCCCCACAACTCCCACAAAACTCCTTTGCCAATTTTAGCCCAACACAAGGCCTGCACTTCCCCAAGCCTGGTGGAGAGGAGGAAGCTCTGGCAGATGCTGTTTCCTGGTTTACAAAGCCTCTCGACTGACAACAGCAGCTGCCAACACTGCTAATCCAAAGGATTCTAATTTTGGGGCTGCCTCTACGTTTTAGCTCGTGGCTTCTTTTAAATAGCCCTCCCTTCTGAATAAGAGAAGACTTTACATTGGTGATTCTTACATGCAGCTATCATATAGAGCAAAGCAAACAAAAAAAGGCTGCAGGCACATGCACATGTTAATGCAGTTAAGACTCTTGGCAGGAGAAACTGGAAAAATCAGCCCATTTTGGAGGGGGTGCAGTATAGAGAAGAAAAGACCTGAATCTGAGGTTACCCTTTTCAGATATAGCTCCAAGCTAAAGCCACATTTTCTATCTGTTCTGTTTTCTTTGATCCTCAAACTTCAATCCAAACCTTCAAGTTTAAATGGGATTTCAGTCTGAACTAAAAGCAGTTTAAATGGAAACAACGAATTCTTTTCCCCCCACCCCTCCTGCCAAATCAGGAATTTGAAGCTGCAATATCGAGGTGCTTTGCAAATCTATAAAACTTTCTGGCTTGAAGTGATAAGGACAATCAATCAGGGCACTCACTCTGAAGGTAGGAGATAAATAGAACAATTTGTTTTCTTTTCAGTTGAAAAAAAAAGGAAACATAAAAATAATAAAAATAAAAAGCTTAAGATAAATTCGAGCATTTTGCAAGTGGTCAATGCATGAAAACCAGTCCTTGCTGGTTTTGGCTGATGGCTCAATTGCATGGCAATACCAGCAGGGCAAGGCTTCACGCCTGTCCCAAAGGATTTCCAGCCTCCCTTGAAGACAAGCATTGGGGTCAGTCTGTTCTAAAACCTTGGCATCGCTCTGAACGGAACACAAATGCATTTGGGGGGATTTTGGAGCTGTGAATCCCAGCCCTAATTCCCATAACAACAACTCAGCAGCACCTCAGATCAACTTGCTGTAACTAATTGGCCTTTCAGAGATGCAAACCTTCTCCTGAATTCTCACACCCTCACGGCAGGAAGTCTTTGCTTGGCTCTGGGGCTCAGATTTGGATTTGTCAGGTGAGAGGCTCTGGATGCAGCCCCTGCTCGTGCACCTTTCCCTGGACCTGTCAGGCCCTGGGTGAGGGGACTTGGGATCCCTTCCTGGAGGGATCCTTTGCTCCAGGGCAGTCATATCTGTGGTGTGGCACTTTATTTGGGAGGTTAAAAGTGCACCTGCGTGGTTTTTACCTTCTGACTACTGTGGTGGTTTAAATAGGTTTATTTTGAATGTATTGAAGTATCCTACACGGATTTCCAGTGTGGAGGGCACGCACTGAAAACCATCACTAGAATTTTGGTTTGACCTGTCTGTAGCTTCAAAGAAGTAAAGAAGCTTCAAAGTTTTGCTGCTTTGGTCAAAATAAATATATGGAACAATCTCCTCAGGCATCCCTTGAGTGCCAACTAACTAATGGTCCCTTGCTTGGGACCATTACAAATGTCTGGCTCTCACACAAGTCAGTCATTTCTAATATAAGACAAAATATCCACTTTACTCGCTGCAATATAAACACAGATTAACAATTCCCTGCCTCATGAAGGAATTGCTTTGTGGTTTTTTTTTTTATTTTCAACAAACTTACCAGCAGATATCCACGTACCAGCAGTGACATTGCTCAGAACTGCCAACCAGCTGAAAGGGTCATGGAGGCACACAGCACCAAATGCTGGCTTCTGTCATGACTCAAAGCCTGCTGCTTTTATCAAACAGAAAGTTAAGGCACCATCTGGTGAACGTCAAGGCTTCAAGGAGAACTCAAGACAATCTGGAAGCAAAGGTTAGTTCTGCAACCTGGGAGCCACTGTCAACAGCTGGGACAATTTTCCCCTCAGCCTGTGCCCCAGAAGCAGTGCTTGGAGTTCTGGAACTCCTCTGGCAGTGATGCTGAGGCCACACTGGACCAGAACTCACTGGGAAAATCAATCAGGAGCCCAGAGCAGCAAGCAGGAGGAGAAAACCTGCAGGTCCCAGACAAAACAGGGGAAGTTCAGCACCAGGTATATTCCTGACAAGGGCCAGACAAATGTTCTGAGAGACAGCAGAGGTTCACCCTGCTGGTGACACGGCAGGTCCTGTCCCAGGGGAAGTGTTAAATCCTGTTTGAGCCCATTGACCATCCCTGTTCTGAGGGGACCACTGCTCATTCAAAGGCAGAAATTGAATTCTTTACTCTCAGCCACTACAAAACACATTTTCCATGATCTCTCGGGCATATTTTTCAGTAGGAAGCCTTAGGAGGACAACACCTTCCTTGAGGAGGTGAAGGACAGAGTTACCTTCCCCCCACACCATTTGTTTGAATAATAAACCACTTGAGCAAAAATATGACACATGGGAGGTATGATTTTTTTTCCCCTGGAGGAGATTAGGTTGAGCTTGCCTTTTTTCCAAAGGTACACAGTTCATCAGCAAGAAGTTTAAGGAGGAAAAATGTGTTTTCCTATCAGGTAAGAGTGCACACACACTGCTTGCCTTGCTCTCAAAATGGATGAGTCTGCAGCAGTCTGCAGGACTGACAGCTTTAATTTCATCTGCCTGCTCTGACAGAGCATATCAGGAAACATTTTTCCAGATCCACACTTGAGGATTTGAACATTCATACCGACACCACTTTAATCTCATTTGACTCTACAGAAAAAAAAGCCCAACCCAGTTATATGCATTTAGTTACATCAGATAAAACCTTATTTGCTGCAGCAGATAATTTGGTTTGGTGCTTTCTCCCCCACCCCTGTTTTTTGGGAACGGCTTTTTCTCCCCCTCAGACTTCCACAGCCTTCCAATTGCAAGGTTCGTGGCACTTGCCAAGGGTGAAGGAATCTAATTTGCTAATTCAATCATCATTTGCAGACTAATGACTGCGAGCACATATAAAACCAACATTAAAATATCTGAAACAGCAGCTTTGGTGGGGAATACATTCTCAGAGTAAACAAAACCACTTTGCAATTGAAGCATTTAAAGCCTGAGCATGTTTCTGGTTCAGGAATTCAGTCTCTTCCTGGACAGCAGCTCTCTTATTAATGAAATTAGCAGTAATAAAAGCACAGATCAAACCTTCCCCCACAGCTGGGCTCCTCCAAGATCTCCAGCTGGACCCACTTTGGGGTTAAGGCCGCACAACAGGAAGAGCAATAAACCCTCTACTTATCAATCAGTGCTTCAGATTCACTCAAGAAGCCACATTTCTTAGTGTTTTTCTTTAAAATTCCTCAAGCTGCCTATATTCCGGCTCAGATTAAAGTACATTTGTATGAAAATAAACAAAAAACCCAATTTGACCCAACAGCAACACTCAGTTCTCTCTACTGACATGGCTTTGGGCCAGGTCTGTAGCTGATAATGAAGTCTATCAGGAAAAATTCCGTTTCCTGAAGCACATCTGGCAATCCTACCCCTGGCCACCTGTAAAATCTGCCCGTGACCCTGAGCTGGCAGAGAGGGTCCTCACTGGAAAAGGGAATGTACAAATCCACCACGGAGCACACTCCTGCCATTCAAGTATTGCAAATGACCCTTAATCTCAGGGAGTCCAAATTAGATTATCGTGCCAGAGTTTCTCCAGTGGAGATGTGAGAGGAGTGCCCTGAGGCCCTCACAGATGCAATAAAAACCTTCCTTAATTTATCTGAGAAAGCAGCCTCAAAATGGGGACGGCTGTATTTTTTTGGGCAATCAGGAAAATGTGCTGCTTTTGGATAATAGGTGAGGAAAGTTATCCATCAGCAGGCATCCAGGGTCATTTAGGATGGATTAGCAACTATTCCTTTGCTGCCACACCATAGTACATGTTCTACTCCATGCTTTCCCCTTCATGGATGTCACTTTGTCCCACCACAGGGGCTCCTTGGGATCGATGCATTCGACTTCCATCAGCATCTCAGGGCTGCCCAGACAACCTTTCCAAAAAAGAGCGGATTTCCAGGTAAATACATGGAACAGATCTTAGGAAAACATGTGTTTTCACATTGGAACAAATGAGGGAGGTATTGATCTCACATGATGCCTGCGAGTTCTCTCGGCAGCAGCGATTCCTTCCTGCCAGGGCGTTACACAGAGCAGCTCCCAGAGGGCAAAAATCAATAGAGGAACATTTGTCTGTTTTACAGCAAAGGTGCAAAAAGAAAGGTGGAATGGCCACAGCCATTTAACAGGAACTGATTGAGCTGGAACAGGAACCTGGAATGGGAACCTTCTCCTCTTCAGGAAGCACAAAGTTTTCCACATCACCCAGCAGGCTCTGGAGGATCAGGTGGCTGCAAACACCTTCAAGTGCAGCCTCTCCCCACACAAAGCTCCTGTGGTGGGGATCATTCAAGCTTCCAAAGGTCACCATGAATTTAAGAATAGTTCTCATAATGCCTGTCCTCTTCCCCTCTCAAAATCAGAGTGCAATTTGCAGCATCCAAAGGATTTGTTTCACCAATTCCCACGTTTTGGTATGAGCCCTTCAGTAGCAATTTGGTATCCAGATCCTCGGGGAGGTTTTAGCTCCTGAAGTCTGACTATCTGGGCCATGAACAACTTCTACACGCCTGTGGAGTTTGTCAAAAGAGGGGCAGGCTAGAAATAAGCAAAAAATCAAATCAGTGTGTAGGAAATGCTTTGCAGAGAATGAACCTGGAAGGACACAGCTAATCCCAGCTCTGGAACGGGTCTCAAATGCAAAGCAGAAAGAGCCTCCTTTGGTTATCAGCTGTGTCAATCACCATTTCTGCCTTTCTACCATTTATTTGAGGTACGTATTGAAAATACTTCAGGGCAGACCGAAGGCAGGATGGTACTGCTTCAAATCCTTCACAAAGAAAGCCCAGAGTGCTAGGGGAAAGATCCCACGTGTCCCAGAATCAGCACCAAGCAGAGCATTCCAGCAGGCAGGCAGTTAAAAAGGCTCGGAAAACGCCAGCTCAGCTGCCACACACAGCCCTGTTGAATAAGCTCATCAGCTCACCCACTGGAGCATTTCCAGTGCCCCAGCTGACTTGCTGAGCTCAGGGATTTGCTTGGCTACACTGGCACGGGGAGTTTCAGCCCCATTTGCACGGCCACAGTCTGTGGGATCGGTTCCCTCGATCAGTATTTGCCAGTTTATCGTCGCAGGGCTGCGGTGTAAAATGATTCAGTGGTGCACTGGGGCTGAGAAATGACAGAGCAGTGCAGCAGCACACTGAGCCAAGGGAAAGGGAACCTGCCCAGCCTGCAGGGAGTGGGCAAAGACCAACCTTTGCTCAGGGAGATGTGACACTGTTGGTGAGGACATCATTGTTCCCATTCCTCACCTTTGCATTTCCATCTTCCCTGCTGAGGAGTGGCTGCTGAGGGGACTCTGCCAAAGACAAAGCGAAACACCCCTCTCATCCCAGGAGCTGTGATTATGGACCACACTTTCAACCTAAAAAGTCCATTTTGTGCTCTGTTTCTCCAGCCTCAAGTACCTGAAATCTCTCTGAATTACCCTTCTCTTAAGGGCAGACTGCCTTTCCAAGAAGCATTCAGATCAAAAAAGAGAAATATGAATATTTTTCTTCATTTTTCTTCTCCCTTCTGTCCCTTTTGCCATGCAGAAGTGGCATACTATTGGATGACAGGCTAGGACATGATTACTGAAACAGCTCCTAGAGGATCAAAATTATGGTGACCACAACACGGTATCACTGATATCAGCTACCAAGATATAATGTTTGGGGGTTTAAAACTCCTCAAACCCTAAAAATCCCAGCCTGTTCTTAATCCCAAATAGACCTGCTTGCTCTCAGTTGAAAATTTAGCTCCTGGCTTGGTTTTGATTGCTCTACATAAGCCTGACAAGTATTCCACACTTTTTGCCCCACTCCTTAAATTTCTCCACTCACTTGCTGGTGGGACCCACTCGTTTGGAAAAGATTGCTCAGATCCAGAAGTGGGAACTCTTTGCTGCCATCGGATAAGGCAGCAGATAGCCCCAGCTCAGAACCTTTCTCAATTGCAATATAAAACAAGCAATGCTGAAAAAAAACAAGTGAGATTTCCTTTTTTGGATGGGCTTTATATTTAACCTTCAAGTATATTAACTGTGCCATAAAAGTGGATGTACTACTGTCATTATGCACTGAAAAAAAAGCTACTTAAAATCCAAAATTGTATTGTTTCATTGCCTCACTGCTTGAGAGTATTTCCTTTTCCAAACATCTCCTACCCTCAGACCAAGGGAAATGTTAAAGGTGATAGGATCTCTCCAAGTGCTGAATATCCCTCAGAAAATTGCACTTTCAGGTCCTACAAAGCCAAGAGCAGCTTAATTGCCTGCAACTGCGATTCCAGCCACTGCAAATCATATACAGCTCTCCCATGAAAGCATTAAAGAGCTAAGACTTAATTAGCATCCCTGATTAAATAGCAATTCATACAGCCATTATATCTTCCAGTTAGGCAGCGCAGTGCTCTGAAAAAGCAGAGAAGGCAAAGAAAAAAACCACACACACTCCTCCTCCCAGCCAAAAAATTCACCTCCACCCACTTTCTCCAAACTTTATCCTGGGAAATGTTCATTATTTACGACTCAAAGGCCACTGCCAGACACACTTTGAACGCTCCCAGGCAGAGCTTCCATCGGCAAACTCGACCTATCTGAGAGATCAGAGGCTGCCTCAGAAACCCTGGCAAAGACAAGCCCAAAAAGCAGCTCTGAGAGCAGCACCGGTGCTCAGCATGAGAAGACTCCCACAGACAGTCACGTTTCAGCAGCCTGGGGGAGGGAAAGGGGGCTCTCTCAGCAGAGGAAACCCCACGTCGCTGATAAAAGGCTCCAGAACAGGCATTGCTGAAACTCTGCTCCTGCTCTCCCCTGCTTCCACTTCACACTTGTCAAACACACCACAGTGGGAGAGAGAGGATTAGCTCCTTCTCGGGACAGTGGGATGGCAATTCCACACCCCCCTTGCTGCCGGGAAATGGAGTGATGGATAAAGGGGAGCAAGAGCCATACTGGGAGGCAGAGACACATCCCTAGACACCCTCTCCGTGCTGGGATAGCACAGCCAGGGGTGACTACAGGCTGGACTAGGAGCTCGTGTTTTGTGGTGTGGGAAATCCCCTGGATTATGAATTTCCAGTCCTGAATGTAGTTATTCACCCGTTAGCTCTGCTCAGAAGTGCTGCCTTGTGCCTGTTTCTTGCTGGATTTGGAAAGATCTCCAGGCAAGGAGGAGCAGCATCTGTTGCATTATCTACCAAGTGGATAACGCAGCACAAACAACTCCTTCTCCCCAGCCAGCTCCCACCCTGGCCACACTCTCCCAGGCTGGAAGGATCATTCCAGCCCCTTGTGAATCTCATTTTATGAAGCCAAGCAGGAAAGATGTACAAGAAACAGAGATGAAATAACAACAGCAATGAAGAAATAAGGAAAGGCAACAAAAGTAAATTAGGAGCTCATGTGCAATGACCATCAAAGAACAACATTTTATCAGGACAGGTGCAGGATTAACAACACTGATCCTCTACTACAACACGGACTCTCAGTTCTCAAATCATGAAGGCAGATGATTTGTGGCTTTTAATGATAAGGCACAGGGTCAAGAACTGCTCTGGGGTACTCCCACACTGCTCTAGGAAAGCACAATGAGATTTTGGTAGCTTATCTCTCAGACAAGTGGAGAGTTGCACTGCAGCAATATTCCTCCCTGCAGCCAAACTGGAAATCTTAGAAACATGAAATAAGTCTGTGATGAGGAGAAATAAACTGTCATATGACAAGACTCCAGTAAATTAGCCAGACAGACAGAACAATGACAGATGGGATAGAAGAGGAGAAGGAGTTGCTGTATTTAGTGTTTGAAATGTCATTTGGATGCTGCTCACTGCTAATGTGCCTCCTGGGCCTTGCAAAGTCCTGCTCCATTGGCCTTCAGAAAGCCAGAGGTCAAATTTACATAGAAAAATCGGAATACTCGCTCATATCTGAACATTCCCTGCTTCCTGCTAAAAAGCACAACATTCTCAAGTAACTTTCTGGAACAAATGTGCTCTCTGCAGCACAGCTGAACAGTCCCTCACATGCACCACACACACTCCTGTGCCACCTCTAGCATTCCTCATTTCCACCTCTTGTCCCATTCCACACTGTTCCCTTCACAGAGAACTTGGAGCAGCGTCCTTTCCTGTAGAACTGAAGGAAGCTCCCTTTTTCCATCACTTCTAAACCTTATCCAGCTATTTGATGTCAATATCCAAGGCATTGTTTGCTCCCTGATGCTCCCAAACCTCACCAGCCGAGTTCACCTCTGGCTCTTGTTTCTCCAGCTTAGCCACCGGTTCCTGCTGAAAGAGGGAACAACCAAGATTTTTGGACTTGCACAGCCCCAAAGAACTCAAGGCCATCACTGAACATGCAGAATATCTCAGAGATGAGTGTGGAGCAGTTTCAGCTCTTTGCACTGCAATACATGACTGCTCAGTTGAGGAAAAGATTGGAACATATGGTCCCAATTACCTCTGTCCTCCTGCAACCAATATTTTCCTTTTCAGATACAATCTATCTGTCCTGCTTGGCAGCTCAGCTGGCTCCCCCTCTTCTCCTGAGGAGCACAACCACATGCAGATGCTATTTATACACTGGGCAAATTATTTCTGCAACCATTTTTTCCCAACAAGCCCAGCCTCGTGTCCCATCCCAAAGGTGAGAGTCGTGATCTGTGACTATGAAAGATGCCTTGGCACTTTCTGAAAAGTAAATCCAGAGTCCTGGCAAGGTGTCAGCTTTGGCAATTGCATGCTGTGGACCTGTAGTAGCTCTTTTCTAACAAACAGCTGATGAATTCCACCCCAGATATGACTGGGAGTCTGTCCCAGGTTCCAGGAAGCTGCTAAATCAAAGAACAAACTTCATAATGAGCAACATAATTATCAGCCTTATTTCTCATGGATCTGTCCCTACAGGTATTGAGGTGCTCTTTTTCAGCTCCCACAATCCCTTCACAATAGCTGGGCTCAACAGGGATCACAGGAGTAAATCCCTTCCTCACTTTCTCTTCGAAATGCTGGTCAGAAACCCAGAGGGAATACAAATGGCACACGAAACCTCATTTCCCTCAGCCTACAGCAGCAGCTTGGGAGTGCTCACTTACTTCCCATTTGAAAGTTTCCAAGCCTTGGCTGAAAGGACAGTCCCACAGGCACAGGGGTGACAGTGCCAAACGCTGACAAACAGATCTGAAGGGGAGTGAAATGTGTTTTGGAATAATGAATTCAGATTTATTCCCCCTTGCACTGGTTTATAAGGTGCACTGTCACATTTAGGAGCGAAAGTAAACCAAAACAATTTGATTTGCAAAAAGCCAATTGCAGAACAGCTTCTTCTAGGTAAAAAAAAAACAGACCACACATGGAAACTGCTACAGAAAGCCCCACAAATGCCTAATATCTTTCTACCCTATGTCTTAGGGTCCATTTAATTAGTACAATTTGAAAATGAGCACAACATGCTATCAAAAGCACTTCACAAGCAGAAACCCAAACCCAGCATTATTATGAGGCCCCATATTTCTTGTACAGCAATGGCATGTCCTTGCTCAGCTTATCAATGTCCCCAAAAGGCCCAAACATGGGAATTTTGTAGCTCTGCAAGCTCAGCCAGAATGTGAAAGGGAAGAGGTGTTTGGAGCATCTCCTCCCTCATCCCCACCCCCCAGGCTGAACACTTGTCACAGAGCCATGTGCTGCCAGGTACCCAGCAATTTGTTGCAAAGCAGAGAGCTGGATGCTCAATAACCCTCCTGGACTAATTTTTCTTGCTCTCTGGAAACAATTTTCTAGGCCATCTCTCTGGGAATGTCACCTTCCTAATGGGAAGCAAATAACTGCTGCCTCCTCCAGCCCCAGGAGAACACAGCTGAGCTTTACTTTTCTTTTTATTAACAATCTACAGCAGTGATGGCACAGGAAAAACGTATTTTATTCAAAACTGTAATCAACACTTGATGAGAATTACGTGCTTTCCCTCTGTGCTTTTTTTTTCTTTACACTACCATGGATAAGCTTTGCTTTAAACTGGTGAGATTGATGCTGGAAATTAAGGTAACACCCCAGAAGTTTAACATAGCTGAGTAGCAGGAGGAAAACACTGAGCCATGGTTCCATGAGATATCTGCCAGGGAGGAGATGGCTCCATTATTGGAAATGTCCTTTCTTTGCCTCGCTGCAAATGCTTCCATTAAAAAAAGCAAAATATAAAAGCAGCTGAGATGTTCCCAACTGGCTCAAGGCTTCCCAGCAGCTGAGAGAACCCCAGTGAGCACTGAACTTTTCTGGGTCCTGTGACTGGGAACACTGAGAGAAATACTCAAAATACGATCTTACTTTGATGAATTCTTTCAAAAAAATTAAAAGATAATATTCAGTACCAACATTTCCGAAAGTAATGCTGAGCCTAAGGCAGGACCACCGAGCAGCATTGCCCTGCTCATGCAGAGCTCTTGGAGAAGAGCTACAGGAATAGGGAATAGAGGAGAAAAATCCCTTCTGCTCCCTCCACTGTCCCTGGCTCCTGGTTGGGAAGAGAAGGAAGGAGAGAAGTAGCGAGCAGGCAGAATGTTATATATATAATATGTATATTCCTTACCTGCCACAGAGAATCCCAAGGCAGCTCCTCATTCACAAGAGGCTGTTACAGCTTTGGGACCAAACCACCTCTCTGCCCCATCCACAACGAGTTCGCAGAACCCTGCCCTGACTCCTTTTCCAAATTACTTTTCTATTCACCAGCTAAAGGCGGCTGCACACACCATTCCCCAGCGGCTCGTTCACCTCCCCAGCAGCAGCAGAGCTGTCCACGTTTCCCCACGGCAGCACTCGGCCTTGGAAGGTCCCCTGACCCTTTTGTCCCTGATTTCAAGCTGGGAACACTGTGGTCTCACAGAGCTGCCGTGTTTCTAAAGGAGCCAAAAGTGTTCCTCAGGCTCTGGGCCCAGGAGTGCATTCACCCATCCATCCTGGGAGCCCTTCCCTCTCCACTCTGGGAGGGAAGTTCCGAGGGATTGGAAGCCAAATACTGCTCCCATTGTTCAGGGCCAGCTGAGGGGAGGCAGCACCGGCCCCACAGTTCCTGCAGCCCCAGGAGCGGGAGGCTGGGGGAACAGAAGCTCTTTTTGGGAACGCAGCGTTAACCTTGGAAAGGGAAGCATTCAAAAGGCTGAGGACTGTCCCAAAACAAATCCTGACCTATATAATAGAATAGGTTTTGTTTACTGAGGCATGAGCAGATACTACTCCGCTGCTTTAAGTGAACAGGCCCGGCGCCAAAGCTATCAATGGGATTATATCTGCTTATGCTGCTGGGAAGTTCTGCTCTTTGCACAGCATTCACTGAGGTGTAAAATGAGCACTTAATGTTACTTGCTTGGACTCATTGCAAAAGCAATTGCTGCACCTGTTCATACCAAGGCACAAAGTTCTTTCATTTTTTACCAGAGCCCAACACCACAAAACCTGGATTGAAATAATAAAGCTATCTTTTATATGGCTCCACATTTCTTTATTCTTTACTAGTCACCTCCTTTCCAAAACGCATTTTTTCCAAAGAAGTAGAAATAAAAATCTGTTTCTGCCTATTAGACAATGAGCAATTCCTTGGCTCTCCACAAGAACAGAAATCTTTCAGTATTGCACAATATTGAGTGTGAGCAACACATCCCAGCTCCTCTGGAGCTGCATCTTCCAGGTATTAACCAGGCAATGGGGACTCCTCAAGAATAAGACATGTTATAGTTCATTCTTTAGCCTCTGAGTGCAACGAAATAACAAAACAAGTCAGATTTTTCCACAGAAAAATCACAGTCCTTATCTGCATGGCACAGATTGAGTGAAGAGTTCTCCCCTGTGACTGAGCTCTAAGCCAGTCTAAAGCAGCTGTGGACCTACTCCAAATATCCTGCCAGACTGCAGGGATTGTGCAAACAGGGGCCTTGGCTCTGGAAAGCAGTGAATATCCTCAGCCTCCACTGGGAGCCCGTGTCACTTTGAAGGAAAAGGGTTTTTGGCTAAAGAGAGCAAATTTTAACCAGCCTAAACAAACAAACAGCACACCATGGTATAAAGTCATTGCAGTAAGGAGAGGAATCTTCATCTCCCTGTGGCTACAAACACTTGTGTGCTTGGAAGAAGCAGAGAAAGTGAGTGATGTGCATAATTTATTGATTTATTGTTATTTTTCTGCTACCTGGGCAAGTGCAGACACACAGCAAACCCAGCTCACACAGTGCTCGTGTATGAGCCTGGTGACCTCCAGAGGCTCTTCCCAACCCAAATTTTCTGTGAGGGTGCACCACAAATTTTGGAGATGTCCATCACCTCTAGAGGTGGCTCAGAGATCCTGGGGGAAGCCAGGCCCATGGGGGCAGCTGCTGTGGATGAAGCTTTCCATCAGAGAGGGCAGAACAAATCCTCCTGCCTTTATTTATTTATTTATTATTTTTTAATGGAGCAAATAGGCTCCAAATATTGCTTCCTGCTGGTGTAAACTGGCTGAAGTGCCCCCCACCATTCAGATTTTGCACTTCCATCATTCCCATCCTGTTCAAACCACAGGACCTTTATGTTTTATCAACACAAGCATCAAACTCTCCCTGTAATCCTGAAGGGATAACACTCAGGGCAAAGCTGGCTAAACCTTGTCACACTTGAGCAGGGCCAACGCTATTTGCACATTTTTATAGTGTTCTGTTTCTTCAGGTTTGTTCAGGATAAGAAAACTTGTGCAATCCACAGCAATTCACTGCCCACCTCAATGGGAGACAAGGAGAAAACTGAGGAAAGTCGGGTTCTCTTGAGCTGTGGAAGCATTTGTGGGTATCACGTGGTAAAATTAAATAGACAGAAAAAAAAACTGTGGGAGCATTATTGTTTTGAAACATTATATGGGCAATGGGAACATCAAACATCAAATATTTATATGTCATTAAGAATATGTTGCTAAAAGATCACCATTGGATTATATTGAATAGCTTGGCTGAATGTTTCAAAGGAGCCAAAAATACACACGTGTGCATTTCAGTGGGATGGAGGTGCCTGTCTTCCTTGGACTTCCAAGAAAAATTAAAAACCCCTGTGCTGGATGATTAATGTCTAGTTTGGGTCTGAAATACTAAATTTAATAATGTTTTGGTCTAATGGCTGGCTCAGACTAGGGAAGGAAAGATGTGGATGGGGGCAGGAGAGGGGTTACAGCTGCCAATCACCTCCACAAATAGCACTGCCATTTTTAGGATCCATTGGACCAGATCTTGAAGCCTTTTATTAGCAAAGAAATTCCCATTACCTGCGAGTGTTCCCCACAGGACAGCGCTCCACACCTCGCATAATTCAGCTCCTGAATACAAACCCCTGTGTCTAACTCTCCCAGCATGCCATTTTTATGATGATTTTTGTTATGCACCACATCCTCCAGTGTTCAGCAGCTCTTTTTAGGGCTTATCACGGCGCGATGACGAAGTGTCAGCTCCGAGCTCCCCTCGAAGATCCCCCCTCCCTGCGAGGATGCCAAGCTGAGATCCCACAGGCGAAGGCGCGCTCGTGTTCTATCACATGTCAGGAGCCAGAGACAACAGCCTGGAGGGTGCCTTTCCCCCCCCCCAACTCCTGTAAACAAAGGAACTCTTTATTCCTGGAGTAGTAGATCTGGCAGGAAAGCTGTGAATCCTGACTGCTACATGGCACAGAGAAACCCTGCTCCTGCAAAGCAAAGCTCCTACAAACAAACCGTGGTGGTGGAGACATTTATTTGCAAGTTTAGACACCCCCACACACAATTCACTCAGGGGTGTGCTGTGTATTTCAGAGTGATTCCGGTGATGGAATTTCACTCTGGTTTTAAGGAAGCTGTCACCATTACACAAACAAAATATAGAGCCTTGTTTTAAATTGGATGGAGGTTATTTTAATTTGCTCTTCCAGAACTGGAAACATTTTGTGGAAGCAGCACTGACATGAAGTAGCTGGAACTGAATTAAAACTGCGAGAAGAATAAATGGAAGCAGCATTCTTTTGTGATTCCCATCCTCCAGAGAGAACAATAACCAATTCAGCTTTCCTGGGCAAAATAAGGACCCTCCCACACAAAAAGTCACAGCAGCTCAGCTGCCACCCAGTCAACATTTTATGCTCCCCATAACCATCTAAATGCACAGAACTGCATTGTCCACTGCTGTAAGAGCATCCAGGCCAGTGGAGCTATGGCTTTCTGCAAAGGCCCCGTTCCTCTCTCTTCCAGCTGCCCAAACTCGACTCCAAGAGCTTCCTCTCATTTCCAGCAGCTGTGTGCAAACTCTCCGTCTTGAAGGCAGGAACACCATGGAGAAAAAGCTGCTGTACAACCATTCCAGCTCGGAATAAAGCTTAGAACAAACCCTTACAATCAATTCATATAAAAACACAGAAAATGCCTTTAAAAAATAATAAATAAACAAAGCAGTGTGGTCTTAACCAGCCCAACCCAGCAGAAAAGACAAGGGGATGTGGCAGATCCACAGATTGGCTCGCAACGTGCTTCCCCATAGAAACCATCCCGGCGTAATCACTGGTAGTACAAGCACAGCAGGATGGATGGCACCCATGCAAATCTCCTTACAGCACCATTCTCTGCAGGAATGCATGAATACAGCCCTGATGAGTACAACGAGCTGCAGACAGACAGATCTTTTCCTTTCACACACGAGCTAGGCTGCCACACGTGCCAGCTGCTAAGCAGTCTCTCGTGTCCCAGGGCTGCTTCTGAAACAATTCTTAGAAGGGTTTTGCTCTTTGCCTGGTTTGTTTGGGGTTTTCTCGATGGTTAAAGCATTCTGCAGAATATTTTGCTTGCTTATACTGCTAATCCAGGAGCAAGCAGTGAGCAGACTGAGGCACTGCAAGCTGAGGTTGTTCCCCGCTGCTGTTCAAACTCTTCAGCTGCAAACTCTTGGGCCCAGCTCCCAAACCTGCACCTGCTGGGGAGAGCTGGATTACATGGAGCAGAACTTCTTGCTACCAAAAATTAGCAGGCCAAGTGGAATAAAATGGAGCACAAGGACAAAAAACCACCCAGGCTTTGGCTCCTCGGCTATTCTTTAATCCCAGAGGATGCAAGAGGGAGCAACCACTCCTGCTGGACCAAGCAGCAAATATTTCTGCACTGCTGCCAAAACCTCCTGTGAGCAGCCAAGGCAGGCAGGGAGGGTGGCCTTGATGGTTCCCATCTGCTTCCCAAGCAGGACAACTCTGAATTCCCCTCTCTGTGGCCGTTCCCTTGCAGTGTTAATTATTTCCACGTGTTCCTGTCCCCGAGGGAAGTGCCACTGACACATCTCTGGGCACTCTCAGCTCTTTCCCCTCAGCTCAGCTGCCCTCAGTCTGCACACCTTGGTCACCCCCAGGGAGAAACCTGCCCAGAAATCTGCCCACCTTTATTCTGCATGCTTTACTATCTGTTTGTCATCACCAGCGTGGTTTTATATTGTCTGAGTGGAAGGAGGAAGCAGCTAATTTTGACATGAATGCAATTAATCCTCACAATATGTCCTGGCCAAAAATGAGCTTTGCAGGGAGTCTGAATACAAAGAATTTCAAACAACACTGCTCCACCTTTAAAGAAGGCAGTGATTCCCCTGCCCCTCCATCTCACCCCTAACATCAGCACATCGATAAATGAAAATAATTCACCTGTAGCCACTGCACACCTGGATTTTAACCACCAGGTACAGGGACACTCACATATCTCAGTAATCCTTTTTTTAACCTCTTGAAGCAAATCCCAACACAGGCAGCTCTGCCCTGGCAGTGGAATTCTGTTGAGGTTTTCTACAACTTCAAAAATAGTGGCCAAAGGAAAATTTAGTGGTCTCATGAGAGGAAAACAATCTCTTGCAGGGTTCACTCAGCAAGTGTGTGTCTCTTGGAAATAAAACAGCTTTTGTGTTGCCCAGAAGATGAGGCAGCAAGTGCTTATTTAAAGAACAAAAGAAACTAGATGGGGTTGCCTTTCTAACACTGTCAGTGCTGGCACAGATGTGAGCTGCACACAATACTGTGTGTGGTTTGTTTCAAATAGGCTTTAAAAAAATTACCTAGGAAATTCTGGGACATCTTTAAAGGCCCATCTAGGCATTTTCCAGGTGCATATTTGTCCATCACTAAACCACTTTGGCTAAGATATACAGGCTCCTGTAAAATAAAAGGTGTTCTTTGAGAATTTCCATTTGGAAATGAAATTCCCTGTCCCCAAGACATTACCTCCATCAGCTACCCATTTATTTTTATGTAATCTGCATAAAGACAGGAGCAGGCTATCATGCTGAAGCTCAATTTTCAATATGAAAAGGTAAAAAGCTGTAATAAATCCCACCAGTCACAGCTCAGCTCCCTTCTGTGGGAGGGACCACACTGAGACAAATCCAAATGTTCCACGGCCTCTCCAAATTGCTTTCCAACAATGTCCTTGAGCACTTCCAATTCTTTATTATTTCTATCAAGCCCAATTTCCACTGCGACCACTCCAGCAGTTTATCATCACTCTATAAACCTGTCAAGTCCCTTGGAGACCCCTGGCAACAGCTTTTGTCACTCCAGTGCCTCCTTGGAAACTCTTGTTGTGTAAAAGCAAAATCATCCTCGTGCTCAGTGGAAATTGATGTCCTCGGAGTGGCTGAGGGAGAATGTGGGAGAACAATCTTCCTTCCCCACAGCCCTGCCAGTGTGGCTGGGGAGCGCAGCCATCAATCTCCTCTTCCAGCCAGCCTTGAAGATGAGATTCTACCATGTGTCCGTGCACTGGCAGGCAAAGCTGCCTCCAGAGAACACTTAAAAAGGGAATTCTGGGTGATAAACCGCAGCCAGTCCCGTTTGCTGGTGTTTGAGATCCAACAGAAGGCTCCCTGTGCTCCTCAGGAGAGGGATCAACACACCAGGGCCAGATTCACAACCAGGGAAAGCTCCTGTTGGTCTGTTCAAGCCACTGCCCTTTCCAAGGTACACACTTGGCTCCCTTCCCTGCTGGTTTCCCAGAAATATTCCTTCTGATTCCCCTCTCAGCTCCACAGGCTGATCATGGGAACATTACTGTGTTCAAGCCAGCAAGCAGAGCTTTTGTGGGTTTGGGGAGGGGGCGACAGCCACATTTTTTCTCCCACCTGCACTCCTAAAACCCGGCCAGCCGCAGGGAGTTAATTGTACTTTATAATCCCAGTTTTAGTGCAGTGAACCAGGTGGAATTACAGAATGTTGTGCACCACACCTCAGCCATCAGCAGCAGCTCCTGGGGTCAGGGCAGGGCAGCCAAGAGAGGTCACCTGAGGGGTCACCTGGAAGGTGGGAATTGGGTGACTGGATGGTTTTCCATGCAACAGCAGTGCCAGATTCCCTGGCTTTCACATGGCTTTGGTATTTATCCCCTCAGAGTCCACTTCCAGAAAAATGGCAGCTGAAAAGATATCACAGCCCCTGATTTTATCGAATTTAGCACCATTTTGGTGCAGAAAATTCCTGGGTGCAGTGCAATAGGCTGACAGGCATCAACGCCACGAACCCCATAAAACCCCATAAAACCCCATAAAACCCCATAAAACCCCATAAAACCCCATAAAACCCCATAAAACCCCACAGGCACTCAGCCAGGCTGCTGTGCGTGGGTACAGACAGTTCCGCTTGTCCCCGTACTTAAAGCTGGGCTTTCTTCAAGGTGCTGCTGGTCCAGGACTAGCCCAGAGAGCCCAAGGACAAACGAGTGACGATGAGTGATGATCAGTGACCTGCCACTGCTGCAGGTGGGCTCAGAAGGACATTGTCACCTCGTTATGGCACAGCACAGGCCAGAGCAAAGCTCCAGCTGGCACTGTTCACTTCCACCTGAACTGAAGCACCTCATAACCCCAGAAATCATCTCCAACGCTGCCAGGTGAGAGCAGGAGCCTCCCTGACAGAGGAAAAAGGGGAGGGCTGTGGAGTACCCCCATATTCACACACACCAGTGGTGGTGGGGGGTGGATTTACACATTTCCATGCAGACCTGGCCAGCTGATCCCTGCCACCTGGCAGGAATGCCAATCCTCCTGTGCACAGCAGCTGCACGTGGAGGGATGGATCACAGAGCATGGTGCTCCACCACCAGAGTCAGGTTTCACTCAGGCAGAGGTCCTACTAACATCCAAAGCCATGCCCGATGTCCAAGTTCACTCATTGGTTCGATTATTGAATTCAAAATATATCTTGTGTTTAAAAAACCCTAAGATTTTCACCTGCAAAATTATTACATAAACTCAGAAAACATTAAAGAATTACAGAAAAAACCCAAAAGACCAACCAACCAAAAAAATCCCAACCAACCAAAAAAGCCCAAATGGTTTTAATTAAACATACCAAAGTCCACTAGTTCCTTACTGTGTTTAAGTGCTCTAAAATACAACTTTCTGTGCATTACAGAGCAGGTGTCCTGGTTATAAAAAGGTGTCTTAGATGATATCTCAGTTTGTCCTGGCTGTACAAAAACCCCAGAAGCCCAGAGAAGCTGGATGCTGTACAATCAGGATTTGGAACTGGCAAGAAAACCAGGAACTCTGCTGGGATGTGTGGCAGGATTTAAACCCAAAATCAGCAGGAAAGAATAAACTAAATTTCTCTCTGAGCACCACATTGGACATGACCTGTACTGGAGAACAAAGTCACACAAACCTGCAAATCGTGCCCAGAGGGCACAACAGCCTAGAATTTCTAATTCTGTCCTCTTAGACACATTTCTGACAAATAACACCTCAGATACATTTTGACTTCCCCATCTCTGCCTCAAGATAAGCATCTTATTAGAGCTGCCAAAACAACCCTCTCTAATTCACTTTTCCTAAAGGCCCAGCACTTCTAAGGCACAACACCCAGAGATCCAAACGGCACGAGGCAGGTATGAAACAACACAGATAATCTCCCAAAACCTGGAGATCATATCCCAAAACCTGGTAAGGTCCATAATTACACATTTTCTCTAACAGGTGGCCAATTGCCAGCAATCCTGCTGAAGGTGAGCGGCAGTTTGTGGCATCACCCTGCCTGGGGGGAAAACATGAGAAGGACAGGAATTTAATTTGCATTACCTCATCTGCACAATCCTGCGGAGCAACAGTGGCCCCAGCTGCCTCTTGCCAAGTCAATAAAGCATTGGGGAAGCTTTGCTGGTTTATTTCAGTGAGGATCTGGGCTAGAGGAGCAATAACTAGAGTTTCTTTGTCATTCCAGGACCCAGAACTTCAGGCTGCAAAATTACAGCAGAACCAGTCCTGCTTCATTCATTTTTATGGAAGAATCCCAATCTCACCTGAAAAACAGCATCAAGTGTGATCCTGCTCACACAGAATTGCTCCAAGTGAAAACCTTCATGTTTTGCGTTGCCCCATCTAAAACCTTCATGTTTTACCTTCCCCCAGATTAAAACCTTCATGTTTTACCTTCCCCCAGCTTGGGGAAATGGCCAATACTGCCAAAATAATAATGTTTGGCTGCCAATGAGTTGATATTCCCTAATCCCACTGTTTTGCACAGCTCTGCCACTAGTTAGACTCATCCTTGACAAGCTGGGACAAGAATGAACATTTCAGTGCTACCAAGAGGAGCAGTGCAGGGGTGCAGAGGGGAGCAGTGACACTGTGCAGGTGTCCAGGTGACAACCACCACAAGAGACATCCCACAGGTGAAAGTTCAGCTTCCTGGGGCACTTTATTGTCACGTCAAGTCAGGGCACTCACCTGGAGCACCTCAGTGCCAGTCCTCCAGTTTAACCCCCAGGACTCTGTGAGCTCCCCAAGGAAAAGCTGTGACCCTGACAATTCTCCCCAGGAATTCCTGCCCCTTCTTCTCCCATCCTGTGCAAAAGTCAGCTCTTAGAGGAGGAGGAAATTCTCCCTGGCCCGAGACCAGCTGAGGAGCTGCTCTCCCTTGCCAGGTGGAACACCCGGCACAAAGCCCAGCACTTCCAAGGAATCCAGGAAATCTCACAATCAATATTCAGCACAGATCCCTGCACTACAGCAGTTACATTATCTTGTGCGGCACATGCACCGTTCCCATGGCAACCAGCATCCTTCATCCAGCTCCATTATCACGGCTGTTTGAGGCTTCCAGAATCTCTGGTGTCCGAGCCATGGCTCAGAGCTACTTTGTGCTAATAAGCCTCAAGAACAGACACAAGAAGAAGAGAAGAAAATGCAGCAAAGTCTGTTTCTCTAATCTATCAGCAACATGGAAAGCAAGAAGTGGCATGGGAAATACAATTCCAGCAGCTGAGGGGAAGGGACTCTTACATAACCACCTTCATTAGGCGAGACTAACGTGCTGCAAACCCACTCCAGCCTTTTAATTCCACGAATTTAACAGCCTGCTCAGCCAGTTTGGTGACCAGGAACGGCTTTGTAATAGGTGTGAGGAAATAAAATCTCCCTGCACATCTATTGTAACATTAATGCCTCTGTAATTGATATCACACAGGTCTTGATTTTGAAAAACATAACCACCAGCAGCTCGTAACCACCAGCTGCAGGGCCCAGGAAAATAATTTGATTTTGGCCTTTTTATGATATCTGCTATTAAAGTTTTAAAGGGCCATTATCAAAATCTATAATCTTTATAGCATAATCTATATTTGCTTGATGTAAACGGTCCCTAGATACCTTAAGCAAGCTCTACCAATAACACCACTTTTTTCTCCTTTTTTTTTGGCATTTAAGCATTTCCACATCAAAGCATTACAGCAGCCTCATTATGCTCTGCACAGCTTAATACAAAGTTTCTCTTAGTCACCAACCAGGGAATTTCAGGCAGAAAATAAATAATCTCAATTACTAAAGCGACCCTTGACAAATCATCCCTAAGTTGCCAGCCAGGGGTTTATCCCTGGGAAATACACATGGGTCAGTAGGAACACAAATGCTTTGAAGATGGAGGGTTTGAAGGCTCCTAAAAAGAGATGTTAAAATAAATAAATAAGGCACTATGCCAGAAAATGTCCTTACAAGTGACAAAGGAGACTGACAGAGTGCTGAATTAAGCTTGAGCTTAATTGTGCTCAGCACCTGTTGGGAAGAGCAGGAATTCTCTGAGTGTCCTGAGCAGCATCTCTGCTGCTCCAGCCACATTCCCTGTCAGGGCAGCTCTGGGGTCTGCTGAAGGTGAGCAAGGTCAAAAGCAAGGTCAGTCATCCCCACGGGGAGCAGGGAGGTGGAGGGAAGCAGCTGTGCCCCTCTCACCACCCCCATCCATCCCCAGAGCAGCCAGGCAGCACCAAAGCCCCATTTCCCAGTTTCCCAGGTTTCAACCAGTGCAGGAGCAGGGCTGGCTGAGGTGGGAGCCATCCTCCCTTCCACACCAGCCACAAAGCAAACATTCCACCCCCAGCAGAGCCCGGCAGGGGTCCTGGCAGGCCCTGCTCTGCCAGGCTGGAGAACTGACACCACGCTTCCAGCACCATTTTCAAGCAGAAGTGATAAACACTGAAAATTTCTGCAGAAAATAAGACCCAAAAAAAGCCCTTTTCCCACTGACTCATGAACGTGTTAAGCACTGAGGGAAAGCAAATGCAACACGAGAGGTTTGCAGCTGCTGCCAGGGGTCGTGTCTGGGTGCAGTTCGCAACCCCGGAGCCTCGTGCCCTGCTCGTGCCCCCAGCCCAGGCTGACCCACTGCTCCCCCAGCCCCAGGGCTGCTGCTGCCTGCCCAGCTGGCTGAGCCCAGCTCAGGACACAAAGAAAGCCATCATTCCCACGCCAGGATGGAGCTTCCATAAGATTTCAGGGGTTTTACACTGGGGCTGAAGGCGTGCTGCTCGTCGGCCCTGGCGCAGATTTGGAATTCTGCTCATGTTTGGCAGCCAGTGGAATCAATGGAATTAAATTCAGGCCATTTCAGTACCGTTTAAGCCCACAGAGAAGCTTAACATATTTAATCATATAGGTTCCTGCTATTAAATAATTTGCCAGAGGAAAAGGCATGGAATTTTCCATGCACACTTTCCCTTTGGAACGTGCATCACAAGTGTGCACCTCTCCATTTTTCCTGCTTATGGGATGGAGAACCTCTGTTGATCACCCAGGAATGCTTAAACTGCTCTCCTTTTCTTGTTCCTCAACCCAGACATGGCTGTTTCCATCCAGGCTCTGTGTTGCCCTCCTTTATGTGACCAGCAAGGGATGCTAAAATGGGAATAAAATGGGATTGGGAGGTGAAGGAAGCAGCCCATGCAGCTGAGGAAGATGACATTGTGTTACCCTGAAGCTCATTTGCTAAGCCAGAGAGGATCCAGCACACAGGAGCAGCAGGATCCTTGAGGAATGATATCTTTTTTCAGAGATGTTCAAACCCCGTTGAAATAATCCCAGTTAATTTTAATTTCGGAAGGTTAGATAGTCCTCAGAATTTTCTCTAATTGCATATTCCTCAGAATAGACTCCTCTGCTCGCTCTGTAATCAAATCATAATTAAAGCATCTGTGTGTTTTATCCATCCCTTCCTGCTATTTGTAGCGTTTACAGGAGGCAACAAGGATGCAGAACGCAAAATTCGCGCACCGAGGCTCGGCAGCAGCAGCAGCAGCAGCAGTGCAGCGGCGGGGCTCTGTGCTGTGCCACTGTCTGAGCTTCTCCTTCGGCTTTCGCTGGCCTGTACAAACAACCGAGGAGGAGAAGAACACCAAACAGTGCCCCCCTTGTTGTGGCCGCGACTGGAGGCCGTGTTTCATCGCTGGGTCCCGGTTTTTAACCAGCTGCCTCCTTTCATCCCGGCTCCTCTGGGCAAACAGGTGCCGGGGGAGGCAGCGGGGGCTGGAATTAAGGGAGGTGTTAGACAGCAGTATCACCCGGGCGGAGCAAAGGGCTTGCTCTTGGGGCACTCTGTGTTGTCAGAGGAGTCTCCACTGTGCCCCAGCCAGGAAAAAAACCCCCCAAAATAAAGCACCCAACGAGCAAAGTGATTCCCTGAGCTATCACAGAACTCAGAGTAACTAATCCCAGACTGGATGCTGGTGGTAACCTCTGCCTTCCAGAGCACCTTAGAAGTCTTATTTCAGATTAAAAGGGTTTCCATAACACACTGCTGTGAAGGGATGAAAACACTGAGCAAACCTCTCTGGGAAAAGAGTTTGCATCTTGAGTTTTATGTGCTTTACTTCAGAAAGACAGGGCAGGGAGGGAAAAATCATAATTGCTTGCACAAGCAGAGTTCAGGATGAGACTGGGGTAATTTCCTTAGGAATTTGTAGTTTGTATTGAAAGGAATACAATGATTGGTAAATGAAAGCATCTATTTTTCAGAAGAAAATGTTGTGATGTATTTATGCACCTCTGACAGGACTTTTTCTTCCTTTCTTCCACCTCAGATTTTAGTCTTGTTACACAATTTTGTAACACTACAGAATGAACCTCAGCTGTGGAGGCATTGCTTGATAAACTCCTGAATACAGTTGGTATAAAAAGTACTGATTTTTCACTGTGTGCTTTTCATTGTAACATCATTCTAATGAAACACAAAAATAATCGTTATTTTGCACAGAAAAATTCCATTTACACACAGGTTACTCTAAGACAGCACTTCAGACTAAAATCAGCTCTGAGTTTGCTCTTGACATCACTTTCCTTTTGAAATATAACTTAAAGATCAAAACTGGAATCAAATTAAAATTTTCCATCTTAACAATTCACTGTAGGAATTACTTTTAAATAACTTCTGGTTTTGGACAACGAATCCTTTCAGAAACGATTTTGAGTGGAAAAACCATTTTGGAACAATTGATACCTCAGGATGTTTAATTTATGTCTTAAACAGAAAGAATTTTCATAACTACTGGATAATGTTAGCTACAATATCTGGGGTGATTTTATTCATTTCAGGGGGTGTTTTATTTCACTGGGATTGCTGCAGATCTTTGGGATGGGATTGCTGCAGAACTTTGGGATTGCTGCAGATTTTTGGGGTGGGATTGCTGCAGATCATTGGGATGGGATTGCTGCAGATCTTTGGGGTCGGATTGCTGCAGATCCCTGGGATGTCTGCAGATCATTGGGATGGAATTGCTGCAGATCCCTGGGACAGCTGCAGGTCACTGGGATGGCTGCAGGTCACTGGGATTATTAATTATTTTACTTCCTAGTTTATAAGGGACAAATCCTGTCCATGCTCTGTCAGATTTTTCCCCATCAATAAAGAAGATCCACATGCAGATGAATTCACGTATCACGTTACCTTTCCAGCTGACTGAACAAAACACATTTCAAACGTCCAACTGCTGGTGTTGCCCTTATAAAAGGCTCACACAAGTGTGCTGTGAAGCTGTTATAGATATTATTTTCCCCTCATGGATCTACATTTAAAAAGAAAAAGAGTAAATCCAGTAATCCGGTTGGTGTCTCGTTCTGTCCTCACCCAGAGCTGAGGACGGGAGCAGAAACTGGGGCTCTCCTCACCCTGACAGCACCAGGACTGGAAGCAGGGAGACCAAACGTCTCAGTCAGGTTCTGAAGCAGATTGAGTTTGGTTTAAAAGCCTGAAGATTGAATTTCTCATTGCTATTGGCACAACAGGAGACGTGGCTGTCTGGTCTGTGCCTTGCTGAGCCCCTGCAGGAGCTGTGTGTGAGCTCTGCCACGATGTGAGCACGGCCCTGTCCCTCCCTGTCACCTGCTCAGAGGGTCAGGGCTGCTGCAGCATCACCCCTGCCCTGCCAGCACTGGGGAGGCTCTGAGGTGCTCTGCTTTATGTAACCAAGTGTGTCACCACATTCAGAGCACAACCATGCAAATGTCACAGCTGACCCCTAACGTGCACTGGAAAGGCACAGATATATCCCCAAGTCCAAATTCATCTCTCCTCTCCCACGTTCAAGGCAGACATGAGTTAGAAGAAATCATGGTAAGTGGAAAATCCTAAGATAACTTGAAAAGAAATTGTCACCAAGGATTCTCTTCAGAGATAATATATTTTTTTTTCCAAATCACTTGTTCGTAGTTGAGTCATCCCAGAAAGAATCTAAAGCTTGTGGAAATTTGTCACTGCATGTAGTACGAGGAGTGCAGAACTCTTACAGATTATTTAGAAATTTCTCTTTTGCATCTGGAGCTTGGATTGCACTCACAGGGTGAATAGATTCCAACACACAGCCAAAAACATCCTCCCCCACCACCTTCCCACTCGTTCCCACTCCTCATGTTCAATTACTACTCTGTTAGACTTAATAGTGCCATCAACGCCACAGTTCTTTAGCAGAATAAAATCAGCAATCAGTGCCTTCAGTAAATACATTAACACCAACTCATCCACGCCAGCAAATCATTGTTTACTTCTGAAATATGTTTAAGCAACCCACGACATCCATCAGACAAGCGAGGCTGGTCTGTGCAGCCTCTGAATGCTCCGAGACAGGCTCAGCTTTTAACTTCACCAAATAAAACTACATGTTCCACAGAACAAACGGGAATAGCTTCGTTTCCCCCTTTTCCGTGTGAAGCAGGAAGGTTTGCACGCCTAAAACACACACTGGAATCTTTCAAACTCACTGTCTGGGAAGAAATTCATGATCACAAAGTTATTTAGGAGGAAAACGACCACCTGAAATTCACGCAGACCATGCTCCTATGGACACACACGACACAAACCAGCTGTAAAAACCGGCAGTCCCTGCTGATCACCAGCAAACGACTCCGTTTGTGCCTTTAACCTCAGAAGAAACCAAACCCATCCATTCTGTACACACTCCACACACTCAAAAGATTTAAAACTCTCTTACAAGGAGTTCCCTGCGATGGCAGTGTTGCTATTAAAATCCTTCAAACTTACCAATTATGTTGCCTAATTAGAAAGATAAATAAATTCTGAGCTGTCTTCAGTGCCATTCAATACCATTCTTATCATGGCAACTCCTGACAGGTTTCATGCATTTACCATTAGAACTGAAATGTATTTTGGCAGCTGAAACAGCTCCTGTTGTCTCTGTGCCCCCTGCAGCACCTCCAGCATTCAGACTCACACACATTAAGTGACTTGATCCTCTTTGAAACCCGAGCCACTTTCGCACCTGCACGCGAATTTAATAAGTCCAAGTTTTAAATCACTGCCCTCCATATCCAGAGCTCCACATTTGAAACACAAGCTGCCAAGTTCCTCAGCTTTTGAAAAGACCAGGAGCAGCCACTGTTCCTTTATTGTTCCACCTCGTCTCCAAAAGAAACGTCTTTTTACTAGAGCTCAGTGTGATTCATTGGAATTTGCCAGGCAGGTCAGGAAATCCCCTGAAGCAGAGGAAGAATATTAAAGAGATGGGACATGTATATCAAATCTCATTACTGTTCTCTTCTGAGAATCAATCAGGTGAAAGGATGTGATGATGTCATTATGACATCATTGACTTTGGGATTAGGAATTCAGAGCTACTTAGAAACCAAAGCTGTCCAATACAGAAGTAAGAGATCCAGTGGAAGATGTTATCATTTGACCCACTTACTGCAAGATAAGTATTTGTCAATCCTGGTTTCAAGACTTTATAAGAGATGCAACAACTTCAGAACAGCTTTGTTTCAAGGGCAGAATATTAGAAATAAAACGTTCCCCCTGAACCTCTTCCATCAATATCCACGCATATTCTTTACCCCATAACAGCTCATATCCATGTTCCCTCTCAGTCATCTTCTTCCTCACCTTCCCATAGATCTAAACCCTAAAAACGCACAAAGAAAAACCTTGTGCTAAACGGACTTTATTATTTTACGAACCACAAGCTCTAGCAGAAACTCAAACCTCGTATAGTCAAGGGAGACTAATATAATTGCCTAAAACAGCAAGCTTAGAAAGCATGGTTATTTCATTAAAGTAAGCTGAAAATATCCAGTTGATGAGCTCCAGTATCTGTCAGAAATTCCAACCAAAATAAAAAGAAAGAGCTTTGTGCATGAAAAAAGAATTGGTCACGCTACTTCTGTGGCTATTTCTGGGACCTGAAAGGGTTTGATGCCCGGAATCTATGGCTGACCTGATTTTCTTTAAAGTTCACTCGTCTCCGTTGAAAATACAGTTTTAAACGAGTTCTAAAGCAACCGAGCGAGGCTCTCAGATGAACTGAAATTATAACTAAGGCTTTAAATCCATTACCAACAAGCCAGAAACGGAGCGCTGGGCTGACACTTCGCGTTTCCGCAGCCGCGCTCCGCTGCGGGCGAGCGGAGCATCGGGATGTATTTGAGGAGCAAACGAAAGAAAATAAACCACTCCGCCTTCTGCAAATAACTTTTATTGTTGGGGCGAGGCCGGTCCAGCTTTCCGCGGCTCCGAGAGCCCCGCGCTGCCGGGAGCGCCCGCGGGCCCCGCGGAGCCCGCACCGCCGGCTCTGCCGCCCGCACGGAGCGCACAGGGGCCGGCGGAAGCTCCGCAGAGCACGGCACGGCTGCCCGAGCCCCCGAGGGCCGGCTCAGCGCCAGCCCCGAGCTCCGACAGCCGGCAACAGGCGGCCGCCCCCGGCCACCGGCTCCGCCGCTCCGGCCGCTCCGCGCTCCGCTCCGCGGGGCTCCGCCGCCCTCCGAGGAGACGCCGCCTCAGTCGCCATCCCCCGGAGGCGGCCGCGTCCCCCTCTGCGCCCCGGCAGCATCCCGCAGCATCCCTGCATCCCGCAGCGTCCCGGGCGCGCAGGGCGCGGGCACGGCGCGGTTCCCCCGCGGGGCACGGCAGCACCGCAGGGCTCGGGCACGGGCTGGACTCCGCGGTCCAAGGCGCACAGCCTACCTGCCGCCGCGGCCGAGGAGGAGGAGGAGGAAGAGGAGCAGGACGTGCCGCTGCCGCCGCCGCCGCCGCCGCCCGTCCCGAGCCACCGGCGCTGCCCTCCCCGAGCGATATTAATGTTCATTTAAAGCTCGGCGCCCGCCGCTCCGCCGCGCCCTCCCCGCACGGCAGCGCCCGCGCGGGCTGGGGGCCGGGCCCGCACCGCCCCCGCCCGCCCCCGGACCGCCCCTCGGGACCGGCGGGTCCCCTCGGGGCCGATGGATCCCCCTCGGGACCGGCGGGTCCCCTCGGGGCTGGTGGCAGGCTGAGCCCCGTGTCACAGTGCCAGGTGACACCTGGGACCAGCTCACCCCTTGCCCCTCATCCTCCTCCGGGCAGGCTCGAGGGTCGTGCCGGGCACACCCAATCCAGGGATGGGTTCCCACTCTGCTGGTTTCCCCTCAGCCCCAGTGAACCAAAGCTGACCAAAGTTTGGAGAGCTGCTGGAGGCTGAGATCTCTCTGATAGGGTCTGGGTCATGTGTGCTACCAAGCTGGAAGTTATTTCAAACAGGAGTGCTTAGAGCTGTGTTTTGAACGTGGAGAGAGGCAGATGTGTTCCCAAGCCTCCTCAAAAATGTCCTAAGCATAAGAAGATGTGGCCAGAATGGCCCCATTGCTGGGATCCTGCTCAGTTTGGGGTTTCCTCAGTAAGATCCAAAGTCAGACAGGGGCAAGTGGGGTCACCTGAGCCACCCCAAGGACAGCCCCAGCCCAGACACCCAGGGAAGGTGAGGAGCAGGGAGAAGAAACATCGAGCTGAGCCGGAATGTCACAGGCAGGGACAGCTGCCCAGAGGGCTGAACCCACAGAACACCCTCTGGAGAGGGTTGCAAGCTGGTTGCTCTTGTGGCAGGATTAAAGCAACCATCGCCGTGATGGAATCAATCTTGTCTTGCCCTGTGTCTTGCTGCATGAAAACACAGCCTAGAGCATGAGGCGACACTCTCAATCTTTGTGCTAAAATACACCAAATCAGTAACAAAACCAGCCACATGAACTGCACTGTCAAGGACTTGTTGAGTCAGGAGGGCCTGGCCTCCTCCTTTCCATCCCCAGCAGGCCTGAAGGAGTTTTTGGCTTTTACGCCATCAGTGGATCATGAACCCATGGCAGATATTTATCTTCTTGATGTCTGCATGTCTCAGGGCGAATTTAAGGGTGATATGTGAACCGGTGTTTAACACATGATAATCACACAGCAACAGCAACACAAACACTGACGTTTATCAGGACATATGGATCAGGAGGCTACATCCCATAAAACAGGCTTACAAATTACCATTTCCAAACCCAGCTACTGGTGCAGAGGTTGCCAGATTGCTCGAAACCTTCAATGGCTTGCTCACAAGCTTTAATGGAGAAAACATGTCAGCAGAGTTAAACTCTGTTGCCCATTAATTACAAGGAGTATTTGTGCTGAGAATAATAATTGGATTGCCCTGTAATCCACCATAATAATCAGGAATTTTCTTTGCCTATGTGGCTTCAAAAAGCAATAGCTAATGATATTTGAGCTGATTTATACAGCAGAGCAACTCCTGCTCTGGCATCTCTATCATTACTTCAGGTTATAGATTTTGCCACTGATTAGCACTTGATTAGTCCTTGTCTTCATCATAGTCCCTTTGTGCTTGCATTTTGGCTAAGGATTGGTGCTGATTGACCCAGCTTTTTTAAAATACAGGATCTATTCGGTTGTTCAGAATTTGACACTTCATTTCCCTTGAGGCTGGATCTGGAACAGGAGAGGTGCCTTTCTCTGGGCTTGGATGTGCCATGAGCTCTGGTGACAGTGCAGCGGGGTCGGCTGTCTTGTGTCTCTGTGGCAATTTACTGTGGAGAGGTCAAAACTGCTGGAAAAGGTGAAAACTACATGACCCAGGCATTGGCAGCCATGGGGAGAAGCTCTTCTCACGTTTTTGATGCACTGCTCTAGCTTAGATGTATTCATTCTGGAAAGCTCCAGTTTTGCAGAATAAATTGACATTAAGGGAATCAGTTCTGTGAGGGAATTAAGGGAATAAATGACACTAACAGCCACCAAGGTGCAGACCAAAACCCCCAAACCCCTAACACAGTGGGTCCCAAATTGTTGCTCGTGACCTCCTGGCCAGTGCTGTGATCTGTATTAAGACAGCAGATTTCAAGATCATCTGAATTCAGCTTGGTCTGATCCATGAGAGATTTGAAGATTTAAAATAATCCTGTTCTGATACCGGAGAACAAGACACAGGAGAAGCAGCTGAGGGAGCTGGGGTGGGTGAGCCTGGAGGAAAGGAGGGTCAGGGGAGATCTTACCTCTCTCCACAACTCCCTGAATGTAGGGAGGTACAGTCAGTCTGTTTTCCCAAGTGACAGGACAAGAGGACACAGTCCCAAGTTGTGCCAGGGGGAATTTGGAAAGGACTAAGCCTGTGCTGGGTTTTGGAGGCAGTGCCATAATCTCCCTGTAAGCCCCACCTGAGAGCAGAGCTGTGACATGGTCCAGTGGGAAGATCTGCTTAAAATTGGGTGTCATGCTGCAGTTCATTGACTTGAGGAAGATCTGCAGCTCTCCCATCCTAACTCTGAGATCTGGGGGCTCAGAAGGCGCAGAGAAGTGTCCAAGCTACCTTTAGACTAAAAGCCACGAGATCAAGGCATGGATTTCAGCACAGGCTTGTGCTGCTCTGGGTACCTGCAGGTGGAACCCTGCCTGTCCCCTGAACACCCTGATTTGAATGCCTCTCTGTGCTGCAGAGTTCCTTAAAAACATCCAAGAAACAGGAGCTCCTGTTGCAAACAGCTCCTGTGAGGGAGGAAAACTCCGGTTTCCCCCGAGTTTCTCCCAGATTATTTATAAATGTGCCAGGCTTCTCCTGCTGTGTTGGCAAGCTGGTGAGTCAGAAGCTCATCTCTCAGGGAATCTGTTGGATGGAGGGTGCTGGATGCACAGGCCTGGCTCCTTTGGGGTGTGACTGGGTGCTGGCTCCCCTCAGGGACACTCTGGGGTGGCATGGGCTTGGCTGCAGGTGCTAATGAGAGAGAGAGAGAGAGAAGTCTGGAGCATCCCGCTGTCAGTTCTGTGAAAAGATCCAAGACTCCATGTGGGGCAGGGCTGTTCATAGGACTGAGCTGTTACAGGCAGCAGTTCAGTGTCACCTGGACAGTCTTGGCAAGAAAAGTTCCCCAGGCACTGTTCTAGCAACCTAAGGGCAATATTGGGGGTTTGAGGGCTGAAACCCTAGACATCTTTTCAAAAAATGAGAGTAAACTGGAAGCTGCTCCCCGCAGGCCTGAAGGAGGACAGGAGTGGTGCTGACAAGCACAAAGCACCTCAGCACTGGTTCTGGCAGGTGTAAGACCCCTTGCTGTCTGTGTCTGCTGCTGTGCTGTACTTGTGATGCTGTTCTAGGTGGCACATAAACAGACTGGTGCTTCGATCATTCCATTTGTCAACTGCTGAAACAATTCCAGAGTGTCATCTCTTCCCAAAAGGTAGCTGCTTTTTGTGCTGGAAGGAAAACACATCCTCCTGGTCAGTGCGGGCTGTTTCTTGGTTTTGCTTTTTGTTGTTTTGACATTGCTGCTTTGGATGGCTGGATATCAGACAGGAACTTACTCACAGCACTGAATAATGGACCAGATTCAAGCAGATTCTTTGCTGCTGATAATGTACTAAATTATCAACACTTGTGGTCATTGTGGGCTGTACATCCTCAGATCTCAGAAGTTCAGTGAAGTCATGGCCAGCCAGGGCTTTGGTAAGGGATGTCAGCCCACAGGTGACCCTGCTGGCTGAGCAGAGAGGTGCTTGTAGGGAAGGTTGGAAGGGGACCCAGTGAATCCCCAGGTTCTGGTGAGCAAAGCCCTGCCCGTGCTGTCTGTACCAGCTAAGAGACCATTCCCCTCACCCAGGTTCCAGCTGAGGAATAATTTCCAATTATTCCTGGGTGATTCCATTGATTTTTTCAGAGAGTCTTTACTCCAGGCCCTTCTCCTTGCACAGAGCACTTCAGGGGAGCAGGTCCAGTCTTTCCAATGTTCCTTCAGGTGCAGTGTTCCCTCATGGAAGGGGCTGCATTGCAGAGGTTAAAGAGCACTCACCCTCATCTGGACTTGTAATTAAGCACAGCATTTGGCCAACTTTTTATCGAGAGCTCTCGGAGCCTTTGGGATGAAATATGCTATTATGATTGTAATTTCCTCTTAATTATCTGTTGATTAAAGGCAGCAGGAATGTGTGTCACTATCCATAGCTCCCGTTTCCCAGGGTCAGGCAGCAGTGAAGGCTTTTGGGACAGCTGGGTTTGATGTGGAAGTATTGAAGCTGTTACAATGGAATCGGTACTCTTTATCCCTTATAGGAAGATTTATTGGCCTCCCCTCACCTTTCAGGTCTGGGATAGAGCAAGAACTGGATCTGTTGAGGTTGGGATGCAGAAAGGAACACAGCCAGAGGAGTTAACAAGGAAAGGAGTGACCTGCTTTCTAGAACTTGTTGCCCAAATGTCCCCGGGCAGTGCTGAGGAGATCTCTGTCTTTAACATCTCCACCCTCTGTGTTTGTATTGGCTTTGGTAGGACCAAAGGCAGCCTCTGCAAGCTTGGGCAGTTTGGAGCCTGATCCAAAGCACCCCAAACTCAGTGGGAAAAAGTTTCTCGTTGACTTTGACAATGGTGTTTGGAGCAGGTCCCTGGTGATGATTGCACTGGAGCCCAGCCACGGTGACTCTGTCAGAGCTATGATTTGGCCTCGAGAGATGATGAGAAATAATCTAATGATTATTGCAGCACTTATTTCTGCATTTCTATAGCATTAAAAGGCATTCATAAGGCTTTGTTATATTTTTACATCTCAAAGAAAGAAAGTTGGCTCGAGCTGTGTTTTAAAAAATAGCTTACATCTGTCTTGGCTCTCAAGAGCAGTTATTGGACTTCGACAACATCTGGAGGGGATATAAAACTTGCATCAAGGAGAGGGACTAAGTATAGCAGGGACAAAAAACTTGAACCTCTCATCACAGCTTTGAGCCAAGGGAAAAGAGGGACTATAGAGGCCTTGTGTGGCTGAGGAAGTGGCAAAAGCCAGCTTCATCAGGGACAATAGCTGGGAGAGCTGGTGCCAGGGCCAGCGTTTCCTGCTGTCCAAAAAAGTTTTCAAAATTTCCTCCTCTGGCACACTCTGCTTCAAAGCAGCCCCTCACACTACAGCTCACTGGTCCTACAGCTCACTGATGCAGCTGAGGAGGTTATTTTTCAAATGCAGTTAGCATTATTTTCATCCTGCGAACCGTGTCAGATTAACTTGGGACAAGCTGGGGTTGGGTTTTTTTCCCTCCTGCCAGAATAGTGTGTTGGGCACTATTTGGAAGCCAGAGGACTTTGCTGTCTAGGAAGGCATGTCACACAGAGGTGGCTGCAGCCACGTGTCCCATGGCCCCAGTGCCACACAAATTCTGGGGAGAAAATCTTTAAAAAATCTATAAAAGTTGTTCATAGGAGGAAAATAGAAAATCTTCATGGACACAGCACCAGGAGAGCTCACTCCTCAAAGTCATGGGAAGAAGAGCACAGCTCCACATAGGGGTTTTAATTTTTTCACCTTTAAATTCCTTCTTAGGTTATCAGTGAACAGCACAAAGGGATCAATGAGACCTCAGACCTTTCTTCCCACAAAACACACCTTTTGAAATACATGATTTCCTGATTGCAGGGTGCTTGTGCCAGGATTTGGGCTTGTGCAGACCCTTCTATAAGGTTATTTTTCCAAGATCTTTCAGAACCAGCTGTTTCAGACACTGAAAACTGGAGAAACCCAAAGGGCTTTGTACTCAATTCATTGATTATTGCCCTCTGGGGGTTTATTGCCTCTCATCTGTGGGAAATGGGCTCAGGAACGAACTGAGTCAATTGAGTGAGTTCTTTTGTACCACTTAATTGAATCTCATCAGCATTTCCTCCTGGTTGTGCAACTGATAGCAAGCTGTGTTCAGGCAGTGTGATTTGCTGAGCAGAAACTTTGTGTGTGTGTATATATACATATATATATATAATATATTTATAAATATATATATTTTTCCTGGTGTGAATGAGGTTTGCTTTCCTGGTGTGAATGAGTTTTGCTTTCTTTGATCACACAGAGGGGAAATAAAGCATTAAAACCCCAGAAGGATGACTTCAGAAGCACAGGATCCATCCTTCACCTGCTCTTGAACAGGTTTAAGGATGCAAGAAGCAACATTTTATTCTGTCAAGGAGCTTGTTCTTCGCTAAGAGATGAAAGCAAACCTCCCCTCACTCCTGTAACACTTCTCTACATCCAAGCCCTCAGTTTGTGGTGCACCTTGCAGATGAAGGTGGTGTTTGTTCAATGTATGGCTGACAAATCTGCCTCCAGATTTCACACCTCGAGGAGCTGGATATCACCACAAAAAAAAGAAATCAAGTTCTTCTCTCAAAGCATCAAATGCATTTTTATTTTTTTAAAAGATATAGTAAGGCTAAATATAAGAGTTTCTGCTTCACACCAGTTTGCTGGAAGAAAAGGAGGATCCCCAAGTACATATCTGAGCATAGGGCCTGATTTTCTGAGACAAGGGGATTTTTGGGACTAAATCCAGGGGACTGAGGCACTATTTGGGGGAGCTGTGTGCATAAGAGAAGTGAGAAAGAACATTTCTGTTACCAGCTCAGAGGAGATCTCCTAGCAAGGGGAAGGTAACTGAACCAGGACAAGAAATGGGCTCTCAGTGTGTACAAAGAATTGAGGTAATGTCATCCCTCCTTATCTCCTAACGAGCTCCCAAGTTAAAATAATCACTGACATCAAAAACCTTTAACAGACCTTTGAAAAGGGAGTCCTCAAATCTGTGCCAATCGCTTTTTCCCCAAAAACCCACATAAGCTGTGCTGTGTGAACTTGTTGACGAGCAGAACTGAGTAACACCCAAAGCAATGCTAGACACTCACAGGAATGCTAAAAATACCCTCAGTTATCAACCAAACACACCAGCAGATCTGTTTGGAAAGAGATTAAAAACCATCAGAGATTTAATTCAGGCTTTACATTGGAATTACTGGGACAAACCCTTCCCCAGTGGAAGTTCTGCCATCGTCTTCTGGTGACTGGATACCCCCATCCCTGTGTCAGGCCTTAATGTCAGGCCTTAATTGTGCTCAAAAATACAAATATTTAAATATTAACAGCGATTTTGTATGCAGAGCCATTTAATGCACTTTGTGCCATTTTAGGAGCCTGCCAGCATTTTGCATTTTCTGCTGGCGCTGTGACTGCATTCAGTGCTGTGCTTGCACGTCTGTTCAGGATAGTTAGGCAAATTAATTAGTTCTAGCTCAGTGGTGCAATATTTCCAATATTTTGATGTTTCTTTTTATTACTCCTTCTCCAGCCTGTTTTTTCCTCCGGTAGGATGTGCAAACAACTTCTAAAGTCACCTGCAGGCTCTGGATTGGCAGCAGCCCCCTGTTCCAATGGTGCTGTGCTCTAAAGTTTGGCAGCAAGTCCCTTAAAATCACCTGTGTGCTGTAGGGTTTGGGTCTGAATTGATTTGGCTTTTCCCCCCCCGTTTTCAAACCTAAGGCAATAAAGACCAGAAGGCAACAGGGACCAGTTCCCTGGGAGCCTGTGGCAACTAAAATGCTGACAACAGTGCCATGGGAGGTGCTGTGCTTCCGAAGAAGCCAAAGTAGGGCCTGGTGCTGTGGTGAAAGTGGTTTTTGTTCTTCCTTTCACAAGAGGAAGAACATTAAGCCCCGCTGTTCTGGCCTTGTTCCAGCCCGTTCCGCCTGCCCCATGTTTTCCCTGCAGCTGTAATTGCTCCCCATGTTCTGCTTTTGGCTGAGATGGAGTTAATTTTCATCACAGTACCTGGTTTTTGGATTTGTGCCCCAGTTTTGACAGCACAGGGATGATTGAGTTAGTGGTGAACAGCACTTCTAGAACATCAAGGCCGCCTCTGCTTCTGAGCCCTCCGGGAAGGCAACTGGGGGTGCAAGAGAAACTGGGAGGGTGCAGAGCCAGGACAGCTGATCCCAGTTATCCAGAGGGATATTCCATGTCCTAGGGCATCATGCTCAGCAACAAAAGCCGGGGAAAAGGAGGAGACGGGGTGGGAAACGTTCAGAGCTGTGCTATTTGTCTTCCCAATCAAAACTGTGCAAGACGGAGCTCTGCTTTCCTGGGAATTGCCAGACCTCTGGGACACAAGCAATGAGCTCCTTCCTCTGCTTTTTTCTGCACTTAGCTGCTGCTTCACCTCTGAAAACATCTTTATCTCAGCCCTTTCCTCCTTTCATCGCTGTGCTGATCCCAGTCTGCAGCGTGGGAATGCCACAGCAGAGTCACAGTTCCAAGCCAGGGCTTGGATCCCACTGCCACTTAGGAAGCTGCTGCTTGATTTGGAGTAAATCTCAGCTACAAGGGGGGTGTGTTGTGGGTTTTTCCCTCTGCCACATGTGGGATTTCTGTGTGAGGAAGTCCCATCCAGCAGGAGCACAGAGAGCAGGGATAAGACAGGCACTGCCACTTCGTGCAGCTTCTGAGAGTGGCTGCTCAGCCCACACGACTTTGAGTTTGAGGTTTATGTGAGCAACATCTACAAGGGAGGAAGTGAACTCCAGCAGCTGGAAATATATTTTGATTGCACTCTGATTAATTTCCTGGGGAGAGGGTGAGACGCTCTCGTTTTGCAAAAATGCGGCGCAGTGTTTTTTGTCCTCGTCTGAAGTTTTCCGAGCTGTATCCTTGCAAAGACATTGAAGCCCTCCACAGTGGATTTTCAGTCTCAGTTTATTTTGAGACCTAACTCTAACCCCAAAATTGGATATCTGTAGCCCACCAACAAAGCATTTTATGACCATTCTAATGATCTCTTTTCTACTGGCCATGGGTGTCTGATAAAGGGGAGCCCCCTTGCAAAGCAAGTCCTAAAATCAATTTTAGCTGGAAGAACAGGAGGGAGAGGGGAAAAGCAATTAAACAGCTACAAGAGAATTGATTTTCACTGGGAGAATAAACAAGTATTCTGTATTTCTCTGTTGAGCTGTGTCCTACTGCTGATGGTGATTGCACGGTCCCATTAGCACAGTGTCACGTGTTTTGCTGGTTTATTGCTGTCTGTATAAAGTTATTAAAAAATAATTTAGTGTGTGGGAAAACCCCCAAACAAACAGCACATGTGCACACACTCAGGAATACATATTCCAGCAGGAGTTAATGTTAAAAGCACACTGAAAGCCAGCACCTTTTCTACAGTTGGTTAAAAAAAAAAATCAATTTTTAAAAGTCTCTTCAATCCTTACCCTGTAATTTCCTGCTCGCCACACACTCCAGCCCTGTAGCAGAGGCTGGAAAAGCAGCAGCAGCAGTTTGGAAAAGGAAATTTCTATTCCACAGTGCCATCTCATCACTGCCCCATCTCAACTCGGGAAGAGAGAGGTGTAAAAAGAGTTGAGTGTGGCACAGATGTGTGAGGAATTCTTCCAAAATGACACCATGATCTTATTCCAGGGCAAGAGCCCTTCTGACTGGCATTTACAGACAGAAATGTTTGTGTCTGTGCCAGTGCAGACTTCGTGGGGCATCAACAATGTGCCAGCCACAAGCTGGCTGTGCACAACAAGGTGTAACCCCTGTTTAAGGCCGTAAACTCTGCAAATCTTGTTTAAGCAGTCTTAAAACACTTCCAAACTCATCCTTAAGTTTTTGAGCATTTCCTCTGACCTTCACTGTGCAATACAGCTCCCTCAGCATCACCCAGCACAGCCAGGGTTGGAGTTCAAACACTGAAAGCACAGATTTCATGGGGGTATCCCAGCAGCTGAGTGTGTGGGGAAAGAAATATCTTAAGGGCCAGAGAAGCCATGAAACACTGCCATGACTTGCACCACAAACACCATAAAAGCAGCCAGCTCTTCCCAGGCCTGCTTCATCTTTCTCCCTTCACACACAGCAGCTCCTGCTCGCAGCTCTGACGCCTCCTCTGCTGTTCTTTGCAGCTTTAAAGTCCTGTAAAAATCACCTGTAGGAACGGTGTCCTACAACCCCAAATATTCATTAACTCCACCCTGCAGGCTGTTCCTGGCCCTGTTCCTATCCAGCATGGATTTTGTGGATTGTTAGGATTACACAGCAGGGATTTCCGAGCTGTGTGGAAGGAGGTGCCCAGAAGTCTCCAGAGGTGGCATTTCCAGCAGTCTCAGCCATCCACTGCCCCTCTGACTGGTCTCAAGCAACCCAGGGACTGCCCTGTTAGCTGATTTCCCCAGCTCCTGGGAATTCCATGGTGTGGGACACGCTGGGGGTGCTCAATTTACTCAGCAGCTTCTCCACTTGCTTACATCACACTTGATGGAATTCCCCCTTCCAACTCTTTCCTTACTCCATTCTATAAACCAGTTTCAAACACGAATGGGCATTTATGCCGATTCTTGCCAGAGGAGCATCAGTGGGGCTCTTTCTGTAATACAAACTGGATTTTGTAGTGAGATAGAAAAGCTAAGATTGCTTAAATTTGTGATTTCACATCCTCAACAAATGGGAAAAGGATTTCTCTCTGGGAAATGAGGAGCAGCAGTGCTCTGAAAACCTGGTTATTCCCTCAAACTGAGCACCCAGGATGACTTCTTTTGAAAAGGTTTCCCATGCCATCTTAAAAAGAGCAAAAAAGGCTTACAGTCTGTGTTTTATGTCTTTCTTGAATAAGGATTTCCAAAAGTTCAGATGCAAAGTAGTTGTTAGGAATTATTTGAGGAAATCAGAGCACACCTTATTAAAATTTGTTTATAGCAGGAAAAGAGAAGTGTTTTCACCACACTGAAGAGATTGCCAGTGTAAAGATAATTTCTGCCTTACTCTGATAAGGACATTTAAAATAAAAGTCCTGTAGGTAAGAGATAAGTAGAAAAAACTGACAAGCTGATAGATAAGCTGATATCAGTAATTAGCTATTCATGCAAAGAGAAAGGACACAGAACTTGAACACAAAAATATGAGATCCCAAACAGTTTTCAACTTTTTATGAGCTGGCATAAAATCCTCCCGAGGCAGGTTAGTCTGAAGACTGATAACTGAGATAAAAATGAACAATGTAATTCTGGGTTTGAAAGTCAAAGTGTTTGGGATTGATCCCATCCCTCAGAGAGATAAACGTGGTCTGTCTTACACTGTAATTGTTTGTACCCTTCCCAATGGGCAGGAGCACACAAAAGCCTTGTAAACCCAAATCTGCAGCTTCAAAAGATTTATCATTTCCTTGGGAGGATGAGGGAAGGGAATGGAGGCAGCACAGCTGTTTCTGCAAATGCCTTCTTGCTTCGTGTGGAAGCAGAAGAAAGATTCAAAGTGACCATAAATTACATTTATATCATGTATATAAATTAGAGCTCCTGCTGTCCAGTGATGTTTGGACTTCAGAATCATTCTGGCTCTTTTCAAGCCTCTGTGTTTTGGTGGTATTTTAATTCCCTGCTGACCTTTCTCCGTTCTCCTGCTTGTCTCTGCCTTCATCAGCCATAAAACAATGGCCTGGCAAGTGCATGTGCTTTCTGAGAGCATTAAATGCTGTCAGGCACCTGCTCCTCTTGGTTACTGTCTGCAGGAGTGATTCCCACCTCCTGAAAAGCCTGTTCAGTGCCTTCCTGATGGATGAGGTCTAGCACCAGCTGTCAAGAAGTCTCAAACCATAACACAATAAATATTATTCACCCTCACCTAAGATCAAACAAATTAACCAGCTTCCCCTTTTCCTGAGGCTAACTGGGAACCAAGCTCTGCTTTTCGTGGGATCAGGAGGAGGCTGCAGCAGTGCTGCTCTGGACAAGGATTTTTCCCAGCTCACTTTAGCATCCACTGGCCTCAAAGGTGGCAGCATTAGCCAGAGAATGCCCATCCAAGTGTTGGTGGCTGCAGTCTTCCTGCCCTGGAGCTCTGCTGGAAAAGCATCTTCTGCTCAGAGACCAAATTCCCAGTGCTGGGCTGAGTTTGCTGCTTTTAGCACTGGTAACCAGCAGCTGGCTTGAATTTCCTTCTAGGCTTGGCCCTACTAAGCTCCCATTAAGAGAACACACAGGGTTTTGTGGAGAAGGACACACTCCCCTGCCTGCCAGCATCTTCTGTGGAAAATGCCTGTCAGGATAGAGGTGGTGGCAGCTTCGTAAACAAGAAGTAGCAGCAAATCATCATCTTCTCTGTGAGAGGTGCCAGTGAGGGAGCTCTTTGATTCCAAGTGGGTTTTGTATCATTAACTGTGGACTCTGGAGCTGAAGATGAGGAAGGTGAGAGGTGCAGGTGCCCTGGAAACCTTGGCAAGTATCAGCAGTTTTTAGTGGCCAGTCAATATTCCTGCTCGTGGTTTAGACTTTTTTTTGTGTGCTACACCCAGTGCCAAGCAGGATTCATGAGAGCAAAAATCAAAGCACTTTTAAAATTTATTTCCATCTATAATTATTTTGTAGGAAGTGTCCTGAATTCACCCCAGACTAAGGAGACGTTTCAGATGAAACTCTAAGTTTCATTAATGAAACTATTTGATAAAAGAAATAACCCAGTTTTAGCAGAAGCTGCTGAACGCTCTTCCCTTAATGAAAATTTTCCTGGGGCTGGGTCCATCCAACAGCTCCGTGTGGAAAGAAATAACACCACAGTGTCACCTGCAATGCTGAATCTCTGCTTCACCTCCCTTTTTTTTGCCATCATATGGGCTGGTTTCCTTTAGTCAAGGAATTTGGAACTGGAGATATTCCGCTGTTAAAAATATTTCAGTTTCCCCTTTGGTGACCTCAGCAGCTGCACACACAAATGCACTCATACGTGCATGTGTGATGGAAAAACAAATGTGAGAACGTGGTAGTTTTAAAAAAAAAGTGTTGCTGAGGTTGAGAGGTTTTTTGGTTTTTGTTGTTTTTTTTTTTTTTTTAATGCATGTCAGGAGTTTGTGAATTCCTCTCCAGATGTCTCAGCTCTTGGAGGCATGATATAAATAAGGTAAGGAGTGTTTTATATGGAGTAAATGGCTGGAAGAGCAGACTGCAAGAACAGTGCCAGGAAAAAAACCAAGCAAGAAATGCTAATCTGAGGGCTGTGAGCAGAACCACAGGAATATTTAAATTCAGCATCACTGTAGTAAGAAAATCCATGTGGAGGAGGAGAGGCAGAATCACAAGGCTCAATAATAAAGAGCAATTCGAGGGTGCTGCCAGGCACTGGAGACAATGGCAATCATCAGCTCTACAACTGGAGATGCTCTAATGATGGAAAGGCCACGTCAGTGCTGGTGGTGCTTTGTGCCTCCCATCTGCACTGATGCTCTGGGAGCTGCCCTGCCCCTGGCACCCTGACAGCATTCCTGGAGCTCAGGAGAAGCACCCAGGAGCAGTGAAGCACTTGGGAGGATGATCTGATCACACTGAGTTTTGGAAGTGATGCTTCTTGTTCATTGCCCAGTCAGCATCTCCTGGGGAAGCACAGAGCGGTGAAATTAGATAAAAAAACAGGCTAAAGAAATATAATTTTTAATGCTGGCTTCTTGCAGAACTGGTGAGGACACCCTGGTTTAGGGAGAGACATGAAATTATTTTTCCCCTACGATGAATTCGAAATGCTGAAATCAAAATTGGAATTTTTCAGAGCTATCTTAAGAGGCCAGATAGGCATCTACTATTCAAATTAATGGAATTATTTAAAGCACATTATGTAGCTTCCTGTCTTGGAAGCTTTTCACTAGATCTCAGAGATAAGAAAGTCAGCAGTGCCTCACCCATCTCTTTGAGTGTGCAACCAAGCATTTAATGGTCTGTCATTTCAAATTCATTGCAAAATAGCAATTTTAATCTAACCAGTAAACCACTCCTCGATAATGTGGGCTGGATCCCTTTGTAAAAGGGGAATATTTGGGCTTTACTTCAAGCAAGGCACGTTTGGGGATATTTTGCTTTCAAAAGGACACATTCCCTAAGCACTTTTGGAGCCAGCAGTTAAATGATTTTGTTCCTCAGGGGATGGGAAGGTGGATTCTGCACACACAGCAAGGTGTTGAGGCTCCTCACAGGCACTGAGGGTTCTAAGGGTGAATCTGTTTGAGGCTTGTGAGATGCAGAATGAGCAACTGCAGGTGGGATAACACAGAACAACTCCAAATCCCACCTGCTCCAACTGGATGTTCATCCTCATTGGTCCTGATATCTAAAAGAAAGAAAATTTGAGTGAATAATTTGTCTTCCTGTTGTTCCTGAGGAAATAGCTACAGTCTGGAGCCCTGTAATAGAAGCCTTAGGATAAGAGGATTGGTTGTCTGTACATTGCTGGGGCTGGAAATGCAGTTCTAAGCCCTAAGTAATGAGATATTCGAAATCCTATTAGAAACCCTATGGTTAAACATTAAACAGGGATCCCATGGTGCCACTGAACAGACAGCTGCTACAAAGCCACCGAGGCAGTTTTAGTGGCAAAGCCATCTCCAAGCTCACTGGCAACTGAAACAATCAGGGGCAAATTTGGGAGCTAAACCCACTTAACTCTGAAGGGAAAAGCAGGTGGGGCTGCTCTCAGGGCATCAGACACAGGGTGATGGACATTCACCAGAGAGAGGAAAGGAAAAGTTCCTTTAATGTTGCTTTTGTGCCCTTTGTATGGCAGCCAGGGCTGCCCTTGAGCTGCACGTTGCCCCTGATGGTGAACCAGGTCCAGCCCAGCCCCTCTTCTCCTCTGGAGAAGGGAATTCCCATCTGTGCATTCCAGGAACCTCCTGGATTTCTCCTACCCTGCTGCGTGTTCCTCCCACAGATGCTGGGCTGAAATGCCCCACAAGGACCAGGGTTTAAGGTGATGCTGCTCCTACAGAGTCTCCCTGGGCAGAAGGCCTGGAGCAAACCCCACTAAAATGTCACCTGTCCCTGCCCTGTCCTCAGTCCTGATCCTTGGTGGCTCCTCATCCCTCCCAGGTGAGCTCTGTGACACAGAGGTGCCACCTGCTCCTCGTGTCCCCTGCCTGTCCTTCCCACAGAGCCCCCATCCTTCCATCCCAACACTGCAGCCACGAGAGCCACAGAAAATACAGAAATATGGAAAATAGAGTTTTACTCTGAAATGTCTTGGAACATGGACACGGTTTTCCTTTTCTGCCCTCCTTCACATGAGAGAAAACTCTGCTGTTAGTGGTAGACTGGAAATGCTTTCCCAAAGCCAACAACTCTCTCCAGACTCGTTTCCTTTCCCAAATGTAGCCTCTTGTTGTCAGTACTGTTCTGTGGCTCTTCAGCAAAATGTACACTCTGATTTTATATGAATAAACCTAATAATCCAATTCCCTTAGACTGTCACAGGTAATGAATAACTTGCTGCCTACCTGAGGTTAATATTAAAATTATTTGATGCTGTATGGGATGAGCAGGAGGAGGTGACAGAAGTAGAGTTGATTTTGTCCCTCATGATTTATTTTGGAATTTGTTTACAGGCAGGGTTAAAATTTAGTAGAACACTTGCCTGGATCTCTGGTGCAGGTAGAGAAAAGAGTGTGCAAGGATTTGATGTCTGAATGTGAGAGGGGCCAGAGCTTGAGCATAAAAAAAGCTCAGGAAGAGCAAAGAGATCTCAACAGAAATCCCTGCCTTGGCTGAGTACAAACCCAGGAAAAAGAAATGTAGATCTTTTCAAAGCATGGAGGGCAACTTGACAGAAACTGGGAAGTGCCCTCAGTTTGGGGCTTTTTTAAATGTTTAGTAACAAATTCTCTGCTCATTTTCTGATCACAGCTGGTGACTGGATTGTGCTCAAAGATATGGAACTCCAAATTCGGCTGGAGATGGCAAAAATTGCCACTTGACCCTTACAATTCCATTTTTCTCAGCCCTGTCCTGTTATAGGACCTCAGGCTTTATGTGATGCCTCTGCTGAGTCCGTTTTTATTCTTCTTTCTGACCCTTTTCCAACCAGTTTTGGTTCTTGCCAAATAAAAGTTGTTCTCACCATGTTTTACCAACACTTATGTGTTATTTTGGAACACTGATAATTTCTCCTAAATCGAGTTGTTATTCAGAATAGGAAAGTCTGAGCCTGCTGAAGAAGAGACAAAACCAGGTATCTTTTCTTGAGTGGTGTTGGGATGAAAGAGGTGCTAACACTGTTGAAATGTCATTTTCTTACAGAAATATCCTATTCTTATTTATTGTAGCAGAAGAGGCCTAAACACATGAATAAGGTAAGGCATGCTGGGAGACCCAGTATCTTTTATTAGGCCAGATGATCCATCTGGAAAGCAGTCAAAGACCGTTTCTGTTTCAGACCCAAGGCAGGAGCTGCATGCCCCAAAGCCTGTTTACCAATAACAGCAGCTGGTACAATAAAAATTACACCATTTCCTCCTCCCTTACCTGCCTTGATGTTTTATTTCACAGGTTTCAACGTGCTCCTTTGAATCTTTTATTATTTTTTGTTGGAACTAGAAGAGAGAACAGGCGTTTTAAAGAGCCAGATACAGGATACGATTATAAAAACTGGAGGATTTTGTTCCATTTAGAAGCAGAGCTGAAGTGTTGAAATCTCACAGTCCTTCAGAGCAGAGAATCCGAGTCCTGCTCTTTTCACCTCAATACCTGATTTCTCAGTGGGACAATCCCTAATATTGCCTTTGCTGCATCTTTACCAATCATTAGGTCCACGCTGATGGTCCAGGCTGGAGGGAGCACTCTTTGTGAGGAGAGCTGAGTCCAAGAGCAGGGAGATGGGATAACCCTCACTCTCCTGGAAAGAATGATCCAGGAGGATCAGAGCAGCCCCAGATGAGCAGCAGGACAGCGAGGTGGGCACTCAGGCCCTGCAGGCTGTTTTCTCCCAAGGTTTTCCCTACCTTGGCCAAAGTGACCCATCCATGACATTCCCCATAAAAAGCCAGTCTGGCCCTTTGGAGAGCATGAAGATGGAGGAAAACTGGGGCAAGTTTCAGCAAAGCAGAGCTCTCGGGGCTGTTTGTTTAGCTCAGCAGTGCTTTCCTCAGCTCTCTCCACAGGAGTGGGACACGCTGTGTAACGGGGACGCTGGGCTGGGAACGGAGCGGGCTGCAGGGAGATGAGAGGATGCTTTTGCCCTGGTAGGGGGTGTTCATGCAGTGCTGGCATGACAGAAACCCTGTTTGCTTCGTGGCAGGGTGCTGCTTGTGTAGTGAGCCGAGGGCCTGGCCGTGGGGAGCGCAGGGTTGGAGCAGCCCCAGCTGCCAGGGGACTTTGTTGTTGTTCCCATTGCCGGCGCTGAGGCATGGAGAGAAGCAGCCTAACCTTTTGTTCCAGCTGCATTTTTTACATTTCGTGGTGGTTTGTGGTATGCTGAAGCAACTCCTGACATCTGGAGTCCCAGCAGTGCCTGGCCCTGGAGCACAGTTTCCATTACAAGCCAGACCCCCCTCTCTGCCTTTTTATTTGCACAATAACACAGCACCCTGGTTCTGTGTCCCTCTGTGCAGGGGCTGGGTCCCAGAAAACCACAGACACTTCACGTTCCACCTGGTTCCCTGCTCCTTTCCTGTATCCTGCCATTTGCAGTATGGATTGACTGTTAATCAGCTATTTTTTGTCCTTTCAAGAATTTAATTTAGAAATTAATGCATATGGCTGGACAGAAAGCCTCAAGGAAGGGATTTCTATTTTGCCTCTTTTGGTTTGGCTCTATCCCATTCCTTAGGCTTGATCCAGGTAATTTTGTCACCCTGCGCTGCCTAGCTTGGGAAACTGAGGCACTGAGGAGTTTAGGAGACGTGGCAAACTCTGCCCCAGAGTTCCTATCTCTTAGTTGGGGTTCATATTCTGATCCTTAAATCCATTTCTCCTTTCCCACAGACACAGGTGACAGTAGGGTTCTGCTTTGGCAGGAATGGCAGAATCAGCATATCCTTACAGGAGTTCTCCAGCAAATCTAATGTTAATTCCTCCTTGTTATGTTTTTAAACTGCAAGCAAAGCAGTTTTGTCAAGTGAGAAGATGTGAAGTTTTTGATTTGTGGGGTTGTGTCGTTCTCTTTGCTGAAATGATGGGAGGCAGACAAGGATTTGGCTGTGAAGGGACTGAACTCCTCCTGCCCTGAAGGAGTTCCCCTGATATTCAGAGATCTAGAAAAAAGACCTTGAAAGATGGTTGGCAAAAGCCTGAAGAATATATTTCAAAGCAAACTGTGGATTATCAACAACCTAAGCTTCACCACGAGAAAAATAAGACAGGTGCACTGAAACCTGCCTTTACAAAATGCCTTAACTCCATCGATAACACAAGAAATTTCCAAAGTTCACCTCTCTAAGGAGAATAATTTGCAAAGCACTCTTAGTCCACTGAAGGGTGTTAAATATGAAAGGAAGGACTCCAGCTGTCCAGAGATTCTAACAAGTGAGATCTTAGTTATGAGCTTCTCACAGAACAACAAGCATCCAGTCTTACATTTAATCTTGTAAGTGATGCTCAAATGGGTGAAATGTTCAAAAGCTTATTGTGAGGTTCTGATCTCTTGGAAAAAAATGGTGGCATTATCCCAATTGCCATCCCCAATTCCCCTGGAAGCACCAAGTTTCTGTTCCCTTGGCACTGGCACAGAAAGGTGCCTGATGTGTCCATCCCTGGCAGAGAGCAGAAAGTCAGATTTGAATGATAACCCCACAGGCTGACTGCCCTCAGTGTGAACAGCACGAGCTGCTTGTGGGACTGGGGAATCCACAGGGGCTTTCCAACCCAGGGCAAGCGACACCCGCTAATTCCAGGGCAGAAATGCAGAGGTTGGGCAGTGGGATTGCCCCAGATGGGAATGGGAGAGAGGCAGGCAGAGCAAGACAAGGTCAAATGTGCTCTGAGCACACAGCCCCTGCTCCCAGCCAGGAGCACTGGAGATACAGAGCCCTTCAAAGCATAAACCACTCCATATGTTCCCCCACAAATGCAGCTGATGAAATCTCACTGCTTCTTTCTTTTCCACTCTTTTTTTCCTCCCCCTACAGCTGCATTTTGTGAATAGTCCTGAATTCTGTTTTGTCACTTGCACCGTGCTCTCCCAATTAGAATCACAGGATCATTTAGGGTGGAAAAGACTCTTAAGATCCTCATGTCCAAATGTTAACCTGGCACTGCCAAGTCCCCGAACCCCTGTCCCCAAGTGCCACATCTACACATCTCTTAAATCCCTCCAGGGATGGTGACTCAAATACTGCCCTGGGCAGCCTCTGCTAGTGCTTGACAACCCTTTCAGGGAAGAAATTATTCCAAATATCCAATTTAAGTTTCCCCTAGGGCCACTTGAGGCAGTTTTTTCTTATTCCATCCCTTGTTCTCTGTTCCCAGAGCCTGACCCCCCCAGCTGCCCCCTCCTGTCAGGGACTTGTGCAGAGCCACAAGGTCCCCCCTGAGCCTCCTTTGCTCCAGCCCGAGCCCCTTTCCAGCTCCCTCAGCCTCTCCTGATGCTCCAGCCCCTTCCCAGCTCCGTTCCCTTCCCTGCTCCAGCCCCTCATTGTCCTTCTTGTCCTGAGGAGCCCAGAACTGACCCCAGGATTTGGGGTGGTGCCTCCCCAGTACCCAGCACAGGGACTGCTGTCAAATATTACCCCTGGCAACTCTGAGATTTACTCACTCTGAACACATTTGAGTGGTTAAAAAGACCCCAAAACATTTTCCTGTGTGTCAGGCAGCACAAGGACTGTGACTTCAACAGTTTGACAACGGACTAGTTGAGAATTTTCTTTTTTTAAACCCAGCAGGCCAAGAAATAGTGAGAATCAACTCAATGAAATCTAAAAGTCCACAGGAGATTGTCATCACAGACCCTCTGGTCCTGTGAATCTAATAGAATTTTCTGACCAGAGCATAAGTCAATTCAGCAGGATTCCCACATTCGATTGGTGGAAGGAAAGATGTGAAAAGATCTTCTGGCCTCAGTGTCTGACACGCTGCACTCTTCCATAGCTATTCCATAAAAAACAGGGAGATTAAAAGAATGCTTATGTTATTTAACTAAATTTTCAAAATAGATAATAACTTCTGAGGTTTTCTGTATCTCCTTTTTGTTGGTAGAGGAAGAGCTAAACCCAGAAATTACATTATGTTTCATTGCATTTCTTTTATATTGGGTCTTAGGCTTTCGCCATTCTTTTTCTCTTCGGAAAAATCACCATATTCTCCCTCCCTAATGCAATTCAGGTGAGCAAAGAGCAGCTCATAATTCTTTGGCAAATAAATAGCTGCCTTTTTTCCCATGTGCTAAGGTTTTATGTACAGAACTGCACTCCCAAATTGGCAGGGAAATGAAACCACAAATGCAGTTGAGAACACTCTTTGCCAACAGAGTGGATATATCATATTCTCAGTCCATTTTGGTTGGTTATGATCTGCTCCTATCACAGATTTCCAGACAGATGTACCCACTCGCTTGTGTGTGCAGAAACAAACAGAAAAACCCAAATAAAACAGAAAAACCCAAATAAAACAAACAAAAAAAATCCACCCCAGGGCTGGAGTGTTTTTTTACCTTACTTTACTAACTGAAACAACTTCAAAATGAAAATTTCCCCCTAATTGCACCATTGTAATTATTCTGAAATTGCATCTCCTGGTGATTCGAGGCGGGATCTTGTCTGGGTTTGGGGGGTGACGAGTCACACGCACATTTTTTCTCAAGTAATGACAGATGGCAAGCAAATGAGGGGTAAAGCAACCTGCTCCACAACACGAGGGCAAATGCAGCATTTAAATTCCCATCTGGAGAGCCTTCACAGCCCAGCGCTCTGCCGGGGTTTGGCCGTGGGTTTGTGTCACTTTGGGTCCCTGGGCTCTCCTTGGCTGCTCGGCTTGGGGGGCACAGAAGGCACCAATTACAGCCCCTCCCAGGGGCTCACGGCCTGGGGCTTGGGCACATCATTATTTTTGTTGCAGAAAGCTGGAAAACAGCAATTTTCCTGAAAGCAGCCCTCGTTCTGTCGCCGCATTTGGGTTTGGGTGCTCCCTGGTTTGCTGTTCCCTTCTCCTCCACCGTAAGGGATTTAGGTGTATGTTAAAATAATTTAAATCCTGGTTGGATTTCTCAGAAATCTGTTATCCATATTCGGATTTCTGTGCTCCCTGGGATTCCATGACCTGCTGTTCCCTTCACCAAAAGGAATTTAGGTGCACGTTAAAATCGTTCAAATCCTGGTTAGATTTCTCACAAATCCATTATCCCCTCTGTTAATCCAATCATCATCTCTATTGGCACTGCACTTTGCTCCAAAGTGCCTCCTGGAAATCCTGGATGGTCCCACATCACCTGCTGAGCAGTTCCGAGATGTGCCAGTGGTAATGTGGTTAAAAAAAAAATAAATAAATAACCTCTCTCACACACTTTTTATAGGAAATGCCAAGTTTTTCTAGACACAGTTTTTCAGAGTATTATCCTCTGACAACCCCTCATTAGCACTACCAATATTCAGGGCTTTGTTTCCATAGATTTCCCACTTTAAACTGCTATTTTATATATAAAAACTTATAATTATTACATGAAGTCCATTCCTTTTTGGTAATGCTGTATGGTCAGGCTTCTTCCTCCTGTTTTTTTCAAAACAATGGTGGCATTCCCTAACATTTATGCTGGTTTAATCACCGACTGTTTGGGAAAAAACTCCCAGCACCCTGTGTTTTACGTGTGGCAGGACTCTCATGTGCACCGAGCACAGCCCAGCTAAGCCTGGCTCAGCCAGATGATGCTGCACCGAAATAACAAACAATAAGCACAGCAGACCAAATTCCATTTAGCATCACCCACCAGCAAGACTCCCAAATCCACTGGCACCTAGCTTGAAAAAAAGGTGATTTAATACCTGATTTGCTTTAATTAGGCTGGGCTTGGCAACCTCTTTACATTTGGGATTTACTGGGGGAGATGTTTGCACAGGGGTTGCTTTTTATATTGTCGTATTTTGTGCAGAAGAGTAAAAATTACTAAATGATCACCCCAAAGTTCTGTTAGGAACTTTGTGTCTGCATTAAATCATAAACACATGAAAGTCTCCAAGGTTAATTCTTTTAGCTTTTGAAATGGAATTTAGTGATTTAATAGCTGAGCCTTTACCACTCATCTCACATGGTCGGTCAGCATTATATCTGTAAATATAAAAATTGTACTCTTAACTCAGGTTTTGGGCATAGCTGTACCTTTATTGAGGTATTTGACATGTTTTCATGACAGATTTTGTGACTTCCAGGCTCTCCTTGGTGTTCCTGCTGCAGTTACCCATGGGATTGTTTTCCCTGGAGTGAGTTGGCAAGGAAAGGGAAGAACACACCTCTGAGAGGTTTAGGATTGTCCCTAAAAGAGCCAATTTACACTCATCTCAAATTAATTCAAGGACTAGCGACGAACATCAACTCCTCCTGGTTCTGCTGGCTGTTTTTCACCAGTTTAAGGCTGTCTAAAATTATCCCGTTTATATTTTTGTCTTATTTTCCCTTTCCTTTCCCCCCCAGCTGCTGTTTCCCACACAGCCCCGGTGAGGGACACAGCTGTATTGTCTTTGTGAGGACACAATTCCCTGTGGCCAAATCTTTCCCACATTGCCTGCTAAGGCAGCCCTATCTTTAGTCCTCCAAATCTCATTTGCTGATGAATAAATAAACAGAATATGCCACAAACAGGGATCACTTTCTGGAGGCAGCTGGTGGAAAACAACCTGCTGAACAATTCTCTTTGTCATTTTTCCGGGGAGCTCCTCTGAGGGCAGGCTCAGATCCAGTTCATTGCTGGGTTCCACACAGGGCTGAAGCAGTCCAGCACTGGATAATTCCTTCCCCAGCTTTCAGAGCCCTTGTTTGCTCCCCTGAGGGACAGCTGGGATTTTTATATCCATTTCAAGAGCATAATTTGTGAATATCAAAGCACTGCTAACGACTGTGGTTTAGACTCTCCCCCAGTTCAATTCACCGACTTCAAGGAAACTGTGTCAAGTTAGAGCAGAGGAGCTCTGTGTTCCCTTCAATCAGAAACTTTCTGAGAAACTCTTGCTTGAAGATGAGTGTGTCTGTCTGTGTGGAGACAGCAAAAAAGACCTATTCACAAATTTATTTAGACACTGGGTGTCCAGGGCTTGAATTCTTCTCTCATCCCTGGGACCTGAATTGCCAGTCTTGCTCTCTGTCCCATTAAAAGGGGAAGATTTTTCTCCTAAAAATGAACTGAATGGTGAAAACAGGGAATTGACAGTCATTTGTCACTGGGGTGTTCAGCCCTCTCATCTATATCCCCAGTTTCCTTTCCAGTATTACCACAGGAGATGGTGTGAAACTCTTTTAGGTAATCTCAGCCTGAAAATTTGGAATAACCTTCCAAACAGCCTCTTAAAACTTATTCTACCCTTAAATCTAAGTAATGGTCCCTGTTGCTGTGCTCTGAGGAGCAGAGGCAGTGCCAGCTGCTGACAGAGTGCCACGTTCAGGCCTTCCCATGGGCCTTAGAAGGACCTAAAAGTTAAATGAGGCACATTTGCATTTAAATCACAAGCTCATCCCACCATAGGAATAAATCTTATGTGAATTTAAGATCAGAGATGTGATGGTTCATTCCTTTGTAGCTGCCAGTGAAGCTTCCTCTGCTGCGTGAGTGCAGAGCCTGCCAGCCGGGGTGACCTCCAAAATATGGAAACGAAGGTGCTGAGTGAACCCTTGCACACAGAGGGAATGTTTCCATCCACTGCTTCTCCACAGGGCTGCTCCTGGCCCTAAAGCTGTGCCTGCAGTGGGGTGGGGGACACGGGAACAGGACAGGTTTGGCACTAAGTTTAAAATCATCGAGGTGCAGGAGGTGCCAGGCCAGGCAGGAGCGTTCCCATGGTCACCCCAGGCCTTGCTGTGCCACCCCAGCCCTAAGGAGTCTCCAGGGACAGAGAACAGAGAAGGAAGCACAAATCCTCCTCTTTTTAAAGCTGTGTCTTTGGAACTTGCACCAGCAAGGCCTTTCAAATCTAAGTAAGGACTGTGACCCAAAGATATCCTTTTTGATAGCTCTTCAATCTGCTTGCTGCTGTTTTCCTTGGCTGCCCCTTGCTGGCATTCTGGGGATGCATTTTGCTGCCCCAGCTGGTGTCCACACCCACTGGGACTTTATTGCTGTGCCATCCTTCTCCTTTGTCTTTTTTCCAAGATCTTCCAGGTCTTAGTCTATGACTTATCCTTGCGTGAAAGCCAAGCCATATTTTTTACCATTGTCACACCTTTTTTCAATTGTCGACTTCAGTAATACATGAAATTCAGTAATACATCATCAAATCAGCTTCATTTTTCAGTCACTTGCCTCGAGTTAGAGATGTGCAAATAGTGAGAATCAGGCACAAAACCTAAGCAGACCTTAAACAGTGAGGGCAAGAGTGTGAGAACCCAAAGAGCTGCCTGTTAACAATGTTCCACAGGTTTTCATCAGACAACAGCCAGGATTAATCCAGCCTGAGGATTTGATCCCTGTATGGGCCAGTCACTGAAGAGTTGGACTTGATCCTTGTGGGTCCCTTCCAGCTCAAGATATTCCATGATTCTCTGTTATGATAAAAAAACCCAACAAATGCCACATTTAAGACCTTCCATGTCCTCTTTTTTTTTTTTTATCCCAGCATGTAGGAGCAATAACTTTAAAATCAGCCATATCAGCGTCTCAGCTCATTATTTGTTTAAGAACAGAAAAGAATTCATCCTGGAAATGAAAAACCTCCAGACAATGAGGTTATGAATTAACATGGAAAACCGGCCTGGCTCACCAGGTCCTTCAGGCCTCTGATAACAAAGCCTGTGCTTGGTGAACAGGGTAAGATCAGACCTGGACATTGATTCCTGCTCCAGGAGATGCCAGAGATCCCAGCAATGAGCTGCTGCATCATCTGCACTGGGGTTTGCTGGCTCCTGGAGCAATTGCAGCTCTATTTTCTGCTTTTGCTTCCAGCTCCAGCAGAATGAAGCCCTTCCTGCCTTTCCTGCACAGGGTGGCAACGATAAGCCAAGCAGTGTTCCTTGAAGCTCCCCTGACTGCAGGAAGGTTTCAGTCCAGCTGCATTTAATCCATTAAAAAGATAACACAGCCATTTCTCTAAAGGAGTTTGAGGCACGAGCAGAATGTGAAATGTTGGGGATGATTTCTCATAAGCAAAGGACGGGTTTGGGTGGTGTTGGTGAGAGTCAGGGTGTCAGGGGCTGAAGGGAGCAGGGCTTATCTGAATGCACGTGGTGTCCACGAGAGACCACCCAGCACAAAATGCTTTTCCTTGGTAAGTTCCTCACTGGAGGCTGGAGTCCTACTGATCCCCTTCCCTTTGTTTCATTCTCCTCACAGACACAGCTGGGCCTCAGAGCCGCACACTTTGTAAAAGCCACGCGCAGGGAAGGTTTTAAAAAACAGCAAAATGTGTAAAAATCTGCAAGGGGCTCATTTCCAGTGATATCAGCACTCAGGAGTGGAAAAGCTGTAAGGGCAGCTGGGTGTGTGCTCCTGGAGCCCCTCACACCTGCCCAGAGGGGCAGGACAGCCACGTGGGTGCCCACGCTGGGTGCAGGGAGGGTGGCACACAGTGCCTGGCATCAGCTGGGCAAACCAGGCAGAGAGGGAAGGGGAAAAGTCTTCTGTGAGCAGCAGAGCAGAGCAGAGAGGTGTCCTGAGGCTGCTCCAGCCTGGCACACACAGCCCATCCCTGCCCTGCTCTCTGTACCCTGGGTTCTGCCACCCCCAGAAAAGACAATCCCCTATAATTTCATTCAGCCCCATTTTGTGCAGACCACTGTCCCCTTTCAGCTGGGGGGCACAATTAACAAAAGCCCCTCCAAAGTGAGCCAGGCTGCAGGGAAATAAGCCAGGCTTTGCATGAAGGCTCGTCTAGCTGGGGTCTGACTTAAGCACTTCAGGGAGAACAACTTCTATCATTTATTTTATTTTGCATTCTTCATCAGGGTTAAATAATTTTCTCCTTTATTTTTTTTTTCTCCCCTCCCATTCCCTGCCCCCAAATTGACTCATCCATCACTAGAATCAATATGAATGCAAAGATTTTTGGTGGATTTGTTGTCATGGAAACCTCTTCTCCTCTCTGATATTCCCTTACAGGCTTTCCAGACCTTTTCTCGCCTTTAAATTATCATTCTGCCCTACATTCCGAACACACTGGGTTTTAATTCCACGTTGTGAACTCCATCTGGAAACAAACTGTGCACAAGCACAGCAAAACCAATGGCCAAGCGAGAAATCATTCCCTGCTGGAAGAGTGAACACCAAGAATGGTCCCAAAATGGCTGCAGAGGAAAGGGATGCTGCAAACCCCGTCAGGAATTCTGTGAGGCAGGATTTCTGTTTAAATTGTCTCTCCAGAGCTGCTTTGGGGCCCAGAGAAAGGCTCATTTTGTGATTAAGGCAGCAAGGCATGAAATGAGGCTCCGGCCCAGTTAGAATTACTCACACAAATCAAGTTTGCAGGGTTTCATCTTGCGAGTCCCTCTCCCTATTCCCACTTGGCACAAATCGCCAGCCAAGGAACCTGGATTTTCTTCTGCTGTGGGGGATCCATGCACATCCTGGCAGCTGTGCTGGGAGCCTGGGATGCTGCAGGAGACACCAGGATCAGGTAGAAATTTTCATATAAATATCAAATATCGGGGAGTCATTCCTCCTGCACTCACAGCCCACTGTCGTGTTCCAAGCTAACTGCACATTCCATCAGGAGAAAATACAAAACTCTTACATTTTTATGCTAATTTAGAAGTTATGTTGGAGGAAGTTTCCCTAGGAAGCCCAAGAAGTTTAGGGGCACGTGGTTCCTATTTAAAGCAAGCACAATCTGTGCTTTTAAAGTGAATACATATAAAAAACTTACTCAATAAGAAACCACCACCTAAGCAACGTAATTAAAGAGGGAATGAAGAAACAGAACCCCAAAAATGTACATTTTTTATGCATTCCCCCATTTATTATGGAGAGTTCAGGGCTGGCAGGAAGCCTCAGTGTGGCAGGATTTGGGGAGGGAATTCGATTTTCGGTTTCCCTTTGCTCTGCTCTCCTCTCCAGGCAGTTGCTCTCACTCAGCAGAATTTGCTGTTGGTTGCCATCCATTTACATCACCAACATTTTAGTAAAAAGCATTTAAATTCTTCCAAAAGGGGGCTCTATAAAGGTGCTGCATAAAGCACTGCGAATGTGAAGAGGTTCTGTCTGCTCACAGGGTCTGCAAGGAATTTCTGATTTATTACCTGCCCTACTCAGCAAAGTCTGCTTTGGGTTAAACTGGGTTTTTTTAACTTCTGGGCAGGTCGTTTTGTCTGGGAGGTTTTGGGGTTTATTTGAGCACCCTTTACAAATCCAACTAAAGCTTCTAACTGAAATCTTTTGAAAAGGAGAAGTCCCGATGAAACTTTACGACTTTGACAGAATTCAGTTCCTCTGACACCTGGAAGAAAGAATAATCTACTTTGCCCAGTTTGAGGCCAAGTTTACAAGCAAGAAATAAAGTAATGAGGCCTTAGGTTTAAATTCTGCCTTTCTGTTGGAGGCATCACACTTTCCACATCTACCTGTTGGGGGTTTGCATATTCTTGTTCAGTGCTTCTAAACTCATTTTTGGGTCAGGTCAGGTGCTGAAAGAAAAGGGGGTTGGTTCTTTCACTCTGTAGTGAATGTCAAGAGTGGAAAAAAGTCACCACACTTGCACTTTTGCCTGCATTTGTCTGATAATTGACCTGTGAAAGAATGGATCATCCTGAAAAGAAAATAAATTTGAAAAAAAAAAGAACTCCTAGGAAGGAGGAAAAAAAAAAAAAAGATAGCAGCAAATGCAAAAAGATAATTCTCCAAATAGAAGACAAAGTCTGTTCCAGTTATTTTTGTAAGGGGTTGATTGCAATTTGCATCCTGCTCAACCAGCATCTGCCATCAGCAGTGCTCAGTATCTTTTCTCTCTTTCTTTTTTTTTTTTGGTACTTTGCCTGTGAATGTGGCTTGATGACATTTCCTTCCCAAATCCTTGCACAGTGCTCACCCCCCTTCTCCTCAGACCTGCACATCTCTCGCCACAAGGCCCAGGTGATTTGCAGCTTTCGTTGCTCCCATGTCCCATTTATGGCCAGGGGGGTCCTGTGGAGCCCTCAGGGTGTGCTGGCATTGAAATTTATTGGAAAATTGGATTCCCCAGGGAGCACATTTGGGATGTGGGAGCTGTATGGTGCAGAACAGCATCTTGCACTGAAAGCAAGACAACAGGTGGGGGGTGAGAGGGGAAACGAAATCCCTGTGAATGCCAGGCTTTCCTTTTCCACCTTGCATTCCAGAGGCACACCTGGAGCCAGCAGAGAGCAAAGCACTGCTGGAGGGAGGACAGGCTGCCAAAAAAGCCTCTAAAGCCTCTTGCTGGAGGCGACCCTGCTCTGTGGGGCTGCAGGAAGTCCTCACACAGCTCACAGGGGTCTGGTGGGACTGAAAGCCACGTTTGCATTTTCCATTCATGGTGACAGGCGGCATCCATCCCAGAGTGCCTCAAACCGCCAGGAACTGCCTCTGTGCAGGGCAAACAGGGACAGAAAAGCAGCAGATCTGCTGTTCTTCTGTGTGCAGTGTGTTTTTTTAACTCTTCTTGCTTTCACGCAGTAATTAGATACAGATGTTGGTTTTGTTTATCCCTTTTGCCTTTGAGTCTTGCTCAGTGCATTTTGATGACTGACAGAGGGAAATTCATCTTTCAGCAGCCAGAGGAAACCTGCAATTCCTTTCCCCCACAGCTTGGGGGTTCAGCCTGCACCTTCCCTTGCTCAAAGGCCAAAGAGTTCTAGTTAAGGAGCACTGAGAACCTCCACAGATTTATCTTGAGGATGATATTCCTGGGAATGTCCAGTGCCTGGATATTGCTGGGAGAGAAGAAACCCACCCAGGCTGTGGAAGGCAGCAGGTGTTGGATCAGGGAGAGAGAAGAGCAGCTCCCAGCCACTTCCAACACTGGCTGCTGAACTAGAGAGATGGGGATGGATTTAGGGAAATGCTGCTTGCAAGTGGTTATCCAGAGAGCCCACCTGTGGAGAGGCTGCAGGGAAAGGCAGGGAGCACAGCCCTGATAACCAGGACATGGCGCAGAACTGACCACAGCCTTTTACAGCCAGCTAATAACTTCACTGCTTGTATTTATTTGAGATGAAAATGTGAACAAACCTGATATCCTCCCCGTTTAAAGGCACTCTGCTGGTGGACAAGAGCTGCTTTATTCGGAAGAGAGAGAAAAAGAGACAAAAGGAGGAGTAAAAGAGTAAAGGAGATAAAAGAGGGGGGCAATAATCGGTATTAGAAAGAATGAGTGGTGCTGTGACAGCAGGGATTTTACTCATGTAAGCATAATATGTCAAAAAAACAAAAGATAGCAGAGTTCTGCCTGCAGTTCAGCTAACTACAGGCATGTGCAGCTGTAAATTTGATTTAGCTGTGGCAAGTGAACTGCTCAGCTTCAGGTAGCTGGGGTTTGGAATGCTAAATAGCAAAGCAAAGAGGTTATGGGAGGGAGGAACCAAAAGAACAGCACAAATTGCAGCTTTTCGGGAAAGGAAGGACTTGAAGGTGTGAATTTTCTGTTAGCACTGATGGGACTCTCACACCTCATTCTGTACACACTGAGCCAGTCCAGCTGGAGAAAGGAATAGTGATTGCAGCTGGGTGCTCCCCATGAAGTTAAAAAAAGCAAGAAAAAAAAGCTGAAGTAAAAGAGAAGCAGAAAAAGGCAAACAGAATGTTTTCACATTTCCCTCATGACACGGAAGCAATGTTCATCCAAAGGCACAGGAGACAAAGATTCCCAACATAAACACAGCAAATCCATTGTCCCAAAGAGCCAGATCTGTGGAGAAACATCCCACAAAACAACCCGAGAAGCTGCTCCAAGAGGCCTTCTAGGAGAATTCATTTTCAACCGCATTTCGGTTCAATTATGTACCCAAAGTATCTCCCACTTGTCAGCTCTTGTTTCAACTCAGCTGCAAACAGGATGGGTAAAGAAATAATTGTGGCAGAGCCGGCGCTGAGCTTTGTATGAGCCAGCACAGACACGGGGAGAGCTGCAGTGGCCACTGCTCAGTGCAGCTGAACAGCTCTGCCTCGCTGCTCCGGCCACAGCCAGGCTCAGAAACGCCCTGGGTGCATCTCACAGGTTTCTAATTCAAGCCCCTGGGTCAGACACGGCCGTGTGGAGGGGTAGGATGGGCCTGTTTGGCATGGGGGGGGGTTGAGTGATACCACTCTCCCAGCACATCTGATGGTTGCACTTTGTGGAGAGGAACCCTGTATGAAGCCTCATACCCCAAATTCGCCTGGAAGTGTGACATTCCGTGTTTCCTGTACAGAGAAGCTGCTTCATTTTCTCTGAATTATGGCACATTCTACTTACAGCCCATCACTTTCCTGTGGAAATAGAGAAACATGTAAGTGGACACAGACTGACCGAGTTCAGGAAAACCGTGCCATTTGATGCACTTGCAACTAGAAGACTTCAATGGTCAAAACCTCAAAGAAATTTTGTTAGCAAGGTGCTTCCTATAGCATAAAGATCTAAGAGTATACACATATTTTTAGGGAATTTCAGTTTCTTCACTTTCCTGAGAGGGCCTCTTCCAGGCAGCCCCAGCATCCTGCTCAGCCGAGGCACAAGCACTGAGGGAGTGAATCCGGGGTGAATGTGCCAGTCAGCGTTCCCTGCAGTGCCAGTCCCGATTAGATGTGACTTTAACTAGTGTTAGCAGCTTAATCTGCTTTAGGTTAATGAGCCATTCAGGGAGATCCAGCGTTCTGCTTTGTTGGTTTGATGAATTAATCACCATTCCTTAAAGCTCCTCGTTTGCTTTGCCTGGCTCCCAGGAGAGGCTCTGGAGGGCTGTGGGCATGGGACTGCACTCATCTGGGGCTTCAAAGTGCAGTGCAGCCATAGGTGGGGGCATGTGGATTGCTGAGACACACCAGCTCACAGCCATCCAACACCTGAAAACAAATCTGCTCCCTGAGTCAGCTCTCTCTATAGAAAACTTTGGAAATTGCTCCATAAGCCCCCATGAGCAGTTTCAGATTTGGTACAACACTCTTTCAGGTGCCTCTTTTCCTTTATTTTCCCCTTCATCTCTCCTTTATTAACTCCATCCTTTTTTTTTCAATTTAACTTCTTTTTTTTTTTTCCCCAGTGGAAACAAGCACAAACAATTCAAATACTCAAATACTTCAGGTATTTGTTTGTTCTGAGAAATCAAATTCTGGAAAGCTGTTGGGTATGGCAGAGCCCAGAAATCCCCCCCAGATTAATGTGATCCTTGCACAGTGAAAGTAGAAAACCCTCCGAGGGGGCCAGACTTCTGGAGAAGGTTCCAGTGAGCAAATCTGGATGCTGAACCAACCCATGGAAAGACAGAGCTACAAAGGACAGGATGTTGGATTAACTGGCCCACGTTCCATGAGAGGAGGCGCCATGGAAATTGCACAGGCACGTAAAACACCGGAGGTGGAAGGTTATTATTGGCATGCCTCTGGTTTTAGTGGTCTATTCCATGTCCAAATGATGGATCTAGAACCAAGGCATGGGCGATTACCCTAGGTGGGGGGAGGAATCTGCTGCCAAAAAGCAAAATCCCCATGGGGAGAGCAACCCCCCACCCTTCCAGGGCTTCTGACAGATGCTCACGTTGCTCTTTGCACCCCATCCCTGCCTGCAAGCCCCACAAAATGGGGGATTTTTGAGTCTCTCCGTGCATTTATGTGCACACGCATACAGGGCTGTGTTATACACACACACCCAGACAATTTCATGCCCACACACCCGGGGGTAGCCAGGGGCTGTCCCTGCTGCCACTGTCACTGCACTGGAAGGTCTCAGTGAGCACTGAGCCAGAAGGGGCTGTTGTTGCTCCTGGCACAAGAATGAGACAGATCTTGAGGGCTCAGGGCACAGCCACCACTCCTGTGAGTGTCAGAGAGTGCAAAAAATCGCTGCAAATCGGGCGAGACAGGGAAGGATTCCTCTTGCCTTTTGTTTTCTCAGCATTCCTCGTGTTTGGCATGCAGGTGTGAGGATGGAAAGATGTGTGCCCTGCTTGGTTTTCTATCTTCTCTCTTTATTTACTGAGCCCATAGCTCAAGACATCACCCTGAGCACACTTTCTGCACAAAGGGCCCTACACATGCCCAAGGGAGGCGTTCTGTGTTATCCTGAATTTCTGCCTGTCTCTGGACCCTTTGGACTGGACTTCCCTTATTAATTCCTTGCAAAACCACCATTATTAAAGGCACTCTGCATTAATATGGCCTGCACAAACTGCTGGGATGATGCAGGGATTCAGAGGAAAAACTGCTCTCCTTTTTCCTACACTTTACATATTTGATTATGTCACCAATTTTGAAGTGGACGTAAACCCTGGATCCTCACTCTGCCTTGGATCCAATTCTTTGAAGAATTCTCTGGGAACAAATCCGTATTTCTGTGTGTAGGGGTGGATGCCACCCTGTTATACCCGTAAGGATGAGTTCACCTCAATCCAAGAAGGGATATTAGTCCATCCTCCTCTTTAGCCTCTGACTTCTGCTTCCCATCACCAACCCACCCCAAATCCCACAGCTTCTCTATCAAAGGAAGCCACAACACTGCAATCCCTGGTTGTCCTGGGGAAGGAAATGCTCTCCAGGAGGGTGTGGAGCATCCCAGGTGTCTCAGGCACAGCTTACCTGAGCAGACACAGCTGCAGTGCAGGGCCCTGGAGCCACTCACACCAAGGCTGGTGAAGGAATCGCTCATTCCAGTCCCATCACACATCAAATCAGAGGCCATTTGAGTTATTTAGAAAATAAACTGACAGAATATGATTGGAATGCAGTTGTGGTGAGTTTTGTTTAGAGCACCGAGAGCTTTTAATATTTTTTTTCCGGTGGCTGAGAGACAAATTTATTTATCAGGCAGAATTTTCCAGTCAGGAAACGTGCATCTATACATGCAGATACACATGGGCCTGCCCACGTTTACATGGATTTATCCACAGACACTCATGCAAACACTTGCCAGCAGCATCAAAAATGGATTTGAGTATGCAAAATTCCGAGCATCCGCTACAATTACTGAGTGTCTGCAACTTCCTTTGCCTTCGAGAGGGGAATAAAGACATTCAGCAGCTGCATGGAGGATGCAGCCCACTGCCACCACTGCACAAAGCTCTGAGAAATGCTCAGATCTCACAGTTTCTGCTTAGAGTGGTGAGAAAATCAATTCCAGACCGAAAGGGCTGGAGGCAAAGGGATAAGATGAGATGTGACTGACAGAGAGACAGCATCCAGTAATGCTCAGCCAAGTGAAAAGGCAGAACACAGGAATAGTAAAATCTCCCTGTTTTGGTTTTAATTGGGAGGGGACTTAACAGGCAGTTTTGGTGCTCTAGGCAGCCCCTGCCAGGCAGAGCCTGGAAATGTTCACTCTGCTCTGTTCTGAAGCAGAACATGCAAAACACACACAGGGCTCTTTCCCTCCAACACTGAGCCACGGGAAAATGAGACTGTGATGTCCTGTGACATTAGGATGAGATGAGGTTGTCAAATCAAGTCAGAGTGAAGTGGCAGGGAAATATTCCTCTGCTCTCTGCTGCTGAGGTGATTTTTTAAGCCAGTGTCCTGTGCCTTTGCTCCTCCTGCAGTTCGCCCTGATGTTTGTGTTCTTTAATGCTACAAACACAAACCTCTGAAGGCGTGGAAGGCAAGGCTTTGCCCCTCATTCCACTTCATGCTCTGGAAAGGAATTCAAGTCCCAGAAAGGAGCAGGACCCCGAGATATTGGCATTATAATCTCAACTGTTCAGCTTGGGTTCCTTCCCCACAGCTTCAGCTCCCCACCCACGGAACACCTTGTGAGCAGCACCTCCTGAGGGCTATAAGAGATTGCAGGGTTTAATGAACACCAAAATATCTGGCTGAAATAACCCCACAATTATAAACTGCTGCTACTGCAAGAGTCAAATTGAAGCATCTGAAAATCGTGTGGCATGGAATGGGAAATCCCATTTTTGGTAGCTTTTTTCCTTCTCTTCTCCTTCCAGAAGTTCAAAGAGACTGAGGGGAAGGAGCAAGGGAAAGACACCCAAGGAGTACTAGAAAATACCAGTCTGAGGAAGAAAGCAAATATTGACCCACCCTCCAAGGCAGAAAATGTGTCTTTTGGAGGTGTTGTACCACAGTAATCCCACACACCCTGACCAAAGTACAGTCAATTTGTTTACTTATTTATTTATTTATTTGGGGGGCTGATCACCTTTGTTTGTGGTGATTTCAGAGAGGAAAGGCAACTTCTGAAAGGAGAGGGAGTCTATTTGCTCCCATCAAACATATTTATTGATTGACAAAGATATAAATTGAAAATCAAGATTTAATTTATCCAGAGGAGCACTCCTCCCTGTCCCATGGCAAAGGAATTGTCTCCTCGGCAGCACCTGCCCTTTCTGAGGGTTTCCTGCCCTGTGTGATCCCTGGGGCAACACAGGGAAGATTTAGGAAAGCTTCAGCACTACAAATGCAAGATGGGGAGAGCTGGAAGCAGAGCCAGAACAGCTCAGAAGGCAGGCAGCAGGAGAGAGAGCTTGGAATGCAAATCCTTCCAGTGGAAGCAGTGCCCCTTTACACAAAGTTAGCGAAGGAAATGCTTCCTAGGAGTGGATTTCTGCAGAAATCTTTGTGTGTGAGATTAATTCCATGTACCGAGGCCATCACACCACCCATGTTTTCCAAACCATAATGTCTGACTGGCATCAGCCACTCAGGAGATTTTCTGGTCGTGTCTGTCCACAGCAAGGCAGGACTGCAGAGCTCATTTGTCCCCACAGGGCTCTGGTGGCCCTTGCTTTGGCGCACACTGGTCCTGCTGGGCTTCTTGAGTGATGCTTTGCCCTGGACTCACATGCACGGCAGTCCTGGAAGGATGGCAGAGGCTGGAAATGCCAGGGCAAGCTCTTGGTTAATAGCCTGAAACATCAGGGCATTTAGAGGAAATCCAGAAAACACTTTCTGGATCAAAAAACAAAGAGAGGAGAAGTTGAAATGTGGAAGGAAAGGAGTCAATTTAGGTATAACAAGATGCTTTTAGAAAGCTTGAAGTGGCTTTTTTTCCAGTTGAGCAATGATTAGTGAGGCTCTGAGTCAGTCTCTGGCCATCCCTGAGTTGTCCCTGTCTGGTTTTCTGCTGCCACCCCATCTGGACTGGGAAGATGTCCCCACGTGCTCTGAGCTGTTCTAATCCAAGAGGACTGTACGAGTGGAGCTGTGCAAATCTGAGTCCTTCTCCAAAGGTCTGTCCTTCCAGGAGTGAGGAGAGAGCCATTGTTGGGGTGCAGATGGGTGAGATGTTAATGGAGCAGTGGGTGAATCCCAGTGGAGTGCAGCAGGGGTTGAGCTGAGCAGTTCCCTTGACAAAAGAGCTGTAAAAACGTGGAGTGCTCTGAACTGAAGCAAAAGTTGAAGTAAGAGTTTCTGTTCAGCGATGAGAGCATCATTAAATAACCATATTTTCTGACACAGGCTGGCTGGGAAGAATGGAGTCCTGCTCTCTGCTCTGCACTGACAGGATTTCACAGGCACAAAGACAAAGGGAGGGGGGAACAAAGTGCAAGTGTGGCTCTGAACGACAGAGTGGGGCAGCAGAATATTTTAGAATATGATCCGCTTTTTAAAGCAGCTCTCACTTCATTAAGTGTGGAAAGAAGTGAAAAGCACAGCATTTGAGAGAGGCAGAGAGTTACCCCTGGAAAAACTGCAGGACCTGACTGACAAGCTTGCTTCTTACAGCTGCTGTACTGCTCGGACATCAAACTCCACGAGTTCCATCAATCCAAGAGAAAATTGGGGAACTCCATGGGCACTGTCACTTTGGCAGCCCCCACACTGCCACAGTGAAAGCTGAAATGAGCAATGCTCTGGGTACGATAGGCAGGGAAAAGTTTTATCTCTGAGAGCTTTTAGGCACATACTGGTGACTTTGGTGATGTGGACAAGCTGCTCCTCACATCTGGGACCTGAGGGCACCCTGGGACTGCTGCTGCTTTATCTGCTTTGTTCTGTTGTGTAGAACAGATATCGTCAAAGATCTAAAGGGCTTGAAACAACCTGGGCAGGCTCTGCCTTGGTTTCCTTTTCAGACGTAGAGAGCTGTTAATGAGTTAACTGACCTTCCCAGCCCAAAACCATCCCAGGTCTTTCAGTACCCAGAAAAAAACCTCCCTGCAGCTTTTTAAAGCTTATTTTTAAGGGAGATTATAATAAAATTATAAAATTATTTGGGTTGAAAGGACCTTAAATCTCATCCCATCCCACCCCCTGCCATGGCAGGGACACCTTCCTGGGTGCTCCAAGCTCCATCCAGCCTGGCCTTGGGCACTGCCAGGGATCCAGGGGCAGCCACAGCTTTTCTGGGCACCCTGTGCCAGGGCCTCCCCACCCTCATGTAAAGTATTTCTCCCTAATATTTCATCTAAATCTGCTCTTTTCTGCCATGAAATACCAGAGTTCTGCAAGAACCGTGGAATAGGGTTTGGCCTGAGGAAAGGGACGGATGTGGAGTTAGAAACCCGGGATGGAAAACGAGGCAGGGCTTGTAAGGAGAAGGGCACAGCTCTAAGCTCTGCTCCGAAGTGATGGCATCACCTTTTGTCACATGGCACAAGTGGCTGGCACCTGGCCCTTTGAGCCCTGTGACTGCAGCACCACCAGTGCCACCAGTGCCTCCCTCCCACCCCAAGAGACACAGCCCCTGGCCTGCTGTCTGATTCCACGGGCCACCAAGCACACCCAGAGCTGCCCCCTGAGCGCAGTGACACGGAGACAGCAGCGTTTAACTGGGATTTCTGTGGAGCAAAGCTCAGTGGCCTCCCGGGGGAGAGAGGACAGACACCGGGAGCCAGGGGAGGGCAGGAAGGTCACCCTTCCCAGGGGGACACCCTTCCTGGGGGCTGGATCCTTTCCATCCTCCAGGGAAAGCGCCTGTGGTGCTTTGGGGCACGCGCAGCTGGAGCCTGAGCAAGGACAAATGTCTGCAAGGGAAAACAAACACGGAATAAAGCTGGATAAAAACACCATGACACCAAACGGAGCTAATCACCCTCTGCAGCTGCTGGGGCTTGGAAGGCAACCGAGGGAAAAGCTCTTCAGAGGTTTTACTTTTGGCGTTCTCCTGCTCTAACACTAACCTGCTTCTGAAAGGAGGCCCCCACTTTCTGTCAATCACCAGGAAAAAAATAGGCCCGTGAGTGTTGTGTGCAAAGCAGGTAGCTCATTTCCATGCAGAATCAATATAATTGCAAATCGAACCATTGCTGCATTTAATCGTGTGTGTACGTGCAGAAACGTGTGTGGGCTTGGCAAAATCTATCCAGGGCTCAGCCTCACCTCTGGAATTTATCGAGACACCTTTTGTCTCCACGAACAGCAGCCTGTGTCAGACCTAAACACAGACACACCCCACTGCACACCCCAAATATCCCCATGTGCCACCCAGAGTCACCCCAAAGATCCCTCTAACCCAGAGGGTATTTAATACAGATGTGCCAAACCGTACAGATTTTAGGTATCTTGCTTTTAGGTATCTTGAACTGAAGGTTTTATGAACCCACGCTGATCAAAAGTCAGCATCTTTCCTCTGGCAAATCCTCACGATCCATTTGTGGGTCCATACTGCCCAGCTTGCTCAGCTTCCCACAGCAGCAAAGGCTACTGGAGAGTTATGAATTGTGAGTTCTCACCCCTTTTTTGCCCCATTTGCCACTTTCCAGCCTTATTACAGTCACTCAGCACCATCAAAGCCTCTGAAGCCATCCTGGCTGTACATATTTAACTGATCACTGCTCTGAGAATCCTCCAGTGGGAGATAACTCCTTAAACAAAATGACTCCTACGAGCCCTGTGAGAAAGGCTTTGGGAACCTCAGGAAATGCCTCTGTAGTGAACAATGGGTGCTTCAGCTTTTTGTGGTTTTATATTTAACCACGAGCGGTGGCAGGAATTAATCACCAGCAAGCAGCAAGTGCTGCTCCATGGAACGGAGAAAGCAGCTCTGTCCACCAGCCCTTGGAATGAGCTTGGGAACAAGCTGCTGCTCAGCTTCTGTCCTGGAAAATGTTCATCCTGCTCCTAAAGTGGCTCTTCAAACACGTGGTGCAAAGGTAGAGCCAAGCAGAAAACTCCACTGCACCCCTGATCCCACAGGAGGGAGCAGAGCTCGTGCCAGAGGATCTAGGCCTAACACACAGGGATGCAGACTGGGGATGCCTTGAGGCAGCTCACAGAAAATCTGTGGGGTTTTTATGGTTTAAATCATTTTGTTTTCTTGGGTTTTTCTTTTTTTTTTTCTTTGTGGTGAATGGTGCTCAGAAAATTCCTTAGGGTGCAACGAACTGAGCACTGCAGCGCTCCTCCTGAACCTTCCTAAAACAATTTCTTAATCTTCCATAGGGAATGTTTCCCCTTTCTGCCCCTCTTCCCCCTCTTCTTAGGGGGAAAATGATGTAATTGGTGTAATTAAGACCTATTATTGGTGAAATTATAATTTCAACCCCCCCAAATCAATTAACAGCAATAAGGAAAATCACCTATGACTTTGCAGGTTTGGGTCTGTGGTTACTTTGTGCCTGGAAGCTGAGGATAGAGAGCCATGCAAGAGAGAATTGGTGCAAAACAAGCCCTGATTTTGCTCTGCGTTTGCCCCCAGCCAATCTGAAGAGTTTTTTAGGAAATAGACATCATGCAATTGCAGACATCACATTTATTCCAGATTTCTCGCTGGAGTTACGGTCACTTTGCAAATAATTTTACGGAGTTCTACACTCCATTCCAAAGGAGGGGAGTGATGGCCAAGACTGGAAACACACATTGCTGAGCAGATTTTACTGGACAGAGAGTGGTGGAAGCTGTGACACCACATGGTCAGTGTGGGAATGCTGCTGAAAGAGGAGCAGAAACAGCTGCCTGCAGCAACAACTCCTCAAAAACTTGGCATTTCACTAATTGTGCTCCTGTGGGGTTCACAGACAATAGTTCTAAACCTGTAGAGCCATTTGCTCCAGGTGTAGGCTTTCCTCAGGAGTTCATTCCTGGGCTCGTTGCCATCCCCACACAAGTTTTGCATGGATGTGCCCACATTCCTGCCTAGATTTATAACTAGAAATCCTCAAAGAATCTTTGTAGCACATTTTTTTCTACTGGTCATGGATCTGTTGCTCTGTGACAAGCTCAGAGTCAGGCTGGACAGACTTGAGACATGGGTGAACTTTGGTTTTGGGGGCTCAGACTGTGGGTTTGACTGAGACACCACACTGGGAAATGAATAAGAGGAAAGTTCCTCTAGTCCACTCTGGCAGCACTGCCTCAATCACATTCCCAGCAAATCCTCTGGAAGATAACCACTGGATCTGGTGGATTCTAGTAGTAACCTTTCTTCCTTAAAATTCCATGGAGGAGAGCAAAGACTTCCCTGCCAGCTGAGAACTCACTTGGAATTTAACACCCAAAAATGACAGAAAGTCTATTTACTACAGAAAAAAGGAGAGGGAGTCTATTTGCTCCCATCAAGCATATTTATTGATTGACAAATACATAAATTGAAAATCAAGATTAAATTTAGCCAGAGGAGCACCAAGTGCACATTTTCAATGCATGAGAAATGCCAGTGTAAATCAAACTTAGAACTGAGCCCTGCTATTACGTGAAAATAACTGTCCAATATCTCTTTGATCTACAGGCAAGAAAGAAATAAATGTTCCTTTGAGGCATCAGGACAGCCCTGACTATTTTCTTGTAAAGAGTGTATCTTGTTGCTGTGCAGGAAACACGTTCAATAAAACAAAGAAATATAATCATTCAGTGCTCATTTATTTATTTATTTTGGACTCACAGGAAGTCTTTTGCAAGAAATGATGGCAGGCTGTGGTTTCTCAGGTTGCCCATGTAGCTTCTTGAGTTAAACACTTCTTAGTGTGGAGAACTGTCCAGAAAACATCAGGCAATGCCTCTGAATACAAATCATTTCATAAATATGCAAGTGGTGCCTCAATGTGACACTTGGCTTGTCTGAGGAACACTGATAGACTCAAATAAAAAATAAAAATTAAACTCCATCAAGGATGAGGACAATTTAATTTAATACTTTTCGTGGTGAAGGCAAAACTATGAATTCGGTGAGTTTATAGTGTTTCAACTCATAGTCAAAATAGAATGTCCATATCTTGGCATAAACATGGTCAAGGGCAAATAGTTGGGGGGGAAAAGTCAAGATCAAGGCAAGGAGCAGATCTAAATGGTGCTGCCACAGTCAGAGGAAGGAGAAAGTTATCACAGCAGGTAAGGGGGCAACCAGTATCAATTGGGAGTCTCAGTTTGGTCTGATTAGTTTAGAAATAGTGAGGAAAATGGATTTGTCCTCCTGAAGCTGAATGGGTGAATCCTCCCAGGACAAAGTGCACATGGAGGAGTCAGTGGTTATCCCCATGGATCGCAGCCTGAGTGAGAGGAAAAACCGCTTCAGGAAAAGGAGAAAAAACGAATTGCACTACACTTTTAATTATTTTCCAGAAATTAATGGACTGAAATCACATTTAGCAACCAAATCTCCCTTGAGCTCAACTTCCCTCCCGTGTATCCACTTTGTTGTCCAATACACTCCGACAGGAAGCAATTTTCAAGGCTTCACATCCACAAAATGACTTTGAAAATATCAAAGCTGACATTTTCCTAGTCAAGTCTTGTTGGACTCTGAGCCAGATTCTTAACTTGGTCTTGGTGGATTATTTCTGTGCTCAAAGACATTTTTATCCTTCTCAGTCTACTGCCAGCTATATAACTCCCCAATTCTCTTCACTTCATCTTGGCAGTCACTACAGGAACACAGAAAGGTGCAGACCTGTTTGAAGAATTGACAGGGAATCAGTGAGATGTCTTCCCCTGCTCCAGAAGACAACTGAAACCTGCTCTGCAGGGAAGAACACACAGAAGATACTTATTTAAATCAGATTATATGGGATATTTTACCCCCAAATGAGTGTCCACGGAAGGCCCCAGCCTTGTGCAATCACTGTGGAGCTCAAAGAGAGGAACAACCACACTGAGCAAGTTGATTTTCCTTTTCTGTGGCTACTATGAAATAAAAACCACCTCAACCACCACTGACAAACATCCTCTTATTCTCTCACTGAGGTTTTGTAGATCTGCAGCGAGCTGGGGGCTAAATGACTTGGGATTCTGTTTCCTGGCTTTTTCTGCAGGAACTCTGGTGTCACTTTTTCACTTAATCTGGACTGGTCCCAGTGCCTGCAAAAGGCCCAGCAGAGCCCCAGTGGGGTGAGTTCAGCTGGTGTCGGGTCCTTTCCCCAGGCTCACACACAAACTATGAACAAACAGCGTCTCCAAAGGCATCCTGAGACCTGAGCCCGCTGCTGATGGCAAAGGGTGATGGATAATTTCCCTCTCCATTGATTTCCATGTCTGTGTTTGGCAAAGAGAAAGCAAGAATTCAACAGCCTGCTCAAACCTCTGTGCGGAGCACATCAATTTAAACCCCTGGGAACGACAGCAGAGCCTTTTTGCACTCGATATTTCCAGCTGGAATTCCGGATCAAGGGAATGAAGGATCTTTCCCCTGGTGCTGTGTGAGGGTGGTTTGGTGCTACGCTGAGCACAGAGTGATGTTTCTCTCTCACCCCTTTGTTTGGTGTTATTACAGGTGGGTTTTGGTGTCTGTGACACTGAATTACCTTGTGCAAGCTTTAGATGCACCAAGCAGAAGACACAGCAGGGAACTGTGGTGGTTCCCTTCTCCGAAACACAAGGTCCCTTAAATTTTTGGGAGAAATTGAGCAGCAAACAGCTGGAACTGGCATTTACAGCAAGGGGTTATCAATCAAACATAACCAAATAACTCGGTGCAAGCAGGACATGAACCTGCACACGGGGTTTGTTTGGGTGGGAGAGACTCTGAGTGTTCAGGTGGTGCAATAAAATCAGTGACACACCTGGCCAGGAGGGTGTTAAATAGGGATGTGCAGAATTTCCTGGCACCTTCCTGTGGCACTGCTGCTTCAGCTCTTCTCTCGTGCCTGAGGGAATCTGAGAGGGAATGAATCCCCCCCACACTCAGGTAATTTCCTGTACAACGCCTCAACCCCAGGCCAGGTGAGTGTGTAACACCCAGCAGGATGTCTGAGGTGAAATCTGGAAGTACAGGGTGTGAAAGAACAGGAATATATTTCCTTTCTGACCTCAGCGTACCTCAACACTTCCCTCGAACCCCATGAAGTCCTTTGGCAGTGTCACATCCCATTATGCAGCTTGCTCACTCTGGGACACATTCAGTGGCATTTCCTCTCCTTTTTTATCTGTTTAGAATCCCAGCACAAGCAGTGTATTGAAAATTAATGCACAGGCAAATATTTTCATTCTCGGCAGGTAAAAAATTACACAAGGACCTTAAAATTCAAAATGAAACTGGAATTTTTCCCAGTTGATAAGGCAGAGTTTTCCTTTTGCATTCATTTAAATCTGAGTGGGAAAAGACTTCTTATACATTGCTCTCTGCCCAGGTGACAGAAAGCTTCCACAGATAAAAGCTCTCACTGCAGATGTATCTGAATTTCTTTTTCTTCAGTACACTTTCTGTTGATTTAATCAAGTTGTCCTGTACCCTACTTTTGACCCTGTAAATACTGTCTAGAGAAGAAATATGCATTTCCTCTCTAAATCATATGGGAGTGAAGAGCATTTTTAAAAAATTATTTCTTTTTTGTCAGGGGCCATAAAAACTTTGGGAAGCCATGGAGTTACCTATTAAAAATATGAATTAGCTGATGGGAATATTCAGCTTCTTCCATCCTTTATAGAGACCAAGCCATCCTTCTTTGTGGAAGTTACTGCCAAAAGTATGAGAGAAGTCAACCTTCAGGGCTGGTGGCAATGTGGAAATAACTAGCCCAGCCCAAACTCTATCTTTGGAGCCGTGAGCCAAAGGAACGTGTGTTGGTTCCTTGATTTATTTTTAGGAGGAGACACACAACAAAGACATGGTGCAGAATAGATAAAGCATCCTGATTCTGCCCAGGAGCAGACCTTCCCCTCGAGTGGAGCAGCACAGGAAAACGTCCAAGGGGAGAAGAAACTGATTGTGGAGGGATAAATCCTGCAGCACAGAGACAGCCAAGAGGAGGTTCCTTTGTCTGCACCTCATCTATTTCAGAGCCAGCCAGCCCAGCAGATTTTGCTCCCTGACCTGCAGCAGCCTCTCACCAGGCAGAACTCTGGCTAAATGGGCTTTTCGGCAGCAGAAGACCAACTCTGCTCTTTGCAAAGCCAGACACCAAGCTCAGAAGGGCTCCCGAGGGTTTGGATCAGCCGAGATGCTCACGCAGTGACACAATCCTTTTTGGCACAGCCACAAAGAGAAGATACATCCCAGAAGTGCATTCCCGGGTGGCTTCACCAGCTCGCATGCAGCCACAGGCAGTCCAGATTTATGGTCAAGGGATTTTAGGGCTGGGGGAGTGCGGGCAACAAAATGGTGCTGCTGGAATGAGCCACGGGGAATTTCAGTGCTCAAATGCACCCCAGACTTTAGTGAAGGACTTTTCTTTGCTTATCTCAAGACCACACTTCCAAGTTTTGTCCGGTTTTTCCCTTATAAAGTCATCTCTTTGAAATGATTCCTCTGATCCCACCATGGCAGAACAGGTCTGATGCTTTTTCCATTCACTTTGGGGGAGAATCTTGGATTTCCAGCAGAGCAGACCTGGCAGATGGTATTGAATGTGGTATTGTGCAACAAACAGAGCACTGCAGAGATTTGTGCCACCCAAAACCTATTCAGGATATTTTGGGATCACATTTCCCAGTAAACTGGAAGGGAATTACAAGAATGAACACGGGCAACACAAATCATACACCACAACCAAAAAAAATCTCCACAAAAAGCACAGAATTAAATCAAACACTCCATGAGGAGTTTTTCTGAACTGAGGGACACCTTTTTCTTTGATCCCTGCCTCAGATTGTGCACTAAGATAAAAACCATTATTTACAAAACATCTTTCACTGTCTTTACATAGAAGACTTCATTGCACTGCCCCAGCAATTTATTTCTCACATGGAATTCCTGTATAAATGAAAGTACATACAGATTATGGAAACGTTGGTGAGAGAGTGAGAGCTCTGAGGTTTTTGGGTTTTCTTTTAAACCACAGTGCTGTTTGTTGAAGAAAAATGAATTTTGGTTCAGATCAATTTAGGTAATAGAGAAAGAACCAAAAAACATAAAAATTAAAGTATTGCTGAACTCACTTTGGAAGCACAACTTGGTCAAAAAGTCCCAACCCCTGAGACTGTATTTTTATTTTTATTCCCTTGGAGAACTTCCATTACAGTGTAGATTTTGTGGATGTGCACATGCTCAAGGGAGGGAAGAGACAGCACAGGAAACACGCATTTTTTCACTTTAAAAACTGCAAGCACCAGCTGGGTAGTGCTTAGAAAAACCTTTTATTTCCTTAAATCCAAAGCAATAAAGAAATAGTCCATAAAGGTGGCCAAAGATGATAGCTTAGTAATTTCTTAGGGTTATTTTTAGGATGTAAAATTGAGGTGCTTTACATAAAATCTCCAATAGAGAGTTTCATTTCATTTGCAGTCCTGCTGGGCTATCTGAGGAGAAACAATACCTCAGACATGTAGCTTAGCTCCTCTAATAAAACTAAAACTTCAAGACCTGAAGGCCACCACAGCAGAAAGGTTTTAATTTCATTATTAGATACAAATCCAAGTGCACTGGTAATTCCTTTGGATACAGCTGTTTCAGGGTGAACCAAGCATGACAAGAGAATGGCCTCCTAACAGGTTTTAATTACGAAGGCAGAGCATGAAAGAGAAGAACGGAGAGGGAATTTTGCTGAGTTCTCTTGGAAAGGAGGAGTAGAAGCTACATAACTGCCCTGAAACTATGAAAGCAAAAGGAGCCACTCTTCTGGTGCAGCCCAAGCTGAAATTCCAAAGCAGAAAGCCCTGGAAGAGTGGGGGACACAGCAGCAGCAGGAAAACAGCATTTTGAGTGTCCACCCCAGAGCAGCTGGACAGCCACAACCCATCAAAGCCTCTGCAAAATAAGAATTCCCTGCTCGCTGTCGTGGTCATCAGCAGCAAAATGCCAAATTATCTTCCAAAGATTACATGAAAAGCAGCAAAGGAATGTCAGGTAGGCACTGCTGGATCTGAAAATGGCTCTGGGAAGCCCAGTGTCCATTCTTTGTGCTTTAAGAGAAAATTTACCTCCAGAAAAGTTGTCCCAGTTTCCCCTTCAGGAACTCAGGCTGGGTTTTCACACGTGTATCTCAAAGAGCGTAATGTCTCAGGGCATGGTGGTCTTGGGAAAAACAAACAAAGCATTTTTAAGAGAACTCTTTTCCTTCCAAAATCAAGAGCTCCTCTCCCTGCAGTTACCACCTCCTGCTCTGTGCAGCTCCTCCAGCCCAAAGCACAGGAACACAGAGTTCCCAGTTTAACAACCTGGGTGTACCCCCAGCTCCTTGTAAATCCATAAATGTCGGATTCAGCTGTGGAATTCCAGTGGTTCTGGATCTACTCTCACTGACACCACACAGATAATTCACCTCCAGGCTGGTAAAGGCCCTACATGTATTTGTTTTCCCCCACACAGGCTGTTTGGAGCATAATTTAACACAACAAACATTTCAAGCTGCTGTATATTAACTCCTAAACAATCAATTTGGTGAATTCTGCCCCTCTTCTGAGGGGTGATGGATCCCATTTAGAACACACAGTGATAGCCTTCATCTGCCATGGGTAAAAAGCTTCTGCAATGAGGATTAATTAGCACGTTGAACACACATCTGGGGATGAGCAAGGGAGCTGCAAAAATCACAAAGAAATTTCTCTGCGCCAGTCCCCTCACAGCTTTTCACAAAATCTCACAGCAGTGAATTCACTGAGAGTTTAAGCAGGGCCTTCACCTCCACCGCCCATTAATTTCTTAGGGAATGCCCTGTTTTATTTATTATCTAAGCAGACAAAGGGAGCTGACCTCGTTTGGTGTCTGCTGCAATTTGCCCCGTCAAAGAAAAACTTCTGTTGATGGTACCTAAACCAGAGCAATTCAAACCTCAGGAACTGCTCAGCTTCTGCCGAAAGCTGGATGTAAAACTGATAGGAAGAACAAATGTATTTGTTTATTCACATCTGGCAACCAGTCATGAGCTCAGAGATCTTTTTCAGACTCAAAGTTTTGTCAGGATGGAGAAAAGTCCTCCTGTTTGTGGATTCATATCCCCATAAACAGAAGAATCCCACAACAGGATCCTCTGTCCTCTAGAAAGACTGGGCTCAGAGACAGCCCAGGCTCTAACAGGTGATGTTAGAAGTCAATTGCATCACTTAGCAGGGAAAGTCTCTTTCATTTTAACTCAAAATAATATCTTTTAATTGGATATGCAACAGAAAGACTTTTTTTTTTTTTTCATATTTGGATCCCCCCACCAAACCTAGCTCTTAATTTCAAGTTTGATGAAAATAGTACCAAAAAAAAACCCCAGACACCGATGTGAGTCAGATTTTTTGGTTTGGAGAAAAGTAAATTTTTCTCTTGATCTCTGACCTTTACCATAGTTTTGATTCTGTGAAATTAGAGCAGAATGCTGCAGCTTGACACGAGGATAAGCCTGGATTGAGGAAACCTTGCCTCTCTTCCTGACATTTAATATTTTAGCTGGTTTAGACTGTTGTACGATGAAGAGAGAGGGGATGCAGTTGTGTTTTCTGCACCAGAGGGTTTTCTCCCCTATTTGCAAGTTCTACTGCAGGATATATTTAGCTACAACAGCACTGGAAATGAGAATCACTCCTACTTTTGGAATTTACTTAATTTCCCTCCCACACTGGTGTGAGGAGGAATTACAAAGCTGGATCTGTGGCTGAGGGCACATCCAGAGATGACACAGCTGATGCCAAGTGACACTGCTGAGGACAGAGCAATGTGTAAACCCACACGATTTCTGCTTCACCTCAGAAATATTTTATAAAGTAAAACAAACTTTCAAGAGCAGAAACAACATTAAGAAATAGAGTTTAAGGGGTTTGTTTGCTTTACAAGGGTCTTCCAAGCTACCACCTCCTCAAATGCGTGCCGCAGATATGGATGTTTAATATTTATTTAGCACATGCAGTATTTTCTTTTTGCCAGTCTGGAAAACTTGGGCTGTGATTGTGGGATGGAAACTCTTCAGATAAGCCCTGCCAGCAGATAAGAAGTCAGATCAGTGGCATCCACACAGCACTGAGGGGGAAAAAACATTTGAAATCACTCACAGTGCTTATTTATCCACAGAAATTATTCCCATTTAATATCGGAGCGGGAATAGCAACAAAGAAGAGACTTCATCCCAGCTCTGAGTACGGGCATGGAAAATGATTGTGCTCCCAGAGAATGGCGAGCTGGAACAGAAAACCCTGTGGGGTTGTTGATGTGCTGAAATGCACATAAGGCCCATTGTCCTTTCTCTCCAACTTTAGCTCTGAATTATTCCTCTGATATTTTGCTGCACTCCCCAAAACCCTTCAGAAGCAGGAACATTGCTGGAATATGCCAGACAAGAATAGAATCACGAGCAACGCTCGACGAGGGGGGTGAGGGTGGGCAGGAACAGAAAAATCCCATTGTCTAATTCTTAAATCTATTCACCAGGCTGGGGAAGGTGTCAGAAGACTCAGAAAAATTCATCCCAACAGCAGTGCTGCAATTAGGGAGCTGCTCCAAGGCCTGGGGAGAGACAACAAAATGGGAATCACAGCTGAGAGTGGTGGGAAAGTCCATTTAGGGTCCTCAATTCTTTCCCCCAATGGGGCTTCTCACCTGCAGAGTGGCCAGAAAGGATCAGGAGAGGCCTCAGGAAAGGGAATATTCTGAGAATTTGGATGGAACCCAACCTGTTCCAAGGAGAGAGGCAGCGGATGCAGAGCTTTGTGTCGGTTTTCATGGAAGGAGGAGCAGTTCCATGAAGTTTCTTCTGCCTCCCACAGGGAGTGAATTTTTCCAAGCAAAGAGATAAAAATGATGGGATTCAGCAGCAGCAATCATTGATCCCCTTGATTAATTCCCAAAGCTTCCCAGGCCTCGTGGTGTGGCGTGACTTTTGCATTTCTGAGATGATTCTGAAAGCCCATCTGCTGGAGCCAAGTGATTGCATGGGAATCTCAGTTTCCACCAAAGACCTGAAATTAATTACAATTTAAAAGCTGTGAAAGCAAGATCTTTAAAAATTATGTCCCCAAGAAGCCCAGCAGTATTTTTAAAATGATGAACATTTAATTTTTCAGATGCACGTTTTGGGAGTTCACAAATTTGAAATTCAAATAGTGATGCCTTCTTGCTGGATCACCGCATCTGACACGACCTAATTTTTTTTTTCCTACCTAAATTTTAATTTCAGCTGTAGAATAGAAATTAAATGAATTTATTTTCATTTTGCAAGGAGTTTCATGCTTGTAAGTGTATCCATGATAATTTAAGAAGTGTTAAAGCTAATTATAAGTCAAAGACCCTTTTATACGTTATGGTCTCATGCAATATGACACAGAGTGGCTGCATAGAATGCATAAAATTATTTTTTTCACTTTCTCAACATCCAGATACAGAAATCTGTCCTGCTGGTATTTCTCAGATACAGAACCTGAATTCAGATTCACACACAATTTTGGCAGAAATAAAAAGAAGCAGCCAGGAGAGAGCAGATAGCAACTCAAGAGAACATTCCTTGAATATTAACCGTAATTTCAAATAACGTCTTTACAGTCTTCCAAAATTTTGTTTGCTGTTCCTTAGAGCAAATATTTACAGAAATAATAGAAGGATCTGCTGGGAACAGCACGAAATATTCCCAGCGTGGTACTGCAGGAGCAGTAGGAACTTCCTCAAAGCATTTTTGTGCGTACCTCCAGTGAGAGACAGGGTGTTTACACTGCAAACAGCCTCGTGGAGGATTTCAGGGAAAATTCATCATCTCGAGGCAATGCAGGAGGAATTCTCAGCTGAGCCTCCAACAAGGAAGGAAATATCTCTATTTGTGTGTGTTTGGGAGAGGATCCTGCGCTGCACCAATGGACAACCCAGGGATGTCAATTCGAGATGGCTTGGAATACTCACAAATAAAAGATGGAGGATTTCCATGGTCCTGACATCCATGGAAACGAGCCCCATAGGGAGCAGCAAAAGGAAAAATCCCAGAGGACTCAACTGCCTCCCAGAAGAGCAGGAATTGTGCAGGACTGATGATGATGATAGGAAGCCTTCCTGTGCAATTTTACAGGTGAACTGTTGTATTTTGGGGCTGCAGGCTTTGGGGCTCCTGCTGCGGCCCATGGGGATAGGTCTTAAAGCCTAAACTTAAGGAAGGCCCAAGACTTAAGCACAAAAAAGGCCTCTTAAGTTTGAGGACACTTCTCTTTGGTGATGCTGCCAACATCATTCCACACTTAAAGCCCTTTCAAAGACACTGCAGTTACCAAATTTAGCCTTTTTGTTTTGGCTGTTTCCATTCCTACCTTCTGGTAATTTATTGGCTTGAATTTTTTTTCCTGAAGACAGGGATTTCTGTGGGGTTTAGAGTTTCTAACTTCATTAGGAGTTGCAGCTGCTGCCGCCGTGGTTCTGATTAGTTACCTTGAGCTGCTTGGCAAAAGACAATTATCATTCCAGCTTGCCCAGCACGAGCAGGACGTGGCTCCTCGTGCCAGAACTGAATTAGGAAACAAAGTGGAGCATGAAATAAAGGGAAGTGAGATGAGCTGATCACACCTTCCTGGCCTCGAGTATTTTAAATAGAGGCCATCGCCCTGAAAGGCAGGATATGGGAGGACAAAAGATACAAATACCACCAATGAATGTTAATGCCAATGAAGTGAAATGATCCTGCAAGGAAGGAGGAAATTTTATACATCCAAAAGCCAAGTCTCTCCTACAACAGATCTCCAATTAATTCTCTTATAATCTCTGCAACTTTAATTTTCTTTTCTTCAAAGGCCCGATTCCAGCACAATTATCCTTCATCAGCTGTAATTTCTGATCATTTCTATTCCATTAGTGGTCAACACTCCCCTCCAAATGCCTCCTGCATTTGCTTTCAGCCTCTCTGGCCCCAGATTGACCAAGAAGCCTTGACCAACATCATTTTCTCTTTGATTTATGCTGATCTTCTCCACATTGAGAAATCATAATGATTTCTCCAGCTCCTTCCTTTCACTCCAGTCACTCAATTCCAACTCAAAGGAGCCAATTTAGTTTTTATCTGACTATTTAATTCCTGTCTTATCATCTAAATGACACCAAGCTGGTGGAGTTGTACAATTTGAAGCTGGCCTGTGGTTTTCTGATGCCACAAAAAAAGAACCCAAACATCCTGGGCTCAGAACTCCACTTGTTGTGTATAATTTGGGAGCAGACCCATTTCATTTTCTCCAGCAGGGCCCACAGCTCAGTCACAGCTGTCTCACTCTGCCTTTCTTTTGCTGACTTGCATAGAAAATGTTCCTGCATCTCTGTTTAAAAAATATGATTTTTGTATTGGGGTTCCATTGCACAAAATGCACAAAATCCCTGATTTTGCTTTTTTTTTTCCCCTCCACTTTCCATCCTGATACAAAGCAGGCGCTGAGAAAACTCAGTAACTTTTGCTTGCCCTACCTCACTTCATATTCCTTTAATATCTGCAAACCTTATCAGTGACCTATAACTTCCTGCAAGAGGCTGTGGCCACAGACAATCCAGCAGCTCAATTTTCTGTGGACATTATGAATCAAATTTTTTTAAAAAATGACATTAGAAATCTCTTTCAGGTTGCAAAGTCAAGCACCAAACAAAGAGGAAGTGCTGGAATTAAACTTGCCTGCAAAAACCTTAATTTGGCCCTTTTATGCACAAGTATTATGATATAGACTTTAATTACATGAACACAGCCTATTTTTTCCACATCTAAATGCATAGATGTGCAAATTCTCAAGCAGTTGACTTGATTACAAGTGTGCATAATATAAAAGTTCAATAGTCTATTGATATTTAGTCAGATTGCAGAAATTCCACATATTCATGGCAGCAGCTGACTAAATTGGGAGACCATGCCAAGAGCTGAACAAATGAAATCAGATTACTGCAAATGACAAGGAACAAATAGCCAGCAAAAAAAATAAAATAGTAGGGCCAGAGGAAAAAAAAACCCAGCATGGTGAATGCTAGACAACTGAATTAGGTTCAGCTGAAACAAAGCAGGAAGTCTAAAGCAGCCCACAAATAATATTTAGTCTTTCCTCTGGTGCCAGGAAAACAGACTGATCAGCACAGTGCCACTTGATTTTGGGTGAGTCCAGAGACTAAACCACGAAAATGGGGTCAAAGTAGAGGTTTGAAATACACACAAAATATTAGAGCCGACATCTTGGCCTGTAGGTCTTCTTCTGGCTGCAGAAAAAAAATAGAAAAAGGTTAATTTGAAGGTTAGAACTAACCTTGTTTTGGCTTTTTTTACCCCAGAGCTCAAAGCAGAGCTCATGGCCAACATGTCACCTCTAATATCCTTTACCATCTCAACTGTGGGTTTTATATTAACCTTTTCTCTTAAATTTGGCAGTCAGGATGCAAGTGCTCTGAAGGTTTTGCTGCAGTGTAAAGAAGCTTGGCTTGATCTGCTTTTAATCACTGGCCAAGCAAGCACACAGCCTGGCAAACATTGGTGGTAGCGTTGCCACTCTTTGCACGTCACAGAGAACCAGCCAGGGCAGAGCTGAGCTGACACCTCTGCAAGCAGAGCCAAGCAAGGAAAGGCTTTATTATTCACAGATTTATTTTTCTTTTTAATGTCTGAGGGTAAAACTTGGTGATTCAGGAGCATTTTCATGCTCTTTTCCTACGTGCTGTGCAGATTATGCTCAGTAATCAATGCCTGGTCCTCCCTTGGCTTGCTGGAGAAAAGTTCAAGACCAGAACTCAGCACCCGGCCCAGTAAATTCCATACATTGCATATATTCTATAGATATTCAGATAAGATTGGATATTCCATCCAGTTTTAAGCAAAACCAGATTTTCCTTTGAATACATCCCTTATTTTTATTTTGGCCACTCAGATTCCTCAGTGGATTCTGTCCAGCTTGGCCTGGGGTGAACAGCCAGTCCCAGTCACATCCCTTTCAATAAACGGGGATACTCAGAGCTAATTCCAGCTTAAAAGCTACCACTTGGTCTGAAGAACAAGTTTGCTCACAGGAAAATCTAGGGAGGTTGTCAGTATTCTGTTTCAGGTTCTTCCTATGCTGATGTCTTTGGTGAGGTGAGGCTATGGAGGAGCTTCTTTTTCATTTCACACACACAGGACTCCCCACATCCCGCCTCATTCACGCCCTGATACCCAGAGCAGGGCATCCCATTGTAAAAGCCCGTGCCACCAAGCCTTTTCCTAGGCTTTTCCAGGGCATTTTACAGCCCACCCCACTGTCATGGGGATTGCTGGAGCCAGCAGCACTCCCCTCTCATGGCAAGGTGCTGTGCTAGGGGTGAAAATACAAAATACACTGTGTGGGTGCATTGATGTTGGAGTGTCTGCCTGCCTCTTCTTGAAGCAAAATGTGGGATATTTGGCTTTTATGTCAAATTACTGAACTGAGCCTTCTGCTAATTGTCCTGTTACATGGGAGAGCCAAGGAGAATTTCACGTTGCAGATACTTCTCAGGGCTCACAGGCTGGAGTGTCCAAATATAGTCTACGGGGAGGAAAAGCTCCAGGGAAAAGCTGTCAAAAGCAGTATTACTGCCCTGGTATGGCAGAACCAGGAACAGGGAATGCCCAGGGCATTGCTGGGCTCCATGTGCTGTAAGGGGATTTTATTGGGGGCAATTAAAGCCAGGAAGAAAAAGGATGAAGGTCAGGAAACAGCCATTGAACCTTGCTACCCAACCACGTTCCTGTTTTGTGCAGAAATATCTCCTGGCTCTGCTCACGAAGCTCACGTTGCTCTGGTTTGAAATGGGGTGTCTTGGGAAGAGCAGCACAAATCAGGGCACACACACAGATGGGTTCTTTCTTTGTAGGTGATGGAGCAAGAGCAGAAATCATCAGCTGAGCTGTGCCAGAGAGGAGTCGGGCTGGTGACACGGACACAGAGCCAGGTCTGCTCCATTAGCAGGCTGACACATGGCCTGAACCACGGCTTTACAGCCCCTGGAAGATCCCTATTTATTCTTCTCTGAAGCAGATTTAGAGAAGGCTTTGGGGTTACAGGAGATGGGATGGCTGCAGGCTGCTGTAACAAAGCTTAGGGCTGCAGCCCTGACATGTTCCCTGCAACTGAATCCTCCCTCCTCCCAAAGATGGCCAGAATTCCACGGGCAGCTCTGACTCAGTCTGGAGCAATCCCACGTTCTCCTGCAGCACATGGCTGGTGGCAGCCTCCTTAAAGACCCCCAGGAGCAGGCTGACCACGGAACTGTTCCACAGCCCCCTGGCAAAGCCATTCCAGGCTCTCTCCAGCCCTCACTCCAAAGCACCACACACAGAGCAAAAACAGCTCTAGGTGCTCCTGGTGCTTTCCTTCAAAAGCAAGAAATGGAGCCAGAAATCGCTTTGGATTCATTCTTGGGCTGGTGGTGCCTGTTCTGTTTGAGAGGGAACCTCTGTGCCCAGCCCTGCAGGGATTCCGGGTCCGTGATTGCCAGGTAGGGAATCACCTGGAGGATTCCTTATCGCAGCAGGGGAAGATCTGTCTCTGCAGTGGAGGAGATTGCAGCTCCTACTCACTGGAGCAATGATTTCCAATCTCATTTCGAAGACCTGGAGTTAAAAGGATGAAGAAGAAAATATCTTAAATATTCCCTCGTGCTCTTTCTTGTCACCTAAACCTCAAATCCCCTGTGCTGCCTGGGTCCCTCACCACACCACAGGTACACAAAGGCTGGCACACAACCTTTTCTCTGTATTGCAGCAGGAATTTTATTACTGTTCCAAGGCAAGTCTTCCCAGAGCTTTCCTAACTAGCTGAGAATGACATTTTTATGGGATTAACAGTTGCAATAAAACACACCCCAGGCTCTAAAACTCAGCTAAGAGTACAGCGTGAACGAGAAGTGACAGAAGAAAATAGGAGATATTAAAAAGATGAAGAAAAGCTTCAACTTCAGCCTCCCATAGCTCCATTAAACACTGAGAGCAGTGTGACACTCCCTGGGAGACCGGCCTCCTGTCCCACAAAACACCCCCAAACCTGTTTGGCAGTGGTTTTTTAACACATCACCTCGGATTTCCATCCCAATCCTGTCCCAGCACAAGGGCCTCAGAGCCAACATCAAGGGTTGCCTAGCGACAGAGCTGAGCCCAGTGGGATCATCCTGCTCCTGATTTCTGCATTGAGATTTTGGTTCCCAAGGATGCTTTGGGATTATAAAGGACATTGATAACCCTGCTTTCTTAGTTAATGCTTTTGCTGCTGTGAAAGTCACTGCTTTCCAGAATATCTGTTTGTCAGCTCTCTTAGGGCATTTGGGAGCAGCACACAGCCCTGGGTCCAGCAAAAGAACCACAGGTTTCAAGCAAACAGCGTTCCTGATCCTCTTAAATCCACACAAAAGTCACTATTTGCAATGAAACTACAGCTGGGTGTGACTTCTGAGGTCACAGAACAGAAGCATTTCAGGTTGAGGAGATCACTCCAACGCCACCCAAACGCCATGAATATCATTTTAACCAACGAGTATGAGGCCCAGGAATTGTGTCTGACACACAAATGGATTACCTGAAATCCAGACCAAAGGGAAAGGCAGCAATAATTTTTTCTTTAAGAAAGCAGAATAGTACTCTTGGACTAAGTGGCAAATACCTGTTCCACCGTGCCCCAGCCCAAAAGCATTACCAGCTCAAAGATACAAATAAAAAGCCATCAGTGACAGAGCAGGGGACTTTATTCCCCTTTGTCTCTGCTGAACAGTGAAGTCATCGTTCTTGAGACAATAAATATTTTTCTTCTATTACTATTAAAATGCAAAATGTGGGTAAGAGAATCCTGGGGCTCCTCAATCCCATGGCCAGCACAGTAAGAATCAATGAGACGCAGAAGTTACAGTGAATAAATCAGCAAGGTGTGCAGTACATCCTAGAAGTGGGTCTTAATTTGTGTTTGGGGAAAGTTTTAGGACATCCCTACTCTTGCACATCCCGTGGCTGCCCAGGTAAGAGGCAGATTTATTTCAGGAGTCGGAGGATTCTTTTTCCAGAAGGTTGGAATCTGCTGATGTGCAGCTCACACCAAACAGGACCTTTAAGCCCCCAGTTTGTGAAGCCTCTGTGCCTGAGCAGGTACTTGGACACAAGGACAGAGAGGGGCTGGGAGCTGAGGAGAGAAGCAGTGACAGGATGGCTCCTTCCAGCACAGGGGGCCAGAGGTCAGCCCCGTTCACGTTATTTGTGCTCCTGTCATGTGCAGTTCCTGGGTGAACACCACACTCCTGACCCGAGACTAAAGCCCAGACTAAAGGCTAAGCCTTGCCCAGATGCTCCTGTATAAGCTGGAGTCAGATTGCAGAATTTCAAGGGTATTCCATACCAAAACCCCGCAGAGATCCAGCCCGGACTGGCTTTGCAGTAGCCGTGATGGGAGCACTGTTGGATGGGAAGCAGGATTCCACTCATTCCACAGGGATTAGCTCCCGCTGAAAATGACTGGCCACCCATGACCTTAAACCTGAATTTCAGCCATCGTGATCTGCAGAGCTCTCCACAAACAGATTTCAGCTGCCTCTCCTCAGATTTAACTTTTCCTCTCTGGCCCTGCTGTGGCTGCCAGGAAACTGCAATGGGACCTCACCTGGCCTTGGGGACAGCTTCAACCTCCATCCCAAAGAAACCAGCTGGCACCATTCCCTCTATTTTCACAGCAGAGGCAGCTCTTTTTGACAAGTGAATCCCAAACAGAACGAGCAGTTTGACAATTATCATTTTGAACAAATATTTCCAGCTCCGCGCAAAACACCGTGGCACAAAAAAAAGCAAACTTTCAATAAACAGAAAATAGATGATTGTTCTCAAATGACAGCTTTCGTGCTGTTTATCCCAAAGGATCCTCAGAGCTTATGGAGTATGAAATAAATTTGCCACTGGTTAAAAATGTAAATTCTTTAAATACATAAAACCCTAATGAAAAGGCTTGTAACATTTCCCTTTTCCTGATTCCCACTTTTCTCTTTTTATCTCCCTAGAAGTAGACGTTGATTATAATTACAGTGGGGACTAAAATGTAGGCTTGATTTTGTGTGTTAAAAAAAATCTGGGAAGTAAAAGGAGCTCTTGGTGTGATTGGGTGGAAGCATGAGCTTCCACACATGCATGCGTGGCTCAATTGTGGCATGGCATTAAAAAATGCGTAAAAGAACTGATGCACCCAGGACATTCCACATTTAAATGCACATAATTTGTGGAGAGCACACAGAAGAGAAGCTCTGCTGATGGAGATGAGAGGGAAAAGCTGCTCTGAGCTTCCAGCCCCTCTTTAGGGCTTGCAAAATGCACAGGGATGCAAAAGGCAGGGGCTGACGCTGCTTTCCTTGGGCAGAGCGAGGATGGAGGCAGCAGAGCCCAGCCTGGGCTTGGAGTCATCACTCCGGGGTCAGCTCTTGTCCTGGGCACACAGGGCTCAGACCTGCAGCAGGACGCTGGGTTTGCTGGCCAGGGACTCATTTTGGATGCCTTTTCTTCTGCTTAACTTGGATTTCCAGTTTAGCATTCTGCTGTCTGAGGTGAGGAGCTAAAAGTGACAACAGAGAAACTCGACTATTTTGGCTCTGAAAAAAAGGCACTTTGGACCCCTCTCATGCCAACCCTCTCCACCCAAACACAAACAAGACCAGGGCACTACTTTAACCCCCAGAGCACCAGGTGGAGGCAGGTGTGGAATTTGGGTTAGATTTCCAAGCACAGGGTGACCCTGCAGGCTGGTGCCACTGCCCACAGCAAACCCAGGGTGATTTCAGCCCAGCAGGACTGGCCCAGAGGGAGCTGCAGGAGAACCGGGCTGGGATGAGGACATCCCAGCAGGTCACACACACACAAACCCAGCAGAGCCATGGCACAGGCACAACTGCTGGATTTAGGCAGAAATCTGGCACAATCAGGACACGTCAAACACATCTGTGTGATCCCTGCTCCTGTGTTACACCAGTGCCGTGGTGATGGGACGGACCTTGCTCCATATCCTGATTCCTCCTCATCCACCCCAACAGATCATGATGAGCTTGAGAGGTGCAGCCACTCAAGTGCCACTGCATCCATTCCTGGACCAGAGGAGAGGATCTGAGCCCTCATCCCATCACTCCTGGTCACTCATGTACAGCTGTGTGAACAAAAGTTCACATCTCACCCTTCCTTAAGTAAAGGAACCTGCCAAGCCTTCCTCCTTACACCTGCTCAGGCCCCGTTCTCTTGGACAGCATCTCAGCAAAGTAAAAAGAGCTTTTAGTCTGGTTTTGATTTTTCTTTTTCAGTTCAATTATTTACTATCAAATAATTTATTCAGTGTTCTCACCAAAGCCTTGTTTATTCCATGTGTTTGGGTTTCACTTTTCATGCCCAGGATCCAGAAGCCATTCCTCTGGGGCTGTCTAGAGTAAAAAGAAAAGGCAGTTTTAAGGCAGAGAATAAACTGCAGAAGATTGGCCTTGGACTCTTCCAGGGATCCAGGGGCAGCCACAGCTTCTCTGGGCAGCTGTGCCAGGGTCTCCCCACCCTCACAGGGTGGCATTTCTTCCTAATATTTAATCTAACCTACTCTCTGTCAGCTTGAAGCCATTCCCCTTGTCCTGTCACTGCAGGGACTGAAGCCCTGGTGAGTGCTGTGCCCATGAAATGCTGTGTGACAGCCCAGAGCTGTGTGACACGGGTGCCATGCAGGGGCCTGAGGACATCTGGGTGGCAGATAGAGCACTCCAAGCAGGGGATGGACTGTGCCCAGACCACTGGAGTAGTTTCTGGGAAAAACTCTGTGCCCAGGTGGCTCACGGGGAGAGCAGGGGATGTGTCACCCTGAACCCTCAGGGACAACACCCAGCCCCCCTGCTCCTGCCCCCACCCTCTTGTTTGCCCAAAGCAAGGCTGATGGGGAAGAGACAATTAATTAGCCTTTTAATTCCATAATTAAAAGCTTTCTACTCTCTTTATCGATAGGTGTCTATTGTGAAATTTCCTATGTTTTGCTTGGCCCTGAAATGAGATAAATTCCTGTGCAGCTCCAGCAGGGCCAGCCCTCCAGAGATGCTCACAGCTGAGCTGAATGCACAACCAGCAGCTGAACAGAAATATTCAGTGCATTTTAAATGAGATCTGTCCAGACCATAATACTGCAAACAGTATTATCTTCTGGAGTGAGGCAGCTGAAGAAAGGTCAGGGTGCAGAGATCCCTTTATCACAGGAGAGCTCGAGTTTTGCTCTGGACTTTGCAACCCAGATCCTCCTCTGCTTCTTTATTTTTTAGTGAAAAGAGCACCAACACAAAAACCTTCACAACAGTGGGTTGTTTGTTTTTTTAGTGAAATGCCTTGCAAACCTTTTCTTTTTTTCTGAAAACGTACTATTTTTGCTATCAAACAAACAAAGGGAAAAAATGTACCATCACCTTCCTTCAGTTATGGCAGAGACAGAAGTACAAAAGGATCTCTGATGCTCAAGTGGGGTTTAATTCAGACTCAAAGTGTGCTCTATATAAAATTTAGACCTTCTTCACGTTTTATAAGTACTTTGTGAGTGAACTTAGCCTTTCTTTGCTGTCTAAATTTGCTCTGAGCGTGAAGCTCGCACTGACTCTGGGACTAATTCAGGCAAGCAAATAAAGCCTCAGTCAGTCTCACCCCAGGGTCGTGCCAGGGATACCAAACTGCTTGGAAACTCAACCCCACAGTCACATTTCAGTGCTAGGTCTGGCATTTATCATATCACTGATCAATGATGCAAAATTCATTCACTGCTCCATTGCATCAATGACAAAGGAGTTGGGAAAAAAGTAAAATAGTAAAAAGTGTCAAATATTCAAGAACCTCACCTGAGTACTTGTTGCCCACTTCTCATTTTGATGTGTCCCTTTTTTATTAGGACTGGACGTATTGAAAACCTTTCTGGTTTTTTCTCTAAGTGATTTATTTATGTGAAGAATAAGAAGGAAAGGCTCTTCAGAAGAACAGGTATTCCCATTCTCCTACTAATACTGTTCCATGGTTTGAAACCAGTGGGAAATTGTCATAAAAGAGCTATTACGAAGATTACAGCAATTCTAGGGCTGTGATTTCCAAAGGGCTCCTTTCAGCTTTGACTTCTTTGAGACCACAAAAGCTTTCCAGAGTCTCCCTTGACTGGAATTTTCAACACCTTCCTTCCATGTCAGTTTTCTTATGTCAAACGTGACAGTGCAGCTTTTCCCTCTGTGAGAAAAGAGATTTCATTCCTACAAACACAGCATCTTTGATAGGTTGGCTCTTCTCTCCTTGGCCACATATTTTCAGAGCCCTGATAGGAATTCGGTGTCTTAAGCCCTCTGTTCCCCTCCCTTATCCACCTGAACTTTACCAAGTGCAAGGATGGCTGAGGGCATGATGAGAAATGAGTGTCAAAGCTTCCAAGGTGCACTTCCTTAGGAACCCCAGACAAAGAGAAATCTGTTCTCAGATATTTTCAGATAAACCCCTGGCTGGAGAATTTGGGAGGGTGAGACTTTCCAGGCTTGCCTCTGAGCTCGGCTGGGAGCAGGGGATGTGGAGTTTCTCAGGCTCCTTCTCCTCTTCCCACATGTTATTGTTCCTGTGCCAAAATAAAAGAACCAGAGCTCTATTTTTAGAGCAGGTTGTTCCAGCTAAATCCATCCATCACCCCCTGAAGTTATTGTATGTGGGTGAATCTTCTCTTTTTATTCCAAACCAGGCTAAATTTTACAAATGCAATTCACAATTCGGGCAGGGACCAGCAGATCTCACTGTCCAGAGGGGGATTTGGACAGGCTGGATCCGTGAGCTGAGGAGCTTTGTGTGGGTCCTGCCCTTGGGTCTGCTGCAGACTGGGGCATGAGAAGATGGAAAAGGCCCTGGGGATGCTGGGGACAGTGGCTGGACAGGAGCCAGGGCTGCCCAGGGGGGCAAGAGGCCAATGGCCCCTGGGCTGTGCCAGCCATGGTGAGGGCACAGGAGCAGGGCAGGGATTGTCCCCTGTGCTGGCACTGCTGAGGCACCACCCCAAATCCTGGGGCACTTCTGGGCTCCTCAGGACAAGAAGGACACTGAGGGGCTGGAGCGTGTCCAGGGCAGGGAATGGAGCTGGGAAGGGGCTGGAGAATTCCTGAGGGAGCTGGAAAGGGGCTCAGCCTGGAGCAAAGGAGGCTCAGGGGGGACCTTGTGGCTCTGCACAACTCCCTGAAAAAGGGATGTAGTAAAGTGGAAGTTGATGTCCTCTCTTAAAGAACAAGGGGCAGGACAAGAAATGGCCTCAGGTTACACCAGTGAAGGTTTAAATTGGATATAAGGACAATTTTTTCACTGGAAGTGCGGTCAGACATTGGCAGGGGCTGCCCAGGGCAGTGGTGGAATCACCGTTCCTGGAAATGCTCAAAGGATTTGAACGTGGCACTTGTGGCTGTGGTTTAGTGGTGCTGGATTAATGACTGGATTCAGTCTTCAAGGCCTTTTCCACCCTTACCCATCCCTTGATTCCATTCCCCAGCACACCCCTGCCAGCTGCACACAGGATCCTGCACGGGTTCTGAATCACCTGATTTGCCCTTCCAGTTTCCATTGTGGAATTGCAGAAAAGAGGCAGAGGGAACTTTGCACCCTGCTGCTGCTGCTTGGAAGTCTCTGCACGCTGGATTTGTCCAAGTTATTTCTGTTAAAAGCAGCTATAAATAGCCTGCATAATGCCTCAAGAGTGGGGCGGAATTATTGGGAGTTTTGCCTGATTAGAAGAAATAAGAAGTAAAAATCTCTGAGAAAGGAGCTCAGGATTTTACACAGCAATAAAGAACAGAAAGTGAAGTGATATATATCTATTTGTGGGCTTAAAATTATGAATACACTAAAGTGTTTTGCTCAGCTGGAGATAACTTTGTGAAACAATGTTGGTCCTTATTTGCCCAATACAAAAATGGCCCACAAAATGTCTTATCTCACACCACGTGTGAGTTTCATCAGAACTTTCAATTGCTATCAAATAGTTTATTCAGTGTTCTCACCAAAGCCTTGTTTATTCCATGTGTTTGGGTTTCACTTTTCATGCCCAGGATCCAGAAGCCATTCCTCTGGAGCTGTCTAGAGTAAAAAGAAAAGGCAGTTTTAAGGCAGAGAATAAACTGCAGAAGATTAGCCTTGGACTCTTCCAGGGATCCAGGGGCAGCCACAGCTTCTCTGGGCAGCTGTGCCAGGGTCTCCCCACCCTCACAGGGTGGCATTTCTTCCTAATATTTAATCTAAACCTACTCTCTGTCAGCTTGAAGCCATTCCCCTTGTCCTGCCACTCCAGGCTCCTGTAAATATTATAAAATTGCACTAAGCAATGTCATATGTTTTTCCTGGAGCCATCATTTTGCTCAAGTTGGTTGTGCTCACCCTTCCCAATGTTTTCTCATGGATTCATTTGAAGATGTATTTGTCCATCTCCTCACTCTCAGGTAGATAACCTGAGGTATCCTTTGGAAATCCAAGTTGCCGGGGAGACAAGAATGCTCTCATGGCTCTTAGGCTGCCACATTCACTGATGGGTTATTTGGTGAACAGAAATTTAGGGCTGGACTCCTGTCTCTGAAAACCTCTTGGAGTTTCTTCTTCCCTAGCACAGAGTTAAAGCTCCTCACCTCCCTCCTTTTTCAGCCTGGTTCAGTCACCTGAGTGGTGCTGCAGAGTGATTTCAGTCTGTGATGAAAGGATTAGATGAAGCTCCCCCTCCTTTCCACAAAACCCCAGTGTTTAATTCTCTTTTGCTGCAAAGCCAGTGCAACGGGAGAAGCTTTTATCACCTGGGCTGGTGAGCTGCTGCTCTGCTTGGAAGCTAAATCATGCTGGATTTTGGGAAGGTGGTTACCTACTGGAATAACTGCCAAAGACAGTCTTGCATTCCTGCACCAGAAACCCCGGAATCTTCCTCAGCTGAAAAGCTATCTGCTAAAACCCAGGTTTCCATTAAGTCCTGTAAACGGGCATCCTCAGGAAGAGCTGACCTGATACCCTCTGGAGACACTGACCTGAACCTGTGCCTTCAGTGGAGGTTTGATGAGCTTACCAACCACAGAGGTGTCCTGCAAAGACAGAGATTCCAGCTCCATCACTGCTGCAGGAAGATGCCACATCATCAGGGATGATACGGGGGTTTTAATACGGCCAAACCCATTACAATTTATAGTTAATCTGAGCCAAGCAAGAGCATCAATGACACAAAAGATTGTGATCTCTCAGTTTGCTCACTTTTCTGGGGTGACCATTTTTTAACCAGGCCCAGTGAATTTTTTCTGTATAAGTTTGAACAGTTTAATCACCCATCAACGCAGCAAGTAAGAATTCTCCTATTTTGTCTGACTCAAGGCCAGATTTGAGGAGCTGAGGGACAAGTGAGCAGTGAGTTCACCTTCCCAGCCTTCATAACTGCCTAAGAAATGCCTGCAGAGAACAAACTCCACAACCACCACCATCCCCCGAACCCAAAACTCGTAATATTGATAAATATTTAAAATATCTTATTTCCACAGCAGTGGGGTTTGGTTTCCTCGCTCTGAAGGCCTCCAGAAAGGCTGTCCAAGGACACAGGCAGCAGTTTCCCCCCTGACAGACAATCCCACTGCTCCCAGCCCTTCGGGAGCTCAGCATCTGTTCCCAAGCAACTGGGGAGGCAATTTGGGAGCAGGCACCACGCTCAGCACTCTCTCCTTGCAAACCTGTCACAGCCCCAGCCACTCAGTGCAAGCAATCCTCTCCACAAAGGCACGAGGTTAATGTAAGAAGATTATACATTTCCAGAAATAAAACTGCTTCACCACTTCTCTAATCTATAGTTAGGGGATGTTCAGGGTATAATTTTCCCTCACAAGCACTGGATACTTAATGCAACAACTGATGAGCCCAGAGCTGTTTCTAGGTCAGAGACACAGCCTGGGGAAAGCATTCCAGTGAATTCATCCCTTGGTCAGCAGTTGTTGTTGCTTCCACAGTTCAGGTTGGCCCCTGGGCTGCAGGAGGGCTTTGTCCTACTTGAGAAACTCCCAATAATCCCAAAAGTTATTCCTAAACACACATGATGTGGATCTCCATGTTAGACACCGATGGATTTAATTTAAGAATTAGCTGGCTCTGCGTCAGTCTTTGAAGATGTTAGTCAATTTACTGTGTGAAATACCTGGCTTGTGGTGGGCAGAGGCCACAGGATTTTTATGGGAAGCTACTGGAATATTTACTATGAGAAGGGAAGAAACCCCTCAAGTATTGCCAGTGAAAACTGCATGTAACAGCTGGAATTTAAGCCCCAACACAAATAAAGTGATATTAAAGAACTGATGGCACTCTGGTCAATACCCTGGCTCAGACAAGTGAAAAATCAAAATACTTTGGGTCATTAAACAAGTGAGCTCTCACTGCTCAAACACCCTTTTACCTGAGCAAAACTTACATGTCATCTGAGAGGAGACTGGCTAAGAATCTTTTGCTATCTATTTACTATTAATCTACTATTTATTACTATTTATGATTCATTTTCAACGGTTGGGTGTGCAGACATTTAACCAGGTCAGCACTCAGGCAGTGAGAAGAGCCTAAAGGAACTACTGCCAGCAGTAAAAATTCAAATTACAGGGCAGTAGGGGCTTCAGACAGCAAGCAGAAATAAACTGAGCATCTCAATTTTACCACAATGCACAGTCAGTCAAGGTTTTGGAGGCTTTCACTTAAGAAGTGCTAGAAGAGGACAAGAGGTGGCTGCAATCTGCTTGCTCCTCTCGGGAGAAGCTGCTGTAATTTGAAGTGTTCAACAGGATTCCAACAATACCAAGTGCTCTCCCAAAACCAATATTTTTGCTCTGCAAGAGCTCCGTGTGCTGGCTCTTATTGCCAGCCTCTCACTGATAACAGCTGCAGGAAATCTTTATCTAAACCCACAGATAACTGGATACTTGTAATGCAGAAGTGAAAAACTCAGGCAGCCAAGGCCTCATCCTGCCTGGATTTCAGTTTAGACTGAAATCCCCTCACATTTACTGAGCTGTGTCTCCCATCAGTGACAGCACAGTTAGATGTGAGCAAACCACAAAAGAAGAAACCAGCCCAAACCTTCCACCTGTGTCTAGGCTTCGAGTGATATTCGGAAAGGTTTTAAAAGGATGATGTATTTTTCCATAGGTGAACACGTCAAGGACCTAAAAATAAGATATCTCTGCTCCTAATGCCAATAATGTTCTGCTTTTAACAGGAATTGGGACATCCAAACGCAACAGGGCTGTCCTGGGGCAGGTTTGAACTAACTCAGAAGCTTTCCAGAATTTTTTCTTTACAGGAAAATGGTGTAACACCAGATTACCCAGAGGTTATAGATGCTTTGATCCCTGAGAACATCCCAGAGAGGCTGGATGAGGCTCTGGGCAGCCTGGTCTGGTGGGAGATGTCTCTGCCCACGGCAGAAATGGCCTTTAGAGCCCCTTCCCACCCAAACCACAGTCCCTTGTGCACAGCAGGCTCTGGGGCTGTGGATCTGCCTGGATTTCTGACATAATAAAGCAAATTTAATAATGAAAAACCTCAATCTGCATGGGCTTAAATAGGCACATGAATTCCATAAACTTTTGACCGTATCAGGCTGAGGGCAAAATTTGCAGCTCTACCTGCACCCAGGAGAGCTCTTACAAACCCTCCACAACCCACTGCAGACACAAAATTAAACTCAGCCCAGAAGAACCATCTCCCCACTTTCAGAGCTCTGCTAAACGAAGCAGGAAGATTTCCATGAAATCTCTTAAGCAGATTTTCCTGAAGCCACCAGAAACTTTTCACGGGAAGCCTTTTCTAGACCACTCACCCTGCAGATTTCCTTTTGGATGTGTTCATCCGGATTTCTGAGGGTTATGAAACTCCCCAGGTGCAGGAGGACAGGTGGTGCCTGCAGGGCCACCAAATTCATCCCTTGGAGCAGAAAGGAGCCTCACCTGGCTGGAAAACTTGCTCCAGTCCCGGTTTTGTTTGGGATCCCAGCTCAGGGGGTGTTTATATGAACTGCAAACCAGTTTAGGTGGAGCTGGGGGGGATTTCAGGTTTTGTGTGACATTCACAGATCAGGCCTGAGGAGGCCAAGCTTCAGGCAAAGCCTCTCGTGTTCCTTCTGCACCAACAATCACCCACAGCATGTCCCATAGCAAACAACTCCATACCCTGCAAGGTTTTGGCATGGCAAGAATGCCAAAATAATGCAAGGAGCTGATCCCTTTCCTAAAAGGACTTCCAGAAAGGGCTTTCTTTGCTGCTTCAGGCAGGTAAATGACGTTTAGGGCCACTGGAGCCAGCTGTGGTTTGTAAAACTTGCAGTAAAATGCACCAACAATCAGCCAGTGTAATCAAGCTCCTAATCAGGAAAGCAACCAAAATAGCTTGAAATGCACCACAACTACCTGGTACAAATCAATCTTTATTTTTGTTGCTGTTTTACTCCAACCTTGAGGAAGTGCAGTAAAAGAAAGACAGAACCAGACAGGGAGTTGCCAAAGCAAGGCCAGGTTTTAATGTATTTATGGCTAAACGAGGCCAGAATTGCTTAGGGAATGAAGCAAGACGCCTCTGTGGCGTTAAAACAACCAATAATTCAATGCAAAGAGGGGAAAAAAAGCATTCACTGTGTCACTGCTGCCTCACAGAACTTCTATTTCCCACCCCCACCCCCCCAGCAGTTAAGCATTTCAAAGGGTATCAGAGAACCCCAAAAAAGCATCACTGGTGTTGGAGTCCTTTCAGAGGAGTTTGCAGCAGCCTTTCATCCCTCCAGGTTCAATTTTGGCCCTGCCCAGCTGGGGCAGAAGGTGGTACCACATCAAAGCCACATCAGAGCACGCTTCCTCTCTGGCTCGCAGCACTGCAGACCTGTGGGGCTGGCTCTGCTCTCTGCAGCCTTTTCCCACCACATCCCCTCCCAAACCCCAAACCTGGATTTGAAACCGAGCCGAGCACATCCAGCCCTTCTAAAAGGGTGTAAATGGGGCTCTGGCTGTGGCCACACCAACCCCCAGAGCCTCTTTAAGGGGCACAACCTCAAAAACGAGAAATAAAACCTCAGGGGGAATATTTTCAGAATAACAGGCACATCCTCTCTTTGCTGACAGGCTGAGTGACGTGAACAGAAAGGGATAAGATTTGGGGTTTTTTTCCTGGAAAGGAGGTCTGTGAGTCTCACATTTTGTATTAACCAGCCTTTGGACACATCCAAGGGCTGCATTTCCCTGCCCGTTTAAATGAGTGATAAAGAGGCACGTGGGGGAAATGAAGGCCCTTCCCCAACACTTGTTAAAGGGCTGAGCTATTTACGTGTCACCAGGGAGACATCCATTGATTTCCCAGGGATGAGCTGGGTAATGGAATTCAGAGATTTTTCTCTTGGAGTCACTGAGTCAGCTTCAGGTAATGAATGACACAAAGGAAGCACCCCCTTGCAGCAGGAGCTGTCTGACATCACCCATCTCACCTCATCTTGCATCTCCTCTCCCAAAAGAGCCCCAGACCACAATTTCTAGGATGGTTCCTCTGAGATTCCTACCGGCACCAGAATTCCAGAGGAACTTCCACCAGGAAACAGCTTCCTGCATGCCAAACCACTCCGCAGCAGGGCTCAAGTTAAAAGAGAAACTTGTGTGACTCAGTCAGCTAATTATGTAATTAAAATTTTGTACAGTGCCCTGACATTCCATTCTATTGTAATACATGGGGAAATTATCCAGCTTGCCACAGAACTTACATTTTTAACAGCACTTACTGGATTATCCAGCTATCTTGTATGTTTTAGGAGCAATTGGTGAGTCTATTTAGATTTGAAGCAGTGGCTGCAGCCCCTGTGCAAATATTTCAGCAGTTTTTCTCACAGTGGGACTAAAAGGAGGTGGAAGAGGGAGGGAGAACCAGTCCAGGCTGAGTGACAGCGGTTTATAAAGGTTCAGCAGGGTGGGAGAATCACCGCAGCTGTGTTCAGCAGAGGTCAAGAGGTCACACCTGGATAATTTAAAAGCTATCATCCAAGTTATCTTAAAGTATTCCATGAGTGGAGATGCTCCTCTGGTGCACCTTAGGGCTTCTCCACCCCGCCAAGCATCTGAAAGGATGATTCTCTATCTGTCTTAGGAGCACCCACCCACAAATTATGACTTTGGCTGATTTGTGGCTCAAGTTCTCTGCGCAGCAACTCAACCCCATCACTTGTTGCTTGTCCTCAGGAAAGTCACTTCTCTACAGAGACATTTCACATTTGAATTTCGTAATGACAGCATTCTTGGTCCCTGAGCTAAATTAGCTTTTGTCTTCTTGTCACTCTTTGAAAATGGAAAGCTGAGGACAGGGTTAGATTTTATTGATTTTTTACTTGATTTGAACATTCAGCTTCCACACTCTGCACTGAAACTCTCAAACGTGTAAGGAAATGGGACGCAAAAATAGTCGGAGTTGACATTTTCCTTCCCTCTGCACCCAAAACAACCCCTGCAGCAAAGTGAGGCTCTAGAAAGAAATCCTGAAACCTCTAAGATGATACAAAAACCCAAAATGAAACCTGGGAGTCTTTTGACTGATAGAATATTTGAGTTATCCACAGGTTCTATGTGGGAACCTCTGAATTGCTTCATCCCCTTTTGCTGAGGAGCCCAGAGTTTAAGAGACCCTGATTTACAATGGAAATGTAAAGATTTGGATTGCCAGAGCACTTTGAGCTTTGTTAGAGTGACATCCAGTGGCATTTTAAGTTTTCTTGCTTGTGGCAGCATAAAGCAGAGAAATCCCTATTTGAGCAGCACCAGCTGTGCAGACATTTCTGCTCAGGATCCGGTCAGTAACCAGGGCAGGAGAAGGAAATGCATCAGCTGAACTCTCCAGGTTAAAGTAGGACATGGAAACGGATAATGTATTTATACAGGTTACCTGCTGGTGTTGAGAAAGCAGAACTCTCCACTTGATTATAGAATTTGTGGAAACTTCGGAAGAGTGGGATCTGGAAAACCCAGCTCACTGGTTTCAAAGTCAGGTTTAAAACATCAGCTCACCAAACCCCATTAATGCAATAACCACACACTCTGCTGGGAACTGCAGAGTTAAACCTGGGAAAGCCTTCTCTCTTCTGGCACAGCTTTTTAACCCAGCTGTGCTGACTGAAAAGGCTTCAGAACCTCAAAACCAGATCCCTGTGCACATCTTGCTCCAAGCCCTGGAAAAAGAACCCACCTCCATTAATTCTTTAATCGTAAAAAGACCAACATGGAGACAAAAAACACTTCTCCACACAAGACGCACTAAAAGTAGGGAAGGCTCCAACAGAAAGGAGGCATTGGACCAACTTGGACAAGTTTTGCCATTCCAGTACGAATTATAACCTGTCCTGCTGCTTCTGCATGTTCACGTTCCAGATTAATTCATGGTTTCCTTCAGCTTCTACAGACAGGCCAAAGCTCTCAGCCAATTCCAACAGTAGAGCATAGCTCAAGCAGGGTGGCAGAACCAAGCTCTGTCCAGCAAACATTTTTATTTAAAACAAATTTTGCATTGATGTGGAGAATGCGCTCCCACCTGAGCCAAGTTCCTCAGTGTAATCTGGTGCTGCAAAGAGCAGCACAAGAAGGACACAGAGGGAGGATCTGGCTCAGTTTCAAGCCTGGCAGAGGGGAGCCTATGTTCAGGTTTCACATTTTGCAACTTTTCTGATGTTTCTAGCTGAGCTCCCCACTGAGAAGGTGTTAAATCAGATCCCGTCCTTCCTAGGATTATGGGCTGTACTTCCTTCCCAGCCTGCTCTCTAAATCCTCCAAAAAGCATCTTCACCAGGCAGCCAGAGAAACCAAAATGAGCCCTGGACTCGGAGCAAGGGGCCAGTGTTGAGGTCAGGATGGCAACTGAGGTGGAACCAAGGCAGGGCCCCGGCAGCAGCTGGAGGCTCCGTCTGCCCCAGCGGGGGCTGATCCAGCTGCTGGGGCTGCCCAGAGCCAGCAGGGCACTGAGGGGACCATTCCTGAGGCAATTCCTGCTGTGGGGAGGAGAGAAGGGCTCAGCCCCAGGCCAGAGGAAATTTGGTGTTTTGAGCAGCAGCTTTTCCAAGGAAGGAGCCACTGGAGTGGGGAGGCAGAGCTGGGGTCAAACAAGGTGTGAGACAAAGCCTGGACAGTAAGAACACAACAGGCCAGTGGATTTCCCTCTCTGCCTCCTTCCTTTCCCACACAGTTCTTGGTAAAACAGGGAGAAAGTTATACAAAAGGTATTGAGGGATGGCAGAACCATCATAGAATCATTTAGGTTGGAAATGCCCCCTAAGACCGAGCCCAGCCACTAAGCCAGGGCTGTTGGCACGTCCAGGTACAAGTGACAGCAGAATTTAGGCTCAGCCTCCATCAATCTGCTGTGCTGCACAAGGAAAGAATATTTCTGGTCCAACAGGTACAGGACACAGTCACCCAGCTGGTGCTTTAGACACTCTTTGTTCTGCAAGTTTAATGGTGCTAAAGATCCAAAAGTGCAACACAGACACAGCTTAACATCCAATGCAAAATTTGCTTGAAAAGACAAAATTGCTGAAGCAATTTCAAACATTTTTCTGAAGCAAATGTTGCTCAGACAGACAAATCTGGTTTTGACATGCTCCCCAAAAATAACCATGTCAGACTCAGGATTTACATCTACATAAAGAAGGTTAATGAACCAGGCAAATTGTACTGCTCAGGAAACAAATGCCAAATATTGCTCTTAGCTTTTTCTTGTGAGTCAGTGGCTGCTCTGGGAACGGGGGCACTGAAATAAATAATACCACATCCTCAGTGCAGTTGGAACATTCCAAAATGCCATGAAGCTGTCAGTCTGCATGTCAGAATCGATGTGCAAGCTTGTCGGGAGAAGAGTGTGGGGAATTTGGGGCTTTAAATAGTCACCAGCTTTTATGGTTTATTAGTAGTAATGGAAGGAAGGCCACCTCAGGATTGCAAATCAGGCTCTTTGTTCAGAACTGTGCTGTAGTAATTAACTTTCCATGTGAAATCGTTAAGAGATACATATTTATTCCTGTCTGACAAAGAAATACTCTAGTCAGAGGTGACAAGACAATTCAGATTATTTGGGGATGTTCGGGGCTCCAATCCAAGACTAGGCTTGGAAGCATTAACAAGGGCTGGGAAAAGAAGGGATTGGAGAAAGCAGAGGGATTTTGACTGATATTGACAGAAGCTCAGCAATGCAGCTCCTTTGCAGGATCACAGAATTCCCAGGGCAAACCCTGAGGGTCCAAGCTAGGCATTTCAAGGAATTCCCATAAATTAGAGCTGAAGGGCCTTGATAGAGCACCAAAGGTCCAGCTGCACAACTCCTGAATGAGAAACCTCCCAGTAACTCTCACAGCCTCTCAGCTGAAGGCTCAGTGTGAACTATTCCTCACTTCCCTCCTTTTAGCCATGGCCTGGCCCATCTCAGGTGCCTTTTTCCTCTCACACAGCTGCTTTCCAAGTCTGTTCACAAAGAATGTTTAAAGATAGGGAAGGCTTTGCTTAAAATGCAAGCACACACAGAGTTAAATAAAAATCTGCACCTTGTTCCCATTTTCCTCTGCCTGCTGCTTTTTACCTGCCCCTCATCACCTCACGCCTGGATCCAAAATTATCTACAGGTGTTAATTACACCTGCTTCTAATTAAAGAGGAGGGTTTCTTCAACTGTTAATGCTCTGATTCCCAGATATTCAATGAGCCAGGGTTGAGGATGGGCTGACAGTGTAGTTGTGCAGACTGGATGTTCTTCAGAAATATTGGGCAGGATTCAGACAGAGCAAGAATAAAGTGAGGACCAAAAAATGTCAAATTTGAATTTGCCTTTCCAGGTTCACGTAACCAGAGCTAAGCAACAAAGCCAGACATGAAATTTATGGCAGTGGCCTTTCCCACAGGATGTCTTGTCATCATTTTCCCTCACACCACACACTATTCCCCATAATTTAGACATCTCTACCAGTCTCAGTGGCAACTCAGGGCAGCTTGAGCATGAAGCTTTATGGATATTTTACAAAGATATAATGAAATATCTTCTTGTAAAGACTCGCTGCATTCTTTGCATTGTGATGCAGATCCAAGGAGACCTCTCCTGACTCTCTGTCTTCCAGCTCTGGGGACAAACAAGTTTTATACTGGCATGTGCTGCCATCTAATGAAATGGGAACCAAGGCTTTGGAAGAAAAACCCTCAGAGGTGCGCCAAGAGAGATGCAGCTGCAGAAGGGATTTGCAAATCTCATCACATGGAACGGGACAGGGCACGTCCATGTAGGAAAAGCTGGAGGCAGTGCTGGCTGGGCAGCGGGTGTGAGGTGGGCTTTGGATCCAAACCCAGGTTCAGGCTGCTTCCAACCTAAAGGTGTCCCCACAGCACCACAGAAATTCTGTTCAAAGGTTCTTCTGGAGCACCTGCAGCCCGAGGCTGAGGTTACCCTGCACCTCAACTCTCCCCCACCAGCAAGAAACCTTCCCCAGGGAGCTGCTGCCTCCCTGCACAGCACAGGGCACGCAGCACAAGATGCTGCCTCCAATTTCTGTTCTGAAATGGGAGTTTCAGCTGGGGGAAATCCGATTTTAAAGTCAGATTTCACTCACTATTTCCTTCTTGATAGGGAGAAATAATGTCTCTCAGATGATTGCATATAAAAGCAGAATTCCATGTGCAAAGTGTTCCCTGAGTTTGAGGGTTCCTCAGACAGTTCTACCAGCCCATGAAATATCCACATTGATTTAGGAACAAACCCAGAGAAGCAGAACCACATTTCCTGCCCCCAGTGCTGCCTCTTCACTCCATCCTGCCTGCAGATTCCTTCCCAAAACCGAGCTAAAAACACAGCTTCCAATAGCATTGGATGATTTCATACAAAACACCCAAGCTGTACACAAATGCAGGTAACTCAAACTCCTTCAGCTGAATAGATAAAACCTTGTGTTTACCTTGAGGCACCAACCCAAAGGACACCTAACAGGCCAGTGATGCACAAGAGGATTAGTCCAGACAATCTGGTACATTCCCAACTAAAACACACGTGGGTTTGTAAACACCTGCTGAAAAAATTCCTTAAATTCCAACCATTTTAAACCAATTCATTTGAATCATCTGAGTAATTAGGATTTTTAAATTAGCAACAGTGCTGTAATAAACAGAGCAGGTTTACAACTAAACCTGAAGGGGTGGGGTGGATAAAACAGGGGTTTGAGGAGGTTGATCTTGGCAAGGGTGGGAATAATTGAGGACAAACCTGCAAAAAATTTGCCAATTCAGATCACACAAAGGCCTCTGAGAAAGCCCAGAAACACATAAAAAACCCCCAAACTCCAGAAGTAACAACACTAGAAAACCAGTTGAGAAAAAAGCTCTTACCCCTCCTTGCCGTGTGCACGAGGAGAGGAGACCATGAGCTCCAGCACTCACCCAGAACTGTCCCACAGTACCTCCCTCCAGCTTCTTCACAAAAAAACACCTTTTTCGTGCCTTCTCTCTCTATCACTTCACTGTCCTTCCCCAATCATGGTCACCATGTGCTGCCAAGTTCTTTTAATTAATCCAATTAGCTAATACCCCCCAACACCAGCCCTTTCCCCTCCTGCTCCAGAGGCAGAGGCTGCACTGGCAGCTGAAGATGTTGAAAGGGAAGCTCAAGTGTATGGGAGGAGAAGGACAAAAGTGGTACCTACAGGAGGTGAGGGGAGGAGGAATCTGTGCCTCAACAAACCAAAAGGTTTCCTGTGAAGTCTCAGGAAAGAGCTTGGCAAACAAGCAGAGACTTTTAAGCAGAACCTGGGCTGCTTTGCTGGAAATAATATCTAAAAATAAGCAGGAAAAACCAAAGGCTGATTTAAGTGTCACATCGTGCTTGCATCCCTGCAAACAGCACACAGAGGTTCCTTGTTCCTGCTTATCTTAATGGCCTATTCTGCTCTTATTTCTCTTTTCTGTCCTGGTCCTGCTTTCTTTGGCTTGTGATTTTTGCCTGCATTTCAACAAAGCTGATTTCACTGGGAGAAAAAAAAACCCTGAACACCAAAGCCAGGCAAACTGATAAAGCCCAAAATAATTCCCAGGCAGGTTCCTGTTGGAGTTTAAACATTTGTTCTTCAAAGGTGATTTGGGGGCAGGCTGGGAGGAGAGCTGAGTGTCTCCAGACAGGCACAGCTCAGCTCCTGCTGCTCCAGCCAGGCTGTGCTGACCCTCGGAGGGCTGTGAGCACAAGCACAGCCCTGACCCCCGTGTCACAAGTGAATAACCCACAGAAAGCCTGTTCTGACTGCCTGCAAAGGCACAAGGGGCCATGGCTTGGCTGTGCCCCGTTCCCTGCCCCGCTGGGATCCATCCCTGTGTGTGTGGGTGCCAGGGCTGTGCCACCAGTGCTGAGCAGAGCACAGCCAAGTCCCACGTCACTGCTGCTGCCAAACTTAGCCCTGGCCCTGGAGGTGTCTGCCCGAATAGCTGCTGTTTGCTCTTTTGAGCATGGCATGCCTTCATGCAGACAGCTTCCAGCCCTTTGGGAAGAGGGGAGGGATGATTCATCTGCGAGGCTGGGGTGAGGAAGGGGGTGTTGTCAACCCGGCCTCTCTGTGCTCCTCAGAAGATTCTTTACAACAATATTGAGGAAAAGCTGCTGTGCCTCTTCCGGAGCGCCGTGGGAAGTGCTGGGAATGGAGAGGGGGCTGAGGGGCTGGATTTACAGAAAACACCCCAAGACTTTGTCATTAGCCACTGCTAGCAGGGGATTCTTGATTACCTTTATGGAATGACACAAGGATTCCCCAATTTTAAAAGCCATGGAGCTCATCACAGTGTGGAAGGAGCCTCTCCATCAGCTGCCAGCAACATCCTGGGAGAAACAGGGCCCTGGCTGTGGCTTCTGGCACAGAGTAAAACAGCACAGAGGCACCCAGGAGTGGCACAGCCAGAGGGGAGTGGAAAGGGTTTGTCAAAATCCATAGCACGTTTTCCCTATTAGAGCCAGGCTTGGGCAGTCAAGATGAGAAAGAGCCTTTAAGAACTTCATTTCCTCAGTTGCAGGCTGCTGTATAATGGGATGCCTCAGGGCACAAGAGCAAAATTTTTCATAAGTGTATGGGGGTATTAAAGCAAGAATTTCTCCCTGTACACGGGCCAGAGACAGAAGAAAGGATCAGAGAAAAATTTGGGTTGGGAGAGACCTTAAAGATCAGCCAGTTCCACCCCCTGCCAGGGGCAGGGACACCTGCTGCTATCCCAGGGTGCTCCAAACCCTGTCCAACCTGGCCTTGGGCACTGCCAGGGATCCAGGGGCAGCCACAGCTTCTCTGGGCACCCTGTGCCAGGGCCTCCCCACCCTCACAGGGAACAATTCCTGCCCAGTATCCCATCCATCCCTGCCCTCTGGCAGTGGGCAGCCATTCTCCCTTCCCCAGACTCTTGTCCCCAGTCCCTCTCCAGCTCTCCTGGAGCCCCTTTAGGCACTGGAAGGGGCGCTGAGCTCTCTCTGGAGCCTTCTCCAGGTGAATCCCCCCAGCTCTCCCAGCCTGGCTCCAGAGCAGAGGGGCTTCAGCCCTTTCATCACTTTTGTGGCCTCCTTTGGATTTGTTCCAACAGCTCCACATCCTTCTTATGCCGGAGGCCGCAGAGCTGAATTCTCCAGGCACTCAGAAGAGCGTAAAAGCATCAAATCAGAGCACAGAAGATCATCAGGGGGACAGAGCACTGGCTGGGAGTGAGGCCGTGGCTGGGAGGTGATTTCAATCCAGCAGCTGGAAGATGCAATTCCCCTCCCTGAGACATCTCCCTCCAGCACCAGCATCCGTCTGGGCAGGGGGCTGGAGGCACTGGGAGCTTGGGTTGGGCTGGGTTTTCATCCCCAGCAGTTCCTGAAGCCACTCCCTGCATGGCTCTGACTCTGCCAGCGACACAAAGGGGCCCCAGCAAAACCAGCCATGAGTGTGAGGGAAGGGGCAGCAGCAGGAAAGTGGTGGCTGGTCTGCACCTTTCTTTCTATTTATATATATTTATATTTATACTTATATTTATATTTATTTATGTTTATACTATTTATAAATATGGCTATGTTATTTATATTTGTGCTTTATATTTGATCTATATTTATTTATGTCCATATTTTATAGAGAAATTCCTATTTAATAACGGTGACATGAAGTTGTGACAGCAGGGGGGTTCAGTTTCTCTCAGCCACAGATTTGCTGCATGACCTCAAACAAGTTACTAAACCTCCTCTTGTTTCTCAGTTCCCCATGTCAAATCAAGGGATATTTGTCTGCTCTACCAGGGTAGCTGTGATTACTTAATTCATACGGGGAGTGTCATGTAAATACATCGATATAAACTAAAATACACAGAATGGGGTTTGCCCATTTCCTTTAATTTTTGAGAACAAAGAGAGTAGATGAAATCTTGTGCCCTCCAAAACCAAACAGAATCTTTGTGCAAAATGTTACAGAGACCTTAGTGGCTGTTCATTTTTATTGCATTATTTTTAATAATACTGCAAATATTTCAGAAAAGGGCAGTTGGTTGCTACTGCATAAAAAAATCCTCACCACAGAGTTGGGTTTTTTGCATTTCCCCTTCATATAGTTCCAAAAAAAACCCCCAAACCAAACACAATTAGGAAATGTACCCTCCCACTTCCCTCCCCACAAAAAGAAAGAAAGAAAAAAAGGTTTTTAAAAATCAGTAAAGCGTTAAACAAGTCAGATATTAGGAGCACACAGAGCGCAGCACATCAGTAACACCGGGGATGCTTTAGACCATCCCAAGCCCTGCAGGGGTACAAAGCACAGCTGAAATGTTCATAGCAGCACAAGGAAGCAGCTCCCAGACACAGCACAGCCTTCCTGGAGCAGCTTGGATGAGGACAGCCCTCCAAAGGACTCAGACAAGGCACAGGACCCAAGTTTGTCCCCTACAGCAGCGTTCATCCCGATGCCAAGGGCTGCCTGTGCCCGTGTGGGGTCACCCTGTGCCCGTGGATGGCCCCAGGAGCAGGGGCTGCGCCTCTTGGCGCTTCCTTAGAATCCTGGTTGCTGAGGGAACGATGCTGAAATCGAAGCCAAGCACAGCCTAAAGGTGCATCTCCCTTCACTGATCAGAAAATGTCCTCACATTCTCCCTGCCAGGGACCACAGCCAAACCCACGGGCGGCTCTGGGGCCTTGGTTCTGCAGCCCGGGTGGGTGGAGAGCAAGCCCAGGAAGGGACAATGGGCCACAGACATTTATGACCCACCAGGACTTCCAAAAATGTACATTCCTAGATTTTGGGGTGTCAGTGTCAATTTAGTTTCTTCATTGCATATAAATCAATCTGTGGTTTCAGTTCTGGGGGAATTTCTCTCCCAGTATTGTTTTCCCATGGAACTGAGTTTTGGCTGCCTCTGAGGGAGGCCCAGCAGGCACAAAATGATGGTTCTGTGCCTTCCCAAATCCAGGTTCCTTCCAAATGGCCTGCCCCAAGCACCTCACAGTGGAGACACGCAAACAGGACTTAGAGGATTTGAAGTCCCTTGTTGGGTTTCCACCTTGCCACACACAAAATAATCCCCTAAAAATAAGATAAAGTAAAAATGAAATGGCTCTAGTAGATTTAATGAAGTGACTTGAGACAAAGCAGCTCCATGAAAATGCTTTTTTTTTAGGAAGTAACAACAAGAGCTCAGAGAAATGCTGGTTGCAGGTACAGTTCTAGCCAATATTAAGATATATTTAGTGATTTCTGGGGAAATACTTCCTCTGGAGAAGGCCAGGAGCCACTTCTGTTCCTAACAACTCCAGGTGCTGGTGTCTGAGCTTCAGTGGGCTGGAGCTGCAGAGAAGGCAGCAGGTTTTATGACATTTCTTCTGGGTTGTCTCTTGTCTCTCCCCTCCAATCCTGTGCAGTGTAGGATGCTGTTCCTCCGCAGGTTTCTCACACAACCATCAAATAACAAAAACAGGCCAAGAAAAATTGTCCAGAACGAACAACAGTGTTTGGAATATTATCAGGTAAAAAAACCCCACATCCTAAGACAGAGTTTAGAGGTTTTGATACCAGGCCATCTGCACACCTCCTGGAACAACCATCCAGCACCTGGATTCACATACAAAATCAGCTTTAAACCCAGGCAGTCACTCCAGCCTGACACGACAAACCCAGCACTGCTCCCTCTGTGACACCAAGGGGTCACAACATCCCTGTCTGAATCCCTTCCCCTGCACCACACAGAAATGACCTCCTGGGACTCCTGCAGAGATAAAGGACCATTGCTCCAACCTTCTGCTAAAGAAATTCCTGCTCTGACTTCAGTGCAAGCCTCAAGCCCATCCAGGGCAGAGGAATCAGTGCCTGTTCTGAGGGGACCTGGAAAGGACCTTGAAGAGGAATCAGAACACCCTGAGTTGGAAATGACCCACAAAGATCATCCAGTCCAACTCCTGGCCCTGCACAGGACACCCCAAAACCCCACGCTGTGCCAGCAGAGGAGCTGTGTAGTGCTACACATTGGCATTGTAGGATCCTGGATTCCTTTGGAGGGGAATGAGTTGTGCAGACAGAGAGAGCCCTAAACCTGCTCTTTTCCCCTCTGAACATCTCCTGCTCTGCAAAACAAAGTTGACCTCCTGTTGTAGGAGCACAGACAAGCAGGGGTCACTGCAGGGGCTGGGAAGTGCCAGCCAAAATGCAGGAACAGCCACCCACGGAGGAAAACGGAGAGGTTCGGGAGGTCTCCTGAGGAGTGCATCCTCTCAGAGACCAGGAACTTACAGCAGCAAGATTCAGAGCCCTTCAGAACCAGTCTCTGCCCAATCTCCAGGAAAACAGTGGCTCAGGATGGGCCCATTCCACATTTGCAGTCAAAGCTGGTGGAGGGTGGAGGGAAGGAGGTGGGAGCAGCTGAGGCGCTGTCGGCGTCACCAAACTCGCCCTGAAAGGAGATTTCTTCCCAAGCAAACCACAGGATGGGCTAGTCCCCTTTATATACACACATGGACAGCTGAAATGGCCTGAAATGCTTACAGGTTAGGAGATCTATACAACGTTACACCTGCCACAAATCAAAGTAGAAAAGTTTTACAGCACATTATACAGGTCCCTCTAAAGTCTAAAAAAAAAAAAAATCACCATATTACAAGAAGTCATCACTAACAGACCATATAATGCTATTTCTTTTTCTTTTACAGAATCATTACGTATAGAGTAATTTAAAAAAATCACTTTTTAAACAAGTATACAATTTTCACTTTAAAATTAACTGGTTAATAAAATTCTGTGCAAAACAAGCCAGCCTCTATAATTAAGTGAATTTATTTATTTCTTTATACAAAAAAAAAAAAACAAAAAAAAAACAAAAAAAAAAAAACAACAAAAAAAAGTTCTTTCAGAAATGTGTCTCCTTTTCTGTGATGGTGGAAATGGTGCCATCTCCTTTCAGTTTGGCGTCGCAGTCATTTATTGCTGCAATGTAGGCTCCTCCTCCCAGCTTGCCCCGCATTTTCAGGTCTGAGCTAGGTGTAATCAACTTCCTGAATTTCTAGAAAGTTGGAGAAATTGGAAATCATTATGTTTTTCTTGGTCACAGAAAATCATTATGCTTTTCTTGGCCACACCTCTCATTAACAGGTTGATTATAAAAGGCTTTTCTCTTTCATGTCTGCTTCTCACTTCCCTGTTGTGTGCAGCCACACAATTCTGGATAAATCCCACCAGACCAAAGAAGGCAAAGCTCAAACCAAAGTGAATTTTCATGCTGATTTAATCATCCCCTTCCATGAAGACACCCAGCACTGTGTCTGTTCTACGGGTACGTTTCGTTTCTCCTTTTATCATCAATGGATGTCCACTGAAAAAAGCAAATAAACCAGAGACAGCCAAGGTGTATTGAGCTGCAACAAAGAAAACTCTACATGTTCAGCCAAGAGCTTTCTCTTTTCTAGCAATGACATCCACAGCAGGGTTGCTGCTCACAGCAGGACATTGGCTCCCTGAGAAGCTCCCAGCTGTGATTAAAACAATCCTCTTGTGGTCCTTGCAGGGAAAAGATAACGACCTGTCTGCAGTGCTGCAGCTCCAGCAAAGTCTGCTCAGCTGCAGGGACAGCTGAGGCTGGAGCATTGAGGAAGGATTTCGTGGTTAGATTTGAGCAGACTTCTGTTTTTTGACATTCTAAGAAAAATATATCATGGAAAGTTCACTTTTAGCTTATATAGCCAGTAAAGATCTCCTAGGTAGTCTTCAGGCTCTGTTTAATCAGCTGAATGGAGTGGTTGCAATATGGACAAAACGAGGCTTTTCTGCAGTGTGAGAAATCCCAAAAGGCTGGATAAGGGTTTGTGGTTTTGTTCCTTCCATTATTGCCTCCTTCACTGCCTTTCTTTGCAGTTCCCACAGAAATGAGCAACCTTCCAAGCTTCAATTTGATAATAACCTCAGCCTAGACCTGAGCTAACCTGACACCAAATGTCAGAAAATTCTACTGAATCTCTTTATTTGTGTTTCTCACTTAGAGAGCTGAAATCAAGAAAACTGTCCAGAAAACAGGAATGTAGGCAACCCAGCTCCTGGAGAAAATGCTGGCAGCACAAACACTGGTTACTAAAACCATGGAAAAAGGCAGCTGACCTGAGGCAATGGCTGGTACAAACATTGTGGGATTTAAGGGATGTTACAGACACTTTAAGCTACAAGTTGAGCTGGGACAGAGCACCTTAAGTCAATAGTTTTGGTTAGTTTACCACTGGCTTACACCACTGGAGGCAAAAAACCCAACAGGAATTCAGAATAAACCAGAGAATGTTCAGAACTCTGGGTTTCCAGCAGCGACTGAGAGCCCTAACCCGGGGAACAGGGATGTGGCACTGCTGTTGTGACTAAAGGGTGCAGGTGAGGACTCCCACTCCCTTCCCAGCATCACTGATCTGCAAATCCCTCTCACCTCCAGGAAGGTGCCTTCTGTCTTCCAGAGTTTGATGCAGATCCACAGTGGGATGCAGACCATGGAGGAGAGGGCCATCATCCACCCTATGCCATAGCCCCAGTCAGGGTAGATGTACACATTGTTGTATTTCAGGGGCTTGTATTTCACCAGGAAAAAGATGAAGATTCCCTGAAACAAGCAGTGCTATTATTAGAGGTATTATCAGATTTGAGCAGACCCTGCCCTTGTTACAAGGACCTGACTGAGTGTTTAGGCCAGGCCAGGCTCCCTGAGGAGGGAAAGCAGAGGGAAGCTCTTCACTCAGAGAAAAAAACCCACCAGCAACATCCTCTTTTCTGTACAGCTTAAATAACACATCTCAGAGGCTCCTGCAGAAACGAACAACCTTTCAAGTTTAATCCTATTTGCCTCTGGATGACAATAAACCCTGCACTTTGATGGCAAACAGCACCTGGGCAGGAAAGATTAAGTTTTGCTACAGTGAACCAGCTGTGATTAAGTAACACGAGCTGGGTTCTCTCCAACCCGTCACAATGAAACAGAAAAGCCAAAATTTTTGAAGTTGCCTTAATCCACTGTATCTACACTTTTGCAGGCCAGTGCTTTCATCCTGCCAAAAGCCCTAAAAAATCTGTCTAAATTTCTAATCATCAGCTTGGACCATTTCAGTGTATGAAATAGAGAAAAGCTGCCATGTAATGCTCTCCGAAGTGGTAAAATTAGTGTACAAGAGCAAATGGTATAAAAGTCATTTCAGATTTGGTGCAAATGAGTCAGAAATGTTCCTAAGTTTGCAAATGAGAGTTCAAAGAAACCTGGATGTCCAGGTGCCCCAGCTCCTGTGGTTTGCAGTTGTCCTTATTTGAGCATGACACAGCTGGAAGGCGTGTGAGCATCTAATCCTCACTTTTAAGGGCAGTCAGATCACGCTGCTCTGGGAATTTTCTCCCTGTGACACTGCCACACATCTCCAGAGCTGGCACCAGCTTCCTTCCCCTCCTTCATGGCTGTGGGATGGGCTTTTGGCCTCCCCTATCACTTTTAAAAGTAAAAATGTCTACTCCTCCAAAGAGAGAGGGGAAAGGACCCAGCACAAGTCTGGAGGAGCTTGAGCTGTGTGTTGGCACACAAGGTGTACTAACTACAGGTCTCTCTTGTTCTGGCAAATGTTCATTTAGGCCCCTGGCATTATTTATTTCCTCTGGTTGTACATACTGAGGTTTTTCACAGAATATTTAACAACTTTTACAGATCCTACAGAGCGGGCTTTTTATTTGAAAGACGTGCTATGAATCAATAGGCATTTCTCTCAACAATTAGCAGCAGCAAAATTATTAAAAGAACGTACAGAAACCCCTCTTTCTATCTACAACAAGTTATTTGGACATTCTGTACTTACTGCACAAATACCTGGAGTTAGGACCATCCAGCACCATTTAATCAACGACACGGGTTTGTAGCCAATCATGTCTTCGATGTTATCATAAAAGCGATTGCTGCCTGCCCAAAACACAAGGGAAAAGCAGATGTAGAGTGCACATGGAAGGGGTTGGCCAGCTCAGGATTTAAAGCAGTGAGAGGAAAGCACAAAGCTGGGAAGGCTGAAGCTGCTGCCTCTTTCCCTGGAAAACTCCTCCCGTCCATCTGCCCCATGCTCGTGGCAGGGGTGGATATAAAATTCCTGCTGCTATAAAAACTTCTGGTGCTATAAAACTTCTGTTCAACTGCATTTATTCCATACAGGTCATCATATCTCTTATCAGAGAGGGAGATTTGATTAGAGTGGCACAAGCTGTCACTAAAATATTAACATTGCATTTAGTCCTGCTCTCCGCTTTCCTCCACGCCTTTAGTTTTGCTTTCCTTCAAAGCATGTAGAAACCCAAAATATTCTGCTTAGTTCATTTATTCTCTTCACTGTGGAATCAGGTTGTAAACAACCCCAGTTAACGAGTATATATTTTATTTATAAATGTATTTAGATGCTAGGAGCTCACGTGTGAACCCAGGGGTAGCTGGGCACAAGTGATTTGCAGTTCCTATGTCATTTTACAAAGTGAAATTGTCCAGAGTGTGCATCTTCATGGAGAAAAAGGCATTCCTGATTTTTTGGAGGCATGGGAACGTGGAGGGCCCCATTCCATAAGGATACAAGGTCCTCACTTTGCTTTTATGCAAAGAGAAAACTTTGCTAAGAAGACCAGAGCAATTTCCAGGCACTCACCGTACACCCAGCCTATGCAGACACACTCAAATATGGCAACAAAGAGCAGGCACATCCCACTGGCTGCATAGGAGTCAAAGAGCTGAAAGACATACATCCCACCCTGGAAGGGAAAAACAGGAAAGGGAAACAAATCTTGTGTTGGCAGCGGCGGGAATATTTCATAGCAAATCTGTTTTAATTACACAGTCATGCTGTTGGCTCCCTGGCAAGCTTCCTACTCAAGCTGGTTCTTCTTGAACAGAGAATATTCATTTCTCAGGATTTTTTTACTCTTCACTCATTTTAGGGTGGTAAATCTGGAGTGGAGAGAAGTAAATTTGATTTTTTTTTGTAAATTCTCTCCCACCTCTCTGCTTTTACCTCCATTTGTTATCACATCAAGCTGTAGATATTCCCAGGTGCTTCTGACCTCCAGATCCTGCTATTCGTATGCAAAATAGTCAGCTAAAATGTGGGGAAAGAAGGTAAAATCTGTAGCTACCAAAATCCCTCTCTGTTGGTGTAGGGACTGTAAAATGAGTAAAGTGACCTAAAAAGTGTGAGTGTAGCTCACAGCCTTTAAGCCACTTGGCTGAAACAAGTCTTTATTATCTGTCGCAAAGAAAAAGCAATAAGAATCATCCAATCATTATATTATATACAATGGTTATTATATATTATATATAATGGTTATTATATATTACATATAATAGTTATTATATATTACATATAATGGTTATTGTTTTATACACAATATATATTATGGTTAAAATAGTTAAAATGATATAGATAATATTACACTACTTTTTATGTGAGGTACTTAATCATTTATCACATCTGCATTTAATATTGAAATAATGAGGAGGAACGGTCCACAAGAGAGAATTTCAATGGAAAGGAATCCTAAGGAAGGAAAGAGGGGCTTGAGATGAGCTGAATTTAATGTTTTTTGGGGAGCTCATGAGATCCACTACATCTCAGACAACTTTCTGCAGATAGAAGAGAATCCTAAAAATAGGAAGAAAACTAAGTTTCTACTGCAAAGTCATCATGGTGAGGCTCAGCAAATACCTGAGCAAAATGCAAATTTAGAAATCCACTACAACAGCACAAGGTAAGGACAACAAAATTGCTGCAGGATATTCCTGCAGTTTGGAGAACTTGCATCCCCTTCACTCTTCATGTTAATATTTCTTTTAGCCTGGATATCTTGATAATATCTCTCTGTGCTCTGCCCAATATGTGCACTGTGAGGGGTTATTCCAAGATTTCCCATTTTCACAGCAAAGATGATTTATTTCACTGAGAGTAAGAATGATTCCAGGTAGATGTAAAGTATATAAGAATATAAAGCTTCTGCTCAACGCATTAGTTCACACAGAGAATTGTACCTCTTATCAGAGAGGGAGGTTTGATTGGTGCAACTAAAATATTAATGTTCCAAGTTCCAGATCACTCTGAGTTGGAAGGGACCCACAAGGATCATGGAGCCCAGCTCTTCAGTGAATGGCCCACCTGGGGGTAGAACCCTCGACCTTGGTGTTATCAGCACCAAGCTCTGACCACCCCAGCTCATTCCAGTGCCCATGGGATGGATGGGCTGACACCCTGGGAATTTTTGGGTTAGAATATCCCAAAGCAAACATCCTGCTTTGTTTGGGAAAAAAAGTTCTGCTCAGAGATTGGCTGCACTGATTGACATGGCCTGGTGATACAGAAACCAAAGATGTTTTAATTTTCTCTATTCACTTTACTTCATCTTCTTTACTGTTCTTTCCATCCAGAATGCGGCTGTTCATGCCCAGGGTAAGCAAGCAGAAACCATGACTGATGTGTGTGGCTGGCTGGCGCAGAGCAGATGGAATTTCCTTGGCTAAGCTGTGTATTTCTGATTAAAACATCTCCTAAGCCCAGCTGACAACACAAGGACACTTTTCCCATTTCAGGTGTCCCACAGGAGCTGAGAATGGGCTCTCAAGTATTTCCTTGTCACATTCCTGACAGGGAGATTTGTCTGTGGCAAAGATTCTCGTGTTTTATCTCTTGTGGTTATAAACACAAACCCAATTCTTTTCCTCTGCACAAGTCAGTGCTTACCTCAGTCAGCATGATGAGGCCAAGGAAGTAGGACACGATGGAGAGGCCGAGGATGAGCAGCTCCCTCCTGTAGCCCCTGCGGAACACCTTGGGGTACATGTCCACCACAGCTGTCACGATGCTTTCCACACACACAAACTGCAACAAAGAACAGCAAACACCAATGAAAGCTGTGTCCCCTCTGCTGCTGGGATTGGGATTTGCCACCAAACACTTCAAATATCCTCCCACATTTTCATCAGAGAGAGTGGATGATCCCTGGGGACACTCCATAAGCACAAGCTCAAACTGAGAGGAACATTTTAGAATGAAAAAGTCCAAAGTTATGGAGTTCCACCAAATTCAAACGGTTGGATTCTCTAACATTATCTCAGAGCGCATTTGCCCTGCAGCAGGTGGATTAAATGAAAATTAAATCTTTCAAATATGGCTTGAATGGGAATTAAATAATGTACAAACCCTTCATGGCATTGTGTCACTCCAAGCACTTTTGCCATGCACCTTCCAACCTGCTAAAGGAGCAGCAGGGCTGGGGGAAACTTCTCTCCATTTACCAGAAGAGAGAAGTTCCCCAGAGCTGTTGAGTGCCCAGGCCAGGTACCTCTAAGGAGGGAGGGCAGGAACATGTTCAGTGTCTTTAAACATCAGCAAAAAGCAAAAGGCCTGAGCTTCTGACTCAGGGCTCTGAAGCAAGGTTTCTAAAACAGGCCCCAAAATTAATGCCCCAATGACATTGGAATAGTCAAGAGCAGAATCCAGAAATTGCTCACTTTAAAAAAAAAAAACCAAAACCCAAAACTTTTAAAAACCTCTTACATCATTAAAAAGAGCAGTTATTAAAACATTAGGTTTAATGATTGGAAATGTCACGCAGAACAAGCACTGCTGAGCTTTAGAATCACAAACTTTCTGAACCCAGTCATGCCAAGGGCTGAGCTGCATGCTAAAAATCCCAGCCACTTCACATTTTTCTTCAGGCAGCCTTTGCAATTTTTACAGTCACACAGGGACAACAACTCCTCTGCTGCCCCTTTGCTGCAGGATATGACTACACGTTCTTTGCTATGGTATCTTGCAGTAAAAATACACCATAGAAAATTGCATTGTCACTATCTGATATTCGGCTTCAAAATTCATTGCAAAGTGCTTTAAAAATGGGCAAAGACATGCTGGTATTTTACTGAACCGTGAATTTTGATCAGCCCCGTTGAAGTTCAGACTGATTTCCATGTTAATAATGAAAGCTGGAGTCAGGCTGAACCAGCCTTTAAAGTGGATCGTGGAGGAATATCCAGCATCACAACTAAGATTTAAAATAGGGACTTGAGTGGAAGCTCTCAAGCAAAGAATTAAGTTAGGGTTCAGTCTTTCATCAGGGTGGTGCTGCTTAGGTGTGATGTCCACGTGCTGGGGAGGCTGCCAAAGCACTGAAATGGGGTTTGTTTCATACCTGACTGTCCAGTCCCAGGAAAATGAGCATCATGAAGAACAGAGCTGCCCACAGAGGAGACAGAGGCATCATGGTGACAGCTTTAGGGTAAGCAATGAATGCAAGTCCTGGTCCTGAAAAGGAATAAAGAAATGAAAAGTTTACACTTGTGGGGGAGTTTGAGATGGAGTTCAGCTCCTGCAGAGCAGCCTGAGCTGTGGGAGAACAGCACTGCTGACATCAAAATTGTGGCTCTGGCTGAGCAGGGCTCACTCAGCATCACTCATCAAACTCTTTTGGCTGGACACACCCATTTTGTCACTTTTCCTGTTCCCTTCCTCATCCCACTGGGGCAGCTGAGTGGATGAACAGCAGTGTGGATGCTCAGCTGCTGCTGAGGGTCAGCCCACCACACCCTGATCCTTCTTTCATGGCAGGTAAGAGGAGCTAAACCCAAGACTGAAAACCTTGACAAACTCTGCGTCTCTCACAGTCTAAACAACTGGTGTTGAGGCTTATCAGAAATGGAGGCTTGCTTGGCACAGCTCTGCCTGCATCCTGCCCAAAGGATGCTCAGCCTCTGTTCAGACATCCCAGTGCTTTATGGTCCCCTTTTTTGTGTGGATGTGCATCTACGAGCATCCCTGGATAAATCATAGCGTGTGGTCCTGTGATTGCCTTATATAACTTAGGAACATATCTTGGAATCTTTATTTTTTTCCTAACCTGGTGCAAGGCAAACGTTGGTTCCCATCCTGCTCCGTGTCTTTGGGTGCTGCTGCTGGTGTGTGACACTGGCTACATATTTAGAGAAATCTTCGAAACAGAACGCTTTTGTAACAGCACAGATAACTTCTCAGATCTGCTAAGATACCTTCTCACCTTGCTCATGTTTTTCTGTTTTTATTTATCTAGGCCTGCTTTTTATGAAGCCAGCCAGCTTTCAAAGCAGGGGTACAGAGGCCCTCTCCCAGCCGATAGAGGAGAACTCTGTGCTCCTGCTGCAATAACTTCAGTGAAGACCTGTCACACACTGCTGCTTCTTCACTAAAAGCAGCATTTACAGGCTCCTATAATTGAGTGTCAGCCAGTTGTGTTGAGGACTTTAGGAAAAGAGAAATATTTTCCAGCAGAAGAATATCAGTGGAGCTCTGCTCCTTTTGCAGCTTTCCTGGGACTAACGCCATGAGAGTCCTTTCTCCTCCTCAACAGCTCAGCATTGCTTTGGGGTTTTTTCTGGGAAGCCTCTTGTTCTTTTTCTTCTGATTGAGGATGTTACAGCCATAAAGGGGTGGAGTAACCTCCACTGGATGCCCAGCTCCAATGGTGGTTGTGGATGGGTAATTTTTCATAAATCTGGGCCTGTGTGTCTGTCTGCTTTCTCATTTTAACAGCTGTAGGTTTTTTTCATTAATATCCTTTTTCATTTTCTTTTTCCAGAAGGAAGAAATATCTGTGGATTTCAGCCTGTCTCACTGGAAGAAGATGGAATGCAGATGAGGATTAACACTCACAACCGAGTTTACCTCTGCCAGACAACATTCTGGATGCTCAGCTGGCGTCAGTTTGTGTGGCAGGGGCTCCTTGACTTTATGAATTTGGTTCTATGCACAGCAACATTTGCATTTTTCACACACAAATGTATGGCCACAAAAATAGTTCAGAACTCTTCCTGCAGTGGTCACTCCATGGAGTCAGCTCAGGCACATGGCACAGACCAAGAGCTCTGATCACAACCTCAGAGGCATTTTTTGTCAACTCAGAAATCTGCTTTTGGAACTTACCTGATTCTGCAACTTCTGCAATGGGCACGCCTTGCTCATAAGCCATAAATCCAAGAACTGAAAAGATAGCAAAACCAGCAACAAAGCTTGTGCCACTGTTCAAGCAGCAGAGCATGATGCAGTCTCTGAAAATATAAATAAAAAACACTGCAGTTGATCTCCAGAGCTGGGGTTTCTTTCATCCACTGAGCCAGAGGACTGACAGAACCCTGGACTGCAGGAATGGAAAGCAAGTTGGTCATTAACAGGAAGGTCCCAACTCAAAGTGCTCCTTAGAGCAGCCAGGGATTATCACATGCAGGAGGACACCATCAGAATAACCTTGCTTGTGTTTTAACTGCTGGAATTGCAAACTCGCTCACAGTTTTCCAATAGAATCTTTAAAAACCACGTAAAACTACTGTAAGAATGGTGCTAAGAACAATTTCTCCATAGTAATTGTACTAATATATTCTAGAGGGTGTGAACTCATTTATAAACTTGATAAAAATGGTATCATTTGTTTCCTGGGGATAAAAACTATCCTATGGTCAGAGCTCATCTCCTTCTATCCCAGTTACAGAATATTGACAAAATATATCCGTGTAAAATACAGCTCCAGTTTGGTTTAGAGACATATTTAAGGGACTGTGGGAATGAAAAGCACTGTACAGAATCTAGGAAGTGTGTGCACACCTAAAAAAGTGCCTAAAATAGGCAAAGGCATTGCAGGGACAGCGATCCCTCAGACAAACACATCCCGCACTTCAAACCACGACAAGGCCAAGGTGAGGAAGGATTTCTTTGCCCAGAAACGTCACAAGAGTAAATCACTTTAGAGAAAGGGAAGATCCTCTTGCAGAAAGGTGTGAATTTCCCCAGAGCCCAGGGAAATCTCATTGTTCATGCTGCTCTGACAGCTCTCCAGGCATGACAGATGAGGAGGCAGTGATGATTTATCCTGACAGCCACTCCTTTAAGACTGTTTGCCATGAGAGACAGCCGTGTACTAGAGAAAGTAATAATCTAACCCAGATGTCTGAAAGAAATTAGGGTTCTATCCCACTGAAACACAAGGCAAGCCTGGAGCTGTCTCGAGCCCATCCCTTAATCCCCATCCCACTGTGGCTCTGAAGCAAATTCTTGTGCAAGTATTCATGAGAAGAAAGGACCCTGTAAAATCCAGCAGGTTCTGAATCCACAGCTGCAGTAATTCAGTCGTGGATCACATCTTTGTCACAGATTTGGTGCTGAGAATCAGAGACAATTCCTGCTTTAAAGCTATTCATTCCCTCAAAACTTCTCTGCTAATCTCCCTGTTTTGCTGCTTGTCTCATTTAGTATTCTTATCCTGTAACATCACCTCATCAGTTTTTGGAGCTGAAAGTGAGGTGACCAGTTCCAGCACCTTGTTCCTTCACCAATGAGCCCTGCACTGTCTTCCACATCTGTCCCAAACTCTTCTGCCACCACTGGGACTCACCTGAGCACCAGGCACACACATTCCCTGGCAGGGAGCCTGACACTCCTGAGCTGCAAATCCAGGGATCAGCTAAGCCTCTGGGCCATGGGAGGCTTTGGCGCCCTCTCATCACCTCAGCTGTACTTAATTTTAGCTATTATTTTGGGAAGGTTTTATGTTTTCATCGTTTCAATCATTTCAGAGTAAAATTAATCTCTGTGGCACATCATCTACAAATTGCTAAAATTTGCCCAGTAATGAAAAAAAGTGAATATTCCCATTTGTAATGAAGACTCAGACAGGAACAAGGGCAGTGATGTTCACACTTCTTTCATGCCTGGACTCTCTCTCTGTTCATTTGCAGTGAAATACTTGCTGAAAATACAATTGCAACCTTTATTTATTTGTTTTTCATATGAAATTCTTCCTGTGGTTTTGCCCAGCCAGGACAGTTCTACACTTTGGCTGTTTTAAAGCAAAACAGCAATCCAAAAGAAAGGACTGAGGAGCCCAGAGGCCTTTGTGCTTTGCAGAGAAACAAAACATGAAAAACCAGCCCCTTCCCAACCTTCTCAGTGCATTTCAGCTCTGGAGAGCTCTGGAGGGACTCTCACCCCAGGAGCTGGTGAGTTCGACACCGAGAAATTAAAACTGTGATGAAACCCTGTCGATAAGAGAGGTCAGAAAGATGAATTTTATAACCCTCTGGTGGGGGGAAAGGGAGACACTGCTGGGGGGGGATGCAGCCAGATGATGCCTCCACTGGGCACAGGCTGTTTTCTTCAGATAAGATTTGGCTTAGGTAATTCCCTGCTTCAAATGCAGCCTGAACAACCAGATATTTCCTTCTGAGGAATGCTGTGGCTCAGGGTATTTGAGAGCTGCTGGTTCCTGAGTGGGATATAAAGGCTGGAGCCCCTGGCAGGGTCAGCTGCTCCCTCTTGAAGCAGGTCCAGGGGCAGAGCCCAGCTGGACAATCCCACAGAACAAGAGCATCCCAGGGATCTCCACTCTCAGGGAGGTCTGGGAAACCACAGCACTGGGGACAAACTACCTGCAGAATAAACACACCTTTCTCCAAGGAAATGGGGAAAAGAGGATTTTCATCCCCTCCAGCCGGTGAGGGGCCTGTTCTTTTCAGATAACACCACCCTGGCTGAATCATTTCACCCACAGATGGAACACAGCTCCTCTGGGGACCCCAATAAAAATATAACCTGCAATTCCCTTCCTTTGTCTTTGCAGGAACTCCACCAACTCCCCAACTCCTGGCTTTTATGCCACAGGCAGAAGCAACCTGTAGTCCAGTCTTTTTTCTCTGCTCTGGGAAGAAAAACTGGAAGGGGGATCTGGATCCATTGATTGTGAAACCAATGAGTTTTAAAACACAAATGCTCAAGAACCGTCGGGAAGACAACATGAATTTTTTATGCGCACCCTTGGCAGGAGGACACCAGAGCCTGGATGAAGCCCTGACTGATGTCAAGTGAAAGGAAAACTTCACATTTTTATGAAAACTTCACAATCTTCCAAATTAAACTCCTACCAATCACCTGAATAATTCAAGATGTGCATCACTTCTCCTCTCCCTGCCTGACAGGCAGGACACTTGTGGAAATTCATCCTGCCTTCCTTAAGGAGCCTCTCCAAGCCCACAGAGCCCCTGGCATCCCTCCAGTCCCTTCCTTCCCTTTATGGATCCCATCAACACCAATTCCCATTTCTCTTTTCCTCCTAGACTAGAAACTTGACAAAGGACAAATCCTCAGGTCTTAAAAGTTTCATCCATGTGTGAAATCACTCCTTTCTCTCCTGCCTCACAGTGGGAACAGGGGAGCTGACCCCGGACTTGTACCTGGGAGTGCATTTGGGTTTCTGAGCTTGATAAAAATTAGAGGGAACATCAGTACACCTGTCTTTTATCCCTGTGGGGAAACACTGCCTGCTGAAGGCACTGCCAGGCCTTCCATCTTCTCAGAGGAATCACTCTGGATAGAAACTCTGGGACATCCAGGGAGGAGCTGTATTTATGTTTTTCTATGAAATGCACATAAGGATAATAAAAACTAATTTCCTATTCAAAGGTATGAAGTGACTTTTGCAATTCATTTACGAGGTTAATGAATTAAATCAGGTTTAAATCTTAAATTCACAAGACCCACGTGCCATCCAGATTTTCCCATTTCCCACTGAAATACCTCTTGCCATTATATTCCACTGCAATTTTCCCTCAGGAAAAAAAAGAGCAAACCAGAGCAGAAAAAAGTCGATGTTATGATCAGACTGTGGGGGTTGCAGGAGGCAAACCCCCAGCTTGTTTTTATTTTTTTAAAGCTCTGGTTAGAATACAAAATTGTGCTTTCCACATCACAGCTCTGTTTGTGTCTTGCCCTGCTCAGCTCAGCCACGTTCTGCACTTCCCTGCACCACCCCTTCCCTCAGACTCCTGTCAGGATACATTAACATCTACTACCCAGCTGGAAAACTTGGGAAATGTTTTGTGAGGGGGACTGTGGAGCCTGGATGCAGTGAAAGGTGTTCTGCTGCAGCATCCTGCTCGGGAGCCTTAGAGCAGAGCTGCACAAGCTGAGCTCCCTGGTCAGAGGGAAGGAAGGAAGGAAAATTCCACAAGCACACACATCCAAACTCCTGCTTTTTGCAGCGGGTTACAAAACCTCAGGAAAAGCATTCCTGCACTCCTCGAGGCAGTGACAATTTCTAGTTGGGATACAACTGGAAAGAAATAGAAATAAAGCTGAGTAAGAGAGGAAAGGGAGTGGTGTCCTTGCTAAAGCATCACTTGTGCTAATCAGGGAAAAGGTTCATTAACAATGCTCTGTGGGGTGGCTGTGAAGGTTGTAGGGGACTCACATCCCTTTCTGCAGGAGAAGATTTTGTCTTGTTCAGACATGGAAAGAAGGAGGCATTTCCTAAAACTGCCTCCTGAGCTGTCCAAGTAAAACTGTAATTTAGAGTTAAATATTTTTGGGAGGTTTGGGGATGGTTTTTTGGGGTTCTTTCACTTTTGGACTGTGTTATTTCCTTTACAGAAACATGAAATTTTAATTCTCCACCTGGAGATCTTAATGGAGTCACTACAACCAAACTGTCCTTGTAGGAATTGTAGGAAATCTGATTCAATAACCATGGATTCCAGAAGAAAAGAGTAAAGCTCATCTTGCTGCCCACACCAGTACCATGAAATGAGGATTTTGTGCAAGTCATATCCTTTGGGCATTGATTCAGGGGAGATTAAAACCTCCTGAAGTCATCAGTAATTCCCTCCTTGGGAATATAGAGATAAGCCATGAAGTGCTGCCCATTCCCTCTGGGCTAGGGCCTGCAAACTTCCCCAAAAAATGGGGAAAAGTGACAATCAGGGCGTGGACCAAACTGAGGTGATTTTTAATGACAATTTTTTGGTAGTATTTTTTTAAAGAGCACCTTAAATAATGCGCACACATGCAATTATACCTGTCTGAAATTCTGTATTTTTGCATGAGATTTGTATCCCTGTGCATACTGAGGGGCTATGCAAGGGTCAGATATGCCCAAAAAGGGATGAAAACACCACATTTTGGAGCAGAGTTCCTCTGGGGCAGTACCAAGAAACATTACAGGTCTCTGTCCTATGAAAACACGTGCGTGGGCTTATGGTTACCCATGGAAAAGGAAAAGAGAAGGGATTCCAAGTGAAGCTCAGTGCATGGACACTTCCACCCCTGCAAATTGCCCCCCAAAAGCAGAACTGCAGCGTGGCAGGTGTTACCTGTAGCAGTTGTTGTTGTAGTTGTTGTAGCTCCCCAGGGCTGTCAGGCACCCCAAGCAGATGGCGTAGGAGAAAAAGATCTGTGTGCCAGCATCCACCCACACCTGCAGACAGAGAACAGGGAGGGCTTCAGAAAGCAGCCAGGAGAAGTCACCCTCGTGCCAAATATCGGCTGCAAATCCACAGAGGAGGCTCTGCAGGTCAACAGAGTCTGGCAAACCTTTCACAAATCACAACCTCAAAAGAAAAACATGCTGAGAGTGAAATCCCCCTCCCCATCCCAAGGGTGTAAACGAGGAGTAGCTCAGCTGATCTTTACAGGCTCAGCCTAAAGTAGAAAGGGAAGACAAAATTCCTAGAGAACCTCATCCATTGAATTCTTTAATGGCTTTTATATGGTGTCAGTAACTGCAGCCTAAATAAAATCATCTGCATTTATCTCACTCCAGTAGGATTGTTATTCATTCAAACTTAAAAACTCAGTGTGAATAAATGCTCTAAAGGCAAAATGAGCCACTCCTAGATAGCACATAAATTAAGCTGGGGAAAGAAAGGATCACTTATCCAGGGAAAGGATTTTATAGCAATAGTCAATGGATCCAACAAGTACAAAGTTATGGTGCTGGTCACCATACAATCAAGAAAAGGTTCTGTGGAGCTCAACAAGTCAGTAGCTTTGTAATATCATTGTGGGAACATTTACATCCTACAGTGATGCAAACACTTAATTCTAAATCAGAGAAAAGAAGAAGAAAGCGTGAGTTGACACAGTGAGATTCTTCTCCTCACAGCAACCTCAGAATATTAACGGGTAGGTTCACCTTGCTTTAAAAGTGTTGCAATAAAGCAATTTATTTCACTTGACCAGTGTGGGTGTGTTCCCACTGGAGCTGAAGGTACCCCTTGAAGCCTTGGCTTTTCCAAGGGAGTGATGTGGAGAACCCAAACCCACACAGCTGCATTATGATTTCCAATACAATAAAATCTTGCTCCTGTTTTCCTGGGAAAAATGATCTCTTGAAGTTCTTTGTTAAAGCAGAGCAATCAAAGCACCAAACCCTGACTGCTAACCAGAGGCAGTGGCTGTGAGGCCATTCCCTGTCGAGGTTGGAGCCAGGGAAGAGGCAACACAGGGAAGGATTTCAGGACTAACAACAGCCATCAAACCCTCCTGAACACACGAAGGGGATGTGCTTGTTTAACATGTGATCAAGTGAGACCTTGCTCTCTGGAGTTGTTGAGTGTTTCTGTTTAGAAATAACATTAAGATCACATTTGATTTACATCAGTGGCTTAAAGGGTTTCACTGCTGTCACCCTGAATAAGACACAGCTGGTTTCATCCCAGAGCTGCACCATCGCTGAGGAAAAGCTGCACACGGAGAGGCTTTTGACAGACAGGCTCTTTAACAAGACTGGAAGCTCCCAAAAAGCTGGAAGGAGCATGGGTCAGCTGAAAATGCACCATCTTCTGGGGCCCAGGCAAAAGCTGGGAAACTGGATCAGCACATGGATCCTTCCCTTCCTGCCCTTCCACAGTTGCAGGGGAGGGTAGAGCACTCAGAGGAGCAACAGCCCTTCCTGCTGGCACAGCTCCCACGAGGCTGATTATTCCTTGGAATGCCAGTCCTGGTGGAAGTGGGGGCAAACGAGAGCTGTGCTGGAAGGGAGGAGCTCCAGAGCTGCTCGAGCAGAGGAGCAGAGAGCAAATCCCTCTGGAGGTCCTGTGTTCCCAGACAGAAAAGCAGATCAAACTCTGGCCACAAGTGATGCTATTTCCTTCAGAGAAAACAAAGACTGTGGCAGCCCACGGTGAATCAGCCTAAAAAGTGACAAACACTTTATGAGAAACATCGAAACATCTGCACAGAAATATTCACATATTCTGTAAAACTGGAATCAGACTGAAGAGAGTTTTTGTTGCACTCTATAGCATCAGTCTGGAAATTCCTCCAGAACTTAGGGCTGATGTTTAAACAGGAATGGAGAGCAATTTTATCTGCTGAATGGAATAATACAATCAGTAGAGCCTCTTTTGGGTTGTACACTCAGAGGACCAGGGACATTTAATTTGTTCAGGTTTCTAAAATGGCAAAAAGTGATCAGCAAAGTGGCAAAAGGAACATAAATTTAGAACTCCCAGGTAGATTAGATTGCTGGTAGCTGAAAAAACACAAGAGCTGGATTTTTGCCAGACATGCCAACATTTCCAAGCCATGCAGGTGACATTTCAGATCAGTTCTCCATCTCCTTGCTCCAACAGCGAGGAACCATTTGACATCTATCCTTGGACTGCAGTGCTCAGGTCATGGCTGGGGAACCTGGTGAGCTCCCCACATTGTTTATGAGTCTGTGTGACCCCAGTTTAGCCATTCACAAAATACACCTCAGGGGAATTGTTCTCATTCCCACTTGTGGTGGGCACAGATGGGCCCTTGTAGACACCAATCCCACATCCAGGTGCCATCCAGGTGCCACCCACCCAGCCCATGGCCACAAAACCATTATGGGTTATTTCTGAGAACGCTGGGTCTGCCTTAGACCAGAAGCCTTTCCATGGAATGAAGGTAGCACAGTTCTGCAGAACAATGACATTCTGAAGGGCAGGGACACAGAGGACACTGCCAGCAACCCTGGGGCAGCAGCTGGGACTAAAGAGGACATTTGTCTGGAAGGTGACACAGCTCAATACTTTTCTGGCATGAGTAAAGTCCAGAGGAAAGGACCTGGACCAGAGAAGACCCTGTCTGTGCTTTATGAACTGTGCACCTTGAAAACCCTTTGGTCACTGCTAATTAATTCAATTTAGCACTCACACACTTGGGATTGGAACTGTTTTATAGTTTCTACCAGCTCCTACTTTAAAGGATGGAGCTAAGCCTTTGTCAGCTTTTTTAATCACATGTAAAATGTTTCCATGCCAAACAAGATTAAAATTAAAGTACAAAACCTTTGGTAACTGACCCTAATATTTGAAAAATCCCAGTGCCAAAGGTCAGGACCTTTGTATCTCCTGTGTTGTGTTTTTTTCCCCTGTTACAGTTTTATCCTCCAGCCGGGTGGAGTGCTGAGCACACAGCACAGCCACTGCTCCAGCTCCTTCCTGGACAGGAATCAGTGCCTTCCCCAAGCCCCTGTGATGAGCTCTGTTCCCAAAAGGAGAAGGGGATGTAACTCCACGGCATCCCTGCTTTCTCCCAGCAGGAATGAGGCAGGAGGGTGAGAGGCTGTGAATCTTCCCATCTTGTGAGCGGGAAGGGAAAGCAGAGCCCTGATCCCCACTCCAGGGCATTCCCACACTCCAGCAACAGCTTTCCTGCCTCACACCATGAGCTCTCACACAGCAGCCTCAGCTGATAACTCCTGTTGGTACAAACAATCCCACAAAACAATAAACAGGAGCATTTTCTACTAAAAATGGAAAGTGCTGCTTGGCAAAGTCCAGCTCTCAAAAGCTGGCCATACCCACACTTTAAGTCTGTCTGGGTAACCTTAACTTGGCCTTCTTGTGGCAGGTGCAGGACACAATCTTCACTTCCATGAGTGCTTTCTGTGCCCAGGGAGATGAATTGAGCTGGACAAACACAGGATGCTGCTGTCTGGAGGATGCCTTGCCTCCTTTGTAGCTCCTGCAGTGAAAGCAGGATAAGGAAGAAAGAAGGGGGATGTGCTGTAGTGCAGACAACAGAACCCTGGTCTGGAGAATTAGGTCCTTTTCATGTCCCTGCTATAAAGTTTCTAAGGGATGTTATGTCCATAAATCACTTCAGGCAACTTTTTCTCACGTGTTTCTTAACTTGGCTATCCTCTAATGGGTGTCCAAAGTGAAGGACAAAGTGACTGGGCACTCACTGTTGCAGATAAAGTGAATTAAAGTCACTTCTTGAACAACTAAAAAACCGCAATTTCAAACTGAAAATCCCCAAAAGAGTGGCAGCCCCTCATTTCAGTCTCAATATAAACGTCTTTCTGTCAGTAGGATGGGCTCATGCCACATACTGAAAATAAAATAACCCACATTTCTGCAGCACGTGACCAGTGCAGAAATAAGTCCTTTTGCAAGGCTGAGCCATTTTTTTTTTTGGTGATGCTCAAGCCCCATGCAGTGAATTTAGAGGGCCAAGCAAGGAGTGAGAGGGATAAAACAAAATATTGCATAACTGTCCTGAGATGAGCTTAGTGCCTGAACAAAGCAGAGACCTGGGGGAAAACCTGTGACGTGTTGGTGTTGATTATTTTCATAATGCATGGAATGAAAAACAATGGTGCTCACCTGAAGGAATAGCTCTGAATTCCAGGGGTTTCTAACTTTGTACCTTCCCTTTATTTCCTGTGCTCTCTGGATATATTTTGGATTTGCAGCTGTTATGAAACCCTCCTGTGAATGCAGGAAGCCTCTCCCAGGACACACTGACTTTAGCTGGCACTTCCATGAGCTTTTAGAGCCATGACAAACAGCTGAATAACCCAAAAGGTGTAAAACTGTTCCATGTCTGGGGAACGTGGGAAGATCAGGCAGCTGTTTTCAGTCTGATCCTCCTAAAAGATAGGAAGGGTTTTTTAAAAAAAGAAAATACATTCTGTTGTCACCGGAGAGGGCTCATTTTACACCCCAGGGGCTCAGGTGACAGCTCAGGGCTTCAATGCAAGGGCTGAGCTGAAGGAGCTGCCACATCCCAGTGTCCCCACGTAAACAGGAACAGCAACGGAGCACCAGGAGGATTCCCCCAGTAAATAACAGGAATATATTGCTTTTCTGTCTGGCCCTGGCTTTTCCTACAGCCCACACAGCTCTGTTTTCTTCCTTTGAGTATTCCTGTCAAAACCAAGGGCATTAATTTCACACTGGCTGGAATCTGCATCCCATGGGTGTAGCATCATAAATATCCTTTTTTTTTTTTCTTTCTCATTCTCAACAGTGAGCTTGAACACCAAAGCTCAAAGCATCCCTAATTCCAGAGTGGTTAATGACAACCCCATCATGAAACACTGTCTGAGATATGGGAGAGCTCCCAGACCACTTAAAAGCTGTGCCTGCTCTTTAAAACACGATGTTCCAAATGCTGGCAGTCATTTATTTCCCATTTTGTTATCAGAGAATGAGCAATCACTCCAGGTTTTCTTTTAATTTCAATTACTCATTACTTTTTGATGAATCTCAGCAGTGTTTGTATTTTAAAAAGCAGACTGCCTTCAGTTTCAAATGAGAATTTGAAAAATAAAGCCTGTGCTGTCAGGAGATAATAAATGAAATTTCAAGTAGAGTTGCAGAATTTTATCACAAATGCCTGAATAAAAGAACCTGTTGCCAGATAGGTTTAGGTATGACAGGACTGTAAGAAACCATCAGAATGTGAGGTCTTGACCTTGAAGCAACACCTGCACTTAAAGAGTGACCCCATCAGACATGGGGCAATTAGCATCAGGTTTAATTTTGAGCACTAATGAAGCTTTTGGAGAATCAGAGCATTTCAAAAGTACCTGCCAGACCTCTTCCTAACAAAGGCTTCCTTCCGGTCCTCTGGAATGAGGTCAGAGTGGCTCAAGCACTGCCGCAACAGCTCAGAATAATTTCTGACATAAACTATAGGAAAGCCCAAAATAACCGCTAAAAAAAACAGGATAAAAAAAATGCAGTTTCTAATAGGTTTGGGAAGAAGCCAAAGTCCCAATTTCACCCTTTGCTTTCATCTCCAATATCCTGGGAAGTTCTTTTCTCTCTGTGGATCATTCCAGCTGCTTTCAGTGCCCAGCTGGAGCACCTGACTGGGAGGAGCTGGGATTGAAAACCAGGGGGGATTTCTGTTGTCACCCCACAGCAAACACGAGGTGCTCGTGCTGTGTGAGGCTTCACACGCAGCTCAGGGTTCACCCATACGGAGAAACAGATCCCACCAGGACGTTCTGACCTCGCTGAAGCTCTCCACACAGAGAGTTTACCATTGTCTATTTGCAACACTCCTTTTCCCAGCCTTAGAGCCCAGCTCTCTCCAATAAAGGACAATTTTAGCCCCAAGATGAACTTTTGGTGACACCAGGAAGCTAAAAGTTATTCTGCTGCTTGCAGAGTGCCTTCACAGCACCAGGGTAATGTGCAGTGAAAAGAATCATTCCCTAAATTGCATTTTATTACACTCCTCTGCTACGAATCCCATCTTTATGTCTATATGTAAATGTATTTCCAGGAATAATGCTAATGTAGGCAGTAGTGGAGGACTGAGCATTTTATCTCTGATCATATTCCAATAAAGTGATTTTTTTCCTGGCTTTTTCATTATGAAGAACATTCAACCACATCACAGCCTCCTCTGTTGGTGTGGCAGCAGGAGGGAGCATGGGATGAGAAATAGGCTGCACGTACCAGGAGGAAGGCAACAGATGTACACCTGGCTGCTTCTTTTGACACTTCCCATGTTCCTCAAGTAGAAAAATGTTATATATTCACGTGACAGCCCCTCCCAAAGGCAGACAGAGATGCAGCCTGGGTATTTTCAGTGCAGAACGCTTTGTGGAATGGATGGAGAAGAGGCTGAGGCACCACATCTGCCCAGGCCCCGCTGAGCAGGAACGTGCAGCACCTTCGGATTCTGCTGCACAAGGTGCAAAACACAATTCACTGCCACCAACCCAAGCCTCTGTGCAGAGGCAGGAACAATAAAACCAACCAGTTTGCATTCACTCTCTAGTCACTCTCTTGCAATCAAGTGAAATTTTTTCTTGAATAGCAGCGAACACAGAAATCAGCTGAATGTCTGGGCTGTGCAGCTGCCAAAACACGGAATGCAGAGGTCAAGGTTCTGTTCCATTTGCAAAACAACCCAAACACTTGGAGGATGCAGACGTTCAAAGTGAACAAATCCATTCCTTGCACGCATGCTGCTGTTCCCTGACTAGCAGTGCACTGATTTTATCTTCTTCCTATCAATTCTGCAGGCAAAATCAAACAGGGAAGAATAAACTTTATCATCTTAATTTTCCCACATTGTCAACACAGTTATTGCACCTGTACAGTTTTTCATATTTGACTAGAAAATAGCCTTGGTATATGTTTGGTTAAAAACAAGCTACAAATCTTCTCAACAGAGTCAATTTAAAAGACATTCTGTGTTTAGCAATCAGACCAAAAAGAAGTTATTTCACAAAATTAAACCAGTTAATCCCTGGGGTCCTGACGAAAATCTTTTTGCTGAGTACAAAAATACAGCTTTCCACTTGGAAGTAGAATCTTGGAAGACCCAGTGAGTAAAACAGACTTCAAGAATACAATTTTAAAGCAGAATATTGCTTTAGCTACAGATGCTGCTTAAAGCCCTGAGAATTTTTAGGATGCTCTTCACAACAAACGACTCTGGATGTCGCTGCCTCAACAAACACACTTGCAGCAGTGATACAACTTACTGCTGATATACTTCTTTTCCAGTGACTACAGCCCTTTAAAAGCAAGCTTTCAATGCCTGTTATCCTCTCTGCATTTATTGAACCTATGCTAGCAGTGCGACTGTAGAAAAATAAGGATGTAAGTCAGACTAGGCACTGAAGACGCGCCTCAGGCTGCTTGAAGTGGCAACGCTTCTGACAGTCATTGATGTAAAAGTGGTTGGTGTGATGTTGGACAAGTGATGCTCAGCTCCTCCAGGCTCATCCAGACGGCAAGAACAGCACAAAAATATCCCTCAGTTATCTCCAAGCAGCCTCAGCTACAAGAAGTCGTGGCTGAGGGCAAAGCTGGAGTACTTGGCTGAAGAAAATAAAGGAAAAAACCCACTGGATCCAAGCAGCCTGGCACCAAGCACGTTACCTAAAATAAATAAGCTTTTTGGCCCCTGTCCCCAAATGCCTTCTTGGAAAAAAAAAATTATCTCTCGACTCAGTGGGAAATGTCATTAAGTGGGGAACTAAACCCAAACAAAATATGAACTGTGCATTGTGGGGAAGCAGCAACAAAAATGGTGCATTTTGGACCCAGGAGTGAGTTTGTTTCTGAAGTTTACTACCCAGGGCTTTCTAAACAACACAGCTTCTGAAAGCAGAGCCTTCATTAGAGCAGGAAAACACCACTTAAACGGCCAGGCAGAAAATGGCTGAATTAAGCTCTTTTTCCCTCTCTTTGATGGTAGTGATTCTCAAAAGATTCAAAGTAGGTTAGGGGAAGAATAAAACAGCTATGTTTCTAGTGTCTACCTGACAACAGCTTTTGTAGGGGTGAATAATTACATGAAAATCACTTCCTTTCCACCTCTCTTTGGGATTTCTGTGGGTTGCTAGGCAGTCTCTCTCCTACCTTCTGCTAATGTCACTTCCAGAGGGTTGAATGCGGTATATTCATTGGGAGAATGGAAACTCGGGAGAAGCAGGACCTAAATACTCGGAGTTTTGTTTATTCATTGCTGCCTTTGGAGCCCGCCACTATAGCTGGGATCACTTTACAGATATTGAGATGCTAATTTCCCCAGGGGCTGTTGTCAGCCAAGTACCACCCAGTTAAAATGGGACAGGACCTTCCTCAGCATCGGAGCCACACCAGTTGCTTGTTCCTGTGGCAGCATCCAACGTGGAAAGTCAGGTGCTGGAGCAAAGCATGCTGAGGGTCCTTCAGGGATGTATAGAAGGAATTCTTTGCCTGCCTCTCGCTTCTTTTCATGAGGGAAATAGTGTTTGTTATGAGACTGGTTTGCTTTCCTGCACTCCTTAATCCGAAGTTTAGGGGGTATCTTGGTTGCCTTGGTGTGATTCCAAGAGGAGCAGCCACAACAGGAGACAGGGAAGAGACCAGAGACTTTGGATTCACTTCCCTGTCAGCATTTTCTGAGGGCAGGATGCCAATCTTTTGAACTATGTACCAGTTTTCCACTGCTTTACTTGTGGAAGATATGGTAAGGAGAGGCCTGACAGTACGAGGTACAGAGAATATACAACCGTGTAAACCATGAGAGTGTTCACAGAGAGGAGGAGACATGAAATCCTTCCCTGTGAGGGTGGGCAGGCCCTGGCACAGGGTGCCCAGAGAAGCTGTGGCTGCCCCTGGATCCCTGGCAGTGTCCAAGGCCAGGCTGGACATTGGGGCTGGGAGCAGCCTGGGACAGTGGAAGGTGTCCCTGCCCAGGGCAGGGGTGGCACTGGATGATCTAGAGGATCCCTTCCAACCCCAACCACTCTGTGATTGTGCATGGGTTAAAAAAAAGAAATAAACTTTATCCAAAAAGTCCCTCTCCACTGCAGAGTGCTGGCTGAGAAAACTGGGGCTGGAATGCTCCCTCCAGAGAGCAAGGATGAGTGGCTGTGGGAAGGGCAGCAACCGAACCCAGAGCAGGGTTCTGAGAGATCCAAAAATTGCCTTTGGTTTCCAAACTGCAGTTTCAGTCTCCTAAGAGTGAGATTCTCTTTGATTCTGGCCTTATCAGTTTTCATCCTCAAAATTACCTCACTCAGCCTGGCACAACAGGAGACAGGGAAGAGGCCAGAGGCTTTGGAGTCACTTCCCTGACAACATTCTCTGAAGGCAGGTTCCAAATCCCTTGAAATAGGTATCAGCTTTCCATTAATTCAGTTCTGGAGCACATGGTAAGGAAATGCCTGACAGTATAAGGTACACAGAGTATTCTGGAGATATAGTTCATATAAAAACATTTATATCCTTATCATAACATGATTTTGGGGGGGGAGAAAATGGCATCTGTAACAGTTCTTTTGTGTCTGAGGTATAGGAAAATAAAATTGTCTTCAGTGGATTGGGAGCTTAAATTTGGGAATATGGCAAGCTGGAAATATTTTTAGAAAGGTATCGAGATTTAATCACAATATCTCTCTTTAAAAGTATGGAGAAGAGGCAAAGCATCATTAAATCCCAATATCTCTGGGGAGCAGCACCTTTTTCTTCACTGACTTGTTTCAGGTGCACAAGTTCAGGGCAGGAGGATGCTCTGCATTGTTCCTCTGGGATGTTCCTGTGAGTTCTGGGGAAAATCATCCCACCCTCTGGGAAGATAAAACCACTGACTGCTGAGCATCCCCATGGTCCAGTTTGCTGAGGAGCCCTCTTCCTTAAAAGCATCAAAAGTTCTGCCTCCTCCTACATTTTCACTCTATCAAGCTTCAGGCATTTGGAAATAAAAGCATTTCTTTTTCCTTCCGTGCACGATATGGAAAAAGTACAAAGAATAACGATTTCCTTCCTTTCTCTTTTCATATTTCATGTATTCCTGTGTATATTTCATATATTTCCAGTGTCCCAGAGACACCAGCATTTACCAGGTCTTTTAGGCGGCCTGTTAATGTCATTTCCTATAAGTGATAAATAAAGATGCTCCATTTTTTAAAATAAATGCAGGAAGGGCAGGCAACTAATTTTTAAAATGAGGATGTTGATTAATGTTCCACTTTACTGAAACACTACCAACGAGTGCTCTCAGGATGAGAGATTTGGCAGCTCCCACATCCACCATAATGCACTCACAGGAGTTCCAAACTATTTACACTCAACTGCATCGAGGCATTGATGGCAGAGGTGACCCTGATTAATTCCTGCACTGCTCTGAATCCAAACCAAGATGGTGTTAAGGTCTTTTTTCTTCAAATATTCTAATTGTGTGACATTTGCCAGAAAGCAGGGCTCTGGGGTGGGTTTGGCTTTTCAGCTTTCAGGGGGAGAGAGGAGATTTAGCAAAGGTAGTGGGGTTCCAGTTCCTCTCACCAACTTGATCCCTTCAAGACATCCAATTTTTATTACAGATCTGCCCAGTTGTAATATCCCAGTGACAAAAACCCTTCTCCAATGGCTTTTTATTAACTCCTCTTACTCTCTTTAGTTTGTCCTTCAGCATCCTTGAAGCCTGAGGAACAGTGGAGATGGCAGACACGGCACTCAGCTGTGATGTTTGAATTCTTTGCAAAGGGGAAATGTTTTGGTTACGAATCATTATGCAAAGACTTCACTCAGAAATGAAGAGGAAGCTCTACTTGGGTTGTATAACATCAGGTGAAACGTTATTTAATCTTTCTTTAAAAATAATAACCTTCCAGAATTCTTTTTAAGCCACTTGAAGAATACTTATCTATGAGCTGAACTTCTAACAAAGGATCCAAAAGGAACAGTTCAAAACAGAAGAAAATAGAGCTATAGAAGCATGAGGATGTTTTGATTTAAGTTCTTCCTTTTATTGAAAACAGCCTCAGCCTTGTATAAATATCTGATACCAAGAGATCCTCCCAGAGGATCAGTTTATTTTGGGAACATGGAACTCCTGCCTGCAGAACGAACCATGTGCACCACCAAAGAAGGTCACACATCAAAAGCATTGTTTTTTCCCCAAAACATTGCAGTTGCCTCCCTTCAGAGGAGCCTGTTTTCTCTCTGTTGCTTATATGGGGAGTGAAAACCACTCCACCAGGGTTTTTCCTGCTCTTCAGGAAGCCCCAGTGATTTTAAGCGAGTCCTGAAGATCCCAGACTGCTTCAAGTCCTGAAGGTTCTACTCGAGCTCCAAATTTCACCCTGAACATCTTTAATGTCTAATTCATCATGTGCAAATTTCTCTGTTTAAGATAAACCTACACTTAGCACTGTGCAGTTTTAAAAAATAGAAAAAGGAAAGGATGCTCAGAAGAGAAAGAATCTGCTGCCTCACTACTGAAGGCTTAAAATTTTCACATTTTTGCATTTCAAACAGGTGAAGCTTCTGCATTGTTGGGGCACAAAACTCAAAGGAAATTTTCCTATCAGTTTCCAGGAGCCTGGATTTTACCTTGCTAGATTTTACAGAATTGGAATTCATGAAAACAAGAAATGCAACTAAAAGACTGCTTTATCAGCTTCTTTCCCTTGCAGAAATATTTCTCAAGCTAAATTAAATATGTGAAGAGTTTATATATATATATATATATATATATATATTCTGCTACTCTAATGCAGCATTTGGCAAATTATGGGCTTGAGGACACAATATGCAAAGTAAAAATTAAAAAAAAAAAAACAAACAACTCATCCCTTACATTATAAAGACTAAAATTGAATTGGTTTGGAACAATCAAATGTGTGTATTAAAATTATCATCTAAATAAAAAACAGCCTGCAGGAATCGATTTAAATTTCCTAAGCAGCAAATCAAAGTTTGTCTCACCAAAACTTAATTGTGTTCATTAGAGCTTTGTTCCCCTCAGAAATCCCTCAGAGGACAAAACAATTCCCTGACTGCCAAAGGATCCCTGAAGGTGGCAGTGGGAGTTGGAGACAATATGGAAAAATAAACTTATACAGAGACTCTCCCCTTGGATAAATTGTCAAAAAGACAGAGAAGCTCCCTGCCAAGGTCCCTGCATGACCTTAGGTGACCGAGGCGTTAATTGTGCCTCGGGTATGCAACAAACACTGCATTAACTCCTGATAAAAACCCTCGAGAGTTTTGTCAAGGGATATCTGGGAGTGATTTGGTTTTGCATACCTATAATACAGTTTTTTCCCCGGGTTGCATCCTGCAGTGAGCTCTAACAACTCCTCTTTATTCCTTGGATGAGGATGTGACCAATCCAGGGCAACGCCAGCCCCAGTGGAAACAGCTCCTCTAAAAGGTGTCCTTCATGTTTATATATTTTTTAAATTTGTTTGTTCTCGCATTTCCTGCAGCAGCAGCTCCAGCATTAGAGGCTGTTTGGGGCAGCCAGTGCACCAAACATTTCATTCCCACTCCCTCAGATCAGAGCAGATCCTTCCCTTCCTCCCTGCTGGGGAAGATGGCACTGAGGCTGAGTTCTGTTTTTCTGCCCGCGGTTTCTGCTCACACACCTTCTGTTGTCAGAGCCTGCAGTCAGCAGGTGCTGGTGAGGGGATCTCTGTCTCCTGCCTCCATGGAGAGCAGGGGAGCAGTCCCAGAGCACAGCTCCCAGCTCCAGCCGCTGCCAAAAGCAATCCCAGCCCGAAGGCGAACGGAGCTGGAGTCGGCAGTGTGGCCCTGCCCGGAGGGAAAGAACAGATTTCCCCTTCTCAGCTACCCTGGCACAGTGCCCTGGGTGGGCACCTCCATGCTGGAGTCTGGCCCAGCTGCTGGAACGGTGCCACTGGCAGCTGCGTTCCGAAAATTGAGAAACCAATGGAGTTTCCATAGCCCTACCAGTGCAGAACTCCTCTCCCTCTCTCTCCACAGCCTGCTCCTTCTGTGCCTTCTAAACTTGGAATTGGAAACAGCACAGAAGCTGCTGGTAAAGCTTAGAAACTGCAAACAAAAAAAGATAAACTCCCTCCAAGAGAGATTATTGTTCTGAAGGGGTTTTTTAAGCGGTCAGCAACCACGTGGTTGAAGGTGAAGGAAGCCTGGTTTTATATTCAGAAACACTTTGGAAAAATCTCTCACTAAAAGCTCCTTAGAAACTTCAGCAATTGTGGTTTAAGAAAGTCACTGCTGGATAAATCTCTAGGGAACAACCTCTTGGAAGGCCCTAGGGGACAAGCTGACCACGAGCCAACAGTGTGCCTGGAGCAAAGTCCAGCAGCATCCCGGGCTGAGGATGAGGAAGAGTATTCCCAGCACCCTGAGGGAGGTGGGTGATCCTTTGCCAAACACCACAAATTCAGTGCTGGGATCCCAGTTCATGAGTAAAAGGGACTTACTGGAGCCCAGTGAAGGCTCCAGGTTGAGGGACTGCTGCATCTAACATGAAAGCAGAGGTTGAGAGTTGGGACTGCTCAGGTTAGAGGAGAGAAGACTCAGGATTCTTGTGTACAAATGAATGTGTATAAATGAATGTGTATAAATGAATACCTGGTGGGAGGGAGTAAAGGACAGGGAATCACTGTCTCCTCAGAGGTGCTGATAGAAGGACAAGAGGCACAAACTGAAACTCAGCAAATCCCACTTAAACTGAAGAACAAACTTACAGAGAGAGTGGTCAAACCCTGGAACAGGTTGCCCACAGAGAAATTGTGGAGTCACCACCCTTGGAGAGCTCAGAACCTGACTGGATATGGACTTTAGGGGAGTGGCAGTGGGTTTATGGTTGGACTCGATGATCTTAAAGGACTTTTCCAGTCTAAGTGATCCCATGGCCCTCAACAACCTGTTCTGGTTGAACCTGCTTTGAGGGGCTCTATTCAAACAAGAATTTTCTGACCTGCTGCCATTTGCTTCACCTTGTTTTACAGCAGGGACACAGAGACTGCCCTGCAGGATGGACACTCCAGGGCAGGGAACCTCCCCGTGAAAGCTGGACTGATGCCTTGAAGAAACCAGCCAGAACCCCAAGTTAAATCTGGACTCTTGTGTTTAACAGTTTGCAATTGGCCCATCCGTAATTAATGGAATTAATTGATACTTTCAGCCTCCCACATCCCCTAGCAGCGAGTTCCACCATTTAGTCATTCATTGTGTGAAAAAGCACATTCTTTTGTATTTTTCTAAACCCACTACATCTCCATTTTTATAGACTGTTGCCAAAGCCAAGGCAGGGTTCCAGGAGGACCTCCTGAGTTCCTGGCTGAGTGCCACCCAAACAGGGAATGGTACCTTGGCTGAGGAATCAGGAGGGCTGTGCTCTGTTTCCAGGTTTGACAGTGTGTAAAAGCTTTTTTTCTTTATTTTTTTTTGCCTTTTCACACAAAAACCTCACCAGTGACTGTTGGGTGTGTAGTGCCCTACACTGCTATTTAATGAGAGTCACAAATGAATACAAATCTCTGAGCTGCCACTCCAAATACTCAATTTTCTACAATAGCACCAAAACCATGGCCCAGCTTCCGGTTATTATCCACTAAGTAACTCTATTAGTTTTGATTTATTTAAAAAACCCAATTTATTGCCTAAAGACCAAAAGGAAAAAGGGAAAATGTTTTTAATTTAACAGAAATGTCCCTAGAAAGTCCCTCAGTGTTTAATAAACCCATTAAAAGGCCAAGTGACAACTTCTGACCCCACATTCTGCTGCACAAAGAAATGTTTAATTGAAGGCAGCATTGTTTTCATGCTGCCCACAGAATAGTCTGAATATTGCCCTTCACAAGCATAATAAAAACTGAGAGCTTAGGCAGGATAAATACTAAAGACACAATTAAAAGTTAATTATCTTTTCTAAAGTAAGCTCAAAACAGAGAAATGAGATCTGGGGCAACGTATTCTTCAAATATTGGTACTGACACTACGGGTCAACAATCCGAGAGGATGGACAGGAAAAGATTTATCCTAACTTAATCCCATTTCAGTCACTCAGCCTTCCTCAAAGCTCCAGATGTGGACAATCCCATCCTAACTCAGCAAAAACTGGCCCAGGAAACGATGAAAATCCATAAAGTTAACCTAGAGCATGAACCACTTTATTAAAACATCCTTTTTCGTTTGAGAACCGTCATTTTCTGTTTAACACAATTTAATAGGACAGAAAGGATTCAAATTACTATCACGAGACGGAAACAAAGCCATTTTTTCACTTCAGCTACAAGGGATACCTACTTAGCTATAAATACATAGCAGGAACATGTTCAGTCAGTGCAGAGGTCACCCACTGTCCTCTTTTTATTGTTGCAAAACCAGACGATAGCAGAAAGGTTACGGCAACAAATTCCAATTTTCATTTAGGCAGTTAAAATGCAGCCCAATTCAAATGGCTGGAGCACAGTGTCATGGGAATGCTCCCCAAAGGTGGCCTTCTCTTCCCACTGTCCCCACAGGAAGCCTGGGAATCCCAGCACCTCTCCTACCCCTGCCACATGCCCTGGCTAGGGGTCACCATAGGTCAAGGACATCCCCAAGGAGCAGCCAGAGCTGGAAAAGCAATAAATGTCTGCAGGCACCACTTAAGGGTGGATGGATGTGTCCCCTCTGAGCATGGCAAACCCAAATGAGTTCCAGCATTACTCATCTCCTTCAGTCAGAACAATTCTGGGGAGCAAAGGCAGGAATCCACCAAGGCCACCTCACCACTAAACCCTCAGCAGATCAGTTCTGTGGCAGCACAAGCAGTGAATTGGTTCAGACTTCATTGCAGTGACCTCCTCTGAAATGTAGGTCACAAAACCTTATACATTTATTTACTGCAGCCTCAAAGACTCCATATCCACAAACACTAACTCTTATTTCATTTTTTCCCATAGCCCCATCCCCGAATTCCAACAACGATAAAGTACTGAGCAAGCAACACTCATTAATCAACACTCATTAATTTTGGCATTCTATAGAATTGTAGAATAACTCAATTAGCTTTAAATTCATCTCTCCCCACACTCCCAGCTCTTATGGTAGGAATCCCACAAGCACAGCCTTCGAGGGTGTGGGACCACAAGTGCCAGGAAGGAATTTGGGGTGGCACAACGGGGATTCTGTGGCCGAGTGAGCGCAGCCGCAGCTCTGCGACTGCCAGGGCAGCACTGCAGAGATGATAACTCGGGGTGGCCCAGCTGCCTCTGCCTCAGAGTTAATTGCTGGTGAATGCTGGCTGGAATTTGCTTGGAACCCACCCAAGAGCTTGGCACCCACCCAGGATTACGTGCCAAGAATCTCCGAGATCACTCCAGCAAGCTCAGAGCAACAATTTGTCCAATCAATCTCAGATTTTAAGAATTTTTTTTTTTTTTTTTTTCCTAAAGGGGCATTTGGGATTTGTGGTTGTTCTCAGTTACAAGTTTAGGGAATCTCGCATTCCTGGGTAAGGAGCTACTGACAGAAAAATCAGAATGAGCTTTTACAAACAAATACGAGGAGGGATGGAGGAAGACAAAGTAATAATGCAGATTTGGTTTAGACCTTCAGGCACAAGCTGGTGTTCTTTTCCCTGTGACAGATTTGTCTGGGAGAAGTTAATTAGGAAAACAAACAAAGCACTACTGATGTCCTGGGCTTGTTTTAAAGGCTTATCTGAAGTGATCAAAGAGCTGATTTAGGAGTGGTTCCAACCCAAAAACATCCTTGGGGTCATGTCTGTCCCTCAGAATCACTCCTTGCATGTTCTCCCTCCACGTGAAGGACCTTGGGTTTCTGTCTGATCCCTCCAACCTACAGCACTCCCCACACAAGATGGAGAAAAGACAAAAAGGGGCTGTGGTTTGGTTTATTTCTTTCCCTTTCTCACTTGCTGAAAGCTCACTTAGTGCTGCATTCTTCAACTCTGTATTTTGGAAATATGCACTCATCTCTTACTTTTACTTGTAGGAACTAAAGTAAAAATTTAGGCGAGAACATAAAATTTTTAAAAAAACCACAAAAACCACCTAAACTACTTAAAAACTAAACTACTTTAAATTCTGCAGGTAAGGGGAGTTATAGAAATACAAAAATACATTTAGCAGTGATATGCCTGTACTGAAAACCATCGGCTGGTCAGTGTCCAAATGCACAAGAAAGTAAATTAAGCCCTGTGTTATTTAATTTCTGCCTGATTCACCCAAGCTGAGGTGTCTCAGCTCTGGCTCTTGGGCATTCCAAATGCTCCACAGGGTCAGGGCAAAGAGGAATTTCTAGGACTGATGAAATAGTGGGGAACCCACCCACACTTCCAAGACAAGTTTCCCTCCCCACGCTGGAAGAACAAGCCCTGCTCAATTTGATGACCCTGGACCACCTCACCCACTTTGTTGTGAAGATCAAATTACCAAACAGATCATTTTAATTTGTAATCCCTTCTCCTCTGCCACGTTTTCTGCCCTCATAAGATAGAAACTCACTGAGGGCTGCTTCCCACCTGTACACTTTTCAGCTCTGCCATCATTTCCCACCTCTGGTCTGCTCACCTTCATGGCTGGATAAACAAATTCCCAGAGGCCCACGGGCTGGGAAAGTACCAGCTTTCCCTGGAGCTTTTTGTGAGCATCCCCCAGAGTCCCCATGTTGTTTTATTATTTTACCCAGAGGGATTTAGAGCATTTGAAAAGCCCAAGTTGTTTTTAGAGCGGCAGGAGCTGTACACCCAGCTGGAGAATTTTAGTAAACAAGTCACTCAACATTCACTGGAATTCTGCTGTGAGCCTGGGCCTTTTTCAAGAGAGCTGGGCAGTGGAAAATCTTGCATTTAGAGCTGGCAAAAACGTAAAGTAAATCTGAGATCAAGACAAAAAAAGCGCTAGGATAATAAAATGTCATTTAGAAACTGTGTTCAGGACCTTGCTTCTTGACATCTGGGGCTACTGAAAGTACTGACATTGATCAAATGTTTAATTTTGCAGCAGAATGAAGCTTCAATTTAATTTTATTTGCAAATTTGTGTGAAACAGAAAAGCATTTAGCCAGAAACTGAAAGGTTATTTTGACAAGCCAAATGTTGTTTCTCCATTTTTTTTAAATGAAGCATTTGATTTTTAGCTCCTAAACAAGATATTGTCTCCAAATGTAATAGTAATTAAAAATTTAAGAAGTATTTTTATTTTAAGCATTTTAAGCTCTGGTCTGTGTGAAACACTTTCTGTTTGTTCTGCTAAAATATCAGTGTGCAAACAGAACTTGAGTGCAGAATCACCAAGAACCAGATCCCACCTCCCACTCTTTTGGAGGTCAGCTGCACTTTTTTATTCCAGTGTTCTCTGGAATTGACCCCAAACAAGTGAGAAATCAGTGAACCCTTACCCAAACGACACCAACCTCTGCAGAGTTCCTGCCAGGTTTGTAACACCTTTTCTCAGTGCATTTCATTCCCTCTTTGCTTGTGACACCCGAACATTTCCTTCCCTTTTCCTTATTTACAAACCCAAATTGCAGCAGCAGTGTGGCGTTGGCCCTGGTGGGACAAAGCCCATTTTATTGCCTCTCTTCCCCCGTGGCATCAAAAGCTGTTCCTGCAGCCAGGATTCCGGGGAAAATTCTGAGGAAAGCTGAGCTTGTTGAGCCTCAGTTTTTAAAGCCTATAAACATCCACACGGGCAAATCCGTCTGTGTGTGGAAACTGAGACTGTGCCCACAGCTAAGGAAGATTTTCCTTAACATATCCATGACCTCTGCAGGAATTCCTGTACTACAAAGTTTTCTGGAATTTAATGTTGGAAATTTCTCTCTTTAAAGACTCATTTCAGAGGAAAAGATATGAACAGTCACATGATGCACCACAGCCAAACCTGAAATCAGGAAAACATGCTGATTTCCCATCCTGTCATTTATTTCATGGGCAGTTTTGGTGATGCAACATCAGTGTGAATATATCTGTGTGTGTTTTATCAAGCAGAAGGGAGAAACGGTGGTGTAATGGTAGGTAAAGAACTGAAATTGTAGGACCATAATCCAACAAATAATTCAACAACCTAACCCAACCCCACACCAGCACAGCGGAGCTGCTTTGTCCGTAGGGAAGGCAGAGGCAACAGTGCAGTAAATCCCATATATAAGCACAGTTGTCATACACATTTTAGGGGGTACCAAAAGCAAGGTTGTAGATCCTGAGGGAAGCACCTTTCCAGCCTCACACCAACCCCCAGAGCCAGGCACGTCTCCCAGGGCAGGTCTGTGGGGTGCACACTCTACATTTTTGCTCAGCCTTTTTCCTGTTGGGTTATTTTGAGAATTCAGCTGTTACCCCAGTTCTAGGGCAGAAATAAAAAGAGTCTCAGAAACTCCAGGGGGATTAGAAAGCTTTTTTTTTTTTTTTTTAACAGGTCTTGAAAGAATAATCTTTAGGAGCACTCAACTTTTTAAACAGCAAATTCCAGATTTCCTGCGAGCAGCACGTCATTCCACCAGTGTAGTAACCTCATCTTCTGCTTTTTTCTCACATTCCTCTGGAATAATGGGATTAAGAAGAATCCTACTAGCAGTTCTTAAAATAACTTCATATTTTCCAGTGTCTCTATTCATGTGGCAACATAAACCCACTTGTGTCACAAAAATAGCACGGAATGTTTATTTGCTTCACTTTTGACTCCCCCCACTGTGTGCAAGTTCCCTTATTATTATTTCCTCATTAATATCCATCTGTCACTTAGCTTTTTATTTCACTAATTCCTAATTTAATCTGAAACATGCATTTTTAACAACAGCTTTTCTCTGCTAGCAGCCTGGGCTTCTAAAGCAGCTGACAGGGTCAAGCCATTGATATTATTTGTAGTCCTTTAAATGTTCCAATTTAGGCCAAAAAAAAAAAAAAAAAGCCTCTTCAAGTTTCTCTTGCATTTCTTTTCAGGTTCCATCATGAAAACAGTGGGAGATCTCTGGCTGTCATGCCCATACTCCGAGTTAATGTGTGGATCCTGTCTCCCTCCAGTGGCACATTGCACCAGCCATAAAATCTGATATTAAAGAGCAATTAAAGCTCCTCTGAAACTCAGATGATGCCTCTCCACTGGCAGGGTTGCTAAGGGGTTGCAGGGACAGATTCCACGTGGCCCAGAAATCCCAGAGAAATTCCAAAATGAGCCCATTCTTTCAACAAGTCTCCTCTCACTGCCCAAACCTGCTGCTGCCTGCTCAGCTTGTGCAGCAAGGGCAAGAAACACAGGGAGAAACCATGGGGAGAAGGAGGCAAAGTATTTGTTCAGGGCGTGAAATAACACCCCAGAGCAATCACTGGACTTCAGAAAGCACATTTGCTACATCAAATTAACAGCCGCAGCTTCATGCTGTTGAATAAATCAGATTTGTCTGGTGAGCCATGAGTTCTGTTCACTCACACACCCCAAAAGATTGTGTAGGGAATTTAGATCAAGCCTTTCCCACAGAATACTTACATTTACCCCAAACCTTTCCACTTGAATATACACAAAACTTTTGCATTTAAATATACTTAAATATACCCAAAATATCCATACAATATAAAAACTGATGTGGTGAGCAAACACTGAGCTGCTCCAGGCACCCCAGAGAGCTGTTTTTTGTCACAGGAGAAGCCCCTGGATGTCTCCATCCCATCCTTTTGGAATGTGTGTTCCCAACCAGATTCTGCCAGAGAATGGGATGCAGCTGCCTGGGAGAAGGGAAGATGCAATGTGTTCCCAGGTTTGCCCTTCAGGGTTGATTTGAGGAAAATGGGAAATCCATCCCAGGAGTGATTTCTGGCCTTGTTAAACACCTTTCACTGCATTTGGGATTAGTTGCTCTCCCTACTCTTTAAAGTCATATAAACAATCTGTAATGCAGAATCTGCAGGATATATTAAATTTAATAATTCCTCATTGAGGAGGTGATAAACTGCATTGTAGGAAAAATATCTCTAAGCATCTCACTGGGCTGTATCCTGGACTTGCCTTGCAATTTCAAACCTCAGTAATTTGTAATGATGGTGCAAACAGCAGACTCGGAGAAGAATGAATTCTTTACCCAGTTTAAATTTGAAAAGTTTGGGTAGGGGATTCCTTTCACTGAAAGAACAGTTTGAAATTTAGTTTCCTGCTTGTTCAAAGGTCCATGTAAAGGGGGAGTTGTTGTTATACAGGTAATAAATTCAGCTGAGGATTTCCAACCCTGCAGCCTTTGCATGGATTTCTGACTTTCACTCTTGCTTTAATTCACTGCAGCTCACACCTGGTTCAGACAGTGAGTACCTGATGAGGGAAACAATCCAGAGAATGGGAAGAAAGTGGGAGGAAAAAGAAGAGTAAATTCCCTACCCTTAGCAGAACTGCACGGGTGTCACAGGAGCTGGACCTCTTCCTCCTCTCACTATTTTTTCCCAATTAAATTTTTGGGTTTTTTTAAAATCGCTGCCCAAACTCTTATAAAAGTCAAAAATGCAGTAAATCACTGAAGGGTTTACTGACTTATTTGCTAAAATTCTGGTAAAATTCAGGATTTTTGACCTGTCTCTGAACCATTTTTTCATGTACTATCCTTAAAAACTCACCAGCCTGCATTGAACGTATCCTAGGGAGCAGTTTCTCATTACACTGCAAGTTTCTCACTTAGGGAATCATGGAGTCATTAATGTTGGGAAAAACCTCTAAGATTGCTACCTGTCACATTTCAAAAAAATAAAAGCACACCAAAATTCCCCAGCAACCAGAGATCAGTTCATTGCCCACATCTGAAAAGTCCAAAGTTTCTATTGTAAGGATCACTAGGCTTAGATGCAGGACAGGTCTAAAATCCACTGCTCAGCAACCCGAATTTTCTGAGCATGAAAGCACCCAAAGAGGAAATCACCATTTCTTTTACAACCTTTTTTTTTAAGGAAAGCAGAGCCCCAACATTTATGTTTGAATGCAGCAGTTTGCTCCACTTTCAGAGGCAGAGAAGAGGATTTTCCTCTGCCTTGGAAAAAGGCTTCACTGGCCTCGAGGTGGCGACAGGATTGTGGATTCCAAGGCTGAAAATCCTAAAACTGAATCAATCTGCATTATTTCTTCTTCCTAAAGCAACTCAGCATCCCTAAACTTTGGGAATAAAATGGTGAGGGAAGAGAAATTCTCAAAAGCTTTTGCAGTTTGGGTTTTCAGATCAGGATTTAAGGAAATATCACCTCCACACCAGGCCACTATTCCCAAATGCCTCTCAAAAAATATATATTGTAATTAAATTAATTAGAAAGCAATTGGTTGCAGTTTTCATGAGTAGCATCTTTTTTTAAATTATATTGTTATGTATATGCTGGAACAGAGTAAAATCATGTTAAGGAAGGAAAAACCACCACAATAAACTCGTGCTAATACAAAAATTAAGGAGTAAGCCATGAAAAATCGCAATTTTCAGGGGAAAAAAATGATGTGCATTTATTTGAGAGTGATTTTCTACCAGAAAAAAAAGACGTTTTCTCCAAAAGAGATGTACTAAAATGCTCTTTTTCTCTACAACCACACGTGAAAAGAGCCCAAATGCCATGCAGGAAAAAGCATTTTTTGATCCAGAGGGCAATGCGAGGAAGAGGGGGATCTTTGTAGTATAAAGTCTCTCCAGAGTAAGTGGGTTTTCAGGTTAAGCTGATGCTCATTGCTGTGCACTCATGCTTTGGTGCTTATTTCCAAGAAGGAAGATCCAGTGGGCTTCAAGCCAGTCAACCAAACCTCAGTGCTGAGGGAATTTATGGGAAAGGTCCTCTGGAAGCCCTTTCCCAGTTGTCACCTGCACATCCCAGCTGCCTAAAAGAGAATTCTCATGGCTGAGCTACCAAAGAATTGCAGAAATCAGAAATCTTATTGCAGTTTGAACATTTTCCTACTGCAAATAAAAGAGCTGAGGAATCTAAAATCAATTTAGCCGTGATGGCTCCGATTTTCCTGGGCCTGATTAATTTGGCATCATTCCTCATGCTCAACATTCACGTGAGAGTTTATCAGAGATAAGGTACAACCTGTATTCTTTCCACATGGAAATGGAAATTTGTCCAAGATTTTGGGAAGCAGCAGCTGTTTGGAGGAGTGTGCAGTTCTGTTTGTGTTGATAGATGCTCTAGCGCATATGTTCATCAAAACAATTCATATTTTTATAATTTAAAAAACCAGCAAGTTGGCCAATTTTTAGCATGCAAACATCCAATAAACAAGAGAGTGTTATTCTTATTTTCCTCCCCATTTTAACAATCTACTGTTACAGCAGGGGTTACACTGATGTGTGTGTTTTGCCATGTCATATCCATAATGTTACTTCCTGACCCACCAAACTGCCACATCGGCCACTCCCTCACCCACTTCACCTCTTCCAGGCACAAATGTTTGCAAAATCCCCTTCCAGAGCACCAAATGTTTTCCCCAGAAAGACTCAGTGAGCACCACACACAAGTACAGTCACATACTGAGTGCCTTAAATCTGTCGAGGGACAACCAGAACCATATTGTGAGTCAGGCTTGCACACAAACCCCATAACAATCCCATTAACTTGCTGAAGCACTGCTTCTGTGTGAGTTATTTAAGCTATAAACAGCACCTGTATCTCCCAGATTAGGGCAGAGGGATGTATTTCAAGCCAATTTGAGCATGAAGATTATTGAGACCTTTTTGTTGATGAAGCAAAACACTTCTGAGGCTTAAATAGAGCTCCAGACTCTTCCAGCTTCCACTGCTGCTGCACAAAGTGATTGGTATGAGCTCTGCACACACTCAGGACAGAAGATGGCATTTTAAGAGTGAGAGGATTGGGGCTGCTGGAAAGATAAAATATAAAAATTAAACGGAGAGCACAGCCCTGGGAGGCTGAGAGGAGCTGCAGAGATGAATAGCTGCTCACAAAGCTCAAACCCACCGTGGAATGCAAATTGCACAAAGACAAAAGAGTCGAGGACTTCAAACTAAAGTGAGCCTTGAAGAGAAACTTCATTTGTTTAATCCCAGTAAACAGAGCTGGCTGTGGGGTTCAAACACCTCTCTCCTAAAGCAGACCCAGCACCCTCCCTGAAATATTATTGAAACAGGCCCGCAACTGAAGGGGAAAGCAAGTTCTGCTGGTACACATGATTTATGCTTTGGCACTGCAGAGTAAATCAAAAGAAACAAGAGTGAAGGTGGGAACTGGAAGCACGAATCTCCAGGTAGTTTCAGCTGTGTTCCTTGGCAGAAAGCTCTAGAACCAATTGACAAGAGTTTTGTGAAGTCGGAGGGGAGGGTGGGTTTATCCAAATATTTGTGGGTTTGAACATTAAATTCTACGTTTCTATAAAATGGAGAATGTCTATGCATCCATCTTATCACCATTAAAAGTTGTACTAAAGCTGAACCAAAGGCTATTTTTAAAATAAAAACTAGTTGTGCCAAATTCTGGTTTTAAGTCTGAAGAACTAAGCTTCCTCTATTTCTTGAAAAGTGACTAGAGATTGCACCCATTACTCTGGAAGCTTTCTTCAAGTTTTGAATTCATTATTCTCAACGACATAGCTCAGTTTTGCTGGAATGGCATTTTTCAACACAAAAATAATTCTTAAAATCAATTTAGCATTCATACCCCAGTTCAATCACCTGCGCTGGTGTTCACCATCTCTGGTATGGCACATTTTATTCCATCTGCTTTCTACTAAAAGGTGTTTAAAATACAACTGAAGAACAACAGCTCAGCAGTGAAAGTCTCCCTGAACCTGAGAAGGAATTGGCACCTCAAAGCAGCCACTGAGCATTCCCAAAAGGCATTCCAGCCTCACATGTGTGGGACAGACAGACACACCCCACGTGTCCCCAGCGCTTTGTGCTTCCCAGGCTGCTCCCACCAACGCCGTGGGCTTTGCAAATTGTCATGGCAACGACATATTTCTTTACAAGTGGCAACAGGATAGTAAATAGGCATGTAAACCCTCCTGGGAGCTGGCAATAATGTGCCTTAAGCTGGCAATAATGTCCCTTAAGCTGGCGTGCCCTCCTTCAGTGACAAACACAAGCAAGGGTGTCAGTGGCACGTGGAAAATCCAAACGCAGGGCAAAATCCTGTTAGCAGCCTCTAGAAAAGCCCTGGACAAGGGAAGGAACCAGCGCTGAAGCAGCAGGACTGAGCCCTGCTCGTACAAGGAGCTCAGTTCTCCCACGAGGAAAGGCTGGGAGAGTTGGGATTGTTTGGCCTGGCCAAGAGAAGCTTTGGGGTGACCATTGTGGCCTTGCAGTGCCTGAAGGGGCCAGCAGGAAAGATGGAGAGAGACTTTTTACAAGGGATGGAGTGACAGGACAAGGGGGAAAGGCTTCACACTGACAGAGGGCAAGGTTAGATGGGATGTTAGTGAGCAATTGTTCCTTGGGAGGGTGGGCAGGCCCTGGCACAGAGTGCCCAGAGCAGCTGTGGCTGCCCCATCCCTGGAAGTGTCCAAGGCCAGGCTGGACGTGCCTTGGAGCAGCCTGGGACAGAGGAAGGTGTCCCTGCCCATGGCAGGGGTGGCACTGGATGGGCCGTAGGGTCCTTTCCAACCCCAACCATTCCATGACTCCCCACAGTCGCTGCGGGTGGAGCAGAGCCCAACGTGTGGCACAAGATCAGGGCACCCTGAGCACTGCTGGGGAAGGCAGGGGGCACCTGTAGCTGCCAGCCCCACACCCCGGGGTGAAACTCCAGTTCAAACTGCGCAGAACAAACCAGTGCCACCCCTGGGCTCAGATAAACACACCACAGACAATTCCTTGTCCCGGCTAAAAGTGTTTGGGCACCCAGGGCTCAGCTGGAACCAGGCTGGATCCACTGCGCACTGAGCCTGTTGTAAGGTGCAAACAAATGTCTGGGAGTGTGCCAGAGAATCCTGTCTTTCCCTCTGTTCCAGGGCAAATTTCAGGGTGACCTGAGGCCACCTCTGAGCAAGGTGCAGCTGGAATTCCACAGCCAGCACTGACACCACTTCCACAGCCCTTTCCCTTCACCCATCCATGCTGACACACAACACCACAAACATTGCCAAGTCCAAAAGACACAACGTGGTCAAATTTTCATCTAAAATTTTCATCTAAAATTTTCAATCTTTTAAATGAATCTCTTTTTTTCTGTTTTCTTTTCCGTGTATAAATACTACTTGTTTAAAGCAAACACCACAGATATTTCTGATGCCTCAAGGCAATTACCTGAAAGAGCCCCTCTATTGTCTTTTGTGACACAATACATGTTTAAAGTAAGCAGAGATTTAAAAAAATTACGCTGACATATCTTCAGTAAGCAGATTAAGAAAAATCATTTTGACAAATATTCTCAAATTCCCTTCTGTCTCCTTCTCAGGATCCATTTAATAATGTAATAGCCTCAGGAGAAACACTGTGTAATGTCTTTTACAGTGCCAAAGCAGATCAGTAACATGCTGTCTGCAACCTGTCAGGTGCTACAGAGATTGTGTCATTTTCCCCCTTCAATATCACACAAATGATGTCCAATAACTGTTTTAAGGCACTCATCTGTCACTGGGAAAGAACCAAACAACTTAATCCATTATTTCCGTGTTCTACTCTACTCTGGAATCAACAAAACAGGCAGAGATCCTGGTTTGAGCACTTTGTTCCTCTTTGGTTGCATACTCTGCTATGAAGACAGCAATCCCCCGAATGAACAATTTCTCTGTTAATTCTGACTGAGATTTAGATCTGGAATGACCAAAGAACCATAAAACGGCTAAATCCCATTGAAATTTCTTCCCATTAAACTGCTGGCAACGCTCTTGTCCCTCAGTGGCAGAAGCACCAACTGCAACTGCTTCTGAAAATCCTCATTTATCAACCAAAGTACTCTCCAATTAAAAAAATAACCTGTTCCAACGCACTTTACAGCCCTATCCCCAAGTCCAGAACTCCAGCGAGGAACAACTCCCCAGCAGTCACTTGTATTCAGACTTCAAAACCAAGAAGCTCTTGCAGTTTTTCTCAGTCAGAGAGGCAAATAAAGGCACGGCCCATGGTCCTACCTGTGGGTCAGAGAGCCGGGAGATGTCGGGATAAAGGTAGAATTTGATCCCCTCGGAAGCGCCGGGTAACGTCACCCCCCGGATCAGGAGGATCATCAGCATGATGTAGGGGAATGTGGCTGTTACATACACGACCTGCAGGAGGAAATACACATTAGAAAAGGATTTTCTTCCAGCTGCAGCAAAACCACCTCATTTTCACATCCACTGGAGGAAAAGTGCTTTGGATACCTTTGTGCAGGGTTTTTGTCCTGCAGCCGTATTCCCTTGTAAACTCTTCAGGTTTTGTGGGAGGGGTCAGCACTTTTTATAGAGATTGGGACTGTAAGTTATATATATATATATATATATATATATATAAAGTATATATAAGACTGTAAGTCCTCTGTAAATATAATATTTCCAAACACTGGTACTCATGATAACAAGTCATTAATTCTATATATTATACCAGCACGTGTAATGGATTCTCAGTCACCCCATAATTACTAAACTGGTTTCTCTTCAGACTGCTCTGCCTGCATGTCTGTGCTTCAGAAATAAATATTTCATCAAGCCCAAAGGTTAAATTCTGTCCATATCTCCTTGGGATTTGATAGAGAACCCTTATCATACAAAGCACCTTCAGGCAAAATTTCTGAGGCGCTGAACCCCAGCAATTTGTGTTTTCACATATGTGGCCACACTTATTTGTTTTTTTCAGAGATCAGTTTGTTCTCTGCATGAGGAGCAACAGGAAACCTGCAACAAGTCACGTTTTCCAAGGGAAAAATGGAGGAGAATTGGTCCTGTTTTACAATCCCACATCTGAGAGCAGCACAGGGCTATTCAAACTCAGAGAATGATTAAATGATAAATTCCATGGCACTAGAAATATTTTATTTATGTCATAACCACCTGAAATTTAACTCTCTATAATTCCCTGTGGCTGTTTCCACCTGTGCAGAGTAGGTTTAACCATCCGAATGTGAGGTGTTATTCTTACATCTCCCTTGCACCAGCCAAAATTAATTAAGCTGCAAGAATGGAAAAAAATCATTTGGTGAAAAATACACCCTCAAAAAAGATGCATTTTAAACTCAGGAGTCCAATATCTGTTTCCTATATAAATGAAAGGGATACATCAAAGAATGGACCTATGAAAGGATTCTCAAACATATTTTTGTAATTAATGAACTGAAATTTGATTTTCAGACTGAGTATGTAACCCCAAACATTAAATGATGTCATGTGCCTCATCAGGTACACTCATAAATGGAGGAACTTGAATTTCCCAGGAAATGGAGACCATCATTCTAATCCTCTAGGTCCCAAATGCCTGAACTGATGAATTCATAGGTCAATACAATGCAAAATGGGAAGATTTATCCCAGTGCTTACATTTGTTGACTGTTGGTGGGAATGCAAACTGCTATGACTGGCTGAGTTCAAATAGTTCAAACTTTGAGTTCAAACCTTGTCTCTCCATGTTTAGGTTTCAAATAAAAAAGGATCAGCAGCTACAGAGAACTAAAAAAGAAACACACGGGATGGACACGGTCCTGCTCTGAGCCTTAAATGAGGTGGAGAGGATGGAGTAGCCAGCTAATGGTTTTCACTTATTTGGCTCTTTGCCAGCTATTTTTTCCCCTTGTTTTAAATCAATAGCTGCATTTAACAGAGGGTAGTAGTCAGCAGACACATCCATGTGATGGCACTGAAGGGCTTGCACCTGAATATCTGTAATGTTTCCTTGCATTTCCTTCCTTCTCTGCCCTGCTGTGCAGCACATCCACTGCTTCCTGCACATCCCACCGCTGCCTTGGAACGCCCCACTGAGCAAACGCCGCAATCTGGCAGAGGCAGATTCCTCCCCAGGTTGTGTTGGGAGGACTTCCTCTCTCAGCTCCATCAAGGAAGAGCCAAAACCATTCATCTCTGCAGCCAAGAGAGGCCAGGTAAAGGGATCTGTGCAATCCCACAGCAGCAAGGACTGGAACCACAACCTCCAATAAATTTTTCGGCCATCAGGCCGCTCTGCCTCATGAGGACTCTCCCTGCTCTCTGGTTGCCATGCAGGGATATAAACAGAGCACCATTGGCTCAGGATTTCTGGCAATAAACACCCATGCAGATATCCAGAACCACAAGGAAAGGGACACCAAGGAAGCAGGAGTGGGAAAAATGGAAAGATCCCTCTTTCCCAAGCCCACTGACACTGCTGATAATTGATCTGTGTCAGTGCTCACACAGCTCCTGGGGCTGCAAAGCTCCAACTGCAACAGGTGAGTGCACTGTGTTGGAAGAGAGACATTAACTCCCATTTTCTCCCCCTTCCCAAGAGCTCCTGAGGTGAGGCAGGATGGGGAATTTAGGAACCAGTGCCATTATTAGCATCATCCTCACATCTGTCTGGCATTAAAAGTTTCCTGAATTGTTTTCTTTTCTTTCAACGCATCGAACCTCTCAGAATATCAATGTGAACACAACTGTTTCTAATTACACTGCATCCTGTTTTAATTGACTTTAATTGCTTGGTATGTTCATTTGCATCCCAATGCTCAAAATGCTTTTTTTAAACCCTTGTCAGAGCCATGCCAATGTTTAAGCAGTTGGAAACAAAATAAAAATTTCTGGCAGGCGATCTTTTCCACCAAGTTCTCCTCTTACAATGTGGTTGAAAGGAAAATTTACAACGATATTTAGGCATACAAATAGGTGGAAATGCACCCAACAACTCTGAACTGTACTCAGGTGCTTAACTGAAAGTACATTGGAACCAAAGATCCTGAGAATGGATACTTTATTGACTGCCACGAGCTTTAATTATCAAAGAATAGGCATTAAGTTGAGCACCAAGTACTGGAAATTCAAATACCAAAACCTTCAAGGGGCTTAGATGTCAGTCAATGTTAATAAATACACATCTAGGTACCTATGAAATTATTTCATAAGTGAGGCACCATAAAGATTTTGAGAACTGAACTAGATTTCAGTTTCATCTTTCCATACCTAATTACGTTAACAACACAAATGTGTGCCTGTGTTCCAATTTGTCCCCTGGGACTGCTGAATTTCTTGTCCTAACTGAAAAGGTGGTTTTCTGAACGCTCCAGCCAGATCATGCTGCAGGGGGAGGGAGATATGGCTTGTGAGGATAAGAAATTCAGGATAACCCTGTTGAGAAAAAGAAGGAAGATTTCCATGCAGTGAACGGAGCCCCAAACCCATGGAAATCTCAAAGCCCCAAACCAGATTTCTCTCTTCTACAGGACACACCAGCCCGAGCTTCACACATTTCCTCACAGCAGCATGGAGCAGAGAACTTCCCTCCTTTGCGTGGCTCTGGCTAAGAAAACAGAACCAGGATTCCTGAACAAAATATGACTTGGAGGCCAGGAAGTTGCTGGAATTCTCCCCTGCAAGCTGCAATGTTCAAGCTCGTTTGCACTATAATGAACCAACTGCGTTTTATAAATGGCATCAAATTTCTCTGGCTGCTTCAGGAAATTACTGGCTTCTTAATCCCTGTCCCCTAAAATCCTCTGTTGCTCTATTGGCCTGTAAACGTGAGGAATATCAATGCAGGAATTGCCAGAGATTTGCCAGAACTCACTATTAAAGTGTTTGTGGGAAATCAGACCTGCCCCTGTGCCCTGCTCATCCTTATTTTTCACTGAGTGTTTTCAGCCTAGTTCATTTAACTTTACTTATTAATTTATTTATTCATTTATTTATTTGAAACCATGACCATGGAGAACTAGAATGAAACCTCCAACTATGCCCACACTGCACTACATTCCTGTGTGGAGAAACTGCTCAGGAACCAAAATTCCACTGAGTGACGTGAGAAGGAAAGAAGTAATTTTTATCCAGGAGGACATATTAGCACAATTATAGAAATATAATTATCATACCACTGCCTGGCAGCTCTGGTCTGAGTAGACACACCCAGGAACCACCAATTTGGGCAGGATCGCCATCAAAATTATTTTAATTGTTCCACATGCCATAGTCAACCCAGACTTGGCCTCACTAATGTTTGCCAGTTTCACAAATTCTGATTTCCTAGATGGTACCAGCAGATGATAAACTCTGCAAAAGGTCTTCGTTTCCAGCTGCCGTGGTGCAGTGTGAAATATTCCATGCAGCATTGTTTGGAAAGAAAGGCTTTTGCTCATCTGACTCTACACCATCCACAGAGCTACAGGTGACAACTGAAAGGAGAGATTTTCCACATTAATTGGATTTACAAGAAAAACGGTGCCAAATGGTATAAAGGAATGATTCACAAGGATTCTAACAGCATGTCAAAAGGGGGAAAATGTTCGAGGTCTACCTACAATTTAAAGCTAAAATTTCATATGCTGAAAAAGAAACTAAAGCAAAAACCCAACAGAACAGCAGATAAGTGGAATTGTGTAATTGGGATCAGGGGAGGGGTTAGAATCAGCAAAACAGCTGATATTTCAGTTTTCTCTCTGTGTTTTATGGATTTATTCAGTATCACCTTCTGTTTGTCATCTTTGTTTATCCACAGAGGGAATCATGCTCCAGAATAATTCCAGTAAACCATCCTCAACCAGATTGCCTGTGAACTGCAGAATTCCTTCCAAATGACCACTGGATCATGTGTGAGTGCAGACAGCTTCACTCCGAGCAGAAAGGAATTCAAACCCCAACAGCTAAGAAAATTTAATGAGATTGGAGAGCTGAGAAATAAGTATCAAAGAGGAAAAATTCACTGGGAATGAAAATTCAATGAGATGAGCCAGAAAAGAGAGGCCAAGAGAGGACACTCGGGGAAGGGATGGGGGAACCTGAGTGATCACAGGAAGCAAAAGATTCCACATGAAATAATAACTGCAGAAAGGAATAAACACTTCCAGCACTGCATCACACTGAGGTCATTGCCTGGGACACGGAAAAATCGCTACCTGGCAGAGCTGTGCAAGTCCCAGTTTTTTTCCACATGGTGGTGAAGGCAATAAATAAATAAATGAAAGCCTGAGTCACTCTGGAACGGTTTCCTTCCCAATGAAATGAAAACTTCACTCCCGAATTCATTAGTCAATTAAAAAAAAACCCAAAACATTCTGTTTCATTTTGGTTTGGTTTTCTTTCTACTGAATGGGTGGAAGGGAGATCTGTCTTGAATGAAAAATGCTTTAACAAGCCAAAGTCGTTATTTAGAAGCCTTAATCCCATGTTAAAAATGGGTGAAAAAACTATTTTCCTTTTTTTTTTTTTTTTTTTGCAGCAAAAAAAAATCGCTTTTTACATTGGGTCTGACTTTATACACTTTTCAGCACTTCCCAAATTCCATTTCAGATATTCTCTGTTCCAAAAACTGCCTGCCTGTAGCCAAAAGGGCCAAAAGAAAAAGAAAGTTTTCTGTTAGAAACCGAGGAATGCAGCTAAAATTGGAAAACAATGAGAAAGCACCAGGGGCAGACAATACCCACACACAGCAGCAGCTCATTTTCCCAGCTGAACTGAGTGAACAATTCACTTCCATGATGAGCTGCTTCTCCCCATAAATACTCCTTAAGCAGCATCAACTTTTCTAAATATGTGTTATTTCCCAGCTAATTCCAACAGCTGGGTTTGTTTCCAGATTGCCCAGGAGCAGTAAAATCAAGATCTGTCTTCTTTCTGCTAAAATTGCTCTTCAGGCTTGGTGGTTCTTTGGATCAGCTGTACAGACCTCCTATTTAATAAAAAAAATCAGTGTACTGTCTAGAGCTAATGCAAAGATAGATTTCCTTTTATTCGAGTAAAAATTCTCTAATTAGCAGATCCTGCCCCAAAACATTCATTTGTAAGACTACCAAGAGCAGAATATGCAGACATATCCAGAAATCCCAGTCATGGAGACCAGAACACACAAAAGTGCTCATCTAAAATGTAGAACCAGTGAATTTTATCCCATTATTGCAATCATTTATGGGAGCACTTGCATTTAAACACTATACTAAATAAAATTAAAAAGAAATAAATAACAATGGCAAATAAATTTATGAATAATAAATTATTTTAAAAAATAAATAATGGCAAATGCAGATAACCAGATTAATTCTTAGTACATGCACAGCTTAATAATGACCTAATCAGTGAAAAATAATGTGCCAACAGCTTCCAAAAAGGGGGAGTGGTCAAAAATAATCAGGCTGGATCCTGAAATAATGTCTTTAAGTCACAGTTCCTTATATTTCAAGGATTCCTTACGGCCTGAATAGGCCTTGGTCAAGTTCACAGTATCAAATTCACAGTAAAATATACACAGTGCACAAATCAGTGCAGAGTAGTTTTTGGTGACTGCTCTGAAGTGGTTTTAAATGTTCACAAGTGAATCCGCACTAAACAAGGATCAACCTGAGCTAAAAACTGAGAGACTGTTGGAAATGTGTCATTAATGTTATTACATTTTTGCTGTCATTAAATGCCAAAAAGGAAAGTATTTATCTATTTCATAGATAAATATCTACAGCAAATACAACTCAGGAGCTCAGTGCCTCCTCCCAGTGCTTCCTCCGTCTCCAAAATTATATTTTCCACACTCAACATTAATCCTCCACTCACCAACTGTTCCTAGAGGAGTTATGTTGATGAAAAAAGTGAAGGCTGCACCAATCCTCAACACCAACACGAGAATGTGCTCTGAATTTGTTAGAAAATGTGTTCCTCACGTTGTTTATTTGCTCTTACCACACTGCTTATGCAAAAATCCCAACAGTTGTAAACACGACGTCCCCAAAATAACTCTGGGAGGCAGGGGAAGGTCTGTGGTGGAATTTCTCAAAAGCAGAAAGTTGCAGGAAACCTTTAGGAAAACGAGCACTACAATTTGGCAGGCAGACACAGCTCTCCCTGTGTAATACAAAAGCAGATTTCCAGTGCTAAAATCACAGTGTTACTGTCCCTGGCACCTGGAATGTGTTTGTTGGAGGTTTCTCCTTTAAAAGCAGAGGATGTTTTGGGGTTGGTGGGGTTTTTACTCAGAAAAGACCATTGATTGAAGTTTATTATTTTATCTCCACCACAAACAGTGGTGATTAAGTAGTGAAATAATGGCATCCTATAACTAAAATGTGATTTTTTGTTTGACTTTCAAGTGCACAAAGACAAAGAGCTGCCCTCTGGTTGTGGGCAGGGAGAGGAGGACTGACAGGGAGGAAGCAAATTTCAGCATCTTGGCTGAGCTCATCACTGCAAGCGAAGTGTTTATGTAGAGCTCCCATCAAGGAGGGAATTTGCAGAGCCACAAATATCTCAGAATTAAAGACTGCTATTTAATCAAGTAAAAGTCAACTTTAAAAATCAATCAGGAAGAATTTTAAATATAAATTAAGCCTAATTAATCAACTGAGGGTTGGGGGTTTTTTCCATTTGTAAAGGTCTTTAAAATGTTCAAGCTTTTATAAAATAAAGCTCTTCCTTTCCAGAACCTTCCAGGATTTTCAGACCTCTCAATGCTACCTAGTTTACCTTCAGAGACAAACCACATACAATGAGTTACATATACCCCCAGAAGTTTGCATTTTGCTCAAAAAAATGCTTAATAGGGGATGACTATTCCTCATGACAACCCCATTTCTGTGAAAATAATTTACAGTTGGCCAGAATTATCCTGCAGGAGCACCTGAATTTCCAGTTGTGTAACTGGTTCTACACGGGCAGAAATGAGGATTCAATAAGGCACTATGTGATTGGAATTTTTAGTTATTCTAGACAGATCTGCCAGCTCTCACTCCTTAGGTCCTGACCCACCTTAAAGCAGAGAGAGATGCAAAGGTCAGAACAGGGCAGGAGGTGACTTCTCCTGTCACTCCAAAACGTGTAAGATCTTAAATGCTCATTGGAATGGACCCCGAATTTTTGGCCAACTCATTCTCCTGATGCAGGGTTTGTTTCCCTCTGACTCTTCCTGGAGAACACAGAACTGGGTTTCCTGGAGGGGTGCTGTCCTCATGGAATTATCAGATTCCCTGAAATGATTAGTTTCACTGAATCAACGTTTTCCAGGAAAACAGGGATTTACCAAAACATTCCTTATTATCTGTGGCTTAGATTCCTTTCTTCTCCTGCTTGATTTTCCTCACTTGCATTTAAAAAAACCCACAAACAAACAAAAACAACACAAAAACACACTCCCAAGTGAACACCAGCACTGAGGCAAAAAATGCTGCTGGATGAAGTCTGGGAAGTGGAAACAATGCTATGACCAGAAGGGTTATAGGGGAGGTTTTCCAGCCAGATCTCCTCCTTCAGGTGCCCTCAAAAGGTAAAATGTGCCAGTCAGAAGAGGTCAATATATCAACCGAAGTCTCCAATCACCTTGCAGGCCTTGACTGACCAGGAGGTAAGGAGAGAATTAGGAACTGCAGCCTTTGAGAAGTCACCAAACAAATGCATAATATTTTAAATAATTGCAAATATTAAAAATGTAAAACATTGATTCAATGGGAATAAGAATTTTCCCTAGAATTTTGCACCAAAACTAATTATATGTGAGACTTTCTTTGAAAATGGTTCTATCAATCCTCCAAGCACTCCAGCAGGTTTGTTACCAGCCACCTCTAAATCTTTCAGTCACTTCTGCAGTTCTCTGGGCACCACAGCATTATTTAATCTTGTGCAGTAAATCATGGGGGGGAAAGTGGTTTGTAAACTGGCAGGCGAAGATATCCCATAGCTCACCCACACCTCTTCTTTCTTTTGATGGTTTTTGCAATCCTGAAACTGAGGGAAACAGGTCAGACCTCACCAGGGGCTGCAGCTTCCTCAGGATGGGCAGAGGAGGAGCAGCTGAGGGGCAGTTCTGATCTCTGTTCTCTGGGACAGGGACAGCACCCAGGGAACGGCTGGAGCTGGGCCAGGGCAGGTTTGGGTCGGAGATCAGGGAAAGGCTCTTCCCCCAGAGGCTGCTGGGCACTGCCCAGGCTCCCCAGGGAATGGGCACGGCCCCGAAGCTGCCAGAGCTCCAGGAGTGTTTGGACAACACTGCCAGGGTGTTGTTGGGGTGTCTGTGCAGGGCCAGGGATGGGACTGGGTGATCCTGTGAGTCCCTTCTAGCTCAGGATACTCCATGATTCCATGAATTGTCTTGTCCTTTCCAACCCAAACCATCCTGTGGTTCTATTGGGAAGTTCAGGACTTTTGTAGGAGAATAAAGAGCTCACCATTTACATGGGAAAAGGCGTGTGTTTGTGTGCCCCAAGATGACAGCCCAGTTCCTATCAGCCACCGAGGAACACGAGCTCTTATCACCATGGTGACAGCTGAGAGATGGATTCACCATGAAGCATTTGCAATCCTACTTGGGCATTAAGTATAATAACAAAAAGTATAATAAATAGCCTCACCACCCAAACTAGCAAGCATCCTTATCATCCCGACCCTAATTCTTCACATTTCCCTTCCCTGTGGCTACTCCAGCCCTTCTAATGCAGTTAGTCACACCTTGATCGAGCCTTTATTGCTCTGTACCTTCCCCACTAAGCAGCCTCTAAATGTAGCTTCTAAATCACCTCAAGGATGACTTGTAGGACACCAATGTGACACTGCTGCAATTAATTTGTTGGTTTGAGCAGATTTTCAGTGTGAGAAGAAAAGGTGACGTGATGCATAGGAAAAATGAGAGGGAGCACAAGATGAAAACCTTAGGCTGGAAGATGGGGTGACTTGGGAGTGTGTGACTGCCACAGATTTATTCTTCTCTCTTAGGGAGATGCTTTGATCTCTCAGCTCTCCCTTCATCCCTTCAGCTCAGCAGAGATCCCTGAGTGCTGCTCTGTGGATGCAAAGGGTCTCTCCCTGGGGAGCAGAGACCTCTCCCTGTGCTCATGCCACACTTGGCACACTGAGATTCCAGCCTCAGAAGGGCACTCCAGGAACAAGGGACACACAAACCAAACCACTAAAAAAACCTCACTGACCTCAGCCGTGGTAGTTCTCCCTCATAGCAACAAACAGATTTTATACCCCCAGGAAAGAGCCCAGAATTTTTTATTACAGCTAATTAAGAGCAGAGTCTCACACTTTCTACAACACGACTATCTACTAATTGTCTAAAATGTCTACTTTCTATGACACAATCAAGCTTCAGAGGATGTTTTGAGTTTCTTCCTTTCTTTTCTGAACCACACAAGTTTTTTTCAGCAGCAGCAGTGAATAGCAGGTGCACGGCAGCCAAGTCACTCCTGGGGATGTGTTTTAGTTACCAGCCCAACACCAGCAACTGCCTGAAGCTGCCTTTGTTGCTCATGTGGCAATTTATTTCATTAGGCTTTGCCATTCTTGGGAGTGAGTTTGGATCTGAGCCACGGGAGCTGACACTGGGGTGGGATACAGAATTCAAGTTTGTAAATCTCACAAGAACAGCCTTGTAAACAAAACTTGTACTACAAAGACATCTTCACATTGTAGATAAAGCCAGAAATCTGGACTTTGCTGGCTGCAGAAAGCAGAGACTGCCTTCCCACTGGCAGGAATTTCATTTAATATAACTTTGGCATATGGTGCTGTGGGGATAGATACCTAAAACTGCTTCCAAACTGCAAGTAATGAGCCAGTCTTGAAGCTGGATAGATTAGCAGGAGCTGAGGACAAACTACCTGTGTGAGAATTCTGCTTCATGGGAAGAAATAGGAAATTGGAGCAGCATTAGGAAAGTCAGAGCTATGAACATTTGTGTATCTGAACTGAAGGACCAAGGAGATGCCCTGTGTGTTCCTGCAGAGGAAAAGGTGCAAATAATATTCCAAATCAAGGATCGAGAAAAGCGATATTCACTGCAATTTCTGTGCAGAAATTCTGTGCACACATAGAGACCAGGACATGGCAACCACATGGGAAACGCAGCTTTGAGAAACCCTCAGGTATAAATCCCAGCCAGCAGCAGTGCCATGCACATGAAGGAATAACATTTTAGCCCTGACATGTGCATCAACAATGATAATAAACAGGACAGCTTGTATTTTGGCTCCTGTTGGATGCTCTGCTGCAGGGCATCATTCACTGGTTACAGGGTTACCTGCTGAGCAAGGGCAGGTTCTGTGAGAGGAGAAATGAACCATGGAGAGATCATCTGGGAATAAACCACTGGAACTATCATATTTCTGAAGTCTCTTTGTTGGCTCAGTGTATTTTTGATAAAGGGCTAAAAGTTCTGCTAACCTCAATGGAAAAAAATAACCTTTATTTGTTACTTTTATTTGTTACCTTTAGCCAGTCAGTGCATCGTTCCTGCAGAGATTCCCGTGTTAATCTGTGCCTTTGGGCTTTCCCTTTAATTTTGCAGCAATTTTCCCTGCATTGCCCCAGCACATATCTCAGCTGGCCTTCCACTCTCTGCTGCTGCCCACCCCAGGTGATTTCTGTGCCCACAACCTCTCACACCTGTATGTGCCCCGAACTGTCTTTCAGTGCACTGAAACACTTTTCACTCTCTTCAGCTGTGGATCGGAGCATAGTTCCACTCTAAATATTCATATAAAAGTGGATTTTCCCCCTAAGGTGCAGCTGGGAAGGACTGAAACCATGAAGAAACGATTTTGATTGAATTTGATACTATTTGATACTTTCCCCAGCTGTCAAACAGAAGGTCGGGAAAACCACAAAAATCTATTTTTTTAACAAACCCGAGGTGTCCTTAAATGCTCAGAGCACAGGAGAGTGGAAAAAAAAACGTGTTGAAACCTCACACAGAGGAGGCGGAGAGCAGGAACTCTGCATGCATCTCATGAATGTTCTACTTTCCCCCTTTGAATACAGAGATCAGCCTTGGCCAGAGCGTTAAAGCCTCGCCATGAAGGGCCATTCTTTGCTGTTACTTCAGGCTAAAACAAAAGACACTTCAGGAGATACAATCGTTGCTGCCCAGTTCCTTTTCCTGGGCTCCTACAATGGGCCCTGGTTCTCTTTTTTTTTTTTTCTTTTTTTTTTCCTTCCACACATCTTTCTCTTTTTTTTTTTTTTTTGTTTCTGTCCTTTTACTCCTTCTTTCTGCCTCATTGAATCCATTAAAGCCTTTATATGGCCTGCTATTGAGAAATAAATTTTCTTCAAGACCAGTGGCTGAGTCTTAACTGCTGGCGAGCAAGGTTTAACTCCTGAGGGGAGAGAGCTGGCAAAATGATGGGGAAAAGGTATGAAAAGCCCATCTCTGAGTCTGGGCTCTTCAAGCACCTTGGATACCTTGCAGTGTCTTGCTGCTCAAGGGAAAAGAGCAACCTAATCCCAGAAATTTCCCCACTTCTCTCGTGCATTGACACACTGAGTCCTTTTTCTGCTTGTATTTTCCAGCAGATCAATATATTCTCTTATTTTAGGCCCACATGGCAGTGATTTTTGCACAACTGGAAGCTAGAAGGTCTCAAGAGTGGCCTCTGACCTCAAGAGAGGCACTGAGAGAGGTGCAAAACTAACACAAAATTACCCACAGTCAGAAATACAAGCACTGTTCAGGCCTGCCCATAGTGTGGTAGATTATTTCAAAGCCACTAAAGCCAAATTCAAGCAGGAACACTGAAATTCACCTCACAACCAGGACAAAAAAAAACCTTGGAAAGAAAGGAGGAAACCTTCAAAGAGCAAAGTTCTGGGAGTGACATAAATCATTCACAAAATATAAAGAAATATGAGCTGGAAATGTAGGGGGGGGTGCAAAAATAATTTGCTTTGTCTGAATAAGGAACTTTTCTGGGGATGCACAGTGAAACATCCACAAACCATCCCTTGCTCCCCTGTAAATGCAGGTGGAAGAGGGAGCAGAGCTATAAAAACACATTTAAGGGGGGAATTTGTGGAATTCAGTAGGGACAGGTGACACCCCACTCAGCCAGCCAGAGCCTGAGAGCTCCCATTTTGCATTTTAAATGGTTCAAAAAAATTCTGGGGATTTTCCTCAAGAGAAAAATGAAAAATAAATTATAACCAAAAGTTAACTCCAGTTGCAGCCTTTTTGTTTTATTTTAGTAGTGCATAGTGTAGAGTTTAATTTGTCGGAATAAACTCCCAACAGCTCAGGTGTCTATTTTATATTAAACTATTCAGTCTTATCAGAACTGCAGCCTGGGACAAGCAGCTCTCAGAAGCACCAAAAAGTAAAAAGAACCAGGGCTCTCTACCTTTAGTTACACCTGGTTGAAACATGGGTGTGAATTAAGTATGTTTTAGTACATTTCCTTGGCCATCTCATTTATTCACATTAAATGGTCCAGTTTTCTGTGAATGTTTCCTGCCCATCTCATTCACAGATTAACAATAATGTCAAAACCCCTTTGCAGGACATTTTTCTGTTATTGTTAACAGGATTCTATGTCAAGATGTCCTGGCAAACAGGCTGTACCTGTTCTCTTTCATCTCTGGTTTTTTGATAGATATAATTAATAAAGACTTCCAAAAATGTCCTGACTCCTCAGTGGCCCTTCACTGCCTTCAGCTCAGCAAATCAAAGTGGTCAGTGGCGCTAATCAATGGGTGAGGAACAGTGCAGCATTGCAAAGGACAGCAGCTGTGCAGGTACAGAATTAATTCCAGAGAATCCCAGAAGCTTTAAGGTTGGAAAAGACCTCCAAGGTCATTGAGACCAACCCTTAGCCCTGCTGCCAAACCCACCCCTGTCCCCAGGCTCCACATCCACGTGTGTTTTGAACACCCCCAGGGATGGTGATTAAACCACAGCCTCTTCCTACACCTGATCACCTCTTCAGGGAAGAAATTTTTCCTAATATCCAATATAAACCTCTCCTGCTGCAAGTTGAGGCCGTTTCCTCTTGTCCTGTCCCTTGTTCCCTGGGAGCAGAGCCTGACCCCACCTGGCTGCACCCTTCTGTCAGATAATTTTAGAGAGCAGCAAGGTCCCCTCTGAGCCTCTTTTTCTCCAGGCTGAACAATCCCAGTTCCCTCATGAAGTTCATCTTAACCCCCTCATACCAATCACAGCTTTAAATGCACTCAACAGCCTTTACAGGACTCTGGTCTAAGTTTAGCATGCAAAGGTTAAATAAAACTCTCAAACCAGGAAAAATCTGAGAGTCTGAATGGAATCTAACCAATTTTCCTAAATGTAACTTTTAGAACCCTATGGAGAACATTACAGATTAAGGCAATTGGCACAATCACAGAAAAAAAGAAAAAAATCAATAGCATGAGAGTAAAACAAGAAGTGATGCCCTCACTTGCACGTATTCTACCCAAAATCCTGCTTCCTGTGGCAGCTGCTTTGACAAAAGAAAGTTCTCTGCTTTACTCTGGTGTTTGCAACTTTTCCAGGGGTGTTGTGGTAGAAAGTGAAATACTTCAATGAGTAATGAAGGTGACAAGTAATGAAGGTGACAAGCCTTTTATGCGTATATTCAACAACTGCACCACCAAGAAAGCTTGCCAGGTCATTTCGAAGGGTTTACAATGATGAGCTGCAAACTGAACAGTGTCCTTTTTAGAGATGCAGTGGATATCCAGTGATAAATCAAGGGGAAAGTCATAATGGAGAGCCTGTGCAATCTTTAATCTCTTATTTTAGATTTTGACTCACAGAACTATTTAATCAAGAATCTTAGCTCGTGTTTATGTACAGAGAGGAGCTACATCCGTGCTTTTTCTCATATTACAGCAAAACCTCCCAGCAGAGCTCTCTGGGCTGTGGTTAACAGAGCATCTGCAGAGCGGAAAGGAGTAAAAATGAGAGGCAGAGCCCTATTAATGTCAAAAGCTTGATGAGACAGTGTGCAAGACATTTGCAGAGTTGACTATGATCTGAAAAACCAAGCAGATTTATTTTAGAGCAGCATCCACAGTTTTAGCTGGAACATCCCAGCCTCTGGGTGTACACCTCTCACCATCACCCCCTGGATTTATGAGCCTCTGTTCCTGGGGCAGCTTTAAAATATATCAAGTGGAGAGGCAGCTTAAAGTGAACACATCCTAACATCAGCATGCAGTGGAAGTTCAGGGAACTGAGCACAAAGAGAAGGAAAGGATCAAAATATTCAGAAGTCAGAATTAGATAGAATAATATTCAGTGATTGTGTATGTAGATTAGTTCCAGAAAATGTTGGAGAATGGATTCCTGTGAGATTTTTCTCTCTTGCAGCTGGTTCTGCACAATGGGAAGGATTTCTCATCACTTATTAACCAGTAACTAGCGGAGAAGTAAAAATCACTGTGCAAGAACTATTTGAGTTTAGCTCTGGCAAAAGAATATTTTCATGGTATTAACAAGAACCCATTCAAAAAGACCCCAAATCTATGAGAACTGCTCTCAGTGTTCATACAATCAGTGTGATATTCTAATACTCAATAAAATCCTGGAGGAACAACAATGTTCTTTTAACATTCCTCATCAGAAAATGCTGGCTTGGTGTTGAGTCATAACGTGACAAAACCTGGTCTAGAGTTTGAAACCAGACATTAATATGCTGTGGGTGGGGTAAAATGTTCTACTATCAATAAATTGAAAATGGCAGCACGACTGTGAGGTTTTTAGAATATTTTTGATTCAGCTCTTCCTCATCTACAGCACAGAAAGCTGAAGCACATCAATGCTGATGAGCTCTCATTCTCATTCAAGACATCCAGGCAGGAAAGCTGGATTTTTTTTTTTAACTTGAGTCTAGTAATTTAGATTATTAATACAGAAGTCTTTTCAAATCAGTTTGTGTGCATCAATAATTAAAGACACTCAAATCCATGGTCTGTAGCGACACAGATGATACAAAAAATGGGCTTTGGTCTGGGCTGGGTAACAGAAATGTAACAAGGTAATAAAAATGAAAAAATTTATTAACAAAATAAATATTGGAATGAACCTCAATGTAGGGAATAACTGATTAATGACTCATATGGTGAGGGAGATGAAGCATTGGAAGAAGTTGCCCCAAGACATGAGCAATCTCTGTCCTTGGAGGTTTTTCAGATGCAGCCAAACACCAAGGCAACAGTTCCAAGTTCGGTGCTGAACCTTCTTCAACCAAGAGGTTGCACCAGAGACATTCCAAGGTCCCTCCCAAGCTGTACAATTTCATTAAATCCAGGCCCCTGCCAGGGTTTCAAACCAGGAATATCAGCACAGGACAGGGATGTGTTGATGCACCCAAAAAGGAAGAAAGAGAAGGAAAGACGACTTAAAATGCTTTGCTATAACTTCGAGTCCAGCAGGCCCCTCCCTTCTAAAGGAGCTGGGCAGAAGTTGCTACAAGGGAGACACAACTCTGAGCTCAGTGGAATGATTTGTTTGCAAAAAATCTCACGAAAATAAAAAATAAAAAGGAAAATATGAGGGCTGCTGCCTTCAGCAAGTAATTTAAGAAAAATACATTGGCAGCTACTGGTGTTGCTCCCTCAAAGTTTGAAGCACAGGGACATTTAGTTAAATTAATAAATGGATAATCAAGATCCATAAACAAACTGGTTCCCTTCTACCTGAACATTTCATCAATGAAACAGGAAGATCAAAAAATTGGGAAGACTCAGGAAGCCTATGCACATGATAGAAAAACTCAGGATTGTCATAGCCAGCAATCAAAAGTATTTTGAGAGAATCAGATACTGAACCAAGCCTAAAGATCAGAGACTGGAACAATAATTTAAATGCTAAAAAAATTAACTCTCTTCACTCTTCTAGACGGTCCTTACCTCATCTTTGGAAGCATTTGATCTCAGCTACTGGAAGCACTTCTCTGTGAGACGGAGATCAGACATTACCAAGCAAGCTGCACAACACACGTCACATTATGGGATGTTGCTTTGTCACATTTTCCTCCTTCTGATTTTGAGTTTCTCCTTGCAAGACCCCACATTTTGCATACATGCAACATCTAAAATGTGCACAAATACCTTCAGATCTAAGATGGGGTAATTCAGGGCAAGAAAAGCTTGAATAATTAAGGACAAGATCATCTGAAAAGGCACAAATACATTTCACCTGCAAGCTGCCAGAATCACCTGGATTTATTCTGCTATTGCACATCTGTTGGAATGGAAAATGGAAATGCTTTGTGAGAAAGTGATGAATTTCAAGAACAGTAATGGAAAAGTTTGGAATATCCTGTTAACAGTGTAATAAGCACTTCCCCTGGAGTTAAACTTTATGTTAGCCTTCATATATTTAATATCCTGAAATATTAAATATTCATGATCTGGGGTAGTGCTGCTTGGAGAATGATGGAGTTATTTTATAACAGCTTTTAAGGCTTGGACTCTTTTTTCACCATGCATTAGAATGCAGAGTGAAAAAGAGGAGAAGGGTAAACCAACTTCCTGAATATTTCACAAAGCACAAATATGTGGAGAGGAAGCCTCTCCTCACCTTCTCCCTTTCACACCTCTATCCCCTGTCCTCTTTCTCTCTACTAGCCTGTCCCACAGACACCTCCTTTTGAAAAAGTTCCAAAGGTGATAAAACTTTAAGAAGTTTTTTGCTTTGAATACATGTGGTTTTTTATTGAAATTATTCAGTCCAATTAAAGTATATCATAAATTTAACAGACTGTTCTATTATTGTAATAAAAAACCTGGAAGTCAATTGTAAATGTTTCCTGGAAATGAGCATATGAAACATTCAGTTTAGTGGGAAGGCTTGTGATTGGATGAGCTTAAATATGAATATTAGAAATGGCATTATATTGGAAATGGAAACTGCAGCCCAGAAATCTGCTGCACCATTTGTATTTCAGAACATTTAATTCCTTTGTAGCATCCCCAGCACCTGAGTGCTGCCTTTGTTTTGAAGCTGGGAAGTTTGCTGCTCTGGGAAGGCAGTGACACAGCCCAGATTTCCAGAGATTAGGCTGGAAAAAGTGGCAAGTGGGAGAATATTGGAATTACTAAGTTAATAAACAGCAAATTTATGCCCAGGGAAAAAACCTGCAGCACAGGTAGAGAGCTGGAAAAATAAATTATCAATATTAGCTAAGACACAGCCTCACTGAGAGCAATGGACCTGCTGGAAAGGCAGATTCATGGATACCACAGTGTCTCCTGAGAAATGTGGGAATTTACCACTCCTCAGGAATTCCTCAGGATTCTGGAAACAGAAGAGCTGCTCATGGCAAACTGGTTTATTTGGTGCAAGTATATGATGAGTCTGCCTCTTACAGAGCCCTGATCTAAATGTTTTAAGCTTGAGACCTACAAAGCTGAATATTGGGTGTTAATTCCATTTTCTTTGCACTTCTGTTGCAAGGCTAGAAGTTAATTCTGCTTGTTGAAAAGTTTATCATCCCATTTCACGTGGCCAAGACAGGCTGTTCTCTCCCAGGCTGCTTCTCCTGACCTCATCAGAGAGGTGGTTATCAAAATCCCACTGAACTAAAATCAAAGACAATTTATTCCACCTACCTAAAGCTGAGGGTTTAGCTAAACTGTCAGAAAAAGAAAATAAAAAAAAAAGGTCAGACAGGTTAACCACTTTCAAAGCACAAGATCTGTTTCTGGGGAAATGGTATAAACTGAAAGAAGGGAAGAACAATAGAAGAACAATGAAATCCTGGATGTAAACTCCAGAAATGTAAAGTAAATCCTCTCCAAAATCACTACAGCCCCTTCCTCTGAGCCCAGGACTGCTCCCATTGCTCTTTTTGTGCGTGCTCTCGGCCCGGCCTCGTGTGCGTGCACACACCTGCACCACAGAGCTTTTCCCTGAGCCCCTGCAGCAGATTAAACCATGCTAGAATAGATTCCCATCCTCAGACATTCCTTCTGATGGAAAAAAAAAAATCAGTTTTGCTCAGTTTCATTTCTTGCCCACCAGCTGAAGCCCCTCAGACAACTCCCAGGCACTTGTGCACCTCCCCAGAGTGCCCAGGTCACGGGCGTGGGGACACTGATCTTGTCATTCCCCTAGATCACTTCTGCTTCTCCAGATTCCTCCCTTTAGGATTTTTCCCCTCCCGTCCCTCCTCTAAACTATTCATTCTTATCCCCATCCCTAGACAGTCTTTCTCAGCATTTTCCCTGCAGTGACTCGATGAAAGCAGGGCTGCAGAAATCTCTGTGTGTGCGTGCGAACCCCTGAGTGGAGAACGCAGCACCAGATTGACTGGCACAGTTGGCAAACACACCCAGAATATCAGCAATTAGCTACAGCCAAAATGCTGATAGTGTGAAAGATGTGTACAGTTGACAAAGCTGAAAAAATTCACTCTGGTATTTCCCAAACTTCAAAAAAAATTACATTTCAAATATTTCTTTCGTAAACAGAGGCCACTAAAAAAGAAACAAACCAAAAAAAAAAAACCCCAACCACAACCCAAACTATGTAAGAAACAATTGAAAATTGAATGTTTCAATGCACCAATTTTTTCCTGGTTTCCTTAATTCCAACATGAGAAACCAGTGCTTTTTTTAGCTCCTCCCTCCAGATCTGTGGCTCTTTTCCTCTCTCTGTGTAGTTGATTATTCATAGATTCCACTCAGAGCTGTGTCTGATACTACTCCAGGGGCAGCCTCTCCCTCATCCCATGGCTCCCTCTCTCTGCTCCCAGTATTGAGGCCATTCACTCAAAAAGTGCTAAATATTTTTAATTTTCCCCATAATTTTTCCCCTCTCTGAGTGCTTTCATTATTTCTGTTCTTGGTGTTCCATCTGTATTTTTAAATTCTCCTTTTATGTGCATCGAAGCTCTCAGCGACTCTTCTGTAGCACTGAGAGTTTTGACTCCTGTCAGTTTAGGGCAAAACCCTAATTTTGCAGAATTTGTGCACAGAAATCAACACAACCTGGTTTCAGAGCCCAAGGACTGGCTGGTAAAGCTCATTGCTAAATTAACCAAAAACAAAACAAAACCACCCAGCCTCACCTAACAGAATGAGGGGAAGAGCAAATCATGAAACCAAGAGGAACAAAAAAAAAAAAACCACAAAGCACAAGCAACTCTTAATTACAATTACTTTTGCGATTTATACACCCCCAAGTGTAGCTCCTCACAGCAATGCAAAATTCCCCTGCTCTGATGGAAATAAATATTAATGCCAACACAGGTTTGGAGCACATCCCGTTAAAAGTGCTGCACCAAATTTCAGCCTCACCTTTCCAGTGGATTTGGTCCCTTTCCAGATGCAAAAATAGCAGATAGTCCAAGCAGCCAGGAGGCACAGGGCGAGCTCCCAGCGCAGGTTCCCAATGTGCTCAATCCCATCAGAAATTGCCAGCACCCTTCGCCTTGCAGGGAGGAAAAAGAGGGGGAAAAGATTATGACATTGAGCTACAACAGCACTAGGTGTGAAATCGTGGGATAAAACTGAATTAATTACAAAAAATTTATAATATTGAAGAAAAATGGCATTACCCATGAAATACTGGGATAAAACTGAATTAATTACAGAAAATTTGTAATATTGAAGGAAAACGGCATTACCCACGAAATACTGGGATAAAACTGAATTAATTACAAAAAAAAGGTGATAATATTGAAGGAAAACAGCATTACCATTGAAATACTGGGATAAAACTGAATTAATTACAAAAAGAAGAAGATCATATTGAAGGAAAACAGCATTACCTATGAAATACTTGGATAAAACTGAATTAATTACAAAAGAAGATGATCATATTGAAGGAAAACAGCATTACCTATGAAATACTGGGATAAAAATTAATTATAAAAAAAAGATTATAATATTGAAGAAAAACAGCATTACCATTGAAATACTGGGATAAAACTGAATTAATTACAAAAAAAAGGTGATAATATTGAAGAAAAACAGCATTACCATTGAAATACTGGGATAAAACTGAATTAATTACAAAAAAAAGGTGATAATATTGAAGGAAAACAGCATTACCTATGAAATACTGGGATAAAACTGAATTAATTACAAAAAAAAGGTGATAATATTGAAGGAAAACAGCATTACCATTGAAATACTGGGATAAAACTGAATTAATTGCAGAAAATTTTTAAAATTGAAGAAAAATGGCATTACCCATGAAATACTGGGATAAAACTGAATTAATTACAAAAAATTTATAATATTGAAGAAAACCAGCATTACATATGAAATACTATGATAAAACTGAATTAATTATAAAAAAAAAAGATGATAATATTGAAGAAAAACAGCAGTACCCATGAAAGACTTGGATAAGACTGAATTAATTTGAACCAAGGACTCCTCGTTACTCTCTACTGAAAATGCCCCATGCTAAGGTAGAAAGGAAGACAAAAGGAAAAACCACAATATTCTCAGTGGGTTTTGTATCTGGTTACAGATGAACAAATGTTTCACTTTTTCAGGTTGGTGACAAAATTTTAATTTTAAAACAGCTTTGCCTTAAAGTCAAAGAAAAGGAAATAGTTTGAATTAGTTACCAACACAAATGAGCCGAAAATAAAACACTTCATTAGCAAATGGTTTTTCCAATTTTATTCCTTTTCCAGAAAAAAATTCTAACCTTTATTTTTACACACTAACCTTTATTTTCATGAATTTCCTTTCGTAACTGAAGCTGTAACATTAAAATATTTTCGCAACCTCAACCTTTTGAGGCAGCTTAAAGCAACAGATGCACACATTCACATACAAGTCTTTAACACCTGCCATCAACCATCCTGAGCAGAGATTTCTTTGAAATCCATATTTCAAGTTAATATAAATTATCACAACCTCAGAGACCTTAGACTTGCACTACTCTCCCTCCACACTGTGAGGGAACACAGATTAATTGATTTTCACTGGTTTGAATTGATTGTATGATTGATGTGTACATAGGTATACAGATAATTTAATTACAATTTAGTAGAAAGGTTGAGTATTATATTTAAAGCAAAGTAAGCAAACTACAGTTAAATATATAAAATAATTCTTCCTTTTGGATTCTGTTCAGTTATTGTCTGAGGCAATAAATTCAGGGATAGCAAGTCTGATCCTGTAATTCCAGACAATAAAATATAATGGTTCAATGATATAGAAAATGTATATGAGAAGATAATATTTATATGGAATATAAACAATAAAAGGAATATAAACAATAAAAGGAATCTGCTCTGGCTCTGCTGTCACCAGCAGCAGGTGAGGATGAAGGGAAATTCCCTCCCTGCCTGTAGGGATGGAACAGGAGGCTGGAGATGCCAACAGCTGGAGTCACGGGGGGAAAATGAAAATATTGAACTCTTCCCAGGCTTTCCAGGTGCCTGTACAGATGCTGCAGCACCTGGGCAGGTTTCACACCTCCGATCGCTGCAGCTGCTGCTCCTGATGGATGCAGCCACTCGTAAAATGTGCGTTAAAAACTTCCTCCTTAGCTGGGGAAGGACAGAATTAACTATTAAAACACCACATCTCAGGGTTTTTCTCCTTATTTTCCAGTGAATATAAAGGTAGATCTTCCCAGTCAAAATAAAAGGGGGCGGGGAGTTAACACAGACTTTTTGAATGTTATCTGCCTAAATGTAAAATTGCTGCGACCTCATCCAGGAATTAGCTTTATTCTTCAAATCTTTATTCTTCAAATCTGCCACCAGATAATTTGGGAGAGAAGTGATCCAGCATGGAACACCCTCAGCTAGCCAAGACCTGCAAAGAGCCTGAAGCTCTGTCATCAAAATGCATCCAAATGCAGAGAGGTGGCTTCTAATGAAGGATCATTTTAATCAAGAAGAGGAAGCACAGATTTGATACCTGAAAACATCACTGAGCCATAATTACACAGAGAGGTGATGAAATGCATCGTTAAAATTCAAGTTCTTCTAAGCTATTGACAGGTGAACGTGGAATTTTGCCTAGGATAAAGTCCACTCTTTTTACAAATTCTCATTCAAAACCCAAATGAAATCCTTGAATTCTTAGATCACCTGGAATAGGAATTTATTGCAAGAGAACCAGGACAACGATTGGCATAACATGATATAAAAGGGAATAAATAATATAGGGCAATAAATAATAAAAGGCCTTTTAGAATAGTACATTTTTCAGATGAAAACTGAGACAAAATATTTACACTTGGGCCACAATAACTGTGAAATGGAAACCTTTTTCATTTAGCTTTGTTTCCACTGTAAAATAATGATGAAAATTTTTCCTTAGGTTTTTATGAAACCAGGTTTCTTTATGGCTATTTGGACTTATTTATGTGCATGTGAACCTAAACATGAGTAAGGTTTCTTTTCCAAAATGGGTGTGCCAGACACTTCAATTCCTACGCTGTTCTTCCCTAAGTGCAAAACCCCTTCATAAATAAATGTTATTACTCTCTCTCTTGTGACTGAAATATTTCACACACCAAAAGATGCCTTCGCCTTAAGAAAATAATTTTTAATGAAGGCTTGAGATGAAGATTTTAAAAGCAACCAATTCCCGGGAGCAGAAATCAAAGCTCGGTGTTTTCTGGATGCTCTGAGAAGAGCAGAGATATCTCTTTTATCCACCCAAAACTCTTGGCCTGATACTTTTGTAAAGTGTCATAGGAAGCAAATGGCAAATTAATGGGCTCACCGCAATTATCCCTGCGGGTCCCATTTAAAACAGACACGTGGTGCCAATCAACTGGAACTGTCAGCACCACAATGAGGATTTAATTACCCTCAAGTGCTGGAAATTGGTTTGATTTCCTTTGTTCCAGCAGAACAAAGGGTTGGTGTTTCCCTCAGAAAGGGAGCAGCAACAAGTCCAGAACTTATAATTAAACTATAACACACAATGGATGCAAAGGATGGATCCAAGGAGGGGGAAGTCCTGCCCAGAGGCCAGCAGGGATTTCCTCAGCAGGGACAACACAGCTCTCCCTAAAGCCAGACCTAAATTCTGCTGCTGGAACCATCTGAAACAGCAGCTGTGGATGAAGCTTTGAAAGGAGGGAGCAATCAGAACAAGAAATTCTTCTCACAAAACCTCAGTTCAGCCATATCTACCCCAATTCTTTTCTTATTCAACTGATATAAAAGGAAAAGGGGGAGCGTTTTGAAGATAGGATTGTCCCCTGCATCTGAGAAGGGACGTTGATGCCTTCAGGGGTCAGATCACAGCTCTTTGCTCCTCAGCAGTGTAGCCTCTATCCAAAAGCTGCCATGACCTTGCATAAATCACTGACAACAACGAAAAAAGGCTGTGTAGCTTCCTCTAGGCCTTCCTCCTCTTCTCTCGAGCACCCTGCACTGCCTTGTTCTCCTCAGCTCTTCATGCACAGAATAAAGAAACCAGCAGCAAAATCAGCATTGAATGTGCTCCTCTCTGGTTTGAAGGAGCAAACACTTGAAGAAATGCTCTATAGCAAATCAGCTCAGCTGCTTTGCATCACACCTGGGTGAAAAGAAATAACTTCATCCTTCTGTATATCAAGACTTACTAAAGCTGAGCATCTTTAAAACCCCCTTAAAGTAAATGAGAAATATCTTAACAGACATTTCATTGAAATACCTTGAAACTTTCTCACTAGAATTCACTGCTGCCACTTCTTTATTTGAAGAAATGAAAAACACCAACAACATTCCTTGATAGATAAAAGCCTGGGAGACCACTGTAGCTGGCAGTACAGCTGCAGGTACCCATTTGAATTATTCCAGACCATAAAAATCCCTGCTTGGTACAAGCCAGTTCAAGCAGAGTTTGCTGGCAGCAGCTTAGGACTGTGTGAAACTTCGCTGTGAGAAAGGTTTGTCCTGCACTGAAGACAAAAATCATTAATTACTGTTTCTCATTGAAAACAAAAAATTGATGAGAGTTTGAAAATATTTATTGTAGGTATTGGTTTGTTGTCATAGCTGTTTGAGGGGGGTGATTTTTGTTGTATAAAAATACTCAGCAGTTCAGCCCCTCGAGCTGACCCAGAGCCTGGGAGAGAAGCCAAGGTGGTGGTATTGGAGCTTCTTGAGCAGAATATTGAGGGAAACAAACTCCACTGCCATGGGGGTGAGTTTGGAATTAAAGGTTAATCCAAACCAGGGCAAGGTTTTAATTCAGGAGGAGCAAAGTGTTAATTCTAAACAGCAGCTCTTGCTTGTAAGTAAGAAGAGGGGATTTGTGGTGTCTCACTCTGTGCTTGAAGGTTTCACTGCCTCTGGTCACACAAATTTAAATTGGCTAAATGTTATTGGAGATTCTTACTTTTCTTCCTACGCATAACACAGAATAAAAGTGGTGAAAGTTCCAGGAATCCTAATGAATAAAAGATAAATTTGGGTGGGATAATCGGGCACATCTCCAAAGGGTGGCTGTCAGAAATGCTGAGGTTTGGTCTCAAGGGTCTGTGTGGTTGGACTGAACAAAATCACAACAAAGTTACTACAGTGTAGATTTATTCTGCTTAGAGCAACAAATATTGGAGGCCTGGTTTAAATTTCACTTGAATCTAAATATAAGTGTGGATAAAAAAAAAAATGGAAGGCAAGATAGAAAGAAAAAATTCAGCATATTTTCAGCACACATAAAATAATAAACCCAGGGAGAAATGAGATTTCATACAAGGACCTCGTGTTCCCTACATGCTGGGGACACCCTGTTGCTGTCCAGGGTCACCTCTGCTGTCCAAATGAAGATCCCTGCACGTGCAAGATTTACCCAAAATTTACACAGGTAAAATCCCACTGGGAGATGATTTCAACAAGTATTAGATACTTACTGAAAATGGGGTTAATTTGTTTGAGAAAGTACTAAAAATACCTTCCAATTTGGTGCCTCAGTACATGTGAGAGGAAGAAGGGCCCCTCCCTTGTTGGAATTTCTGGAGAGGGGAATGTTGTGAGATAACTGAAAAGCAGCCTTTCCACCCAAGTTTGAATGCAAACATTCTGAAAGCTTACACACTATTTCTTGGCCATGGGAACACTGGATTTTCCTGGGAAAGAGGGTCTTTATTAAAGTGTTCCAGTGTGAGGAGCTGGAGCAGGCTCTTGGATAGAAAGAGGATTAACAGCTGCCAACACATCTTGGAAAGGAACGTCCTGGGGTACTTCTTGCGTCATTTCATGATTTGGGAAGCTGAAGAACAGCTTCCATCTATTTGGGGAAGCTCCCTTCATGTTCCCACTTTGGTTTGGAGCAGTTTCCAAGACACTTTGCTTTAAAAAACCCAACACCATCCAAACAAGGAGCCCTCCTGAGGTCCCTTGTCCCTGGGGATGTGCCCAGCCAGGGGCAAAGTTCCCTTTTACCCTGGGCCACACTCTGCCCTCAGAGAACTCTGGGGGGATGAAAGGACAACAAAATGATGCCACTGAACAGTGCCACTATAGAGTGGCCTTTGTTATTTTATATTTTGGTGCATTTTATCCCTGCAGCTTTCAAACCCAGTCCATATTTCCCTTGTGAACCTCGTCACTGAGGTCCCCTTTGAAAAGCAAAACACACCTGAGTGCCAGTGCTGCACAGATTTCCCATCAGTTTAGGAGAAAAGGATCGATATCTTTTAGACATCCTCTATTTCTGTGTGAAAGTGAGTTTGTTTCCATCTAAAGACGTTTCCTAAACTCACACCTTTCTCTCCTTGAGCTTTATGCAATTAATATTCTTTAATTTATTGGTGTATTTCCAACCCAAGTGTGTTCAAGTATCCTGTGCAAATAGACAGTTTCTGACTCAGAAACTCGACAGATACTACTGAATTCTGAAAATTGTAGGATTCCAATTCCATGCACCAGAATCCTCTGTGGATGCTTGAAGTGCCAGGAACTTTCCCGTGCCAAAATACCTGTCAGGAAAGTCAAACATTTCCCTGTGGCTGTCTAATCTAATTACTGTCTAATTTGGGAGAGGCAGATCCACGCACCCACGTATGTATTTCCAGCTCCAAGGTGGAAAAGAAACAGCTGAGAAGGAACAAGCTGTTTTGGAAGAACCAGAGCACACAAGATATTAAAGATTTGAGATGTTCTCCACTGCCTTATCTACTCATATGATAACTTTTGAAAATGATACTGATAAACTTAAAAAAATCTATGCTGAATGCTAAATATAAAACTGTGAAACCAAAAGGCTGGCAGCTTACTTTGTGAAATTCTCAGGATTTTTAACTAAAGATATCCATATTTTATATGGCTCAAGGTAAAAAGGAAAATTATCCTGCAATAAAATGAACCTAAAAAGAGTGTTGTTAATTTTTCAGTCAATTCATGACTGCATTTCTCACTTGTGCTGGTTTGCAAGATTTCTCTGGTGTGGCTTTTTATCTTTTGACACAGAAAACGTAAAGAATGGTGCAATATTGTCTTAGAGAACAGGTATAGAACATTCTATGTACTGGAAATATCAAAGCTGGCAAACATTTTCCAGTTGTAACACTTAAACATCCTCTTCTACACATTACAGGACTGTATTTTAAAAGATAACTGGCAAATTAGAGATTTTTTGAGCTTCATTGCATAAATAAAAATTAATAGGTAGAAGATCGCATACCTCTGATGAGGGACTTGAACAAAAATGTGTGGGAGACCTCTCCTTTTTCCAGGAAGAGAACACCTATTTGAGCAGTGATAACCTTTCTGGTTTTTAGCCCCAGAGTATCACAGAATCATGGAATGGTTTGGGCTGGAAGGGACCTTAAAAATCACCAAGTTCCACTCCCTGCCATGGGCAGGGACACCTTCCTCTGTCCCAGGCTGCTCCCAGCCCCATCCAGCCTGGCCTTGGGCACTGCCAGGGATCCAGGGGCAGCCACAGCTTCTCTGGGCACCCTGTGCCAGGGCCTGCCCCACACCCTCACAGGGAAGGATTTCTTCCCAATATCCCATCTATCCCTGCCCTCTGGCAGTGGGAAGCCATTCCCCCTTATCCTCTCACTCCAGGCCCTTATAAAAAGCCTCTCTCCATCCTTCTTGTTGGCCCCTTCAGGTCCTGGAAGGCCAAAATTCAGTCACCCCAAAGGTTCTCTTGTCCAGGCTGAACAATCCCAGCTCTCGCAGCCTTTCCTCCCAGCTGAGCTGCTCCATCCCTCTGCTCATCCTGGAGCCTCCTCTGGCCTCTCTCCAGCAGCTCCAGGTCCTCCCTGTGCTGGCCCCAGGGCCGGACACTGCTCCTGTACTGCCCAGAGCACACACTGAGTGAACATCAGAATTGAGCAGCACGTGACTCAGGCTGGATACTAAATTGGTTCTGACCTCACTTCCATCCAAATTCTACAATCTGGGATTAGCAGGAGAGGAGGAGAGAAGCAGAGAGACACTGGCTGCTGCTGTGCCCTGCTTCGTCTTGCTGCCCTGAGGAGCTCAGTGATGTGAGGATGACATGGGCAGGAGTGGCACGGTGACACATGAACCATACAGAGGGCAGGGATCTGACAGAGAGGATGCCTTACAAAGAAACTATTCCTTTCAGACTTTCTTTCCCCCCCGCTCTAGAGGCTGATACTTGGGAAACTAAAGATGGGCTGGTTGTGCCAGGGGTTTTCCCGGTGCAGCAGTGTGGTAATCACTGAAACACCTCCAGAACAAGCATGGCTACAGCTGTAAGGTTAAACAAAGGCAATCTCCCAGTGGATTTGTTGCAGATTTAGCCCCTAAAAGTGTTTAAAATCAGGAGACAGGGTCTGGATGCCAAACTCTCCCTGCAAGTCAATGTGAGCTGACACTTTGGCTTTTCTGGAAGTTGTATATCCAGAACAAGAGGTACAGGCTCTGTGCAATGTCCAAACCTCTCTTTTTAAGGTTTCATGTCAACTCTGAAATAGGGAATAGAGCACACACGCAGGTTTGTGAAAGAGCTACAAATTATCCTTGACAGATATTGCCTGATACCCACTTGTACTCTCCAACCATCAGCGCTCAGGGGTTAGAAAGATGTAGTTCAGCTTTTAGAGCTAATCTGTGGGTTACAGACTGAGAGAAATTTGTTGGAAATCCTTTAGAGTGTAAGACTTCATTTCTGGAAATCCACTTAATTCCATACTTGGCTTATTTCTCAAAGCAGCAGACAGACAATTCCTGGTGGCCACATTAGCAAGAATCCCTCAGCTCCAGCGTTATTCTGAAATATTTACCTCTTCCAGCAGATCCAGTGGGACCTACACATACCACAGTGAACCATTCCTAGCTGAGCCACATTTGCTGCTCTTCAGACTGGTTCCTCCTTCTTAAATTCCTGCTAGGGTTGAATGTTGTTCCATTCATTACCCATTTCTCCACACATCCAATTAAAAAGTGAAATTAAGCTTTCTTCTGCAGATTTTTCTCTAAAATTTCTAGTACAGCTTGCAAAAAAAGACACACATTTCTTGTGCCAACCCCTGTCTCATTAAGGTCAGGACTTAGGTTATTTGAGTGTATGCATATATATATATATTGTTTTTATCATTTTTACTTGTGTGTGTGTCTGTGTCTGTCACACAGAGACAGTGGGGGCCAAGCACAGAACATCCCATTCCTACAACCATTCCTGACCTATTTCCTTACCCCTCTCTCACTGAAGCCATGGCACGTTCTCCTTCAGCAAGCCCAAGGGTTTAATCCTGTTCAATCTTTTTTTGTGCTGTTCCACTCACCTCTGCTCTACAGTCTCTTTTCTCAATACATCCAACGACTCCTTCAGGCTTTTTTTTGTAATTTCCCCTCTTCTCCTCTCTGAAGAAGTCATCCAGTGACAAAAATCTCCCTTTTTATTCACCTTAAGTGGTATAAATTAGCTCAGCACACAGCACCAGCTGTGAACTGAAAGCACCCAGAAGAAATGCGAGTCAAGCTGTTGCCTCTCAGAATTTCTGTGGAGCTTTTTAGACAACCTGTGCAGTTGTACTGAGCTTTTCTCTCTTAATTAAATGTCCATCAAATGAGAACTACAGAGCACAAAATATTGAGAACTACTGCATGTTCTTGTAAAATAGAGGTTTTGGCTCCAAACTCATGTAACAAATGAATGGTGATAAGCTCTTATCTCTTCCTCACAGAGCAGGCTAAAAGAAAACCATTACCTGACCGGCAAAAAAAATTTTAAAAACTGAAAAAATCCCTCCTTCAACACATTTCTTATACTCACTGACCCTGGACTTGAGTCTTCACAAAATATCACTCTGCTGTAGCACTTGCAAATTTTGCAGTATTGTTAATTAAATGCAGATAAATTCTACTGACTCATTTTTTCATTTATGAAGTAAAACCTATGGACATCAGATAGGAGATAATGACAGAAGAGCTGTTGAAGGGATTTGGGGGAGAGATCAGTTATTTCCTTTGCACCCTGAGGACAGCTATACCCACACTGCTGTTCCCAGGCCTGCACTGACTGATTGGAAAGGTTCTGTAGCCTTTCCAGGAACTGCAGTGCAATATTTAATGAGTTTCCTCTGGAAGTCCTCCTGACACTGCAAAGCAATTTTGCTGCCTTATAGGAATATAGTAGAAAACAGTGAAATAATGAAAAAAATAAAATTTAATTCAATTTAAAATCCCAAGCAACCACCCTTTCTGTTAATGCCCTGAATCTGCAAAGCCATACTTGGGAAATACTCTTAAAAAGTGTCTAAACATTTGGTTTTTCTTATGATGATACTTTTTCAAGAGCCAAAAATAGACAGAGGCTTGATGAATTGCATGGAAGTAAGTCCTTTACACAGCATCCATGCTGAGATAGCCAAAAACCAGAGGAATGTGATTCCTGCTTGACAATGTTTTCAGTTACTTGTTCATCTCTAAAATGCCTCTCACCAAAGCCCTTCACATTCCCAATTCCAAGACAGGGAATAAAAGCAATGGACTCATTCTTGGACAGCTGGAAATAACAATCTATTATTTACAAGGCCGGTTGGATATTTAAGAGGTTCCAGAGGCATTGAAAAATATGCCTTGGAAGAGTTTCATGTGATTTGTTCACACATCCGGCCTTGCACATCCCATTCCTGTGGTCAGCCACTAAAGAAAATAATTCCTGGAGTGGGCAACTTTGTCAAGCATGGATGTGACTTTTCAGCTTGTGCTAGGCAGGACCTCTCACACAGGGGAGCTGCTGGAGGGGACTCATTGGTTTCAGGCAGCAAATAGCACCAGAAATATCTTATTTTCAGTTTTCTAGAAGATTTAAAAGTTTGTGTAGATACTTGTGGGAGGTTGTACATGATAACTCGGGGAAAAAGGGGATGAGCTGGTTTTATACTTGCATAAAACCAGGTCTAGCTGAAGGGAGGCCTTTCCGTAGAGGGGTTTTGTTCATAAATAAAAAAATTAAAACCAAAAAGCCTCACATGACAAACCCAGCAAACCAACAGCTCATGAGAAAGCAATGAAACCCCTGGCAAAGGCAGAAGAAACACCCCTGGTTCTTTTGGCTCGTGCTGCTCCTGGCTGATTTGGCCAAGCCCATCCTGGCACAACTGAGGTTTTGCTGTTTTAGACTTTTCATTTTATATTAATTTTACCCCTTGGAGCAAAATGTGCTTCTCTCCTATAATTCTTTCCCTACAATAGCAAAACTGGCATCTGTAGATGTGCACGTCTGTAAACGCACATTCCTGTGTTAACCACAGCCATGGAAATGCCCCTATGGTTACAAATAAACAAGATTTCCCATTTTGCAGCAAAACTGGAGATCTAAGCCAGCAGCTTCTAAAGATCATAATTTAAGCACCTCACTCAGCTTCTGAGCGTGTTTACCTACTATGAATAGTCATAATACCATTCTAGAACTTTGACAATTATGCAGTTAAGGGATATTTTAAGTGGCTCACGTATGATCTTTGCCACAAAAAATTAGTTTCTGGTTTTGACACCACTGCAAGCCAAAGCTTGACCATATTCTGACACAGGAATCAACCAAATGCTACAAATTCCCAATGGAGTAGAAAGTCAGGAGAACTTGCAAACTTGAAGGTCATTTTTTCATTGTCCAGAGCAAAAGTGTTATGTACAACAGGAAACGTAAAAATCAAAAACCATGGAAGTTCATCCACCTGGCTTAGGGTTCAGCCCTCAATACAGGAGAAACTGGCAGCATTTTGACACCAATCTCATTTGCTTTTTTCAGCTGAAGTCAGGCAAAGTCAGTGATCTTGAGGCAAACCCAGATGGAGAGCTCACGTGGCTCCAAACAAAAAGCAATTTTCACACGGCCCCTTACGAACTGGGCAGAAAGAGGAGGGTCTGGCACAGCTCAGTGTCCTACAAGACACCCACAAAGGGCTGGTTTGGAGTGGTGCTGAGTCCCCTGGGTACTGAGCACAGCAGGACCAGACTCAGCTCGCCCCTGACTTCTCACTGTGCTGGGGATTAACCACAATGTGACTCCTGCACTCATTTGTAGCCTGAATGAAACAGGAAAAACCTCTTTTTTGACTTTGCAAGGAAAGGGTTTGTGCCTTTTCCTTTTTGCTGAGAACAGCCCCTTTTCTTTTGCCCAGACAAAACCAATGTTTTTTCTCACTAGGCTCTACTTGGAAACGCTAAGGATGTGTCACCCCCTCCAGAGAGTGACAGGCCAACAACCAGACCTCCTTTAACAGAGGACTAAGTTGTTGCTCCACAGCCAATAAAAAACTATTGAGGTGGAATCAGCCACAAAACCGTGGGTCCTCTTTCTGTCCAGCTCCCTTCCCAGGCACTGGAAACCTCAAATTCCTGCCCGTGGTGACAGACTGCAGCAGCAGCCAAAGGAGCACACACGGCATGGCTGCAGCCCCCACACCTGCCAGGCAATTCCCTCTCCTAGGAAAGCAGAAAAGTGATGGAGCAGAGCATCTCCCCCTCCTGTTCTGATTCCTACAAATACACCCTCACCTACGGCCACAGTTCTCTTTAATGTCCTGCTTAAATTCATCAGTAATTATCAACATCACAGCTACCACTATGTTTGAAATTTGGGCACTAAATTTGCATGTGCCACACCTTGAAACTATGATTATTACTTTTTCTTAGAAAATCCATAAGTAAACTATACGATTGGAGTGAGGGAAATGCCTTAAAGGGAGAAAACAGGTCAGTCTCTGAATGCTGGCACCACCATGAAGGGGAAAGTGGAGGTTCAGACTTTGGTCTGTCCTTTGGAACACAGCAGCAGAGAGTTTGAGGAATAAAAAGTGAACTTACATCAGTTTAGCTGCTTATCTTAGGAACTGTACCCACAGAGTGTGGAACTTGTCGAGGCTGTGGTTTGCAAGGCCTTTTTGAGTAAAGCAAGAAACATATTAATCCCTTAATTTTGATCAGTTGCCAGTGGTTAGTCTCCTCACCCAAATGAAGTCTTAAAACAATAACAGGGATAGACATGTCCAAGCAGGAGAAGAAGAAAAGAATGTTCAAACTCCCAGACTTTGCCTGCTGCTCCTCCAGCAGGATCAGACCGTTTTCACTGTGTAGCCACAGGTAGGTGGTTATCAACCACAGCCTCACAAAAATATTTAAAGTTTTGAAGTTTAATAAGTTCTTTGGCATGTACCAAGAGGAAAACAGCATCTAAGACCTGCTGCAGGTTTTCCCTCTGAATCCTTTTTTTATTTGTTTTAACAAATAATCAATCCATGCAAGGTAAAAACGAAACCCTCACACACCCTTTGTGTGACAGTTACCAAAGCAGGTAGATAATGATGAATTATCAGAAGAAGTGAGGCTATACCTGCTCAGGGAACAAGGGAACAGCATCCTCTGGGCACACCGGAGGAAGGGGAACTGGAAAAGCTTCATGGCACTGCCAGGTATCCTCTGCCACCTCTGCCCATGGGTGAGTCCCTGCCTGACTCAAGCCACAGCTTTAGGAGTCGCCAAGGCCACAGAAGCACCAACAGCTACAAACATTTCAGCAGAAAGGCTGAAGTTTTTGTTTGCAATCCTCAAGCCAGCTGAGGATTTGGATTTCATTCCAGTCACGAGTAAATAAAGGCTGAGCCTTACAGCATAGTTAGTGGAAAATTATTAACAGCACCAGTTAAAAAAGATTCCGTTCCAAAGCCAGAAATAAAGATGTTTTGGGCCTGGTGTATTCATTTGCACACACAAAACCAAATCCAACTTGTCCCCCTGCTCCTGTACCTCCCTCAGCACGAGTAACTCTCAGACTGGGAGCACTGGACTTGAGAGCAGCACAGAGCACAGCAAAAACGCTGGGGAATTACTGAGTCTTCCCCAAGCACTCTTCTGGTTAGGCTGGGTTTAATTAAAACCATCTGAAGACATTGTGATTACTCTACAAGGCTGTGGCAATGTGATACAGCTCTGAAAGGAAAGCTGCAGCATCAGCCTGACACGTTACAAACGCAGGATTGAGTTTTAGGTGTAAACAAGCTCACGTACAGCAAACAACTCAACAGACAAAAAACCCCACCACAAATACAAAAAAATCCCACAAAACCCCAATTTTTTTTCCCCAAAGCCAACCCCTCACACAATAAATTGGCTTTATGTGGCCACGACTTGGAGGAATTTCAATGGCAGCCTTGGCATTACAGGGAAAGGTTCTAAATGGTTATTCAGAAGAAACCTCGAGCTTTCCCCTCCCCTTGCCAAGCATCAATTGTATTTTTAACTTAATTTTAATTAATTATATTAATTGTAGTTAATTAATTGTAAGGAACCTGGTGGTTATGCAAATAACCCCAGGTCTGAGAAGGGTTTTTGCTGCAAGGAGGATCCTCACACGCTGCCCATGCGAGCTCTGGAAATAGCCCTGAGCAGCTGCTCTGTGCAGTCTACTCCAGCTACTCACCTCTTACTAATTGTTTCAACAAGTTTACAACGAGTTTATGGCTCCTGGCACCAGAATTTACAATGTAGTAAAGCATCATCACGAGAACACCACCTCTGGCTGAGGGAAATAACATTGCTGGTAACACTTATCTTCCAAACAAATTCATATTTAATTTGTATTAACTGCTCTGGGATCTGCTCTGCACATTTATACAGAAAGGCCACTGCTGTGTAATTAAGACATATAATTTAATTATAATCTTAATTCCAATGAGTTATTTCAATGCAAAATCAGTCCTAATTTTTAATGAGGCTCATTCTTCCACTTTGAAACTGTTATGTCTTTTTTTTTAATTTTGAAGCCATGCAACATCATAACCACTTAAATTTTAAACAAGGCAAACCCCTTCCTTAGCAGGAAGAGAGTATATTTTTCTTCTGTGTGAAGAACTCCAGTTTTGGTTGGACAGAGAAAGCAGATAAATTTAATATCTTAAGTTATTTTGGCCAGTAAACTGTTAGTGTTACAAGAAGTTTGTCTGTGGCATGGTAAAGAAAGAAGTTTCAGATAAATAACAGATTATTTAATTTATCTTTTCTTTTGCTGTTTGTGATTTTTAAAAGGTTTGGACCACATATTTTCAACTTTTTATACTCAAGACTGTAAACCCAGTTAAGAGAAAAGTTGAAATCCGATTATCCCTTCTAGTTTCATAATTCATTCCTGACTTAGCCAAAGTCAGGTAGGGAAATATGCCCCAAAATTGAAGGGTTTAAAACCCACTGCAACTTGACTGCAAGCCAGAGAATCTTGTTTGGCTTCATTTTTAGAGATCTCTGAGAAGGAACGTGCTTCAAATGGCTTTGGATGTGCTTCAAAATAACACTGACACAGGAATTCAGGCAATCCAGAGATGAGCACTAACACAAAACCCACAAAACCATAGAAACGTGAGAGTATAACACTTGCTCTGTGCCCTCCATGCAATTGAACTGAACATTTCTTACTTCTCTGGGTAACTGGAGTTACCAGCAGTGGCCGAGTTGGGAATACTGCTGAAAAATAATATAAATGCAGGGGTAAATTGGCTAATAATTGAGAAAATATTCTGTTCATTGACTCTAATGATATGAAGTCTTAATTCTCATTATCCCAAAGAACCCTAAGAGATTTTTGCTAAAATAAAACTAAGTTGTAGCATTAAGTGATGCCACCTGAGAAACTCTTGTTTATTCTGAAACACTGGAGCAGGTATATTTTGATTTCAGATTATTGATGTTCAGATTATTGAAAATTTGAACAGAAAATAAAATTTCAGTTTTACCCAGAGAGTGAATACCTCTCATATTGTTCAGGCTTAATTTAGCTGGGGGGGGAGTATTTTATTTTGAAATAAAACAGTATTATTTGCTGAAAGAACCCATGAAGTCTAAGTTAACTGATGTAGCAAGAAAAAGAGGTTCAGGCAGACAACAGCACATCCTAAGATTCAAGGAAATTATGTCCATGTAGAGTTCTCCCCTCAAGGAGTTTTCATTCTTGGTTCTTTCAAAGTGTAGCTGTTGCTGTCCTGAACACAAAACAGCCTCAGAATAAGGCTCTGTCTTCAAGATAAAATGAATGGGTCCCCAAGAAATTGTAGTAACCCAGAATTTTGTAGCAGGCTTCGAGTTGTGAAATCACTCAGCGTTAAAAGCAACATTCCATTTGTGTGACTGGCTTAACACACACAACGCCCTGCGAGGAGCAAATGGGAGACTACACTGCCCTGATTAAATATTGATAGTCAGGAAAAATATGTCACCACAAAAGCAGATCATCTTTTGCAAACAGATGATTTCCTTCTCTTAGTCTAACAAGAAATCAGAGTCAGGGGGACAGGAGAGAGTTAAACTCTGCTGTTATTCTGGCTGAATAACTAACACTTACACAGTCCTTTAAAAAATAATGAGATACAGAAGCCAGAGTATTAGTTAGCTGAAACAAGGATGAGGATGCAGCTCTCAAACTCCTAAGGGAAGAAACATTTGGGGGAAAAAAAAAAAAAAGAAAAGGAAAAAAAGAATATTGTAAATCATCCTCTTTCTTTCACCTTTGCCTCCTCATTAGTATGGATTTGAGGCTCTTTCCTCCAGCAGCAGGAGCCAAGCTCCCGAGCAAGTGGCACACTTTGTTCTATGTCCTTTCAGGATATGGAATTCCTTTCCTTGTATCCTCTAAAAAAAGAGTTAAAAACTCTCATTCTGACTGTGGCAAATAAGAAAATTTCCAGTTGAGCTCACATCCCTAAGTGCTATAGGGTTACGAGGTATCTAACCATGTGTAAATGATCAAATCATTGCAAGGTAACAAACAGTCTGATCAAATATAAAGTTTCTGTGCACTTACTCCCAGAATTCCATCACTGGAGAGGTGGCATTTTGTAAAGAGACTTGACTGCAGTTGCTCATATTAAGTTTTTGAAATTCCACACAGTTTTCTAGAAAAGAACAAAAAAAAAAAAAAGAGTTTGCTCTGTTGACATGCGAGCACAGTTGCTGTTGTTCATCTCCCAGTTTGTGCACCTTGGGAATGGGAAAAAGCCTCCATTCTACACCACGTTTTCTGGGTGGGCTTAAAGTTTCTGGGTGCACTAAATGCAACAGCTGCTACTTCTGCAACACCAGATTAGGATAACCCAGGGAAACATCCATGAGGACCCTCCTACAACGCTTCCCAGAGGCACAGGGCCAAAAAATCCCCTCAGAAGAAACAAACATTGAGAAACTGAGGCGATGGATTGGGAATTGCAAGATGCTCCTACTCCAGCTGCTGGTTCAATGGGTTACGGCTACAAATGGTTTAGGGAACATGGCCAGCCATAAACTTCCACTTTTTCCTGGTAAGACAAGTGGATATTTCCTCTGGTTTATCATAATTATCTCTAACACAGAGAAAGGCCAAAGCAGCTCAGCGCTGCTGAGCATTTGAGCAGTGATAACACTGGCCAAGCTCCTTTGCAGGGCTGCCAAAACTGACACCAAAGCCTTCTACATCCACTGGGCCCAAAGTTCATTCCCTGACATAAACTAAGATTTCAGGCAGCTTTAGGTGGGCTCAAAGAGCACAACAAATGACCAATCAGTGAAACCATGAAAGACGGTACAATGGGTACTTGATTTGAAATTGGACTGTGATTTAAGGGAAAAATGCAAAACTTCAGGAACATGGGAACATGGCACTGGGATGAGATCCTCCCCATGGATGTTTGTGATCTACAGACTCAATGAGCAGAGAATTACAGATATAAATATCAATGAGAGGACAGATGCAGAGCCCTACCCTGCAAACCCTCATGAATGCACACCTCATCCTTCATGCAGGAGGCTACTTTACATGCAGTAAGGATTATTTATGAGACTAAATTTCCAGAAGTAGCTTGATGAACATTATCCCTCAACATCTGGCATTTAAAAGAGCAAATCCAAAGATCCACATTTAATATTTTTTCCTCTCCATTCAAACTCCTCCTGATCTCATTAGAGTGAAAGAGCAAGATTGCAACCTGTCATCAGGTCATTCTCTGCTCCAGAATTCACTCTCTGTGTTCAGGGAGAATAGATATGATTGCAAATGAGAGTCTTGGGATTTAGCCAGAACATCTTACAGAATTAACGAAATCCATAGTCTTTTTCTGCTGACATTAAATTCTCCAGGAGTAAATGCTTACACAATGACCCAACCCAGAAAGGTCCAAGGCAGTTCCACTCCAGGTTTCCTTTCTCTTGCTGTAGTGGGATGTGGTTGGCCCACTTCCACTGACTTGGCCACAGCAATGGCTTTGTTCAGGACATTTCAGTGTCAATAAATCACTTGGAAGGATTTGTATAGCAGCAATCTCTGCTGAGGTCATACCTGTATTCCATTCATGGCCACAGGAAGCCCAGGGAAGCTCTGTAGTAAAGCAGTTGAACAAATAGAAGATAGCCCATGCTAAAATGATGATGTAATATACATTTAGGTGTGCCTCTATAACTTGGGTAGCATAGCCAATGCCTGGAGAAGCAAAATAAAAAGTGAGATACAAAAGAAAACTGCTTGTCAGGTAATTTAAAAACAAATGCTTACTCTTAAGTATATCCTAACTTCCATTTTGATACTGTTTATTTCATTTTACTTCAAATTGAATGCTTTCTTTTGTAGTAGAACACAGAATTGTTACCTTCAAATAGAGGGCAAACTTTCCTCCAGCATGTGATGCCTCCTTCACTTGTAAACTGTCCCAAGGCTGTCTCCAAGAAAAATACTGGTATTCCACAGCAAATAAAAAAGACCACGTAGGGGATGAGGAAAGCACCTGCAAGTGAGTATTAGGGGGTGTTGGTTAGAATGAATCCAGTTCCTCAACAGCACAGTGAGGATTTTCCCAGTAAAGGAAGGATCAGCTGTGAGCCATCCCCCAGGCATCACGCTGGCAGGGCAGGATGGATTTACTCCTGCCCCAAATATCAAGAGCTAACCCGTAAGCCAGGGCTAAACCAGACGAGATCAAAGTTCCTCAGCATAAAGTCAGCTCATGAGGCTCTCAAACACAGAAAAGATCCCAGCCGTGCTCAGCTGCAAAGTTCTGCTCTGCTCAGCACCACATCGGTCTACACTACCTCCCCTGCTTTTTTCAGGGGTGAAGAAGGGTTACAGATATTAAATCCAAGAAATCCTTTTCACATTATTTATATGAGCCTGATGATAAGGATTGTGAAAAGGGAATGAGGAAACAAACTTCAGAACTACTTACAAGGACAGGAAAGCAGGGCTTGGCCTCATCAGCCAGAAATATTAATGTGAAATTCTAGGAAAACAACAAAGCATCAACACTTTCGTTGGATGCTGGCAGTAAAATCCAGCACAGGCAGTGAACCACAGCAAACCCCAAACACAGCACACCCACACCCCGAAACAGCTGTTGTACTTCAGCCACCTCGATCAGAAAGTTGAGACAATTAAATCCACCTGCTCTGACTGTTTCTTTCACATCTCATCACCAGGAGTCTCTTCTCTCAGCCAGGAAATTTCCCTAGAGCTGAATCCCAGGTGCCTCTCAAGCAATCCATGGGGATTCCACAAAGAATGGAATATTTGCATGGGTTCTCTGGATGATTTACTGGTCAGTATCAAATGCACTTGGCCCTCTCATGCACACAATCATAGTGAGTTTAACATGGCAACTTGTGGAAAACCAAAGTATCAGCTCAGACTGTTTTTCCAACACTGTTCCAACAGGCATACATCAGGAAAATGAGAAAACATCAGGTTTCCCAGCTTGCAAAAAGATCACATTCCAAGAAATACCTAATTCTAAGCACGCAAAGAAATTAATTTTCCTTAAAACCTGAACATCCACAAGAAGAACCTAAAATTATAGGAGATGATTCCTACACTCCACGTTATGACTTGGAGTAAGTCCCAGAGAGGTCAGACCTCACAAGTTCCATACTACAGCTTCCAAATTTGTTCTGGAAGCAGCAACTTATTCACAACTAGCTCAGATATTTACCACTGCCTCCCCCTACCACACACCAAGGAGTTTGATGCATCGGATGAAAGTACTAAGAACAAGCTCTGGTCTAATTCCAGCACGGGGTTACAAAGCCACAGGTCACAGACTGAGCCTTCATTGACTAAAACTGCTCAATGGCAAATGTCCCATGGTGCCAGGACATGACCAATTCAATCACACCCACTCATTCTATTCTTAATTAAATTAATTAAATATCATATTCAAGTAATTAGTCTTTCATCAAATCACCCCAAGCAATGATTAGAATTCTTTGTGCCTCATGTTACAGCCTTAAAAATGAGAGCATCACCATTTGACAAGCTGGCACATACCTATAAATAGGCACCTAAAGGTGGCCGTGTGAACCCAAAAATTACACACCAGAAATATATTTCTGTTATTTCCTCTGCCAGAAGTTCTCTGGGAACACTTTAACAATCAACAAGAAGTGCTGTGTATCTGGTATGCAGCATGTTAATATTCATGTATAACAGCAGGATTTGGTAGCAGCATTCTCTAAAGGGTGAACTATTGCAACCTAAGTTTTGCTAAAATACAGATCCATAAAGAAAGGAACTTCCAACACTAAACACAACTTCCACAGCAGTGTTTGTCTTGTAGAAACAGCAGACAAAACAGGCTAAAAACCATCCCCGAGTTCAGATAAGGAAGGACAAGGAATAGAAATTTGGCACAGCATTGTTAGCAAACAAGCCCGTCAAAGAGCAGATCACCGCTTATCAGCCCTGCACATCCCATTTTTCTCCCAGCCTCTGTGTTTACACTACCACTGACCCAGGCCTTAAGTGGGGAGAATGTTGAACCCAGTCCACAGAATTCTAAACTGAGTTTGTAATTTACTTTTCTTCCTTCGTTGCTTCCCGAGCAGAGCTGATGTGCTTATTCCCAACTGTCATACATCTTACACGGTTTATAGTCAGCTATAACCAACACATGGCTCATGTCATACTTCTGTAGAAGTTGAGTCTGCTCTTTTCTTTCTCAATCAACATTCGTATTTTACATTTATTAGTGCTTGCTCTCTTTGAGTAACCTGTAGTTTTACATCTTCCCCTACCTTGCTGTAGGAACTGGGGAAGTACTGAGGGACGAAAAGGTACACTGAGGTATAAAAAATTTCAAGTAACAAAGAAAAAATATTTAGTCCTTGTGGCATTATTAGAAAAAAAAATTCATCCTCTCCCAAGTACAGTGTTGTGACAAATAAAGTGCTGCCTCCTTTTCTGTGTCAGACAAACTTAGTTAAGTATGCCTGGGTGTGTATTCACATGCAGAAGACAGCCTGTACTACTATTACAGAACACTGGCTTCTTCTGCACGAAAAATGCTACTGAGAAAAATATCTCAATTTACTAACACAGAAGAAACTTGTAAAAATAAACCACACAGTGTTTGGAGAGAAGGAGAGAGAAACACAACGATTTTTCTTAGTTGTCAGATGTTTAAAGCTTCCCTGTCTGCACATGCACTGAAATCCTGAACACGTATCTCTTACTAGAGCAATAAATCACTGCAAAGCATTCTTAACGCTTTAATTCCCGTGTTTAATTCCATGTAAATCCACACGTGATGCCATCTTACCTCCTCCATTCTTGTAGCAAAGATATGGGAATCTCCAGACGTTTCCCAACCCAATAATCTCCCCTGCCACAGAAAGCACAAATTCAACCTTATTGTTCCAGTGGCCTCTTTCATGAACTTTCTTATCATTGATGTGGACGAGGTTAGTACTTGAAGCTTCTGGGTCCAAAGCATCTTCTGGCTTGCCATTAATTATAGGAATAGTCTTTTCAGCTGTCATGACTTTTCAGCCTAGTGGAGAACAAAAGAAAAACACACAGGTGTGTTAGGACGCTTGCTAGTACTGATCTCCAATGACTGAAATCTCCCAGCGCGGCATTGGCTTCTCGTTACCTGTGGAAATCTGCAGGTGAAAGTGAGGGAGGCAACTCCACAGGGCTGGAAAAGTTGTAAAGCAGGGGAAAAGGAAAAGAAAGGGGTGGGGGGAAGAGAGAAGGTTACGTTCAAGGGAAGGGAGTTATTTCCAAGTGCAGATAGACAACTTCCTAACCGAGGGAAGCCTTTCAAAAATCCCTCCCCGGGCACGGATCCCAGCCTGACTGACCTACCAGAGGACAGAGATCTGCTGCACCTTCCAGGCGCACACCTGAGCCCAGGAGCCCTCGGGGACGTGCAGAAAGGGCTGGAATGGTTGTGGCCTGCCTGGAGGAGCGGGGGAGCTCCCGCATTACTCACCCAGGGCTCTGCCCGTGCCTGTGCGCCGGGGACAGGGGCCGGGCTGTGGCTCAGCGCTGCCTGCGGGCGGATGGCCGCGGCTCCGGGAGCGCGGAGAAGGCGTTCAGGATCCCCGGGAGCCGGGAAGCCTCGTCCTGCCCTGCCGCTTCTGGCGGCCCGGCGTGGGTAGTAGGATGCTCCCCGCGCTCTGGAGCCGGAATTTGCAAATGCTCAGCCCTCCCCGGAGCGATGGTTTAACACCCGCCTCCCCCCTCCGCCCACCTCAGGCTGTCCCGCCAGCTCCCCCCTCCTCCTCTTCCTCCTCCTTCTCCTCCACCCAGCATCACCACCGAGCATCACCACCGAGCATCCCCAGCCTGCGCTCCCCCGCCCCGCGGGCAGGGCCGAGCCCGGCAGGTTGGCAGCCCCGTTCCGCATCCCCTGCGGATCCCGGCGCTGCTCCGCACCCCTCGGGCGGGGAGGGGGCACCCGCATGCGGCGGGCGGGGCGCACGGACAGCCCCGCACCTGCGGCGCTCGGGGCTGGCGCAGGCCCGGCAAGTTAAAAAAAGGAACCCGCCGGGAACAGATGACAGAAACTTCAGCTGGAAAGGGCGGCGAGGGGAGCCGGGGGACAGACGGGATGAAAAAATAAATGGAGGGGGAACATTTGGGAAGTGTGGAAACAATGTGGGCGCTTTCGAGTTACACCAGGAAAATGCAGAACCAGCCCATGTGGGCATTGCTAGCTGGGGCTTGGCTTAAAATTCAAGCTGTAAAAGAGGCGAGAATAGGGGAAAAAATTATTACAAATGGTTTTGTTTCAGGTTGAATCAAATATTTCGAGTAGAGAATTTTTTCCCATTTAACCCTCTCCTTTTTAAAATTTTTTGTAGGTCAGTCAGTTTCATCCTATGTTTCCAAACCCAAATTAAATACCTCTTCCTGTCTTCATCTCTGCAGCTTCTCCTCAGCAAATGGCAGCGCCCAAGCCAGGTTCTTGCTTCAAATCTTCCCTCGGCTCCACACTCTGCTGCAGCTACGATCAGCAAGGCTTTGCTCTGCAGCTCCAGGGGATGCACTTTGGAACACACAGGCTCCTAAATGCAGGATTCTCTGCTGGAGAATGCCCCAGAGAGAGCCTGCTCCTCTTCCAGGTGGATACTCTCCCTCTCACTCTCCAGCTCCATGGATTTTTCCCACTGCCTGGACTCCTATTAGCATGGAGGACAGTGGAAAGATGCCCACGGATAGATTTTATATTAACTTGAGCTGACTTTGTACCCCGCTTGTACATTACACACTGGAGCTTCTGCTGTGGTTAAAATTTTCAGAATTTTGCATTTTAACGATGCCTGTCACAAGGATGGGTGCTGGGGCTTCACCTTGTCAACTCTCTGTCACATCAACCCTTGCACCTAACAGGTGCAGGATGAGCGTCTCTGTATTCTTCTTGATGCCAGTTCTAGTCGCACCTATCTTGGGAAAGGAGAAACTGCTAAAAAAATGCAAAATTCTTATATTTTTTTTTTCTAGAAGTATCCTCCCCACGGGTATTACCAGCTCTAGGTTGGTCTGGGGTGGTCTATTTGTGGTTTGTCTCTGTTTTTAATGTAGTTGGTATTAATTAATTGAGGATGGAATAGATCAATTTTTCCCAAGCTGACTTTGCATAAACCAAACTCAACTCGAAGGGCTTTTTTTTGTATATTTATTTTTACCCCCTCCTTCATCTTGTTTTCAGCAGGGATCAAAACAGACACTGCTTTTCTGTATTCCAGCCAGGCCTAGCAGGCTCAACAGGATACACTTGAACATCAAAGCTGACAGTGAATTCTCATTTTATTCCTGAGAGTAATTCTAAAACTGGAGGGGAGCTAAGGGACAGTAAACATTTGATGATTCAATACAGAGGAGAGACCAACCTTCATCAAACAGATTGATGACCCCCAATTGAAGGGCCTGCTGCAAGAGACAGGCCACGGGCAGATGCTGAAGGTGTTTATTCACTGCTGATTTGGTCACCATTTGAAATGATTAATTCCTGGTGTCGAGTGTTTTACCCACTGCTGTACTCCTGCACCAACTCCCATTCAGTCTCGTACCAGCTGAAGTGTTTATGGGGGTAATTGCTGGCTGCTAATCCTTGTCAACACTGCACTGTGTTTGCAACATAAAATGACAAATTTCAGAGCAGGTTGAGAACCCTGGAGTTTTTTAGTTCTGGTGGAGCCTTTGCTGTAGCAATGAGAGAAATTCCCTGGATTGCAGGCTGGCTCTCAGTTCATGCTCTTGCCTGTGTCTCTGGTGCTCCTCATCCTGCCCGTTCCCATCAGCCTGCTGGGAGACCCTGCATAAGTTTCCTGGCCACACCTTTCAGGCCCTACATTAATATGGTGTGCCCTAAAAAGCAATCCAAGTCCTGCTTTATTCAGGTTTATCTCCACACTCCCAAGGAATCCTTTACAACTCTGTGCAGAAAGCACAGGGGTGGGGGTGGAAATCAGATGTTTCTGCTAACCAGAGAATGGTGCTGTGAAGTACCCAATGTTCCAAGGCTACATTTATTTAGATTTATAAACTAAAATTAATCAAGGGAAGTCATTCATACCTAGAGTAACTTGGGAAAGCAACCTCCAAGAAAAATCCACATTTCCACAAGATTCTGCCAGGCTGCCAAAATTAATGTCAGCTAAAGTCATGTGATGTAGTTTCAGAAATTAAAAACTGGGGCTTGGCTCCTTTCTTCTCCTTTTTGTAACTCTGAATTTCTGTGTTGTTTCTGCAATACAGAACCCTGTGACAATATGATTGGGGGGGGGGGGAGGGAACAACAAATCTCTTCGGATTTAAAAACCTCTGTTAAGATTTGCTATAAGCAAAATCTGCACAAGCCTTATATAAAGATTTCATAAAGCTGGACTCTTTGTGGGTAAATAGCTACATAAAAGCAAAGAAACACCATAAGAATTTCATCAGTGATAACAATCTGACAATATTTCGGATCAAAAGCCTAAAATCACAAAGCCATGATGAAAAACACAGACGCCTTTAGCTGTTTTTGTGAGCTGACTTCAATCAAAAATAGGCTGATTTGTGACTAATCAGTTTTCTGCAATGGGAAAAAAAAAGATTTAGTTGTTGCAGATAATTTTAAGTAAAGCAACACCTGATTGTTTGGCTTCTATTTAGAAAGGCTTAACCTCTATCGCCGTAGATATCTCTCCATCCAATTTATTGCCTCACAATGGGTGAGATGCTGAGTTTGGGGTTGAGGAGAGCTGTAAAAATCAGTTTTCCATCTCTTGGTGTTGCCTTTCCTTTGTTCCTTGCTGTCAGTGTGAGATCTGTGTTTTGTTACTTGCATTTTATCTTCCACACCCTCTTCTAGACAGGAGTGGGTGACAATATTCCACAAAATGGGGTTTCTGCTGCAGACTCGTGCTGATCTCCTGGAAGACGCAGCACAAATTGTGGGTTCCTTGAGTTGATTCATCCATTCCCACTGTGGTTTAGGGACACACCCCTCTGCTAATGGGTAATGGTACCTTGAGCTTCCTAAACATGAATTTTGGAGAGAACCTCCAACCCCGAGGTTAAACACACCTTCCTAGAATTAGCAGTCACCCATCTGACTGAACTGAAACCTGGAAAATAACAAATAAATGACAGCACTAAATGAGAAGACACCTTTGGAATGTTTGAATGGGACTTACAGGTGAGACCAAATAAAAGAAACACCAAAGAGACCTGAGGAAAACTTGATGCATAACACCACAACTGTCAATAGTCAATCATTCTTCCAGATCAAAGCCTGAATTTGCAGGTTTCATGAAGATATAGGTGTTATCAGCAGGCCTAACTCATAATTAGTGGGAGTTGCTCCAGCCTGGAAAAGGCATGAACTCTGAGGAGAGTTTGTGCTCAGGTCCTCTCGATACGTTTTTGATTATATTAAAATATTTTGTATTATTAAAGGTACTCAATGAAAAAGCCAGAGTTTAATTCAAATTACAGATGCTCTCTGCAGGCACCTAAACTCCTTTATCTTATCCCAGACACTCTTTCTTCCCTGTTGTAAAGTAGGGTAAGGGGTTGCTTTGTTCACTGGATGCTCCAGGTCAATATGGGAAGATTGTTAGGAATTACGGAGTTCAAGGAATTGAATAACTCTCACACCTCTGATAGAAAAGAGTGAGCCTGACAGGAAGAAACATCTCCCCCAACCCTGAGGTAGTGGTCCAGTGCCCTTCTTTTCTACAAGCAGCCCACTGAGCCAGGCTTTGGGTTAAACTTGGAATGTCACAAATGCAAGTCGGCTTTAGGTTGAGTCTAGAGCATGGTAATTAAAGAAATAAAATTCCAGCTTAAAGATGAAGCTAATCATCCCATGCTATGAGGTGTCATGCTCAGCAGGAAAAAAATGGGACAAAGAGGGAGGGAGGACAATGATTTGAGTGGTGGCATTTTTCTTCCCAAATATCCCATGGGATGAAGTCCTCCTTCCTGGAAATGGCTGAACATCTCCCTGCTGAAGGGAAATAGGGAATTCATCCTTTGCTTGGATTTGCTTGCACATGCAGCTTTGCTTTACGTATTAAACCATCTCCATCTCACCCCATGAGTTTTCCCACCTTTCCCCCTCTGATTGTCTACCCTCCCAGTATGGGAACCTGTGCAATATTCAGGTTCAGTGAGGGGTGGCAGCAACACTGCACACTCTGCCAAGTGTTGCTTTAAAATGCATTAAAATCCCCAGCAAGTTACCATTAGAAACTCAACCACTGGTGTGAATGAGGGAGCGGTTTTGTTCTGTGTCAGATCTGAAACAAGAACAAAGCTCCAAAACACAGGTCAACCCATGATGAAGATCATTTATTTTTCCTCCCAATGTAAAATAATAAGAAATATGTTTTAGCCCCTAAAATTTCAACTCAATCACGTTTTACTTTTTAACTAGAGTGCAACAGCAATATATTGCTTCAAAAGTTAAAAAGAGGTCCCGTATTCTCAGAACATTTCCTTTATTGAAGTCTTTTTGGCTGATGCTGCACATCAGTAAAGTAAAGTAATTGCCTGGAAAATATTGATTAGCTCTTGTGAAACACACCCTTTGCTATTCAGGATCTCATTTCAGCTCTGTCAGCATTTGAGCACTGGCACAGGAGTTTAAGGGGTGTGTGTGAAGTTCTCTAAAGCAGCCCCAGTCCATTCCCACAGACACTGAGCTCCTGCAACTGCTCTGCCACACAAATTACAGATGACAACTTGGACTAACTCAGCAAACAATCCTTTCCTGAGCTGTCTGCAGGCACATTGCTAATTAACAATTAATTGCCTTCAACAAGATTCCTGCAGAGCAGATGATGTGATACTGCAGATGTTTCAGCCAACTTGCATTTCCGTGCAGTGCTGCAAAGTGCCCAGAGATTTCTTTTACTGTTTTGCTTTTTGTAATGGTGTTTTTAATCAGAAATATATTCCTTTTGTTATTTTTTTTAAATATTTTGCAGTACTTTAATACTGAAACTCCTCTTACTGAAATACTTTCTTTACAGCTGTGAATCATCAGTTCTTAATTGCCACCTGTAGGTTTATAACCTGAAAATTGGGTCAAAACAGAACTTAGCTGGCAGAACAGGAAAATAAATTCTTGTGAAACCCCACACAATTATACCCACCAACATCTCTGTTCCAAGAGCCAAAAGAGAAAATACTCTCAAATTTTATTACATCCAGTTACTAAAAATGCATGGACTTGTTTGTCTTTCCCAGCTAAAAGAGGGAGTAGTTCACTGTAGACTCTCATCCTCTGGGAAGGCAAATGGAGACGATACAAGCGCACCAGATTACCCAGAATTTCATCTCTGCTGGATGATGATTCTTCCCAATGACTTGTTAAAGAAAGAAACAAAGAAACTCAGAGAGAGAAGAACCCTACAGCAATAAGGCAAACAACATATTTAGGTGCACAAAGCTGGGCCTGGAGGAACAAAGACCAGCAGGGAGATCCCAACTCTGCTGGCACAGATTCCAGGAGCCTGACAATGGGTGTGGTGGGAGGGCAAGAGGAGATGTGGGAATTGCTGCTGCACTCCTCTGGAAATGGATGAACAGTTCAGGCACAGAGAACAAAACAGGCAGACTCCTATAAGGGGGAAAAGCCTTCCTGGAAACTTTCACAGAGTCCTGAGCTGATTTTAGGTTCTTCCCCCAGAGGGTGCTGGGCACTGCCCAGGCTCCCCAGGGAATGGGCACGGCCCCGAGGCTGCCAGAGCTCCAGGAGCGTTTGGACAGCGCTGCCAGGGATGCCCAGGGTGGGATTGTTGGGGTGTCTGTGCAGGGCCAGGAGCTGGGCTGGATAATCCCTGTGGGTCCTTTCCGACTTGGGATATTCTGTGATTATTTTGATGTTTCAGGGTATTTCTGACAGTTCCTACTGCCTCTCATCTCAGCTCCTTTTCTATCCACAGGAAAGCTGAAACTGATCCTACAGGGCTTGACTATATTGGAAAGAGAAGCTTAAAATACATTTGTCTCAAATTCTTTTCCAAGTGTCTGGCACTGAGGAGAATCATCAAACTACCAGAAACACATAGCCTAATCCATGGAAAACTGAATGCAGGAGAAGAGAAGGAATTTTGCTGGAGGTCATTTTATGCATGACTTCTGCCAAAGGCCTATGTTTGATTCCCTCAACACCCTGGTGTTTGTAGGGTGAGTTATGGGAATTTATCAGGCAGAGAGGAGACATCCCTCTGACATTAACTGAGAGATGGAGTTCTGGCTTCACAACAGGAGGAAAAAGAAGCTGGGCTCGTTTCTTTCTGCAGTCTGTAATAAGGAAGGCAGCAATAGAACTGCTCAGTGGAAGGAAATAGTTGGGATTCTGTGCTCCAACCATGTTTTCATTTAAGAACAATATCTGGTGAACATAATCCCCAAAGCAGCACCTATTTCTCGAACTCTTTCTCTAAAGTTTACTTGTTTGTTTTTTTTTTTTTTTTTTTTTTACAGGAAAAATTCCCTATGCTGAGGAATGCTAGGCATCATTTTGAAAAAACAACAAATTTTTTTGGTTTAACTTTCTCTGAATATTGTTCTAGGTTTTTTCTTTCCTCATTACTAGGTATGTGTAGTTAACTAAAATAGGAAGAACACTTACAAAGATCTCCTTATTCCATGCCACTTTGACTTATCCTACTGGAAAAGGAAGTCTTTGCTGATGGAGTCAAGGAAAATAAGGCTGGATGTCCTATAATGTCAGAGCATGAGTGACAGTGGCACATCCACGGATAGCACATCTTCATCAGCCCTGATATCACAAGCATACCATTTTTGGGAGCATCATTCTGTGTTTTGCAGTCAACTTCTCCACCTGCTACAGAGATGAAATGTCATTTAAGAGTAGAAAAACTGCATCCAGAAGAGGAAAATTTCCTCTGCAGAAGTCTCCATAATCACAACCTTTTAACTTTTACAAGCTACAGAATATGCTGCAAATAAACAGTGAAATTTTCCACCAGTGCCTCATTTACAAAACTTTCTGCATATTCAGCCTGAAATTCATTTCTTAAGACACTTCGCAGATTTGGGGCCTAAAGATCGAGTTTTCAGGAGCTAAATTCCTGAGGTGTCTTTCTGCTGAAGAGGGACAGAATACGGCACTTGATTCATAGTTTGCAGTTTGAAAGGGGTTTGTGCACCTTAGACATTGATTGTTTTGATGATTAAAGTAGCTGAGACTAAGGAGATATGGATTTATATCTGTAAGTGCTTTTATCTCTCCAGGAAGTGTGAGTTTCCTCAGTTCCTTACTAACTTTACACACAGAATAGGAAGCTGTAATACACATAGAAATAAAGGTTTTAAATCAGGCAAGGTTTTCTTCTGAGGTTTGTTTTTAAACAAAGCAGGGAGGGTTTGGAGCAGCCAGCTCTTAGTGCAATTAATTTCAGCTCCTTGTAAGTAATGATAAGAATGCATTGAATTTCAGATGATAAGAAAGCATTACATTTCAGCTGCTTGTGTTACATGGATTTTTGATTTTAACTTGATTTCTATTTTAAGTCTCCTTAAGCTGATTAAGAGTTTCCCAGTTCAGCCCTGGGTTTTACAAGAGCCTTGAACAAGGAGCAGAGCAAAGTTTCCCTCTCCAGCTGAGCTGCTCAGCCCTTGGGATGCTTCAGCTGCTTCCAACAAAGGCAGAACTTACAGGTGCAAGACCTGGTTTAATACAGAGAAAGCAGCTGCTTTGGAAACTTTCTCCTGTTGTGCACTCAAAGAAATAACAATTTATGCTCATTTGCTGCATGGCCAATACATCTGCAACAGACTGCACTTATTAAATGTGGATTTTGTGAACTGTAACACAAATCATTATCTACCAAATGTTTCTGCACACTGAGATGCACACTGGGGTTTGGGCACTGAGCTTTCTGCAGGCCTGGGACTGTGTCACAGCACGCTGACCCCTCGAAGGCAGTGCCATCCCTCAGCAGGACACAGATTGAATTTCATGTTGATTCATGAGAGGGACTCATGGAATAGCCCAAGTTGGAAGGGACCCACAAGGATCATCAGTCCAAGCTCTGGCCTTGCACAGACACCCCAACAACCCCACCCTGGGCATCCCCCAAACGCTCCTGGAGCTCTGGCAGCCTCGGGGCCGTGCCCATTCCCTGGGGAGCCTGGGCAGTGCCCAGCACCCTCGGGGGGAAGAACCTTTCCCTGATCTCCACCCTAAACCTGCCCTGGCACAGCTCCAAACCCTGCAACTCTTTGTTTGTACTTTATACTCTCATGCATACATCATTTTTTAACCACAGGAGCCCTACATGGTTTCTCGAATTGTTTCGGTGCCCCTTTGCTAACAGCATCCTGAAGCCCTGAGTCCCCTTTTAAATTTGCAAATCAGAATCCTGGCCAGACACAGAAAACAACCCATCTATGAGTCCATTTGATTACAACAAAATTTGGCTGCTGCCTAATGGCTTGCTCAGGAAGCGTTTGAGTTGCATTAAAATGAAGAGGCCAAAGCAAGTTCCTGAGCTGCATTCAAAATCTGATGTTAAAGGTCAAAACACCAGAGTGAATGGCACCTAATCTGTGGAACAGCTTCCAGGAACTCTTTTTTATCACCTTCAACATTCAGCACTCTATTCTTAGCTGAAGCAGATATAAATTACGGTTTCCTATTAACGCAAATGAGATATTCAAGAAAACTTCTTCGAGGAAACTGTGGTAGTTAAATGCAATAAACTTAAGACACACTTGAGTCCTGTAGTTAATGTTATTTTTCCATAAGAAGTTTCATCTTAGTGAAGGTTTTCGTTTTACAAGATATTATTCTAACACAGATGATGTTATCAGCTCTTGTCAGGTGCACTAAAATATCTGAAAATCTGCCCAAATCTACAATTTCCACTCTACAAACACCATCCTATTCCAATTCTTGGCTGAAATTCATTCTCACTCTGCATCCACAGCTATGAAGAATCTAAAATAATTCATGGTGCTGAACATACATTCTCAAAATTGGAAAAAAAAGTATTTAAACTTTCCATGTTCCAAGCACTAATTAAGATCTTTCAGGAGAAGTAAATACATCTTGCATCTATGTTTGTAGAAAAAAGGGTTACCTTATAGTGTATTTTGCTTACAGTTGGTTTCTTCACATCTTCCTCTTATGTTTGCAGGCTTTAAGATTATCTTAAAATGCCTTTTCCCAAATGATTCCTCATCCGTTGCTCTTGACCCTGTGGTATCACCTCTGCAAACCCTTTATAGCAGGGCCTTACTCAAGTGGAAAGGATTTCCACACAATTAAAGCAAATTAATGCTCATTGTTTTATTTAAGGACTTGGGGGGTGGAGTGTTTGAAAAGCAGCTCCTGGTAAAATTCCCTTTCCATTCCAATACTGGGCTTTCCTTTCTCGTTGGTGTATCCCTAAAGTATGGAAAAATGAGTCCTTGCAAATGCCATCCCAGTCCTGAATATGACACTGAAAACTAAATTGCAGTAGTAGGACATTTTAAAATATTCCTAAAACTTTGTAGAGTACTTCAATCCCTATTATAGAAAGGATATATTTTCCAGGGATTTTCTACAACAAGACATCAAAACCCTTGCACGCCTAAAACTCTCCTGACAAATTAAGGCTCATTTTTCTTCTGCTTTGAATTAATTTTTCACAAAGCTCTTTGTTTTTTCAGAGCAATAACTTCCAAGATTTTTCAGTTCACTGTTAGGAACTAAATGGTTTGGATGGAATAGTCCAGCTGGATTGTCCTGTCAGCTTTTTGTTTTTATTTCTCTTAATGCTTGATAATGCCTCCCTAAAACATTTTTATTACTGGCTTGCCAGGCATAATTACCTGGATGTAATCAGAACAGCTTTTCCATTGATTGAAATATGTCTCTGGGCCATAAAGAGCTCTCTATGGTTTTACAACCTTATTTTAATTTATTATTTAACATCTTTAACATTATTTAATGCATTATTTAATACTGTAATGTATTATTTAATATTATTTAACATATTACTTAACATGAAAATAATTTTACTTATAAGTAGAATCCATAAGTATTTTATAGGCCATTTTAACTCTAGCATTATGATGTTGAAATTAATTGTTCAGCTTGCACCTTGCATTTAGCTCTTTCACTTGAGATTACTTTAAAATATATTCAAAAACACAAAAAAAATTAAAAACCATTTATATTTAGACATGATTAATTCTGTAGCTCGTGGCTTAAAGTTTCCTGCCCATGGCAGGGGATGGGAACGAGGTAATTTTTAAGATCCTTTCCAACCCAAACCATTCTGGAATTCTATGAAAATGGGCTTCCCATTTACACTGTCCTTTTTATTAATGCTGACTGATTTACTAAATCACGTTCCCAATCAGGCTGTGTTTGCTCCACTTCTGGGTGTAACAGGTGACTATTTATATGGAGTATTTCCAGTTTTCTGTATTGTTCCACGCTGTTCCTACAGGTGCTTTCTAAAGACTGCAAAAAATGCCACCATCAGCAAAAATTCCTTGCTGAGGAATGGACTTCCTGCATTTATTTTTGTCATTACCTCGGGAGCACTGTGCCTAATTGCTGCAAGGAGGGATTCACAGAGCTGAACAAAATCTTGGCACTTGAAAAGGAAACCAAGCCAGTCTCGCCTGCTCTCCTGGGCAGCTCTGAACTCTGCCCAGATGTGCTGTGATCCAATAAACTTCCCAGGGAATCGCTGCAAACAGAACAGTCTGGGTCACCAACGGGCTCACCTCAGTGGCTGAAGCTGTTTGCACATCACTGTTGGGATGCCAGCAGGTAAACTGATTTAAAAACCTCACCTAGGTAGAGATAAATGTAGGGACGGAATTCTTAATTCAGCAGGGATAATGTGCGACAGTAGATCAGTGAGAGAGGCAGCAGCAAGGAGGAGAGAGAAATCCCAGAGGAATCCTTTGTCTGGGTGAACCATAAGTGCCCCAACATCCCATCCCTGTTACCTTTTGTGAAGAGTCTGGTTCAATCTCCCCCTGACTCTAGAAACAGCTTAGAAAATCTTTTGTATGACTACTCCCCCAAAGGGTTGACATCTATGATTTACAGCTGAATCTTCATGGCATAACTTATTTTTAAAAGAAAAGCCTCCTCTTGTCACCTTGTCCTGTGCTGGCAGAACAGAAAGGTTCAGGGTTTCTTTAAAGTGTGTGACCTACAGCAGCGAATTTGAGCTCACAGCTATAAAACCTGCTCCTGCCTCCCTGAAACCTGCCTGCTGCAGCTCTGACAGGTATCCCAGACTGCTGGAGATGCACAAGTTCCCCTGAACATGCAGCTATTGAATGAGAGAACTTTCCAAAGAGCAGCATTCCTCCACCCCCTCCCACCCTCAAGTGGGCTCTCTATTATCTACAAAATGAGTTTCTCAGCAGGAGCTGCTTGACAACAAAATGGGCCCTTGGCTCAGCAACCCAATGTTGTCAGAGCTGAATATCTGCCTGGAACTGGACTTGATATTCCTTAAAATAAGTTCATTAACTGCTTGACCTTTTCTACTTCCTAGGAAGATAAAAGTATCAATGCAAACCCAAACACGGCCCTGGACCACCAAGGATGCCAGGACATCCGTTTGTAAGCAGGGACGTGGGTGAAAGCAGAGCCCAGGCTGGCCTTGCCCGCTGCCCAGAGAACACATGGCTCCAGTGAAACCAGCTAAAAGTCATTAACATTCTCCAACACTTTGCTGGGAGCTTCAGTGCCTCGGAAATGCGATGTCTGCTGAGCCAGGGCACAGGCAGTCCCTGCGCCCAAACATCCCCCCCCCCACTGAATTCCCAAGCTGACCAGTTGCCTGTGTGTTTAGCACTTTTACAAGTGACCAAAACGACTGGCAAACAGCAATAATTCTGCTTGTGCTCCACTAATGCACATTTTGTTGCTGCTGTTAATTTTGGTAACGGGGTAAACAGAGCAACTGCAGGTCTGGGGATTCCATTAACTGAGCGCAGGAATGTGGGACTCACCAGAGCTTTGTGTTCGTGACAACATCGTTCAGGGCGTTTTCACATCAATTACATCACTGATATATGGACAAAAAAAGTATAAAAATTTATTTTCACCCTGACTGCTTTCTTGGATTATTTTCTAAGGGCTTTTCATGAAGACAATCACGAATTTGTCAGCTACTTGAGCAATCAAAAGGCTGTGTGGCCTCGTTCTGTGCAAGTCCCATCTTTCCTTTGCCTGTCCACTATCAGAGTTCCCCAAGTTATCAGCAACTGCAGCCTCCAAGGCCTAACCCCTGCTTAGCTTCAAACATTTAATAAATCCAAATAGCAACATCTCTAAACAACTAAAACCCAAAAGTCTCTTTTTACCCAATGACTACCCACAGACATGACCTGTTCTGGCCACTCACAGACAACTACTCCTCCTTTAGCCTCTGGAACCACTCTGTTAAAGCAAACAGAAAATGAGTTTTTACTGGTGGCAAAACTGTGTCATTTTGATCTCATTTCATGTTGAGGAAGAGATCATTTTCATCCTGTACCAAGTCTGAATGATTAAACACTTACACAAGTCCAGAAAGATTTCAGAATAACTTCTTCCAGCATAACCAAAACAAATCAAGGTTTTGGATGAGTGTCAGTTCAGATGACAATTGAAAGGATCCTGGAGTTAAAAATAGTTTAAAATTTGGATACAAATATTAGAGTTCTAATACACACTGGCTTCCAACACTCCTGCAGGCTAAAGTCATCAATCTACCAATGGCAAATTTGTGTTGTGCAAATACCACTGAGAAAAAAAGGAAGCACTTCTTTAAAAATCCACAATGTTGTGGGTTTCAAATGCAATTATACAGAGAAGAGTTAAGAATTGGGGTCTGGACCTTACCTTGTAAGATGAAGTTGAGAAGAGGCCATCTGGGTAAAGCTGGAGTCTCCTAAAGCACTTTCATCTGAAGTGCAAGGGGAGTTGTGCAGCACAAAACACCAACTGTGGGGTGGTACAATACCAATACAATAAAATATCAATACAATATCAGCAAACAAAATCATGAGAACCTACCTGGGCTCAAAAATAATTTGAGAGATCGTAACTCCACTGTCTAAACTGTGAGCCCTGGTCCCTGGCTTTCACTGCAAAGGGAGTGGTCAGAGCAGGTGATCAAACCAGTCCCCCTGGATTAATTCAGTGATTTCAATCAGCTGTGGTGGCCTGAGCCCAGCTGGCAGGTGTATATTTCTATATTACCTTGATAAACTCCACTGGTATGCCAAAGAAATCGTGTGTTTCTTCCCAAATGTTTCCACTACTCTCAGAAAATGTATTTTTAAGAACGCTTTTAAACTGACTTCATTATATTCTGGTTTATAGCTATTCTACCTCTAGAGGGTAAAATACATTCTTTCCATCAGAAGAGGAAACAGCCAGAACAAAGTTACTTCTCAACCAGAAAATTGCTACATCAAAAATGTCAAGCAAAGGCAGTGCTCCGAACATGGTATGTATATCAAGCATTGCTCACAAATATCACCTGGTGGAAGGACAGGGATTCATATCCTCTACTAACCGTGTCTATTTGACTTTCAGTTGGAGCACCTTTTCATTTGCTCTGGCAAACAAAGCAAGCTCCAAGTTGTTATACAAAATATATATGTTCATTCTTATGCTATGAGCAAGGGCAAGTGACTGCTTTGACTGCTCCACACAGCAGACTGAGCAGTCAGAGCCTTGGAGCCCCTTCCTGCAGTTTGAAAAAGGACATTCCTGCTCTGCTCATAGAGGCTCTGCCCAGGAAAGGGGGAAAAGCCAGCAGTAACTCTCAATAAAAATAAAAAAATGCTGAAAATTATAATACAACAGAATCACTTAGCTTGATCCTTCAGAAAGAGTCAGCTTTTCCCTGCCAAAATAAGAAGAAAAGAAAGAATCTTGTCTGCTGTAATCTTCTGGCACATGTTCAGTGCTAATCCTGCTAATGCTGAGCAGGACTTGGGGGATATTTTCTCTCTAAATCCACACATTTGCTGTTATACTCTCAGCCTATTTATTGTATATTTGAGTAGCTTGCTGGGGTACAAGTAATTATTCCCTAGCCCAAACTCTATCAAGCTCAATTCTCCATAGGACAATAAGGGACTATTTTTGGTCAATAAAAAAAAAATTGATCTGTTTATAATTTCATTGCGTGGCTGCATTTATCAACTTACGCCACAGTCAAGATGATTTGTGACTGTTGCAATTGTTACTTTTTTTGGTAATAGTCCTCTGAGTTATCAAAACTTGTTTTTACGCAGCACAATCACTTGAAATCCACAGGAATATAAAAATGCATGCAGAATTTTTTTTATATGTAACAGGTTTTTGATAGATGCACTAAAAAACTTAGTAATATGTGGATAAAACAGCTTAAAGAAGAAATGGAATTTGCTTTTTTTTTTGCCTTTTCTAAACATGACTGAATGCAACAATAGTTCAGTGAGGATTCACTTGGTTTTGTGGCTACTAGGATGCATTTTCCACACACTTGGTAGAGAAATTACAGCAAAATAAACTGCTTAGAAAAGTTTAGCTGAGGTATATTAAAAGCAGTTAAGTTTTATGGTTTGGCTGGTGAATACCTTGTGAAAGATAAGGACCCTTGGCCATCTAGAACAGATTTCAGTCGAGGTTTGCACACAGACTGCAGGAGAGACTTTTCATAACTCATCTGTAATTTCACACCACTACAGAAAAATTTCTAAATGCTGTTGCTGTCCACAAAGAAAAATGTTATAACCACGCTCAGAATGATCTTTGCAAGTTACGATTTTCCTTTCAGCCAATAAGTAATGGCTGTAATAAGCAGTAGGTGATGGGAAGGCAGAGAGAGATTTATTTGCATTTATTTATAGCATTATTTAGAGAGTGGTTAGAGCAAGTTAGGAAAGGACAACTTGGTGAGGCAGCACCCTGTTCCAGATAAACATTGTGGGGAGAAAGGATGTGGGAAATCATGTTCAACTTCAAAAAAACCACCCACGGACTGTGGTGGCACTGCTGAGCTTTAACGAGTTAAAACACTCCACTATTGATTGCTTTGGAAATCCATCATATTCCACTGCAGTAACATCAGAAAATCTGTGGGTGGAGGTGCAATATCAACTGTGATGGGAAAGAATAACCACCACAAAAATCACAGGATATTATAAACCAAAGCCTGGCCAAATGTTTGCACAACGAGGGAGCCTCATTTCACCTTTTTTGAACATCTATATGTTGCTCTGAAATATTCAGCACATTATGATTTCACCTGCAGCTTCTGCTGTGAATCTCAAATAATCCTGACCTCAGTCTGGCCTTGAATGAGCAGCTTTCATGTTCTGTATTTTAATTGCTTCTAAAAAAAAGCAAAATATTTTTTACCTTTCCTGACTAAAAAGAGCCTCTTCCCTCTCTGTGTTTCTTCCCTGAAGCTGCTGGTGCTCCTCTAAGAGCCCACGGTTACAATAACAACTTACAACGTTTTTCAGATTTCACTAACAGGATTTCAGTCTGGATGTGAGCATTTTGCTTAATTATTTTGCAAGCCTGCAGTTGTTTTCCTGGAGAGTTCTCCTTGTGCCCAGGCAAGAGCAGGGATGGCTTGTGGGAATTACTCTGTGGCAATAGTCAGCATGCAGACCAAGGTTCTTAGAATTTATCTAACATTTATTTTCCACTTTTCTCCTGCATTAATATTTGGAAATTAGCTATACCACTATACAGATATATTCATACTTTCCATGTGGTTCAGTTGTGTCTTTGAGCACCAGCACCCCAAACCACAGGGATTCTCCAAAAGTAAAAATAAAGCCTAAGGATCATTGTGGAACTAGAAATCAACACTGTTTAAATATAGACTGTGAAAAGAAATGCTACATTTCACATGAATCTTCTCTGGAAGAGCAAAGCAATATGAAGTCATTTGAAAAACAATTTCTTTTAAGTGTACCCATGGACAGGAGAAAATTCACAACTGAAGCTACCCACGTTATGGAAAAACCCACACCTGGTGGCCTTGTGGGAAAGACACACGTACTTAGCACAAAAGAGACATCTTGCAATATTCCTTGAGCAATAATCTGATCTTTGAATGTGGAAAACACGGAAATCAAGAGATGCAGCCTTCAAAAAAAAAAATTAAAATTTATGAATCATCGTGGAAACACAAAAGTTTGTGAGAGGGTACATTCACTGTGAGAAGTGAATTATTGCTTAGCCTTGGTACACATGACCAGGCAATAGAAACATTCAATCCCAGCACTTTTAGAGCAGCATTAAGCTTTGATATTTTTCCATAAATAGAGATCATGTATGTGGAAGCTTGTATTGCCACAGTATATCCAAAGACACTGTTTGGAAAAAACAAACAAAATTTATCGACACATTCACAGACACAATTCAACGATCAAGAAAAAAAAATTAAAATATTAGCATTGGTGATAACTTCTAGAATTTTTTGTTCCCCATCTGGTCAACAGTTTGTGTTACGGAGACGAGGCACATGAAGTAATCTACATTACATGCACTCATTTAATTAAAAACCAATTGAGTCACAGAGTTAAAAAATCCCTGTTACAAACTGAAATACCTTGAGGGAAACGGTCTAAAGCTAAAAAAAACATTCTTTGTCGAGAAGTTAGATATATTCATCTTTTTACTTTTTCTTTCCCATATCGTTCTCCTTTCTTAAAAGGAGAAATGGAGTAGCTTTACAGCGATCTAGTGCATCGGGCTACTGTGTTCTTGAGTTAGGTCTTGGAAAAGGACTGCTAGCTACCTGATGGAGCTATTTTTAGAAGCTGAATATATCATCAAAGTCTGTTGTGCATTCCCAGAGCCAGGCCCAGGTGTCACACGGAGGCTGGATGCATTCCTGAAGCCTGTGGGCAGGGATCCAAGGGTGACGGTGCAGATCAGCACCCGACACGGAGCAGGAGGGCTGCAGTGCACACTGAAAAATCGCTCCAGGCAGCCAGAAAACATGCTGGAGAAAGGAAAATGCTAGAATGGCTTTCTTTGTGTTCATCCTACCGAGAAAGGAAGAATGGGAGCGTACTTCTAGGAGTTTAATCTCTGGGATAAATGCAGAGAAGCTTAATAGATTGTTAGAGGAACAGAAGCTCACATAAGTTTTCTCCTCTGAGCAGGAAGAGCAGCAGGCATTAAAATAAAATAAAAAACAAAATTAACTTGTGTGGCCTTGCACTCACGTTACACGTCAGGCACTCACAATAGCGCCCAGAGAGCAAATCTTGGTTCCCAAGGAGCAGAACGACTCCAGAAACACCTTTGAGTGCTGCCACCAGGACACCAGCTGTGCCACAGAATGTCCTGAGCAGGAAAGGACCCACAAGGATCCTCAAGACCAGCTCCTGTCCCAACAACCCCACCCTGGGCATCCCTGGCAGCGCTGTCCAAACGCTCCTGGAGCTCTGGCAGCCTCGGGGCCGTGCCCATTCCCTGGGGAGCCTGGGCAGTGCCCAGCACCCTCTGGGGGAAGAGCCTTTCCCTGATACCCAACCTAACCCTCCCCTGACACAACTTCAGGTCATTCCAACACTGCTCACCACAGAAGGAGATCAGTGTCTGCTCCTCTTCTTCCCCTCACGAGGAAGCTGCAGATCCTTGAGGCCTCCCCTCAGTCTCCTCCATCTGAACTGCCCCAGTGCCCTCGGCCGCTCTTCACACGCCTTCCCCTCACAGCCCTTCGCCATCTTTCCATCCCTCCCTTGGATACTCTCTAATAGTTTAACATCTTTCCTGTATTTTGGCACCAAAACTTCACACAATGCTCAAGGTGAGGCTGCCCCCACCCAGAGCAGAGCAGGACAATCCCCTCTCTGGCCTGGCCAGCCCTCCCGGGCATGGTGCCCCCCGCACACTGATGTCCCCCCAGGCTGCCAGGACACACTGCTAGAGCCTCAAGATACATGTTTGCACCTCAAACCCCATCCAAGGCACTGACTCGTACTCATAAATCTCCTCTGGCCCCTTTGGTAAGTTACCTTTCTCCCTCATCCTTGGGATTTTTGGTTTAGATCTTAGTCCTGTTACAAGCAAAGCCTTTCCCTTCCATTGGAAGCTCCCGGGATGAAGGCTTTGCTCCAGACACACAGTGGGTTTTGGGGAGGAATCCTCTCTGTCCCAGCACAAGGTCAGCCTGTCCTAGAGGGTAAAGACCCTATGAGCACCCATCCACTGCCACTCTCTTTGAAAAGCAAACTGGAGGCGTATCAAAGTCGTATAGATTGTGGCAAGATGAAAGAAAGTCTAATTTAGTACAAAAAGTTGATATTTGGCAATAGTTAATCTCAGCACTAATGGATGTGAAGATAAATGGTTCGTCTGTCTGTTGTATCCACGATACTGGGAGTCTTAGACAAGATGCTCTGGAATTGCCTCTTTGTGGAAATGATCCTGATATAGCTGGTGGTGTGAATTTGTAGAGAAATGATTCACACCAAACATTACATTAACTGCTGTAATCACACAAAAAGGATTACTACAGGAGTAGAGGCACAGTACCATTCCAGATCACAGCCAGCCATTCTTGTTGTCAAGCCTTGAAATTCAAGTATCTTCAGTATAGATGTGTGAGTGAAGCACAAGATTACAGGTTACCTCTGTATCCTCCACTCCATAAAACCACACCAGTATTTTTGGCCACATACTCACAATTAATAAGAATTAAGGTTTTGTTAATATAGTGAATATCAGTGTGGATGATATATGTTAAATTCTTCAGTCAACCAGTACTAAAATGTGCATTTCCTACTAATGAACTGCACAGTAGAGATTTCCAAACTCAAAAGGGCTGTAGCTCCATTACATTCTAGCATTTGATCTTCCATCTGTTTTTGAGAAATTTATAAAAACATCCTATTTCAGCTTTTATAGCTCAGAGTCTGTTTGAATGCAGTAAACTGGTGTAAAACCACTGGGGCAGTGATTGACTCCTGTCAATCACAGGAGCACGGGCAGTGCTGCAGCATGAGAGAAGAGCAAGTCTCCAGAGGGCAAGAGCTGAGATTGTGAGGATTAGCAGACTGAAGGGTTTTCTGCTGTTTCCCTGAGTTTAGCATTGCAACCCCCTTGAAAGAGATGAAATATTTGCCGTTGGAAGCAAAGCAGAGTAACTAATGAGGTGTTAATGAGGTAGTGAAAGTAGGAAGGTAAATTATAGACCCAGTTAAAAAGCCAAGCTACAGACAAAGGCAGTGCTATCCCATTCAGACAGCAACCAAAGAGTAACAGGCAAGATGGTCAACAAAAATTCCTTTTCAGTCTGCCCTCCAAATTAGGGTGGTCCACTCTGTGTGCTACAGAAATACTTCCTCTGCTCACCTCTGGCTCCAGAGCACTTGCTCACACAGCACAGCAGCCAGAGTGTTAAAAATAAACCAAACTTCAAGTGAACAATCACACCACTAATTTCCAAATCCCTGTGGTCCTTGTTAAGTGGCTATGATATTCAAACCTCAGTTAATGACCTATTGATTATACAGCCTCGCTGGACAGAGTTATCTCCCAATTTACAACTAAGAAACGAAGGCCAAGCCACTTGTCAGAGGTCCTGTGCATAACTGAGTGATCAGAATCTCCCGAATTCTAAAAATGTAATGGAGAACAAAAGATCTCTCTCACTCACAGAAGGATAGGCAGCCCTTGGCAGTCCTCACCATCATTTACGGCAGCAGCAGAATTCCAGCAGCCGTGCTTAGAAAACCATGTGCTGAATTTAGTGCGGAGTTCCAACAGCATTTAAAACTGCTATGAAAATGGAAAAGGTTATCAGCCTCATTTGTATGTGCAGTGAAACCTCAGTGGGTCTTCCTAGAAAAGGCTGATTTTACCTGAACTTTAGAAACATAAAACACCCTGAATAACCTCCATCCTTCCTTTGACATCTGCCATGGGGTACCAGCCTAGGAGAGGCAGCATTTACAGTTCTGGGGCTCGAGAGTGGAGGCCCATTGTTCATCTAGTCAGACCAGGATCCCTGTTTGGTTTGGATGAATTACATAATGACTATAATCAGAATTTGGGGATGGTTCATAGATAAGAAAACACAGGCAAGAGCTTTTGTGCAGCAGTAAGTGCTGGTAATTAAGCATCACCCATTCTTCCCTTTATTTGGCGAAGCTGCACACAGAATATCAATTAAAACCCCCAAAGTAACCACCATGGAACTCAGGTCTCCCCCTTCAACCAAGGTGACCTAATTTGACTCATCTGTTTTACTTTAATCTCCACACTGCAACCAAATCTATACAGAAAATGGGACATCTGCTCACACAGGAACATGCATGAAATCTAAACTCATGCCAGGAGTTCACATTTGTCTTTCTGTAGCTGGAATAGGAAGGAGTTTCCTCACACAACTCATAAAAGTTGTTTGCTGGTGAAAATAAAGGTGCCTGAGGAGCTGCTTGACGGATGTGAACTGAGATGGGGTTTTGGAAAACATTGTTCAGGTATTTAGTGTAAATAGCAGAAGGGGAAAGTTGGAATATGCTGAGATTGTGCTGGGAATATCCTCACCGTGGGTCTCTGGAAATGAGAGGACACTCCTCCTTATTGAGGCAGCAATGCTTCCCAGTCCCAAATCCCTGCCCCATTTCCTGGGAGTAGGCTCAGGAAGCAAAAGTTGTGCCCACTGTGCAGGTACAAGTATTCATCTGTGGTAAACTTTTCTGTTGGCTCCTTCAGTCCTTCTCACCTCAGAGTGACCTTGGCAACACTTCCCTGGGCAGGAGCTGCTCCCTCTGGCTGTGTGAGCCTGAGAAGGGAGAGATTCAGCCCCCAACCTCAGCTTTTATCTCCTCCTTGCATTGGCTTTAAGCACAAGTGTTGTGGATTAAGGATAATAAGGAGCTGTCCCTGTGCTCCCGTCTGATGGTCCCCTCTGATGCTCTGTTTTCAGGTGTCTGATTGCAATTACACCAATTAACCTCAGGAAAAGATGAAGGCTTGGTGGGGCTGGCGGTTATTTTTTCTGAAGCCACAATGTACAGGTGTGACTTTGGTAGTCTCTGATATTTGATGTTTCCCCTCTGTGTTCTGGGAATTCACCAGCTCGGCAGCAAAACAGTTTTGAGCTGTAGGACAGACAAACAACGGATCGTGGGTGGAACAAGCCCTTTAAAAAGGCTTCTCAGTGCAACCTTCTTTTTGCTGTAATCTTTATTAAATATAACCTTTGTATTAAATGCATAAATGTAACCCATGCCCATGTCGAGGCATTCCTGCAACACACTCTCATTTCATCCAAAAGATGCCTTGAAAAACACGTGGAGGGAATGCTTCCCAAACCCTTTCTTGCTGCTGTTCCCAGCTGGTTTTCCGTACGACTTCCAAGCTGCTGGTTAAGGAACAGACCATGTTGCAGGAAAGCAGAAAGTCCAGTGCATCCAGAAAACACAGGATCATGATCTGGGGAGGAACAGGGAAGTGGGGCTCATTCCTGAGGGTGGCACTCGGTTTACCACCTGAGAAAGGCAAAAATCTAAACTGGGAAGAGAAAAGAGAGAGTTATCCAACTTTTTACCACCAAAAACTAAAACTGGCTGCTGCTGAAGTTGTTGGTTTGCAGCACGGGGGTGCAGTCAGCATGGGAAGCATATTTAACTCAAATCCATCAAGCTCGTTTGGCTTGGGGTTTTTTGGTTTCGTTTGGGGTTGGTTTGGGGGTTCATTTGGGTTTGAAGTTCCTTCAGGATCACATCTGTACCAGCGCAGGTACAGGCTCCCTCTGGTGGCTCATTTCCATAAATGACAATTTTTTCCCCAAAAAAACATTCTGTGCAGTCTGACCCATTGGAGTTGGCTGGATGAGGTGGAGCCTGTTTGAGAGCACGTAGGTTCAGGAAGCTCTACGGCTTTTTGTAAAGCTCTGAACAATAAATTCTTTTATTTTGAGTAAAGACTCAGGGGTTGTACAGGCTCCTTGTTGTTGCTATGCAGGCTGTGAAAGCACAGAGAAATCTTCATTTTTTAAAAAATAAAAGCCTTTTAAAACAAGTATATTAACGGTGAAACAGTGTAATTTTATTTAATAACGCTTGAAAATTCTGATTATTAATTCCACCCCTGCTTCATTTGAAAAATTACCATCCTTGTGGTTACTTCAAAGTAGATATTTGCTACTTTTTAGAGGCACAGGAATAAATTGATGTTTAGAAAAGAAGACTGAAAGACGTTTAAAACAACAAACCAAAAGTGTAAATAATTGAAAAAGCTGATACTGGACATGCACATGTCTTTTATCTCAAAAAGTTGTCAAAATTAAAAAAATAAGCATATTCCACCCTTGAAAATAAAAAACCAAGGGCCCTGTGATTGTGTAATCAGCATCACTGCACAGCTTCCAGCACTTGCACTTGGCTATTCAGCTTTGATCCCATGTGGTCCTGCCCAAGACCTACCAGATTTTGACTGAAGTAGTTAAAATTTCATCCATGGCTAAATATAGCCTGCCAGTCAGGAAATGCTGCATGGATAGAACCTTCCAGCAGGTCAGGAGCAGGCGTGGAGCTGCAATAGGTAACCCAAGTGCATCCAGAACATTTCACACCAGACTGGAGTTAACTCTGGTGATGTCAGACAGCTCCTGGGACTGCACCCGCTGTGATGAGGAAATGGTTTCTGTTCACGCCATCTCTGTGTTGTGTTATTGATATAAATCTCATCAGAGCTTCTGCAAAATCCAGGGGAACTTTGATAGCTCCCACTTCCAGCTGTAAATGTTTGGCCGCAGCACAACAAACTCTGGGTTTGAATAGGCTTCAACAATTTTTTGTTGCTTCAAGTTTTCACTCCACCAAATATTATTTTAAAGGACTGGTCCCTGAGTCTCCATAGGGAATGATCCCTAGCCCTTTGTGAAGCTTAAACCCTTATTCAGTTTAATATTTCACAGAGTCACAAACTGTTGGAAGTTATTCCAGGATTGTTTCTCTGCTTCTTGTCCCCTTTCCCTTAAAACGTGTCGGAATTGTCAGAATGGTACTAAAGAAAATTGTGCCTTTAAGAAATGTTCTTCTGTCAGTTTGTTTTATATTTTAGGCCAATCTCTCCAGAATCCTTACCTAACCTTTACGGTGCTGGGGAAAGGGGAGGGAAAAAAAGGTTGCTAGGATACTTGCAAAAAGGCAAATTAGCTGCACTAGGAATAAAACAAAAGGATTAAAAATCTCTAACCTTTTGAGTTAAACATCCAGTTCCAGCGACTGCCAAAATTTCATGGTCCTTTTTTTTGAGACAGAGGAATGCAGAATGTTATAGAGCCCAAATTTCACAGGCGTATGGGATTTTAAACATTGCCTCACTGCATTAAGATATGACAAACTCTATGGTAAGTTTCTCCTGCTGTTTGCAGAAAATTTGATACTTATTTATAAATTCATATATTTCTATTTCTATCCATGTTTGGAAGTGGAACTTTGGAGTTCCAGATACTCCATAATGCACTGAGCTCAGCTGAGCAAAGCTGAGTCCCTAAAACCAGGTAGAATCTCAGGCTTCAGTTAAAGTCTTGCTTTTGGACACAGCTGTGGAGTTCTCATATCACTTTAGTTCTACCGAACTTTCCTCCATTTATAGCTTTGGCAGCAAAAAATCAACAAGAAGAGTCAAGCTGAAGATGGAGATTCTTTCCCTTCACTAAAATATTCAACATCTCAGTTGAAACACTGACAAGAAATCAACCCTTGCATATTTTGCTTCATCTTCAGTGTAGTAAAATTTCTGCTTGTTTCAAGGAAACCTCTTTTTACATATTCAAATCCACTGCAGCAGAGAGCTCTGATTGCCACTCCCTGCATTAACTCCGAGGCAGAGCCAGCACTCGTGGAAAGCTGTTGGGATTATCAAAGCCCATCATTTTCAGTGCTCCCTATTCCACTGACTTGAGCAGGTTTTGATCAGATCTAGGCAAAGGATGAAGCCACCATTGCTCTGGCCCCTCCAAACTTTGGATGTAGTTGTGATTTGTAGGCCAGCAAGCACAGCTGCCTCGATGGCTCCTTCTTCCCTTTTTCCCTGAATAATGCCTGAAGCACAACTTTTATGTACAATGGGAGATCTTCAGGCACACACCACAGCTGGGGCATGTTTGGCTTTTAGGCCCAGAGAGATCCTACACCATATTTACCCTGAGATATTAAGAGCAAGCACAAAGCAGAGGAGCCTTAGGCTTTAACAAACCAATATTCTTCAGGAAAACGGAGCAGGAATTGCTCCTTGCTCGGTCCCAGACAGGAGGACTTGCTGGCCTCAGTGCAGGGTTGAAGGAGGGCAGTCCTGCCAGCTGTCTGCACTGCAGATGCTCGGCAATAAAAGGCAGCTCTGCCTCTTCGTGTTGTCAGAAGTTGTCAGAATGCACTTTCCCTGGACAGCCAGCGATACCTTTAAAACTTCCAGGGGGGGAGAGTGCTGCCAGTTTCATATCAATTCCCGTGGCTCTGCCATTCCGATGTCTGATGCCAGCGAGGATTTGTTCTGCGCCCCTTCTGATGCTGCACGAGTCACAGATGAAAGGTTAGGGATTCCTTACTTGCAGAAGGAGTTGGAGATCCTTACATTGCTCTGGCTTGACAATTTCCTTTCTTCAGCTTTCTTCAGCTGAGGCAATACATAATATTTCACACAAGAAAAATGTATACCAGGAGCCTTCCCTTGATGTATTTTCTCATTCTCGTTTATCATTATATTATCATTTCTTTCTCATTTATTTTTTTTTAATTTATTATTTATAGAGGATTTTACTTCCTCTTCTTCCTCGTACCCTGATGTGAGTCACAAGAATGAGCTTGCAGGGGGTTTTTTTCAGGTTGTTTGTGCTTTTTTTAAATTAAAAACAAAAAGGTGTAATCTTTGCATGCATAAGTGGAACTGGAGTATTGACAATCTGAGATGGCAAATCGGGAAGAACCCGAATGCAGCTGCATAAAGAGAGAAAACAGCAAATTGGAATGGAAACACATTTGGATAATTACAAACATGCCAAATCAGGAAATGTAAATCTTCTTTTTAAAAAAGGCAAAAAAAGTAATACTGTTGTGTTTCTGCAGTGCCTACTGAATTAAAAATGCAGAGGCTGTAAGAGTACAAAGCTCAAGATTTACAAAGGAAAGTGACTTGTACGAATTAAGAATTGCTGAGGTCTAACAGGTCATTTTAAAAGAACTCCAGAAAGCAGAGCCAGGGCATTACATGGGCTCACAGCTCCCTGAGGAATGGGAAGCAAAAGCCCCATGGAAAGAGCATCAGCAGCCAAAGCCCTGCCCAGAGCAGCCACGGGAGGCAAGAACAGCCCCAGAGATAGTCCCAGGCTCAGCCAGGAGCCCAGGGCTTCAGACAAGCCATGGACTTCTAGGCTCAAAGGATCCCAGAATCGTTGAGGTTGGAAAAGAGCTCCAAGGTCAGCGAGTCCAGGCTGTGCCCAATGCCCACCTCATCCCCAGCCCAGAGCTCTGGGTGCCACGTCCAGGAATTCCTTGGGCACCTCCGGGGATGGGCACTCCAAACCCCACTGAGAAGCTCCAAGGCCTGACCACCCTTTCCATGGAGAAATTCCTGCTGATGTCCAACCTGGCCCAGCCTGAGGCCGTTCCCTCTCCTCCTGTCCCTGTTCCCTGCGAGCAGAGCCCGACCCCCCCGGCTGCCCCCTCCTGTCAGGGACTTGTGCAGAGCCACAAGGGCCCCCCTGAGCCTCCTTTGCTCCAGCCTGAGCCCCTTTCCAGCTCCCTCAGCCCCTCAGGACTGACCCCGAGCCCCTTCCCCAGGGTCACCTTTCTCAGGAACTCAATAATCTTAGGAAAGGTATCAAGGCAGTTTAGAAGCCATTATGTATAAAGCAAAATTTCATTCATTTTTCTATTCCAAAATCCGTAAAATGCCTTTTTTTTTTTTTTTTTAACTTTAAAGATGGTGCAAGATGTTGGTTCCTGGAATACCTTGACAGTTTAATATTTCTTCTGTCCTGATCCTCATTTCATTGACCATGCTTTTGAGAGGACATTAAATAGAATATATATTCTTTACAGAATAAGTAGATTTTAATATGCCAGACATTTTTGGTGGGAGTAAATATTAATAATTCAAGCCATCTTAGTACTTGATGAAGCCTCTAAGAATTTCAAATTATTTGTTAGGTAGCTGGAGCACTCCTTCAGAATAACTATTTCTGTTTAAGAATCATCAGATTCAAATGAGTGGTGTCTCTCTTGTTCACTTAAAAAGATTGAAAGACAAACTTGAATTAATTTGCTTTTATTCAATCATATAGGACCCTGCTGGAGAAAAGAAAAAATGTGAAAATATGGTAGGCATGGCTGTAGATAAACTTTTGGTAATAATTTGTGTTTGGTAGGAAAAATATTCAAAATTAGACATGTATTGAGGTAAAAAAACCCAAAACATTTATAGTGTGAATGCCTTCTCCAGAACTGAATTCCTGATCATTACAGTGAAATACAAGAACGTGTGTTGTTCTGCGTGCAAAAGTGAAATGAGGTCTGGGAGGATCCAGCAGTTTGGATTTCAGTGTAAATGAGGAAATTAGAAACCTAATAGGCAACATAATTTGGGAACGTGTTGCTGGTTTTATTGGGGTTTTTATCCTGTTGAAATTCCCCCAGTTTTTAATCACACTCTAAATCTTCCCCAAGCAGGGTAATTAGTGAGTGCACTGAACCCTGAGGGAGGTAGGCTGCAGTCACACATATCCAGAGGGATGATCAATCCCATCGATTCTTTTCTGTGGTATCCTTGATTTCCATGCTGCCCCATTGTCTTAATCCACATTTAGCTTTAACAGAAAATGACAAATTAAACTTATTTGCACCTAAATAGCTTTTTAGGAAAGCCATTGCTTTTTAATTCCCAAAAATGTCCAGGTATTAAGGCTCCCTTAAATTGCAAAGCACAACCCAAGAGTTGTAAACACCTTCCTGGGAAAGCTTTGACAGGAAAGGCATTTGCAGGGTGCTGAAAGTCTGGTGGTTCACACTTCAGTTTAACAAAGTAAAACCTGGGTTCCTCTGAGGAACTGAGGAGCTGATAGTTTGTACAGCCTGTGCAGAAATAACTCATTAAACCACTCCAAAATACGGGGCAGCGATCCCACAACCCTGCACTATAAAGAGCTTTTCTGCTGTAATCAGGAACTCTTTGGTGATATTTTTAAAGGCTTTGGTGATTATTGGCTGAAATTTTTCAAGAGGTGCAAATAAAATATTTTTGCTACTCCCAGTCGTGTGCTGCACAGTCAAGAGTGACAGGGGGAAGGGGGAATCCTGGTGGGATTTTAGAATTCATAGCATAAATTTAAAAAATATAGAAATTCTCTGAAAGAGACAACTCTTGTATTGCTACTAAGCTGATACCTTCCCATTCCCCAGAACACAGCCCAATTATTAAATATAGCTTAAATATAAAAATAAATATATTTCTATAACATCTGTAGAAACAGGGGAAATAATAACCCTAATCCAGCCTCAGTGTTTCATGTCTCCAGCAGGAATTAGGTCCATTTTTATTCTCTTTAGAAGCTGGTATTAAAACTTTGCAAAGGCCTGAACAAGTCCTGTAACACTGAAGTGTTTTCAGGAGTTTCTTCTCAAGGGATGGAAAGTTTCTTTTTTCCTTCTAAGTCCAAACAGGAGTTTTCTGCACTTTCTCCCCCAAATTAGGAGGGCTGCAATGTTCAAATGCCATCAAGCTGTCACCTCATTCCCTGCTCCATCTGGATTGCACATCCTGTCCACTTCCAGCAGGGATGAAATCTGCACACTGAGGAGTCTGTTCAGCCCTTCCTTGGTTTGCTGTGAGCCCCAGCACCTGCCAAGGTTTGGTTCCCCCCGCTCCCAATCCCTCTCCTGAATTCCCCCGGGAGGTTCATCACAGGACAAGCTGCCCTGCTAAATTCCTCCTTGCTAAAATGTCCATTTGTGGGATGTTTCTTATCTCATTCTAACCACACAGCAGAGCCAGAATAAACGCATTAATACCTCGACAACTCTCTTGTTTGGGAGATGGAGCTATGCAAGCAAAAGATAAAATAAATATTTCAGAGGGGCAGTTAAGAGGCAGAGGGTGTAAGACATGAAACTTCCGTTGAGCTCCTTCCAGAGACTTTTAAAAACATCCTTCTTCCTCTAACAACATACTTAACTTGTTCCTCCCCTCTGTGTTTGTTGGGGATTTTGCATAATGCAGTGTTACTAGAAACTTTCTGTCTAGCTGAATTAAGAACCACCAAAAGTCTCTCTAGAATGGAGTTCCTGAGTGAAACTGAAAGGACTAAGTGGCTGAATAACTTTATTTAAAAAAAAAAAAAAAAAAAAAAAAAGAGGATATGACCAGTTGCTTTGGAAAAAAGGCCATTCAGTTGCCAGAGGACTTGGAGATCTTCAGACCACCCAGAAGGGAGGTACCCTGCCAAATCAAAACCCCAAGGACATCATGCAGAAAGGGCTGCAGTTGGCTCACAGGACTATTGGGATTTTACCTTTTATACCCCAGTGTTTAGAGCCATGAGGAGACCTTGCAGCTGAGAGTTTGTCTTTTATCATTAGTAAGTCCCACCTGCCTGCAAAAATGGGTAAGAGCAGAAGCAGAGGTGAGGTGATCACTGGGAAACTCAGGCACTGAGTGTCTGCAGCTGAATGGGATTGGGAAGGTCAGCAAGGCCGAGTTTTCCTGCCCCAGGACGCCCTTGCCCTACACAGCTCTTGGGGAAAAGAGGCTCAACAGGTGGAAGAAGAGACCACAGGAAGAACAGAAATTTTTGTACCAAACAGGGGCGACTCAGTGAATTTTGGGAGCTGACACATGAAGTCACCCAGACTTCTGCTTGGGGTTTGGCACTTGTCATGCCTAAATTTCCAGCTGTGCCATTACTCCGCCTCTAATTGCCCTGAACTCAAATAAAGCAAAACAAATTACGAATATTTGTCGGTCTTTAGAAATATTTGTTGTGAAACAAGTTGCACGTGTCAATAAAGGGGGGAACAGCACTGTCAGGAATGTTGCAGGGTAAAGAGTGGGGGCAGTGGTTGTTCTGGGAATGCCCTCAGAGCTGCCACTCCATTAAAATCAATCCTAAATTGAGGAATATTAGAGCACAGCTCACACTTGCACTTTAAGGTGTGATAATCAGATAAAAAGCTCTGTAACATTTATAAAGGAGCATTCATTTAAGAAATGTTTCTTGGTTTCCAGGTCTAGGTAATGCAGCTTGCTCTGGTGTGCTGGGAAAACAGGGAAGCAGAGCCTGGCATTTCCGAGCTGGGATGGTGCAGCAGCACCTGCTCAGCAGCACAAACCTGCCAAATGCCAGGCACAATTCCTGTCATGTGTCTGAATCTTCATCATTCCAATTTGGGTTGGAATGAGAACAGCAACTGCTGAGGAGAATACCACAAAAAATGCAATTGTCAGCGATTTGTAGGGTGCTGGTGATAGCTCAGATCTACAAATTCTTTTATTAATCTTTAAAAATGTAACTGCACATTAAGTTGAGGCACAACAAGGTCACGGCAGGGAAATACACTGCTCTGAGGGGTGGCTGTGGCCTCCACCATCTGCACAGCACCTCAGTCAGTCACGTTAGGAGCAAGCCCAGGCATCCACCAAGATAAAATTATAATTCCTCCAAAAATATACCTGGAAGTTTTCCAAGGGTGCGAACATTCCTCTTTCAAGTTTGCTATTTGAGTGCTCTATTTATACTGTGAAGTGTTAAAATAATTAAATTTTTGGCCAGACTATGAGAATCTCTTTTGACAACTTAAGTGGGTAGCACAGCCATCCATTTTTTCCTGGTAATTACTTGAGTTCTAGACTAGCTCTTGGAAGAAAATCCTATTCTGGTTAGGACATGCAGGTGTAAGAGAGGCAGAACCTCAGGAATTTGTCACAGCTGGGGTAATAGGTCACTGGAAAGTTGTGCTTTTATTTGACTGTGGGGTTTTGTAGCCCCAGAATTAGTTTGTCATTAATAATGATTAATTAGTTTCTCATGATAACAGCTTTTCATTAATAGTTCCAATTAATGGTTCCAATAATAGTTTTTCATTAATAATTAATAATGTTCATTTCTTTCCTTCAGCAGTAAATTCCACTCTAGTGCTTCTGAATGCAGAGAAAACCCTACAAACACCAAGGAGGAGGCAAAGATTAAACCTCTATGGGAAGTAGATAGAAAATAATTTTTAAAAAAATATTTTTAAAAATCATATTTTGGGGGAGGGGAAATATTTGTTCAAGCAAATGCACAATTTTTTTTTTTTTTCTACAATATTTGATGACCTCACCTGTCAAGGTTGTTTTTCGCTAGTCCTGATCCCAAATTCTTAACTGTAGTCACAGTAGAATAATCATTGAGTAAAACAGAGAGATGCTTTCCCATTCCTCAGGGGGTTTTGTCAGGTATATGATGAGCAAAAGGAAAGTGGTGAGGACCAAAGAAGATATTCCTAAACTGAGGTAGAATTGTACCATTTCCAGAGAAGGTCCCAAGTGTGGGCTCTGCATTTCACACAGTGGGGCTCTCCAGGGCTCGGAGGTGACTGAGCAGCCCAATAAATGAAAAAAGAATTGTAAATTATTGTAAAATAATTGGTTTTTCTGAAGTAGAGACACAGAGGTGTTAAAGAGAGGGTCCCAAGTGTTCCTACACCACACAGGGTCTTGTGGTCTTTGGTTGGGATAGTACTTCCAGAAAATAAAATGTCATCCTTAAAGAAATCTCATTGTGCATGTGAGGCTTTCAGCTGGATAATACAAATATTTGGGGGTTATATTCCTCTATTACAGCCACAAATTCAATTTTTTGTCACAACAACATTGATTCTGCCTCTTGTGTCTGTCTTTTTCACTGGCTCACAGAATAATCAGGCTTATTCTTATTTTTTCTTACTCTATCCCAAGATGATTTACAAGGAAAAGCACCTCTCTCCTTCACTTTGAAAGGGCAATAAAGCTCATTTGGATATTCAGTGTGCTCAGGTGGGAAACCCCATCAGAAATTAGGAAAGGTTCTCTTCACAGCATCAGGAGGTTGGAATAGTCTAGAGAAAAAATTATACTGCAAAAGTGACTTGCACAAAACATGCTTTACTTTAAAATATACTGTGTTTATAAATGCAAGTACTGAGTCCACTGTTATTTAGTGCAAAACCAGGTACTTGAGGTAGGACTAGGAAAAAAAATTCACTTAGCTCTAATTGCTGAGTATTCTTCTTGAACACTCAATTGAAAAAGCCCAAAAGACCAAACTATTATTTGAAAGCTGAAAACATTTGATTATTCAACTGGATAAATTATCTTACACTGAGACAAGACTGGAATTAACTGCAGATATTGCTAAAACTCACTGAGAGAAGGCTGTGACCATTCCATCAACTCAATTGTTGTGCTACTAATTCTCAACGATCCATTTAAGTTTCCTTTTCTTTCACTTTGATGTAGTGGAGATCACAGCCCTCCAACGTGTGCAATTTGAGTTTTCATTGCTGATGACAAGTCGAAATTGGAAGCAGGTTTGTAAAATTACAAGTGTCAGTGCAGACAGACAAGAACAATGCAATTAACTGCAGAGCAAATCATTAAAGGGAGAGAAGAAATGAGACTGCAAATCAGCTGCAAAAGCGGACTCTGAGCTGTTGGCATCACAAATTGCTAATTCATTATCAGCACTGTTGTTAGCAGCCCTCTGAAATATTTGGTGACCCTGGAGTTTAGAAACGGAGCTTTGGGAGTTTGAGAAACTCAGAGCCACACTATGACAGCACCTTTTCTTTTTGCTTAATTGAAACAAGAGTTTACAGATCAGGGTTTATATGGAAACACAGCAGCTGTGCCGTTCAGACCATCAGTTTTGTGGGATCACTGCATAAATTCACAGAAGGCCACTACAAACTGCATGCAGCAAAGCCATAAATATGGTTGGGAAGTGCTTCGAGCCACCACAGGCAGAATTTTTTTAACCAGAATCTGTAATTGCTTCTGAAGTTATGGGTTTGTACAGCTGGAGCAGTAATTTATTTATTTATTTATTTATTTATTGACTTATGGAAATGAACAGACCGAAAACAAACAAAACAAAACCATTTGGCTCCTCATGGAAATAGAGGAATTAAAAAATATCTGGGTTTGGCCATAGGTAGTTCATGTCAATAAAATGCTTCTGAAGGACAGGAAATAAGGACACTAAGGGAATTATGGGCCCATTTCAGTGTTTGCAGAATTTGCCAAGGACAGTTGCAGACCCCCCTACCTAGGGAGACAAAAGCATGCTGGAAGTCATTCACTCACAGAGCTGCACTTTGTACAAACAAACAGACGCCACATTTAGGGCCAGAAATCAGACAAAATTCACCTCCCAGGAGAAAGCCCAGGCAGAAAGGCTGCGAGGGCTTTCTGCATTTGCTGTGTCCAAGACACTGATAAATGTTTCTACAGTGTGAGACCATGCCAGCAGAGAGAGATGAGAGCCTTCTCCATGACCAGAAAAAGTGGGAATTACAGCACCTGCAAGAGGAGCCCATGGTGATGGAATTGCAGGATCCACATTTATGATTATTTACTTACTCCTCTCCCAGTCAGGAATTCTAGGGTTCTGTTTTGGGGTGGATTGGTACAGCCTGCTCTTGTAGCTGAAATTTATTAGGAAATTTTAGTCTGGAAAGAGTATTAGAATAAATCTGATTTTCTTACAAACATTCCCATTGCCTCTATTGGTTACTGGAGAGAGGAAGAAAGACACTCAGAGTTTTCCTCAATTACTTTAATTCTGGTGTCTATTTTGTCTATAAAACTCTGCCCTTTGCATGCATTTGGAGAGCACATATTTTAAGGTCCAAGGAAGAGCTGAACAAGAAAAAAAATTCAAGAAAAATGGGAATTATTTGTCAAGTAAAACAAAGCTTTTTCAGGAGCTCCTTCTTAATTTCTTTATTATGATCCAAGCCGATGAAATGGCAATTTTAAGAGTTAGGAAAGAGTAACAACAACACAGCACCACCATGAACGAGGGGCAAGAAAACTCTGACCTCAATCTTCAGTTTTTGGGCTTTTTAAAATTTTTTCTTTTACCTGTAGGTTTACATAAAAGCATATATATATATATTTATAGCATTCATATTTATAGTCCCTGTTTGGGCTGTTTGTAAAAGCCCATCTACCTCTGTTCAGCAATGAAAAACAAGTGTGATTCAAGAGAGCTCCAACAGAGGTCTTATTCTTTAGGAAAATCAGATTGAGTATGGACTTGAATAAATTCAGGCTGAAACTCCAGCAGCCTGTGGGTGTCTGTGAATGGCTCATCTCGTATTCAAGCCACACTGTGAGGTACAAATGCCAACCACCAGAGCTGCACTACAGAGATCAGACTCTTTCTCCATCTTAAAGCAACGAGTTCCTTTCTGAAAGCACACTAAAAAAATCCTCGGAGGACAGTGTGCTTTATTTTGGGATTTTTTCCTCATCTAATGTTGGGTTTTTTTCTGATTTCAACACGAATGCTGTTCAAATAGCGAGGCTGTGAACAAGGAAAAGCAGCAGTTTACAAGCAGAATTGAAATGGGGAGAAAAATTGGAGTTTATCTGTTTTGGCAGATAAGAGCTTGCTGCTGTGATCTGTTATTTGGGTAATTTTCCCCTTCTAACTGGGAACTGAAATTCATTTTTCTGAGATTTCCTTTGAAACTCTGCATGCAGGGAGGCTGGATTTTCCCACAGGACAAAGTGTGAGTTATTTTACCCCACGTTAATCAAGACTTCAGCACCCCATGTCCCCTACTGTGCCAATCACCTGGACTCACTCTTCCAGATGAGGCAAATTGAGGCACTTTTCCCAGCAGCAAACCTGGGGTGGGTTTCAGAACAAAAGAAGCAAAATTAACCTGATTTATTTATGCACTGAGCATGCTCCACCAGCACTGGCCATGATGTGGTTCCTTGTTTCCAAGGAAACTGCTGTGATGCTGAGCACATCCTCTCCAACCACGAACTGCAGGAGGGTTTGGGGATTTTTTTTTTTCTCGTCCTCAGAGAATTTTTTGAAGACAGCAATCTGAAATAATTTGCTGCACTTGATTGGCATTGACTTCTATTTACAAATATGTAATTCTTACCACGAATGGAGGAGATTATACAAATCTACACTGAAGTGAACTGCAGCAAACACATGGCACAGGCAAATTAATTGAATTGTATTTGGGATGGGATTGCCACAGTTTACGAGGGAATGAAGATGTTACACGATTGCTGTCCCTAGATGGGGCTTCCACTTTGATTCTTTGGAGGCATCATTTGCATTATGGCTGATTTGCATTTTAAAAAGAAATCAGAGAGTGACAGAGCAGCTGCTTCCAGTGATCATGTCTGGAGCACCTGGGAAACACTGAGGAAAACAAGGGAGAAATGGGGAAAAAGTGGAAACAAACCTGAAAATGTAGCACACCTGAGGGAAATGGTGCTCACGCCTATTGGAGTGGATGGCAAAAATAAAGAAAAAAGGATTTACAGACTTACAGAAAGACCTTCAGCACAAGGATTCTTGAAGGATGCTCTTTCCCCTCTTGTTAAAGGCCTGGACTTTAACACCCAGGATGGTTTTTACGGCATCAAAACTTGTTAAAGATGGCTGCAGAGTTACAGTAATTAGGTTTCTAACTTGAATCCACATTGTAAGCTATGGACTGCAGGTTTTCATTTCTTTGTTTCTTTGTGTGAACAACACTAGTACAATAAATGACATTATTAAATCCCCCACAGAGTATCAAATTAAATTCTAATTAAGGTGAAGAAATCCTCCAAAACAGAAATAGGAAGTGCAAATAAACCTTATTAAATCTATAAATCTGAAATGATACAAATTTAGGTAATTTCTAATGTCTATTATTAGGAGCATTCGCAAGAGGGCTCTGAGGTATGCAAGAATTAATTCTTTTTAATGAAAACAAATATTCAGTATATCACCAAAGCACCAAGACAGAAAGGAGCCAAGCAGCCAGGAATTTTTCCATGCCAAGGCAGGCAGAAACTCCAGGGATTTTAAGAGGCTAAGCTGGTTATGTTTGGACACTTGATGAGAAGGAACATAATTTCCTCTGCCATGTTAAAAATCAAACAAGACCTGCACAGCTTGTAGGCCTCTGTTAATACCTGCCAGGCCTCAGAGCAAATCTCCAGGTTATTGGATACCACATTTGGCTGTAAGTGCTTCCTGCCTTATCTCCAGTGGGAAAGCTGATAATGTGCCAGATATTAGCTGTCCTCTAATAACAGGCAGGGAAAACGAGCCTTGGGCTTGGGCTTTAGGAAGGGACACCCAAGTGACAGGCCTTAAGTAGGTAATTTAATCTAAACACACTCAATTTGTCGTGCTGACTAAAGAGAATCAGCGTTCAAGTAGGCAATTGATTTAAATATTTGTATGCTGACAAAAGGTTCCCTCAACAAGGCCATTGCCTATTTTACAGCCTTTGTGATGAGTTGTAAAATCTTGCCCAGAAAAACCTCTTGCTTTATTGTGTTCTGTTCAAAAGCACAGAAATATTCATAAAAGGAAAATATCCCTGTGGAGGTTTACAGAGAGAAATATTACTCCAGCTTCAATCAGCTGCTTTCACTGGAGGTTGGGAGGGAGCCTCAAAAAAAGAGCCTTAGCAGTAGAGGCTCCCTGAAACTCAATTTAGCTGCAAAATACTCGAAAAATTTCTCATGAGTGGAATGAAAATGAACAGCATTTTTTCAAGTTGAAACTGCTACCAGATTGTTTGATCAGACTCCATATCAGAAAGCAAACAGGTGGGATTTCTGTGGTTTTTTCCCCAGGAATTAAGGACATTTGAAGGCCAAACCCAAAGACATGGTGAGTCCCAGACTCTTCACTGATTACTCTGTTAGAAAGGGTAGAGTTGATGAGCTTCTGCTCTGAATTCTTTCAATGCAATTCTCTATTAAAACAGAATTAAAAGGGACCAGCATTTCTATTTAAATTTAAATCACACATATAAAAATTTAATTGAAAGAGGAGAATTCTTTTATGCAGCAGCATGAAAATCAGAAACCTCTTCAAAGTTTGAAACTCTTTCCCAGCTTTTTTGTTTTTCCTGCTTAAAAATTGAAAAACTGATACTTGCAAGTTGAAACCTCCACAGGAAACCTCGGGGGGTTTAGGATAAAGAGTTTCTGCTCAAAATTGGTTTTGGGGGGAAAATTTAAACATTTCTTTATCTGTCCCTACACAGTGTAATATTAAAAAAAAGAATTATTTCCTTTAGAAGATCTCATGCATGGATGTAACACAGTAAAAAGAAAACTTAAATTTAAAACTCTCTTCCTCCTGGGACATCTATTTTGGTTTGACTTCCACCTTCTGATATCCAACTGTACTTAAATTTAGAAGGAATAAAACACTATCCTGAGTATTGTAATCAAAGATTTCCCTTATTAACCCACAAGCAAAGAACTGTGCAAAAAGAAACCTTTCAAAACAGAGCATCTGAACTTAGAAGCTCTGATTGAATTAATTGATTACTGAATAGTTCCTTTTTTCAGTGCTGAAGACTACAGAATTAGCCCAGGTTTACAATAGCACCGTTAGGAAATTAATCTCACTTTGGTTTGGAAAAAAAAACTCTGTCAAAAATATTCTCCTCTTGAGTGTTTATCCTGAGTGGGGCCTAAACTACCCAATTCTGGGAAATATAACAAACCTGGCTCCATTTTAAAGCACAGATTATGGACAAACTGGCAAGAAAACAGTGCTCCAAAGTAATTTTCCTTTTTAAATGTAATTTTTTTGGGCATTGGTCTTGCCTTAAAGCTGCTCATCCATTTTCTATGTGTGTTCAATGCTATTTTCTTGAACATGAATGCATTAAAAAATAATTCACTTTTGGTCCTCCATACAATATTTTCCTCTTTGTGAACATTTCAAACTTTTTTTTAATGTATTCTCTCTTCTACTTGTGCCTTTCAAAGCTCAAAAAGCCAAACCCCTGATTCTCCAGACTTCAAAATGATCACTCTTTCAAGATTTTTGTATTATCTAGATCTAAATCTGGACATAGCCAACTTCATTTTAAATGAAAGCTCTATGGAGAAAGCCAGGAATATAAATCAGTTTTTATTCCAAATAATGTCAGAAACCAAGGACAAGGAAGCCAAATGGGAGGTTTTGCTCTGGGATCTCTTTTCAAGCACCACTGGAGTAATTATTGGAGTAAACCTGGAGGCTTTGTGCTTTTTCTGAACGAAATGCATGCCTGCAGAACCTCAATTCTATTTTAAAGTTTGGAAAACTCTGCTTTTGACATGACATCCCCAGGAATCACAAACAGCAGAGTTAGCACATTCCCTTGGAATTGGAAGAGTGCAGAGGCCAAGACCTCAGGAGAAAGGAACTTGCACAAAGCATTGCAGGCAGCTCCTGTCCAAAATTTCAGCACCACCTGGGCAGCAAGACTGGCTTCAGATGTGTCACCCAGGATGAAACAGATTCACCTGGGAAGCTTTTACATTTATTTATTTAGAAGCAGAAACCTTCTTCCAGCCTATTCCCAGCACAACTTTGCAAAGCTGGGGATTCAGTAGTGCCTCTTATTAGACTTTGTGATGGTCTAGGGTGACACTTGGTGGCTAATCCGAGCACTGAACTATCAATTGCAAGTCAGCTCTTGGGATAACTTGGGAAGAAACTGATCTCACCTCCTCATCAGAATCCTAAGCAGGCAAGTTTGGAGCTTCTCAGGTTTTTGGAGTGTGTTCTATGGAGTGGTGAGCACGTTGGAACTTCTGTTCTCAACTAAAACCTGCACTAAGGGAATGATCACACTGGAAGTGTCTTTAGTCTGCCTTAAAAAGGGCAGATGAGATCGGCTGTGCGCTGGAAAGGGAAAAATGGTTCATGGAATTTCTTTGTCACTGTCCTGTCTTCTTTATCTGACATCAGCTGCATTTTTCTAAGGGTTTTAGGGAGCAATCAGCAGGAAATGCTCCCAGTCCAACACCTTGATCTCTCTCCTGTTAGCTTAACTTTGTTTTTTTAAGTTTATTGCTGCCCACCCCTCACACACACCCCCTCGCTTCCCCCATCACTGCTTGTGTCTCACCCACCCACACGGATGTGCACACTCACAGTTTATTGTGCAAACAACACCAGACCTCCCTACTTCCATGGATACCCCTTTATCCCTACAGTTCATGGCTGGCCTCACACATGGTTGGGTGAGGGTTTGTTTCAGCTCACGCATCTTGAAGGAAATGTAGCTCAGAACTCCAGATTTCAACACAGCTTCACCAGTTCTACCCTTAACAATGCAAAGTCACCAACTTCTCAGCTTATCCAAGGAAAAACCCCTCTATAGGAGTCAGTGGTGGATGCAGCCATAACTTTTATTACTGCAAATATACCAGTTCCTGTTTAAATCTTCCAGCAGCACGTCAGCTGGGAGAAACAGTCCCAGTGTGACACATTGTGCAGCACCCTCCAGGAGAGGGGCTCAGCCTGGCAGAAACCAGCACTCTGAATTGCCTTCGCATGCTTTGAGAGCAGCTTGTGCTGTCCTTAAGCTGCACCTCCCTTTCCAGGTATCCACTTGTGAGATTTAGGGCAGAAAAGAGTTTGAGGCTGTTGCAATGTGCAGGCCTCATCTATTACAGCAATGAGTAAGGGCTTCCATAATTAGTTCAAGCATTTTTGTATAATCTCTAATAATTAGATTCTGCTCTTCTCTTTGAGTTAAACCATGAGTGAGTGAAGCTATTTTAGCAGTGTTTGCACTGCAGTTTCTCCAAAGGCCTGCCCTGCCCTCCTCCCAGTTTGCAGCAGTGTTTCCCTCAGAACTAACATGAGTCTGGTTGGATTTAGAGACTGTCCTAAAGCAGATTTTCTCCTCAGCTGCTCTGCTCATGCCATACTGAAACCCACAGCAGGAACAAATCTAACTGTGCTTCTGGGAAAGGTCCTCCTTTGGTGTCCCTGCACAGGTGTTTTGTATCCCAACCTCTGGTGCAGTTTAGGATCACAATTGCCTGTCTCGTTTCCGAAGTCCATCCATCCCTCCTGCAGAGCCATGGAAGTTTTGCTGGTTAAGGATCACCTGAGACATCAATGCTCATACCAGATTTCAGCCCCATCCTGAGCTATCACTGCTGCTCTTGGAATTTCTATGCCAAGAGATCACTTTTATGGCAGAACAGGACTTTTCCAAACGATCTCTTTGTCCAAAGGGAATTTCCACAGTTACTTTGCTGGATGCTTTTCCTTGCGCTTATAACACAGTAAAAACCAACCCGACAATTTTGGCTTTCTGTAACTCTCTCTTGAATTTTTACACTAACCCCCATTTAATTTTCCTAAATTCCTTCCTGGATTATTGCTGTTGAGACAAATAAGTATCCCAGTGGGTTTTCCACTGGCAGGATGCTGTAGTGTCCCTGTTTCATTGTCACAAGGGGTCCAGTGAACAGAGCAGCCTGATCACCTCTTTAAAGGTGTGAAAACACAAGTGTGGCTGTTAAATAAAGCTGTGATGAGCTGCATAAATTGCGGGTACATTTAAAAGCCTGCATTTAAAACTGCAATAAGAAAATACAATTAAAAGATCAGATGAGATTTAATCTGTTAAAATGATTAGAAATTAATTCAGACCTGCTGGAAGGTGCTATACCCCTGCTTGGAAAGGGATCAGAAGAGCTCCCAGTCTGGGTTTAGCAGTTCATCTATAAAATACATGAAGCATTGAGTTCTTGTACCTGGGGCACAGAGCTCTGGTTACGAAACCCAATTTGCAATTTGAATTCCTGCCCACTCTGCAAGCCAAGAAAGAATTCTCCGCTTGCACCTCCCCAAACTCCGTGGTCCATGCTCCTTGTCACACCTCTGAGTGTCCCTGTGTCCTTTGCCCTGTGAACTCACCAGGGGAGTGACAGAATTCCCCCTCTGGAGAAGGGTTTGTGAGGTGTGTGATGTGTATCTGTACTTCCAGAAGATCCAGTGCTCCTGCACCACACTGGGAATCTCACACAGGGACGGCTGGATCTGGACAAGCCTCCTCTTTCAGCTCAGTGGGAAAAGAAAAATGATTGGATGGACTTTTTTCATCTTTCCTATCCTCAACATGAATGATGTAATTAATCTTTGTGCGGAGGAGTTTTAAGCATTGTTTCTCAAAGATTTAAAATTACATTACTCAGCCATTAGACCATCACCAGCCTTTTCTGCAGCCACACTGAAGCCAAGTGGAAAAGAAGAACCCCGAAAAAGAAGCAAAATCAAAGAAACGTGGATCACCATGTGCATTGCTACTGAGCGTGGCTGGGTTGGGGTTGTCATGGAAAAGCCTCCTGAATGGGAGCATAATCTACTGATATGATTTTTGGTTGTCCTACTTTGATAAACCAAAATCAAAATTCCACCCACAGCAATTATAAAAAAAAAAAATTAAAACAAAAACCACCCCAACAAAAAGAGGCAAAAGGAAAAGAAAAGAAGAAAAACAGATCAGAAAGCAAAAGCAAGCCTTAGAAACAGTTCTTCCTTTTGATCAGAATAACTGCACATAGAAGGGATGCTGCACAGAAGGGAAACTGCTTCAAAGCTCAGCAGTTTTCTGGGAATTATTGAAGCTCGAAGAGAGTGTTTCAAGTGATAATCTGCTCTTTTCGTGGTGTGGACTGCACAAAATGGCCCTCATGAGATGCAGTTCTAATATCACAGGTCTTCTATGGCTGCATTTTAACCTCTGCTGAGGGCACCCAGGATGGGGGAACGAACACCGTTTCCATTCTAGAGAAATAAAAATTCAGTTTGAAGATGAGGTTTAGATAATTTGTGCATTTCTTCTCCACACAGAAGTGCTGATGTGGGGGAAAGAGTAGGAATGGAATGTCAGGGTGTTCATTAACCCCTCAGAGGGACACGCAGCGGTGGCACTTTGGTGACGCTGTGCAATATGGGCTGGGGGGGGGGGGGGGGGGGGGGGGGGGGGTGGAGTTGGAACCCCACTGATTTCCCACTTTTGCCCTCTCTCGTTATTCCTAAGATGTTCTTCCAACCTGGGATGTCTCAGCTCCATTTGAAGGAGAGTTTCTCCCAGCCTGGACCACGGGCATGGTGACAAATGCCCTGGCCCCTCCGTGGGGAACCCATCAGAGGCTGCGCCTGCAGCACGAACCGAGCCTGGGCAATCCCCACAGCGCTCAGCACACGCAGACCCTGCAGCACTCAGCCTCTGCTGGGCTGGACAGGAGTGAACAGAAGCAGCTTCTGATGTGTAAAATTCCACCACTCTGGCACTGCTCTTGCACGGCAGCAGAGCAGTTCCCCCTGTGACTCTCCGATCCACACACAGCCTCTCTGTGCTGTTAGAAACCAGAGCGATCCAAATCTGGGGAGAAGAAGTGTCTGAAGGATGCTGCTCTGGTTCATATCCTGCCCAGTGCCCCTCCTGTCAGCCCTCTGCAGCAAATGTTTCCCTGCAAAGATGTGCCACGAAGGTTAATGGCCGTGCCACAAAGCTGACAGCTTTACAAGCCTCTGTGTCACTCTGTTCATGTACAAGATCAGTTTTTCCAATCCAGAGCCCCTGAGGGCTTGTCAGAGATTGTCAGGACAAGAACAGATCACCATCGTTTCTGGAAATGTGGCATTGCCATTTATTTCCTGTTCAGCTCTCCATCTCAAACAGCACATCTCTGCACTCTGGCTGGAAATCAGATATTTTTCATTCAGAAACCTGTTCCTGGCATTTCCCTGTGTCTGAATCAAAAACATATAAACCTTGTGGCAACAGTTTGTTGCATTTCTATGGCATCGTCTCAATCTTTAATGCCACAACAACCATGTAAAAATGAGCTGCATGCTTTCTTGCTTCCAGCATTACAATCTGAGGAACACATCATAAAACCTAACACAGAAGCTACCCCAAGAAATAATAAGACAACAGATTGTAATTTAAAATATCACTGCAATAAGAAATCCACTATGAGGAAGTTCAAAAAAAAAAATCCAAACCCAAAAGAACCCAAACCTCCACAACCTCCCTTAAAGCTAAACCAACATATTAATGTCCTTGCTCTGCATGAACAGATTTGAAACATTTAACATCAGCCCTAAAAAACACTACTGCTTGCATTGTCAGTGGCAGATTAAGCACAAGAATGAGCAATAAGAGGCTGATGAGATCAGTTTTTCAGTGAATTGTAAGATGTGTCAGAAGAATCTTTGCATTCTGATATTGATTTCCACTGCAGGTAATTCCTGTCCAAATTCTGCCTCCCTGTTTAACAGCAATAAATCATTAATATTAATTTATGCCTTGCTTGTACTCCAAGATTGCTTTTAATCACTGACCATGGCTTCCACATCAGTGAAGGTATCCTAAAACACCAAACAACTACAAGATTAAAGTGCAACTCCACAGTTTCTGCACATACTTTCCTGGCCTTATTTTCTATTACACAACACCCATAGACACTGGTGGGAAATTAAGGATGATAAAGAGGAAAACTTGGGGGAGCTCACAGCAGGGAAAAGGTAACTACTGAAATCAAAGATATCTGTGCTCTCTCAGTTGAAATGTGCAGCAAAGATGAATTGAGATACCAAAAGCTACAGAACAATGCATTAATTTTGGAACACTGTAATTTTTCATGATTTATGGAAATGATTGCCATTATAGGTCCCTAGTGCAATTTCAAACCAGCAGATTGGAAGCAAAAAACAACTGGAATAATATTCCAAAGAGCTGAAATAATGTTCAAGGATCCAGACTACCAGGTTGCAAACACCTCTCACTGCTATCAAAGGTAATCACGATTTTGGGATGAGAGAGGAAAAGCAGGATTTCCTCACTGGGGCTTTGCTGTACTATTCTGCCCCATAAAAGCCCAAATCATACCAGGAAGTTTCTGAAAGTCTCTAATGGCAAACAGCAGAATAAAAGCAAAGAAAAAAAAGAGCAAGGCTGTGCCAGATCATAAATCCCAGCAGGGGGGGGGGGGGGGGGATGCAGCAGACAACCCTCACTATTCCCCCCAAACCCCATTAGCAACACCCTGCAGGCCACAACAGCTGAACAAGAGGGAGTCACTCCCCTGAGCTTCCCAAGAAAGAAAATGTTCCTTCCCTTCACTTCACCTTGCCAGCAACCCAGGCTGAGCTGCTGCAGCTCATCCCACACCCACCCAGAGCAGAGTTTCCCTCACCTGCTGCAGCCTCTCAGCCTGACCTTTAATTCCCGCGGGCTTGATGCTCATTAGAGATGCAAACTGGATAAATCTGTCATATTAGGAGCAGAAATGGTGTAGCTCTGAGTTTAATAATTGCTTACAGAAATTAGAGTTTCTGGGTACCTTTAAAAGATTTCCTTTCAGCACCTGCTGTTTCCTTTGTTTGCCAGCAGTGCCCTCATCACAAGATTTCAAACACTTGTTGTGCTTTTTGGCTTAGCCTGGAGTTGAGCTTCAGCTACTCAAATCCTGAAAAAAATTTTAAAAGCAGTTACCTACACTTTTCTTTTAAAAAGGGACTTCTTTCCTGCGTTGAAATCACCTTGATCAGTGTTTTATTATTCTGACTTTTCTGCCATTCTGGCACCATTTAGCTGCAGTTTCAGGAGCAAACACAGTATTTTTTAAAGCTGCTGCCATATAAAAAACAAAGTTTCTTCTCTTTTCCTTTCCAATATTGCCTGCAAAGTCTCAGCATAAAATGTAGGCGTTTTCTGAGCCCAGGATAATTCAATGACCAGTAGTTATTTCCTAAAGCCAGTCAGATTTTATTCCACTTCGGTAGCATTTTTGGAATGATGTTCTGTGGAACTAATTTACAAGGAGAGCTCATTCAGGATGTTTAAGTACCTGCCTGTTTTCCCACCAAATCTCAGATTGCTGGGGAACCTAAAGAATGGGTTTTTGGAGGTTTCTTTCAATGAATACATGATTTGTAAAATGTAGTGTGGGCATGAACTACTGAAGAAAGGAAACTCAGATTGTGACTGCAGCTTTGTCCCATTTCAGGATTCGATGGTTCAACCAAACCCTTCAGCGTGGTGCAACTGCAGAGGTTCTGCATTGATAAACAAATTAAATTAATTCTTGACTACAGGTAGCAAGGTGTGAGGTGACTCAGGGCTGTACCAGCCATTATTTTTGGTGTCTGCTCTTTGGAGGGATGGCAGGTTTCCACTGGGCTCACCATTAGCATAAGGATGCTCTGCCAGTGGCAGATCACAGATCAGCCTCCAAATTTTCAGGGACAAAATGTCCTGGCAGCATCAGCTGGCCAGGAACACGGAGGAGATAAAATGCTTTGGCATTATTGGGGAGTGCTTCTGTTCTGATACATGAAAATGAAAAGAAAGGCAATTGAATCATCCCTGCAGCCTGCTCAGCCAAAGTGGGTTTTCTCTGCGTTTTCTCATCCAGTGAAAATACAATTTATATCCAGGAGTCATGGGATTCAGGAGGCTTTACAGGAGTTTAATGCAAGGAAAGAAGTCAGAAGGAATATTTCACTACTTTTATCACCTCAGGCTTACAGAAAATAGCACAGAAAATGTAATAGAGAAATACAGAAACCATCCAAATCCCTCACAAGCACAGACAATAGGATGATAAAACCAACTAGAAGGGACTTTAATTCCTGATGGCAGATTAAACCCCTCCAAACAGATCTCTATGGCACCAGAACCAACTTCCCAAGGTCCAGCCTTGCTCGTCCTGCCAGCCTTGCTCGTCCTGCCAGCAAGGACGGCCCTTCTGGGAAGTGTGAGGGCTTTGTCACACGTGAGCATCTGCCTGGCAGGAATCCTCCTGCTCTGCAGCAGCCACCCAGCAGATGTTTGTGGCTCTGCAGCTTTGCCTCTGAAGCCAAAATTCTCTCTGATAGGTGGCCAGACACAAAGACAGTCAAGAGCACTGAGTGCTCTGTTGGGGAGCTCTAGAGGCATCTGTTCAATTCCCTGCTTTTTTGTAGGCTTGGTAGAACAGACATTTTATTCTGAATTAATTACGGCTTCGTTCCCTGATCAGCTGCCCAGGCACCCCTCCCTACCAAACCATATGGTGAGACCAGGCCTGGAGCTGGGGAGAAAGCGACTGAAGCCACCCAGCAACATCCTAAACAAACAAACCAGTGGGAAACCAGTCTGTCCCAGACCAGGAGCTCCAGTGTTGTCCCAGCCACCATGCTTTCTGGTGGAACAGCAAGCTTGTCACAGGGCCATGCAATAGTGCTGGGCATTTAGCAGGTTCATTTGAGACAGAATTGATTCCCTTCCTTCCCACAGAGCACTATTTATGTGCACGGTGACACCTTCTAGAACTCCTGTAATCTTTGTCTTCTGGAAAATAATTCCAAACACGTATCAAATTAAAAATCCTGATTAATTATCCATCTGCAAAGAAGGATGAGACAGCCTTCCCAGCTGACGTGCTATGGTGAGAAAACACCAGTAACTCATTCCTGGGACTTTTCATCCCATCATGTTTATTATTTCTTTAATAATTTTAGATCATTATTTTAAATGACTCTTTTGAAACTCGAAGCTGGAATAATTTTAAATGACCCACTGGTGAAAGCACTATAAATCCATATGTGACCCTCTGGGGAGACATTCCAAACCCACCTGGCTGTGTTCCTGTGTCACCTGCTCCAGGTGACCCTGCCTAGGTGGGGGTTGGACCGGGTGGTCTCCAGAGGTCCCTTCCAACCCTGGCTGCTCTGGGATTCTGGGAAAAAGGCCCATCTTTAACAGGTGCCACAAATGCTCTGTGAAACTTTCCAAGAAAGCTGCACAACTCATTTTTCTAGTTTTCATAATCTTGTAAAAGCTCTTTGCTGTGCCCCAGCAATGCTGATTTTATACCGGCTCAACACAGCTCTCTTAGAGATTCTTAAATGCCCCCACACAAGGGCTACAGGGAGGTGCTTTGTAACTTGCTGGAAAAGCAACCAAATCCATCAGAGAGAGAAGTGAAGTACATTCCCCTACTTGGAATTTAACACCTCGCTTATTACCAGGCAAACATGGGCTCCCAGACACACAGAAAATCAGTTTGTTTGAACATAGGGGAGAAAATATTGTAAACACTTCCTTGGGTGTGTGTTTTTCAACAGTCTGCCCTGTTTAATGAATGAGCTGTTTAATCATACTTCTCTTCAGTTCCCATCACGTTAGATCATAATGTGCCTGTTAAAACCTGCTTGCAAAAAGAAAACCAGAATCAGACACTTCCCTATTTTTCCCAGTACCTCCTGTAGCAGTGTGCTGGTGATCAAACCCGAGCACTCTCTACACTGATTTTATAAAATGGGAAATATGGATTTGTAATTGATAGCCCAGGGCGATGCACACATGGACCCTTGTCCAGATCTGAGCCAGGAATACATTTTATTATATACTTATTGTTGTTATTGTTATTGTTATTGTTATTATTATTATTATTATTGTGTTCCATTCTGCCAATGTCTCACACTGCTGCAGGAATACAAACACAAATGGGAAATATCCAGTGCTTACCTTTTGTGGCTCCTCAAAAGCAACTCTAAAAATGCTGGAATACCAGGAGGAAGTGGGAAGAGTTGGGCCCTGGTCCTTCCCCTGTGCACACATTCACTGCTACAGGGAGGAATCAGCACCACAGAGGGTGCCACTCATCCTTGGCATGCGGTAACAGCAAATATTCAGTGGCACAGGGATGCTGGAGGTCACCTACTCCTGGCTGGTTTGGGAATCTCAGCCTATTCATGAATGTGGACTTCATTGGAAAAGGCCTTCAGACAGGGAATACTCTTTGAGCACCCTTGGGTTGGAACTCAGTGCCAGATCAAGCCAGTAACAAGCAATTACGACTCCATTTCATTTCATTATATAGCAAATTATAGATGCACCTGCATTTTCTTCCTCTTTCTCCCTCATTTCCCCTTTTTGCCTCTCCCTCATCCACTATTTTTGCACCATTTTCCCTCTCCTATATCAGTACAGCACCTCAGAGCAAATCTGCACCTGGTTTTCCTACGGGGCTCTCAATGTTTACCCTCGTAGTTTTAACACAAAACAGCTAAAACCTCCTGGCATTCCTATTTTGAGTCAGGGTATCTGGCCTGCTTCTCCCTCACGGATTAATAACTTCAAGCACGCGCCTTTCCCAAGCCTCGGCTGGATGCACAGAACAGGAATTCAGTGTTGTGGGGAATTTCATTGCTGCTCTTCTTCCCAGTTTGCACCTACAACTCACATCCATGCCCTGCTGCAAAAGAACTTCCCAAACTCTCCTGAGAAGGTGCAGCTCCTAAAATACATCTCTGAGGCTCCAACATTCCCAGAGGGCTTAAAACACACTGAACAATGCCGGCCTTTTTCTTACGCACGCCTCCTCACAGACACTTCTCAGCAGAGATGAAGAGTCCTGCCAAAAGCACTTGGACCAAGGCTGCAAATAAACTGATGTGTGTAAGGAGGAGGTAAATGAGTGACAGAGAACTGAAAGAGAAATATTTTCTGACTATCACCTACACTGAGCTCCCAAAATCAAAGTAGAAAGCAGTTTCACTCCAAAGCAGCTGTAAAGCTCCATTCATCCAAGAAGTCTGCTGTCTCAATAATTGTTTTCTGTGGGGGTTTTGTTGAGTTCACTGTGTTGAGTACATTTTTATTTATTGGTAACTTTCCCCACAGTGTAGCACTATTTCATTTTGGCCTCTATCAAATCTTACTTGTCATAGAGAATCGGTGAGTAAAAGTTTGAAATCTAGGGGAGAAGACAGGAAAATCTGTAACTTAAAGCCTTTTACCTTTACAAATAAGATAATCTGACAGCCACTCACCTCATACCTGGCCTGCTTGGCTAACTCCTAAAGCAACAATATTGTGTGAGCACAGATGCACTGCAGTTTATGAACAACTGCATCAATCGAAGCAGAAAAAAAAAAGGGAAAGAACTTCTGGGCTCAGGGCCAGAGCACCGGAATGACAATTCCCTCCTTTTTCCCTAGGTCTTAAGTGGCAGGATGAGTCCTGGACTGAACTCCCCAATTCTAGGAAGGTTCAAAGATCATTTTTCTGATTTTGACAGAGGGAGAAAGAGCTGAAAAAGTCAATGGAAGTGCAGAGCTGTCATCAATGACAGGAAAAGCCTCAGAGAGCTCTTGGTCTCAGGGCTGAGATTAAACTCATTGTTTCCTAAGCAAATTCACGTCATCATTTGACTCTGTTGCACACTCATTCCAGCTGATTTCCCTGCAGCTTTCCCAGGAGCTGTTCCCACCTCCACATTTCCCAGCCAGGCAGGAATTAAAGCCCTGGGGGCTGCCTCAGCCCCTGGGGCAAGAAAAGCAAACTCTGCCTGGGGAGCAGGGTCCTCACTGCCAATCCAGAAGATTTACATCCACCTGCACATCAAAATAGCCCAGTGGGAATCCAGAGCTGCATCTAGTGACTTCAGGTGAGAATAAAGAAAGCTGTTACATTCAGACCATTATTGTTCATGCTGCTTTGTGAATTTATTTCTTTAAATTTTCCACTTGTGCTCCTGCCAAGAGAGATCTATTAGACAGAAAGCAGCAAGAGTAAAACTTTATCATTTTGTTTCAAACTATAAAATAATTTACATCACATATTTTACTTACTTTTGTCTTTTTGTTTGTTTTTTTTTTTGAAACCACAAACATTCCAGCATCACACTGTAGGAATAAGAATAACAATAGAAAGCATAACCTTTTGCATAGTATTAAATGAACAGACAGAGTAAGTTCTTTATTTACAATTATTGTCTAGATAAAAAAATTCATAAAAACAGATGAATGAACATATATTAATAACCCCTAGTGGGATGGATTGCCAATGTACCACTGTATTGTTGTCCACAAATCTCATGCTGCTAAGTACAGTACGTAGAGAGCGAGCATTTATATATTGCAGGGAATTTTAACAAACTGATCATTTTGGTTTTTGATCCATTGTTCCCATCACAGAGAGGTCAAGCAAGAAAAGAAAGGAATTGTGATGCACGACTTGTAGTTGAAAGGTCATAGCTATTCTGCTTTAAAAAAAAAAAAAAAAAAAGTCTATCATTTATCATATACATAAAGCACAGTCTCTGCTCACAAAAGCCCAAGTTTTCTATGCATCTCAGTTTATATATGTTTTACTATATATACACAGAATGCAGTGTTCGTTTTCTTAACAGTTTTCAAGTCTGCGAATGGTACCTTAGGGAGGGGTACTCCTACAGGAAAAAATTCAAAAAAAAAAAAAAAAGAAACAAAGAAAAAAAGAAACCAAGAAACCAAGAAAAAAATATGAAGAGTGTTCAGAAACAAAAAGGCAAACAGTCAGTGTGTTAAGATGCTGAAAGGAAACTGTTCCAGTATTAATAGCTTCTGTAGATGTTCGAGTCCAAAGCTAGAGGCTTCCCTGTAAAGAGATACCACTTTTGTCTTCTGAACAGAGATCCCGAGCGGGCCACAGAGAGCCAATCCGTGGTGTACAGAGGGGAATCACCGGATTTACAGAGCCACCGATCCTGACTGGCTCCCATCCCGGCTTGCTGGGAGCCAGCTACCACTGGCTACGGGCTCCTGCCAGCTCACACTGCCCGCAGGGACCTGGGCACCCTGCCGGGCTCAGCCCGCACCACACACAGCTAAGGACGAGCCAAAAGCATTGGAGCTCCTACCCCAGAGTCCGGAAGCTGGCAAGGGAAGCTGCTTAGAGCTTTACCTGGCTGATAGTCCTGATGCACCCTGAAAACATCTGAGTTCAGTCTGCAGTTTGGCCATGAGTCTAAGCTTGGTTTGGAGAGTTCTGGCTTGGTTTAGCTGCTGTGACTGCAGAGATGCACCACTTTATGGAGCCAACTTTAAGACAACCAGAAAACACCTTAACAACTCAATTGATCGAGATGGTTGGAGGGTGTTTGGTTCCAACACGCCTGGCATAATCAATTGTGTAATTCAAAATGTCTTTTGCACTGTACAGTTATGGAAAAAAATCATATGCTGAAAAGTCTCCAAGCAAACTTTATATTAAATACAAAAATTATTTATGAAAAATCTGTGATCCACAAAGTGCTTAGCATTCAAGTGGTTGACATAGCAATTGTATAAGCTCATAATTTTTAAGTTTTTTAGGGCTGTTACCATCTTGAAAAATGTTTTTCACCTTCCATACTGCAGGTTTTCAAAGCAGCTTTCTTGGTAGAAAGCTCAAGGTAAAATAATGTCTTTCTGTGTTACTACAGGAACACAAGCTTGGTTAAAAAAAAAATCACACAAAGCACATCTCAATACACAATTAATAAAGATTTGTTCAGTCCTAATAGTGCAGAAATTACATTTTTCTTCAAAAAAAAAAATCGAAGCAACAACCTACAGTGATTTTCATCCAAAATGCCAACAGCCCATACCTTGCAAATAAGAAGGAAATAAATGCCTAAAGTACTAATTGAAAAGGATTAACACAGTATATCACAAGATTTTAACATTTGTTTTATCTCCATATAGACAAACCAAATATAACTTATTTTAAATTATAAACTCATTTAATGTCTCTCTAAAAATAGTTTTAGAAGCCATTGCTGTATGTCTAAAGAATGAAGTAGCCTCCATTATTGTATGTTGCACCAAAACGAGTTCAAGCAGATTATCAGAAGGAAGGAAAAAAAAAAAAAAGAAAAAGGAGAGAACCTGATCATTTTGATTTTTATTTGAAACAAAGGAAGCCTGGTTTACCTCCCTGTATATAGGATCACAATGCTACATCCAATGTGTTATATTTTGGCTTCTTTTGTTATTTACTAGCAGTATCTACATTATTAACAAAAAAATAACAAACAAACAAAAAAAAATAAAGAAATCAGGCAGAAATCAGAGCACGGTTGTAATAAAATATCCAGAGTGCGAGAGTACAGACATTTTCAATGAGCTGAGCTGAGCCATTTTTATACTACTTCAGCAGGAAGTGCTTTCTTAACCCTACAAATAGTTAAGGATATTATCTACAGGTTTGTAAACAAATTACATTCTTTTTTTAGGACATAAATAAGTTAAAATAGTCAGAGCAATTTGAGCAGAAACAAGGCAACATGCCAACAAAGAAACTTTATATATATATAACTATATATATATAGATAGATATATACATATATATAATTAATTATCTATATACTTATATGTATATATCTCTATATATAGTCTCATAAATGTTTAAGTTCCTCTGTCCAACTGGTGCAAATCTACTGTGCAAGTTAAGCTTCGCAACTTCAAAAAAGTTATTTAAATTAATCTATACAATTGAGTCCATGCCACACAAGCATTTCAAAAAACTCACAGACCAGTGAATTGGATAAATAGCCTCAGAAAGAAGTCCTCTGCAGTTCCTGCTTAAGGAGGAAAAAAAAAACAAAACAAAAAGGAAATAAAAACAAACAAAAAGAGAGAAAGAAGGGCCAGCAGTGTACAGTACATTCATGCAGGAGGATTTTTTTTTGTTTTTGTTTTTCTGAAAGGGAACGGGGAGGGGGGGGTATGTAAATCAGCCATTCATTCTTTCCCCAAAACCATTGTGATCAACAATTCATTCACTTGTCTCAGAGTGAATAAGAGTTCAAACAGCTTTTCAGCCAGCAATGTTTTTAATATATATATTTATATATCTCGGTTGCTGTGGGGTTTCTTATTTTATTTGACTTTAACTTTTCATATTTCTTTTTTTTTTTTTTTTTGCAGTGACCTTTTCAGCTAGAGTGATGTCTCCAGGCTATGTATTGGGCTTCCTGGACTAGAAGAGGTAGCTGATTTACTTGTATCAGTTGTAAGATTGATTCCACTGTCGATAGCACTGTTGTTCTTGTTCAGCGAGGACGGTGGACTCGAGTTTTTCTTGAGAGCAGGGTCTTCTTCTAGGTCTGTGTCATCAATGAGTGGGATGTGGGGCTGGGAATCTTCTATCCTAAATTCAGGATGAGTCATAAAGTTGTGAATAGAGGTTCTAGATTCTGGTTTTTCTAAACCTTCATAGAGAGAGCTACGGAATGCCTTCACGACGCGGATCTGGGGGGAGAAAAGGAAAGGGCTGTCAGAGGGCACCTCCCCAGGGCAGCACCGGGGCAGAGAACACTTGGTGAAAAATGTAGCACATGGTTAGGGCAGTGCAGGCAGCTGGAGTCCAAAGTCTCTGGATGTTATATGCATAAACGAGTGGCTCAGTTATGTGCATTTTGAATGTCTGTGCCAACTGCAATATTAAAATAAATCAAGGTTTAAAGCCATCAAAGAACTGATGGGGAGGAGTGGTTAAAGAAAGCCAAGGTCCACTCGTGTGGTACATCCCTAGTAAAAGACAAGCCATGTTAATTGAAATGCAAATGTCAAACCATGCATGTTGATAGTTTTTTTGCAGTGAGTAAGTAGAAAGGCTTTTTTTTTTTTTAATTAAAAAAGTCTCTTTTGTATTGTAGTTAAAAAAAAAAAACCATTACACATAACATATCACACTTCACAAACAGAAAAGCACGGAACACAGACACGGTTGGATGGGTACGTATGAGACACACACAGGAGCCAAGTGTAAAAACTAGAATATCAATGTTTTTAAAGCAAAATCTAAATGGATGCAGCCAGGAGCACAAAAAGCCAAGCAGACAAAGTACTAAGCGTAATCATGCCACCACAGGGGAAAAAGAAAATCACAGTTACCACATGAACAGAGATAACTTGCACACAACAACTACACTTGGAAGCCTGGATAATGTGAACATAGTATCGTTGAACCAACTTTTATTTGTCCTTCATGCAGATGTGAGGTAAACACTCGAGTATAGACCCACTGTTCTAGCCATTTAGCTTGTTAATAAATAGAAGAACATGTAATAAAATAATGTATTGGTTGTTGGGTTGAATTGAGTCCCATTGTTAACAGCGAGCTGTTTTTGTTTGGTGTCTCGGTTGTGCAGTTAAATGCTGAAAGCCACACGATTTATGCCATATATGCAGTCTTTAAAGCAGGTCAGTGACCTGCGCCAGGGGCCATCTAATGCCAGCAACCACCTGGCAGTAAGAACAGAGGAGAAAATCAACTCAAGACTCAGCCCAGCGATTCTCAGGGATGGTGCCCACAGCTTTCCCAGTAGGAAATGGGAGGAGCGGAGTGAGGAGTGGGGACGCTACATCCTCTGTGGGTGGGCAAAGGGAGGGATGCTCTCTACGTCCCAGGGACCTACCAGTTCTCAAAAGAAGTGAAGGGTTGTGCTGGGTTACTGCTGAAAAAAACAGAACCTTTCGGAAGGGGGTGGAGGGGCAGAGAGGAAAAAACAGAATGGCAAAACGTGATCTGTTGGCAAATGTTTCATGACTAAGTATGAATTCTATCCCTCCACTTCCATGTAGTCCATGAGCAAACCTTGAGCATTTCTCAGGGGGGAGACCAAAACACAGGCAGAGGCAGAAAAGGTGCAAGCAGGTACTGTGAAAGCTTCTCCACACACATTTGAAATGGTTTGGTGGTTGGCATGTGGATCTTTTTACATGCAAATATGCTGCACATCGTTGGTTGGCCTGATAACACCACTGCTTTGTAAAGCTCTAATTCCTCTTTTCCTTGGCAGGCTGCAGTTTAGTAATGGCGTAGGGCCACGGGGTTCCAGCTGTGGGGTCCAGCTGATCCTGTGCTTGGAGCTGGCCAAGTTGGACAGAATTTCAGCACATTTCAGGAAGAGGCTGCCTTGGTTTTTTTTTTCTCTTTGAACTCGGTCCTTGTTTATGCTCTCTAAATTTGGATATTCATCATCTTTTAAAAATCTTAACAGCTGAAGTCCTGCCAACTTCAGATCCTTGGGTCAGCCCAAATACTCTCCCTTCCCTTCACACATACATTTGGTAACAGCAGGGCACAGTACAAAAAGTAGTTCATGTGACTGCTTGTGCTCCAAGTAAGAGGATTGGAGTGGCACAGAACAGCTCAGCCAGGTCTTGGGGTGTGAGAACATTTTAGGTTGGCAGAGGTGCAAGAGGGAAGATTGTCTTGCACACTAAACCCAACAAATAAATTTGGAGTCAATTTTACCCACTACAATCACACAGTGTACCTAAGAGAGCTCCTGGAGTTATAAACCAGGGGTTTGTGAGAGCTGAATCTGAGTTGTGCTGAGCTCTGTGAGGGCTCTGTAGAGTCAACAGAGTGGGGTAAGAGATTCATCTGCATTGCTAGAGGCAGAAAGGTGACAAACTAATTCCTTCACTATCTATGCCTGTCTAGCTTGTCTTTTAAAGTGCAGAATAATTAGTCTAAATGATGGAAAAAAAATTGTATGATTTTTGAGGCAGCCTTAAAACCATATTCCCATATTGCCCTATTTTAAATCAGGAAACTTTTTGTACCGTGGGTACTTTACAGGATGGGCTGATGAGGGGACATTTCTGCAAACCTCCCCACTACTTCTGCTTTCTAAACACAAATACCAGTCCCCTCTTCAGCTGCAGCTGAATGCTAGAGCTTATCAATCAACAAGATAATCAAGATAATTCCATGATCTTGAAAGCAGCCACTTGTGGCATAGACTTAAGTTCTATTTGCCAGCTGGATTCTTTTTAGTGAAGGCAGATTTTTATTTGAATAAAAGGGTTTGATATTATCCTGAACAGATCCAGCAGAACACAGCGAAAGGAAAGCTTTTCTTCATCACACAAACAGTATTTAAGTCTCCGTGGTTTAGCAAGAGAGGAACTGCTCTCAATTTGCGAGCTCCACGTCCCGGAGCAGGGAACGCATCTGCATTGCTTTAACACCAACATTTGGCACCTCGTTTGGATTGAATTCCAAGCCTCTAGTCAATGCAGGGAAAGCTACAGATCCCAGTTGTGTTTGACAGGCAGCTCTGCAAACGTGCCTGCCATGACCTGGATTTGGGGCTCTGCAGTGGCTCCTGAATTAAGAAATTAATGAGCCATTGCAGGGAAGCACTGCAATGATGACTTTTGGCTCATGGATAGAGCTGCAGCCTCTTACTTTGGGTGAAGGTGTGTGGCAAAATTTTTGGCCTGGACTGTTTGGGTCCTGCAGGAACATTTAGATGTTTCTAGAACGGCTTCTACTTGTTCACATTGTTTGTACTGGAAATATTAGCTTAGAACTGCTTCAGCTCTGCTGACACCTCAGGTAGCTCATCGTCTGAAGGCAATGGTAACCTAAGGGCCAAACTGGGCACGTCCCTAAAGCTGACAATAAATAATATTAGATTTCTAAAGAGTTTTCTTCACAAGGCAGCTGTGGATACCCACGTTCTTTTCTTAAAATTTCTCTACAGAGAAATTAGTTTTCCATTAATTTCTCACTTTAGAGCAAACTCCCTCCTCAACTTAAAATTTTGCATATTTAGCTTGGCATCCAGAGGAAAACATTTTTTTTTTTTTTAGTGTCACACCTCATCCAGTGACAGAATTTCAGCATTACAATAAAATTCGAAGTCTCATTCAAAGCCTGTCCCCAATGGATCAAATTATTGCTTGCAGGGACAAAACTTACTGGACACAAAGGCAGAGGGTTTGTTGCACATAAAGGTGGCATTCCACCTTCTCTACCACAATACTGCAATATTTAATCTACTTATTATAGCTGATCCCAGATTTAAAAATATGATTTACCCAGAGTTACATGGCCCAACAGCAACAAATTCTTTTAATACATGCTTAAATTCAAGATTCGAGGTAATATCTGGTGTAAAAATGTTTAGGGGCTCTGCTGAAACAAAGCCCACCCAGGTTTTTTTGAAGATAAAATAAAGCAGATGAACTTGGGATGTTGTTATGGCTGTAAAAGCATGGAAAAGCAGGGACATCCATGATGGATAGAACCTGGGAAGTGCTGGTTTAGTATGAACTATGTAGAGTTCATGTAATGGTGCTTCTTTATGAGACTGACAATGCCAAGGGAAGACAAACAGTGAGATACAGCTCCCTTTTCTCACAGTAATGGAGACAACAGAAAAAAATGAACTGCTTTTAACAAAAGACTGTGGGGACAACACTTCAGGACATTTTTGACACTGCTATAAGTTTCCACTTCTTTCTTCTCTGGAGCTGTAACAGAAAAAAACTCTTCAGCTTCATCCCACCTTGAAAGTCAGATTTAGTATACTGCATCAGGCAAGAAAAAAAAAAAGCAAAAACAAACAAAAAAAAAAAAAAGAAATAGAATTTTAGATACTACAATTGTTTTTTTTTTCCCATCAGAAGAAAAAGGTGATATTCAGAATGTCAGTCCTATGTACAACCATCTAGGCAAAATATCCAAAGCCTGGTAAGCACCAACAGCTGTTTATGGTTGGTAGTGTGTGGGCTTATACTCGAATGTTTACCTGGCTTCATCTAAGCCAAGTATCTGGAGTTTGGTTCACATTCATTTCAGGCTCAAGGTTAAAGACTCACAACCTCTTTTTATTTCACTCTCTCCTGCTGAACCCTTTTGTCCAATGTTCTCTAGCCCTCTGGGAAAACAAACACATTTAATATTCAGACAGTAGAGAGTAGGGCACTGCAACAGCAAATAAATTCAATACTGAAAGGTCAGTAAGGTGATTAGTATAAAATTGTAAACAAGAGGTCAATTTTGCGAAGAGATGCCAACTCTTAGGTGTAACTGAGACTATTCTAGGTCAAGACTAAAGCTGTACAAAGGTAAAGGAGTTTGGTCAAGGACTATTGCATATGGAAAGCTTTGAAATAGGAAACCTCTTCAGTATATTGGTATTTATTTCGTTTTGAAGCCTCCCAGTTTTAGGTGAGTAAAATCAGATTAGGTCTCCACAGGAGATGCTGCATGGATTGGAGTCACCCATAAATTTTGTGCCTCGTATGTTCTGGAGAGCAGAAGTCAAGCAAATTCAAATACAAAGTAAAAAAAAAAAAAAAAAAATCTATAAAAATTAGAATTCTAGTTTTCTGCTTTAATGAGTGAGATGGATGCACAATATTATCTGTGCTATACTCTTTCCACATAAAGATGCAGTAAATCCTGCAAGTGCTGCTGAAAATTCAAACCACAGGCAGCAAGGAAAGCAGAGCACCCCCACAGGCCTGATTCTCATTCCACAAAAGGCTCACAGGGCTGAATTCCACCGTGCTTTAGAGTATAAGAGCAGAGCCATATGCAGGGCTTCCACTTCCCACAGCAGGATTGCTGCAAAATTATGGAGTTTGACATTTTTGTATCAGATTTAAATAAATCGCACAAGCCTTTAAGAGAACGTGTTTGTGCTTCAGGATCTAACCCTTCTTGCCATGGCACATCTCCACTTGAGGGCTTGGCTTTATATTTAGGCTCTAAATCTGCTTAATTAGCCTTCAGGGAGGAGATACAGGAGTTGATTTTGATTTTTTGCATATCCCTGCAGGGTTTGATCAAACCCTGGTTACAGCCAGGGGAAGTCCTAAGCTTTAGTATGGAACCCCAATTCAATGGTGCAACTTTTATAAACATATTTTTAGCTGTGGGTTTCAATTCTGCTTGGTCCATTTCCTCCTGTGATGGTTATACCTTCCTGTACTGAAAATGCCCACTGGGCTTGCTCTGGGATCTGAATGTAGATCGATATTGGGCAGCAATCTTTGCCTCAACATTTATTAAAATAGATGATTTCTTTAAAAGAAAATTGTTCCCATTTTTCTTCATGAAACGATTCCATCCAAACAAGATTTTGCCTCAAGTTTTAGCTCTAAATTTTCAATTATTTCATTTACAGAAAATTAAATATGTAAGAAATATAAAAGCTCTTCATGCAAAGCAGACTGCAAACAGTTAAATGGAATCTTTAAGATGATCTCGTGGGAAATGGGCTGTGAGAGCCACAGGAACTCAGCTTGCTGAGTGCCTCACGTTGGTGTGGCACAATTTGCAGATGCTCATGGCCTTGTGCCAGCCCAAAGCAAACCCTGGGTGACACCTGAACCTGTAAATGACAGTTCCTGCCCCTGTGCCACCCCAGCAAAAGCTGAATGTCCAACACTGCTCCCTATGCACGACACGTTCTTGGCACGTCTCAGAAATGGCAACTATTCTTTAATTAAAAGGGGAATGGGAAAGGTCGTCTGGCCATGCAAATGAAGCCCCAATTCTGAAGGCTCTGGCCCCTCCAAGTGAAGCAGAGCACAAATCCAGCCTTAGGGGTGCTGAGCTCTGCTCTTGCATGAAGACACTTCTTAAAAACCAACCAACCAATCAACCAGGCATAAAAATAAGCCAAAGAAACCTTCTGAGCTCTGTATGATGGACAAACACCTCTGAGACAATTCTGCGGTTGACTGGTGAGATTTTAACTGCTGCTATAAAATTTGGAGTCGTGACTGTGTATTTTCTCCTGTCTCACCACACAAGTGGGTCGCTAGAGGCCACTGCTGCTGGGGTTCATGCAGTAAAAAGTTTCAAGGGATTCCATTAAGTATTTGCTTCTAAAAACCTCTGACAAAACTGACAGTTCTCAACAGAACCAAGAAAAAGGAACTCTGGGAGGTCTCCTTTTGGTGGGGTTTGGTTTGGTTTGTTTGTTGTTTGCCCAGTGCTTTCTAAACTTAACAATTACAACCTTTTCTGGAAGAAGTGAGGGGGGTTTTTTAAGAGACCTGCAGTTCCTGACTGCTTCCAGTTGGGAAGAGTAGGAGCTCCATATGAGAATGAGGGGAAGAGCAAGCACAAAGGAATATTAAATGTGTGTCTTTCTTGGAAAATCTGAATCGGTGCTCTTTTGCATGGGTTACCTATTGCTAACACAAACCAGGTACAAACAGAGTGGGATAAAGACTTGTTTACTTTGTGTACAGTTAGATATTCTCACCCTCAGTCTAATTAAAAAATCTAGCCATAAAGCATTAATCACATAATTTTAAGCACAAGATAATTTTTGGGGTTACTAATTCTGAGCTCCAAAAAGGAAAAAAGATGCTCCACTGCCCCAAGGTTCTGGGTTTTTTTCCCCCAAAATAAAACACAGAAAAAAATGCATATAAAATACACATCCACCAAAGGCTGTACCTGAACCCACCCCTAAGTCTGCTGTGTAAGAGCTTTCAAGTGATAGAAGTTTGTGTGTAAATCTGAGTGCTCATGCACTCAACAAAGACTACATCCGCAGAGAGCCTTAACTTCCCCATATTTTCATATTCTGTAGCTTAAATATTTGCATATTAAACAGGTGTGCATATTTAGTGGGCATTTAAATGAATTTCTTGATTTTTTCAGCATATAGAAAATGCCAGGTTTTAATTTGCAGGAATTCTTGCTCTGTTTATTTAAAGCTTCAACACCTTTCAAAAGAGACGAGGGATTCATGGATGGACCCCACTGTTATCAGTTAATGGTGACATCCCGGAGTTTGTAGTTTGTGATTGGCAAAAACACCTTGAGGGCTAACTAGGGAAACTTTTGTATTGTATTAAATATTCCCTTAATTAAAGGATTCCACAACTCTGAATGGGCCAAATTTGTGAATGGCTGCTAACTACATGTAATAACTTGCTAATCTGTTTCACAAACCACTGCAGGAGTGGATTTCACAGGAAGATTTCTCTTTAAGCAGGCACTGAGCTTTGAGTCAAACATTAATTTGCCCAAAAATACTAGAAAAAAATTCCATTAAAAAAAAAAAAAATTCCAAAATGTTACTATAAGCCTGCAGAAGAAATCTCACAGATTCCTGAGGAGTCACAATTAACTTTCTATTAAAAAGAAATATAATTAGTAAAGAACTTCATAAATGCTCTGTTAAATTCGACTGACATCTTATCAAGAGAGCATCATGTGATTCCTCTAATTTTTTGCTAAGTATTTATTGACATCAGACCCTCTCCATTTTAGGCACCCAAAATGACACCTGAAATACCCCAATTGTTGCAACTGGCTCAGCCATTTTCGAGAACTAGACCTTGTTTTCCTTCCTATACTCTCCCTTGACGCTCCCCAAAATATATTTACATATATTTTTTAAAATCCTGAAGAATGGGAAAGCCTTCAAAATCAGAAGTACAATTATCCCGTTATTCCCTTCCACCCCATGGGAAGAGGGGAATGATTTGGGGGTTGAGCCACTCTGAGCAGCTCAGAGGAAAGCAGCCAGTCCTGTGTGACCACACACAGTTTAAGCACAGAGTTAAAAGCAGACCTAGGTGAGCACTTTGCAACTGGGATTTCCTCAAAAAATGCCAATTCATAAAAACATACCCCATTTCTATGAAATTTGGATTAGGAAAGGTTTTCCAGGTTCTGGAAGATGAACAACCCACTGCAAATACCCCATTTAAAATTAAAAACCGTGGGGCTTTTATTTGTTAGTGTTTTTTCACTGCCATTCATAAGTTTGCATCTTTGTATGAATAAATCAAAACTTTCCCTAAGTGTTATAATTCCGATTTAATACCAGCAGACATTCTGCTGTGGTAATAAAACACCAGCAGTCCAGAAAAACCACTTTAAAATCCCAGTGTCCAATTGGCCTCTGCCATGGAGATCCCTATCTCTGGGCAGTTTAACAAATCAATCATCTGGCTTTTATTGCCCTGAATAAACGTGGCTATAACCAGAGGAGCTCTGGAGAGCTGTTTTATTTCTCCAAATGAAAGGTGACAAAGGCTGGAGCAGATTCTGCTTTCTCCTATTAATTAACTGCAGCCCATAAAGGAACGAGGCCCTTGTCAAGACACAAGAACATCCAATTCTTGTTGCTTTGCTGCAGTGGAGAGTGGAGAGGGAAGATAAATTGTCTATTTAAATTCTATTAGATCTTTCCTCCCAGAGCGCTGGCTACAGCATGTCAGGGAAACATTTCCCACAGCACCACCAGCTGCTCCCAGTTTCCTGCTCAAATGGAGAAATGCTACCCTGGGAAGTCATTCCGTGGGTGAAAGGCAACTTTGGAATTTTGGTGGTTTGTGCCCTCACGTGTGGAAGCGAGTGAACCTGGGCTCAGGAACCTGGCACAGCTTCATGACTTTGCTTCTCCCAATCCTGCTGTTGCCATGGAATAGTTCAGGTGAAAGTTCTCAGGCCAAACTTCCCAAGATAAAAGTAGGAAAATATAGAAAAATCTCCAAGGAGCAATTGCCAAAGTTGGAACTGAAATAGCTTTAGCAAAAATGATGTTTCTCCTTTAAATCCGACAGAACTTCAGGTGCTGTGCTCTGCTCTTGCATGAAAACACTTTAAAAACCAACCAACCAATCAACCAGACATGAAAAAAAGCAAAAAAACCCCCTTCAGAGATCTGTCTGATGGACAAATACTTCTGAGACTATTTTGTGATTGTTCGATAAGATTTAATTGCTGCTATAAAAGTCATGTCTGAGTGCTTGGTGTGCAAATACTGAGGGGGTTTGCACTCAAACTTGAAAGGTCAAGCTTCCTTTTTCCTGCAGGAGTTCTGGAATTTTATGCCTTTCTCTTGTTGGCCTTATCTCTGTCTGCCTTCCCTCTCTGTGTTGGCCAGAGAGAAAAGAGCAGTTTCTTCTCTGTCTGGCCAACTTCTCTCTAAAACTTGTATAAGGAATATGCCCCGTTATCTTCTGCAGCGTGTGGCAAGCTTGTAAACGGAGTTCTCTACATTTAAATATTCTTTTAATGCTCTAATACAAAATAGCCACTCACAGTCCTGGATAAATAAAAATCTAGAACCAAAGTCTTCCTGAGAAACTGGAATTTTTCTGTTACTGAAGCAGCCCTTCCTTATCAGCTGCCTCAAAGATGTTTCATTCCCTTCAGTACCTCTCCAGTAGATATTTTGCATCTAAAACCAAGCTGTGTCAGGATTTTAGGATTCAGAAATCTGCTTCTTCTAAGAAATTTGTTACCACACCAATTTTGCTGTTTCAACATTGTCCTTTGATTTGTCTAGGTCCCTCCTGCTTCAATGCTTACCTGCCAGTGAACTCAGAGATATAAATCTACACCTAAATAAGACAGAGAGAATAAATCTAAATAAGGTGGAGAGAATAAATCTAAATAAGTCTTTCACCTTTCATGTAAAGTTTAACCCCTTAGCCTGGCATCATAAACTACATTCCCTATTTTCTTGTTCCTTCCTTTCCATGTCTTTCCTGGACATGTTACTGAGGATTCCTGGTGGAATGATCTGATATCTGAAAAGCTCTAAAATCATTTAAAATCTATCTTTTATAAGCAGTAGAAAATACATCAACGACACTGAGAAAACCTGACAGAACCCTCAAATAAAATTGAAATCTCCTCACAATAGGTAAAAAATGACCAAAATTCCTGTCCTCACCGTGAGTTAGCAAAGAGAAAGAGAGAGCAACTCCTGGGGAGTATCTACTGTACACAAAGTAATCACGTCCCAGGTTTTGAGCTAATTAAAGTCAGAGCAGAGACTGGGGAGGGGCAGAGGAGCTGAGTCTCAAGCGACTCTGGCTAAGTTGGCATCTCTGAGGGTCAGGTGCAGTAAGAATTCACACTCACGCCCAGCCGCAGCAGCAGAGGTGCTGGTAGGAGAGGAAAGAGCATTGGATAACGATACGTGACTAGGGCTAGAAATATTGGTTACATCCTGGGTCTGGCTTGTGACGGAGGACTGTCTCCTGAGAGCCCCCTGAAAGGAAGTGCCACTCTTGAAAGTATTGACTACTTCGATCTGTAACGGAGGAAAGAACGAGACAAGTTGCTTAAAGTATGGATACAGTTGCATAACTGACAGGAATAATCATGAAAAACAACAAATCAACCGTGCACACGCTTCTACTTCAGGTGGAATCAATATTTTTAAGGGTCCCTTTTCAATGTTTTTAGAAACGATTCAAATTTTCTGTCTGGATAAAATGAGGCAGCTCCGGACGAGGCAGTGGAGCTGCATCACTTTAAACAAGTAGAAGATTTGAAATAACAGTCTTTTAAAGTTTAAACCATTTTATTTAGGAGTAAATAGAAACAACTGGAATGTTTGATATCACTAATCTCCACTCTTTTTTTCCTACTTAGATTAAAGTCACACTGTTTTTTCTCTCCAGGGGGAGAAAAAAGTCAGTTACTCAGTTGGAATTTGGGGGAGGGGGATGGGGATGACACTCAATCAAAACAGAAAAACTTTAATACTCAAAATATGACTCCATTTTGTCTATAAACCCAGGGTTTCCAGTACACAAGTTTGATAAAATAACTCTTCCAATATTTAAGCTGACTTTTTCTGTAATGAAACTTTGCATAAATTTAGCATAGTTGTAAAGAATGTTGGGGGTTTATAACCAGAGGTTTAAAGAGATTAAAATTGTATCTTTATACAAAGCACTTAAAATCACCCAGAAAATGATGTGGAACTGGATTGACTATTGCAGCAAATAACATGACAATTTTCTACTTGTTTTCATATGCCTGTTTGACAGATCCATCCTGAGCACTTTTAGTCCTCACCACAGAGGATGAGTTAAAAACAAAGCTGAGTATTTCAAGGCATCCTTTGGCACCAGTGTAAACTCCTAAAAAGCAGGCTCTGGGTACAGAGGGAAAGCCAGGGATTGGCAGGAGTAAATCCCACAAATCCCTACAGCCCAAAATGTTCTCTCTGTTGCATCAGTGCAACCACAACAGACAAAGCAGCAGGAATTCCCACGGGAGGAATTCGACCAACTACTTGTTTGAAGTAACCCACTGTTACCAGATCATGCAGCCCACATTTCTGGAGATAACCAGCCTAGAAAAAGGGAAATTGGTGGTATTTTTATCCATTTAAACAGCACAAATCTCGGTGCAAACCCTCCTACATTTTCCAAGAGGGAAGAACTAAAAGGAATTTATGATTTTCTGCTGTGGTCAGTCTTAGGAATAAACCAGTTTGTAGGGCTGCATCTTCATTAATATGGATGTTTCCCATCTCTTAATCTTATCTTTGGCCATCATTGTTTCTTTTCCTGTGTGTTTTTATGGGAATAATCAACCACAGCCAGCTGGAAAAGGGATCCCATGTTACTGCTGTGAAATTGGCACCGTGAATTTTCCTACACAAAGCCCAACTGATTTGTTCTGTCTGAGCCCTGGTACCATTTCACTGCGCACACCCAGGGCTGGACAGTGTTCAGCAGACCCCACAACTGCAGAGCTTTGTTTTTGGCAGCAGACTTACATGTCCAGTGCAAATCTCACAGTAAATCAGACAACGTGAGGTGATTGGCACATGGGGTAGGGCACGAGGGGGGTGTTAGCTAAGGTTCATGGAAAAACCACATGGCTCAAACCATGGCTCATGTGGCAAATTCAATACTCACCTGAAACGCTCTACAAAAGTAGAATTAAATACAGATCTTGGGTTCTCGGGGTCGAACCCAGGTGACAGAGCACTCTTCAAAAGAGACCATTCAAAAAAGACTTCTGAGACTCCCACTGAGGGCATGAAATGTGCTGATAAACCCTGAGCCAAAGGGTATTTCTAGATGTGCAAATGCCTTCCTAACAAACTGAAAGCCTCTGGTACAAGAGTGAAAAGATGAGGGAAGATCTGTATTTAATGGTTTCTTCAGAGAACAAGAATTACAGCCATGTAATTTGCTTTTCTCCTGAAGAAAGGAACTCCAGCTCTTCATGGATGTAATTCATGGGGGGAGGATGACAACCTCCCCAGAATCGTAAAAGCTGAACATACAGGACTGTGCTCTGCCTGAAGCCAAGAAAGAAGAGAAGAACTTGGCCCAAAAGTTTGTCTTCTCCAAGCAGAAAATAACAAAGAAGAAAAGAGTTCACGGAAATAAATAGTGCACTTTGAATTAAGATGTAACCTTTTAATGACAAGGGAAAGCATTTATTTAGAACAATTCAAGCTGCTAAAGAGGAGAAAGGAAACAAAAATTCTTGAGTTTAAAAAATTTCCAACACAATATAGGATGCAGTGGTGTTTTGATTATGGACCTTCAGGTAGAGAAAAAATACTGTGCTACATTTGAAGCTTATCCATAACGTTGAAATTTTTCACACCCTTCTCATTTTTCCCTGTGTTCTATCCTGTAGAAGATCCCATTTTTTAAGGTGTGCACAGCCTGTAAAAATATCAGTGATTAGCAACTAAAAAACATTTAAAATCTAATAGTAGCAGAATAGTCCTGGCAGAGCAGATTTTTTTTCCTGATTTTTAACACAAAACAGATTTTCAGAATGATTTCTTTTTTCATTAACATGAGTAGGACCCAGGACTCATTCCCCTAATCTCCAAGCAGGATATTAATTTAAAATTTAAAAAAAAACCTTAAAAAAAGCCACCTTTCTGCACAAAATAGAACCGTTTCCATTCCACTTACACAAGGCTACCACGATGTTTTCTATATTAAAAGCTACATGGAAACCATAAAACGAAATTCTGGCTTTTCATCCAACATCAGAAACTGTTGCCAGGAGTGACTTTCACTGCTGGCAGGTTTGAATTGGTTGAAAAGAAAAGTTTTTATGTTTTCTACATGAAAAATTAAGGGTGAAAAACGCAATACAGCACCGCTGGGTGGTTTTTAGCATCTGAAGAGGAATAATCTTTAAGTAGCAATTGCCACGTCACCTGTATTCCTTTCAGCTTTTCCTTTTATTCTCAGAACATTCCAGGCAGTTGTTTCCCACCTGATGCAGATAAAACAAACTGAATTTCAGGATGAATGAAGCAGCAGAGGAAAGAATCAGACCGGGGGTGTAAAATTCTGAGAAACTTGAGAAGTTTTTGAATCTCCTCACTTCAGAATGTTTCCATTCTCAAATGTGAGGGAACTAGAGAAACTTTCAATGGACAATTACAAGAGTTGAGATGCATTTTTTTCTCCTGGTTTTCACTCAGCTGATGCAGTTTGGCCTGGAGGTGAACTTGGTGAACTTCCCAAAGGCTGTTAGACCCAAGAGGGTGTGATCAGTCTTGTCTGCCTTCAGAATGAAAACTTTGTGAGAAATGCAACAAAGACTGGAAAAAACTGCAGAAAACTTTTGCAAAGTCCTGTCTTTATGCAATTTCAGACCTCGTTTAGATCCTCCTCAAACCTGAATAACTAAAATGAGCCGTTTGTGAAGCTTCACACCTCAGTGGTCATCTGAGAGAGGCTTCCAGTGAGGGAACTCTTCCATTCAGAGAAGGAGAACACACATCCATCCAGAGATTCCCTACTGCATGTTTATAAGACAAGAAAATATCTAAATTAACAACAGGAGGCCAAAAAGAACAAATCAGAAGTTGATAGCCAGTGTCTGGCTTAGTTATGTGCATTTTTCATACGCCTTTCAAGTGAATTTATGCAAGTCTTCACAGAAACAGAAAAATCCCAGTGAAAATCCCTTCTCTGGTGTCTTGGGTTGAACCCTCTGTTTGAGAGGGGATGTGGAAGAAAAATCTCTTTAGCAGTGCAAAGTTTTGTCAGTTTGGATGGGCTTAAATGAGAGCACTGCAAGGGAGATGTGTTGGTCACCTGCAAACAACACCCAGCCTCTTGCAGGTTCTTTATTTCAGAAGTGAAAGCTGTGGCCATCTGTCCATAGTGACTGAAGAGAAAATAAGGGCAAATCATCTAAATTACAGCAACAAGTGTGAAAACTGGTCTTGGTAGGATTGAATGATCAACCTGATCCTGAGCCCAGTGTTTATTCCTAGTCTGCCATCCTCAGAGAGATATAAAATGAGGGGATGCTCTGCCTTCTTCTTCCGCCTCTCCAGGAGTGCAGAGGACTCCTGCAAATCCTCCCAGGGATGCTACAGACATCCCAATCTTCTTCCAGCAGCTCTTCTTTTGCTGGCCTCCTGAGAAATGCAGTACGAGGGAATTAATCCACCTGGAAGGGCCCCACACACAGCTCAGGGATCAAATCTGGACCTAAGTCCATCACTCTCCGCTGCACACCTGGGCACTGCTTTGGAATCTGCTGGCCCATTTTCTTTTCTTTCTTTCATTGTCATTGCACAGATGTGAAATGGATGCAAAAAAATCAAAGTCACTGAGTAAATAAAATGAGAAGAAAAATCACAGAGGCCTCTTGGCAGAGAGGAGGGAGACATCCTACCAGAGGTGCTTCTACAGCTAAGAGCAGAAAGGAAACTGAGATGGATGTTAGATAATTAATGTTAGAGAGATAATTAATGTTCATTTGGGTTTAAGTAGTGCAAAAGAATCATTTCTCTGTGAATTAAGTGGACAAAGAGATGCAGAACTAAAAGCTACCTCTCAGACTAGAAAGAGAACTGAAAGGATGTAATTTGCTTTGTTTTGCTTGAAGATATTTACACTCACCCCAACCAGAAAGACATCCTGACAGAAATGCCAACAGGCAACACTCCTCCTACAGCCACCAGGGAGAAAAGAATGCACATTTAGAGGTCATCTTTCCCTGAAGATCACCGTTACCTGGGCACCTGCCTGTCCCAATTGAAATTTGAATTTGAATTTTCTCTAGTGATGAGTGCTCCTGACTCAATGGAGTCAAGACACACAACCTCAAAGCTGAAGATCCGTATTTAACCACTTACCACAGAACCCTGGGAATTCCCCAACTCTTAATCTCTACCAGCAGCTTCCACCCTCTTTATTTCATGCTCTGCAGATGCAGCCAAGAGATTTCAGTGCCCTAATTTGACTTCTTGCCATCATTTTCTTCTAAATTCCTGGGTGCATCTCCCTCCCACCCCCCCAAAAAAGTATCAATTTGTAGATGTGAAAAAGCAGAATGTGCTATTTATCTTGGATGAAGGCAAAACCCCCAAATCTTCTGAGACAAAAATGTTCTTTAGAAGATTCTTTCAAGACAAAAAGATCTTTTTCTTAATTATTCACCTCTTTTTCTTGTCAGGCTCATGTAAAACATGCACATCTGATGTGGTGATATCTGTTCTCTGCTGCAAGCTGGCAGAAATACTCGATCTTAGAAAGATCAAGCAGAGCACACCTGAGTGCAATGAAACACTTCACTGCAATGGAAAAGGCAAAAGACTTCACATGATTTTCTTCAGCACTCCAGCACAAATTTTACAGCTCCTTAACCTGCACTATATTTGGCACCATTGTTCAGTGCAAAGATCTGGTATAATAAAAAATGCCGTGGATTTTTGTGCTTAGCAGAAGTTGGGCAGAGATATTTCTAAGGAATCGTTCCTAGTAGCCAACTCTTACACCTCAATATTTAATGCCTGCTTAGGCCCTTCCTACTGAATTCCAGAACCACATCTTTCATTACCTAATAGGAAAGAAAACCAATCCCTCTTAATCGTGATTGATGTGTGGCAGTGCCAGAACTGAACAGATTAAATTTTTTAATCAAATTGTTCCTCATACTTCAGACTCCCCAATTTCAATTATTCTGTTAGTGCAGCAATGGCAGCAACAATATATTTTTTTGAGCAAATCAAACAATATGTTTTAGACAGCTTTCAGAACATTCTGCGAGCTGATGTTGGCCAAGCAGCACAATTTTATGAGCTATCATCACTCGAGGAGAAAAAGAACATCCAGTCATGGTATTCTCAAATCACAGATTCCTGGGTTTGCATTTTATCATTTTATATCTTTGCAGTTTATCCCTTCTGCTGCACACAACCCCTTTGCTCAGATCCTCTATTTTGTTTTTCATGGTTTTCCTTTGGAAACAATCAACCAGTGCCATCCTCCAAACACACAAATACTCCGTGGCTTCCTGTTAACGTTATCTTGCCTCGATCCCACATTAAACGTTTCTTTGGGTGGTTTTAGACCTTATGGGCATTTATTTTTAGCATACCTGGGTTTGGATTCTGTTGAGCCCTCGGAACCAGAGGATTTGTCCACGTCGGAGTTCTCTCTCTGCATGATCAATTTCTTCAACATCTTCATTGAGCTCTTCCTCAGGGACCTCCTCCTTCTCAGTGAGCCTCCCTGCCTCCTTCAAAAACTTTAGCCTACTTGTTGGGATGGTTGCAATGACCTAAAATTACAAAAAAGTACTGAAAACATAAGCCTCATTCAAGAGCAACAGTATAACAATCTGCTAATTACAAAAGAGCAATCATATTTTAGTAGGATCTAGAAAAGCTGAGCTAAGCCTGTTCCTAACAGCACTTTGCACTTGGACAACTCCATTTTAGTCCCAAAATATTTCGTTTACTATGTGAACAATCAGCGTGATTTGCACCACTAAACCACAGTGTGGAGCAAGATCAAGGCTGGGAAAATTGTTACCAATAAAACAAACAGAAAATAAAACAAGATTGAAATATTTTAATGTAATTACGGAAAGAAAACTTAACAAGACTGATAGCTCTGCAATTAGAGTTTGGGTATTTGTAATGAATTATGGTAATGGGAGCTGAAAATTCATTGCATCTCATAAATCTTGCACTCCCTTGGTTCACGGCTTCAGCTTCCCCTTGTTCCAGCAAGTCAGGATTCTTTCCTGGCATTTCTCAAAACTGAGTTTTCTGAAAGGTCTGGATCTGGCTGTTGGACTTCTCATGGGACTCTAACTCTGTGTCCTTACCACCAATAAATTCTGATTAACTTAACCCCTCTTATTCTGTTTGCCCACCAACACGGTCCTTGGCAGTAACTAATACAGGAGAACAATCTTCCAACATTGCAGATACTGCAGCTGGACAATTGTTTTCAATGGATTTCAGTGTTACCCTCCTGGGCAGTCATTTTCTCTTTGTTCTGATTCCTTGAATAAAACCAGGAGCAGATTGGGCAATTTAAACATTACCTGGAATACACTGAATGCTTAAAGTAAACCACCTACAAAGTCAACTATTAGACCCACTTAGCAAAAAACTGCTGCAATTTTCTTTTTTGTCTTCGTTTCAGCAGTGAGCAACCACAACTGTGAAGCCCAGATGTGTGAAAAATGAAGAGAGAACCAAGACAGCTGAGGGAAATTGGTGAGGAGAGCTTTGGAAAACTGGAATGGATGCAGTGAAGACACGTGGAAAGGTTCCAAATATTTTCAGGGTGAAAGCAAACTTTTGAGTTTGCTGAGGGTCTCCTTGAGCTTCATGACCCACAAGGCCACTTTTATTATAATGTTTTCAAAGACAGATTAGAAAAAAAAAAAAATAACCAAACCAAACCCAGTTTCTACACTACTATAAAGCCTTTTTAAAAGGGGGTTGAAAAATAAGATGCAAACCTGGAAAAGGAATGAATTGGTGTGACATGAGTAAAGACAGAACAGCAGAGAAAATGAAAGGGTAAATCTCATCAATTCAATACTTACTGAAAGTTCTTCAGCCTCCCAGCTTTCAAAACTACAATGCCAGCACTCTACAGAGAGAAACTACTGGAGACTGTGGGATCTGATGAAATTGACGGTGATAAAGGATTTTTAAGCCAATATTCATAAAAATAAGTGTAATGGATCAGGATTCTATGTGATAGAACATTCCTCTCCTGCACCACCTCAGCCAAGCTGATAAGACTCTGCTCTGATTCTTTCCTTAAGGTGTTTACATGGCTTTTTTCATTATTCATTCATTTTCTGTATCTGCCAGCACCCACACTGGTCAGGGCACAGACTCAACAGACTGGAAGCAGATTAAAGAACTAAATATTATTCCCAGAAAAATGAACACAGCTTTAAAAAGTGATCAGTAATTCTGGGAATGGGACATGAAATACTTTAGAAAGCCTTGGTTGTCAGAAGGGATGGGAACTGTTAGAAACCTGTCCCTCAAAGCATCTCAAATTGACTTCCTAGAAACTGCTCCTTAAATTCCTTTTAGAAGTGCCTGCTTTGACGCTGGAACTTGGAAATCTTGATTGCTTTTAGTGGCTCACAAGAACAGTGGGTTCAGGAGGTAGATTAAAAATAAGAAGAACAAATTTGTTTTGTGGTGAATTAGAATGAGTCACAGCAGCAGAGAAAAGGCTGAGAAGGAAGAGAAGCATCATAAAGGAAAGGAATTCTCTCTCACTGAAGAGCTCCATGAAGAAAGGCCTTGCCACAGACTGCAAATCATGGGAATATGGGCATAATTATTTGGTTTTAGCTTCTGTTGTTCTTTTCTGGTCACTACATACTGACCACAAGATGGATTTTTTTTTCCCCCCCTCTATATTTGCTTTCTTTTCAGTGATAAAATTGTGGCGGTGTTCCAATACCAGTTTTAATTTAATGTCTAGGGTCTCACAATAAGCCTGGGGCAACTAAATTGAAAAAAAAATGCTGATATTAGTATTAGTTCTCAGTGATTATGTAATAGCCATGGATAACAAAATTTAGAAGCCAAAAAATTGATCAAAGGCCGTGGGAAATTCTTCACAGCTGAATGAAGCAGATTGGATTCTTCTCCCTCTCCCTGCTTTACTTCCCTCTTCTCCAAAAGATGGTATTTTCCAAACAGTTGGAAAAAAATCTTTAAAATCCTTCCTTTCTGAGATTATCAAACTGATTTTAGATCTTCCTCCGGCAAGGCCTTAAGTCAAATCCCAACCTCAGGTAAGAATTATAGTAGAACCCTCTAATAGTGGTGGGTTTCAGCCAGATATGCATTAAAAGCTGTTCTGAGTCTGAGCGTTTCTAAGGAAAAATGAGGCCAAACTGTCCAAAAAGTGAATTTTTTTTTTCCAGGGGAGAACAAATAATCAGATTTGAAAGCAAGCATTTATTCCCTGCACTTCCAGCAGAACCACAGCAGCTTCCAACTGCAGCTGGCCATTTCTTGACTCTTCATAGAGGCAAACTCTGGATCTACAAATCTCTTTACATCTGAGAGAACAAAATGTAACTTCACTTTTTTCTTTACTGCACCAGGTGGCAACAACTTAAATACCCCATTAATGTATTCAGAGGTGAAAAAATACTATTATTATTATTAAGTTTGTAATCCGTGTTTGCACATAAAAGAATAATGTAGGATGTTAACAATGGTGATTATGCCTGTATATTACTTCCAGAGAATGGATCCCAATTTATTTAATATCATCTCATTGACATTTATTTCTTCATCCATATACAATTATATATTAGCCAATGATGACAGAGGATATAGCAGAAATTTAAAAGGACACACTAATTTAACTGCACTTTTCTACAGCTATTAAAAGCAAAATAATCTCTTTTTTTTTTTTTGCACTTCCACTTCCATTGTTCACACACAGAATTAGGTGGATGGAGAATCACTGCAGGAATATTTTAAACATGCTGGAACTTTTCCTATGACAGCTCCAGCAAGGGAATGAGTTGGTTGACCTAGAATTGGAACTTCATTTCAGCTCCAAAACTTTGCCACATCCTATGGAAGGAATTCTCTTCCAGGGAAGGAACAGAATTGCCTTTGTTGCCTTTTTTTTTTTTTTTTTTTTTGTGACTAAAAGATTTAAGTTGTGGCTCAAACATCTCTCACCAAAAAGCCTAACTGAAGATGGCCCTGGTGACAGCACACCCTGCTAGAAAGGAAAGGTGTGAAAATTAACAAAAATCCCCAAAGGAACAGAGGGATAAATTATCCTTACTAATATATCTCTCCTCGAAGCTCTCAGAGAGCACCTGGCTTTCAGTGAGGGCTGCACTTGACACTGAGAGAGAGCAAGGAAATAACAGGAATATCAACAATGTCACACCTTATGATGTGCAGGTTCCTGAATGCTTACCTGACCCCACACCAGTTCTCCTAATCCAATAAATACACACCACATCCACTGGTCAAGCTGCAGGGGAGAACAGCTGAAGGGTTTTCCTCCAAACTGGACAATTACTATCTACAAAGAGAAGCACAGAGGAAAAGGGGTCAATTTTTCAGGAGGAAAAGGCAACAAAACAAAAACAACCAAACAACCAAAGGAAAGAAGCTGCAGAATTTTGGTCCCCAAAAAACCCCACCAAACTCCACAAACTTCTGCATCCCCAGTTAAAGGTCAAAAAAAGCCACAACAGTTCAGAATAAACTTCCTCAGCCTCATATTTAACAATGCTCAGGTATGAATGGTCAGGAAGAAAGAGAACAGGACAGTCCCCACGTGCTCTCCCAGCTCCTGAGAATTCTCAGCTGGGGATTTATTGACCGTGATGTGGTTTATTTTGGAATGCCCATTGCAAGAGGGACTTTTCCCTCTGATAAACATTTTATGGTGTATTTATAGATGTGCCATCATAGAGAGACAGATGGTCCACAAAAGTCTGGTCCTGCTGGAGAAACGGGGTGGGAAAACCCCACACCTTCAGCAGGATAGCACCACACAGAGTCTGAGGAGGTCGTTAGGCTGAGAAGGTTTTGCTGACTGAAAAGGAAATATTATTGATATTTCTTGTTAATATTGCTGCTGCAAAACCTGAAATCACAAGCCAGAGATTAAATTGTCCAAGTTTTAAACCCATGATTTTGAATTATTTGTCAAAGACCATCACTGCGAAGTTGTGCTCCTATCACTGCTGCACTTCCTCCAATATTCAGTTTATTGAGGAGTTTCCCTTTTCAAACCACTGCAGCCCAGGTCCAAATTGCTCTTTCCTCCTCCTTGCTGCTGCCAGGAGAAAGCTCCCAATACTGAGCTGCCACTGCAGAGCTGAGCAATGATGTCAAGATAGAAACAGATTTATAAATGATAATATCAAATAATATCAGGTACAGGACGGATGCAGGAGAAGGAGGAATTCTTACAGAAAAAAAAATTGGCAAAAATGTGTATTAGTGATCATGTCCACTTGTGACTGGCACAGCAAACTCAGGAGAGGAACATGAGGTATCACAATCCAGGAGCATTATTGCTGGGAATACTGAGCAACACTGGGCAGTGGCATTGAACAGAAGAACAGTTCAGCATCAGCTGTCTGAAGGTAGATTTGTCTTTTCATGGAGTAATAAATAATTGTAAAATGCTCTGTTGATATACTTTAAATAATTTCTTCTTTAAAAACCAGCTACAATATCAATGATGGCTGCTATTATTGTACACCCTAAGATTAAATTAAGAATTAAGCCATTCATAAGGATCAAAATTGATGTTGTATTAGTACAGCTACATAACATTTTCCATTATTAACGCTTGCATTGGTTGAGAAAATACATGCAACCAGGTGGTTTACTATTAAATGGGCCTCCTGCAGCACCTAGATTTAAAATTAAAGAAAAAGAAAACACACAGCAAAAAAAAAGCCCAAACAACTTCAGGTAGATTTCTGGTGGGTAGTTACTACTTCTTGCCCAAAGCACTACCTGAATAGCGAATGTCCCCAGGACAATAGTGCAAAAAATGGGATTTCTGAAGATGCCATCAAAGACGTTCCTCTCGCCGTGGATTTTGCGGGCGTTGATCTCATTGAAGAGCTGCATCATGACAAAGGTGTTGAAGATGATGGTGTAGTGCTCAGAAGGAGGAGAGTGAAGCGGGGCGTTCCTCCCACTGTCAATCTTAAACATTTTCTCACCTAGGTGTAAGACAAAAATAGAAGTTCCCACTAGAATGAATCAAACCAATTTCTATTCCCCCGTTTTCCTTAGCCTACTCTGCTTTTCCACCTTTCTAGGTGAAAACATTTCTTGCACCAGTGAGCAGAACACCTCTCAAATTTCTGAGCAAGAAGCTTTTTGAATGCTGACTCCTGTCTAACAACTCTATGCCCCCACAAGGTTGCCAGTCTTACTCTTATCTACTCCATAGGAATTATTTTAAGCACTCAATTCTTTCAGGTGGAACAAACCCTTAAGGTCATTCCCAGTGGGTTTGCAATTATCTCCAGTGGTTAGAAGCCACCCCTCTTCAGCAGGTTTTACCCATTTACCAACCCAGTAACTTCTGCCAAGCATTGAAGGGTATCAGTGATAAAAACTACAGACACTCGTGGTTTTAAATAGATTTGGGGTTGATCAGCAGCAGGCACTGCTGTTTGTTTTGATAATTTGGCTTTCACTCATAGATCTGACCAATAAAAAAGCAAGATACAACCCATGACAAGTAACTAAAAATGTGGTGAGTTTTGAAAAGGTAAGGTTAAGATTTTTATATATATATATACCACAGCCTAACAGGAGCAGACAGTGAATTCTGGATTTCTGATGTGCCTGATGTCTCAAACACATTTACTGTATGCTCGAGTACAGTCTATTTCTAAACAAAAAAAGAAAAAAAGAAGATAAAAACTTGATGGACTGGTCTCTGCAGAAACCTACTACAAAAGAAAGGAAGTATTATTTGATCAAAATAGAAATAATTCTCAATAATTTGAAATTTAACTATAGGAGCGCTGAGTTTAGAATATCATGTTACTGCAAAGCTGAGCCTCGTGGACCTCAGAAAGGAAAAGACTGTTTCCAAGGTTTATCAGAGGATTGTCTGGGCTGTGTCCTTCAAAGTATACAGGAGTTTTCCAGAGACACACAGGAGTAAGCAGAATAGGGGGAAAAGCCTGGTTTACTTTTTGTCTGGATCATTATAAAGTATCTTAAACCATAAAACTCATGAAGAAGTCCTTATAACCTCCCCATGAAGTTCACAGAAATTCTTGTTCCAAGAGTTTTATCACGTGAATTACCAAGACTTTCTTCACCGATTTTAGAGAATCTGAAATTCCAATTTCCTAACGCAGACATTCTCAAAATTCCCTGTAAATCTAACAGTTTTAGAGACCACCTCTCCTCAGAAACCTGGCAATTCTTTTGGTTTAACTCCTCTGTGAACAGACTATCACCTCCTCTGAGCATCCCAAATAAGCTGCCAGATTGCCATAAAATGGACAAGACTTTCACAGTGGAGCTCAAAAACCTCCTGAAAATCATAAATTTACATTTGCAGCTTATCTCAAAGTCTGTATATGCAGGAAAAAAAATCTGAAAGACAACACGTGCAATTTAACAGTGACTACAAAGTGACAAGAAGATAATGCCCAACAGAAAAAATCATCAGTCCTCTGATGCTCCACATTATTGTGGAGCAACAGAATCTATTATTAGCTCCTACTATTCCCTGCAGCAAGAAACATTTCTTCTCCTTCCCTCCCCTCTCCAAAATATAACCTATAAAAAGCATCCGTTGCCAGCAAGGCCTGAAGAAGAATCCAGTAATCCAATAAATTAGACTTTTTGCCCCCTTTTAATATCCATTCCCGAAATTAAATGTCAAAGCAGAGTGTTATTTGTATCACTTAATACTGATTACTTGCTTTCCATACTACTTTAGATCAGCATTATTTCTGGACTGTGGACAACACTTAGCTCTCTTCTCTCCAGCTCTTGGCAAAATGGATCTTGATTTTTATTGTGGTTTGTTTTGTGGGGTTTTTTAAATTTGTTTTTACATCCCTGCTCATGATGACAGGTCTACAATGAAATTTCAGCATAGAAGCATCAGGGTGGATACTCCCATTACAACATAACCTTCTGTGCTGTGTTTCGATATAAACTTTTGCCAAAGCTCAAACCTGTGTTTTGTGAGGGGAAAAAAGCTCGATGGGGCCATTCCCAAGGTAACAATATATGGCAGGTGACAACAACACGACACCTGCTGTGTTTCCCATCCCATTAACCAGCTGGATAACGAAGGCACACAACAAACGTGCATTAATTTGTTACATTTAAAGCGCATTTTCAACACTTTGGCTGCACAACCCAGCTGCTTGTGAGCTGAGCACCGAGTCTGGCCGAGCTTCTCACCGACAAAGAGCAGGGTGAAGATGAGGGTGAGCTGGTAGACGGCGTGGCCCAGGATGTTCTTCATCATGGTGCGGGAGATGAGGGGCTTGTTGCGGCCGTAGGGCTTGCGCAGCAGCAGCGCCTCGGTCGGCGGCTCCGTGGCCAGCGCCAGCGAGGCAAACGTGTCCATGATCAGGTTGACCCACAACATCTGCACAGCTTTCAGAGGGGAGTCCTGTGGGGGGAAATGGGGGAGTTTTGTATTTCCCTGGAAAAGCCTCGCTGAGGGTTCGTTTCTCCCGTGGGGTTGAGCTACTGGGAGCCTCCTTCCACTCGTTCTGCAGGACCAGGAGCACAAGGATGTGAGCGAGGAGAAATGATTGCCTGCAGTCATTTAAATCAGGGCCATTTGCAACCACCAAACTCACATAAAGCTTAACAGTAACTCTTTATAACACCTATTGCAATGCTCTCCGTTGCCTTCATGCTTGAATTTTCAGCTGAATTTAGATCACCAAATAATCCAAATTTCTTTCTTGGAAGAAAAATTCTATTAGAACAATTTAAAAAGTAACATTTCCTTTTCACTAAAACCTACCTATCTTTTTTTTTTTTTTTCTTCAGAGACAGCTTGAAGTTATTAAAGATTTATGGAACAATTACAGAGACATCTTGACACATTATGCTCAAATAAGACCTTTAACAGTAGTGACATAATAAAAAAAGAATCTGATCTTTTGATTTAAAAGTACTCTGAAATTTATTTAACTATATCAAATGTGCAAAAGCAACACAATCTATTATTTTACTAGTAAAAGGAAAGCAGATTTGGAACTACGGAAATGGAATGAAAAACCCCAAATATTGGTATTTGATGCAGGCTGCAGTTTCTGAAGCAGCTCTCCAGTCACTAGAAGGAGCTCTTTCCTCATACAATCCCATAAAGTCTGTGGTTATAATACAGAGGACTTTAGGTCATGTTTAAAACCCTCAAAATTAACTAAATAAAGCAAACTAACACAGATCTCAGGAGAACTCTGGACAACTCTTACAAAGTTTTGATGTGTAACTCATGGGGGCAGCTGTAAGGGGAGAGAGATGCTTCGAGGAGCCAGGGGAGGAAAAACAAACAGGGATTTTTTTTTGTAACAACCTCCTGTGCCTTTAGACTCTGAGTAAAACAGGCAGCACTAGCAAGGTCTGCTTCCTGTTCCAAACAGACCATTTTTATGAGGGGAAAAAGGAATCACCAAAGTAATAAGGCATCAACATGACAAATCTCACCATGAAACTGAGTTACTCTGCAGTGTGAGAGCTGGAAGAGGGAGCACTATTTTTATGTATTTCATTACCATGGTGCTGCAGCAGTGAAGGAAAAAATTGCAGAGGACAGGATACGAACCAAAGCAAAGCCAACAAAACTCCCTGAGAGCTCTGCTCTTTTCTTCAAAGGGTTAAATGTTCATTTTTAATGAAATACCATAAAAGAACAAGGGCCAACGTGCATTCAGTATCCCAAGGACTTACAGAAAACAAGGGTAAGTGCTTTGATCTCTTGTGCATCTGGTTTAGATTCCAACTTTCCCCTGAGATAAAATAATATTTCCCCTTAAAAACACATTCTTAACACATTTACACAGATTTTGATGCATTTCATTTATTATTAAAAAAAAAAACAAAAAAACAACTTTTGGCTTATTCAAAGGGATGGAGAAAAGCAACCTCCTGTTTCTAAGTCTGACAGGTTGGGTTCCTCATGGCCGGGAGGACAATTAGCATTAATAGATTCTTGACCTCTTGGTTATGGGTTGCATTAACAGGGCTTATCTGGAGAGCTCAGCTCACTCATTTGAAATGCAGCTGCAGAAACAGGAAATGTCTTTGTCCCTAGAGGTGGCCAAAAAACTAAAAGTGATCGGGACAAACTTCATCCTAAATCGAGACTCACTTATTTTTATTAATATTAATGGTTCCAACAAAGAGAGTACCTGCAGTAAAAGCAGTTCGTGGCTGGGGCTCACAGACCCTCTGTGGGACACAGGGAAAAAGGAAAACATCTTTTCTGCTGAAGAATTTTCCTTGTCATGTTTTTGCCTGTCCCATTAATAAGTTTGAGAAACATTCTGTGCTTTGATCTGTTACAACAATTCAATTTCCACTTCACGCACTGAATTCTCCATCAATAAAACCGAATTTCCCCGTTGCATTTCACAGACAGAGTCAGAGATTCAGGGGTCTATCAGGGCCTGCCATATTCCCAGCAGAAGGGGAAGGCAGATTATTTCAGTCTCTAAATCACACAACTGTAATTGGCAGCCATCAGTTTTGGCAACAGCATGTTCTCACCATTTCACACTGCCAATCACCTTGGGTGGCTGTGGTGCCCCTAATAATTATCTATTATTGGCAGTGCTACACTGCTCAGTCAAGTGTGAGAGCTCGTTCGAGGCTGAAGCCAAAACATTAAATACACATTAGTCTGGGCAGGCAGTGGAATGAAATTTCCACTGCAACTCTATCTGATTTCTGATTAGTTGGTGGAAACTGAGGAAAACACATATCAGCTAAGGAGCTTAGGCTTCCACTGCGGATTTGAGTCACTTGTGCAAGTGGGATGCAAATCAACCTTCTTTTCACTGTGTTTTAGCCACTAACTGACCAGCCAATAATTCTTAATTCCCTCTCTGAAAACTTTGGGGATGTGAACCACCCAAAATCACCACTTATTCATCAAATTCTTTTCTACTTGACCTTGGAATAGGTTAGCCTTGGCCTAGAGGTAAAAGGAAAATGTCCCTTAAATCAAGTGATGTTACACTTCATCTTGGAAACACTTAAAAGTACAAATCGCCAACGGCTGGAAATAAACTACAAATCTTTTGTGACATGCAGAGCCTCACAAATTTTAGAGCTTGTTACTTTTGATTTAGATGACAAGCTGCAAGGGAACAAAAAGGTATTTCCACCCTTACCTCTTTATTCCCGTTTGCCACAGAACACATGCAGGGATTCACAAAAACGAGCATTTCTGGGAGTTTACCTTTCTACACATTAATGCAAAAAAAATGGCAGCCCTCACTGTGCTGCTAGATCACACTGTCTGCTAATTCTATGGAAGTGGCATCCTCAATTCCATTTCCATGCCTCTAAGCCTTGCCAAAATAAAGCTAAACAGTACGGACTTTGATTTTATATTACAGCTTTTTCAAGTTTGCCAGTGCTATTATTTTGAAATTTGCCAAGTACAGTTCTGCAGTAAAACATTATAACCACATAAATTACTGCCTTATACATGTAAGTATAGATCATCCTCATTTTTTTGAACAAGACATGTAAAAACAATCAGTGATTCATGCAGCAGCTCATTGCTACAGTGCCTTTTAATTAACATTTAATTTTCCAAACATCGTGTCCTATGGAGTCACTGTTTTCAGTTCCTAATGTCTGCTAAAACATTAAGTCTCTCTCAAAGTGCAAGAATAATAATTTGAATGTAAAATGTTAAAACACAGCCTTTTTGCTCCCTTTCTTCAGTGGAACCTTTCTGAAGAGTTACAATTGCCTCAACGCTTGGAGCCACAGACTGAATCCAGCACAGAGAGAAACCCGCTTGCTTTTTGGCTCCAGCAAAAAACTGTTTCCATTTGACTGAGCTGCATTTTAAAATCTTCCTTTCGTCCACACCCAGATCACTTTGAACAGCTCCAGACATAATGAGCTGATATCTTCTGGGTGCTGTGGGTTTGCTGGGGACAGGAAGAAGGATGAGCCCATACAGAGCTCCATAGGGCACCCAGAGATGTGGAGCAGTGACTCACTGCAGGCACAAAACTCACAGGAATCGTAGGCAGAGCTCCAAAGAACCACCCTCACTGAATCAATCAGGGGCTCTGCAAAACTGTTATTCAGAGAATGAAGTCAGAATATGAAAGTTTCTAACTCCTAAATTCACTGGAAAAACAGAAGATGGGTTTCAGCGGAGGCAGTGGCTGCAGAAGAGGAAGGACAATTCCACAGGAACTGGTCAAGACCACCACACCCTGATCACACTAAAAGTGTGCACTGGGCACCTCAGGGAAGGCAGCAAGAGGGAACTGGATTGGATTAATTAAAAATAAGGTGAATGAGCCCAGCTCAGCTGCACTGAGCCACACAAACCTCTCTGGGAGTAAGCAAAGGTGTGAACTCCTCTGGGGTCTGTGCACACAGACACAGAGCTAAAACACCCCTGCACCCCGGACTGAGGGCTCCTGAGTCAGCTTCTCACCAGAGACTTCTTCAAGCTCTGTTTTCCTGGATGACCCAGATCTCAGAGAGCCTTACATAATTACAGACTCACAACACAGAAGTTCATTATTCTCTGAAAATTCAGATCTTGTGGCTTATAGATTGAGCTGCTGTAAACTGAAACAGGGCCCCATGTAAGTGAGATCCCTCGGAGGGGCAGCTCTGGCAGCAGCTGCACTAAGCTTGTCAGCAGGTGACACTGGATCTGTAATTCTTATGCTGCTTAGAATATGATTGCTGTCACCTTAACACGACTTCGTGCTGGGAGCCAGGGGAGACAAGAGAAACAACCATTTGCATTGGTCCTGTGCATAATAACTTCTTTGACAGCCCCCTGCTTGTCCTCGATAAGCTTTATCTGACACTGGAGCAGTGCAGGGGGTCACAGACACTTTGTACACATAAGAAGACCAGGACAAAACAGAATTAGTAGATGTGGTAGATACCCTCTAACAGCGGCACCTTCTTGAAGCAGCATCTATCTTGAAGCAGATAAAAAATGAAATGATGTTTGCTTAAAATGAACAGAATTAAACTAGACAGCAGTTCCCTGAAGTGGAATTGGCAAGGACCCCCACTTTATTAATCTATTTGAGGAAAAAAGCAGCAGACTGTTAAAATGACCACTAATGGTCCCAGGTTCTGCCTAATGTTTCTCTTAAGCCTCTCCACAACCCTCCTAAGGTGCTCTGGAACAAACAAATCATCTCCTGTGTGGGCAATGCATTCTCTGGGTGCCCCTTGGTGGGCTGGCTTCACTCCCATCAGTTCTCACACAGTCATTAATTAATTTTTATACAGAATTGCTGTGGTTTCACTTAAAGTCCTGCGGGAAGATGACGACAGCCTCATATTTACATGTACACCAGAGCAATTGCAGGATCAAGGCTGAATAAAGTTAAGCCCATTAAGTTGCAAAGCACAAGCCAAGTGTTAAAAAAGATTAGTCCAAGCAAAGATTTTATTATCTTTGTACTTCCTTTAAGCATAAATCAGAAAGAGTAGATGAGTGTAAAGGCAGCTTCATCCTGAAGCATCCCAGTGTTTCAAGCTGGTTCCAAACTGCAGAACAGATTATTTGAGAGGTGGCATGAGGAAGAACAGAAGAAATGTTATTACCTACAATTTTTCTCATTCTATATTGAAATGTCATCAAAAGGACACCCTGAATATTAATATTAATGATGGATTGAAATTATATTGTGTGTGTCAAAGAAAGCCAAACCGACCACCCAAATCAAACGAAAATTCAGTCCAGTGTGGACTTTCTTCGTGTTCATTTTGTGCTGCCTTTTAGGAACTGTAGACTTTAGCTCTGTTTGTTTGGTAAGGACTAAAACATTTTAGTCAAAATCTTTCAGTCAGGCCTGTGCACAGTTCTGCAGATGTGGACGTACATGTGTGCACCTAGCCTGTTGTGGGCAAATTTTTTTTTGGTAGAGTCCTGCATTTTGTGCTGGAGCTATTTTCATAGCAACCAGAGGGTACAGCATGTTCCCAAGTGCAATTTTTAGCAAAGCTTTTGAGCCAAACAGAATGTCCTTTGGCTGGCTGGAGTCAAAGCCTAACATAATAATGTACATTTGTGAGGCAAAATCCTTCTTGAATGAGACAGAACCGGGAGCAGCTCGAGATTAGCCACAGTCAGGCTGGGTGTAAACAGTTGCAAAAGGACAGAACTGCTGCCTTTCTGCTTCCATTTCCACTTCGGCTCCTTCCACGCTTCTCGTTTGGGTTTGTATCTTTACTGCCAAATTCAGGAATTGCACAAGAATCTGCTTGCAAAGCAACACAAGAGTTCCAGGAGGTGTCCACTAAAACCTGTGAGCAGGGACAGCAGGCCCAGGGATGGTCTCACAGACCTCTGGGGCAAGAGAAATGCACTGGGCCTGATCCAAATCCTAGAATCCAAAGGAATGATTCAAAGGATGAAAAAAAGCTTCAGAATTAAAAAAGGAAACATATTTGCACTGGTTATGCACTTCACATGCACTTAGACTTGATTTAAAATAGTCCTTGCACTGATCCAGCACTGTTTAACCTCTTCAGGAATGGAAAATTCTTTGGTTAACAAATAGAATGAGTTTCCCTTCGTGCTTTCACAGAACAGCTGAAGAAATTCTGGGCATTGACCAGAAGATTTCACCTTAAATAAAAGTTGATATCAGTGACAAAATGTCAGTAAAACAGGGTCTTAAAGGAAGCACTGGCCTCAGCTGCAGCGATGGTGCTGCCACCACCCTGCTGTCAGCACCTTGCTCTGGGTGCTTCTGTACCACTTGTAAAAACCTCCTGGAGTTTTAGTCCTTGTTCTTGTGTTACCAGCAACAATCACTTCACAGCTGGACATTTTCTCAACATGCTTGAAAACATTTCCAAAGGTAAATTTATCCAACTTTGCTGCAACACCACGGATTTCATCCCTCAGCACAGGCTCAGCAGTGACAACAAGGGACCTCCGAGGCCTCGGAATGTCAGCCAGGTCGTAGGAGAAGTCTGACCTCGTGGGTTTGTTAAGGTACCTGGGTTTCTGGTTGCAAGGATCAATTCCATGATTCCAATGTAAGTTTAGCCTGGAGCAGAGCTAATGACTTATTCATTGCTTTGCTCAGGTGTGCCTGGGCTGAAATGTACCTGCTGAAACAGGTATGGGCATCTGGATGATGCACCATGAGGGAAGCATCAGCTTTCCCACAGTGCATCCCAATCCAGGGAGGCATTTTGTGACAGCACCTGTCTGCAACATCTAAAATATACATTATTTTAGGGAGTGACAGCACTAAAAAACACTTTTTGTTATTTTCTTATTAAAGACAAAAACTTTATGCTGTACTACATATATCCTGTTTACTCTCTAGGGGAAAAAAAATAATTTTATTGCCCAAAAAGTTATGATTTGAGAAAAAAACATGGTTTGCTTTGAGGCATGCTTCTTGCAAATGACCTGGACATGTTGCACATGCACCAGGATTGCAATGAGGGATTAATGGAGTGGAAAAAAGAGAGGTCTAAGTCCAACTCTATGTGTCATTTAATTGGTTTGTGATCTGCATCTGGAATTAAAAAGAACTGCCTGAAAGCAACAAAATCATTTTATCAGTCAAAAAGATTGGGATTACTAAAAATATATATTTATTAGTGAGTATATTCTAAGAATAAAAGGCAAATTCATGTAACCTGCTCCTTCTCCCCATCCACGGTGTTTTCTGTCTGACCATCACAGGCTCAGGGATGGCAACACTGAGGGAGGCAAAAATGAGCAGCTCCTAGAAGCAAGTTCCTTTGGGAAAGAGCTGGATTCATCCAGCCTGACGCCAGCAGCTCGTCAACCCTCAGCAGCCTGAACCTTGGAATGCTCAGGAGAATTTCCAAAAGTTGCCGTGTGCCGAGCAGGAATCAAACGCAAAGCCCCATCCAGCAGGAGTGACCGGATCCTGGCAGATCCCGGTGGATCCGGGCAGGATCCCAGCAGGAATTGCTCACCTGGGTGATGCAGGCGCCGGTGAAGGCCACGATGACGGCCACGATGTTGACGGTGAGCTGGAACTGCAGGAACTTGGAGATGCTGTCGTAGACGTTGCGGCCCCACATGACGGCCTTGACGATGCTGCTGAAGTTGTCGTCCGTCAGGATGATGTCCGAGGCCTCCTTGGCCACGTCCGTGCCAGCGATGCCCTTTGGGGAAAGGGATTGGGAATGAGATTCCCTGCTAGACAGCATAAATCTTCATGCTCAAAGCCCACAGTGGCTGCTGAGCATATTCTGCTTTTTATGGAATTTGGCTAATTTGGCCTGGTTTTGAAGTGAATTAGGCTGCAGAAATGGAATTTACAGAGAGCAGAGGAATTCATGTGGTGATGGCTCGGAGTGTTTTAAGTTGTCAGCTTAAAGATTGCTGTTCATGTGAGTTGCTTTTGTCATTGATGACGTTTTATTGATATACGTGAACAGAATTGGCAACAAAAATGAGAATTATGTGTCTTAATACATGGTCAGAATACACATGAAAGACACCTTTGTAACTAGTGGGGGATTTTACCACAGCAAAAGAGAGCTCCAGTGTTGTGAAGAAAAAGTTCATTTTTCTGTATGTGCCCAGGATTCTGCATAAAGCCAATAATTAATTAGGCAAAATCCTGAAAAAGTATCAAAACAAGCCATGCCAGTGAATCCAAGTGAATTAAAGGATTCTGATGCAACATAACTCACTCCCTCCAATATATTCCTTCACTGACAAGCAATAACTAAGCAACTTCACACTTAAGGAATGGAAAACTCCTCACAGCAAATTCATAATGGCACAAACATCAAGATTATACCATTGCAAAGCCAACATCAGCTTTTTTAAGTGCTGGTCCATCGTTGGTTCCATCCCCAGTCACAGCTACCACCTGCCTCTGTTCCACCTGTGTGCTGTCAATAATACCTGCAAAAAATGTATACATGGGTGGGTTTACAGACATTTATGGGCAATAATTAGCAAGATAAAACATCCCTGTAAAAAAGCAGAGTCTGTATGAAATAGATTGGATAACACCACACAGTTTTACAGAGATTAAAAAGGCAGGTCTTTAAGGAAAATAATGATGAAAGCTGCAGCATCACCACCATCCACTGCTAAATATCACCATGAGAATTTACATGGAAAGTTCTGATCCTGCATCATCAACACATCAACAAAACCTGCACAGGCTTCAAAGGGAATGAGAGCAGCTCATGATGTTCTTTTGGCAGATTCCCGCTATTTAAAGTTTTGTGTCACAGCCCAGCACTGATCAAACATAGTGGAAAGGATTTGCCAAAAACTTAAGGTCATGCTTAGGGCTCTCTTAAACTGGGACCCAGCTGTAATATCAGCTTTACTAAGAGTCTTTCTTAACCCAAGATAACAAAAGTCATTGATGAATTTTGTTTAGGTGGAGCAGCCATGTTCAACTCTGCCAAACAATGATTAAGGAGATATAAAAGAATTCTTTAAATTCTGGAACCAAGCATTTTAATAAATGGCTATAATAAAATAATTTCTACTTTCATTTTGAGATCATTTGAGAGGAAAAAACCAAAAGCACTTCTCATGTGGTGAATCAAGTTTCACACAACAAGGCTGCATGGAATTAATTTCCACTTATGCAGATAGGGAAAGCCAGGAAAAGAATGAAGAATCTTTCTGAGGCTACAGAAGCAGCCCAGGTTTTTAATAGGATGCAGATCCTTCACCACTCATGTTTCTGTTTCCATGTCAGGGCCCATTTGAGCATGAGTCCAGAACACAGGATTGTTGTGTAGGATACAAGAACACCTTTCCATATTGATAACTTACGGGAGCAAAACGACAGAATTCCTTTTGCTAACACATTTTGCACAAAGTCATAACCTGCAAAAACAATTATCCAAACCTACCCAGTATGAAAAGCTTTCACTCTGCTCAGAAAAAAATCCCTCCCCTATCAGATAGGCAAGCAGAAATAGGAAATTGCAGATTACAGAGCAATAGCTGCCTCTTGGCAAGGTTCAGGCTTATCAGGCACCCGAAGATTGCAGTGCCCTGTGCAAGCAGTTACTGCCCTGTACTTTTCAGACTTATGAAAAAGAGAAAAAAGCCCTATTCACTTTCCACTGGCAGTGGGATCTCAGATGAATGGCACATTACTCTGATAAGATCTTACAATTAGAGCTTCCAGTTTATTGGGGTGATTTGCCTTTGGTATTACTAAATAAGCAGGAACATCATCTGTCACTACTGTTAAAAGCATTTACTTGGTCTTCCCTTCTTGTTATTAGCACATCCTTTGATGTTAAATTAATAGTTTAAGCTCCTGAAAAAAAAAGTCATTAAAATCTCTGGCTCATTAAGGTATTAACTGCTCCAAAGTGGTCGATAGAATCTGCTCACAACTGGGTTCCAAGTGGGAGCACAACCCAAATCAAGTTGAAGAGGCTCAAACAAATGATCTCCTAACAGAGACAAATGGATATAAATAGTGACTGTGTTGATGACTGTGCCACCAACTGCCCTCCATCAGCCAATTCCTGCGTGCTGCCAACTCATTCACAAGGTTTAGCAGTCATTCACAAGGTTCAGGAGACACTTTCATCCCAAAAAACACAAACTATGCAGCCAGGACGAGCCCAGCACCGCTCCGAGCACAGACCTGCATAAACAGCAACCATGGAACACCAGACACAAAAAGGTCTCAGGTATCATCAGCATCTGAGCCCCAGACCTGCCCTGCAGTGCCCACTGCGAGTGCCACTGGAAGGACATGGAATGGTGGGGATGGATGTCAGTGCTACCCCTGGGAAGAGAGAAGGGCTTTGCGAAACTCCGTCCCCACGCCAGACAAATTTCTAAAATGGAGCAGCAGCGACTGTTTGGGATTCAGAGGATTTGTCACAGCTCTACTGACACTCCCTGACTTCTGCCTGCTCTTTTGAATCTGTTCCTCCTCCCTGCTTCCTCACATTGCTGAATGTCTGCCTTCTTTCCAGCATGTGCCTCCTTCCAAACACATATAGGGCTTGTTTTTAATATTCTGTTAATGGCTGAGATCAGGTTTCACCTCAAGGATTTTCTTCAGTATTGAGAAGTGTGCCTAGATAAAATTCCCAGTGTGAGGAGACCAAAGAAAAGAAGGATGTCCAGGAAGGGCTCTCCTCTCTCTCTCCTGAGCCGTGGGGATCAACCTCTGGTGTGATCAGGGAAAAATGGGACTGAGGGCATGAGCCAACAGGCTGGCAGTAAAGAGAACATTCTCTGGCCATTGCACTCAGTCCAAGTGGCTCAAAAGAAGCTTTAACATTAATTAGTCATGTCTAACAACCAGGAAATTTCTTCGAGCTATACAGCTTTACTCCAGTTGAATGTTTACATGCAGAATTTTAATAAAAACAGGTTTTCATGGGGAATTCTTCAACTCTCAAAGCTTCCTGCCAAAACAGCCTTTGCTCTTTCATTGGCTTCTTCCCTCATCTGGAGCTGTTTGGCCATGACTTCCTTCTGTCAGAAAGAATTTCATCCAACAGCCCCAGGAGCACACCCAGAGCAGAACACGACAGTGTGTTCCACACAGGGATCCCACTGATGTGGCAAGGAATTTGGGAAGGAAATTTGGGCAGGAATTTGTCCTGCAGCTTGCATAAGACACAAGTTTCTCAGCGCAAGCAGCCTGTGTCATATTTAAAACAACCATACAGAGCTGTCAAGAGGGGCTCTAAATGCATAAGCTTGCTCTAAATAGTACAAAATACAAGGTACAAAACTGAAATACATCCTACATCTCCCACCTGCCTCCCATCTAACACTAATCAAGCACTAAATCAAATCCACTCAGGACAATAACTTAGGGAATATTAAACGACGTCTCTTCTGCACCCATGGCTCAGCTCAGACCCGTCCCACCCAGCCCCAGGTTCTCCCTTTGTCACAGGACAAATGCTGCTCCATTTAAACAACCCTCACTGGCATTGTCACCCTCAGAGCTGCAGCAGTAAGAAACTCCTGGGAGAAAAAAAATTCCTGGTTTGGAGATTTCTTTCTGTCTCGACTGCTTAAAGCAGGCAGGAAAAACTCAGCTCCAGCTGAGCACTTCGGAGCTGCAGCCCCGTTCAGGTGTTAGAGAGGCAGGAAAGCTGATCCTCCCACAGGCTCACCCAGATTCGTGTTTCTTTGACAAGCTAAACATAGCACAGCCACGCATTTTCATAACACACATCCTCTTCAGGCTATTTTTAATACTTCAGGCTAGTTTTTAATACTTCCAAACTTTCGGAAGCTCCCTGTTAACGTGACAAGAATTTGCAAAGTCTGTCTGAAGAAAGCTCAGATTTATTTCAGTTACATGCTTGGGTACGTGCCTGGATAGAGATTCAAAGGTTAATATAAAAATGTTCTGTATGACATTACAGACAGCACTGGGAATTAAGTGGATAGTCCTCCCCAAAGTTCAGGATATCAATTAATTCAATTTTCTGTATTTTTATTATTCTACCCAGTCTCGTGGCTTTCCAGATTAATGAGGTTATGAACATACTACTATCCCATGCAATAATAGCTGAAATATTTCAGTAATTAAGGGTAATTATTAAAAAATCTTTTCTTCTTTAAAGTTCCCCTTCTGCTTGATAACAAATTAGGCCTACATGAGAATAGTTGTTTTTAATATCACACCAAAAAAATTCCACTCTAATTTAAATATATTGGAAGGCACAGCTTCTTTAATTGGTAAAGTATTTCTTTGATCTTTTCTATACCTTCTGATGATAATTCCCATCAGTGCTAAACAGTTGTTTCCCACAGTGTTTTTAAGAGATAAACTGATGATTTTGAATTATTTCAGCGATAGCACTGTAACCTCGTATCGGTATAAATGATATGTGGTTTTACTTGGGATATTTTGAAATAGAGCAAAAAATAAGAAATTATACCAACAGGTATCTTAAAATCCATCCCATATTTTATTTCAGTGGGACTGAGATTTTTGTACTAAAGCAGTTTGTGATGATAAAACGTTCTGATGGGTGTTTTTTCAATCTACCTCTACTTCAAAGCCATAAATATTTGAAAGCAAGTGTCTGCCCAGGCTGAAATGCTGAACCATGCCTTTCTCTGGTCCCTGAGCAGTAGTAAAAACAAAAGTAAAAAATAAAAATGATCCTTCTGCTGGGTGGGATTGGGCTATGTTAAGGAGAAAAAAATATTCCCTCCAGCAGCTGTATGTCATTAAAAATTAAATATAAAAAAAGTTTATTTTCTGATGTGTGTTTTTTGCCTCGAGCAGACAGAATACATCAAAGGGGAGAAAATCCTCTCAATCCCTCAAGTGTCTGAGAAAAACATAACATTTTAACAAGAGGCCCAAAACTAGTGAACATTTAAATAGTTTCTTGTAACTTTTAATGGCCCTTGGAGTATTACCAGCCAAAAAATTCCATCATGATTTCCATAGCCTTGTCCTTGAACTTTGTGAAGATACTTAATTGCTCTCTCGACCTTGCCACATCTTTAAAACATGAATTGTGTTGCTTGCATGCGGCATCCAGTAGGAGTAAATATCTTTTGGGCTGTCAAAGTGCATGTGCTACAAACCACCACCAATTTGTTGTTCCCTTTTTCTCCAGCTCTCTATTGATTTCAATTTCCCTGGCAAAGGTTTCCTTCTCCTCTTGAGGGAAAATCCTGACTGATTCAGACAAGCACTCCCGAGGGACTTGGTTAATCCACTTAATGCAACACAAATTGTTGTGTTTCTGAAACAAATCAGCTGTGGGGCTGTACAAGGGCTGTTCTGAGAGCTGTAACAGGATTTAAGATGCACTGGGGAGGGGAGGAGACTTCAGCTGACCTTGTGCAGGTCTAACCCTGACCCATGGAGATAAAAATGCCCTCTAAACTTTTCCAGTCCTGAACAAACCCCTGCTGGAAAACTATTTTGGAGGACACGTCCCCCAGATTTGTATATTATTTATAAATTACACAGCTCACTACCATAAAAATAAACTGTGTACATTAGAAGACGTTTATGGGAAACGGTGGGGTGGGGATGATACATTATGTGTCCAGCTGCCCCATCCAGCACCATGCCAGAGTTCCCTGGAATGATCTGTGTTTCCACCTGGCCTCAAGCCCAAAGGACCCAAATGATCCAATCTTCAAATTCACAATGGAACTTCTGCTCTAAAGTCATTTAGGCATTTTTAAAAATTGCATGGTGCTCAAAAACCTTTGGAATCAGTCATGTATGGAATCACAGCAATGGAACCTGAAGGACTTTCTACCTAAATGCAGATTATTATTGCAGGAGTCAACCAGCTGAAAACATGTAACGGATCAGCTGGATCTTAGCCTGAATTTCAGCTGCTCCAATTGCTAAAAGGAGCTCCCCAGACTTTCTAGGGCCTTAGTAAAATATTCCAGCTCTTTCTTCATCAGGAAGCCAGGAGACAACCATCTGCTTATGGGGCTTCCACTTGAGCACGGCCAAAAATGAGGTTATTCCTGCTCAGAAACCGCTGATTCCATCAGCCTCTAAGTGTGAGCCTCAAATTCAACAGAATAAGATGTCAAGTCATCAAAAGAAAAAGGAAACTGCAAACCAACCCCCCTTTTATGGGAGCATTCCATCTGCAGACAGTACGGTGAGAGAATGTTGTTTGTAGGGTGCAGCTCCTGCAGGACAGACCCTAAAAACACAGAAATCTAAAGGAAGCCAATGCAAATCATACAATTAGATGAGCCTACAGGAAAAACGGAACTGGCTGAAAATCCCCATCTCCACTGGGCGGCTCCCAGTTCCACCACACCAATAACTGCTACTGTGACAGGAAAAGGTTTTCTTCTCTTGGAATACTCTTTAAAATAATTGTGGGAGAACAGATGCACTGGAGTGACTGGATTCACTCTTAATGAGACTGCTCTTGTTTTCATCATAAAGGGCTGTAAGGCAAAGACAACAAAATCTGTGACCTCTCTTGTTTATATGTTATGTTTCTCAGCAATATTTTCTTTCTGCCCACCAAATGCACATTTTCCCTTCCCATCTCAAGCCTCATTCCAATTAAAAGCCACAAGGCAAATATGTCATTGCCTACATCCACTTGCCAGACATCTTATTGGTATTTCTCTTATTCCTGCCAAGGAGTTTCCTATTCTTTTCCATCTCAAGGCTGAGGTCGAACACAAACACAAGAGTGCAAGAAAGCTTCCTTGTGTGGTGTAGAGATGCGCAGCTATGAATGACAACTCAGGTGGATTTGTAACAGTGAAATCAAGGCAGATGATGCTTCAACACCTTTGGCATTGATTTCCACCCCCACAAAGGCAGTTTGCACCCACCTTTCACCAGAGTGTGTTTGTCCGTGGGGGAAGAACGAGCGAGCACCCGGAGCTTTGGCCAGATTTTGTCAATCCGCTCCTGCTCAATCTGCAGGGGGGGAACACAAAAAAAGAACCCAAAAGGTAAAACCACTGGCCTGTGATGAGCAAAATTTATGTCTTTGTGTCAGACAATTCCCCTCACTACTCAGACATGCAGCTTTTGTCCAAAAGCACAGGGAAATTCCAGCAGCCATCGATGCTGCAAGTGAAGACAAGGCCATTACTAGCAGGGTTCATCTGCTGGCTAAATCAGGTAAATTTTTCCACAGTACCTAACCAGCCTTTCTTATCTTCTTTATGGATAATTCCACCCAGAATCATCACTCCAGATATAGGAGTTTCTCAAGGCTGATCAAACCTGTATACAGGTTTGTTGTTCTACTCCGCATGAGAACCCAAATCCTTCATTTAGCACCAATAATGGCAAGATTTTCTTGTGTAGCAACAGGAACAGAGCCAAATCTGTTGCATTTATTGACATTCCCAGGATTTCATCCATCAATGCAAGGAGCAAACAACTGTGTCCACTCATTTATGACGGACTCAAAGAGCCAGCATAGATTTTACTTCATTAGAGCTGTGTGTGAGCTCCATCTTAGATGAGGAGTTAAAAATCTTCCAAAGGATAGATTTTTTTATGCAAATCATTGAAGTGAGTACATGAGATAAAGTGGAATAAATTAAAGAAATGAGAGGAGCTGGTTCTCAGTACAGATTGCATTTTTAGGAGCAAAATTGCTGTTGAGTTCCTTCTCCTCCTTACCACAAACCTGCTTTAATGGGCTTAGTTTTGATTTCTTGTGGAGCAGTGCAGTGGTTCTAAAAACTGCAGAATTAGGCCAGCACCAAACTGATCCTGGAGGAGTAAAGACTGCAATTTCACTGCTGTTTTGAATTGCAAAAAATTTAGTGGGAGAAAAAAGCAGGGATTTTTCCAAGCAGTCTTTACCGATCTGAGGCACGCACCAGCGCAGGAGAATATTCCAGTGCTTTCACTGAGTTCTATTTACCTCTCCCTTCTCGTTTCGGATCCTCCTGTTGAACTCCTTCCCTTCGAGGCACAGGAAGTCTTCTCCTGGGTGGATGATGCCACACTTGATGGCGATGGCACGCGCAGTGTTGATGTTGTCCCCGGTGACCATGCGCACGGTGATCCCGGCTCGCTGGCACTTCCGGATGGCTTCTGGCACCTGCAAGAGCGAGGCAAGGGCACAGAGAGCTCCTGGGTCAGAGCTAAAACACAATGCAGGTGTTCCCATCCAGAAAAATTTCAGGCCAAGAAATTCCTGAAGCAGAAAGAGGAATCAGATGTGTTTTGCCGTTACTTGACTGTTGTGGAGTTGGGGTTGCACCACAGGCAAGGCAAATCTTGTCTCGAGAAGCACAAAAACCATCTTTTAGATCAGTTCCCTAAATTTTCTCCCCACTTGAATAAAAATGAGTGCTCTGCAGCTTTTTTGACCTTTAACAAGCTGAACATAATGACTCAACACGTGTAAATAGGAATGGAGAATACAGGAAATGACTGAACTTCTGATCCAAACCTCCCTTTCAACAAGATTGTTTTAAAAGTTATGGTGATTTAGCACTACTTAATTCACGCTTATCAACAGGTGGAATTCCTAAACACAGGAGTTTCAAAATCATAAAAAATGAAGCCTGACTTTTGCTAAGCCTTTTTCTGCATGAGACAAACTTCTCCTGCACAGGAAATGTATCAGGGAGAGAGAATTCAGGGTGTAACAGGGGCTGTGAGGTCAATGTAGGGGCTCTATTCTGGCTGGGCATCATACACAGATTATTGAAAAAAGCCAAGAAAGATGTGTGGAATTAAAAGAAAATATTGATTCCTAATAATTAAATAAAACTCCTTTAATACAGTTACTTGGGTGAATGAAGCCTATAGAAAGGTTCCACATCTACAGCTCAATTTCAGATGGGCAAAAAATTCTGTTCCCTTAAACTACACCCTAATTAATGATAATTTCTAAGTAAATATCACTAACCAATTAATTCAGCCTCATCGCATTTTTGCATTATTTTGCATTATTATTATTATTATGAAAGCATTATTTCTTCAAGAGAAAAATAGCAATATTATTTGATGTGGAAGAATGAGAAATGTGTTCCACGCATCCAGAACGGGCTGGATGTCATCCTTCAGCACAGCACCACTTCTCTAAATTTCATTTTTACCCACAAGAGTCTAAGAGCAGCCCAGGATTCATCATGAAGACAGAAGCCCTTCACAGAGCTACAGGAAAGAGAACTGCCTTACTCAGAAGATGACAATGCACAATTATTAAAAAATATTACAAAAACCCACAGCTATTTAAGAGAAGGTATCAAAATGGATATGACCATCTGTATCTGATGCACCTTGCTGATCACAACCTCCAGCACAGATAGAAATGTGCTGTGGAGCTCAGTGCCAATTTGAGTGGATTCATCTCATCCATTAGTGCAGAAAATGTTCAGAAAAGGAGACACCATCTCCAACATTACACTGCTAATTTTATGTATTTCTATATATTTTCATTTCCTCTGTAGCCACAAGTAGGGGACACTGCTGAGGGCATTTATGTGACAACATTAATCTGAGCCAGTGTGGCAAATCTTGGGCTTTGAGGGATTTCCTGGGGCCAAGAAGGCTCTGAGTCTGCACTGAAAACCCTAAACCCCTATACCACACCACAGATAATGGTTCTCCCAGTCTGGGAATAATTTCACACCATGTTTGTTCCTATTTATTAAAGGCAGTTTGTGGAGTTCCTGTTTTCCAAAATGCTTCCCTAAACCAACACCTCGGTGAGGACCAGAGCAGCACTTTTCCCAGGATTCCCAAGAAAATCCCTCCACCCTCAGAGGGTGTCTACAGGATGTGCTGTTTGCAGAAGGACTCTGTCAATACAGATCACAAAATCAAGGGCAGAACCCAGGGACAGAGCTTTATCTTCCCATCTCCTCACCTCTAACTGGGAATATTTTCCCCACAAATTGTGAACCCTGGAAAAATCATTTAGACCTGAAGCCTTTTAGTGATATGAAATAGATTTCTAGAGGGGAATGTGTGATCAGCTTAAATCTGTTCCTTAAGCAAACGACCCCTGATCTCCCCAGTTTCCACATTAATAATCCTGCCTAGATCCCATTTGTCAATTGGAAATGCCTTTGGTACCCACTGGAGCTGTGGTGAGCCTCGTGCATAGGACAGGGCAGATTTAGATGGATATCTGGAAATATTCCAGTGGATGAACCAGGAAGGAGAAGAAGGAATTACAGTGCAAGCAGCGAGAAAGGGTTATTGCCATGAAGGGCCAGTCCCATTAAACAAGGTCAGGGGAGGACAGTCCCAGTTGCAAACACACATCCAGCTCTCATCTAACTGGAGAAATCATTCTGTTTTCCTCTCCTGTCATTTTCTGGACAGCTGGTGGGTGGTATCTGATTTAATACTGTGTACAGTAATTACAGTTAAAATATTGTTCATATTTTTTTATTGCTGTGAGGGAGAAAGAGTGTTGGCAGACAGAGTGGGCAGAGGAAGCAGATATTTTCCATCAGTTTTGCAGAGCTTAAGTACACATTTCACAATTTTTTGGTTTATTTTCCCTCTGCAAAGCAAAACTTCCAATGCAAGCATGCACGTACAAAATCTCCAACGCAGGAATATCTTTCCCAATCAGGTGACAAATAAATAGGAGATATTTGGAAGAGATTTACGTTCATCTCCCAGAAATAACAGACTGGAGGCGTTTTTTGGCAAATAAGTGCGAGCCAGTTCAGACTCATTAAAATCAAGCCAGAAAGAGTGTCAGGATCAACAGAGAATCTCTGCAGGAGAAGGGCATCACTCTGTTTGTTCTCTTCCTGTGTATTTATCAAAGAAAAATAAAAAACACACCCGCAAAATATAAATATCAAGTAAGTAGCTCAGTGCTTGCTAAATCCAGCAGCTGCTGATGACTCAGCTGGTGTCTCAATTAACCTGGGAATATGGAAAAGCCATGGGTGTCCATGGCTGGCATTCCAGAGAAAACGGGACAGTTGCTGGATAACAGTGTTAAATAATTAATGCACGTTGGGTTTTTTAGTATATGGGGGGAGATGTGAGTGCCAGAAAGCTCCCAGAATATCCCAAGAATATCCCTGGAACAGGGCAGCAGGACCCCTCCACTGCCGGTATTCCCAAGTGGAATCACTCCATGGAGGCACACGAGCCATGTGCCACAGGTGCTCCCTGCCCAGCATCCATGGGACAGCTCCAACAACATCTCAGGGAAAAGGAAAATCCTGAGCCTTCCCCAGGAAACACGGGAATGTCATTGAAGGGAAGCTGGAGGCTGCCAGGATGGGGGCATTGTTGTATTGGAATTACCTGATCAATCACCTCTATCAGAATAAATCCTGACATCCATGAATACAGAGATAATTGATAAAACAGCACTTTTACTAATATTTCTAAATTTTATGTTCTTTTTTTTTTTCCCCCAACAGAAAGCACTTTGAAAATTCATAAACTCCAGTGAGGAGTCTGTTCAATGAGCAGATTTCATTTTGGCAAAATATTCCCTATAACTGCTCAACACCTCACTCCTTGCATCAACAATGGGGATTTCACATATGCATATCATGATATTCCAACCAAATCAGATATTCCATACCTAGAGAGTTTTCTGAACTTTATGGTTTTCTCCCGGCTCAGGGTTTATTGGTTCACTTCTTTCCCCTAAGGTACTGCTACTCCTTATAATGTGAGGAGTAGTAATAATTTAAATATTGGTTTAAATATTTTCATGATGTTGTTGCCACTTTGAAACAGTCAAAAGGGACAAGGAGGAAAAAAAAAACAAAAACCAAAGTCCCAAATCCCAAATGTCCGACATTTACTAAAATTCTGAAATTATAAATATTTTATTGTGTGTCTTGCACTGAAACAGAAATGTTCCTGCATGTTCTGGTGTTAAACTACAAGAAATTCAATACAATATTCAAATATTTATTTAGAAATAAGATATTTTCCTGCCTTCATCTCTTTGATTCTTTACATAGAAGTCAGATTTACTCTCTATTTTTAGCAGAATTATTCACTTTTACCTCAAGCTCCCAAGAAATTATTCCCTGCAAGATAAGAGCAGTTCTCTAACAAAACACCCTCCTAACAATCACATGAAAGGAGAGTTTGCAGCTATTTTCCATAATAACTGCAAATCCCACTGCTCCCCAATCCCGCAGTCTGTCACACCACACGGAACCTGACTTTAAGCGATTTTCTAACGTGGATCATGAATCAATTTTGGGAGGGGGAGAGGATTGATTCACAGTTCCTGTGGCCACTGACAAAATATTTCTGAAAATATCCATATTTGCGGCAAAATATTTTCTACAAAATATCCGAATATGTGAGCTGGAGCATTGAAGGAACACTGCAGACAGAACTCCTAAAGGACATTTTCCAACATTTTGAAAGCCTTGCAATGTCAGGCGTGGGGACAGATGGATTAGCAGCAAGAGGCCATCTGATGACAGATAAAGTGGATGCTGTTTATCTGCTGTTCGTGGAGATAAGGTGTTTATCATCCAGTTGTCACCTAAGCAAGATTTACTTTATATTTTAACCTTCATACTGAGAAAAAAAACCCCAATAAAATCCATTCTGAGGCAAGGCAAAGCTGTGCAGTTGGTACCTGGGGTGGTGTCATGTTAGCTCCAAAGTTACCATCGCCATTTCCAAACCCTAACACGGAATTAACTCTCCATTAATTATCAAGCACCAAATAGAGAGATCAGAAGTGTCTAACTCTACCCTTTGTATTTCTGTAGGAATACAATTTACAAGTGTAGTAGCAGAGATGTCCTTCCCATGTGCCCACCTGAATCTGATTTACTCCCGTCAGTTGAGCTGAAATTTTAAATATATTTGTACAAGCCATGTAAGTGGGATATCCATGATATCAGCAGCCTTTCCTTGTCCAAATACAACCTTAAAAACAAGTTCTTCTGAGTAGTCACCAGGTACAATCTTAAGTAAAGTGGCAACTTTAACAATAAATGGCAGAACTCCAGTTTCTGTGGAAACTGCCATTATAATCACGGCAATTTTAATCACTGCACTTGTCTTCCCTGCTTTCAGAGTTGCACATCACTGCACTGTTGAAGGAAAATTATTTAACATGTGGGAGCATTACAAAACCTCTGCTGGTCATCTCGGTCCTGCAGTTCAAAAAGCCCTATATTCCTTTATTTAAATATCAGCTGACAGATAGCTGAATTTTATCACCTTAATTATATGGCTTTCTATCAAGTAAAACCCACTTCTAAAGCTGATTTTCTGCTTCTTTGACAGAGTTAATTAAAAAAAAGAGATAAAACCTGTAAGAAACCTGTCATTCATGTTCAATTCTCTGTAAGATAAAAATTGGATGTACCTCTGGCCTTACTGGGTCTTCAATACCGACGACACAGATGCAAGTCAGGTCAGATAAGATGTCATTCTCGTTGTCCCAGTCGGGCTCAGGGCTGCTGGGGAAGTCTCTGAAAGCCACACAGATGGTTCTCAGCCCATCACAGGCCATGGGCTCAATCACCTTCTTCACCATCTCGTCCCTGTCGCGGGGCCTGAAGATCCGAGGTTCCCCAGCCGCGTTGAGGATCCTGGAACACCTGGTTTGGGGAAGGAAAAGAGACTAAAAACTGAGTGTGCACCTGCATGATTGCCAAAGTATTTCCTGTACAAGCTCATTTCAGTCAATTCTTTCCTTTGCTGATGGCAGGTTTTGAGTTTCTGCTGTAAATTTCTAGAAGATTCACTACTGAAATATCAGAGACAATTTGTAATGTATTGCACAGACACCAAGAGCCCTTCATGCGTTCTTTTCTCAGTAATCAATGAGCTGACAACTTACACTGAAATTGAAAAGTGCTTCTTTTCCAAATGGGCCGAAGATAAAGAATCCATTTGTAAATCACCAAATGCAGACCCAACTCTTTAAGAAAAACAAGCCAATTTCCCAGAAGCACTTAAAAAAATTAAAAAACAATAATAGCAGCCTATGCTGCTAAAGTTTGTCATATTTCTGGTGCAAGCAGCCAATTCCAAACACCAGAATTCCCACATATTAGTGTCAGAATGCTTTGCATTTTGGAAGAACAAGGCCACTGATGCAGGGCACTCACTTCTTGAGGACAATCTCGGAAGCTCCTTTGCTGTACATGCGGAAGCTGCCATCCGGCATTTTGATGACCGTGCTCATGGACTTCCTCACGGAGTTGAAGGTGTAAACTTTGTAGAGCTTCTCCTCGGGGATGAGGCTCCGGACAGGCTCGTAATCCTGCTTCAAATCCAGGACAAACCCCAAGAGGCCACACTCTGTCTTATTGCCCACCTGGCGAGGCAGCCCACCCTCTTTTTCTGGTGGCTGGAGAGAAGAAAAGAATTGGAGATGAATTCTCTAATAATAAGCAATTAGATAGTTTGTGAAGTCACGGGGCACAGTTTAAGATCTGAGCTATGCAGCCACAAATCTTCCAGTTTTTTAAAAGCGAGGTAAAAATTCCATGGAGCTCCAACAGACCTGAAGCATCTCCTCACAAGAAGAAATATTTCTCTAGACAAGATTTGCCACATTTGGTCTTGTGCATTTCTTTTTTCTTAAATTAGCCATTGGCAGCTTGTGATGGTTGGGCAATCCATTAAAAAGGAAGGAACTTTCCTTAGGTTCAAAACCAAGCAATTCTCACTTGTCACAAACAGAGGATTTCCTTTCCCCTCTTGCTTAGAATTCCATTGGTTTGCCCATTTTCACAGTTAAAAGAGTGAGTAAAGAAAGCTCTATCCTTTTTTTTTTTTTCCTGCCAGGCATTTATTATGTAAAAACAGATCTCCATCCAACCATAACAATAAATCTCAGTGAAAAAAAATCTATAAAATAATAGTTCTATGTCTAAATGTACCCATTTCTAGAATTGCTTTGGTCTGTTGCTTCAGATAAATTCTATGTATGTTAGAGAAAATGGAATAGACTGAACACTGTGCAACCTCTACCAATTCTCAGTCCTTCTGAAGGAGAGAAGAAGGACAAGGACAACTTTAAATTCCCTTTCAAAATATAAATGAACACTTCTTTTACAAACTTTCTTGGAAGTGTTGTATACCCCAAACAAAATATTCTTGTGCCAGGACCCCAGACTTCAAGTGGCCAATGTGTGAACTACAAACCATTGATTCCTTACATTTTCTTATGCTCAGTAGAATAAGGAAAGTGTTCCTTTAGCCAGGGCTAAATTGCCCTTATGGGAATAAAACCAGGAAATCATCTCACAGCTTTAATTTGCACTGAAAGCAGACTTTGATTTGGCTCAAGCCAAGACTCTAAGTCATCATTTTCAGAGTGAGTTAAACATTTACCTCACATTTTGCAGAATTAGGACTGGGGGACTGTATTCAGAATCCATGTTCAATTTCACTTTAAAATCCAGTTTACTTCTGAAATGGGATTCCTAACTGATGGAATTCCCTACATTGTCCCTCACTGGGATGAAGGCTCACACAGGGAATGATTAAAGCTGCAAATCAGCCATCCTACTGGCTCTGAATTCTTGCGGCAAGTATGGCTACAAAAAGGGAAAAGGGGACCTTTTAAATAAGCATGAGTAATTAATTATCCCAGAAAACCACTGATTGCAGCTGGTTTAAAAAATGAAGGTCAGATAGATGATAACAGACTGGTCTAGACCTGAAGTAAACAAAGAAATATGAATTTTTCCAAAAGAATCATCTCCCTATCAGCAGGAAGATTTATACCTGGTGACAGGTAGATTAATGTCATTTCTATTTCAGAGAGATGCAGCTATGATGAACAACACAGAATAACCCAAAAATCTCTGTCTCAAAGAGATTTATCCTCCCAAAAAGGATTGTAACATCTTTCTTTTATGTGAACCATCATTTTTACTGACTAATATGGGTCACTCTGGTGTTGCTATGACATTTTAACATCGCTCCAGGGTCACTGTAAAACACTGACATTCAGCAAAAATGCCAGTGTGATACATTAATTTTATTACCTGCTATAACCTCATTATATTGTGATGTAACTTCCCTCTGGATTCCCAAATTCACTTAAGAATCCCTAATTCAAAATGCAAGTGTTCGTAGTGAGGTGTATCTGGAATTCAGTGGACTCAAATATCTCAGGAGTCAAAAAAATCCCTTTTAAAATCCAGTTTTGTTTACATAAATAAGGTTTGTTTTCTTGGCACTGCAGGCACAGAGTTCCTGATATGTGGCAGGAACTTCAGGTTTCTCAGTGCAACAGAGGAATCAACTTCAGTGCCTGGGTAGTGACGGATGCCAGGGAAGATCCATTCCTCTGAGCATATTAAAATCCAGCTCTTTCCATGTTAGATCTAAATCCTCATTTATGCTTCTCTTTGCCACTGAACTCAGTGAAAATTGACATTGAATTAATTGTGAATGTGATCAGGCCACTGGAACACTCCTGGAACCCAAAGAAAGACAAAGTTTCCCATCGAAGTCAGACAATCCTAGACAATAATTAATTTATAGAGATTATTTCATTGTGCCCTAATACCAATGGATATCAAAAAAATAAAAACCTGCCCACATTTCTCAATACAAAAAAAACTAAATATCAGAGTCCTTCCAAAATTATCTCTATTTCAACAAAAAGTAGATCACACTCCCCTGTTCTTACTGCGGGCTAAAATTAGATTTCTTTCAGGGAACATCTTTTGAATGCAAATACGTAAGCAAGGGGGGAAAAAATACCCGTGAAAAGAAAAGGAACAGACACTTGGGAAGGGTTTCAAAATCTCTCAAGTGGCCACCTCCCTGCAGAGCAGCTGCTGTCTCCATACTCTTTGTGAGTTACATTAGGGGCAAGCATATGGTACTGAGAGCTGGCACGGAGCACTTCCTTCCCTGCGCTGCTCCAGCTCAAAGTCTATATGCCAGGAGCAGCCTCCTTGCAGATTGTTCTTGACAATCCCTTGCAGAAGCTGCTGCCTCTGAAAGTCCCTGCTGTGCTGGAGCTAAATTTATTTCTCGCTGAATCCTGCACTTCATGGCACCTGGAAAACAAGGACAGCCCGATGGGGTTACTCTGGAAGGATTCGCTGGGAACAGCTTCAGCGACTCCTGGGAGGATGGAACCCTTGGAAGAGGGAAGAGGGAAAGGCTTTGAGCTGGGATTTAGCGAGGGGAGCTCCAGGAGGGACCTTCTGCTCCCCACAAGTCACCTACAATCTGTTCCATCACCTGCTCGGAAGGGACTGAGCCAGGATCTTCCCCCAGTCGTGACCCTTGCAAAACTTTTTCCAAACATTTCTCCCAAGCCTTTGGATTATTTATCAACAACATTTCAATTGCAAGCAGCTACTCACATGTCAAAGAACCCCCAGACAGATGTTTAAAAAGTCCTGGTTCCAACCAGCAGATCGAAATGGGTTTCTAGGTCAAAGTACAGCTGCATCACCAAGGCTTAAAAATACCAATCCAAAGCCACTATTGACCTGATACTGAATTTGGATTACAAAGGGAATTTTCAGCATTGTTTCACTGGGAAATAATTGACTAATAAAAGGTTTTAAAAAGGAAGATAAAACTTAAAGAGACGCTCAAACTTTTAAAATTAGATTAGGAAATAATTCCCATTTTTACCGTAACTCTTTACTAAACCTCCCTTTTCTCACTGCCCCTTCTGATGTGAGAAGAGAAGATTCTGCAAGCAGATCCAAGAAGTCCTTCTAAATTAAAATTTTAGTATTTCACACATAATTTGTTGTCTTAATTTGTTGTATGTAACTCTCCTGTGTTCTGTAGGTTGCACTCCTCCTTTAGAGTAACGATGACTGTAAATACTTGAATTTATTAACATAAAAAATGAGCTTTGCTAGAGTATCGTATCACTATTGAGTGCTCTATTTCAACCTAGCATCACAACAGGAAAACAAAAAAAAATTTAATTAAATTGCAAAAGATTTCCACTTCATACTCTAATTACTCAAAAGATAAAATGGACCAGGATGTGCAGGAATTTTCTCTGCATAATCAAACATGATATATGTAAAATTTAAAATAACCAAGAACGATGAATGCTGCTCAAACCACGTGATATATTTATTTTTAAATTTCTAATACTGTAAAAAGAAGAACTACTAAAGAACTGTGGTCCTGTCAGAGATATTCCCTTGTTACGTAAATCGAATCAATAGATTAATGTAAGGCATCTAAAGCAAGATTAAAACATACTAATTTATAACCAAATGCTTCAGCTCTTTGTAGATACAGCTTCCTTCAACAGACTTCAAGCTAAAACAACAGAGATTTAGAAATGCCTGTTTATCTTGGAGAAAAGCTGCAAAATGAAAGGGGTGAGTTCTTTTTTAGCCAAGGATCAAGAATCCAAAACTTTGTTTAACTAAATAAAGTTTCCCATTACAAAATGGGAAATGGTTCCAGAAGCTCTGTTGGCAATAAGGCAGCAGTGAAATAAATACCAGCTCTCAGCTGGTTTAGTTTGTATTTCGAATTTCTCCGGGATTCTGGTGCCAGAACAATGGTTGAAGCCCAGCTGGCAACCAGAAATGGAGCCTCTTGCTCACTACCCCTTCCCCCTGGGATGGGGAGGAAAATCAGAAATATATCAACCCCCTGTGCTAAGAAGAGCTTCCCTTCAAACCTGAAAGCAGCTGTGCACCCTTAAAATGCTGTGAATTTGTTTCCATAAGGTCTCTACGTAGGAATAAAAATCAGCCTTTCTGTCTGTGTAGACTCTGATCTTTGCGGCCTCGAGGACAGACCTGGAATAACATTTTTGATCACAACTTGTCCTTGCCCAGTTTGGAATTTTCAGTGGTGTTTCCATGCTAATGATGAAGAAGTTGCCTGTGTTTTACACAGAGCACGATACTCTGTGGTACCACACAGCAATTTCCCAGCTCAGAACCACCACTGCAAGGCACAGGGCTGCTGAAATTCAGTTAAAATAAAGTCCAAAGTCACTTTGAATTGGGGTCAGCAGAAGGAATTGGAGAAGAACAGTTATGGACTTGAGGCTGGTTGTGTAACCTCTGTGGCACCAGGAGACCCAGACTGCAGGACTTTCACACTGTCCTGAGCTCACTCACTGCCTTTAAAGTCCAACGTTTCAAACATTAAAGCTTTGATGGCTTTTTCTACTCTTTTGCACAGTGCTGAGTAGGTTAACATAGGTGTTCCCATCCACTTATATTTACTTGTTCATCAAAAGTAAATTTATCGCCTTTTTACCTTCAGAGGATTAAAAGTATTTCTACACTGAAATGACACAGATCTCTCCCTTCACTTCAATTCCCAGGAACGAGAGGTCCATAACCCTTAAGGACAGCGAGCTTCTGAATCCCTGATTTTGATCAGTTTGCACCATTTTTTGGGTCCAATGGTTGCACATCCATCCTTTGAAATCCCCAAGGCTCATACACTTGGAATTTGGCTCCATCTCTTGGGAAAATGGCACCAAACAGATCACCTCAAGTTCTCGCTATTTGCTCTAAGCAGCCACCACCAAAAGCCTCTCAAAACCAAGGCAATTTTCTCCAAATCCTGGCTGACAGGTAAGGAATTGTCAGCTCCTTCCACATCTAGATAACCAAAAATGAAAGCACAACGGAACATGCAGAAGAGATGTAAATTCTGAACACTGGAATCTAAGGTGTAAACAAGATTATTTCATAATAACAAAGTTATACATTGAGCTGTTCCTCTAGTGGCTGGTGAGGCTCCTGAATTACCCCAAGCTGAATATCCCTCATGGTTATTAAACCCATTTAAATATCAGGTCTGCCCAAACTTCCTTGGAAAAGAGTACCAGAAATTTTTTCTCTCATTACTCTCTCAGTTTAAGAGCCAGTTCCTTTGTGCAGCAGCCGAAATTATGGAGTTATCCAGGTACAACTGGCACAATCAGCTCTCCCATGACAGTTCCAGGATGTTCAAAGGCTTTCTGCCTGAGATTAGCTGGGATGCAGGGTAATGATTTCATTTTTGGGAGGATAATTATTTAATGGTTTTCCCTATTATCTGAAGGCAGAGCTGACCACGATGCCCAGTCTGAGGCAATGCTGTGGCACCACATCGTTCTCCTGCTGGTGCTCGAGGTGGGGACAAGTTTGGCCAGCTATAAATTGATATAAAAATGGAGCATTTCAGCATCTTGCCTGCAACTCTAGCAAGGCAATAATCCCCTGCAAGGGGGCCAGCTGTAATTATGCAATGGATCAGGGTGACATTTCCCAGCAGCAAAGCTGAGGGAGCAGCACTGATGTGGCTCAGTGAATATGGACTTGTGCTCCTTTCAGCTCACAGAACAGGGACAAGGGAAAAAAAAGGATACAGCCCATGAATTCCCCCACGAGTGATTCTGAAAGAAGGGGAAATCAAGCATGAAGAACAGACTGAGAGGCTCGTGTGACAGTCCCCACTCCCCCTCTCACTGAATCTCACGTATTTTTACATTCACAGAGAGCTTTTTAATAAAAACCCCTTAATTTTAATAGCAAATAATTTAATTGTCCATTTAATTTGAAGGATGAATTTGCCTTTGATTCATTTAAAAGAAGAAAGGCAAAAAAATACTGCCACAAACATGAAAATTGTTGGGTTTTGGTTTTTCTCACTAGTTTAAGATGGATATGTCTGCTTTGTACAAATTAAAAAAATAAATAAATAAAGAGTTGCTCAGGGCTGTGTTCACTTGGGTTTTGAATATCTGCAGGGAGGGAAAGTCCACAACTTCTGTAAGCAACCTGTGCCAACATTTGATCACCCTCACCACTAATTAAAGCAAAAATTTCTATTTCTTTCAGCTTCACAACCAGATAAAAAGGATAGCTCTAGCAGAAGTAGTTAACAAAGCTAAATTTAACCACATTTATCTAAGTAATTAATTTAATTTGGACCAGAGCAGGGTTTTCTGATTTTAAACTATGAAAAAAAAAAAAAAAAAGATAAATTTTAAAAATTAAGGATATCTATTCACAAAGTCCTGCACATGTAATTTAACAATACTATTCAAAGGAACCAAGCACTGACAGAGGTGTTGCATTTATACATCACAGTTCAGCAGAAACTCCATAACCTAAAACAATGAATTATTCCTCCCCATCTCCTAACCCATTTTGATTCTCTAATTTGAACTTTTTCCTTTGGTAATAAATAGCCTACATTTCAAGATCCAAATAATTAAAACAGAAGGCTGGAAGTCTTTTCATTTAAAAAATAAAAATCATTTTGAAAAATCTCTCCATTCCAAAGGACAATAATTTGTGGCTGGATTTAACCAGAGGTACATTAATGCGCCACACCAGAGCGCAAAGAATGGACTCTGCCTTGTTATGCCACTGCTTATTAATTCTTAGTTATGATTAGGATCCTCCAGCCTTGGTGTTTCCAGATGAGATTAAACTGAATTTTACTGGCACAGATTCCTTCTCCACATTTCCCCCAGAGGAATCTTGGCATATTTATTGCTCTATAAGATATTATTCGTCTGTGTTTAGGGACCTTCCAGTTGTTATTGATCAGACCCATTCCTACACTCCATTAAAATGTGCTATTTCATGATAATTTAGCTCTAAATTTGGAAAATTCCCTATTCCCTTTCCAAATATGGCCACTAAAACCTGCACTCTTATCCTTTTGTGCAGCCCCAGGGAACTGGCGATTGTTGGATTTATTCTGGTGCTGCTCCAGCTTTAAGTGCAACAACAACTGTTGACAAGTAACCTATATAATCAAAGTAGACACAGCAATTGTTATAAACTCACTTTAATTAACAACTAATTTACTTTAAATATAGTCTAAGTCCAAGGTTTCAGTTTGAGTTTGCTGGAAAGAAAGCCACAGCATTTCTGCCCCATTACCAATACCAGCAGAACCCAGACCAGAGCGACAAAGGGACAATTTTTAAACCAAACTGGTTAAAATTAAGAGCAGATGAAGAGATTTTATCAATTTCTAATTATTTCTTCCATATATTTGGCAAATTGCCATGCACAACAACCGAGCTGAGCATTTCTCATTTCAAAAAAGAAATTGCACTTAATGGCAGGGCTGTAATCGGTGCCTCCTTAATGGCACCCAACAGCTGCTACCTTGGGTTGGATCTGTTAAACTCAGGTTTTACTGCCTGTTAGTCCTAGACCGGCTCTGTGAGAGCTGCAGACAGAGAAAACAGGACACAAACTGCCTGGGGTGGAGCTCATCAGGTAGGAAAAGCTCAGTTCCAAGGCAACATCTCCAGTTTAAAAAGTGAATTTCCAAATTAGACCCAACACTGGGATTTACATGGGGTTGGCCAACATGAAAAGCATTAAAGCATCTGCTTTAGGGCTAAACATCCCCTTTTAGATTTAAGGAAGCAGAGATACATTTTCTTCAGTCTAAGCACCATCTGTATGTTTGGAAAATGCCCTTTAAGCCACACTAATACACACTTTAGTCATTTATCAACAGTTTGTTCCCTCACATCTCAAGCCATTCTCCCACCAAGCCAACGGTAATATTCAATTATTCTGACCATGTGATCATCAGGACTCCTCACCTTTTATTAACTACTTAACTCTCTTAATCAAAATTAATCACATTTTTTAAAACACCTCCACTGATAGTCTGAAGTGCATCTCATGCCTGTTTCTGCCTGGCTCCCATACATTAATTTCAACCACAAAGCGTGAAACCCATCATCTACTCCATGGTATCTACATACACCCACTCTCATTTCTATTTGCATGGCCTTCTCTATGCTTTTTAACTAATTAGAAGTGGAAAAACCAATCAACCAAACCTCCCCTCACAAAAAAAAAAAAAAACAACCAGAAAAACCCAGTGCCACCATCCGAAAAATGTGAGCTGTGATAATAATCATACTGTACAAGAATTTAATCATTATATTTAATGATAGAAAATGCACGACCTTTACATGTGTGCATCAAAAACCTGAGCTTCCATAAAAGAAAGAGTATTTACAGGTGGCTGATCTGTCCCTCCAGTTTTCCCATGCAGAAAACTTATCCATACTCTGAATTGTCTATTTTTCTATTAAATACAACCAGGTCGGAAAACTAAATTTCTAGAAAGACCAAACCAAAGCAAAGATTGATCCTAATACTCGCTGCCTTTCTGGTGGCACCACAGCTACAAACAATTTGTACAGTCGACGGAGCTAAATTTAGTGAGTGCAAAGCAAATCTAGCCACATGAAAAAGGAAGTTTTTTCACTTGATTGAAGCGCCTGATTATAGCCCATCATAATTACAGATCTTCTCTGTTAATAGTACTCGTTTCCAGGGTAAGGAGAAGGGTTCTTCAAGCACCCATCTCCAAAGGAGTCTAAAAACACCAAGAGCAGATATTTCACTGCTGACACAAAATGTGCTCCTCTTTACCAGCACACATCAGCTGGAACTATTTTTAAATTGGTTTTGGTTTGTTCCATTTGGGGTTTGGGAGGCAAATGGATGAGCTCAAGTGGATATAATCTGTCAGAGCGATGCCTAGCTAGTATTTTCTCAGAGGGATTTTTTTGCATGATTGGTGGGATAATGTTTGGGATTCATTCTAAATCCAGTCCTCTGGCCAGGCTCTCTCCTTGTCAGGACACCAGGAATGATGCCTTGGCTGGGCAGAGCAGCAGACGGAGACTGCGGCCAATTTGTGCCTGATTATTCATTCAGGAGGAAACGGGACAGCAGTGATGGAGAGCTGGAACATCCTGTGCTTCTTTAGGGAAAAATTCTCCCAGAAAATCTTGTTCCTCACCTCCTCCAAACACTCAGCCCCTATCACTCCAGCACTGAACACTGCCAGCCTTTGGAGTGAGGGGAAATGGAAGGGGACGGAATAAATGGAAACCACCGAAAAATAACAGTGGCATAAAAAACCGGAAGTGGAGCTGTTTAACATGCTCAGGACTTTCCTTCGGTGCTATGGCCAATGAGCCACATCTTCTGCCCAGTTCTCATCCAGAATTTCCCAAGGATAAGATGTCCTAATGTTCCCACAAGGACTCGCCAGGAGCCAGCCACGCTCTACTGCTCTGTGTGTTTGCACTTGCACACGTAAGGCAGGCTCACAGATTTATTCCATTTATCCCATTCCATTTTTTAAGGCAGGTTCACAGTATTTATTCCATTTATCCTACATCTTTCCAACTTCTAGAAGCTTCATTTTTCCATGCAAGGTGTCTGCAGAGCAGCTCTGTCATTTTTTCAGTGATGCTAAGGGACTGGATGGCTTTGACTCAGTTAAAATAATGCATCAGCCTTTCCTTTGAAAAATTCCTGTTTGCTCTGCAAGACTCCAGCTGGGAAAAGGATTTTGTGGAACACATCTCCTGTCTCCTCCCTGTCAAAGTGCCCCTGAGAACCTGGATCCATCAGTTACTTGCCTTTGGGAAGCCAGAGCCCCCCATGAATCCCTGGTAACAATTCTCCAGGATCCCACCCATCCTAGAGGTTTTGCTGGCTCATTCAGAACCGTGTCTAAAAGCAGAAAGGCCCAGGATTTTTGGACACCTTCCCACACTCGTAAATAACCCAGAAAATGATTGATTGTATCCCAGAGGAGCCAAGAGCATCACACACAAGAAAACTGGAAGCTTGACAGGAAAATGGGCTCTACCTGCAGGAGAAAGTAGGAATGGGAAACTGAAGCATAGATTTTACTTATCATATATTTAATACCAACTTTCTAAGTTAGCTGTGACTCAAAAGATATATAATATTTTGCTTACATTACCAGAAAATTAATAGATCTTATGAAGTGCAAGGTCAGTCACAAAGAATAGCAATGAAAGTTAAATTAAATCCTTGTTCAAGTCTGCAACAATTCCTGCCATTTATTGCTCTGAAATCAATGCATTTTCTGTCATAGACTTGATTCCTGATCCATTGTACCAGTTGAAGTTTTTAGGTGATTGTTGCTTGGGTTTTTTCCCCCAGAGGAATAAACCACACTGGAGCTCAGAGAGTAAAAAGAAAATATACTAAAGCTGCATTGTATATAAAATACATATTTACACAACACAAATCTGAAAGGAAATGAATTTCATCTTTCATTATGAGGTTATTCACCCACCACATTGATTTCTAATCAGCCTGTTTGTGTAGCTTTGATTATAAAAGCCCCACCATAATCTGTGAAATTGCTATTAAATCATCACCTTGGAAGGTATTGTCTTCCTGTTCCTATGACTGAGAGCACAAAGAAAACCAACATTAAAACTTATGTGCCTGAAGTTATTGGTTTACACCAACTCATGGAAAAACAAAAGCTCCCATCAGGAAAACATTCTCCCTGAGAATATTTCCCAAAAGGTGTCAACTCCACATCCCCACCACCACATCAATCAGCTCCAAGGTGTGATGGCTCTACCTCAGCAGGGTGTCAGAGGCAAGAAAAGGAGTCCAGCACATTAAAAAAATCATTCATTGTGCCAACATATCTTTTTTTAAAAAGCAAAAAAAAAAAAAGTCCTAAAATGCTCAGACAACAAGAAGCAATATTTATAAATCCAGATGAAAACACTGGAGCACCTTGCAGGAAACAGTGATTTTTAAAGCCTGAACTTGGGGAAGAGCTGGAGGTTATCCCCATAAGTGAATCTTCTCATGCCAGGACAAGATGAGGACAAGATAAGAACACGAGCACAAGATAAGTAACATAAAAGAAAATCCTACGCAAGGTAAAAGGAAAAATACTTGTTGCCTCATAGCAAGTTAAAAAACTAATTTACTCCTGTTTGTACAAACAAAAAAAAACCCAAAACTAATGTATTAAATGATATTATAATTAAAAAAAGCTTCCAAGTGATTTTAGACTGACTAAAACCCTGCACTGATTATTGGTGCCGACAGGAATTAGTGGAATCTGCAGTTACAGAACTCTGAAGGCAGAGAAGGGCAGGATGAAGGAGGGGTTTCTTACCGTGGATTCTGGCACGTGAGGGAATGTGAAAAAACAAAGATGACGAGATGTGATGAAAATGAAGAAATAGAATTTAAACTTTTAGTGAGTATGGGAATAATTTGTCAAGCAGGATTACTTTGTTTGTCCATCTCCTTTTCCTCTGTCCCTCTGTTGCTGGGGCAGGGCAGTCACCGCTCTCCTTGGCAGAGAAGTTGGCAGGAACACAGGAGGGAGCTGCTGGTGCCCAGGTCCTCCACAATTACAGCTCACTGGGGAGAGACGAGCTCTGTCCCAGCACATTTACCCCTCGTTCTCTCCCTCCAACATCGGTGTCCCTCTGAAAGGAATCCCCCCTTTCCTTTGGCAACGAGGGCCCCAAATCCCACAGCCTCAGGTACATGGATCAACACCACGAGCAGAGGGACAGGATGGCCCTGCTCCCGTCCCTGCTCCCAAATCTCCCTCTCCTGCTCCCAAATCCCCTCTTCCTGGGCAGCTGACTCCATTCCACCCCTCACAACCTGCACAAAAATGAGATTTCATTAAACGCCAGTGTTTTTTTCTGCAAAACAAAGCCCCCGTGCCAACGGCAGGAAGAGCAGGATGGGATAAGGGCTGTCCCAGGCTTTCCACACCCTTGCCTGCCCTAAACACAGTTATTTCAATTATGAAGTCAGCTGCTAATTTAGGGAGAAAAATTGTACTTGTACCTCTCATTCTGCACCACTCCAACGGCAAGTGATGTGTGAAGATCATTACTTTCTGCTAATTACCACTCCTAGAAGCACAGACAATTAACTACATCATCTATTATCCCTAATAATTATTATTTACATAGTAAATAGGCTGGACACTATAGGTTGGGTTTTTTCCCTGCCTAATTTATCCTGAGAAAATGCTTACCAAGGGCTTTATAAAAAGTTGGAAAGAATGTGTTGTGGGGGATTTTTTGGGTGATGATTGTCTTGCTTATATATAGAAAGATTCTCTGGCCTGCATTGTCTGTTCCAATCCATAATTTATAGCTGCTCACACAGTTTTGTAACACTGGGAACAAAATACAAAAAAATATCAGATTAAGATATAAATTTACCTAAAATGGGAATCATTTTGCCTAGGAAATAAAACCTCCTACAAAGTATACAGATTTTTAGAAATCTGTTCAATCAATTTTCAATCAAATCGACCAAGTTTTTCATTTTAAATGGCTCAAAGGCACCATTTAGCTGGAGATACAGACAATATTTCAATGCTTTTCAAAAACAAGAGCACATGCAATTTTCACAAATTTCCAGACCGAAGCAGCTGATCAATGACTTGCAGCACTATGCACAAGTTGCTTGATTCCTGGGATGCCCTTCCTGATCTTAATCTTCCCTCCTGGTGCCACCCTGAAAATCATACACTGATTTTCTGCTAAGCAGATTTTCCTCTGTGTTCCTCCTGGTATCCCATATTTAGTAACTTATTGCACCCCTAAAGCTGCAGGAACCAAACTGCAAAACCTGGAGCAGTTTCATGAGTCCCTACAAGCTCCCTTGCTCTTTTTCAGACAGGGAACAAAATGAGCATCCTGGAATTTCTCTACCAGTTCCTCCCAGTACAGTTTTCTGAGCCATTTTCTGGATGGCTTTGGTAACTCAAGGAGAGGATTTTAGCACTCCAAATGTATTCCCCAGGGACAGTGCAGGAAGGTGATTCCAGCCTGTTGCTCCTCCCTAATCCAAAACCAGTGACACCAACAACAAGCTGGTCCAGTGCCATTACATGGGCTAAGATGAAAAAATTAATGTTTCTTACTGTTTACTGATTTCCTGTCTTCTTATGTGAGGATAAAACCTTCCACAGCCCTGTCCTTCCATAAAATACCTTTCAAATAACACTTCTCCTCCTCCTCACCATCCTTAAAACACAGATTATGAAATCTTGACAGAGTATCTGAAAGGAACTTTTACTTTTGAGCACTGCCTGAGGAAAGAAAGCAGAGATAAACAAAAATTCTGAAGGATGGTCACTGCTGAATTGTCACCAAAATTCCCCCAAGCCCTTCTGTGCTAACACTAGCACTGCAAAGCTCCCTGTGGACAGAGCTGGGATCTGTGTGGAGCACACAGGATGCAGAAAAACAGGAAAAAACACACTGTAAAAAAAGGAGCAAAATGTGGGGAACTTGTGCAAACTCTTTTGCTGCCAATTCAGAATTTCCTTTCCTTTCCTTTCCTTTCCTTTCTCCTTTCCTTTCCTTTCCCTTCCCTTCCCTGTTTTCCCTTTCTCCCCTCAATTCGCCCTCCCTACAACTCTGTTTTTGGGGGCCTCACTCCTTTTTCCAGTCTCTCTTTGTTCCCAAAACTCTGTCACAGGCAGGTCAGGCTGGACTGGCCACTTGACCACCTGATAAATGACTGATCTTCTCCAAAGACTTCAAATCAACAGCTGGAGCTGCCACTTGTGCCTTGATGTCAGTGGCAGGGAACAACAGAAGGAAAAGACAGCATTTAGGCCATGCCAATTACTCTGTTGTCACTTAAATTACCACAAATGAAAGCTTTCCTCAATCTTTACTTATTAAATTGCTTTTACCGCTTCTGTGCCCATTTCTGTTCTCATATTTTGTGTCTGGAGTGGGTTTTTTTTAGGATCTGTTTTGACCCGTTGTCAGCAGCGATGGGGGAACTAAGCTGGATGAAACAAGAGATGATTTGAACCTCCAAGTGCAGCAAAAATAAATGGCAAAATAATCTGTATTTCAACACAAGAAACAAAGGGCTTGAGAAGAGGTTTTCACTAAACCATACCTGAGAGTAAAATTATCTTTGCAATTCCATGTGCCAAAATAACTCGAAAAGGCAGTTTGGAGGTCAAAAGCTGTTTCCTTATGGTTCTCCTTGGAATAAAAAAGGGAATTCTAGGGACATGTAATAGCAGTTTCATTTAGCAGAGTGCCCTTGGCAGACAGCTCTGCTGCTGTAGCCTCAGGACACAGAAATTCCCTGATTTTCTGGTATGGCCTAATCTGATCTACTGGGGCTTGAGCTTTTGTAAAAATACAATTAAAGAATCTTTCCTAAACAGTCAGGGTCTCCTTCTTCCTTTCCATTTGCAAAACATGACTTCAAATAAATACAGAGACACAGAAATATATAGAGAGAGACAGAAAAAAGAAAGGTCTGTGCTCTGTCAGATGAGAATTAGGGAGCCACGAGCAACTACTGTTAAAAAGGTGACATTTCAATCCTCCTTCCCATCTCTAATAACTTTACACATTTATGTGGGGTGGGAAAATCCATAAATATACTTCCTACACCTCAAGTTTCGAAATTATTTGGTAGGGAATTTCCAAATATCCATACTCCCCAAAAATAACTTTAAAGTTATTTCCAAAAAGGCCTTACTATAATTGAAAGTGGTGAAAATCTGAATGGTAAAAGGAAATGGCAGTAATTTTCTGTTGGCTAAATAATATATATATGTAATGATTGAGATAATTTTTTTTGTCAGATTAAACAAATTTTAAAAAGTCAAGATTAATTCAAGTACTTGATGACTGAAATTTAGTCTTTGAATAAAAAATAAATGAATCTCCAAGAAAGAAGCATATTTTGCACTTTGCACAGCTTCTCAAAGGCTGTTCCTGACAGGAACATTGTGTCTCCCAGCAATCCAGAGAGCTGTGCTTGCTTGGCATGCAAATACATTCCCCCAAATAAAAAGAACCTTCACCTGGCTACCACATCCACGTTCCCAGTACCAGCAATAGATTTGCATCAGTCTTATTTTCCATTCCTTTCACCTTTTCAGTCCTGTAGAATGTAATTCCTTCTTATGGTTTCTATATATTAAGGGTTACCTACCTGCTCTGCCTTTCAGCTGCAATAAAACTGTCTATGCTCTTTGTGTTTTATTTCATTTATCCTTTAGGTTTTATCCAACAATGGCCTTTTCGTCCCAAAACTTTTCCTGGGTAACATTCATAACTTGATGAATATTTACTAACATATAGACCAACATATTTTTACTTTATTTCCTGCAGGAAAAGGGAGGGAATGTGGAAGGGAGTGAATATTTTGCACTTTCCTGTGACATCTCTTCCTTCGGTTCAAGGTTTGCCACCACACTGTGCCACACTCTGTGCGAATGCACCAAATCACAACCAGAACAGCACTGAAAAACTCCTCCTGCAGACCCAGACAGCCACCCAGCACAGGCAAAAGGAGCTTTTTCTCCCTCAGCACCCATCAAGCAGCAAGTGAAAAGTCTGTGTTAGATCCTCACAATAACAGCTCCGGCTGGGACTTTTCCACTGGTACTGAAAATCCCTCAGCCAAACACTGATTGTGGTGTCTCCTTAATCAGGCACATCACACCCAGCCAGCAGGAATCACACCCTTGTAGGAAATTAAAAGAACAAATACCTTTCTAATTAAAACTGAAATTATGAAAGCAAGAGCTGAGCAGAGGAGTTCAAATCAGTGGTTTTGGTGTTTGGGGTCTCTGTTTCATCACCGCTCCCTGATATCCAAGATCAATGTGCTCCTGCTCCAAGTGCAATCAAAGCATTCCCAAATTGCAAATTTTGCTCTCAGAGTGGGAGTCTTTGCAGTCCCCATCACAGCTCACAGGCAAAAATGTATGAAGCCTGACTTCATTTCCACGTGGGAAAGCCATCTGAAACAGGAACACTGGAAAGAAAGGTCTGCTGGGGAGCAGCTCCACACAAAAGTTGCTCTGAAGCTAATGGGATGCAAAATCAGCTCACCCAGCAACTTAATCTTGGAAAGCATTAAAAAGAGCTATATTTAATGGTGCTATTGTTCAGTTGGAATAATTTGTGTTTAATTTCTCAGGGAAATTCACATCTTTTAGCCAGAGTGCTGATATTATTCCCTTTTTATACTTTTATCAATGGTTCAATTGCCCCTTAATCAGAAGACAATGCAGGAGGGAATATTTCTCATTCAGCAGAGCATCTTGACTAATTTTATGGTCCCATATGTGATCCCTCTGAACAGAAGTTCACACAAAGAGCAATTTACAGCACACACGTAACTGGAGAGCTAAAAATAGAACATGCAAAACTCAATCTTGACGACAGAACCCTCACAATGCCCTTTGGGTTTCAGCTGATATTCACAATTTGATTTAACATGCTCTAAGAATGAGTGCATGAGTGTGAGCTCTGCATTAGCAGGAAGGAAAAGAATGCTGTGTTTTTCATCCTGGAAACAACTCCCTCAGGTAATTTTTACTGTATTTATTTTTGATGCTAAATGGGCTATGGAGCTATGTCTTGTGTCTTAAAGTTCAGCTTAAGCTTGTTATGAACAGTGAATAAAATGAAGTCCCCTGAGGCTGGAGCTGTGATTTTCATGGAATCCATATTGCAAAGCTTTACCTCGTAAGATCTAAAAGATCACCATTAATTTTAAGCAGATTAGTTCAAGTAGTCACTGATCTGCATCCAGAGGATTTCACCCATTTATCAGTTGCACAGGGAATCTATGCAAAGCTAAAAAAGCACTGAAATGGAGAAATATTGACTCTCTTTAACAGGCACACTGAATTAATTTCAAAAAGGAGCAATGAAACTGAACAAAAAAAAAAAAAAAATCACATTGAGACCATTTTAGAACTAGTATGGACCAGAAATGCCTCAGTAAACCACAAGAAAAAGAATATTAAACTTAATATTGCAGATGTGGAAAGTCTGATGATTTCCCATTCAGAAACCGAAATTTACTCTGGGATTCAGAGGCGGTGAGCTGGTGTGGAAGCTGAGCAGAAAACCTTTGGCACTGGGTTTGATCTCAAATTGAAGAGCAAAACATAAAACTCTGTAGAAGACTCTGAGAACTGAAAATCCAACCCCCTGCCTGCCCTGCTGTTCCCTGGGAATGAAGAAAATTCTGCTGACACTGAGAATGTTCTCCCAAAGCTCTCCCAAAGTCAAACTCCGTGCCTTGTCTTAATCCTGTGTATTCAGGATGAGTTTTATTCTCCAGAAGGAAGCACCTAAGCTGACTTAGGCTGTAACAACAGTGAAATATCCAAGGTGTATTTTCCTGTCCCCAGCAACCAAAAGTTACATTGCTTTGTGAGAGCAGGAATCACCCAGCAATAGCAAACTGTTCCTGTTGATTTCGAAGTGCACAAATGAAATTCAAGGAGCTGCTGCCATAAAATTCCCACTCTGAGTTATCATACAGTATTTGTTTCCTGCAATTGGATTTTAAAAGACCACTTTTAAACCAAACATGAAGTACATGCCTGACTTTATTCTGCAGCTCAGCACAGACCTAGAAAAAGGACAATACACATATTCATAAAGGGGAAAAAAAAAAATCATCTATTTGTTCAGCAACATTAACATTCCGCTTGACCTTTCAAATTACAAATCTATTGGAATTGCAAAAATTTTCAGTCTCTTAATTAGCTCTGTACAGAAGAATCCAATGCCACAAGCAAACAGGGTATTTCCATTCTGGCCTCCTGTACAGCGTGAATAAAATACTTCTGGATGTAACTCACTTGAATCCAGAGTGAATAAAGGCCATTAACCTCACTGACTGAACCAATCCAATTTGTGCTCTTTGAGCATTAATTGAAATTTCTTAGACACACAAAAATCAGTTTGCACATATGAAGGCTCAGTGAAAACCAGTGGTGTTATCACACATTTGTGTTACCAAATTTATCTGCACCAAAACAGGGCCACCCCAATCTAACGACAGCAGGAGGCTTTTAAATCTCTCATGGTCTTGTACTCTTAAGTGAATCCCTGTCCCTGAAAAAAACAATAAAATACACAGTTTTTAGAGCACCTAGTCTCATTTTGAGGACCTCAACAGCATTTAATGCTTCATAATCAACAAGAAGATGTCAAGGAATTAACACTGCTCCAACAAACAATTACACCTCTGCAAGGCTTCCCTTAACTGACCAAAAAAAAAAAACCCCACCCACTCACCAGAATTTTTGTGGTGTAAGCACTGTTGATAGCAATTGCATTGACCAGCAGTTCCATGGTTTTGGCAGGGATGGAATCGGGGTCAGGGATCTCCTTGTAGTGGACGTCCCCCACGTAGGCCTGCACCACGGTCATGCGGTTGGTGGTCAGCGTGCCCGTCTTGTCCGAGCAGATGGCCGTGGCATTGCCCATGGTCTCACAGGCGTCCAGGTGCCGCACCAGGTTGTTATCCCTCATCATTTTCTGAGGGGAAAACCCACCAAAGCCCAAATGAGAAACCCTTCCAGGCTGGCTTGGACAGGTTTTTAGTCACAAAAAGCAAAGCAGCACAGGTTTAGTCTTGCCGGTGAGAACGGGAAGTTCCCTAAAGCTGAGCTTTGGTGGGGGCCAATAACCCTAAATCCCAGTTACAGACAACCAAGCTGGGACTACCCCTGAGGTAGTTTTGCCTTTGATAAACTAAAAGAGTTGCATCATTTTCCTGCAGTAGGTCTGCATTTTAAGGGATGGCTGGAACAGCCAAGATTAGCTAAAGGAGACAGAGGTAACAGCATTTTTTAAAATATTGTCATTTTAGGAAACATTTAGGGTTTTTTCCTAACACCACTTGGAATGCCAGGATATTATCTTGCAGCACACCTATGGACCACGCATTTTGGGGCAAAAGCAAAAGGGAAAGAAAAAGGGGGGAAAAAAAAGGGTGTCAGAGGGAGGACATCAGGAGAATGAGACAACATTTTAAAAGCAGCTACGTTCTTTATTAGCAAAACACCATCTTTGAGACGAGCTCCTTTTTCCTAACAATTATATTTGGCTACATTGAAGCCAAGAGATTGCTTCCTAAACTTCCTAAGTTAATTTGTTTACATGCTAAATAGAAATAAACTTTACACCATCTTCATCTAAGATTCCCAGAATGTTTAAATCATCTGATTAAATTGCTCAGGTAATCCCCAAGTCCAGGATGTTAATCCTCTTTAATTTCCTGATAGAACCATTTACATTGACTTCAAAGAACTGCGACTGCATTTAAGAAAAGTGCATGAAAGCTTCAGTGGAACTTTTAATTTCTTTGAGAAACTCCAGTTTCTCTGAGAAGTGTTCCTGAAGACTTCAAATCCTTGCCAAAACTTTGTACTATTGCACAAGAAAATTTGAGTACAAAATTATTCTATATCAAAAGACTGGACTATTTTCAGAGTGCATTCTGCTCAATAAATTCCTGGCTCCTTGAAAATTAAGTAGGTATTTCTACTGCTTGATATTCCTGCACTGTGCCGCTTCAAGGAGATGTATTGGAAGATGTATTTGCATTTTTGTTGGAAATACTTTCAATTTAAGTTTAATTTAAAGCAATTTCATTAACATTTTGAGCACGTAATTTTCAGACCGTTTTCCATCACATCTGATGGAAGCTGAGGACCAACTCAGTGGTGAACTCAAGCAAACAGCATTTTTCTCCCTGGGTTATTTTGAATGTCTCTTACCTTTACAGAATAAGCCAGAGAAATAGTGACAGCAAGTGGGAGTCCCTCGGGAACAGCAACCACAAGCACAGTAACACCAATAATGAAGAATTTAACAAAATACTGAACGTAGACAGGAGTGCACTCAGGCAACCACTGCTTCTTGTTGACCACAAAGGTGTCAATGGCAAAATACAGTACCAAGATGATGACAGTGATGGCAGACATCACCAGACCTGGGAGGAGAAAGCACCAGTTACCATAAACCCAAACAGCACGGGGAACACGAGCAATTAGAAATCTGCCTTGGGATTTGATAGGGAATTATTTCTTTCTTTGTGACATTTTTCACCAGCACCAATAACAGTGCCACATTGTAAAATGAAGAAAAAGCACTGCCATAATATATTTACAGCAGCCATCCATTCCAGTGCACAAGGAAGCACAGAATTCCAGGGAATTCATTTTTAGGCACTGTCTTACTGCTGCCTTTAAAACTTCCCAGGCAGTGCAGGAATTCTGCTGCCACCCGAGCTAAGTTTATTCAATTTAGCACATTACTTTGCCTGGTAAAACATTTATCTGTCCTTTTAACCCCCACCTTTTACAAATTACTTGTCTATTCATATCTAAACACCTTTCTTTTAAATAAGTGTATTTTCAGAGCCTCAGGCAAAGGAGTCTCCCACAGTTTATGCTGCTGTATAAAATAGTCTAGAAAAGCCCTACAGATGTGTCTGGGTGAATACAAAGAGGCAATAATGCAGAATTATCCACAGGACAGTTTTTCTACCTTTAAAATGTGACAATTATTTGTGTTTCCAAGGTGTCCCTTTTCAAGGGAACATCTGCAGAGTGTGTGTTTTCATGAGCAGAGGTTCAAAAGAGACAGAGACACCAAAAAATATCTCACAGAACTCACAAAATATCCCAAGGTTTCCATCCACTCCCCCAATGGCACACACTGCTGGGATCACATTCCTGCTCCACAGTTTTGTCCCTGGGTTTGAGTATACAAATACAATTTCCACTAGAGCCTCAGCTTTGCCTTGCCCTGACCACCCCTGTTTGGCAGGTTTGTGCAAAGCCATTGAGCCTGCATTTGGGAATAAATTAATTTCTCCCTAATGAGATCACAGAGTAGAAGGAGAACGCAGTGAATCTCATGTCTTGACTGCAGTTTTTAAAAAATTGGTAAAGCTGAAGGATGCTAAGGTTGACAGGAAACAGATGAGTCAGGGGGATCACTCTGTGCCAGAGGATACAGGAAAATCCATTAAAATATTGTACAGGCAAATACTCCTGACAGCACAAGACATCCCCATAGATTGTTCAACGAAAAAGTAAAACCAAATGAGGCAATGATTAATTAATTTCATTAATGTTCCTTGCCACATTCTGGTTAGAATTCCCTGCACAATTACTTTAAGAGTGATGTTCACGTGCCTGCTGAAATAGCAAAGCAGAAGTCAAGTTAGTGCAGAAAGGTACTTAATCTAAGGAATTAATGATCGGGGAAACAAAGGGGAGAAGCTGTTGGAATATGGATTGGGGCAAAGCATTGAATTGGATATCAGAGATGATAACCCCAGCTTTGGTCACACTCTGTTCAGGCAAGGAGAACCAGCATCATGGGGTTACGTGATCAGCTCCCATAATGAACTTAAAAAGGGATGGGAAGGGTAAAAATCAGACTGGGGAAGAAGGCTAAGGGAGATAGAACAGAGGTAAAAGGATCTTGTAGGGCCTCAACCAAGGAGCTGAGATCAAAATCTCTTTAATACCACAAAAAAAAAAAAAAAAAAACAAAAAGCCAAACCCAAGGAACTTCAGGCCCTCATGGAAGATTTCCACTCTCCACTGACAGGCTGGGAAAGTGCTGCTCCCAACAGCAGGGGCCAGATGGTTCTGGGTACAGGAGTCAAAGGGTGTGTCATGCTTGGGGAGAAGGCAGGAACGTGGGTATTTGGGGGGAACAGAATGATTTCAGAATCCATGAGAGAGAAATACTGTGTGAGTGATATTTCGAGATGATATTAGAGATTCTGAAACTGTGTACTCCCAAGTTCTGAGGGGAGAGGAAATTAAATACGTAATTACTGCACTTGGGAATATTAACGATGAGAAAAGCCGCATTTCATTTGGATTCAAATATTCATTACAATCCAAGTTGCCCAAAGTTTCTTGACAGTCAAAGTGGATTTTTAGGAAAATAAAGATCTTCAGTAGCACATACTCTCCTTAGAACAGCTTTATGATGACCCATTTCCAAATCTTGCAGGAAAAAAGGGCCTGTCCCTTTCAGACCCCTTTGCTCTGCAGCTCTTTGCCTGCTGTGACCCAGAGGGGTTTGGTGCCCCCCAGCCATACCTGCTTTGCCAATCTGCACTGCCAGCTTGGTCAGCTTTCCCTGAAGAACGGATTTTTCCTTCTTGTGCATGTTGGATTTCTTCTTGTCCTTGTCGTCTCCCTCTCCCCCTTCCGCACTCTTCAGCGGCTGCATCTCCATGGCAGCAGCCCCGTCCTGCTGCTTGGCTGATAATGCAGAACAAAACTGTTACTCCAGAGCTTTATTCCTTCCTTTTCTCCCACTGTTCATCCTCACTGAATCCAGCCAGCATCGCAGGGGCTGGCTGGGACCATCACTGCCAGGGACACCCTTGGCTCCCGTGCCAGGCAGGTGCCCTGGAGGCCCCGTGGGGCTCTGCAGGACACAGCTGTGCCAGCACATCCATGTGCCCTCAGGACACGTGGGGGATATGGGCTGGCAGACCATTGCTTGGGTTTCTCTCTCGTTTCTGCCCCCACCCGTGGCACTCTGGGCCATACACATATATGTCACTGAATGCCTTGCAGGTGACTTGGCAAGTGACAGCATCAGCACTGCAGGATTCCCTGGAATAGCTGAGCTCAGGTGCTTTGACAGATCCGCATTTCTCGGAGTTTCGGGATGCCTGCTAGAATGCAATGCCCGCCCCCTCTTGCAATCATATTTCCAATGCAAACATTTTGTAGGGAATGTGGCTCCTCCAGGCTGCAGGGGCACCTCAGCAACAGGAGACCACACTCTGCCATCCAGCATTCCAGAAAATCCCTGAGCTATAAAGTTTCCTCAGCATTCCGTGATCAGGTAACTCAGCCATCGGGGCTGATGGCGGTGGCATCGCCATTCCCCCACAAAAACCACACACAATTTCAGGGCTGATCCCTCCTTTCTTGACAGAATGCCAATAGAAGGAAACTTTATTTTTCTGTGTTTCTGACAGGCAGTGACATTGCAGTGGATATATGTGCATGTGTCTGCTTTGTACTGAGCATAATAAATAAAACAGGATGAGATGAAACAGCTTTGCTTTCGTGAAGAGGTTGTGCAAGACCATGCTTGTTTGACCTGGAAATCGAATTTATCTACCTAGCCTGAATGCTTATTATTTAATAGCATTTTATTTGGCACTTTTGTACTGTTTTCCACTGAGTTTCTCTACCCAGTTTCTGAGGTGTCACCTTTGCAATGTTTAATATTATCTGAGAAGAGAAAATTATTGTTTAATTTGGTATCACCCAAAGAACTCTTGATAGCTGTGTCTTATAATAAAAAGGGAGCCATAACTTCACTTCAGAGAAAGCAAAATATCGATTCCAATTTCTTCCTGACATTGTATATTGAATAAGAAACTCCTAAGACTCTTAATCTTCCTGTTCTTTATCCTCATAAAAGGCTTTTACACTGCTAAATAACACCTTGGCTTTAAGGTTTCCTTTTGTTATTGCTTTACCTTCTCCCTGCAAATGAAAATCTGTCCAGACAATGCCATCAGACACCAGAGATGATGAGACATAACAAATTGGGTTGGAAAATCACTAACAATACGTAGGATACAAAACTTGCACAGGAAAAATTAATTCTAATGAGCTTTGTGAGATGAAAGCAACATCTATAAATGGTTTATTTAAAATACTCCTCTCCTAAATATCTGCAACCCACGGAAGTTACAATCTTTTTGGTGGGTTTTTGGTTGGGGTTGGTTGCTTGGAGTTTTTTTGGGGCATTCTGCATGAACAATAAGGGCCAGTTTCACACACAGCACAAACCACAGGTTCTCGTTGTACTTTGGGACAGGGTTGAACTACATGCTAACAACACATTCCACAACCTCCTGAATAGGAAAGAAGATTACCTTTGTTCTGGCTGTTCTCCATATTCCCATCCTGCATCTTGCCTAAATGATGAAAAATTCCAACAGACAACAGACAGTAAACAACCTTCAGCCGAGACAGAACACGAAAATGGGAATTCAAATCAACGGGACACAAAAGCCATGAGCACATCACAGGGAGCTGGGCACCATCCCCTGCCCTCACACCTGCACTCACAGGAGTGCCCAACCCAGCTGGGCACATCCAGGGAATTCCAGGCAAGGTCAGGGTTGGAACACGTGAAACACTAAATATCAGCACATGGTTTTGAGGACTCTGCATGAATTCAGAGGGTGAAACTCATAAAGTGGATCTGGTGGAAAGCTGAATTGGAATCGTATTCCTGAACTGATGTTTCAGATGGCTGGGACTTAAAAACTCTGTATAGAGAACAACTTTCTTAATGCATTCCAGAATTAGGTTAATCATGTTACTAAATTGAGAAAAAAAATAGAAACAATAGTGTTCATAAATATAAATAAATAAATAAAAATGCAAATCAGATTGGATTTTTAAATTACACCTTCCTCACTTGGTTGTACTAATTAGCAAATTTCTTCTGGAAATACAAGTGCCAGGTGACCTAAATTCAGATTTATCCTGGAGACAGATTTACCAAGTGCCTCTTTAATTTCCAGCTGGACATTTTCTCTACACACAGTTTTACTCCACCAAAGTCCTTATTCCTTTGTGCCTTTTTTTAACTGGAAATGTCATTTGAAAGTATGTATGGGATAAAAACGGCAAAATGTACAAATTATATACAAAACTTTGGTATTCAGAAGAACAACTAAACATTTTCAAATGTATTCAAAATTTCTTGGAGGGAGCCCTTATGAAACTCTCCCAGTAATATATGAATTTATGGAAAAGACTACAACAAATATTATTTCAGAATGGATGTCAGGCTCTTTTGGTAGTCATGTAAAATGCACAACAAAAAATAATGCTAAGGAAAATTAAGTTAAAACACCATTACAGGATTGTTGACACATTCTAATAAGAAATGTATCATCAGAACTTATTAAAAAGTGTGCCAGCAGGTACATCTTGTTCTTCTGACTGCTACATGGATTAATTTTTTCACTCTGTTGTGAGTAAATAATCACAGAATGGGAAAGCTAAGATGCATCTCTTGCAGGTTGGCCTGTGCACTAAGTGGGAGAGCACTAAAGATCTCCCTCAAAAGAGAGCAAAATTGACCAAACCGGTCTTGTATTTGTCAAAAATAGACCCCAGTGTCACGCTGGGAAACTCCAAAGCCCAGAAGCAGAGCCAGGGAAAGGACATCTCATGACCTAAAATCATCCCAGAGCTCAGATGAATTACTGCAATAAACCACTGACCATCAGCTGCTTGTCTCGATTTCTAATTCTATCCCTGGCAACCACAGAAGTTTTAAAAAATCAGTCTCCACCTTCCAGAGCTTTATACTTTGCATGAGAGATGAGTCCATGAAGCTGAGCAAACCCAGCTCATTTTCATGGTGAAATTCCCTACAAAACCTTTGCCTGTGGACCACAGTTGGACTCAGTACCTGCCTGGTGGCTGTTTTTCTTAGAAGGGCTTTTAATAAAGTTACTGGAAGACATAAAATATCTCTGGAGATTCGGATTTCTGGCTGGAGCATGAAGCCTTCTCTAAGAACTGGAAGGCATTAATTTAGAGCAGGCAGTCTGCTTCATTTCCTGCTCTAGAGATCCTTCAGCAGAGTGCAATTCTAAACCTTGGAGAGGCAAAAATTGAAGAATCTTCAACTTTCAAAAATATAAAAATCACCAACAAAACCCAAATATGACTGTCACAACTGGCAAACACGTCACAGAGATTATTTTTCTTTGCAAATCAAAATATGTAATTTTAGGGCATATATTTGCTATTTAATAGCATAATTATCATAATAAATTACACTCACAATTGAATGGCTACCTGAAAATACCAGTACCCAAAATAAACAATCATTAAAAACAAGGTAAATTTAGGTATTTTAAAAATACATTCTTAACATTCTTAATTTACTGCATTCAGGTTATTGAGGGGGGGAAGTGATCACAGGTAGTTATAGTTCAGGTTTTTAGACAGAGTGACAAAGAAAAGGCTATTTGGGTAATTAAGATAAAGAAAAGGATGCTGTAAACTATTTATACCCTCCTGGGCCAAGTAATTTCAAAGCTGTACTTTGCTATAAAATATGAACAGGGAAATTAAGACAGAAAGAAAGATGATAGAATCACCACTGCTGAGAGATCCTTCCTCCTTCCAGGTACAAATACTCCCCCATCCTTCTGTCCTCGCTGCATTGTTTAGAATCATTAAAAGGATGAGTATTTCCTCATATTTTGATAGCATAATGTGAAATAACTCCTCAAAAATATGATTTTTTTTTTACATAATTCTGTAAATATTTTCTTCTTTTCTGTTTGGAATAATAAATAAAATGAATGTTGTTTGGGCTGGAGGAATCCATCTGAGTTTTTTATCGCTTTTCTAAGCAAGGATGAAACGTCAGAAGGTTTAGAATAGCATTTCTAACAACACCTGGGTACTGCAGCTGATTTGAAAGTGTTGAATTCAAATGTAAAATGTTTTGCACCTGCCTTTGCCTCAGTACAGTTCCTGTGTTTTGGAAAGGACTCGTGGCACCTTTACTGACTAAATTCTTACTCTAAAAGTCATGGACTTCACCAAATAAAATTCCTGAGAAAAGCCTCCCCTTTACCTGCCCCAGCCCTTGAGGAAGAGCCAAAGACACAGAATAACAAAGTCCTATCACTGTTTTGGAAATTATTTCCCTCGTTTGGAAATTATTTCTAAATTGGAAGAACTGCTTGGAATCAAGCAAAGAAAATGATGGAGTTGTGCTCCCAAGTGCTGAGCTGGAACCACTGTAATAAACAGGAAGTTCTAGATAATTCTTCTATGTATTCAATAAATAACTTCACTTACAATTCAGAAATATATTAAAATATAAATTTAAAAATGAATTTAAAGTAACAAAATTATTTTTAAAAATACCCTCAAACTGCAAATTGCTTTGCAGGAACTGAAGTCGTTCAGTACCTACACTGGGATTAGCTGTAGATGTGAAATATTCCAGCACAGACTTTATTCTGAGTCAGGTGAGGCATTTCTATACCTTTTCTATATTTTCTGAATACACATTTAAGTAGCAAATTCTCTGGGTTACAAATGCCAAAAGAACCCCAACAACCCACCCTGGAAATCCTGATTTAAGGAAGGTGGCAGTGCCCTACTGGAAGGAAATCAAATTTGGGGTAATTTGCTCTACTAGAAGGAAATCAAATTTGGGGTAAACAAGCTGTAAACAGGGATTACTGCTTCCCTGATTTTCATTTTTTAAAATTACCTTTACTAAATATAATACTTTGAAATTAGATGAATTTTCCTGAATTCCTCCCTTTCTGCAGAATTATCCGCTCTGTTTACAACCTTGACTTGCACCTTTCAAAAACTGAACTTGTTGTCCATGGTTTTAACAATGAGACCAGCAACAATTCTCTATTTTGATCTCAACTCCTAAAACCCAAGAGAATTGATAAGAGTTCCTTTGATACAGCACCTAATACACAGGGTGGGTCACAAAGTAAATGAATTTATCACTACAGGCTCACTGGCTGAAAACAAACTCTTTCTTTTGTGTCAATTGTGTATTGACAATTAAGAATAAAAATATTTTACCTGAAATGTTAACAGGTTGATTTTCAAGCAGCAGCATTTCCTGAGCTTGCTACTAATTCAAGTATAAAATTCTTTTTTATTTTAAGGTATTTTCTATACAAGGGTATCAGACTTTAGGTAAAATGCTTGTTTCCAATCACACCTCAGGAAGAATTTTCAGACTTTTAAAAAGTGTTCATTTCATCCAGACCAAAGGAACATGCAGAAGAATTTGGGCTCCTTGGTTTATAACTTATCTCCCCTTCCTTTCTCCCCTTCAAACCGTATCTACATTTTCAGTATTCTCTAACTCATCAGCAGCGCTAACTGAGAAATCACCAGGAATCTGGCACTGGCCATTTCCCAGATAATTCCAAAGCACTCAGATCTGAGTCTGCCTGTCTGAGTTCTGCTCTGAGCACAAAGTCAGAGCAGTTGGATTGTGGAAAGCCTCTGCTGTCCATGTTGATCAAAGACCAGCAGAATTATTGAACTGCCTCATCTCAGAGGAGCTAAAAGCCAAAATATCCGCCAACTGCACAAAAAAATCCACTCTACACTTCAAAGTCCTGGGTTTGTATCTCTCAGCTCCAGGATAAACATGGACAGCAACTGTTGTTCCTGACTGGAATGAGGATGATGGAAAATCACATCCCTAATTCAGACACTGATCTAATATCAACTGGAACTCAATTTCCTCATTAAGCTCAGCATTAAGGGCAAACACAACCGGGATTTACCAGGCAGCCCCAGCTTTGAGCAGAGCCCAGGCTGGAACAGCACAGGGCTCGTTCTGCACCTGCTGAGCACCAGCAAAGAGGGGCTGAACTCTGCTCTGCAGCTGGCAGGGATGAGCAGGAACACTGGGGATCCAGCACGGCTGAAGCAGAGTTTGTTTGTTTTACACTCACCAAGGTGGAATCATCACAGGATCATCACAGAATTGGAACAAACCTTAAAGCTCAACCAGTGCCACCCCTGCCATGGGCAGGGACACCTTCCACTATCCCGGGCTGCTCCAAGCCACGTCCAACCTGGCCTTGGACACTGCCAGGGACTGGGCAGCCACAGCTCCTCTGTGCCAGGACCTCAGCATCCTCACAGCAATAAACACTTATCATTCATTTCCTGGTTCTTGGTCTCTGGAATCTGGAACCAGGATGATGGAGGTTCCTGCCATGCAAGGAGATGTAGGGATTGTAAATCCTACTTTTCCAGAATGGGTTTTAAATCTGGTTATATGTTTCTTTTAATGATTTGAAAATAGCTTCAAAGATTTCCTGTGTCACTGCTTTAAATAAGATACTACAGCAGTAAATCCTGGCTCTTACTCAGCACTTGGTGCTGCTATCAGAAACCCTCATTTCACATGTGAAACGCAACAACTGCTAACCTGCATGGAAAAAAAACTTCTATCACCAACATGATGAAAAGTAGAATGACTTTCCTCAGTATTTTTGGCACTGCACAAGAGGGAAAGGTTCCTCTGGCAAATAAAGGCTCATGTATCTGATTAGCAGCAAAATACAGCTGATGCCTACACTAATATTGACCCATTCAATTCAATTTAACTCTGGAATTTGCCTGTTAGGAGAGAGACTGAAATATCTGCGTGCTAACAAGAAGGGTCAGGAGTCTGTACTGGGACACAAAACTGGCTGCAGGAATGGATTAGTTTGGGTTTAGTTAACATGGGCAGGCTCAGGAGAAAATCACTGAGGGCACACACAAAACTTCTCAGGCCCCCTGAAACAGATGCTGAAAGCAGCAAGAGTTGTTCCTAACAGTGTTGTTGAAATGGAGCCAGATCCCGATCCCAGCCCTTTCTCAGAACCACGTGGAGATTGTGTGAGGAATCATGAGAGTGAAAAAGAGGAGAAGCAGAGAGAATCCCTTTCTCATGGTGCTCCTCTTCAGAACTATGTTGAATAATGAAGCTTTATAATAAAACTTCATGTGAATCTACCCCAGAGTTTTGAAACTGGCCTGACTTAACTGCTCCTTTTAACTGCAGTTTTAATGGCAAATAGATCAGGATTCCAAATCCTGCCTCTGCCAGGCTGGATTCTGCGGGGATAAAGCTGCAGCATCCCTGTGGCCTCTCTTCCAAGCTCCTGCAGAGCGTGTGGAGTAGGATCTCTCAGAGTGCAGTCACACACACACAACATCTGTGCAGGTCAGGGAGGTGAGAGGGAATTTGACACAGTCAGGAGAGAAATCCATCAAATCCGACAAGCCGGGGGTTGTGACGTACCATTGACTAAGCTGGCATTTGCATTATCAGTGGCATTTGCACCTGCTGCACCATCTGTGGCTGGAGGAGGGTGGGAGGAGGGATGGGAAGAATCTACTGAGCAATAATGGATAAAAAAAAAAACAAAGAAAACAAAAAAAACCACAAAAACAAAACAACAAATGATAAATAAATAATAACAACAACGCGAACGAAAGCACGTGACAGAGTGAAAAGCATTTGTGGCTTTGTTTGCTCCCAAAATCAAAGAGTTTTAAATGAATTAACACAAATTTCCAAAGCAACGTGGCATTGGGAGGGTGTCACAAAGTGAGCCAAAAACTCAAATAATAATAATAACAATAATAAAAAGAAATAAATATGAAATACGTTTAACAAAGTTAAAGGAGTTGGTGAGAACTGAGTGTGCACAGCCCTGTGCACATCCCTTTAGTCCTTTTAGGTGTTATTTTTTGTACTTTAACATAATTTATGCAGTTTTAAAGGGGTTGAAATATTTCCTTTTGAGTTCATTTACACAGTGCACAGGTAGTTTTAAAATACGCATTTAAAAATGCATTATATATATATATATGTACATACTACTACAGAGCAAAATGGCACATGTTTTATGGTTTAGATAATTTTGCACGTTAGGATTTAGCACCATGTCCTGCCATCACCCAGGTAAAACACACACTGATCTGAGTAGAAACATGAAATTTTCCTATATTTTATGTAGAAAAGGCAAATACACTCTTGAGGAGAATAATGAGTTATTTTAAATCCAGATGATGGACGTGACACACTTCCTGGTTTGCGGTGACATGAAAGGAGAATCAGAAAAGAAAACCCTCTTCTCCTCTTCAGTAATTATCCACGTATTAGAGAAAATCGGACAAGAAATCTTTCCTAACAGGAAGGTGAAAAGCTTGAAGAAGGTTTTATCATTTTACTATGATTTTATAGTAGAGTTCAAAAAAATTAGTCTCTGCAAATAACAGATAAAATTCATTTTGTTTTGTTTCTGGTGGTTAATTGCTCACAATAGAACCAAGTCCTCCCATGAATCCTGACTGAGACTCTCAAGCAGCTCCAGTCCCTGCCCCACAGGGATTGTTTCATGCTGTACTGGGTTGGTGCTGCAGAAGAACGGGCTGATTTTATTTACAAATGGCAAATTGGGAGAAGAAAATAAACAGCTCCCAGGATTTAAAAACACACCCTGTGCAACTGCATTCAGAAACATTTCCATTGCAAATTTGATTACTGTGATGGCAATGACTTAAACTGTTTTGGTGACTCGTGCTTGTTCTTTATTCCGTTTGGATCCCCACCCCAACCAGCACAGCGTGAGCTGCTAACAGCAAATCAAGGATCCCACGTTAAATACTTTGCAATTTACTGCTGGGGAACAGCTGATTATTGGAGCTGAACATGAAGATTTGCAACACCAACAATGCCTGCACACCGAAAGATTTGGCACCAGCAATCCTGTTGATTTGAAATAATTCTTTAATTTCGACTTGACTGATTCAAAGACAATTATTTCAATCAGCAGTTCCCCCCTGATTGGCACCAACTGAAAGCCTCCATTGGATGGGGTACAATTCTCACTCTACCTGGAAGCTGCTGTTCCTCCTCCTGTTTCACACCTGTGTGATGATTTTAAAGTGTTAATGAACAACAAAAGCACACGTGGACTGAAAGGAGTATTTGACTGGCAGGATTTCTGAGAACTGCAGGTTTATGTACCAGAGGTTTTCATTTGAAATTGGGCCTCCATCTGCCACCAGCTCTGCCCAGGCATGAACACGAAGCTGCCAGCAGCATCAGAAAATGTGAAGGAATTCTCTATATTATGGATTTTTTAAATTAAAGCTGTTTCTACAGAGCCACATTCAATTAAATTCTGTGTCTGCATCCAAATTCTGACACACCTCTGTGAGAACCTCTGTCTCTGCATAAGTTACAGCTACAGCGCAGTGCAACATCCCTGATTTCTCTTTTCCTGCCTTTCCAGGCTCTTCCCAGTGAAACCTGAGAGAACCACAGTTGTCCTGAGCACAGCCCAGAGAGGCCAGCCCAGTTAAACCCAGCCCAGGCAGCTCGCACATCACACAGGGATGAAGCTGCTCCTCCTCTTCCCCAGATCTCACCAAGGCTCTGAAAGACAGCAAGAGCAAACTCCAAGGTACTGCTCAAAACCAGTCTGGCATAAAAGACTTTCATTTTGTGGCGTTTCAGTCTTTCTCCTTTTAATTCTCCTGGAACTCCCCAGGTTTTGTGCCTTCCTAGGCAGAAATGAAATGATAAACATTTCATTAAGTAAAAAGGGACTTCTTCAAAGCAGCAGGGAGTCAAAGGCAGCCACTTGCTACACATACTCAGAAATGGAAATTGTAGGTCCTGAAAACCATTTGAATCTGGCCTTCCTATCTGCAGCTTCCAACAAAAGGATGGAAGCAAAAAAAGAGGTGGAATCATTTTGCCTGACAGACAGCAAATAAAATGTTCAGGAAAGCTCTAACTGCCTTTTTTTATTAATGGTGAAGACCACCAGAAAGAGCAGAAATGTCTAAAAACCCTGTATTAATTGGCCCTTAATTATGTCTGACAGACAAATATTCTTAGGACAGACTTGGAATGAAAATGCGGAAGCAGAACAATTTACAAGGCTGCGTGAAGTAAAACTGCAAAGGACAGACATTAAATCATGTTTCTGCTTAGTGTGCAGCCCATAAATTAGCAAACGCTTATGACATCACACTGTAATAAGGTGAAATGTCTAAAGAGGCTTCTTGATTTCATTAACTGAGACAGGACATGAAAGTAAAACTGTCTTGCTAACATTTACTGCTGCATTCCTGGCTTTTACTATTCTTAGCCTGACCTTTACACCTGAAGAAATTAAAATGCCTCTCAAGTCAGTCACTGACATTAAACAACTGGGCTAGCAAAGAGCCCCAGCTTATCTTTATTTTAGTCCTGAAGCTCTAAGACAGATGCTATTTCCATGGCCAAGGGGATTTTTCCTGGAAAAAACAAAATTACATTGATAGAAAAGCACAAAATCTTAGCAAACCGTGGGTGAGCATGGATTCATGTAGAGAAGCCACAGCAACTGGAGCATGCCCATGTACTCCCTTGCATTTCAGTGTGTACTGGAAGCCTGCAGTTTCACACTGGAAAAACATCTTGTTATCCAATGGATTTATTGGCTAACAGCTTCTGCTGTTTTTCTGTGTGACATGTGATGATAAAAATGTATCATTAAAAAAAGGGCAGTTTGAAAAATTGCATTTATTTGTCAAGAGCGAAGGAGAGCTCCGGCTGCACAAAGCCTAAAGAGCTTTCCTTGGAGCATCCTGGTGTTTGGAGATTACCTTTCTTATCTTTCTTCTCCTCCTCTTCTCCCCCAGCTCCCAGCAGAGTGAAGATGATGCCAGTCTGAGAATTCACCCCCACAGCAGTCACCAGCATCCGCCCAGAGCCTTCCATGACATGGGTACCTGAGAAGAGGCAAGAAAGGTTACAGAGAGCTAAAATAAATGTAGAAACTTATGCAAGGCTTTTATGACAGTACTGAGAGAGATTTGCTACACTTGAAAACTCTGTATTGAGGGGGATTTTACCACGTAACAAAACTAAACCCTGTTTTGTGCATTACTCTCGACCAAGAATTAATGCTTCAGCACAAACCTCAGGCTGCACATCCATCACCAACACATCAGATTCTCTTTTTAAAAGAAATATTGCCACTAACCAAGTTTATCCTTCGCAAGAAAACAGTTTCAGCAGAACACCACAAATATACAAATTAGGCCTGCCACCCAAATAAACCCCCCCCCAAAAAAAAAATTCCATTCAAACCTAAAGATCAGAAAAGATCTTTAAAAGCCAGCACAGACTTGGTTGATTCAGTCAGAAAACAAAAGCTCTGAAACCTTCCTCAGAAATTTATTGGAGCCTCCTTTAAGATATGTCACTACTTCCAGTACATTTTAATTAAGAACTTGCTATTTGTATCCCCGTGTTTTGTTCTGAGGGAATCTTTTCCTGAATTGGACGACAAAGGTGGGTAGAAATATCCTCCAGAAAGTGGCACTCACTCCCACGCTCCCAGGGCAGCTCTCCCAACAAAACAGGCACCCACCACATCTCCAGCTTAGCTCTGCACACCTGCAGAGGGCAAAAATCTCTGAATTTGAGATGCCTGTCTGAACCTTTTCTTAATGTTAGGCCTGTAAAAGAGAATCCCAAAAAAATCCTTCCACCCAATTCTGGTCATTTCACCACTTAAGCAGAATTATGATTAAATTAGCTTGGATACAGAACCAGGCTCGATGATTTCAATCGGTGGTTGCAGAAATGGAATTCTGGACTGCAGGTTTTCCATTTGTCTGTCACTAAACATGGATTTCATCTTCACATTGAACAACTCTACTGAGTTCCTTCCCTCTCAAGACTTGACCTTAGCAAAACTTTTTTTTTTAACATGCTATTTAAATTAAAGTAGAAAAATGGTGAATATTCTACGGTAGAAAAGGAAAACTGGTTTAGTAAGGGAAGAGGGAAACATTAGATGGATAAGGACCTTATTACAGGACATATTTTTCAGACAAAAGTCCAGCTAAACATGAAACTCAGAAATGCCTAAATCTAATAATGGTACTGGTGAAATACATGGAACTAGGGCTGAAAAAGCAAGAAAAGAAAAGCAGAACATGCCATTTTGGGGGTCTGATGCTGTTTTTACTTCCAGCAAACTTGTGGGGAACAAAAATTTCTCAGTGGGCAAATCTAAACAAGGTTTTGGTCAGTGCAGTTATCAAGAGGAAGCCAAAGTTAAAAATAAAGTGAACCAACCATCAGAATATCCTCTATGAAAAAAGAGCTTTCCCTGAGAAGAAACCCTCATTTACAAGTAATTTCAACATATCCAAATAATTCCAAACTTTTGAAGTCAGCTGCTTGGTTCTGAAAGTTTCTGCTGTGCCAGAAGCCCAGCTTGGGACATTTTCTGGGTTTTCTGGTAGTGAATTAAGAGCAAACCAGAATTATTTTGCTCCAGGCAATAACTGACCCGATTCCTTAATCAAGCTTTGCTTTTATTTCCAAAACGTTACAAAGCACCACGACCAAGAGGTTTCTTTGGTTTGTTTGTTCTGGTCTAAGCTCTGTTCCCTTTGTTTCGAACCCTGTTGAGCGTTGACAGAACCAGATACTGGTAAAAGTTTGACCAGGGTAAAATAAATTCCTGCCAACCTCAGTTCAGTGAGAGCCACATCAGGTGGGCTCCTCTACCTCTTTCACACCTTCATCAAATTAATCTAAATAACTGGGAAAAAAGGAAGGAAAATGTTTTAGCAACTATGGAAGAGAAGCAGCTTCTTTCATTTCCAGGTGCAGCAGGGCCTGGATTCCCATTCCTGCCCTCCTGGGTGGCACCCATGCGATGGGTGCAGATGGAAACATCTGCCAGAGGCAGCATTTGGACACTCACAATTGCTCCTCAAGTGCAGCAAAAGCTGTCTGGATGATTCAACAGGACACAAAGCACAGAAACTCGGTTTAATTACGGCACTGAACCTGAGGGAGTATCAAAAACGCTCCTTCGGGGCCAAAGTGAAAACAACACTCCCCAACCCTGGGTGTTTGTCTTCCACCAAATTTCGACCCCCCAAACAAACTGTGGCCACCATCCCAATGTTTTCAGGGATTCCTCTGGCAAACCTGAGCTGTTTCAACTTCCAGCAGGTGATAAGGAAGAACAGTGGCAAGCAACATCCTGGCAGTATTTGTTTAAATTCCAAATGAGAACTCACTGATGTCTTCAGGCAGAAGAATAAGAGGAAAATTTAAGGCCTGTCGATGTTTTTGGAGGGGGGTTGGTTTGTTTGTTTGTTTTTTTCTTCTATAATCAAGTTTTATAAAAATACAGGTCTAGGTTGACATCCAAGAGGAACTTTTTAAACCAGCTCAAACCCACCCTGAAAAACGTAGTGGTTTCCAAGTTTTTGGACAAGTAACAATGGGCAGTGCATCAATTTCTGCATCGTTGGGATTAAACTTTGCACTGTATTTAGGGAAGAAGGAAGTTTTTTGCATGAGAGAATCTCCAATCATCAATTCTGCTCCTGAGCAAAGAGAGTTCAGGGATTTTCTAACATGTCATGAGCCCAAATTTATCAGTGTAAGTATGGAACAAAAGTGTGTGCAGTGCTTATTAAAATATCCCATTGATTCTTCACTTTCTTTGCAATCACATAAAGATTATCCAGTGAGAGAGAAATAAAGATTATAAACTTTATTGATCTCTGCATTGGAAATATAAATTTCTCTCCCCATAGCAAAGAAACTTGAATATTTGAAAATGAGTTTCAGTTTATAACACATTGGTGATTGTTATATATCAGCATATCTGTTATTTGTGATCACATCCCAGCTGGAATCCTCTGACAAATGACCCACCTTTATTTGAACTTAAAAATCGCATTCAATTTATCTGATTTACTGCAAAGAATTATATCACAGACTACAAATATTAAAAATAATTTGAGTTTACCACAGAAATCAAGCTCAAAATATTTTGTATATCCAGTTGCTTTTAAACATATTGTTTCTTTTATTTTACCTTCCATACACAGAAAGGGTTTAAAGAGACTTTAAAAGTCTTTGAAATTTAATGGTAAATTAAAACTAACATGCAAAGAATTGAAACAATTGCTATTTCCCTGAGACTTTCCTTTTCCTATGAAAATGCTTGATTTCTTTATACTTTTACAAAATAAGTGTGATGATCAGAAATAACTGCACACAACCGAAAACCCAACAATGTGAATTTTAAATTACAAAGTGACAAGGGCAGTGAATGTGATCAAAATCTCAGCTCTACCTGGGTGGCCAAAAGCTCATGGAAAAGGAAACCCCAATAAAATGTGGCCAAGGCAGAGAACAGCAGGAACTCAGAGGGGATGGGGCAGATTTTACCTGACAGCAGCATCGGGTCTTTGTCCACGGATTTGCGGACCTGGTCGGACTCTCCAGTCAAAGAGCTCTCATCAATTTTGAGATCATTTCCTTGAATAAATATCCCATCAGCAGGGAGAAGGTCACCTGTGGTGAGATCATGGGGAAGGAAAACCACCATGAGATTGTTTTCATAATTACATCATGACTTTTGTTTCAGAATCCCAATAAGCCATTGCATTAAAAGGTAAAACGAAAGCAGAGTGAAGGAGTCACTCCTGTTTCTGTCCACATGAGCCACAGCATTGCAATCCTGCAAGGAAAGGCTGTTGTACTGCAAACATTTTCTGATTAATGCTATCCCAGAACCCAAATGTACCACGTTTAACACACAATGGACATCCCCATCCTGGGGGGTTGGCAGGGAAGTGCTCTTCACATCATCTGAAGGTTTCTCCATCAGACTTCATAGGAATTAACAGCAGCTAATCAACAGCTGAGCTGCCCTTTCCCCTTCCCCCCTCGGGAAGCCCTTAGGTAAGTCCTGGAGAAACGTGATGGCTGATGGAACAGGGATATTGCTGGAACTCCCAAAACAGAGTTCCTGCAGGAGTCTTCCACTCCAGTGGAGCACAGGGCTTTCCCTATGGCATGGGATTATCAGACACCTGGTCTGGGGGATCCACCTGGATCTGAAGCAACTTGTGAGGTGAGCACAGAGGCTCAATTCCCTTCTACACAACATTTAAAAATACTTCCTCTTATCCCTAACTGGACAGAAATAAAAAAAAAAAAAAATGAATCTGAATAACGCAATCCTCCATGATAGAGAATTCCCTTTGTATGAACAGTTCTTGCCCTGGTCAGTGAAAGAAGTTTACACCAATAAAATTGATTTGCTAATGCAGTTTTACAGCAGGTTCTCCTTTTGCCCTGAGAGCCCAGTTTGGCACCTCACCATGGCCAAGGACAATCACACACTCCTGCCTTTTCCATCCCTTCCAGTAATTGTGTCCATCCTGCTGGGAAGGCCCAGGAGAGTCAACAAAGGCTCTCCAGGTCGTGCACTCACCGTATTTCACCTGGGCAATGTCCCCAACCACGATCTCTGCCACGGGGATTTGGATGACCTGTCCCCCCCGCACCACGGTGAACTTCTGCTCCTGCTCGATGCGGCTCTGGAGCCCCCGGAACTGCTTCTCCTTGCTCCAGTCGTTGAAGGCAGTGACAAGGACAACACAGATGACAGACAGGAGGATGGCAGCACCTTCAATCCAGCCAGCTTCGGCCTCACCCTCATCCTCAGCTCCTCCTGTTGCAGTACCACACCCTGCAGAGACATTAAGGACCAGTTTAGGTGGGGTTTATCACAAGAAATAAAACTTGCTGTGACATGACGAGGTAAGGGAATGGAGCTGCTTTTCCAAGCACTGCCTGCTAATGAAACGCAGCAGAGTGGAGGAAAAAGACAAATAAAGAGGTCTGTGGAAAAGAGAAAAGAAATAAATCAACAGAAATCTTAGTTCTTTTAATTTTTCTACTGAGCAATCCATCCTTGGTGAACCTGAACTAAACAATGAGGAAGAGAAAGCAACAATTCTGTTATGTGATAGAAGGGCTCAGAGCTTTACCCGAGCCACCAAGAACCTGCAGAATTTATTTAAAGTGACAAGAAGCACTAAAACAATGAATGACATTAATCAATGCAAAACAATGGCATTAAATTAACATTAACAATCTGCCAGTTTAAATTAAACAATTTTTGACACAATTTTTTAAAACAATTTTCAACACAATTTCTAAATGTTCTCAGCTAAGCACACTTATGGGGAACAGTTGTTAAAAAAAATTACTGGCGTGAACTGAGTTTATCAGTGCTTCAATTTGATAATGAATGTATTAAGGAACACTGAGTGAAAAAAGCTCCCTGATAGTAATTCAGCAATCTTCCCCACAGAGAAATACAGTGGGATGCTTCTAGAACTGCAAGTCCATTATTCCTGCCACAGGTAAAACAGTGTTAAGAGAATGACTCTATTCTGAGCTGTTAATTCTGAATTACTTTATATATATCTGCTCATTATCTATCTCAAAATTGGATGCAATTAAAATTCAAATAGACTTCCTAGATAGTATTCACCAAATAAAACTGACAAATAGATCTCCTTCTTAGTGAAAGAGCACCTGGGAGAAATACTGGGCAGCCAAGGACACATTCCAGAGTCATATTCCAGAGATATCCCAAGTGATGGGGGAGGAGAACCCAGCCTGAGCCCCCTCTCCTGAGTGACCTAGGAAGAACTTTTTCTGTTTTCCATGAAGAATGGGACCAGGCAGGAATTTGACATCACTTTTCCATCTTACCCAGCTACCAGGGGGTTCAGCAAATTTGCTTCCACCTCTGACTGCACTTTAATTTTGGTTTATTCGTCACCTGTCACTAGAGGGAATTAACAACCAATGTGATTTCTATTTCTAAATTACAAACAGGAGCATCATAATTCATTAACCAGCTGAGTAATTACTCCTGCATGTGAACAATAACAAAACCACCAAAAGTCAAAGGAAGAAAGATGAGACTGAACAGCCACTAAGAGAGGAAGAAAATGAAAATAAAGGGAGTTTTTACCAAGTTCTCTGTAATTTACATTGAGACCTCTTAAGGGAAAGGCAAAGGCTGCTCCCAAGGGCAGGGATGTGCTTCCACTCATGGCCCTCCTGAACCTTCAGCACAAGAACCTTCCTAAAACCACTTGTATAGCACTCAAGGAAGAAATTAAAAAACCTTTTTTAACTTCAGTACCTTAAGCTGCTCATCACCAGCCACAAATGCAACTCAGAAACCAACCCTGTAACTTCCTCCTTCAGCAGAATGGGGATTTTGGGAAGGACTGATGATTTTTGCTCTGTTTAGCCTTAATCTTCTTAATTGGGCTGCGTTCGATTTTAGATTCCTTTTCCAAACCAGCAAATTCACTCTTGTCCTGCTTGTATTAAATGGTTTCCTAATGCAAGGAATTCTGTTTCAGCAGATATAACACCAGAATTCCTTTTTCATTAGATTTGACTTAGAATTAAGTACGATGAATATTTTAGTTTTTTAAGGGCAAACCTCCTCCCTTATTTCTCACAAAATAAACGTGGCCTGGTGTAGCCACAGTGAAACACTGATTTTATTTCCTTTTCAAGAGTGGAAATTTAGTGCAGCTTGTACAAAATTACAAAGAGCTGCTGCAGAGTAATACTTCCAAGACTTCAGTAAAAAATACATCTTGATTAAGCAAAATCAGGTGAAAAATAAAAATATTCCTTGACTGGATCAGTGAAATTAATTTTGTGTTTTTGCTGTCAGAACTGATCTCCACATTCACATAAATGGTACCACGGAGCATGCAAATAATACAAGATGTTATGGTTAAGATAAAAGGAATTACCTGTAGATACCTCAAGTAAAATCAAATAAAACAATCCACTTTTCAGCTGAAATATTTATTTTATTTCAGCTGGAAAAAAATTGTTTGTAAGAATGAAAGAAAATCTGCAGGAAACAGATTGAACTTAGATCAAGCTCTTGGAAAGTGTCCCTAAATATGACAAGCTTCCACACTGAATAAAAAATCATGTTTACAACTTAAAATCCTGAGAAAATTCTCCACAGCTCAATGAAAACAACAAAATTTTAAAGGCATTTAACTTTTTTTTGTGTTCATTTCATTTGACGAAGATAACTTCAGGTGGAGCAGAGGTGTTTGAAGGGAGGAAGGAATTCTAGGAGCAGAGAAATTAATTGCTAGACCTCATCAAAACCTGAAGTCTTTCAGAGGGGTGGAGGAAATGGTGAGTTGCTTTTTGGATTTTTGAGTCTTTAACAGTTGAAATTCAGCGTGGCCTCTCTAAAACCACAGGGGATCTCCCGGCCCAGGCTATGGGACACACTGAGAGGTCAATCAGACCATCAGAATTTCCCAAAATTTTGCCTTTGCGTTTTACACTCCGCAGAAAGGAGATGGGATGACAGTGCTACATAAACGAATGCAGAACGAATGCAAAATGTTCCTTTGATAGGAATAAACTCCAGGAAAAACCTGCCTGCTCCTTACAACAGCGAGATTTTAGAGCAGATTTTTTAAAAATATTAAAAGCAGGATTTCAAAATGCAGCCTGGCCTTTATGAGATGACCAATCTGTCAAGAAATATTTTCTTGAACTCTGTGGTTGTTCTTGCTTCCAAACTCTTTTAGAGGGGTTCCTTTTTAATAGGAAAACAAATGAAGGAAACCTGCATCTCCATTGGTATAAGTCTGTCTAATGATTTCTTACATACTTAAGGAAAAACAATGGGGTTTTTAATGGGGTTTTTTTGCCATTATGGTTTTCTAGAAATCATAGAAAGACTTATATGGATTTACAGGAAGAAATTTTATGTGTTTATAGGGGGAAAAGCCACAAACAGCTTAACTCTATACTGATATTATCTGTCCTTATTGCAGTGCAGAGTGACCGAGTATTGACCTTATAGATAAGGAGGACATAAGAAATATTGATAAAATACATAAAATATACCATATTAGTACACCTCAGTAGCAAAATTGAGTTTAAAGCATCTAATTTTTATTAAAAATGTTCAAATAAGCTTGAAAAAATGCATGTTAAGGTACAAGATTGCTGCTCTGCTTTCCCAGAGAGCACGTGGTTCTCAACGCTACCCAAAAATCTGCCTGAGTTTTATTGAAATGCACAGAGTGAAAAGCATCACAAAAGAACTGTTAATATGCAGATGTGATTTGCAGCAGGGTTTTATTCCAAGGCAGCGAATTGTGATGTTCTCATCTTAAATTACATTTAACAGAGGCCCTACCTGTCAGAAAATCCAATTCCAGAGAGGTAAATAAATTTAAAATAGGGAGCTCTTTTCTACCACAGCTTTGAACATGTGTCATGGCCAAAGTCTCATCCTCACAGGACAGAAAATGCACGCAGGGTTTGAAGCTGAGATTATCTGCAAGTCCAGAATGTAAAGGGCTGGGGCTCCTTTAGCACAGAAAAAGCCATAAAATGGATTAGTTTATCCCAAAAGGAACACCCAGGTGAGCTGGAACTCCCCAGGAGAGGGAGAACCTGGCAGCACAGCCTCAAAGAACACTCGGAAACACAAAGGGGACCAAGGTGACTACGCCCATAAAATATCTGAAAGGACATTACCAGAACCCTGTGGAAGGAGAACAGAATTTTTAAAGCTTAAGACTGGACCAGAAATAGATCAGCAAAGGCTGTTGGAAAGTTTTCTATAGAGGGGAGATGAAAGGAAGGAAAAATCCAAAGGCAAGGAGGGTTCAGGAAGGAAAGAATAGGAAAGCTCTGCCACCCATCACTCGTAGTGAGCCCGGCTGAAGTGGCAGCAGCTGGGGTTCCATCTCAGCAGGAACTACAGCTCTGGCCTCCAAACCTGCCCAGGAGCCTGGAGAGCTGAGCAAACACCCAGACACTCACCTGGCTGCACCTCATTGCCAGCAAACTCAAAATTGGCCTCAGAAACCTACTCTGCATTAGCAGAATTTAATTATATAGAAGGGTTTAGAAGGAAAAAGCTGATGAAAAAAGGCACAGGTTATTAAAGGGGGAGGGAACTGTGTGGTAGAAAAGCCCCGAATGTGCTTGTGGTGAAAGGGGAAGGGGAAGAAGGAGAGGAGGAGACACAAGAGCAGGTTAAAGCACCGCAGGAACAGCGAGCAAGAAGCATCACGAAATAATAATCTGGTTGATGTTATTAATCATTTCAACTTGGTGAAAGGCAGCAAGGGAAATAAAAGGAAAAAGCCACAAAAAGCCAGACAGCATCACCTGACAGCTTGCCAGGCTCATGTCCTGTTGGATCTGGAATGCTTTTAGTAGCACAGACACCATTTGAATATACAATTCTCGTAATATCAACCAAATCTGCACAGATACAGAAGGAAGAACACAGGCTCAGTGCAGCTAAAAAGAATATCTGCTTAAAATTTCAAAGACTTATCAGGAGATCCTTAAAGCTGCTTTGAATAACATAATGAATATAATTACAAACTATACGGTCCTGAGCTGCAGCACAGTCATTTTTAAATCAGAAAAAGGACATTTTTAAAAATCTCTGAACATCTGTATTCCTAAATCCCAACCTACAGCACATACCTACCCCTCAGCTACTCATTTCAACCTACACGCTGCTATTTTTAAGCTGAGAATACCTTGTGGCATTTAAATTCCCTAGGAAAATCTCCTAACACCCCCAGAGGTAATTTTTTTAGTCAGTCAAACTGGTTTCGTCATCAGAACGACAACAGCTCCCCTGATAAAAACTTTTTATTGAATCGCTTTCTCTAAAAACGTTTTTCCCTGGCTGCAGCTCCAGCACTGATGTTATTAAAGAAAATTGAGCAGCTCTAAGTTACAGCAGAGCAGGGCTCTGGTCCCTAACATCACCACTGATGTTTCTTACTTTACAAATGTATTTATCTGTGTGAGAAAAGGACCAATAACCAAAAAATTATGCAATAAACACCGTAAATTCCCCTCCTTAACAAGGCTTTTAAAGCTGTAACAGGCACCGCAGCATTTATTTCTACAGATTCCTCGTGGTGTTGTGTCTTGGCACACAGTTAGTCCCAGGAGTCACTGCCACCACCATTCCTGCCCCGAACCCTGCGCTGTGTGACGAGGCATCAGCAGATGTTGAATCACTTCCCACGAGGGCAGAGCAGGAGGGGCTGCCTCAGTGTCACCTCAGAGCCACAGCTCAGGCAGAGGGGCAGAAATTACTGGAAATTCAACGATTTCTGCCTTTCTCTCACTCTCTCCAAGGGTTTAGTCAGCCCTGACAAGCATCTCCAAGTTACCTGCAGCAATCAGCGCTCTCCAAAGCCACGCTCCTTCCTGCCTTGCAGAAGGGATTTACGAGTGTCAGAAAATTACACTACAAACACTGAGGTTTAGGGGGTTTCTACATTCACTAGAAGTGACTTTTGGACACAATACTAGAACTCCTTGCTCTGTGATCCATCGGTTTGTTATGTAAAGGCTCCAGGGGGGCGGGGAGGGGGAAGCAAAGAGCTGCTGTCCCTGTGGGTTTGTTATGTAACTGTCAACTCCAGAGCTTGCTATTAAATATTTACACATTTCTGACATCTATATGCAAGGAAACAAATCTGGGGGCCCTGCAAGCATATATATATATTCACACATTCCTCAGCCTGATCACAAACACTCATGAGCACAGGAATGTTGATTGAAACACTCCCTCCACTTCAGTGGATGGGATATGTCGAGCAAGATCCTTCTGCCTGGCACCTCCAAAGAAATGCAGTTTGGAGAGATCAGGCAAAGGGATGGGTCCTCACTCCACCAAAGGACCAAGGAACTACTTCTACCATGTTTATACTCAGTTTTATTCCCTTTTGTTGCCACAGAAAAAATAGAGATGGGAAAAAAAAAATGGGATTTTTCATCACAAGTCCTGTTCTTAGGGATTGCAAGAGAAAACCTTGACATAGGGTTGTTGTAGCTTCACTTATATTGCTCCGAGCTAGAGATATCTGGTAAATATAACCTCACACTCCAAAGGTAAAACACGGCTTCCAAATGCAGGAATGAGACCTTGGAAAGTTGTTCCGTGCTTGTCAACAAGGATTCAAGTGCAGTTATTCAACCATTTGATTTGCAAGGTCACGTCCTAGCTGAGTCCTACTTACAGAATTAATACTTCTGGAGGATCTCCTCCTCTCTTCCTGGAAAATATGTGAGAAGATTTTCTATTCCATGCCAAAGTTCTCAATCTCGTTACCTGCCATCCCCAGCCGAGAGCTGAGTCGTGCCTGGCACCCTGGCAATGTGTGTAATGAGCAACAACCACCAGCAGCCCAGTTTGGTCAGAGATCTGCACATCCCTGATGAAGGGAAGGCATCTGGGAGACTTCAGTTTTTGCAGCCCAACCCAGATTTGTAGGAAGCAGATGTAGGTCACTTTGCATTAGGAAATAATTATTTAACCTGCAGGTCCCACATGACACAATGTGCACATTTTGCCCTTTATGAGTTCTTAATGTGTTGTTACTGATGCCAGCTCGAGTCTTAAACTTCTCTCAACCCTCCACAGCACTGAGATCCAATCAGGAATTTGGTCCCAAAGCTCCCCTGGTGTGGGGAGCACTGCAGAATGGAGAGTTTGATGCAGTGGATCAACACCAGAGTGTAATAAATAAAAACCAATGCAAAATAAATAAAAATTGAAAAAACTCCACATTGCAGTAAAAAGATCGATTGACACAAAAAACCCCAGGCAGTGCTGGATGAGCAGGACCTCATTTGTTCTCTCATTTCAAATGTGATGGGTTCAAAATAGGGGAAAGAGAAAATCCTAAAGACAGACAGCCTAACTGGATATCCAGCCAGGAAAGGAGGAAATCAAGAAGTTTATGATAGGGAGGCTTCAGAAAAGACAATTTCTACTAATAAATTGTAATGCAATCTCAATCCAGAAGCAGGTCTTCTGTAAGCATTTTAGAATATGGTAAAAATCAAGATGGGCATATTCTAAGGTAACCAGTGCAATATATCTGCATCAAAGCATTTAGAAAAGAGCAATTTCATTCACTTAAATTTCTGCAGCCCAGTAAGGATTTGCAGGACAAGTGTTTTTACACAGGAATGTTTAGCCCCATAATAATAAACAACTATAAACAGCTTCACAGGCATTACTGAATCTAAAAAAATAAATAAATGAAAAAGAAAGACAAAATAGTTAAATTAAATAATCGTTCTTCTTTTAAACTCTGGCAGTAATGAATTATTTGGGGATTAACTGAAAGAAATTAAGACTGTGAGTCAAAAACTCAGGTTCCCAATACAGGACAATTCCATAGTGCAGGAGTTTTGTCCATGCCAGGAAGGCTGTGCTGGGATAATTGTAACAGTGATTTTCTCTCAAAAAGATAGAGCTACAAACAGTTCCATAAAGAAACAAATACTAAATATTATTTAACTCTCTCTGTAGAAAGAGTGACAAAAAATAAATCAAATATAAAAATACATTTGTCAGCAACGATCGGTTCTGACATTACTTTTCATTTTAATAAAAATATCAATGTCCACAAGGAAAATTCTGGTGAAAGTTGAAGGTTTCTTTGTATCTATCCAGGATATATAAAAATAGAGCTATGAAATTCTCCAAACTTCAGTCACAGTTCCAAGAATGCAGAACAGGTGCACATGGTCTTAAGCTTAAATAGTTTTGCTCAGTTTAGGCTCTTGTTCTCAGGTTTTTTCATGGAAAAAAACTGGAAGACCTCAGTTCAGCTCCAATGCAGAATAAAAATACATTGAGAAATCTGGTTTAGCAGCCAGCCTTGATACCCCCAGAAACTCTGCCTGGGGGTAACTCAGTTGCTTTGACTCTCCTAGAAAAGCGCTTTAAGTTCTGACTGCATCAAAAACCAAATTACACACAGCACCAATAAGGGATCCCCTTCAGATGATGTTGTTTAAATGTCATAGCTATGAAAAAAAAATCAATGCAAAACACAAATTCAGTTTGAAAGATGTGTGGGCTAAATTGAATTAGCAGCGTAGGGAGCTGTGATCCCAGAGTTCTGGATGGAACACTAATAAATGTCAGTGGTTAATTCAGAATGGAAGAAGGAGAGAAAGAAGTGCCCTTTTTTTCATGATCACGTGGTGCAAGACCACATTTGGAATAGGCTATTGTGCCAATGCAAACAAATCATTAGGAATAAAACCAATTAGAAATTAGAATCTCTGTTAGCTTGATATTAGCAGGGAAGTGGCTGTCCATATGTTGACATTTACTCACTTGGAAAAGTTTAATTAAGTTTGATTTCGAATTCTAACCTTGCTATTAGAAAAAAAAAAAAAAATGGCAGAGGGAACACTGCAGCTCCTGGGATAAAGTTGTCTTATTTAACATGGATGGGTGAAGAAAAAAAAATATCTATAATGTCAGGAAAATCTGCTAAGTTTGGAGCTCCAGCTAAGCAGCCACGTCAGAGATAAAGCTGCAGTTGGGTTCTAAAAACAGGAAGAATGCTCCCATTCCTCATGTAGCCATCCCTGACGACTTCCAGCACTTCCAAAATCCAGCTGGAAGGAGAGGAGGCTCTGAGCACTTCCTCAGCTCCCACTCAGATCCCTGAGAGCCCCAGGAAACACAGAAACCTGAGCAAACAAATAAATGCTTCCCAGCAAAGCAGCTCTCATCGGGGCACTCGGCTTTAAATAGAGCCATGAAAAACATCTCACATTGACAGAGAACACGAAATAGTTCATAAAGACATAATCAGATGGAGAGCTGTCTGTCTTGTGCTTATCAACAGAGCCTCTTCCCTTTCTGTCTGAAGCACAGGGATGAAAAGAGCAAATCACTGAGGAAGGTTTTTGGGGTGGCATTTGCCTGAGTAATGGATGCTTGTGCTGTTCCACCCCTCTTTGACTGTGTTCTAATAGAAGTGAAATGTACTTGCTTCCAAAAATATTCCTCTTTTTTTTTGGTTTTTGGTTTTTTGGATGCTTTAAAACGAGATGTTCTAGCTGAGGGTATTTAACAGAAATACCACCAAAAATTTGCGAGAACAAAACTGAATACAGTTGACTTTGCCTGGAAATCTTGACAGATGTGTCACCAGAGCTTCTAAAACCCCAAGTGGAGCAGGAGATGGAGTGGTGATGTCTGACACACTTCACGCCCCCAGACCATTTAGAGAGAAATTGCCAACTTTTCCCAACCTGCAGGCCCTGCAGAGAGAGGTTCCTGAGAAAAGGGGACTGATTTCACAGGTCCCTACACCGTAATTCAGAGTTTTCAGAGGTTCAGAGCTGGGAAGGAACTGATAAAGAAAATTTGCAATTGAGGAGCTTTAACAACTACCCCAGCTGGGAAACTGCAATGCCAGAAAATCCACACAGTGCCCTTGGAGCCCGTCCTGGAGCACCTGGGCTGCTCCTGGTGCTGTCCCTGCCTCGCCCAGGAGAAGGAGAAAACCCAGCCAGAGGAGATAGGGAAGATTTGTAGAGCTCAGCCATGATAGCCCCTCGTGAGCTGCAGTGTTTATTGCTTTCCTTACACTTCTCATCTTCATTCCTCTGTGCTGTAAAGTGTCAAGGGGGGAGAAATCACGTCAGAAAAAGATTAAAATTCTGTCATATTGTCTTCCAGCAGAAGGCATCAAAAAGCTCCAGTAACATTAGTGTGGCCCTATAAAAGCAGTTTTACAGTGCAGATCTCTGGGCTAAGGAAACGTGTCCTGGACTGTGTTTTTCAATTTCATTTCACCCCAAAGGATGGGACGAAATCCCCCCTGAATGCACATCCAAAAACACCTGCAATGTGAACCTCACAGGGGACAGAGAAGAGATGGGATTTCTGAGGCATATGCTAAACTAAAATGTTCACATGGATACATGCAAAGCAAGCTAAAGCTGCAGGTAATTAGGATAATCTCCATTTAGACTGTACATTCCATATTTTCTGCATATTAATTATGCACACTTAACTGAGACAAGAGGAGCAGCATCTCCTGGAGAGAGAAGGCAGAACTTGTGCAAGACAGAAATAAATTGAAACTGCTTCTTTAAGTGTTACTTTTCTAATAGGAGAGATATATGTGTGTGTGTATATATATATATACACATGAAAATATGCATATATGCAAAGTGTCTTCCTGCTCAAAAAGGTATTTCTGGTTTGTTTCTGTGCTTAAACTTTTTTTCTTTTCCAGGTAATAATTTTTCATTCTACTTCAACCCCACCAGCAGAGAGGAACTGTAAGCACAGGCAGACTCTAGGATGTGACACAGTTTGTCTCAACTCCAACTGTAAAATAATCCTAGAACCTGATCCTGAAATACTTCCTATTTAAAAAGTCACATCATAAAGATTCTGCAAATTTGAAAAATAATTGGTATCTTAAAGCTGCCAAATTAAAAATTATTTTTGAATCACAATGAGATAAGAAAACACTCAATATTCCTGTATTTTAAATTGTTATTTTATTTAATGAGCTATTCACTTTGGAAAATAAAAGTGTTTTCAGAGCTTTTGGGTTCTCATTGATTCAAGGGAATTTTGATTTTTTTTTTTTTTTTTTTAAAAACAGGTAAACATTTTTAAGATCATATTTTGGCTCTCTTTGTCAGCTTCCATGCAATATTTGTGTTCCTCTGTACTACTGCTGTGCTGCTCAAATTTCAAATTCCCATTGAAAGGAATTCCCATTTGTGGGTAAGTCTCCACAAACAGCTATTCCCTGGTATTTATAACCAGGCTGTCTTCAAGCAGACAAAATATAGCTGGAAATAAAACACCACAAATTGGTCTTTACATCCTTGTAAAACACAAAAACAGCAATATGTTTAAAGTCTTACAAGAGACACCCAGGTCACAGAGCAGGAATTAATGTCTCGGTGCAGGGACACTCAGATTATCCAGGGAATGCAGAGAATTTCCATCACTGGAACCCTTTAAAGGTAAGGCTGATGAATGTCTGTCAGGGAGGCTTTACTGATGGTGCTTTTGAGAGTGGGACAGACTAAACCCCCTCCTGCATCCCCCTCAGGTCACTTTGCTCATCATCTCCTGCCTCTTGTTTGCCTTTGGCCGGTGTTGCCAGGCTGGGATTAGCCAGGCCAGGCTGCAGTGCTCTCTGATTTACCCACCCAGCATTCCTCCTGGCATCGTTCCTGATTTAGGGAACATTGGGGAGCTCTGGGCAAAGGCAGCCTGGCTGCCCTGCAGGATGCCAGCGGGGCCAGCCAGGACTGTCCCACCTTCCTGACTGGCCCTGGCTGTCAGGACCACGCTCAGGTGATACCTGCACCACCTTCCCCATGATCCCTGACTGTCAGCACCCCTGAGAAACCCCACAGGGGCTGGGACCTCCCCAAATCCACAAATCCAGCCAGAATGCCACGTTTATCCCTCTCCCAGCAGCACCCAGCTGAGAGGCACCAGGGGCGGCTGCTGTGGCACTGTCTGAGCTTTGTGCTCTCTCCAGGAGCATCATCCCAAACACAGAGGTGCAAAGCCCCAGGAAAGGCTCTGCAGGCTCAGTTTGAGCCCTGACTGGTTCCTTTCCCCAGCCCAGCCCCACAGGAGGCTCCCCATGACCCCACATCGCACAGGACTCTCACCCATTCATCCCGTGGAGGAGCCCCCGACCTAAATTTGTCTCTTCTTTTGAAAATAACACAAAAGCAACAACGTTTCAGAAATTCAGGGGTGTCTCCAGGGAATGATGACTCAGAGGGACACAATCTTCTCCCCACGAACTCAGCCTTGTACAAGTACTGGTGACAACGAGAGCTGGGACACACAGCACACACACTCCAACCTGTCCTGCTCTCTGCTCCTGGGTACTTAAACCTTGCATTGCAGTAGGATCTAGAGCAGGAATCAAGAAGCAAGTTCTTACAGGAACTAAATTTCTTTAGCCAAGCAGATTGGGGCAATGTCTCCAGAAGCCATATGCTGCTTCACCTCATCCCCGCTTTGGGAGGAAGGAGGTTAAATGGGGGGTTCTGGCAGAACAAGCTGTTTTGAAGAGGGCAAATACTTCCGTTTCTCCTGTTTTCCAGGCTGCCAACTGCTTCATCCCCTTGTGCTGACAGACTGTTTAGACTGGTTTAAAAAAATCCTTGGGGAATCTCACGGTTTCATTTTCATGATGAATGAGAAAAGAATCTGAGCGTGTGCAAGGACACTCCTTAAAAGTTGTGTTTTGCTAACTCTGACAACCAACTATGCTTTTGAGATCCATCTATTTTATATTTTAAAAATGCTATTTTCTAATAGCTCAGCTTCTCTTGAGAATGCTCCTCCTTGGGCAGCACAATAAAACCCTCTGGTGCAGTGACAGCTGGATCAGCGTGATTTGTTTAGCAGCAAAGACAATAAAGGATTCCTATTAGGACTCATCAGCTTTTGAGGCTGTGTGGCCCTTATAGCCCCTGATATCCACGATTTCCCATTGATTTCTTATTGCTCAGTGCCTGGAGAACATTATGTAACACTCTCTGTGCAGCCTCATGGAACGACACACACACAGCAGAGGCTGGAATACGTTCACCACTTGTTGTTTTCAGCACCTGCAGCAAAGTTCTGTGAATATCCTGTTATTGCTGGGGATGGTTGGTTTGTACTGACACAGGCCATGAAAGGGGGTGAAATTTAGGCTTCAATCACTGCAAAGTGCTAAAATGAATGAATCTTGGCTCACCTTCTTCTGAAGATGTTTCATATTTTCTCCAGTATGTTTTGTATAATGGAGAGAACTTAAAGAGATGACAGATCTTCAGCATATCAAAAATTTTACTGGGAAGCATTGGTTAAATTGTGGAGTCAATTTTTCATCTTGATCTTGGCTTCATAACTGGGAGGCCTGGCAAAGGACTTACAGTTGTTCATTGCTGTGTGCTGCTATGATTTTAGGAGGGCTGCAAAATAACATTAATGCTGGCCTTACAAACTAGATTTTTGTGCTGCCTACGTTTATGCATTTTTAATGCAAGCAACATTATCACAAGTAAAATGCTCTAAAAAAAAGATTAAGATGTAAAGCTGCCACAAAAGACTAGAGAAAAAATTAACTTCCTTCAGCTGACTCATTTCTGACATTTCTGAGGTTTTCACTCATTAATCAAATTGATTAAGTGCATATTAATGAAACTCAGGGTGACAGATTTTTAGAGATGAGGAGATACACGCAATATTTTCCTGTGGAAAATGCCCTGGGATCTTGAATGGGCCCTGCAAAACCCTCAGGATGGAAAAGTCTGGCAAAGGATTTAAAAAATGAATGTGCTTCATTATGCATTCAATAGCCCTCCTGAATTAAAATGCTAAGGGAAATGTAGAATGGACTAAAGGGTGAAGACAAGGTAAAAATTGATAAATGTGGCATTAAAACATTGAGTTTATATTCAATTGTGCCTCACTAGGAAGTAAATGAACTGAATTCCTCAGAGGATGGCACCAGACCTTCATGAGGTTATTAATCTCAGGTTACTTTAAATTCAGTTTAATTAAATTTGGTTCAGGTTCCTCAGCAATCAGTGCTTTCCCTTTTTTGACCCAGCTCTTTATTCCCCTGGGCCATTTAAGCCAAGGGGCACAGGAGAATTCCTCGTTTCAATGAACCCTTGAGCCAAGCCAGGCTTTGCTGGTGCTCATTTCTGCCCTAAAACAGCACAAACGCTCAACAGCAACAACGCCAAACCCAATAACCCCGACGTGTTTGCACTTGGCAGGAGCTGAACGCTCTCCCCAGAGGATTTCACAGCTCCCAGTGCCATTTCCCAGAGCAGATGAGGTGGCAGAGCTCCTGTGGAGCTAATCCTGCCGTGCCTGGTGGATCCAAGGGTCGCCTCCTGCCCCGGCGACACCTGCGCGCCGCTCCCGCGCCAAGCCGTGATTGCGCACGCGGGATTCTATTTCCAGGTTTCCCCACCAGGCATCTGCTGTGTTTATGCAGCTTAAGAACAAGATGATTTCATCACGGAGATGTAAGGTTTCTATAATCCCCAGGAAAAGAAAAATGTACCCACCAGACCGGTTTCCTGAGACATGATGCTTCTTGGAAAGGGAATAGAAGAAGTTTTTTGATCTGGGCAATAAGTGTGAGAATGAAAAATGTTTCTGGGAGAGTGGGAAGAAAATTGTTGAGAAGGGGATATGGAATGAGTGAGAAATTCCAAATATCACCTACCTGAAATGACTGAAATGAGAGCAGTTCTGCCACAATTGTTGGCAAAGAAAGTGAAGAGAAGAATGTCACAGTTTAAAAACTGGGAATAAAAAAGAAGAATTTTATCCAATGTATTGTCAAGCTGTCCCAACACATGTGGCAACACAGAAAGGGTTTTTTTCTGCCTGTTCTACCTTCTGTGAAACCCTGACTTTCCCTTTAGCAGCCTACACATCACAGGAAAAGCAGGAAAACCACAAACTGACCGAAGGAAAGCTGAGAGCTGGAACCACAAAAAGATACTGCCACAATAACAACATTTTGAAAAGTTTTGAGGGAGCAATGGCTCAATTTCATGTTATTCCTATGGGTTTGATTTTTTTTTTTTTTTTTTTTAGGAGTACCCACCCTGAGTGCTGAGGGATTGGGACAGATATCACATCTTTAGAACAGGACATTGTACCTGAGCCTAGCACACACACTATTGCAGCTGGGCTGCTCCAGCAGAACTCCAAGGTAGGGAATTTGCAAGGAGGAGGATTAGACTGCCCAAATTGGTGGGAATATATATTTTTTTTAATGTACATCAGTACAAAGTGCACAGAAATTCAAGCTAGCTGGTATTACATTCAGCATTTTCACTCCTAACTGAGAAAAAGAAGTTTGTTGGCAATTGCTTTCAATTCTTTCATATCTCTATATTCTTTTTTAGATGTATTCTTTTTAATATCAATACAATTTTTACTTTTTGCACTTCCTTCACCTGCACTAAGAGCTGGCAAATCTTTCCTACTGTGACTTATTTCAGACTTGCTCAATGAGATGAAAGTCCCAAAGACACATTTTGACCTGTACATCCATAGGCAGGAACCTGGGAGATGATGGGAACAGCACAGCACTTCCAACCCCATGCAGGAGAGGTGGACAAGGAGATAGGGAAGTTGTTTGTTTGGCTTTAGGGGTTTTTTTTCCCCTCAAACTGATTTTTGCAGAGTTTTTTTATCTAAATACCCCTTGGCTGCCTTGGCTTCTGCAGGGAGGACCTTTCCTGCTGCCTGGTGACTCCAGCACTGCTGACAGGTTGGCTCTGGCCTTTCCCTGGCTGTTTGAGCCCTGCTGTCCATCCCATCTGTGGAGGGATTTGATGCTCCCACAACAGTTGTGCCACAAGTCTGAGTAAGCATTGCCTCCATGAGGAGGCCCAGGACAGGAACAGGATAAAGCACCACCCTCACAGGGGCTGTGGGCCAGCTGCATCTTCTCTCCGGTTTCTGGATGTCCTTTCTGGTTTAAATCTCCAGCCTGAGTCCCCACTGAGCAATGTGGCACTTTATAAGAATGATAAGAAAACACCTGAGTGGTGAACCCCATGGAATAAAGTCTCTTTTAGGTCATGAGAGGCCAACAGGAACTGCAGCCTCAGCCTGGGCAGCAGCAGCAGCAGCATAAAAGCACCAACAGCTCAATGCAAGTGTCTTGAGAGCCCCAAATTTCAGGGGACCATGTCCTGTTCCTGTATTTTTTTCAACTTGTTGCACGAGGAAGGGGAAGGGTAACCCAGCCAAGCCCTGCTGAGCAGCACTAAGCAATGCAACTGATCGTTTCACTTTGTTTTCAGTCCAGAGCTCTGCCTTGGGAATTTTAACAGGAGCTGAACCAAAAAGACTTTTCCTTTTTATTCCACCTTTAAGCTGCAAAAAGCTGTACACTGGAAAACAGATATTGTGCCTGGGACTTCCTGGTAAACACTGGGATGGTAAAACATCTTACCTCAGGCAGCCTTCTTCCCCCTTTGCAATCCACAGAAGGAGAGAAAATTCAAGGAAGAGCAGTTAAAAGGTTTGTTACACTCCTGTAAACAGCAGATGATTGTCAGGGTTGGCATCAGCAGTTTTTGCAAGGGGATAATAAGATCCACATGTGACGCAGGGGCTGAAGATAGGAACAAGGAGGAGGACTCAAGAGGGCTCAGAAATTGCTGCTGAAGGTGTTTGCAGAAGGCTCTGGGAATTTTTGACCAGTTCACATGGATATAGATGGGGGATGCACCAGAATCCTGCTGGTCTGCTCTGAACTGCAGGGCACGCCCGCGGAAAACAGCTCCAGAAAGGGACAGAGCTGCAAAGAGCCATTAGGTCATTTCTGCAAGAAGTGACTGCTCCAGCAGAGGTCTGAGGGAAAAGAGCGAGGAAAATACCAAAGCAAACCAGCCAAACAAACAAAAAACCTAAAAAACCACAAACAACAACAAAACAGCAAAACCCCCCCAAAAATAAAGGAGCAGGTAGAGGAGGAGACTCCTGCATTTCTACAGCCACAATAAGACAGATATTTGGGGATGGCCAAGAGAAGCCCTGCCATTTTCCGTTCCCTTGCTGGATTTCTGAATTGCACTCTTGCACTCTTTCCTAAAGCATGTTGTTTCCTCAACAGATGAAATGGTTTGAGTCCAACACTTGCTCTCACAAAGGAGCTCTTTCTACTCATACCCTGTCTTCAAAAACAGGACTGGGCATTTCTTTACAAGCTGTACACAAAAATAATTTCACCATATACTGGTATACAAAGACAAACATTTCAAATTTACTCCTGGACTATCTCTAATCTACATTACAAAAAAATTAAAACAAAGCCAGGATCTCACATGTTCATTAAATCCTCTGAGATATCATGGACCCCTACTCTGCATGACCAGGGAGCACCCTATAATCCCTAAATCCAGGACACAGAAGGGTTTTTTCTGAGGAACAAAGTATTTTTCCCTTGCCCCAGCCATACCCCTGGTGTGATCCTCGCCATAGTAGAGGCTACACCTGCACTGAGAATTTTCTCTCAAGATGCATTTGCTAAAATCCAGCAGCAGTTTTGCACTTTTTTGAAAGGGTGGAAAACTGATTCCGTGTGGCTCAGTAATGAGAGCAGTAATTGCCACGGGGCTGACAATAATTTATGCAGAAGTTCTCAATTGCTTCTAATGGCCTGTCAGATGGTGAAAGGCAATGCAAAGCAGATCATCAAAACAGCTCCAGCACAGCTCCTGAGAACAACGTTCTTGAAACCTCCACTCATGCTAAGGAATATGAGAAGAACTGCAGTGGCTTCTAGAGAAGCAATAAAACTGCACTTTTATCCAGGGATTCCTCTAGGTCAGATTCCCTGACTGCACCAGGAAATGAAATAATGTTCTCCAAGACTCACTCAGATCTGAAATGAAGAATTGGGGTAGAACAGAAACTTTCACACACGTCCATGAGGCTACACCCTCACACAAGGCTCCTGAAGCAGTTCATGCACTCTTAATATTTTTTGGAAGTGGGGATTTTATCCTGCATTTGTCCTTCAAAAGCCTCAGGAGAAATACACTTTGCACTTCAGTTGCAGAAAGCAGTTAAATGCTAATTCTGTTACAGCATCAAAAGTTACAAGTGGGTTTCAAGAGTCAAGAAAAGAAAGCGTTACACTAATTTTTAAAAATAAAGATGAGTTCAACTTATTGTATTGACCAATAACGCCATTGGTAGATAAAAGTTTAGGATATGTGAGAGGCAGATATAAATATATTAAATCAAGGCAAATAAATGCTCAGTTAGATACACAGGACAGTGTTTCCCTGACATTGTGTCCTAAAGTCTCATTTCCATATTATCCCTTAACCCTCCAAAGCAAGACTGCCACTTCCAGGTGGTGACAACATTTCAAGTTACTCCTAAGCAAGAAGCTGACGAGTTCAGAATATTGGCAGTGACGACTGAATAAATCAGTGTGGAAAGAACAGTCCTGTTAATTCATTTTCAAAATGAAAATGCATTTCATTTGGAAAAAACAAAAGATTGGAATTTAAAAGAGGCAGCAAGATCAAGAATAGAGAACAATATGTGCCAGCTCTTCTTTCTAACACCTGGCTGTACTTTCAGAAGGCAATATATTCTTTTCAAGGAAACAAAACAGCATAAAACTTGCAAATAAGTGCACATTTCAATTAAATTTTCATTCTGGGGAGAGTCAGAAAAGCAGAATACTAAAGGTAAGCCCATTAAAGTTACTTTCGAGTGGGGTTACTCTCCCCTTCGCCAAGGCAAAATCAAGCTTAATACGTCCATTTTCCACTGTTCAGGACTCCTTAAAAAGGTCATCTACCAATAAATTAAAGGTATCCTCAGCAGCAATTATGATATACAAATTTTTAAATTAAAGGGAATTATTGAAACAACTGCTCAAAGAAAGACTTCCCAAAAAAAAATGTAGAAGACCTTTACAATGTGCTCCAAAAATTGCATTACAAGATATTCACTAATTTTATTTATTCTCCTTGTGCAAACCACAGCCAAACCCTTCAGGAAAACAATCCTTAAAGCAGTGACTATTGAATAAAATGCTATGCTGTGGGAAAACACAAACACATTTTCCCAGGCTGTGCTGCTGAGCTTTTCAGACTCCCTCAGAATCTCAGCTGGGCCATATCTTCCCATGGGAAAAGAAACATTTTAAATGCAGGATCAAAACAATAAGAATAACAATTTGAAAAAGACAGAAACAAACCACCACTGCCTGATGACACATCTTCCCTCTTCCTAAAACCTGGGTAAATCACGCTTTCAGAATTCCTTTTCCCCTAAATAAAATGAAAGAGGGCACTCTGCACATTTAGTTCAAGCTAAATCCTAATTTCATAAAGAATCTCTCGTGGTTTACAATGTCCCCAAGGTATCCCACCAGTTACATCAGGTAATTCCAATAAATAACGTTTTCTTCAATTAAAAAAAAGACTCCTTTTATCTTTTCATGCCTAAATCGAGCACCTGCTGAATCAATAGCCACGTATTCAAAATTCAGAGAGAAAGCACTGAAAGATTCCCAATTATTCATAAAGGGCTTAAGAATCCCAGCCATGACCCAGGAGCTGTGCATGGCTACGTGCTGACTGTGCTGCTGAATGGGAAGGGAAGAAGGAAGGGGCTGCAAGGAAAGCAGCCAAAGGAAACTGCAGCAAATGTAAAAAGCATTTCAGGACTATATTTAGAGGAAGACATTCTTCCTACATTTGCCAAGCTGCTCACGTCATTTCACACAGCATGTTTGATCCAGCTTTAGAAGTCTAGGAGAGAGCAGGAGAGGGGGGAGAAAAAATCTGGATCAGCTGCCAGAAATGGAAATCTTGCATTTATGGAGAGGAACAAATATTTTAAGCATGTGAATTCAAGAGTGCTTTCCAAAGTGGCGGGGGGGAAGGGGAAAAAGGAGTGGGGCAGGCAGGGTGATAAAACTTCCTGCAGCCAGAAAGGCTGTGCAGAATGTGGAGAACATTTATCAGTAACAGGACTTTGCTCCAATACTGCCTTTGGAGCCGGCTCACAAGCCTGAGCTGAAACACTAAAAATACTAAAATGTGCGAATCTCACTGAGTTCAAGGCTTCATCTGGTGTAAACTGGAGACTTGTCCGTGTTCCTGCCATGGGATCCAGCAGTCACATAAGCAATTACATATTTCTCATCTATAGTACGTGATAAACAACCACAAAAAATGAATCAAACACACACCGAATTCAGGCTCAAAGGTGAAAACTGTATCAAAACCACTCCAGTTTTATAAGAACGTTACAATTTTCCTTTAACTTACGTCATGAGGTTCAGTATTTGCATAAAGAAATGTCAAGATGAAAAGAAAAATATGTCAGGACCAGATGTAATGGGATCAGGAACAAACCACGTGGAAATTTCCTGCTGGTGACCTTCTGGAGGGTGGTGATGGAATTGATTTGAGATACAGGACACGCTTTGCTTAAACTGAGATAACTTCTGTGAAAAGTTTTTACCTTCATTCCCTTCTCCAGGCGGCTGATAAAACGAAAGCCCCAAAGATATGATGGCTGCAATTTCCAAGATTATAAGAGTCACGTCCTGCAACGCTTCCCAAACTAGCTGTATGAATGTTTTTGGCTTCTTTGGAGGTATAAAATTTTTTCCAAAAATAAGCTTTCTTTTTTCTAGGTCTGCAGCAGTGCCGGCTAATCCTGTAAATAAATAAAATAAAATAAAATCAGGACAAATGGCAGTGAAATAGAAAACACATTCCTATAAATTACTTCTCCAAGAAAAATTCCAAGCTGTAGCACCTTTGACATATTAATAAACATAAATATTACACTTAAATTGTGCTTTTGCAAGAGGATTTGTCCTGATATTCTGAACAAGCTCCATTTAGTACTAACTCCTGCCAGGTTTAATCATAAAAATGTCTTTGATTTCAGAGGTTTATATTAATAAGACCTATGTATATACATACACACAAGCAATGACTTCTGAAAATAGATCCTAAAGCACAAAGAAATGGTTTTTGGGATGAAGCTGGAATAGCTGACGGACACTTTTGGTAATACCTGTGGAAGATCACACAAATCTTTGTTCTGAATGCAAAGGATAAGTCAATAAATCCTCTCTTGTGCTACTTCAAAGCAATCTCTGTTTGCAAATGGACTTCAGTACATCCCTGGAATGAGCTGCATCACAGTTTTGTCACAAGGCACAGAAAGGCAAAAGGAAACAATATGGCTCCGTGTATGTTACATGATGCTTCAATTTAAGAACATTTCAGTTTAAGGACACAGGGTAACAATGGGGGGTTGTGCTGAGCAATCCACTGGGGTGCTTTTTTCCATCCTCTTTAATTCTATTAAAGGATGCACGTCTAGGGCCCTTCCAGAAGAACAGAAAAAAAAAAGGGAAAGAAAAATACTTGTAAGTGTCAGGGTAAAATAACTGAGCCCAAATATCCCTCTGAGCAGCACAAAAACTGCAATAAGCATTCCATACTTCTGCCAAACAATACCTGATATCACAGAATTGCTTAAATTGGGACCTTTAGGATCATCAAGTTCAACTGCTCCCACAGCAGTGCCAAGGCCGCCACCACCCCCTGTCCCCAAGTGCCACATCCACACGTCTTTTCAATCCCTCCAGGGGTGGTGACCCCACCACTTCCCTGCACAGCCTCTTCCGATGCTGGGCAACCCGTCCCATGGAGAAATGTTTCCTAATATTCAGTTTAAACATCCCTCAGTGCAACTGGAGGCTGTTTCCTCTTGTTTGGAGAGGAGACCAACCCAGCTGGAAGCTTTACAAAACTGTAGGTTTTGAATGTGATCAGCAACATAAAGTTATTTCTGGCTACTTATGATTATTTATGGCTATCCATCTGTAGATGACACCAGGAAAACCCTGGAGCTGACCTTGGAGGAACAGCAAGGTGCCTGCAAGGAGGAAACCATCAACCCCTCGCTATGAGAATTCCTGGGCTTGGGCAGCTCAGGGTGAATCCCTGACCCCCCAAAGCAGATGGGATACCTCAGGAATGGGAAGCCTTACAAACACGCCCTTCAAGCTGTCAGGGAACGCTCCTGATGTGGAAGAGTCCCCACACCATGCCTGGGTCCCCCAGCACCCCGTGGCCCCTCAGTCCCTCGCAGGCGGTTCCTCCGTTTCCTCGGGACAAAAGCGATGCTTTCCTGGCCATATCAGTCCTGCCCCACTGCAGGCAGGTCCTGACTCACCTTTCCCTTCAGGTGTCTCCTTACAGCTCCTGGGTGGCTTCTGGCTCTTGGTTAACTCATCAAAGTTTCATTTCCCCCTCAGCTGCTGAGAAACACGAGCCCCTCCCGCAGATAAAGGCATTATTATTTCCCCACTTCGTTTCGTTTGCAGGGCCTCGCGCTCAGTGACACTGGGACAGACAGGCTCCAGCCAGCAGGAAGTGCCTCCGTTATCCTCCAGCATTCAAACTCCTCTGAGAGCTCCCAGGCAGCTTCCAAGGCAGGGAAAACCCTTTCCCCTCTGCCATAGGAATTGGAGCCATCGAGGAGCTGCCTTTTTGGGACCCCACAGAGGTCACAGACATTTGGGCAACACAGGTGAGGGATCAGGCAGCCACTCAGAGAGACCAGCCTCCAGCACAAACCAAACAGGGCACTCTGAGCAGCACCAGAGGGCTGCCAACAGGAAGGATTCTCACTAAAAATCAGAGAATCACAGGATCAGTAAGGTTGGAAAAGACCTCTAAGGTGATTCGATCCAACTATTAACCCAAGTCCACCATGTCCCCAAGCACCACATCTGCATGTTTTTGAATGCTTCCAGGGTTGATGACTCCACCACTACCTTGGGGAGCGTCTTCCAGTGCTTGACAACCCTTCCATGGAGAAACTTTTCCTAATATTCATCTAAACCTGCCCTGGAACACCTCGAGGCCATTTCCTCTTGTGTCCCTCTTCCCTGGGGGTAGAGTCCAACCCCCCCCCCAGCTGCCCCCTCCTGTCAGGGAGTTGTGCAGAGCCACAAGGTCCCCCCTGAGCCTCCTTTTCTCCAGGCTGAGCCCTGTTCCCAGCTTCTCCTCATGGGACTTCTACAAAAGGCACCCAAAATTTGCACCATGCCCCCAACACCAGCCTATTCAACCTCACACACGATGGGGAAATTCCATGGGCGCCACAGACTGAGATTTGGGGCAGAAATTTCTATCTGATGCAACTTCAAGCAGCAACACAGAATACTGGAAGGAAAAACTCAAAGAAGGGGAGGGAGAGATGCCTGAAAAATGCCTCTTTTCCAACCCAGAATATATGTGCTCTGTGGTGGGCCAGCTCCAGCAGCTCAGCACGTGACTGGAGCTCTCCAGCATGGCAGGGATGGCTGGGACAGCACAGGGAAAAGCTGCAGGAATGTTCAATAATCCCAATCACGTTTATTTAGACATGCTGAATTCCTGAGGTTTAAATGACGCCCTGCACCTCACTGCCAGGAGGGCACACAAAGGACAGCTCCTGTCCTGTGCTCGGGATGGGTGCAAGATACACCCGAGGAGCCTCCAAAGCCAAGGAGAGACTGGAACTCAAAGAGCTGCTTTCTCTCTAAGATAAAATTTGTCCATTTAGACACCATAAGGCTGAGGAACAGACTGCCTAAATCACCCATGGTCATCCTTGTTTTCCAGTCTCTAATCCACATAATGCTGGAATTCAGACATCAGTTATTTGGACTCTTCCATCTTTGTTATTATCTTCCTTAAGAACCACAAACAAGGGTAAATTATGCAGATGATTTTATTCCTTTCTCTAAGTCTTGGTGAAATTACTCACCCCGTCAGTCTAGTCTAAAAACCAGAGCATATTCATCTTTATTAATGAAATTTAATTCCTTGGAAATCGTTTAGAAATCCTGGAAAATTACATCCACTCTTCAGCTCAAACCAAAATGTTTCCCCCTTCTCCTGTGACCCGGCCATCACTCAGAATCCTGTTCAGCAAAATTTTGGGGCTGGCTTTTTTTAACTCCTACTGAATGCCAGAAATGAACAAACTCTTACAATGAGGAAGAGAAAGAGAAAGGGAAGGAGACAATGGAGAAACCTGATAAAATCAGATTTTGCATTCTGTAGAGATAAGATCAGAAAGGACCAGCAAAGCACATGGAAATGACAAAGCCGTGGGGAAATGGGACTGAGCCTCTGAGGCAAAGAGCTTTGCTCTGCAAAACTCCACGAATTCTCAGAATGCAGAAGAAGGTACAAGGGGGCCCTCCTTATCTTTGCCAAGTCAGCTGCTTGACTCAGAGCCGTTATTTCACCTGTTCCTAGCGGGGCTCTGAGCGAGGCCTGGCTTGGCAAGGCCTGGCTTGGCGAGGCCGGAGGTGGCTCGTGGTGCCCAGATGGCACAGCCAGCAATGAGCACAGCGAGGGCAGCACAGGACATCTGCCCCTGCCAGCACCTGAGCCTGGAGGTGCTTTTCCTGCTGCTACACTTTGCATGTCAGGTTTTCATCACGTTAAACACGACGACTTCATTTCCTGAATTATTCCATATGATCGTTTTATTTCTCCCTCGTCCCTCGAGTCCTGTGACAACAACAAAAGCGCATTGCAAAGGAAGGCAATTTAAAACATCATTTCTGGCTGAGGATATAAAGCATTTGAGGAAGTGGAGAAGAACCAATGGGGACTAAAAAACATGAATGGCAATAGAAGCTCAGGATTTCAGATTTCACATATTCTCAGCACAAGCAGCAGCCTCCCATCTTCTGTTCTGTGTGGCAATAAAAGTCACAGCCTGGCTGGGCTTAGGTCCTCCACACAAGCATGAATATTTTATTTAAGTGCTTTTCTAGGTCAAAGCTGTGCAGAACAACTTTGCTCGACCCAAGTGTTTGGAGCAGATGTGCACATTTGGGTTAACTTTATATACAAATATTGCACGTGGGTTCAGGAAACACTGTGAAAATTTACTGATGCTTCCACCATTTGAGTAGTTTCTTAAGATTTCATTTTCCAAAAGTTTTCGCCCAAATGCGTGGGAGAATGAAAGTGATTGCATAGAAAACATTTTCTACAATGTCATGCAGTATATGAAATTGGTTTATGATTTAATCTGGCATTGTTGCATTTTTGGAGGGAGAAGAAGAACACAAAATTGGAGAAATGCCACTTAATGAATTTTCTCTGTTCCCTATCTACATCTGCCAGTTACTGCACCCTGAGTATAAAGCCATCATTTCAATTAATGCCTGGAAAATTGTATTTCTCTGACAGTCATCTCCACTGCAACCAAACGGAGCATGACAAACCCAGAATGATTCTGATGCTGCAAAAATAGCAAAAGCACAGCACTACTAACACAACAGTGAAAAAAAAAACCCACCAGAAAAACTTTTAAGAGAATGTTTCAAATTGGCTCAAATCAGGAGCTGAAGAATGAAGAATTTACATTTGCAGTAATTGAGCAAATCAACCAGTCATTGCTTATTAAATTCCTTCTGTGCTTTTTCTGATGCATCCAGAAATGGAGATAAAAATTTCAAATAGCAAAACATGTAAATGATGTATTTGAAAAATCAAATGTGAGATTTGTTCAGCACGGAAAGGAGAGGCTTTCCAGGGATGCTGTGGAAATGAAAGGAGAGAGGAAAGGCAACTATTTTGGTTAGTGATCACTAATAATTAGATATGGCACACCTGAGTTCTTCCTGTGGGAACCCAGACCTGGGTTTTATCTCCTGAGCCAAAATGCCCCTGGCCTCAAACTCTCTTCTCCCATGATGAGCACTCCCACTGTCACAGAAATTAAAAAATATAACACCCCAAAGAATCACCTGGGCAGTTATTTCATTTCCTTTGCCTGGTTTCACCAATTCCATTTATTTCCCATCGAGCTCCTTGCCATTCCTGCTGCTCCATAACAATTCAGGAGACCCTGCCCCAGGCCCAGGGGCTCATGGAGCTCTTGCAGACTCTCACACCTTCCTGATGAACACGAATTAGAAATATCAGCCCAGTTACTGCTGGGGTAACAAGGACAATTCAAGTCCCATTCAACATTTTCAGTGGGATTTGACTCTCTGGCTTTGGCAGCAGAGTTTTTCTCTGCTTTTCCCTCTCCAAAAAGCAAGAAACAGTCTGGCTTTTTTTCTTCCACTTCTTCAGCAGCGATCTAAGCAGCAGCATCTCAGTGCTGAAAGTGACTGAAAGGGCTGGAAATGTCACATTTTCAATTCAAATGAAGAGCTTGGAACCAACAGATTTAGTTCCTGAGGTCTGCCTTAGGAAACTGCCCCTACCTGAGGAATAGGGGAAGGCAAGGAGACACTCCCAGTAAACTGTGATCACTGTTATCATGGTTTGGATCAAATGCTGGGGAAGGTGTGGTTTGTCCCTAATGTATAATGATGTCATCACTGTGATGTCATCCAGCATCAGCCTTCCTTAGGTCAGGAATCCTTCACGACCTTTGTTTATCTAAGAAAAACAAAAACCTGCAATGCCACAAAAACACAGGCTGCATTAAACTGACACAAGATGATTGGTTTCCAAGTAAAACACACAGCAAAGATGGGAAACACAAAGTGGAAATATTCAGCCCTGGAACAGATGTCTCTGTGACCTCCCAGTTTCACCATGTGTGGTGCCTGGAAAAGCTTTTCCATGCAGTACATTGAAATTCTGTTCAGGTCAAATTAAAATAAAGTCAGTTGAGAGAGTGCTGTCCATCAATAAGAGGGATTTTAATGAGAGCATCTTCTAATTCCAGCAAGGTGAATTGGAATTTCACTACTGAATGAACCTCAACAAATAATAATTTCCTTCTAATCTCAGGACTACAAAGCTGTCTCTAAGTGTAATGAATCTCATTACCCATTTTCATTAATATCACTTGCATATTTTTTTTAGATAAATGTTAAGAAATACATCCCAAAATTAAAAGCCTTTGGCATTACAAGTCATCCAAGCACGTGTCCTGTAAGCTTTATGCTGCTGCTGTGCCTGTTCCTGTGAGCAGAACCTTGCAGGACTCAGAACCTCCTGGAGTCAAGCACTTTACAGCCAGATCCACACAGCCAACATACAGAAAAGAGGGCACAGAAACAGGAAATTAATTATCTCCCTCTCCATTTCCTCATTAATCATCCTCCCTCTTCACATCTGACAGCAACAAGTGGCCCAGCCACCCTGTCCTGCCCTCTGAGCTCTGCCACCCCTCAGCATCCCAAATCCCACAGCCTGACTACAAAAACGCTCCTAGAAACCTTCCCTCTGACAGGGTGCACCTGAAGCTATCACTTAAGTCACACAAAGTACACAAATACCTCTCAAATTCCACAATTTTTTGAAAAATAAAGGAACTGAAAAGCTTAACAATTGTTCTCACAGACTGATTGTCTAACGCAAATGTGAGCCACAGGTACAGAACAACTCACACTTCTGCCATGAGTTCCTTTGAACCTCTCTCAATCTGTAGAAACTCTAGAAAACTTTATCTCAATTTGATGAGGCAGGGAAAGGCTGAGGTTCCTGCCCCAGACGGGTTGGTGGCAGTTCAGGGGAGTGAATTCCCATCATCTGAGATTCCTGATTTACATTCAGCTGCAAGGCACCAGGCAGGGTTTGCTAGTGCCCAGAAGCACTGAGTGCTCCATGACATCTTTAATTCCCTTTCCCATCCAGCCATTTGGGGTTTTATTTCTTCCATCATCTTCTAATTTCTTTTTAACGTAAAACTGCCCTGAAATGAAGCCGTTCAGCAGGAACAAACAGTTTACATAAGATGAGTAATAACAGCAGCACCAGAAATGGTTCTCGATTGTGGCTGAAAACAGCCCCAAAAAAGCCACTCATGTGAAAGACAGCCATGATTTCATAATAACCTAATGACTGGACTTATGTACAGTGCATGAACACAAGCCAGGACTGAGGCAACAGATGAGACATCAAATATTAAAGGCAAGACATGCGCTGTAGCAGATGACTAATGATTTTGTTGCCTAAACACAGAGCAAGAAGCTTTCTGCAAAGGCTGATAAAGCATTCAGTGAGAGCTCAAGGTCTGGGATGAAGAAAGAGGAATCAGGATTTCTGTTTTACAAGTGTTCTGCTGTCAGTGGGGGTGTGGCTGCTGAGAGGGAGGAGAATTATCCCACCAGAATTCATTCCTTCCGCTCTTACTCCATTTGATAACCATTAAACCATCCACACATGTCTCACCTTGGGGACCCCAGACTCCTGGAAATGTTTTTCTTTTGCTCTGTCATGATGTAGTATCAAGTACAATGAAGCCATTAGGTTCAGGGCAATGACTGTAATAAATACTAATAATCTAGAATAAATACTAATAATCTAGGATAAATACCACTCATCCCACCCATCACCAACTACATAATAAAATGCCAATAAAAATCTCTTTTTAACATTAGATATGTAAACACCAGAGCAGTAAGAGCACGGATCTTCACCCAGCACTGAGACAGTAAAGCAAAGGCTATGGAAGGGTTTGGCAGCCAAGCCAAACAATCCCAAGCCAGTGGGATACCCCAGAGACACTGGATACTCCAGGTTTGTTCAGCATCACAGATCTTCAGCTTCTGAATGGAAAGAGAATGAGGGACTGTAATGTTTTCTTTCGCCCATCCCCACTTCCCAGGTAGTCAAAGCCTTGAGAAAGTTTCTTCAAACCTCTTTTTTTCTGGCTATTAAAACCAAGACAGGATTTCCCTCCCACAGAAGGTAATATTAGGATTTAGAGTGGACCATACAGATGCCCTCTGCACATTTTGTATTACCCACACAGCCCTGATTTCCTACAGAAGCACAGATGCGTAAGGTGGGACCATTTCAATGATGTTGACTGAGAAGATGAAGGAAATCACATCAAAAACGTGGGGTTACAGTGCTGAGTTATAGCAATATGATTGTTCCAGGTAACGTGAAAGTTTTTCCTTGCCCTGAATATTTAAATGAAATCAAACATCCCTAGCTATATCCTCAGACACACTTCAGACACGCTTAAGGGGTTGTTCTGTGGGTCAGGCTTGGAAAGCACTGATGCAGCAACCAGGTCACGGCAAGGAGCAACCATGGAAGTTTAACAGAGGAGATCCAAAGTGATTGTCAAGAAAACAATCACGGAATGAAAGACATCATGATGTCAAAGGGGAAAGCCTTCCTTAATTAACACATCTTTATAACCTCTTACCACCCTTCTCACTGGACCCTACCAAAAAAATTCACTCCTTCACAAAAATTGCCGATGGCAACCACAGGAAAAAAGGCCCTGAAATCCATCTGTGAATCCCTGTTCCCACAGCACAAGAGGAGCAGTGCTGCTGACAGAGGCAGCCTGTGCCTGTCTGCATGGATCCAGCACAGCCTGGGGAGTGCAAGTGTCCCACTGGAAGCACTTCCATCAGCCACGCTCCGCAGGGAGCTCCGGTGGTGTGGCACAAGTGGCTGCATGCTGGCACTGCCAGCTGGGAGCTCCCCGTGTGCCGGGGCTCCTCCAAGCCCTGGAGATGTGCAGCCAACAGGTGCCAGCAACACCAACGCACCCACAGCACCAGAGCTCGCCATGGGCAGGCAGCAGAGCAGGGAATGGCTGTGCCTGGACCTCTGCAGGAGAGAGAGGACAAGGATGGAGCCACGTGTCCCCTGTGTGACCAGGACACTGAGCCTGGGGACTGCAGCTGCTGGATGACCCCACACAAAGAAACCACAATCACACGCAGAGCTGCTGCACTGGCAGCTCTTCACAGGTGACAAAAACCTTCACTTTCGATTTTTTCCCTGTCTCGCCAGAGTTTTTGGAGTGACTTCACGTCACTCAAAGTTTTGCAAGTGTTGAACATGGTGTTCACTGGCTGTTGGTGCCAGTGAAATGTCCCAGGAGCTGTGGCCAGGTGACCAATTCAATACAGCTGAGGGGTACCGTGGAGAGCCTCAGCTGCCCTCTCACACCAGAAGGAGCTTTCAGGGTGACGTGGCTAAAGGCCTCTCATGGTTTTGTGTGTCCCCTCAGGGTGACACTCATGGCAGACTGAGAAAACAACAAAGGAATAAAGGAATAAAGGAAATGAACCTGGGAAAGCATGGCCTGATTGAGGGAGATATTCTGCAACACACATCAGACAGACTTTTAAATCCAGCACAAGGCTCTTTTGGAGTATGCTGAAAGTCTCTTTTTCAGGGAGGGAAAAGATCTCTCTTCCGTGAAGAATCTTCCCTATTATTATTTGTCACTGCAATCACCACAGTTTCTGTGGCATCAGCAGTTCCAAGGGTCTGGAGCTCATATTTATTTGATGAAGGAAAGGTTAAAAGTAATACAGCATAACAACAGATGCTCTGACAGCAACACAAGCACGGAAAAAAGGGGCTTTCTGATGAGGCCAGGCATGTGTGGGTTAAGCAGTACATTCCTCACAGGGTGCTTTAATCTTTCACATAAAAACACAAAACAGAAGAATAAATTTAAATTCCGATGAGACACATCTTTGTGATGTCTGTAAGGAAGTTAAAATGAAATATCAAAATCCACTTTGCCCACGCTGCTTCCTCAGCACGATCCTTTCCCAACCCGCTTAGAAAAAAAAACAACAAATAAGCCAGGTAGCACCAAACTGCATTTTCCTGAGGTGTTACCTCCAAATGCTGCTACTTGGCAGCTCTTAATGTCTCTGTCAGTGTCACCCACTGCTCCTGTGAGCGATGTCACTGTGTCACCCTCTGCAGAGGCTGAGCATTCCCTGCTGCGTGTCCAGGGGAGGGGGAGCTACAAACAAGTGACGAGGCTGAGGAAAACACAGTGCTGTGATCATGATGCCATCTGCAAGCAAGGCTCAGCGCTGCTCTCGCTCCTGCAGTGACAGTGAGTCCCTCTGGCCACACTGCCCAGCCTGGGAGGTGCTTTTGGAGCATCCAAAGGATGAAATCCCATGGCCCAGGAGCAGCACAGTAATGAGACCTCTGGCACCCCTAACAGCACTCCCACTGCCACCTGTGCGACGCTGTGCTCATCATTTCCCACTCACCCCATTCTCTCGTGGCACCACGTGTGGATCAGCTCCCAGTTTCCATCCTGCCACAGCTCTGGGGTGAGGAGGGAGGGCCTGGCTCCAGCAGCACCTTGGACATGCTCTGGTGAAAGTGGGTTCAGCAAACTCAGGCTAAGGGAGTCACCTGCCCTCAGCTCTGGATTTATTCTGGAACATCTATTCCCCAATAACCACTAGGGATTAACCCTTGGTGGGCATCTTCTGACTCTGGACTCAGAGGCCTCTTGCCAGCATGAAGCAAAGCAATGAATTAAGGGGCTGGAAGTCAAATGAAATGGGTGGCACAATATAAACAGAGGGATCTGCTGTGCAAGGAAAAGGTTTCAAGCCACGAATGGATTAAATGACTTCTTCCTGGAGACCTCCTTTTCACTAAAAACCTAAACTTCCTGATGGATAATGAAGGGAAACGGATTAATTAATAACAGTTGGGGTTATTTGGGGGGCATTAAGAAAATGCAGTATTTGTTTACTCAGTGAAGCTGCCCAAGGATGGTTGTCAGTAGGAATTTGGTGCTTCTACTATGATAAAACACAATGTTTTGTTTTCTGCTGATGTGCCTAACACAAATTTGTAGATATTTGTACATCCCAGATCACCATCTGCCTTTCCTGCAGACTTAAATACAGGCTTAGAGGAAGAGGAGAAGTGAAAGAGGCTGTAAAATTCCATCCAAAATGCCAGCACGAGCTCTGCTACAGTGACCAGCCCAAAACTGAACACAGATGTTCTCTCAAAGTTGGCAGTCACTGGGCACTGATAATTCAGCAAGGCAAACAAAGCTCCCTCTTGCCCCATTTTCCAGATTAAATGGAGAAAAGATGCAAGGAGAGTGTCAGGACTTTCATGTCTTTTGGTAATTAGCCAATTCAGTCCACAGAAGGTGTCCAGGTGACACCAAGCAGCAGAGCAGGGGATTCCCCACGAGCAGCAGTGTTTTAGTTGGGATGATGGCACCACTGGAGCCAATATAATATTATCATTCCAAAGAGCTCTCAGCCTAATACAAAGTTAATAAAAATACCACGAAAAGTGACAACGTTTTCTCGACTCCTGCTTTATTTTTGAGTGATGAGAAAATATCAGCTGTGACCAGAGCAATCCCAAGATGTACTGTGGGATAGAGCATTATTTTATTCCTATACCCCCTTGCAGCAGAACTCCACCAGGAGCACAACACCCACAGATATCTCCCAATTTAGCACAAAAAAAGCCCAAAAGAATAGATTCTCTATGCCATGAAGCACAAATTGTCAATCACCTTGATTAGCCCTCCACACAACTAACACAATGTGAATGCACTAATCACCACTGAACTTCTCCAGGTTGTTTCCCAGTGCAAATCAAAGATGAAATTAAATTACAAAGTCAGAGCCTGCAGGAAGGTGTTCCTGGTCACCAGGAGCAGCTGTGAGCCAGAAGCAGCCAAGGGCTCCTTGGATTTTTTTAAGGCCGCCAAACTGAGCCCACTTCAAGTTGCCCCAGTTCTCAGTCAAGACAAAAGCAAAAGTGGGAAACATTTTTGGGATACAAAAGATGGAGTTCCTGCAACCCAAAAAGCCCCTGAGAATCACTCAGCTACAATGGAATTCCATTCAAGGTGACAAAAGTGGGAAAGGGTCTCTGTTCAAATCTCTTCACTTATTTGGTCACAGTATCTATGCGATTGTGTTCTTTGCATTAAGAATGACTTTTTCCTCCAGTTTAATTTTGTGCTCTGTGGTTTGAGAAGTTGAAAATTTTGTGTGTCCTTTGGCCAGTGCACATGCAGGGTTTGAGGATGCAGTTCTGATCAACGCCCTGGCATTTCTGTTAGGCACATCAGCAGAAAACAAAACATTGTGTTTTATCATAGTAGAAGCACCAAATTCCTACTGACAACCATCCTTGGGCAGCTTCACTGAGTTAACAAATATTGCATTTTCTTAATGCCCCCCAAATAACCCCAACTGTTATTAATTAATCCGTTTCCCTTCATTATCCATCAGGAAGTTTAGGTTTTTAGTGAAAAGGAGGTCTCCAGGAAGAAGTCATTTAATCCATTCGTGGCTTGAAACCTTTTCCTTGCACAGCAGATCCCTCTGTTTATATTGTGCCACCCATTTCATTTGACTTCCAGCCCCTTAATTCATTGCTTTGCTTCATGCTGGCAAGAGGCCTCTGAGTCCAGAGTCAGAAGATGCCCACCAAGGGTTAATCCCTAGTGGTTATTGGGGAATAGATGTTCCAGAATAAATCCAGAGCTGAGGGCAGGTGACTCCCTTAGCCTGAGTTTGCTGAACCCACTTTCACCAGAGCATGTCCAAGGTGCTGCTGGAGCCAGGCCCTCCCTCCTCACCCCAGAGCTGTGGCAGGATGGAAACTGGGAGCTGATCCACACGTGGTAATTTAAGTGTTAACACAATATCATTTATTGCGTTGAGAGAACACAATCATTTACATTGTTAAATTAGAAACAAATTCTTGCAAGTAAAAAGAAACAAAAAGACCAAGAAGCAAAAAGAGATTATTAAAAAAAAAAGCAACTAAACCCAACAATCTTTTTATACGAAAAGGGAGCAGAATTCTAAGCACTTAAGTACTTTTATCATGTAACACAGAGGCACAGATTTAGATAACAACCACTTAAGGAATTAATTACATTCTTTACACCAAAAGAGATGGAAAAATGAAGTTATCCCAGTTATGCTCACCCCAAGGAAAGGAGCACTTAAAACATTTTCCTAACTTAAAGTAGAATTGTTCACCTGTCTCATTAGTAACTTTAATTAGAAATTCTATTTTGATTTTCAATAGGAGAGTAGGCTTTGCTCTGCCCTGTTCCTTGTCAGGTTATTTTTTCTTGTGTGGTTCCTGCCTCTCACAAAATGTTTTGGGGAAAGTCAGTCCAAATTCACAGTCCAAAATCTTATGCAAATTACTACGAGCCAACTGCTGTACAAATATTATGAAACAGAAGTCTCCCCAAGTCCTTTTCAATGGCTGCTGAACACAGCAGGATCAGGCGCTTTCTATTTTTATTGAAGCTCAGGTTTCCAAGTTGGTAGAATAGAAGGCATTGGAATAAGTCTCTCTGAAATAGCAAAAAAAAAAAAAAAAAAAAAAAGATTCCATGCCTAAGAAAAAATGCTTTGGGAAACTGGCAATCTTCCTAAAACCCAAAATGTTCCAGAAACACGGCCTGTGATTCAAAGGCACTTTGTCATCTGTACAGTTTTGCCTATAGCTGCATTGCAGCGTTCTCTTCAGGACTGCTCACTGCTCTTAGAGGATAAAATGACCCAAGTGCCTCCTCTGTTCCATCATTATTCATTAATGAAGAGCCTGGGCCTAGAGGATTGACATTGCAGGAGAGAAGGAAGCTTCATTAATGCATCCCTTCAGCACGACACACATTAACACCAAACAAGGGGCAAGAAAATCAGACCCAATTTCGATGGATGTTTCAGTAGCACTTAAAAACTGTTATCAGTTTAAATAGCACTGATAACACTGTCCTGTTATGAAATCACCCTGAGGAACACAGGAAGTGCAGAGACCTTGAACCAGCAGGGCTGAGGATGAAGTCATTGCTTTCAGACAGACATCTTGAGCCTGCATCTGTTTTCTCCAGGTTATGTAAATGATAAGCAGAGAGGAGCTGAATGCTGAAATGCTCAGGATGCTCAAAGGCAGACTTTGGGTGTCTGTGTGTGTTGCCTAATTCCAATACCCTTTTTGTTAAACCTATTTCTATTTTTCTCTGTCTCCCCATTCAGCTCCAGTGTCTACTGCTCTTTCCAAAGACCACCTGAACAGATCTTCCCCCTCTTCCTTTTCCAGGTTCCTCATTTTCCCCTTCATTTTACCTCAAAGAGACTGATGCCACTGATAAAATACCAGAGAGCTCTTCCTCCTTCCCTCTGATCTCCCACTGCTCACCCTCCCCTTCTTAATCCCTGCACTCTGTCCTCCGAGGTCACAGCTCTGATTTAACCTCACACACCTCTTTGGGAGGGGTTTTTTGCTTGTTTGCCCCTCTTAAGCAAGAAGCAGGAGCACAAATTAAGCAACATTTTGGGAGACCAGCATGGAGCATTATCCATATCCTGCCAGGAGTGTCTTCAAAGACAACCGAGAGTGACACGTACTCTGCAGGCTCATTTCTTCAATGAAGAAAAGCCCTCTCAAGGAAACAGAATATTCCTCACATTGCAAGACTTCGAGTATCTTAACAAAAATCCTCTATTCGTTTAATGATTACAAAAAACAGCAGACAACAGAAAAATTCAGAAGTAATTACATGAGCCTATTAATAGCAAGTGCCAATAAGTCTTTCCATTTCTGTGCCCCTCATTAGAAAAATGAACAATTTCTGGTATTGTGGAAACAGGCTTGCAGAACATAAAAAGACTCTAACAGCATTAATCTTTTAACTTCCTGAGCTTTGTTTGTGCCACAGCCTTTATTTGCAATTAAGCTTAGTGCATATGAAGTTCACTGCCTGCCAGCCCTCACTGCCTGATCCGGCCCAGGGTGGGTAATTCAAGCTCTTTTTCACTGACCTACCAAACTCTGACCTGTTGGACTTGACTCGTAAAAGTGAGAAGGGATTACAATTTCATTCAGATCGTGATATCTGAGCAATTCATTCAACAAGGGAACCAGTTATGTCTGATCCCCTCACCTTTCCCCCTGCTTCTGGGCTGGACTGATTTGCCAGGAGAAGGTGATCCTGAGTCAGGGTGAATTTGATCACAATGACCTGAGATGAAAAGTGCTGGATCTTGAAAATCATCTCGAATTCATCCAGTTTGTTCATCTGTTATAGATGAATGCTATGAAAACACAAGTTCTTTGCCTGGAGATAAGTATCCACCACACTTATTTATTTACGTGCAGTCAGGATGATGCACACAAGATCATCATGTGCCCTGATAAAAACAGGGAATGCTTCACAGTGCTTCCCTGGTGCTCAGCTCTGTCGAAACACTAAATCTGCAAAACATGAAACCCTTTGTCACTGGCTGAAGGTAACAGGTAATTCATTAACTGATGCAAAACCGTCAGTCCAGTCCACCCAATATACTGTTCTCTCATGTACACAAAATTAATTAACAATGTTCTGTAACGAAATACAGCCACTAATGCAGTCAGCATCTAACCAGAACCAACACAGAGCAAATTCCTCCACAAATGATGCTTGGGAAGCTGTTGGATTCCCTGGTTCTCTCACCAGAAAGGGCTTTGCTCTGCCTGTTGCAGCATTAGGCATCGATGCCCCTGACTTCACCACGCACAGAGCTCACCAAACCTCCTAAATCCAATCATGGGAGGAAGGAAGGCAAAGCCACAGGACCCCGGGGTGCAGCCCCAACAGGGCCCTGTATGTGCCCCCCAGGCTGGGAACCAGTTCTGGTACCCAGCTTCACCCACCCAGGAAACCGAGCCGGTCACCTGCTGCCAGCAGGGATTTCCAGCTGCAGTGAGGATGCAGATGCCTCCAGGACTGGTTTACTTTGTCACCACCTGATTTAGAGCTTAATCACGCCCACGAGGGCAGCGACAGTTTTGCTGCGGGGGAAGCAGAGAGTTCAGAGCCCAGGGATGCTGCCCAGTGCCAGGTCTGGCTCCAGAGGTGACCCCTTCCCTGCAGAGCTGCCCTTCCTCCCCAAAAGAGCCACACTCTGCACTTCTCAGGGCTGACACATCACAGAAACCAGATGCTATTGCCCAGTGGTAAATCCTATTTAAAATCTCCTTACACATTAAAAAGAAGCAATGCCAGGCTGAGGCAGTCATTAAACTCCACGTCAGCTCCCTCCTAAGAAATTTTTTCCTTAAAATATCCCTTTAAAACACCTCTCCGTGCTCTGGCACTCTGCTTTGGCCACACGCTGTCCCCCTGCCCCTGAATGCAGACTGCAGCTGCTGTGCTTTATGTAACCCTGCTTGCTGCAATGTCACAGGACCTAAATACAACATTTCCACACGGAACCGCATCTAAAGATTAGGCTTTTGTTGATTTTGAGTGAGCAGCTCCCCTCCCGAGGCCTCAGCTTCTTCAAGCCATATTCCTCGAGCCTGGAAAGTGCTGAACTAGTCCTGACTCCTGCCTTTATCAAGCTGCTGCCTCCAACACCCTTGGCTTGCCCTTGAAAAGGCTTTCTGCAGCCATGAGTCACTGCTACAGCACAAAACACAGCCCAGCGCGTTCATCCAGCAGGGACATCTCCCTGGGAGAGGGACAACAGGGAGCTTCCAGGGGCAGGAGGAGGGAACACCGAGCGCCCAGATCAGTGTTCTTGCTGTTTAAAAACAAGAAAAGAGGTACCTACAATTGAATTTTCCTGGCTCCAAAGGCACCTTCTCGATTCGCAGTTTCATTGAGGTGTAGGAAATAAAATGGTACAGCCAAGTTTGGCCTTGCAAGCAGCCACTTAAAGGGGGGGAAAGCACCCAGCAGGAAGGATTTGAATCATAAAAGTATTGGGAGAAAATAACGAATGGCAAACAGGCAGGTAATGAAGCTGGATTTGCTCTTCACAGCTCGCATCGCTGGATGTTTGCTCTTCAGAACAAAACTCCTTTAATACTATATTAAAGTATTTCTGGAAACTTTGGGGTATAATTTCCCTAATGGCATAAAACAGAGCCCCATGTGTTCTGGTGCTGCAACAGACCATGAGGATTTCTGTTAATAGTAGAATTGTGCCTGGAAATTGCCTTTGGATAGATGAAACAAGCTGTCCAAAAGCTGCAGTTCCAGGAAGGATAACACAGGATGCTTTCTGGGACATATTTATTTACCTGAAAACCACATGTGGTCATTAGGCTGCTTGTTTCCCAATAAATATGAATAATCTGTGATCTGTGGGATATCATCTGAGCTTCCCATATTCTCCCCCTCTCCTATGCCCACTCAGTGCTTACAAGTTGTCATTAGACATTACTGCACTCTCTGGCACATTAGGGATTTGAATTGTGATTGAAGACCAGCAAAACACAAACATATGGAAAAAATGAAGCCATTTACATTTCACTTTGGCATATCCCATGCTGTACACAACTAATTATGGATCTCTGAGCTCGTTAATTTTCCCTGGAATTCCCATGCAGTGGTGGCACCAAAGCCAAGTGTGAAATACCCCATGGTCAATCCCAAGCCAGCCAGGCAAGATTCCAGATGTATTTCCAAAAGAGCTGTGCTGACACTGGGAACTGGAGAAGGTGACAACAGCCCCAACTTGCAGCATCCAAAGTGCTAAAATTCCATTTAACACCACCAGTGCCTCACCAAACAGTGCACGTGTACAAGCACCCACCAAACGAAGGAGCAGTGCTGCGAAAATTCCCAAAATCAACAGGATTCCTGTGCAGCACTGCAGTGGCAAGCAGAGGTTTACATGGCAATGGCCTGTACAAAAGCCAGTGATGGTCAAAAGGTTCTGTTTATCCTCATAGCAAGGATTGTTTATCCTCACAGCAAATGCAGCCACACACTCTGGGCGTTTACAGCTCTCATGTTTGCATAACATAATGCTCAAGCCTTTAACAGCAGAATCCTTCTTGACTCTTACACGCCCAGGTACTGCCAGTGTTTAGCTTTTCATTAATCCCAGGAAGTTTTATTCCTGGAGAAAAGAGAAGAAACGAATCCAGCGTGGATTACACGTAGTTTGTGCAATAAATGTCCCGCCACAGATGTGAAGTGTTCATTCTTGCTCAGCTCTGTCACATAATCGTGCCTTTATGTAAACACTGACAGAGAGAATATACACAAATAATAGCCACAAATGTAGGAACCATGGCAGGAATCCCACAGGGATGATGCAAGAGAATGTGAACACTGAGGAGGAACATGGAACACAAAGCTCTGGTGCAGGCTCAGAAGGTAAAACCCACATAAGCACATTCCACTTATTTTTTTCAATTATACTTGCACCAAAAGGTACGATCTCTTTGCAACACAGGACCAGACTCTGGTGGAAATGCATCTCCAGAGAACGGAGCTGCCCTGTGGGGCTCACACTGGTTTAAATCAGCTTTTCCCAAGCCCAGAGCTTCTGTGGCTCCCTGTCAGCACAGGGATTTCATGGAGAAATCCAAAGCAGGCTATTCTGAATTAACAGGCACGCATGCAGAGGGCACAGCCATGGGGTTTGAAAATTCTCATTTCTAACATGCAACACAACACCGAAGATGAGTAAAGGCACTGTTTTCATGGCCATGTTGAATCCAGTTTGTCACTTCTGGTGTGGATGGGAAGGATTTCATAAAATTAAATCTATTCCAACTTCCAGTCACTTCTAAAATTACACACAGTTGAAAGATCACATTAAAGGTCCTTTATTTTGGATCTCCTCATGCCATAAACCTCCAGATCTGGAACAAACATCAGACCTCTAGGAATAAGTACAAAAGCATTATCTTTAAATACTTTCAGAAAATAAATAACCACTGACTTGGACCTGAAGCTGAGAAAACAATAGACATGCAGACAGGGATTTAAGCAATTGTGGGAGGATTTTAAATGTTGTTGGCGGGATGCATTAATTTCAGTCTCGTTGTAAATCTTATTTCAGTGATAATGAAGATTTCTAGTGACTCTGATGTTTAGCAGGTTGCTCTTGCCCACAGCTCGCACTCACTTTTATGGCAGGAAACAAAATATTGCAAAAGCAAGTGAAAGTAATTTTTTTCTTGAAAAAACTACAAATAACCTGGCATGATAATAATTTTCTTTTATTATCAGCAAACTAACAAAATGCATGAATCCCAAGCATTCTTGGCAGCATGCAATATAAAAAACCACCAGAAAATACTGTGGAGGATGGTTATATTTAGATTTCATACTTTCACACACAAAAGGTCACAGTCTGATCTCAACCACAGGAAAGCAAACAAGCTCCTCTTATCGAAGTGTTCCCCAGTTGTTCTCTTTTTTACCCTGTTAGCTCTTTTCAAACGTTCTCTGTCCTGCCTGAAGAGAGCCCACAGGAAAGATGGAGAGGGACTTTTTACAAGAGGCTGGAGCAATAGGACAAAGGGGAATGGATTCCCACTGAGAGTAGGGTTAGATGGGATATTGGGAAGGAATTGTTCCCTGGGAGAGTGGGCAGGCCCTGGCACAGGGTGCCCAGAGCAGCTGGGGCTGCCCCTGGATCCCTGGCAGTGTCCAAGGCCAGGCTGGACACTGGGGCTTGGAGCAGCCCCAATGTGGAAGGTGTCCCTGCCCCTGGCAGGGGATGGCACTGGATGAGCTTTGAGGTTCCTTCCAACCCAAACCATTCTGGAATTCCGTAATTATGTTTCTTTTTAGTTAACTATTATATGCTGACATTTTAATTCCCAATTTCTAGCAGAGCAATTTGACTTCAGCTTCAAGTATGATCTGCTCTGTGGCCAGGATTTTTCAGTGGTACTTCAATTATAACCTTACAAATCCCAGTAAAAACAACTTTGGAAAACACGAATTGCGCTTACAAGTTACCAAACTGTCCTGCAGGACTAAGATGATTTCTAAATAATGACCATTCATTCTCTTTTCAATAGAAGTAATTACAGGGTTGTATAAAAATGTTTATATAGGCAAGGCAAAAAGCTGAAACTGACAAGTAAATTATTCATCTATTCTAATTGTGCTGCTTACAAAGATTGGCTCAAAAAATTAAATTTAAAAGAATATTTTGTAACAAAAAACCCTTGAGAAACACTTGAAAGTTAAAAGAGTTGTGGTGTAAAGTTCACTTCTAATCTTTCTTACCACTCAGTTTTGGTCCCAGTGCCTGGGAAGATTTCTGTAAGATGTTGTAACTTCTCTTGCATGGCGAAGTAAAAGTTGTAGCGCCAGGGAAAAAAAAGTCATTTCCTAAGATGTTACAAGTTGAACATAACAGTAAAACCTTGTAGAGCCTAAAAAGCAGGATGCTGAGTTCTGCAGCTCTGAGTGTGCACAGAGGGACAACCAACACACAAACACTGCAGTCCTGGAGTACAGAGAACAACTGACTTGCTCCTTTCAATTAAATCCATGGACAAGGGGCCTTAAGAACACAACGAATCAAAAATGACAGTGAGAACCACCTAATATTTCTCCTTGGCTCATTTGTTCCAGCCAATGAAAGGGATTTGAAATGTTTTTCTCAAAACTCCAACTGATACTGGCTTTTCTTTGCCTTCCCAGCACTAACTGTGGGTATCAAACCTAGAAGAAAAGCCAAATTCTGTAGTGCCTGAACACTGATAAATGTCAAGTCTAGAAACTGTGGCCAGATTTTCAGAATATGTTACACCAGGTGTTACCGCCACAAAATCTCCCAGAAATACAGAATGTAGTAAAACAGCAACAACTAAATACTCCTGCATGGAATCATTTGGGTTCCGTGGAGCAGGCAGGTGTGGTGAAAGGAAAAAGAAAGGAAATACAAATGAAGGCATAAATCCACGTTATTCATAAAGGAAAAAAATACCCTGTAACAGGCTTGAGTTTAGAGTCCCCATAGAGATGTTATTTATGCAAGGTGTTTTATCATCCAATTTGAGTTCAACTTTTCCACTAAAAATACAAGATAGAAGCAGCCAATTTACGCACTTTCATTTCCAAGCTAAGGGTGAACACCTGATTATAGGAGGAAGAAGTGCACGTGAAGGGTGCCAGTATAGGTGCAAAGCCAGAAATTCCCCCACGGGTCCTGGGGGGAAGAGGGGACTGTGCTGGAGCAGAGGCAGGTGCCCTGCACAGCACCCAAAGAAGGGGAGGGAAACCCTGGTGGATCTCCTGGGGTTGAACCAGCATCCCTGGAGGTGCCTGAGCTCCCTCCTCATTTCCAGAACACCTTCCAGTACTTGCATTTCAAAGACTTTTATCATTATTAAGGATATTCCTGTATATTCATCTCTTTCATTCAACCCCCAGCAGCTGATGGAAGAGTGGAAGATGATCCTTGAATACAGAAGCAGGTAAGTGACACCTGCTTCCCAGAGCGACAGGAATAGTCTCCAAAGCTGCTGCAGCCCCAGCAGAGCAGGCAGAGGCTGTTATTGACACATTGTCCTGGCTCATGCAAGTTCCCTTCGATGTTTCATAATCCCAAGAGTGCTGAAAACTCAGTGAAAAACTCATTCCTCCTACTACAGATCTGTCTCATCCACCAGGCACCTCCTCTGCACAGGAGATTGATCCCCAGGAGAAGGGAATCATGGATGGCCTGAAAGGACTGGCAGTGGGAATGGCCAGAGCCAAGGACACCAGTGTGTCCATTCCTGGGTCACTGTGGTCACCTCTCTGGGATTGCTCAGCGTTGATCTTGGTACACTCCTAACCAATCTTTTCAACTGCTCTGGTTATAATTAGTGACAAACAACTCAGAAATAACGAGAGACAGCTCATCACCAGCACTTCCTGCTCTCAGGACTGCCAGGTGAGGTAAATCACACAGCACATACACACAGCCTTCCAAAACCAAAACCCTCCCAAAACCAGACACAAGTTCTCAAATGATGCAGATGTGACCTTTCTGCACACATCTGTTTATTTTCCTGCAAACATAAATTGCGAAGAAGACCCCAAACCATCGGGGTGTATCACATACAGCACTGACAGGGCAGCGTTTGCTCAACTGAAGATAACATACATTTATATTGGTGTATAAAATGCTTTTATACTGAAAGCCAGGCTGGATTTCCAGGTTAGAGGTGCAGCTGATGGGAAATGGGAAGAACGCCAAAATGTGGGGAAGTGTGAGGGGACCACTGGGAGCTCCATACTGTTTGATACCACAACTTGAGCTGGGAGGGGGAGCAGGGAAGTGGCTCCAGCTGAGAGCCAAACACCAACTCCATTCAAACACCCCCACATCCCTTTGGAAAGGATGCAAAAGGATAGGAACAACTTAGCGTGAAAGTAATTCCTCAGCTGAACCTGATGCCTTGGTTTTCTACCCTCCGGAGATAGGAGCCCAAGTCTAAGCACAACCTGTGGAAGTTAAAGCAGGTCACTACTGGGGGAGAACACTACCAGCTCCAGCCTCTATAACCAATCTCCTGAAGATTCATCTCTTGGAAACCAGCGATTTCCAAGTCTTTTCCTGCAGGGAAATGGCAAGCAGGTAACAAGCTCGGAGTTCTGGGGATGGGAGGCAGCAGATAGGAGCAGTGTGTGCTGCCAGTGTATCCATGAGCCAGCGGGCCTGGATAACGTTACCCTGCACCCCAGGGCTGGTAAACGGAGACAGGGCTGCAACCTGAGCTGCTGGAAATTTCTGCTGGTGCCTTGAATTGCCCAGGTTTTGCTGGTGAAGAAAACTTCAGCACAGCCATTTCTTGGGCCACCATTTCGTAGATGTTTGGTGCATGCATTTAAATTCCAGCAAAACTTGAGGAAACTACTCGTGAGTATTCAAAGCTTCAGGTGGTTTTTAAACATGATTCTACACTAGGGAATTTATGGAAGATGTAAGGATGGAGAGGATTGTACCACCAGCAACACTCCCAGCGAAGGATTCGCAGTTTGCAGCAGAGATCTTGAGGAGAATTCGTGCAGTTTCAATTCCTTCCAGAGGAGGACAGTGGTTTACAACAGAAGGAGTTGAAGGGCTGCGTTTCATCTGGAATTGCGTTTTCCATGGTGGCAGTGCAGGGAATACACCTTGCCCAGGTTTTACATGAGCTAAGGATGGAAAGCCCCAGTCTGGTCTCTACCTGTGTTGCTCGAAACACCAAAGTTTGGTTAAAATTTCCCTGGAGCTTCCAAGCGATCCCTGCAAGGGTGAGCTGATGTCAAAACCACAACTTATCATATTCCTAAACAGGGACAACTGGAACCAGTATTCAGAACGCTGAAATATTTTAAGAACTTTTTTAGAACTATTTGTAGGATTCAGGATGTGTCAATTTAACTGTACAACACAGTGATTTTCTGGCTGAGACTGCACCGCTTTAAAGGCTTGATTTCCACAGGGGAAAAATCTCTTATGTAATATTTAATATTTGAAAGAAAATGCTGAGAAGGCATGTATCTTAATTATTTAGCTTCTGACACATACCCTGCCTTTAAAAATTCAGCGTCTGACTGCAGATCTGAAAGACTTTCCTATAAATAAGTTATCTTCTCTGAAGCTGTAACAAATTTCAAAAAGTATTGCAATGGTTCTTAGCTGATCAGCGGAAGCACAGGACTATTAAAATGTAAAAAAACCCACGTATTTGAATATTATTTTAAGGCAGAAAGCCATTTCAGGTTGCTGGATTTCTATAAAAAAGGCTCAGAGAGAGCAGCTTGCACAAAAGGAAATGAACTTCCCTGCTCCGAGTACTTTCTGTCCAACAAGTTAAGCACAAGATTGAGGGAGTAGTTACAGTTTCTCTTATCTACAACAGACCTGTTTCTGCAGCAAGTATCTTCTAAATGGAAAGCATTCTGAATTAATTAAATAAACCTCAAGAGACAGTAATCTAATTATTCTGGGCATACATAACATGCTGTTGAGTTAATCTCTATGAACACAAGTGAGTTAACTTTATATTGACATATTGGGCCAAATTTATTGTCAGAGAAATTAACTTCAGGGGAGTTAAGCCAAGAGTGAATTTTTCCTCATTAAGGAGAAATAGGTCTATTGTCTGAAGTGTGAGGATTTAGTGCCTCTTGGGAAAATCATATTGCACTTCAGTTTTATAAGTGATGAACTCTTGCACAGAGTTGTTCTTCAAAATGCACAGAATTCTGTTTAACCACCTCAGAGCTGGGCTCTTACAGGGCACCCCTGTCACATGAGCCCTGACCTGAGCACTGAGGATGCAAGGAGTGCTGCTAAGCTGTGGAAATAATTATTCCTGAAGCTTCCCTACAGCATTCTAAGTCTTTGTCCAAGCAGGAGACATAACCCACGTGCCTAAATTTAACACAAAGTTAGTTTACTTACCACAGAATGTCTTTGTTGTCTACACTTAACCTAAGTGAGTTATTTCTGAATGAACATCTCAGAGAAATTTTCATCCACTGCAATTTTTCCTATTTAAAAAATAATCATTCACCTAAATTTTATAACAACTCAAGGAAGTAATTGCTAACACTAATTAAGAAATAGATATAGGAGGACCCAAACTGGCACGAAGCCCATGTCTCTAGATGAGCAGTGCAAGACCCACCAGCTCAGGAGATGGTCCCCAAACTCCTTCAGCTCTAAATGTTCACCTGAGGTGACCCCAGAGTCCTTCCCTGTGCTAATGGGACAAATCCCATCACGTGCAGCAGGACAGCATTCCCAGCATCCTGGGGGACTCTGTACCATCCTTAGTGCTCCTTAGCATCACCCTTCCTGCCAGACCTCTTCTCCACTGAATGTTATTTTGCAGCTTTCCTCTCCTCAATTCAGGGATACGACTCAGCACTGTGCACTAAAGGTAAAGCATCGTTCTTGTTTAATTTATTCTCTTCTCTTTCCACCAACCTCTGGTTCACACAAGCATCCCAAAGAGAAATCTATTTTCAGCATGGCCAAGAGAAACTCGAGAAGTGCCCGAGGGTGGAGTGAAGCAGGCTTTGAATCCGGCTGGAACTATTCGGAAACATTTGTGAGAACTGGCACAGCTCCACGGAACCAAGGGAACTCCCTCGACACAAAGCAGAGGCCTCAAAATACCCTGAATATTTTCTGAAGTGTTAATAGTTCACCTCTTCTCCTTATGGGAGTCATTCTGGAGACATCTGTACTAAGTGCTATTACTGCTGTCACCTCAACTGGGTTTTCAAGAGTCCTTCCCTCAATGTGAGGCAAAAAAATTAATCAGAACTCAGCCTGACCCGGGTCATGAGGGCACACAGCAATTACCAGCCCTGCATCCCACAGAACAAACAGGAGGGAGGAGAGCTAAGGCAGGGAGATAAATCCCATTGACCTTGGGATCACAGCCTGGCACCTGCACCTCCTCTGGCCCCACACTACCTGGGCTCCACTCAACAGCAGTGCAAACATCAAGTTTCAATCTTATTTAGTCTTTCTCACCATTACCTTGGCAAAGGCAGCCTGAGCGTGGCTTTAAATACCTCTGGAAAAGAGCACATTAAATTACATTAGGGAAACATCCAAAATTACTGGTTTTAAAAGCGAAACCCCCAGTGCAGAGTATTATGGTGATGACTGAGAAAATTGCTATAAAAGACAGGAGGTTGTTTTCTTAGCAATACCAAGAGGATCTTTGCCATTGTTCTGCCAAGACTCGCAGCGTGCCAGAGAGGTTCAGCTTTTCCTGAGGTTCATCACTGCTGCTGCTTCAGCCATGGAAGAGTGGCAGCCTCCCGGGGAGTCTTAATTAAATAAAAGGCAATTTTAGAGGGTGGGGGGAGCAAAGTGAAGCCTTTGCTATTTGGATGTCAATTGACACAAAGTTATATTTGCTCCTTGATTATGTTTATAAATTTCATTCAAATCAAAAGCAAAATTATCGCTGAATGATTCAGTCTAAATTATTTATCACCAGAGTTTTGGCTGAGGTGGTCACTAACTTAGGTTATTTTTCAGCACATTTCCTCCGAGAAAGGTTCCTGTGCTTGAAGTTTGGGGATTTGCTCTTTCTTGGATGGGTATCAGATGTTATCCCGTTCTCTAGTGCTGCCCCCAGCCAGGATGAAGCACAGTGCCCATTTTCTAGTGATGAGACACATGAGGAGCTGGAGGATGGTGCCCATTTTCCAGGAATGCCGTGGAGGAGGAACTGGAAGATGGTGCCCATTTTCCAGGAATGCCATGGAGGAGGAACTGGAAGCTCCTGCTGCTCACAACGAGTAACTGAGGTCCAAGGGAAGGGCAGCTCTCACCCAAGATGCAGCAGTGCCCCAGTTAGAGTTTATTAAGAGAAATGTTCCCAATTAAAAGTGGCTGTGAGCACCAGGACTGAAACCTTTCCCCATCTCTGATCTGTCAGAGCTCGAAGTGCCAGTTGACTGTACAAAATGACAACTATCCAGGCTCATCCCTTGCAACAACTGGCATCTGCTCTGGAGTCGTTTGAGTTGGTTTGAATGGCACTAATTAGGAGTAGTTACACATAAATGACATCCCAAAGACTTGACACAATAAACATTGCTATCTACTGCCATTCATTTGCTCTCCCCATTCAAGCACACACAGTATTTACGATAATTTCCATGTTCACTGCCACCTTTATCCCACAAATAAGGTCAGGAGACAGACAAGCAACAAATATGGGAAGCACCACATGGAAGTTGAATACATAATAAGTTATCAACTGCTCTTTAAAGCCTGTGGGCCAGGGCTTTGATTGCTTCTGGAAGGTGAAAATGTACCTCTAGGAATGTGGATGAGAAGGCTGCCTCCTTGTTTGAGCTTGCAGAGAAGCCATTAGGATTCCTCACAACCACCAGGCAGCTTTACAAACACTATCAGAATCCCCCATCTTCCTCTGCTCTGCATGCACAGAACAGTGCTCGTGATAAATAAAGATATTTCTATTGCCTCATGGCTACAGACTACTCAGAAAGAAGATGGAGAGCCAAGCTACCAACAAGAAACTTCTCAATTTTCCTTTTGCTGACTAAATGTCCTCTGTTTCTGCCTCAAGAAAAGGCTGCAACCACCAAGTGACTTTTTTTGACATCCACCACCCTACATTTTTAGCATCCCACTACCTATTTTAGACTTAGACCTTTTTTTAATCCGTTTCATTGCACGTGTCTTTAACACCTCATACAAACTCTCTCACAGCCATAGTGGCACAACGTTATTTTCAAGCACCTTTAAATAGTGCTGCTGATTAAATAACTCGTCACTAATGTGATTTCAGGAATCCAGAGCATCTCCTAAGGTGTAACCTTTACCACTAATCACAAATATAGAACAGAAAATCAAGTCAGGCAGACAGAATTAAATCAGGAGCTTTCAATGCAATGTCAAATTTCTGACAAACTGCATATTACCAAAAAACAAACTATTTACTAAGTGATTACAAATTTCAATTTTCTTAATGATGTTTTTGGGCATCACATTTTGTGTACAGCTCTGTAGAAGATGGAAGGAGAATAATCCCAGTTGATTAAGAACAGAATGCTCACCAAAGATTACTGGGACCTGTCAGAATTCTGAATCCCTTCCACCACCTTTGAAAAACTGGAATGTGCAGCTTCATTTCCATTGTTTCAGATCTCAGGCAATAAATGCAGACTTTTTTTTTTTCTTAACTACTCCCATTCCCAGCTTTATGTGTGCACACACTTCCAACAACCTGACAGGGAGGCTTTGGAGTCTTCATTTGTTGGAGTCACAGCATAAAAGCCAAATTCCCTGTGCACAGAGCAGCGTCAGCACAGAACAAAGGAGCATGAACAGAGACTTGAGTTTGTGTCCCTGCTCGTATCACAGAGCACAGGAGGCTCGAACAAAACCTCCACAGATGAACCATTGCTCAGGCACTAATTAATTCTTTTCCAGAACAGAGTCAGTTAACACACAACCTTCTTTTTACTTAACATCCCATTTAACTCTCCCTGTGGATGATCCAACTCCAGCTGAACTATTTGAGCACACACAGATTTACTGGAAGTGCTCTAAATGAAGAAAATGCTCAAAACCTTTCTGAGGGTCTCCCAAGGTGTGTCTAAGGTGAACCACACCCAGCATGTGCCCAGGGTCCAAGGCACTGCAGAGGGCTGGGTTGTGCCTGAAGGATTCCAGAGGTCTGGGAAACATTTCCGAGAACAACCTCATGGTTTTGAAAACCTGTCATGGTTCTGTCCCACAAATGCCACTCTGCCTTCAGCACAAAGACATGTGGGAGTGTGTGACAAAACCCAGTGTCCCCCTGCCTTTCTCCAGGGCACGCAATGGTGCTCTCAACTGTGTTTTATTTATGTCAACTCTTCAAAAAGGAGTTTTGGAATCCATTTTCACCAAAAACTGCGTAACCTCCAGAGCATCAAACTGCTGAAATCTCAGAAGAAAGGATTTTCAGTATAAAGCTTGTCCTGTCATGCACCATAAGATGGAGCCCAATTTTATAAACTCAGCACTACAAATACCTATCAGCCTATACTGACATTTCCAAAACCAGACAGGCACTTGGGCTCCTTCCTCAACACTGGTGCCAGAACTTCAGCATATTTTACCAAAGCAGAAGTCAAAGCAGGCTAAAAAATTATGCAACATTCTTTTTCATTCAACTTGATGCTTATATAATCAGATGCTTTTCAATATCCCAGCAGTATCTCTGTACATGGGTCCCTGGAAAAGATATTCTCAGTCCATTCCTGCCCACAACAGCTGCCTATTCTTTCTTTCCATTAAAAGACCAGTCTGGAGAAAATGGATCTGTCTTTTCCCCTCAAGGTTCTTGGTTTTGACAAAGCAGCACCATTCCCCAGGCAAGGCTCCACAAGACTATTAAAATCCTTATTTTGTTAAAGCAGCTGTTGGGATGAGAACTAATAACTAGGTTATTTCCTTTTTTAGCTTGTTACCTTAAAAGATCTCTCTAACCAACCAGAAAGATATTTATCACAAATGCACAAATTATGTCTGCGATATGTAAGAGTATTCTTAGTAGCAGCACTATATTTTAGGAAATAGTGGGTCAACAAGAGTTCCTAACTCAGAGTTTTATGTCCTGATTCACCAACCTGTTCCAAAGATGGAATTTTATCTAAGAAATTCTTTTATTCACTACATTACTTTCAGCAGCCCAACTCTTAGGAATGATGTTAAGCTAAATTAGTTTCAAAATCCTTTGCCTGCATTTGAGATGGCCAAAGGAACAGGTGAATCAAGAAGCAGCTGCAGTCCACAACAGGATGCAAAGGTTATGGAAATAGAGCAAAGTGTCAGAAGACAGGGTAAGAGAGTTATTCACTTCTTTTTATCACTAGGAAATGTGTAGAAGTTCCATACAGATCTTTAGGACTGTGAACTAGGAACTATTCAGAGGATTCACTTGCATAGCAACCCTCTCATACCTACAGGTTATCCCAAAAAACCTGCTCCACACCTGCTCTGTGGTGCAGACAATCAGCACTTCATTCCCTGACAGAAGATTGTGAGTCAGTTAAGAGCCAGAGCATTCTGTTCCACAATGATTATTCATCCACTCAAAAACAATAAATGCTAAAGAATATCCAAATGCAAGTGTGAATGACCACAATTCACTCTAGCACGAATTTTTTAATTGCACTTCCAATTGTGAAGCTGCTATTCTAAAAGCAGGATAAAAGCATCAGGATTGAGGTTAAATTGTAGACAACACCCCAAACTCTTAAGAGCAATTTCCATGTGGATACACAATGTCCTGCACTGCTTTTCAGACCAGCCCATCCATAATAGATACACCTACCAAATCGTTTTGCAACAAGTGGCAATCATTCTGATAAGGCCCTAACACATTGTCTTCCTTTGTGCCCTGGAATAACCGAATTCTAAGATAAAATTCATTAGAAACAGGAGCAAAGCACACTTGTGATCAGCCCCAACACTTCCAGGCACAAGCATCCTTCTTAAACTGTTTCCTAGCAGCATCTTTGTGGGTTTGGCTTTCATGGTTGGTTTTTCTGGGATTTCTTTTGGTTTTTTTTCAAGCAGGATCTCTGGAGTTAGATTGGTAATAACCATCATGCAAGTGTTTCCCTAGAGACCTTGGAGATAACTCCTGACTTCTGCACGCAGCACCTCCTTTCTATTCCAAAAAGCAGCTGGATTTCCAAGGCCAGTCTCCCCTCGCTGGCAGTCAGGGGCACCTCTGCTCTGGAGCCTCCTGGCTGTGTTCAGCTGTGAATTGTGGTGGAACACCCTCATCCTTCTGCATTCTGCACTCACAACAGGGGACAAGGCACTGACCTTGCCACTGCACTGAATAAACTCTAAATATAGCTTGATTTCTAAGTATTCCAATGTTCTTTCACCAGTTAACTGTTAACTCATGACAACAGGCAAGTTCTGGCCCGAGGCACACGTTTTTCCTTTGTCCTCCTCTTGTTCCAGGTTAGAATAAAATTGGTAAAGAGTCAAGATGATGTTCAGGTTTCTCAAGGCAGCTGCTCGGTGACTTCGGGGGGGGAGAGCAAAATGCACCCGGGACAAGCAATGCACCAACAGCTTTGATTTTGTGAGTCAGATCTGATTTATCACTCCCTGGGCCTGTGCTTTGGTTTTGTAACTCCCCACAGAGGTGGTGTTGGGCTCTTTGAACTACAACAGTATGGATGTTTCTGTGCAAAGCCCTGCAGAATAGACTGGGTCTCCTGTCTGAAAAAATCCTGCTGGAGAGCAGAGGGAAGGATGGGAAGGAGATGAGGAATCCTCCTTAGCAGAGGGCTGCACAGAAGTGTCCAGGTGAGCTTTGCACGTGTTCAATCCCATGTTTCAGCACAGTATTGACACAAGCACTGGTGTCACCGTGCAGGAACAGCTGCTGCTGAAAGGAGACAAACACAAACCTCACTCCCCCATCCCTCAGCTCCTCGTTAGATTTAGAAGAACCTCATCCCTGCTTTAAGCAATTTCTAATATTTCCTCCTCTGTTGGAAAGGTTTAGAGGCAGTGAAATAAAATTTCTCTCTTCTCTCCCTCCTTCAGTTGTTGCAGAACATGCCTGGAATGCTGTGAATACCAAAGGAGTACACCTTTAAATAGTGGCCAGCCTTGGACATAACTGTTCTTTCCCTGCATAACTGTGAACTCTGTAGGGAAAAAAATCCATCTCCTTCACCATTTTGAAACATTTAATTGTCCTCCACAAACAGCTCTTCTTTGAGACCCAGTCCTACACCTTTTTCCCTCACGAGTATCCATGAAAGCTCTAGTAGGAAAAACCTCCTTGAGCAATGCCCAGCACATGCTGGAGCCTCTCCCACTGCTGTTCTCAGCCATGGGCAGAACTTTTCCATGCTCACCTGCACTCCTGCTTCCTTTTGGGAACTCTGCATTTGTTTTGTTCATTTAGCATTCAAAGCTGAACTCTCCTGTTACACTTAGGCCTCGACATAAAGCTGGTTTGGATGAAGGCTTCAGTAGCAACAAATAATTCCCTGTTTCCTTCATGCAGACACTCAGTTGGAGCCTTCCCTTCCCCTGTCAAATGCCTTGGAGCACATCAACATTCAGGATTGCTCCAGCACAGGACACCTGAGCTGCCTTCCCTGGCCTAGTTCAGGTATTTATAGCATGGCTGGACAAGGGACTCCGAGGTGAATGTCCAGATATTTCAGCTTCCTTGAGGATTCTCCCAGCCTGGGAAGGAGTCCCAGGTTTGTGCTGGATTAGGCACAGATCCCTCACAGTGCCCCAAATGCCCTGCACTGGGAAAAGCAGGATCTGGCCCGAAGGGAGCCTGGCCTCAGACACTCGCTCTTTGTCCTGAAAAGTGTCTTTTAACACCTGAGCAAAAACACTGAAAGGAATAAAAATTACCATGTCCTAGGATATTAAAATTCCACAAAAAGAATCCCCTCAGGAAACGTTGTGCTGCCTGCTCAGTACTGATCTCTCAGACTTTCCAGTTCCCATGATTCAGGACTACAACTGGAATTCTCTATTATTTTAGCCCACAATTTAGTATCAGCATGGGAGCACTAAAAGTACCAGATCAGAGGTTGCTTTAAAATGAGGATTTATGAAGGGCTATAAATCAAAAGGTATAACAAGGAAATTTAATAAAGATAACATTGTTATCATCAAGTGCAACATGGATTCTAATGCACAAAGAGCAATTGTTTTTCCACATAAAAAGCTTTCAGCAAAAATTTTGCACACAGTGTGAAGCTAAGAATTACTGAAATAATAGTAAGTTGTTCTTGGAAATTAATTGAACAAATAATCTTTTTTATTACAAAGCCTAGAAAAGATAAATACCCAGGTACTGAAACAGAATCTTTAACTTTCTTCACCTCTGTATCACGTTGTTGGCATATTGCTCTGCCTCTTGCTTATAAACAACGAGGATTTGGGGAATACATCATGGAATAAAAGCAGAATATTACAGGATTCACCAGAATTGCATCTTACATGTGTACAGAATTAAAACTTGAAAACTAAATCAAGTGCCAGAAAAAGGAACTGCCATCTGATCCTGTCTTAATTTGGTGGTAACTATGATGATGCTGAATATGTTATGTAAAAAATTTCCCTTTGCCTATAGATACCACGACTAATAATCATAACATTTAATAATAATACACAAGGGTTCTATTCCCCACTCATTTCCAATACTGCTAAGATGGCTTCTTGAAAGGAATTCCATACTTTGCAGTAAAACGTAGACCTGTGGTTCTGTTTTTTACTGAGCAACAGAAACATTTGTGTGAAAGAAAGCAACATTTATGTCTCATATCCTAACAGATAAGTAGCTTCATTAGCTCAGTGGAAAACCTGGCATTTCTACTTTCCCTCCAAAACCACCCATGATCTGATTTTAAGATATGAACATAAAATTTTTCACATAAATTACTGCAAATGCTGATCTCCCCAAATCAAACATTAATAGAGAAATAAAACCTGACTGAAAAACAGCAGAATGATCAAACAAAGTAGCTGTGGACAACCTTGAGAGGCACTAAAAATGCTTTGCTGTTCCCCCAGTGAAATCCCTGATTCCCAAGCAATCCCTGTGGTACCACACCCTGGGCAAAACATCTTCCCAGTTCTGAGAAGTACCAAGCTGCAATCAGTGGATATTCTGAAAAGACTTCACAAAAACAATTTTTGCCTTCCAGGAGAGTCCTGCAGCTTCCTCAGGTGGATTCAGGTGGAAATTGTCCTGGACATACCCTGCCATCCAGCACTAATACTGATGTTCTGCATGCCATGAATACCTCATGCCCAACCCAGCCTTCTCAATTATTAAAGGCACAATTTTCTTCAGGCATCTTTTTCATCATAAAATTCTGGGAACAGACACCTCAGCCCTCTCAGGTGCTCTTATCTACAATTCACCATCCCAGGTTCCAGCTCACAGAACATTTACAGGGAAAACCACAACTTGGCACAGTCCTTGTGCAAGACAACTGACAGGAGCTGAGGGCACCACATCAGGGGCAATTTTGGCTGACCAGAGGTAGCTGATGGAGAGAAAAGCAGGACACTTAAACATGAAGATCTGAAACTCAGTCCACCTCTCTTCAGAAAAACATCATTCAGAATTCCCAGCAATTAATCAGTTACTTGGAATAAAGAAGGAAGCAATACTGCTTGGAGTTTTGGAACAACAGATGAAAAACATCACTTCAAATATGATCTGAACAAAACAGTCAAAATACAAGATTCTTCTTCCAGGAAAGTCTCTTGGGAGTAATTCCTAATCACCACATCGCTGAGTTTGTCCATTGTAACAATTAGCATCTATGAAAGCTGGAAAACTTCAAAGCTTTCCAGCACTTTTCTTATTTCCTACAAAACCACAAAGTAAAAATGACAACATCTTGGAAAGCGATGCCATACAGATCATCTGGCCATGCAGATGTGCAGTTTGACCCCTTTTCCTTTGAAGTCTTCTCGGATACAAAGCATCCAGACCAGTACTACACAGCTGGTGTGACTCTAAAAACCTATTTCCAAAGGCCTAGATTTGTAGGGGATTTCTCCAGACCTCAGCACCACAACTGCCCCATCCCTGTCGATCCCGTGTGATGAAAATCTCTTCTCTAAATGGCAGAAAGGTCCTTTTTGTGTCTATGACAAGCAGAAATAGCCACGCACTGATCCATGCTTGTTCCTCCCAAGCCAGGCCAGAGCTACCCGAGCTGGGCTCACACCAGTTGGAGAACTGGGATCACTCCACAGGTCCATGTTGCTCTGCAGTTGAAAGCAGATCACTCCCATGTGGGCTGCTATGGATTTTGTAAATGGGTCTGGCTTCCACTTACAGGACAATAAAGTGCACATGGAAATGGAACAGTCCCAGACAGCCAGAATTTGGTTATTCAGTAATGCAGGGCAGACCCCCTCACAGGTATCCAAACACTACCTGTGCTTGATCCTCCTCAAAACAGGAGATTTAGGAATTATTGCCATGCTCTACACTAGCCAGGGCTTTGAAATTCAGCTATGGAAACCCTGGCTCAAAAGCCTAAAGGCCACTCAGGTGTGAGCTAATTCACAGCCCACATTCAGAACACTTCCTTACCATGGAAATCGATGTTTTCACCTGGTGGTTGATGCAGGTTTACATGTATTAACCCCCAGAGGTTCAGTTCACTCGCTTACAGTTTACAGCTGGTCCAGGACTTGTTTTGTGGCCTGTTATAAAATCTCTAACTCTTGTTCCAATTCCCTTCATCTTCTTTTTGGAGTTTCAGGAGCATCTCCAATATTTCCACGACAGAAAAGCTTATTCAGAACCTTGTTCAAGGGAGCTGCTGTGTGTCAGAGTGAAAAACACAACAGCCACAATAAAATATGTTCCCTCCTCTGTAGAGCAGCTCAAGCTTACAAAGTACAAGCACTTAAATTAGGAGCAAGTGCTACTTTATAAAATCAGGGCAATATTTCCAGCATTTGAAATGCACATTGCTGTCTCTGTTTTGGCAGAGACAATCTCTGCTCTGTTCAAAACCAAACTCATTATTATCACTGAACACGATAGGCAGAGATGGATTTCATTTTAAAACCTTTCTCTGCACACCTGAATTTTTGTAGACAATTCCTTCAAACATGGTATTCCCCAAAAATGAGGCTAATTTTGTTAACACAGTCTTCCAAATAGCCCAAGTTCTTTAGAAAAGTTGTGGTTCATGTTTTTCCATTGAAGAAAATAATTTGGAAATCCACTGTGTCCCATGACCAGTGTTCTGCCTTCCTTCTCCTTCTGCAAGCTTTGAAAACAAATAAAAATATCTTCCAGGTTTTTAGTCAGTTGGAAATGGTAACATGGTTCATTGATTGATCACCCAATTTTTTTACATATCTTTTAATAAAATTTCTTTTCAATTCTGGTTCCTGTAAGTTCTTAAATATTTAAATAATTCCCTTTCTCAAAAGCATTATTGCTACTGCAAAAGGGGGCGGGGGGGGGGCAGAAAACGGGTGGAAAAAGATGAGCAACTGCAATCAAACCCACTTTAAAATGTTCCTTTTCAGAGTCAGATACTATTAAAACATCATATACACAACATTAATAGCACTATAAGTGTTTACAGAAGATATTCTGAGTGAAAGATTAAATTTTCACTCCATCTAAACAGAAACACCTGGGTTGAAGAAAAAAAAATATGCATCTATTTTGGGACATGAGAAGTCAGACTGAAAGCAAGAGACAATTTTTGAGGCTGTTTGGCAGCACATTAAATTGCAGTGAGTAGAACACACAAAGCTAACTCAACGTGACACCAAGAAAGGGCCATTTTACCCCTGTCAGACATCATTTTTGATACAATTAACCCACACCTACAAATTTTCTTCTAAACCTGCTGCTCTACCACTCTCAATTAGGATTTATTTTGGCAACTGGGTTGTTTAGGATTGTTTTATTAGAATAACTGAAATAAAGTTGTCAGCTCTTCAGGTGATGGCAAGGTGGTATTTATCAGCTACTGCTTCAGAATTAGGGAAAGGTCAAATCTTTGAGTATTTCTGTAGACTGGAACTTCCACATTTCAAAAGGATTTGGGGGGAACTCCAGCACACCTCCTGAAAGGAGGAGGATGAGCAGCAGACTCCAGCTGGAAATTGTAATAGATCCAAGTGAATTAATTCTTTCATAACTTGAAGCAGTATAAACAGAGTCATTCATAAAGGACCAGGCCTCCCTGGTTATTTTATTTAACAATTAACCTTCCTGAAAAAGGACACTCACATCCCTAGGGAGCCACTGGCACCTTGGGGCCAGCCCTGCTGTGCCTAAAGAGTTAATTTGAATAAAAAATTGGGCAACACTGCTGCCAGTTAAAAGCAGTGGGGATTACTGGGTTGAACTTCACTCACTCTTCAGGACCCTGCTGTCCTAACACTGGCCATGGCTACAAACCCACAGGCAGATCCAGATGTTTAAGTAGCTGTACCTGGGAATGCAATTTTGCCTTTAATGTTAAACAAAAAAAAACCCCAAAATAAACATTAAAAAAAAAAAAAAAACAAACCAACCCAAGGCCCAACAATCTTCCCTCTATGGATTACACCTACAGCAGAGAAGATCATGCAAATGGTGGGCTCTCAGCACAAACTGGGCTGCTTTACCCCATAAATCCCAGCCAAGCAGGAACCAAAACTGGTGCGAGATGAAATCTGCCATCACATTTCCTGCTAAGATCTCCCAGTGCAGCATGAGCTGTAGAACAAGACCTTTGCTAACAGGGATGAATGCATTAATTAATTTTGCCTGCCAGCTCACCTTACTCGCACGCACCGACTCAATATCGAGCACAACGTCAGGTGAGATACGGCCGTGCTCGTTAATTAGCGCTGCTCGCAGCTCCCGTTAATGAGTTATGGGGTACTGAACAAACCAGTGCTTGGCTCTCCAGTGAGGGAGCTCTGTCCCCAGCCTCACACTCCATTGCCACACTATTATCTGGTCTTGACTCCTGCCAGCACGTGCTACCAACGCTCACACAGCTCCTCTGGTTAGCAATGCGCCTGAATCCTTGGATTACCGACACATTTCACTTTCACTTCCTAACACTTCCTTTCCTGCTTCCCCAACCTTTATAACACTTCCAGAGTACTACAGGCTGGGGTATTTTGAAACACTTCTGGCTACTTTTAAATTATTATTTTTTCCTGTCGCTTTGTGTTTATCAATTGGGCACCATTAGTCTGCTGTGATGCGGGAAAAGCAGGAGCATTGCTCTAAACTTGGATTTGTAAAGAAGTCCTGTGAGAATGTCTCTGCTCACCAGCAGAAATACTCCCTGGCTTCCTTGGCTTTACACACTGATTAATCAGCACAACTGATTAAGGTTCTATAAATTGTCATTCCAGAGTTCCTCCCAGTTCTCAAACCAAAATTACCTCAAGCACTTTTCAAGAAGTTTTAACTAGGGAAGAGTTGACTTTAAATAAAGATATTTTAAACAGAAGAGTATCTGCTAATATTAAATCTTATCACCTTCAATCTGTTCCTATCAAAGCCAATTATCATGATGTGAAAGTATTTTAACAACTAATTTTTTTTTAATAATTACATTTTGATTTTTTAGACTGGGTAGATTATTGCACTTGACCAAAGAGTCAAAGCACCAAAATGCATTAATTTTAACAATATTATAAAAGTTTATCTGTCAAAAAGACTTTGTCATAAACCCCAGATGTTAAATTAATAATATCTTTTCTAGAAAGCATTGAAAACTCTTGTGATATGCCCAAAAGTAAAATAGATATTTCATCTTTGATGTGAATAAAATAAGGGTTAAGTCAGGGGACAAAATGGAACAAAACCCTATTCTTGCATGTCTGGAAACACAAACACAAGTAACCAATCTTCCTGTCATTTAAAATACTGAATTCCAGCCTGTAACTTTTACATTTAATTATCTCACCCAGTGAAAACAAGCAGAAGTTTTCAAAATTAATTTCTTATATAAATACTTCTCTTGACAGCCTTTCCAGCAAAGAGCAACCTAAATTTTTTTTCAAAGATTCAGAAACAAAATCTGATCTAATTTGAAATGGTATGAAAATCACTCTAATTTCAGTTTGGAGTAGGGGTTTTTTGTTTGTTTTTAAAGCCACAAGCCCAGTTTGAAGATCACTGCTGGCCTTAAAATAGTTTCAACTGGAAACTGGTACATCCATTTCCAGAAGACCATCCAGTTCCTCATTCAATGCACCTACCTTGTGTTATCAACTGTATTTAATATCTCAGGTGGATTTCTCTAAAGTCATCCTGAACTATTTGTCTTGAACAGCCAACACGGAATCTGCTGCCAAGAACGAAAGTAGCCACAATCACCCTGTTGTACAAGGGATATTCAACTGATCCCCACCATCCTGCAGAACACCCTAAGCAGATAAGGGAGAGAGAGCCCTGCCAAAAGGGCCAAGTTCAAACAGGAAAAATAGGGCAGAGCAGATAAAGCAGATGCAGTTCTGCCAAAAGGGCCAAGTTCAAACAGGACAAATACCTGGCATGGCCTGATCAATACCTGAAAGCACAGGCTCACCTCCAGAGACTGCAGGTGGAAGAGGTACCTCAGTCAATAAAAGAGGCCACAAGGATTATTTCACAAGCAATTCAAAATTAGAGATCTTTAAGACCATTAGGAAGCAGTAGAATACCAAAAAAAAAAAAAAAAAAAATCAAAAAGAACCCCAAACAAATATAGACCAAAAAGCAACTGAGCAAAACAGAAAGACGTATCTGCAAAGAAATTGTAATCAAAGGATAACGGAAGAAAGCAAAGAAAACTGAACCAAGGATGCTTTGGTCTGAAATCACAACAGAACAGAATTTTGATACTTGCTTTTTCAGGTTGTCTATAAGCAAAATTCAGACACGGAAGAGTCCACAAGAGGGAACATTATACTGAATTTTAAATGTGGAAAATTAAGATGTTCATAACAAGGCAATTAGATCACTCAGATTTTTCAAGGCAACATTTCTATCACTGACCATTCATGCCAATATCTGCAATTGCTCAGTAACACAAGAAAACGTGGATAATTTGCAAGATGAATAAATACCTCCTAGGCATTACATAGCTTAAGATTTTTGTTGTTCCTGTCAGCCACCACCAGTCCTTGCAATCCACCAAGGCTACAACTGTCCTGGGCAGTCCCAGGCAGCAAAGATGTGCTATCAGTTTTTAATAATAGAATGAACTTATGCAAAATATTTCAAAATGAAAACAGGCTATTCTCCTCCTTCCACCCCCCAAATCTAAATGAAGCTGCTAAAAATTTCTCTTAAAGATCGCATGGCAGCCTCCTGCAACTGAATCTCTTAAGGAAGATTTAAGGAAAGCTGAAGAAGCCCCCCAAATAAAATTCAGGACTGTCAAGCAACAGCGCAAGTTAAGAGGCTCAAAATAAAGGCAAGAGAGGAGGAAAGTCTCCCTAACTCACACTGAAATCCAGGGGATTGCAAACTGGGTCCCAGATTCAGGGCTTTAATTCCAAATCCCTCATTCAGAGCACAGTTTGCTGTTCCAACACGAACATGACTGGACAGGAGAGATGCAGAAGCACCCGGTGCATTCTCCAAGGAAGGATGCCAGCAGCGCCCTCTGCACCCGGAACAGCGGCTGAAGTGACTCCAGAGCAGGGCTGGATGTCCCCACGGGGACATCTCACACCCACAGAGAAGGTGAGGTGTCCCTTGCAGCAGCTGCTGAGCGTGGGAACATTGACAGGAGAGAGCAGAAGAGCAGACACAAAGATGTTCCCATCCAGGGAATGGCATGGATTGCCACCCCAGAGCAAGTCCCACCCGATTTTTCTCTGTAATTTTAAGCTGTAAGCTGCAGAGACATTCATGTCAGCATCAATACTTTGGGAAAAGTGGGGCAGCAAAAAGAACTGCCAGCATCTCATGGCAAAACATGCCACAGTGATAGCCTTGTTAAACAGGATTAACATCAGGAATTAAAAATAACATCTAGGTTTGGTGAAGAAAAAAAAAAAAACAACACTGATTTTACCTTGAGAGCCCTCATCTATTGCAAATGCTTAAACAGTTATTTTTAAATCTTTTCAAGCTCTGCAGATCTCTCACCATGCACACTCTTCAGGGCTGAAAGCACAAAATCTGTTTCTTCAAAGACATTTATTTAACATCCAACCCAAGCATGAACCCAGCTCACTCTCAGCTTGCACGTGGTGTTTTGGAGCAGTGGTGCAGACACACGTTAACGAGCTGGGTGTATTTGTCCTCTGCTGAGGGGTCACTTCAAAACAGTGAATCAGACAATTTGAGCTTAATGACTTCTGCCATCTGATATTTCCTATTGAAGCAACTAAACTCAGCTGTGCTGCAGCACTAAACACAAGCAAACCAGCAGGGACAGCTCATTGAAGGAAACATGACTGACCTTTGGCACTTCCTCAGCTAAAACTCTTTCATTTCTCTGCTAACACAACAAACTGTGCACATCCCTCAGCGTGCACCATGGGTTTGGATGAGGGTTCTCTTCTGAGGGTTCAGGTTGTGGGTTTTACTTTGGGGGTTGCAGCACATGAGCTGTAAACACAACCACTGAGATTCCCTTGGGAACAAGCCCAGCAACATTTTCACAGTTTCCTTAGCTATCTGTAAATTTTAAAAATTCATTTGTAGAGTCCTTCAGCACACGGAGCTTGGAACCATCAGCTGGACAAGGCTCCAAAAAATAAGCACATTTATCTTCCTAGGGCCAACTACAACTCTCGTGTAACAGTCTCACACAGCACTGAATTGTTGGAAATCATGACTCTAACTAATTTTTAATTAGTTGTTTTAATTAATTGCAAGCAGTGCCCACTTTTAGCCAGCACTAGTTAAGTTTCTTCACAGACTTTTGTTCGAGTAACGAAAGATACAGGGGAGATTAAGGCCTGGAAAGCTGGAGAAAAAGGTGATAAAAGGACTAAAGAATGGGGACCAAATTGGTATGAAGAGCAAAATATCAATAACCAATAGAGGAGAGAATATGAATTAATGGAGATAATCATGTCACTTAGAACAATGAATATTAATGGTTTTGTTTGCTAAAAATGCATAAATAAGCAAAAAATTTTGTATCAGCATTGGTGTGGAGCTGGGACTTTGTCAGCCATTCACCTCTTGGTCAAGAATGAAGTAATGTCTTATGAGCATTAAAAAAAGAGTCTTAGGGAGTGTTATTTTTCCCCATTTTTGGAGGATTTTGGTGCCATTATCGCTCCTGTTTGATGCACCTGTACCACTGATAATCACCCGCAATTTACTGCTGTGGTCCCCTCAGATTATTGTGTCTGAAGTCTGGAAAGCAAATTGTTCTGAATGCTTCAATGGGTACCTGTTCCACACCCCCAGGGAGGCAGGGTGAGCTCTGTCACACTGTCCCTGCAGTGCCACACACACCCAAAAACTCACTGGCTTGAGAAAACAATGGAACAAAGGAGCAGCCCAGGCACTCAGCACCCCCATGGGAGAGCTGCACAAAGCCAGCAGGGGAGGCAGACCTGAACGCTTCCATAATTTTCCAAGTTTACACCATATTTCTGCAGGAAACAGGGGGGGGCTTTAAAGCCTTTTGAGGTTTTTCTCTCAGTGAAAACTCATCAATTTGAGTAGTGAAAATCACAGGTTCTGACCTGGCCAGCCTCTTCACTCTTTGGATTCATTAGCACCAGCAGGAGGGATTTTCTCCCAGGTTTCCATGGGCTAAAAATTGTGGGGAGAGATAGAGTCTGTGCCTTAGTCAAAAAGTCACTTATGACACTACAGCTCAAGGACAGGCAGAGATTTTGGCTGCAGACATCAAGCTGGATGACCTCTGCTATCCATGGAAAACCACGCAACAGTCATGACCCGGCTGGCAAAATAGTAATGCAGCAATTCCTATTACTGTAGGGCCTTTTTAATGAAGGCAAAACCACTTCAGGCTGTAATTAAAAAGCAAGCAAAAGCAAACTAGAAAAGAGAAAATGGAATGGCTCAGAAAAGAATGCTCGATCCTTTAAAACTGAGCTCCTGTGCAGGGAAAGGAAGGGGGCCAACACATGACGGAAGTGAAACAAACCCGAGGAAACCCACGGTGTCCCCAAAGGCCACCCAAGCTTCCAAACTGAGGCAAACACTCGAGACTGCCAGGAAAATGGTGCAAAAAATCCAAGTGGATTTGCTGTATTGTTTAAGGAAACAATTGACCGAGGTGCCCAGTCTAACGCTTATGCTCAGATTATAACAACTCAGCTGCCCTGCAATTCCACAGCATTCCCACACATTTGTCTTCCACACTGATGCTGCCACGGTCCTGAACAAGCAGCATCCAGCCTGTAGCACCAGAGGAGCTGTGCCCTCACTTACGGAGGCAAAGTGAAATCCTGCTGCAGTTCATGGGGTACTTACTGGATGCTTTAAGAAAATTCTCCTCTCTTATTCTGTACCTCCTTCAAGGGCAAGCTCACCTTTTGAAGCACACCTGTAAAGCATTGAGCTATTCCCTATTTTCCCTCATCTCCAATGCTAATCAGAGAAAAAGAATCATGACAGCTTTTGAACTACGCCATAAATTTGGTTGGTTTTCCCTTCCCAACACTCATATTTCAGACTTTTTGTACCTCAGAGGACCGTACCTAAGCTGCCCTCACACTGAAATAGACCGTTCCTCTGTGGAAAGTGCCGGGGAGGAGAGATTGACACAAAATGCAAAAGGAAAAATCAAAGGAGCAGCACAGCCTGTGGAAGCTCAGGTTTGCCAGTCTTAGCAGAACTGACTCAGCTCACAAGCCACACAGGAAAAGAGTATCTGCAGTCTCCAAAGAATTTCATTTGAAAGCAAAGAGGAAACAAGGGCTAGTAAATGCTATTGTTACAGAAATAGCAGCTCCATACACCCAGCTATTTCTATTACACAACTGAAATCCTCTGCATTTAATAGAATCCGTGGCTGTGTTGCCAAGTTCTGGACTGGCAATTAGGATGGGACATTGAAATGCATTGTTTTTCCAGCTCCAAGGCAAGGACAAGGAATGGGATTTATAATGAGCATTCAGAAAGGATTTCTTCCTTCTTTAAAAGTTAAAAAGGAAGTTACTATACCCTGCTGAAAGCTGTGCCAGAGAATGTCATCTATTATCTGTGAAAACAGGTTCTTTATGTCTGAGGTAATCATCAGCTTTTCAGGATGTTGGGGAGGCTGCTTTGTCCTTACACCTTTCAGGATCTCAAGCACAGTTTCCAGAACACCTACACAGATGTGAAAAAAACCTCTGGGAGACAGAGGAGAAATAATTTCTAGAGATACTTAGAAGGCAAGTCAGAAACTCCAAGTGTACCACATGAAAGGAAGCCAGCACTGAGGGAACGCAGATATGTTTGTCTTGGAAGCACATTGAGCTGCCTGCCAAATATACATATTTGGCTTTATTTTCCCCTCACCTTTATAAATAACAGGCATGTCAAACACCAACCTCTGACTTCTTGGAAAACAAATGGAAACAGTAAATTTGAACAGTCTAGATTTGAGGGGTGAGTAGTAATTGCAAAAGGCACAGGAGGCAGGAAATCATTACTGCACCTAAAGCTGTTCTTATCCCAGGTCTGTTGATAAAAGTTATCTTCAAAAGAGAAATGACCATTTAATCATGCTAATTCCACTTGCAGGGCTGCTGAGCTGAGACTTGCATGTTGAAGCCACTGCCCTATTTTATCCAAAACAAATAACACAATCCTATTTCACAGAAAACACAGAAATGCAATGCTGAATGAAAGAAAAATGAAATTCAGCATTTCATTATTGTGAGGAATGGCATTGTCACCACCTGTCCAACCCACAGGCGATCCTAACAAAGACTTCAGCAGCAAAATTTCCCAATTTCCATGGTTCAGCTGGAAGCAGCATCACTGCTGGCAGTGACACTTGGTAAAAAAAATGTCTGGGAACACCTAACAGAGATTCAAGTCGCTGTTTTATGTCTACATTTCAAGATGACCCTTTAAAGGGAGCAGGTTTCTGCACCCTGTAAGTGTCAGCTGAGACAATGAATTAAGAGCTGTGCTCTTCCAGCAGGGCCAGTCCCAACAGGACAAAACCACTGCATGGCAACTCTTTGTTTTCATAGGGCATGGACAAAATAAGGCAAAAACCCTTCTCTGTCTCTGATACACTGCAAAGACAAAGCTTAATTCCATCAAGGGCACACTGGCTCCATCGATTGGATTATTCATTTGTTGTAATGGACTTTGCTTTCTTCCTGCAGCCTTCTCAAAACAAGAACAAAACGAAGATAAATCAGCTCTCACTCAAGGCTGACAGTCTATAGATATTTATGGATTCCTGAGCCCTGCAATAAAACAGGAAGGAGGCATTCCCCAAGGATGTTTTCCTCTGCAGTCCTGTTGCCCTCACAGAGGCTCCCCAGCACAGGGACACACCAAGGAAAGGCTTCAGCCACCCCTCCCTTCAGGTCTTTCTTTGCCATCACTGATCCAACCTCCAGCTTTGCCTTCCCCAGCACAGGAGCCACTCTGACACCCCAGCCCAGAATGACCTCTGTTTGATCCTCCAAGAAAAGGCCTAATTGCCTTTTTCCAAGGGAACACCACCACCGTAATCCCAGCTTGCCATTGGGACATCTGACGTAGCTTTTATGGAATACAAAGGTCACTTCCCCCATCGTTATGCACACTGTGCCCATTATGTTGAAGGCCTGGCCTCATCTTTTTCTCACACAATGAATGAGCTGATTATGCCAACACACTCATACCACTATTGCTAAGAATGAGATTACAAGTTTATCAATTTATTACAGCCCCATATAATGGCAACACTTTCCATCATTTATTAATTCAGCAGAAAGGCATTGACTCACTGTATTGCATCACTGCATTCAGATCAAGGAGAAACTTGGGGCACAACATGTTATGGAGAATGTTGACCTGTGATAATCTCTTTGCAAAGAGGAAAAAATAACAGAAAGTTACTGGGCCAGGTTTTCCTTTGACTTACGATACACTGTAGTTGCAATTGAGTTAAACTACAACGAACAAACACTAGTCCTGTGCAGAATAGGTGCAAAAATCTCACACCCATTTATTACTCTGTTCATTTAAACCTGAGGTACAAGAGCAGAATGTATGTCTGTGGTCAGTACTCTCTGCCTGCATGTATTTAATGCACTGTCTTACAGGGGAAAGGGGAATTCAGCTTGCACGAAAATAGCCTCCTTTCTAAGTGTTGCACCTGCTGAGGTAAGATAATCATTGGGAGGAAGATGATGTCCTGGGTAATCACATAAATAAATCATCACCGAGCTCAGAAAATCTCTGATGCTGCCTAATAGAGAAAGCAGAAGACGCTCACTCACTTTCTGCCTTTCTTGGCCTTACTTTAAAGCACTGCCTGTTACCCAAAGAGAACCTTTTTGCAAGCCATTTAGGATTCTCAAAGGAGCAGGTATCTCTTTTTTTTTTTAAACTTTATGGGGAAAATGCATCATGCAATATCTCTCTCTCTAGTTCTCCACAAGTACATGAACAAAGCCAAAGTAAATCAGCAAGTGGAACGACATGCCAGAACCCAGAAACAAAATGAGCAATGAAATTGGACTTATCACAGAGAAAAATCTGAGCCATTCATTTGAGATGCTTATGTTTGGGTAACCTTTAGAAGAATGTTTGCTGCTCCATTATACAAACAATGGAAATAGTAGATAAGGAAAAGAACTGCCATTGCCAAGAAAGCTCCACGCACCCCTTTCAAATCATTGAGCGCGGAGATGTGATTTTATGGAAATATAACATGCTGCCTACAGCAGGACTGCCAAATGTACAGAGCCATTCCTCCCAAGCCCAGAGCTCCTGTGGGTCCCAGGAGTGCAGTGCAGGAACCCCTGGAGCAGCACATCTGCCTGGCACTGGCCCACAGACACATCAGGACACATGAGCCAAATACAACCTCCCTTAGGCCAAGCCTTACAGCTGGGCCAGGCCTGTTGTGCAGGACTGAGACAGCCCCGTGTGCCAAAGCAAACCTGCCACGAGTCATTCACACACAACCATCTCGCCTCAATCTTTTCCAGCTGTTCCCAGTCCCGAAAGGCCCCCTGTGACCATGGTGTTCCATGGGACTTAGGACAGGACCAGCACTTCCCCACAGAACAGAGCTGCAAAGAGCCACACAAACAAAGAGTGCCCCAGGGCTTTTCCCTGCGGAGAGCAGGGGCAGGAGGAGTCGCTGGGTGCCAGCGGGGAGGGTGCAGAAGGGAAGCCCCTGCGCACAGCCTGTGCTGCCCACTCTTCCCAAGGAGTCAGGCACCCCTCTGGCTCCCCCAGAGATAAAGGCAGAGAATCATGGAATTATTTGGGTGGGAAAGGACCTTTAAAGGTTGTCCAGTCCAACTCCCTGCCGAGAGCAGGGACATCTTCAGCTAGGTCATGCTGCTCAGAGCCCCATCATGGCCTTGCACATTTCCAGGGACGGGGCATCCACCACCTCTCTGGGCAGCCTGAGTCAGTGTTTTACCATCCTCACCGTACGAAATTCTCTCCTTATATCTAATCTATATCAACTCTCCTTCAGTTAAATCCATTACCCCCTTCTCCTTCACAACAGGTCCTGCTAAAAAGTTTTTCCCCATCATTCTTATCGGCCTCCTTCAAATACTGGGAGGCTGCAATGGCCTCTCCCTGGGGTCTTCTCTTCTCCAGGGGGAACAAACCCAGCTGGGATACACATGAGGGGTTCTGCAACTGCAATTTCCAAATGAAGGAGCACCCAGGACCCCCTTCCTTCCTAGCCAGCCTCTTGCCTTTGCCAAACACAGATCCTTGGGAGCCTGCTGGGGCACTCGGGGGGCAGCCAGTGCCCACTGATGGAACCACAGCAAAATGCTAAATTATCCAAGTTCCCACCAGCTCAGCCATGCTTAGCACTGCATGAACAACCAGGTGAAATATGAGTTTAGTTTGTTCGTGGGGCTTTTCCCATGTGAGGTAGGAAAAAACCCCGCGAGGCCTTGGCCCTGACGATGCTGAGGGGTTTTTACATGGCCAGGGTTGTTTTCATTGTTCAAACCAACCCTTCCGTGTGAGGAGAACATGTACAAATAAGGGCTGGATGTGTACTTGGAGCTTGGCTGCTGGCCTGGGGGGTTGACAAATGGGCCTGAACTACAAGAGATGTTTTGACACCACAAATAAGGACGAGGAATTAGCCAGTGTGGTGATCCGGAGAGACGATGAGCGGGTCTGCTCGTACAGGGTTTTTAAGATGCTGCTTTGAAGGCTCCCGAAGTACTTCAGCTCAATGTCACAAAGAAACTCTTAAAATCTACTTCCAGAGAGCTGGCAGTGTTGCTTTAAAAAAAAATTATGAAATCAATCAAATAATATCCATCCTAACCTTAAATGTAAAATAATGTAAGAAGATCTTGAACTTATGGACAATATTTAATGGTTTATACATGATCAACCATGTTCTTTTAACAATGAAAATGATGCTACCACCAATTTCTTTACATGCACCATCAATTTTGACAGTGTGTTTTTATAAAGCTCAGTCTCTGACAATCACAGAATCAATTATTTTATATTTCTCTTTTAAACTTCTATTTGTCTGGATCAAGTATTTTCCATTCCTTTCCCAATTTCTTTCCAAATTCTTCACATCTCTGTAGCTGATTGAACACAGTAGTGCACCTGACTGCAATTCAGTGTGAACCAGCAAGAGCAGCTTCCAAACAGACTATTAAGTTATTAAAGGTGTATTTTTATAGAAGCAAGTGTGAGGAACCAAAACTAACAAGCATTTAAAAGCAGCTGGTTAATTTTGTTGCATTCAGTCTTTCTCCATCTTTTACCTCGTCTTTAAATTGGTGAAAGACTTTTTGGATTGCAATAATGAAAAATAAACACACCTCCACAGCTGGCCTAACTGATACTCTGTCTATATCCTCCACACAACAAACATGCATTTGAAAAGAGAGAGAACTTCTCTGGTAGCTCAGCTAAGGGCAGCTGTGATGATTAAAAAGCCAGCCTCTACAGTAGAAATTTTATCAGTTAACTGTTAATTGATATTGTGCCTTTCCATAAAACATTCTCATAGTATCCTCAGACCTACAGCCAGAAAAAAAAAAACAAAACAGCTGAAATGTTCTCCCCCAGTGCACTCCACCAGCCCATTCCTAGAACCTTAATCAGCTCTGTATCCACTAAATACCAACAGAAAAACTTCTTCTGTAGTGCTGTAACATCATCACCAACGTGTGACATCTTCTGGAGCTCCTGGCTTGGGGTGTGGTTGCACAGATACCACCACGGAAAGGTACTTCCTTCATATAAAAATTTAAAAAGCATCACAGTACTGTGCTGGGGCACTGCCCAGGCTCTCCAGGGAATGGGCACAGAGCTCCCAAGGCTGCCAGAGCTCCAGGAACCTTTGGACAATGCTCTCAGGGATGGACAGGGTGGGATTGTTGAGGTGTCTGTGCAGGGCCAGGGGCCGGACTCCCTGTGGGTCCCTTCCAGCTCAGGGTATTCCATGATTCTATAGGCAGTGAATTCTTCACTTTTTGCACGCACTGGAAATTACAGCATCCAAGTATTTTAAGCAAAAAATCTTGGAAGTTAATTCACTGACATACTCCGATAAGAAATAAATATTTTTATAAGGGAAAGGAGACGAAAAACCTGCTGTAAATTGGAGGGTACTATATAAAATTGTGCAGAAATATAGCTAAGTGTTGGAGAGGGTGGATTCCAGTCTCGTTTGGTATTCATCTAACTAACTCATCCCATTTTACCAGCTGTCCTTTATAAGGTATCACTGAAGCTCCAGTGGGCCTCGGAGACTCCAACTGCATGGAAAATTACACAACTCAGCCCAGCTCTGCCCAAGGGGGGATTCAGCATTGTTTTGCAAAGTGACAGGGCTAGATTCTGCTTATATGTGGTATTTCTAGGATAATGAAAGTGAAACTAGTCTGAATATAAATAATTTTAAGGAAAAGTCAAGTCAGCACATGTATTTTTTCATATAAATTATTTCCATAGATTTTGGGGAAGTTCTTTTGATGAGCACTTAAATGGGAGCATTTCATTATAATATAATCACTTTAAGGCAGGAAATCCCTCAGGCATAACTGAGAGCTGGGATCCCCACTGCATCTACGGCTAAAGGAGCAATCAAAGAAAACTTAAAGGAGAGACTGAAGTCTTGTAACACATAATATTATTATTAATTCATTCAGCATGCCAATATTATTTTACTCAACATTCAGCAGATTCTCCCAGCTCCACACTGAATTGAGACAGGAGGTCACTGGGAAATGAACCTCACAACGGTGCCAATGACATCTGAGTTACACATAGGACATCTTAACTTGAGAAGTTCAAGGCCTTTAAAACTCTTTCAAAAGGCACTTCTAAGTGTGATTGATCCTACCAATCCATAGGCAGGACATCAAATATTAACATGGGAAATGAATTGAGTCAACTCTGAGCTCATGACTACTTCTCACTTTCTAAATAAACCAGTAAGTTCAGCTTAGACCACATTTTACTGAATTAGCATGTCCCTGCTGCCAGGAAACGTTTTTTTCCTCTGTTCCAGTAACAGTTTCAGCCATTATCCCACAAAATTACAAGGACTTCATGAAGATAAATTCTGGAAGAGCTTACAAGGCAGGGAAGAACCAAGTTGTCCGGTCAGGTCCTTTTCACTGTTTCACAGTCACTCAGGATTCCTGCTCAGATGTTTGGTTTCTTGAAAGAAGTGCCCTGCAGTAATTTTTACTCCATATTTCCCATAAAACCATGTAAGATGTGCAACACACCACGGTATGAAAAGCAAAGGAAGTTTGGTGAACTGTGCGTCACCAAAACCGATGCCTGGTTGGAAACGCGATTTTCAGGCATTGTAGCAAATTGTGGATTTCCATAAAGGTATTCAATGAGGAATCCACAGTTTGCTGCAGATATCAAAAGATAAAACTAAGTATGTCAATAATTAAATTGCAAATCATGTCTACTTGATGTTAGAATTCCATTTCCACGTATGAAATGATCGTGTTTCTTTCCTCTAAGAATAGTCATATCTTCAAGAATATCCTCTTCACTGAGCTTGGAGCCAAGAAAAACAATGGCTTGGGACTTAGAACTAAATATAAGCTTATATTTGCCATAAACTTTTAAAGTTTCTCTGTTATGGATACTTTCTCTCGAGTGAAAATTTCCAAGTTTGACAAGACATATTTCAGAGAATTTTTCCAAGCAAAGCAATTAAAAGTAAGATGCAAACTTCATGCGACTGGGAATTCCTATTATGTGATCTACTTGAAAATTAAAACCCAGCAGAGTCTTCACGATTCCAAGGCTATGCTGATTGCCATTTGAAGCTGGAAAGGTTTTTCCCTAATGCACAAGTGATGAAGTGCACGTAATGCTTGGAGGAAAGTTACCTTATCTGCAGTATCAGATATAGATTACTGCTGGAGTCAGCGTGCCACGCTGCTGGATCCATACACTCTGTTCCGAGATGAGGAATTGAGTTTCCCTGATGTCATAAATTGAACACATAATGCAATTAACATCTCCCTTGAAGTTCACATTGACCAGGTAACCACTAGAATGAGTTGGCAAAACTTGACTGGAGTCACCGCCGTGAGCTCGGCTCAGACAGACACTTCAGCTCTGACTTCCTGCAAACATGGAATTCTTGAAGCTGAGACACTGATAGCTGCTCCCTTGGGACCCCTCAGCTGGGGTAATTTACAGTATCACGCTACAATTGACATGTTTATGATCACACCAATAATTCCAGACTTTGAGGCATTTAAACAGAGGAGGTAACTAAACTATTAATTTTAGAAAGAAGAGGATGGAACAAAGCCAAGACTTCTATCTTCTTGAAAAAGAAAAGAACTTAAAATGAACATCTTGGCTACTTTACAAGACTGCAGAAATATTATAGACTGAAAGACTGTGTAATTTCCAAAAGTGTTAATACTGCTTGGAGATGAAAATACAGTGACAAAAATAGAATTCTTAGAATGAAAGAGAATTTTACTTGCACTTAAAGAGAAGGAATTAGTGATCAAGAAAACTGTGTGAGGAGAGGGAAACATTCCACCATTGTCAATGCTTTATTGATTAAGGGAGATATTTGGTATAGGCACTGGAAACCAGACTAATAAATGATTATCAGGTAGAAGACTCTAAAAACACTTAGAAAAATAGATCCTGGAAAGTCATGATTGGTATTATTAAACATAAGAAAGTAAGGAGTTCAGTTCTACACACAACAGAAGTCCAACTAATAAAAAACACTGATACAACCACAAACTGATGATTTAAGCAAAATTATCTATGGTAATATACTAAGTGAAGATTAACTTATCTACAAATATAAAAAATATATCGATCTACACAGTAACGTAATGTGCATCTCAAAAGGTCATTTCATACTCTCAAGATGTCCAAAAACCTAGAAGCTGTTTTGGAGCAACTGCTTTGCACCTTCTTACCCCCAAGAGCAGAGGTTCAAGTCTCTTTGCAATGCCTAAAACATGCTGATTTTTTGTGTCATTTTAAGAAGGAAGAATTAATGCATGTAGCTGTTAGAACAAAAAGCACTCCTTTCACTCTCATGCCAGCTTTAGCTATAGTTGGGCTGCTTTACCTTCTTAGAAGACTCTTGTTCTATTATTGTTGGGAACAATGGCGGCACCATGAGAATTCTGTTCAAGTTTGAATCAAAACCTTTTTCTTTCAGTGTCCGGAGAGCATTTACAATAAGTCCCCTAACTCAAGCAAAGTGAAAAGTGCTTACCTTCTGTTGGTGATGTCTTCAGATGTCTGCAGAGCCCCTCTGTTTCCCCATATGTCTCTTTAATTTTTACTACTGCTTCTGTCCCTCGGAGTTCCATGAGGGAGCGCAGTTCCTGCAGTGTGCACCCAAACTCTCCTGCATGGTTGGCCTCATTTCTTTGGTTCTTGGAATAAAAATCGCTATTTGTCATGTCACCCATCGTGGCTGGTTATATTGCTCCACTCGTTGTAGTTGATACAATCTTAAAACTGTTTAAAAATTGAAGGAGAGGAATCTTGAATTCCAATCGGAGAAATTAAAAAGAATCCCGCGTGTGTCCGGCGAGTGACGTGGAGGATGCCTCTGGCGTGGAGGGTGTCCCTGACTGACTGGAGGTCACAGAACGGCTGCTCTCAAGGCTGCAGACCAGCTCCACTCCATTCACCATTTCCCATTATGTTGCACCCAAGCTGTAGAATCTACATGGTCATTTCTTCCTCTGGACCTTTGGGAACAAGCAGAAAGGACTCATTACAACGCGGGACAGAGAAGTTGTCAAACGGATCTTGGCATCTCAGAGGAGCCGCGCAGCTCCACGGTGGGGTGTCCTGGAGGTGCTGCAGGTCGGCAGCATCCACCCCGGGATAACACCAGCTCTGCCTTAGCTAAAGCTCTCCACAGCTCGAGCACCAATAGCAGCACTGCTCGAGTCCCAAGGGCAGCCGCTAAATGAGATGAGTCATGAATATTAATTAGTGAGCCATTAGCCTGGCGTGCAGGATGCACCCCCAGTACGTGCTCTGCTCCATACAGCCACCCTGGGCTTCTCTGACCAAAACAAAGGCTCCCTGATAAGGCTCCAAGGTTAAAAACTGGTTAAACAGTTTTTGTAATGGGTTAAAGCAAAACTGTTTTTCAGAGCAAGGGTGATGAAACTGGGGGAAAAACTATAAAGCCACCATGACAAATGCAGAATATATTTAAATACATTACATCTTGCTGCCTTGCCTTCTGTGCAAGTGAGCACAGCCTGAACGCACCAGGATGTCTGGATTGGAAGAGGCAGAGCTGCTCCTCAGCCAGGCACCCACAAGGTCCCTTCCCCTGAGCCCAGTCACCAGCAGGCACAGACACACACAGGATGGTGCTGGGCTCTCTCTTCTTCTTCTTTTTCCCTTTTTTTATTTTCTTTTTTCCCCATGCAGCGTTCAGTGAGTCCCATTTGGACCATCTGGGAGACAGTTGATTACTTGCTAAAGCCAGCCTTTAAAACCCGTTTCCCCTTCCCATATTCTAATGAAGTTGGTTTAAATACTGCTGAAACCAGCTATTATATTTGGCACGCAGAGTTTTAACAGAGATTAAAGGTTTCTTTTTTGCCTCAAGCGGGTTAGTGCGAGTGCACTGTCTAATCTAGAGGTCTCAGAATAGTTTTCATAATAAAAAAGATCTTTCAAAGGGCACCCCAGCAGCCTAAAGATTGACCAACCTGTCACAGGCAAAGGGCACACGTTGAACTTCCTAGGCAAAGCAATCCCCAGTGGAAGCAAGTGCCCAGATAAAGCACATCAAGAGGAGCCCGATGTGTTTCAAGTCCTGGTTTTATATTTGTGCAATAATTTTAATCTCCCACCCAATTACAGTTGACACAACACGTAGCTTCACTATTTCTACTGCTAAGGACGTTGCCATTGCTCTGCAGTGACAGAGATCACGCCTGTGTGAGCACTAATTTGGAGCTACCTTGCTCAGTTAGCAAAAGCGAACCTCTACCAGCCCTCTCCTTTACAGTTTCAAACCCAAACATTCCTTTGATTTCTGTGGAGGAAAAATTTTTAAAACAAAGGAAGTATGAGTTTCAGTATGATAATGCAGACCACAATTAAAATACGAGCCAATTCCTACACATTTCTTCCACCCATCCTGTTTACTGATGTATCTTCTAGTGCTAAGAACTTCTGCCACCCTCATTTTCACACACTGCTTTTCCCATTCACGAGATGAGAATTTCAGCACAAAATGATTTTACAGGAAACAACAAAGAGAAACTAGAAGGAGCAATTCAAAAAGGCCTTTATATGCCAAGCAGGAGATGGTGAACCACGCTCAGCTCTCCACGCCTGTATCTTGGCCACTGATCAGCCTCAATCCATCCCTAGGTAATTCCATATACAGCAGGAAGAAAAGGCCTTACTCACACTATTGCTTTGGCTGTTTGTAAACAGGATGGATCAGTATTCTGAACAGAAATAGCATCAGCCTGCAGCATTATTTGGGAAAAAATTGCAGGCCAGAAATGTCACAGATGCCCAGTCAGGCAGGTTTCATCCCAGGAGGCAGCAAATCACCACGGCCTCCGCTGCCAGCGTGCTCCTCCTTCCTAGCAGCAGCATCCCAGCTCTGTCAGCAACAGCAAAATGCAGACTGAGATCTGATTGTCAAAAAGACTGAGGCAACGGTAATAATAACAACTAGCTGAAATAACAGGCTGCTCTTTACTTCCAGTGGTAAGAAAAAAAAAAAAATTAAATCTGTTCCTAAGCGCAGTTCAGGGTTTTGAAATCTGGGCATCTCAAACAGCCATGACTTTAAGAAAAAAAGAACGCAGCAAAAACATTGCTCTGATAAAAAAATCTTTTTAAACATTGCTCCAATAAAATAAAATTGCTCTTAAACTGCTCCATGACACCACAGAGAAAAGACAATTTTGAGTATTTTCCAAAGAGAACCATCTACCAATTTCATTTGTGATGCAAAGGGTACTAAACATAGCATCAAAGCCATTTTCTCCATGATCTTTCTGTGGGATGTGTCCACCCCTCTCAATCAAATCATCTCTTTAGGCTCCCTGTGCTATCCCTATAAATTAATATATTTTCCCCTATTCTTAGAAATCCATTGTCATTTGTCAGCCACAGCAAGACAGTGCTGTTGCTTTTCAGCATGAGTCATTTACCTGTTTAATCTTTAATTTCACCTCCGATAAAATATTAATCAATAAACAACAAATATGAAGTTCACACTTCCTCCAGAGCTTCAAAACCAAATCACTGGGAGTCTGTGCTGCTCATGACTCACCTAATGCCGTGCCACCAGGGAAACCCCTCCTCACGTTTCTGAGAGGCAGATGGTGAAACGCAGCGGGCACAGAGCGCGACTGACATTATTCCCCGCTAATGCAGCTCCCTAATCCCATGGAACACGATACTCAGGCTGCATTCCATCCCAGAATCTCTCCTAGGAAAAGCCCAGGCCCCTTGCCAGGCTGGCAGGACTGACACGCGACCACCTCACCCCTCCTAAGTGGTGAATATTGAATATTCCTTTACCAAAAGCTGGGGAATAGAAAAGCTGTGGCTGGCACATGGCAATATTCCCATCATGGGGCTTTGCATCTCCAAAATACATCCAGTTACCACAAGTGGGGGAAATTAGGAGTCTCATCCTCAAGAAACCCCAGTATTACACTGGGTTTGGGTGGGGTTTTTTTGTTTGCTGTCCTTTTGGGTGGAGCTGAGGGAAGGGATTATTTTACAAAACACACAACATTGATATTTTCAGGATGTACACATGTTCTAGGTGAACTACCAAGAAACCCTGATTAAAGGAGGTGATACTGGCACATTTTTCAATCAAAATTATCTAATATCCTAATGACCCAACAAATAAAGTGAACTGGATTTCAGGCTCTGGGTGCTGCTTTCACTGGTCTATCCATGGTGGGCTTCAGCAGTATAATTCATAACCAAAAGTCTCCTGGAACATAAAAGGACACCACCCCCAAATCCTGAGAGTGCAGCTTTCCACACCATCCTAGAGCAGGGTCACCTCCTCCTCCACGAGGCAGGTTTGGTCTCATCATCCCCTGTGAGAACAACTTTTAGGGAAAACCTCCCTCCTCAGACAGGTTCAGCAAAAGAGAAACAAAAACTCCAGTAAATTAATTTCAGGCACAATGTTGTTTGTTCTCCCAGACAAAAGCAGTCACTTCTAATGAAGGTTGTTTTTACTTAGTCTTCCCAATGCTTCTGAAACTAGAAAACTGAGTAAAAGATGTCCCAAAATGCAGTTTGAAAACAACAGAATGCTGTGGAGCAGAGATAAAATCGCAGCCCACTTAGATACAACTCAGGTGACAAAAGACTTCACACCCCAGAACACCTGAGTAAAACACCATCCTTATTTTCCTCAATAAAAAGTCAGAATATCAGTCTGCACCTTGGTCTGGGATCTTGTCAAAGATGCATTTTTGTTGTACAAATGCAATATAAACTTGAGCTGGCTGCTGTTTGGTTGGATTTTTTTTTTTTACCAGAGTGGCTGTGTCTGGGGGAAGAGCCTTCCAGTCCTGTAGAGCCCAAGTCAAATATTTTTCATCTCCTAGCTGCTTAGAGGAAATGCATGCCAATTAAAACAGAAGCAATTTGGATGAGCTAACTGCAGGCCTGCTGGGAAAACTATTCTTTGATTTCCCTAATCAGGAAAAGTCTCATCTTGGAAGCTTGTAAATATTTTCACAGTGTGTTAGAATGCAGATATCATCCCCAAGTATTCTGACATCTGATTTCATTCGGGCTTCTACTGGCAGGAAAGTTAACAGCAATGTAATGAACCAGATTTCACCAGAGCAGAATCACAAGACTTGCATTTCACAGTCCTTAAAGTCCAGGCAAATAACGGATTCGCGATTAGTCAAAAAAAAATTAGGATTTATTCATAATTTGACTGTTTCCTCTGAACTGTCACCTGAGATTCTGGCAACTCCCATCTCATAACCTGCTGCTGGAGGAGCTGTTTGCAATACAGGAGAAAGGGTGATCACTCTCAGCCAGGGCAGAGAGATCAGCAAAGCCCAGGCTCTGTTCACTCCTCGTGCAGCTGGAAGGTGGCACACAGCTGGTTCTCTGGGAATTAAAACCAGGGAATTCGCAGTTCCCACCCTTCCATAGGGAGCACTACTGCCCCCCTTGGGCTTTAGTTGGCTGTAGATAAAGTTCTACCTGGGCCCCACAAAGAACCCCAAAGGAGGGAGGGAAAAGCAGAGAAGTGTCACATTTTAGTGAGTACAAGGTGCATAACCAGATTCATCTGTATTCCCTGATACCGTTCCTTGATAAAGCAGGACTGGAAGTAGATTTAGGGAATTTTCCTTTGAGTCTGAGCAAAATCATCTGAGAGGGGTTATTTTGAGACTACGGTTCTGTGAACTCTGTGCTGGGAGCAGCAGAGCAACAACTGATCACAGAGAAGGAAAACTTCACAGCAAAGCTCTGCAAGGGGAGAAGAGTTGAGAAGGAAAACCATAACCTGCTCTGCAGAGGTCTCCAGATGTGTGAAATAAATCAAGTGTGGCCCAGTTGCGGCATCTTTTCATGTCAAAGCCAAAATGTCCATCCATTTGTGAACATAATCCTCACGGAGCAGAACGAGGAATGGGTTCTCTATCCAGCAGCCAACAAAGCTGATTAAACGCACCCAACAATGCCTAAACTCACACTCACTTAAAAAAACCCCACACTGACTTTGAAGCTTAATTATCCAGAATGCACAAGATGCAGAAGGAACTAAGGACGAACACCATCTGAACAAAAGCTGGTTGGCACCTTCCAAAGTGTGAAACTTTTGTTTAATACCAGGAATCCAAAAGTAGATAAAGAAAGAGAAACTGAACTTTGTAGCTAAAGTCTTGTCTGAAAGTATTCCTGACTTCATCCCTACATGTCTTGATGAATTTCAAATTGCCTTAAGTTAATCTGTCCGTCTCCAGAGAAGCTGTGGCTGCCCCTGGACCCCTGGAAGTGTCCAAGGCCAGGTTGGTCGGGGCTTGGAGCAACCTGGGATCGTGGAAGGAGTCCCTGCCCATGGAAGGAGCTGGAATAAAATGGTCTTTAGGGTCATTTCCAAGGCAAACCACTCTGTGATTCTGGGATAATTCATTCATGATGAGCACACACAGATGAGACATTGGATGCTTCATTCAGTCTCTGTTTTCAGACAGAGATTTATTTCCCCTGCTAATAGGATGGCATTAAGACAATTAAGTTAAAGTATTATTTTAAAAATATTACAAATTGAAAACATTTAAAAAAAAACACCACAGGAAGCTACCTCTTATGATCCCTTAACAACTGTTTCAGTCTTTCAGCATGGACCTGGGCCTCCAGTCAGCTGAGACTCCCTGTACCAGTTTTGTTATCAGGCGGGATAAATAAAAAGGATTCTCTGCCTCACGTAGACACTGTTGAATATTTGAAGGCAACAAAAGCCTTGTCACAAGAGGAATTTTTATTAAATAAGCACAAATTATCATTAATTTCAGTTCTACAATAAGCCTACTTAGGATTTCTACCAAACAGAATCTTGCACAAATTGGCTGTTGGTTTTTTTTTCCAGGTTGTACTGCTATAATGAGGGGAACTGAAATGAGAGTTGTGAATTAAAGTACCTCCAGCCCCTGCTGCAGTGCACAGTTATTCAGTGTACAATTGATACCAAGCCTGCTTTCCCCTGCTCCTCGTGGAAATGGCTCCAGCAAAGCCAAATGAACTCCTGACAGCAACAAAACTACTTCAAAGGAATTAATTCAGCCCCATTAAATAATGAAATGACTCCATCAGTGACTTCTGGAGGACTGCAGCAGGTCCTGCAAAGGAAACCTTCCTGCTCTGCCACCAGAGCCTCTGTATGAGCCTCAGTCTCTGCCTGCACAGATGGGATCTGCCCTGCAAAGAGATTTTTCCACTAAAGTCCGTCCCAGCCACCAGTTTTCAGAACTCTCTCTCACGCCCTGCTGGTGCTACCGTGAATTTATTTTGTTTTGCTTCCAGTGCTCAAATGAAAGGTTATTTTTCATTGGCCATTTATGCTCTCAAGGCTCCTATTCCCCACTGCAAAGCAGGTTTGGGGTTTCTTTCGTTCACTGCCTTCCTACACACCACATATCCACCCACTCTTTGGGGTTGTACTGGCACTGAAGACTCATTCTACACCTCTAGAAGCTTTAGAAAATTTATGTCTTCATGTAGAATTGATTTTATACAGCACAGTTTTTGCAAGGAATGCCAACTGAAAACTGCGTTATCAATTTAATCAAAAACACAGCTGGGAAAAAAAACTAAGGACATTCAGACTTCAGACACTCAGCATTAAATAAAGCAGATGTGAAAAGAAAATAATCTAAATGAAATGCTCTAAAAGCAGTAGGTGATCAGCTAAGGAACATATCCCAGCACAGACCCAGGATCCAGCACCCATTCCTGCATCACTTCCAGAGCTGGAGGAAGCCTTTTTTATAGCAGAAACCACCCAAAAGATGCACTACAGTGATGTTACACCATAGAGGGATGTCAGAGATCAGCTTCCCACCATCATCTCCAGGGCAAAATAATCAAAATTTCTTCCCTTGGGCTGAGGTTTCTTTCTTTTTCCCCCCAAAATTACAGTTCTGTCCAGTCATTACAGTATCGACCCAGGGGACAAGGATGAAAAATCCTATAAAAGAACAGAGTCCAAACTCACCAGGCTGTAATTCAGATATTTTCTTTACTTTGCTTCACTGAAAGCAAATTATTGAAACATAGACACTAAAAAGATGAGGCCTTCTACATCTGCCCTTCTTTTGTGTGTTTTACAGACCACCAAATTTCTTAAATCCAGAATTTGAGTTACCCTGTGACCTTTAGCTTGGTGCGCACAATTGTAGGGAGTTCCAGAAGTCTGTGTGCCTAAAATACCTGATTATATCTCATTTGATCAGAAAATTCTCCAGAACATCTTAAAAGAAAGAAATTTTCCAGCTTCTTCCAACAAACAGGATTTGAGGCTTGACAGAGGCTGATTAAAGCTGACAGTCCTGCTCCACCCCAACAAAAATTGGTGGGCTTTTGTTCAGTCTCTGTTGAGAATGAACACTGAGTTTGGTTCCTAATTATTACTTTTTTTAGTCCATTACTAATCATTTCATTATAAAAATATGCAATGGCCTCTCTAATCTTCATACCTTGAGACTAACCCAAATATTTAATTCTTTGGTAGAAGTTGCCATTTCTCCTGATAGGTGTGACCAATCTTGACCTCTTTCCACATTCCTTTCTCAGATTTTTTAGCAATATTTTACAGAGACTTTCAACCCTAAAAATTGAGATTAATGAAGAAACTCTTACGTATGTCTGAACTCTCTATCAGGCTTTTAATCAATAAGCTGCAATTTCATTTCATTACTCTTCTGCCACAGCCCTCTGTGCTCCCAGCTCTACCTTGGGGGCTGCATCAACCCACGACTGGTTTGAGAGTTCTGAAATGGGACTTGAAATACCCCAGTCCTGGATAGGACTCTGTCACAAGAACAATCTCAAAGACTTAGAGGAGGCCAAATTTTATTACTTTTTAAGTAAACTGGAAATAAATTGAAGAATTCTCCTTCCTTCTTAGGAGCATGAGTACAAGGAAACGTGGTAGAAGTGCACTCATTAATATGAAATATAATTTTGATGGATTGCTTTTCCTAAAAAGTCGACAGGTATCACATTTTTCATAAATAAGGATCTATGGAATAACAGAGAGAATGAAAACCTGAGGAAATCCATAACTGGGCAGCTGCAGAGAGATTCATTTTGTTGTGTCATGATCTGAACTCCGGAGGTTAAAGCACCCTTCCTATTTTAACCTCCATGCAACTGTAGCGTGATCAGTGTTGACACTCATATCCTTGAGACAGAAGTTAAATTTCTACATAACAACCCAAGGGAGACCATTAAGGGAGAAGAAAAACCAAACAAATAAAAACCCTGGCCTTGTTCTGCTGTTTTCTCTGTCCTTCTGTCAGCATCCATCACACAGATCACCCAGCCATTAGCAGGGAAAAGGACTGGCTGACTATTGTTGTCTATAAATTCAAGAAAATCAAAGCAGATTTAGCAGACCTTTAGCCAAAAGGCAGGAGACCACAGCACAGCCCCACAGAAATGGAACCAGACTGCTGTGTTTAGCCAAAAATGCCATCATTTCAGTGTTATACACCCAACATCTCTTATCTAAGGGTGGCTGCAAGACTGATTGCAGAAAAGTCCATTTTTCCAGGAGTTACTCCTGTTTTTCAGGTGTGTGTGATTGCTCAGCAGGTGAAATGCTGAGCATCAAACAGATCACGAGACACAGCTGGTCCAGGGGAAGGAGGAGGAAGGAGGAAAAAAAGGAAAAAAAAATACCCCCCTAAACTAAACCAAACCAATTTCCATTCCAGTCAAAATTTGCAGACCTCTCTTCTACCACCTCGGTTTCACTGCCAGAGGCATTTTATTATGTATAATATTAAGTAAAGATATAAAAACATGAATCCAATACTGAAGCTTTTAGTGCAGCACCATTGGTTGTTAATGAGATCCAGAAAATGTAGCTTCCATGAAAAGTAAGTGCAAGCAGAAGAATAAAACAGAAAGAACACAAAATATGAAAGTAAATCATCTGGTTGTTCAAAAAACCCAAACAATAAATTGTTCTTTAATGACCGAATAAAAATATTTACAAGTGGAATTGAAGAAGCACATTTTTCATTTTCACCATTCCCATAAAGGCTGAAAAAACAAACTGCAGGCTAGAATCTGCTTTTCTGAACATATTTCTACATTTTCTTTTTATTATTTATTATGAAAAGAACTTTGGCATATTTTTCTTAAAAAAAAAATCTTACATAAGCCTGGGCAATTTTGTTCTTGGGCTGGGATGCAGTTCTCTAAAATGAGAATAGAGAGACCAAATTATAACTAACAGGGACCATCTCAAAGAGATTTTTGTTGCCACCTGCACATTTTACAGCAGGAGATCATTTTAGTTAACTAAGGGTGGGATCCCAAGCCTGTCCTGCTGCATGCCTGTACATTACAGAGCATTCCTACCCCTACCCACCTATTTATCAGAATTAAAAAGCAGCAGCTAAAAGTATAACAAATTTAAAATCAAGCTTTAATAGGTTATAAACTGCTAAAAATAAACTACCAGCAGTTTGCCACCACCAGCACACAGAGCAGAGTTCAGCTCCTCTAAAACTTGGCATCTCTTTAAATCTCTTTTGTGCCACTGAACTCTCAGACCATTACTATGCAAGCACCAGAGGTAAAGGAAAATAACATTTTAGCTTTGCTCCATCTTATGGAAAATAAGTTATGTGGTAGAAGAAAAAAGCTTTTTTCCCTTCAAAAGATAAATTTGCTTCAAGCATATTCTCTTATTTTTTGCTCCAAAAAATCCACCCAAATAATTTTTACTGTCACAGCTTTATAAAATTTCCCTTTAAAAGGTGAACCAACCCATCTTTGCTGCTAAAGAGAGATCCAAACCTGGACAGCTTTGAACTCCAGCTCCACATACAAACGTCCTCAGCCACGAGCTCGCAGGGAATATAAAGTTAGAACAATAAATTGCAATTGAAGTGATGATGTGGGAAGATTTTTTTTGCAGTTTTGTGGAGAGTGGAAGAAAAAGAACTTCCACCTTGTCTGTGCCCAGCTGAAATGAAAGCCAAGAGCCCCCAGCCCTCCCCAGCTGGCTGATTTCTCTCACCTGCCATGAAACCACAGATGATCCTTATTAATCAGGGGATGAGAAAGGGAAGCACTTGGATAGGCTCGAACCTAACGGCCCCCATCCCATTTTTAATCACTAAGAAAATCAAGTATAAACATATTTTTTCCACAGTGATTTAGAACATGTGCCCTGCAAGGCAAGAGGAGCAGAGCTGCTGGAGAGGTGAGTCTGCAGCACCTGAATCCGTGTGAAGGGAGGAGAGGGAAAAATCCATCCCTGCAGGACTCGGGCGTACAATAGGAACTGTCAGCCAAGGTCACTCCTAAGAAAGAGAGCAGCCAAAAAGGAGGCTTTAAATCTCAGTGGGCATTAGCTGAAAGACACACAGTGATGTTCTGCAGAGGTTTTAAATAGGACATGCACAAAGGATTCCAAGGAGATGGCTATCAGGCAGCCCTACCCACTTTTTCGCCCAGGTTATTGTCATGCACAGAGAATCACGAAATCATTTCGGAACAGAAATGATGAACTACAATGTGACAGAAATCACAGACCGGCCCTGCATAAATACCTCACCAAAATGGCCTTGCTTGTGCCTGCCAACACCACCTGAGGGGCATGAGGAACGTTTGAGAGCCCCAAGCAGAAGGAAGGAGGAGCTGCCAGAGCCAGGGACACTTGCAGAGGGCACTGGGCAGTGGGATCGCAGCTCCTGCTCCCTGGCACCAGCACACACCACCTGCCCACGGGAAGGCACTTTGGGGACAGGCATATGTAGACAGAACTGGCACATTAATGCTAAAAACCGGCTCATTAAACCTAAACATCCATCAGGAAGAATAAAAAAAAAAAGAGTTTGGGAAGAGAAATTTCCAAAGCCAAATGTTCTCTACATTCAGCTTGAGGGAAAGCATCAATTTTAGCAAAGGGAAAATAAAATAAAAAACCCATTCTTCCCTCAAAAACGTACATGAGTACAGACATTACTCTCTTTCTGCTTCACAGAAGCAACATTTGGAAAACTACTTAACCTTTCTATTTTTATCTGGGTGCATTCAAATTACCAATAATGTACAACATGCTGTAACAAAACCACTGATGTAGGGTATAATTTTCCCTCAAGCACATTATCCTAGCTGGTGGCTCAGAAAAATAAGCTGATAAAACAGCAGCAGACATCAATTGATGGATAAAAAGCGATCACAGCTATGTAGAATGTTGCTGCCCAACCTTAAAATCATACAATTAGCCAAAAAATACAACCAGTAGGACATTGCATACCAACAACCATGCATTAGCTGTGGGGTCATCCCAAAAATCCTCCTACATACACATTTTTCAGCAGACCAGCAGATTATCGCCTCATAATTTAGCTATTAACACACAGATTTATTTTAAAGCCATCATCATGCCTGGTACTTTTATTAAATATCTTCTTCCCTGTCAAGTTCAATCGGGATCTCATCCTAACCATGATGAGCTTTTAATTTTCTGTGCTATTAATAGCAACTTAAAAATAAAATGTTCTCTTTTGAAGCTATAAAGCTGTAACTTTCTTTAGGAGCTGCAAGGGGGAAGAGAGATTAATCTTCCTACTCTGCATCTCTTAAGCTACATTAGCTCTCTGCATATATGGGAAAAGAACGCAAGAGAACAAGGAAGAAACGGGAATTTTCTCTGAGAATCCCTTAATACAACTGCCTGTAAGGATTTCACATGGCTGCAGCACAGAAATAAAGAATTAGCAAAATTCAAGGAATAAATTCTTTAATTGCCAGGTTGGTTCTGAATCCTTCTCAGTGACTCTCGTGCCCATCATCAAGAGATAACAGATTAATGAATGACATAATTAGCTGCAGGATGCACAGACTCCTGTCCAGTAAAGCCCTTCAGCAGGTACTCAGATTTCAGCACAATTGGGGTCCTCATTAATTTCCCAGTAAATGAAGAAAGATGGGAAGCTGGAGATGAGTCTCGTGGCACTCTGTGACCATCTGACACGTGGATCAGATGCTTCCAGCTGCTCCTCTTTGGCTGCCTCCTCCCAGCAAGGGCAGGAGGGAAGGTTCAGAGCTGTTCCAGGCCCTCTCTGGGTCTGTAGGAGCACAATTAATGCAAAGGGCACGGGCTGCACGCTCCATTTCAGCATCCTGCTGCACTGCTGCTTGCACTTGCTAGGAAGGACATGAGTAAGATCAACTCCAAGGCTCCCATCGGAATCACGGAGCCCCAGCAACTGCAGAAAGGCCCAGAGAAGACTCTGGGGAGACCTCAGAGCCCCTTTCCAGGGCCTAAAGGGGCTCCAGGAGAGCTGGAGAAGGACTGGGGACAAGGCATGGAGGGACAGGACACAGGGAATGGCTTCCCAGTGCCAGAGGGCAGGGATGGATGGGAGATTGGGAAGGAATTGTTCCCTGGGAGGGTGGGCAGGCCCTGGCACAGGGTACCCAGAGCAGCTGTGGCTGCCCCTGGATCCCTGGCAGTGCCCAAGGCCAGGTTGGACACTGGGCTTGGAGCTCCCTGGGATAGTGGAAGGTGTCCCTACCCGTGGCAGGGGGTGGAATGAGATGGTCTTTAGTGTCCCTTTCCACCCAAACCATTCTGGATTCAATGATTCCATGACCTTGGGACACGACCAAGGCACTGGGCTGCTTTGGGATGTATTTTCTGCAACTGCCTCGATGCCTGTGACCTTTCTTTTAGGATATGGGCCTTGCCACAGCTATTCAAGCCTATCTTTATCTAAAGACTGGAACACTGAAGTGTGTTTTAATGAGGGATAAACTGAGACCATCTGGATGTCTCAGCTGCTACAGAGCATGATTGTTTGCTGATTTTAACCATGGCTCTTGCAGAGAACATAGACCTGTGCTGCACAAAGTGCACGAGCTCAGCTTGATTTCTCCTTGTAATCAAATGTGTTGATCTAAAGTCTATTTCCAGCAAATGACTTGTCTGTTTTGGGAACAGCTCCCTCCTCATCTCTTAAGCACGGTGCTGGGGATAAGCAGAGACAATTGAGTTGAAAAGGTATTTTTGTGAGAGGCTGACAGTGAGTGCTCTCAGGGAAATCTTCCATTTTGGAACACGACCACCATTTACTCACAAGCGCCATACCAATTGCCAGCTCTCAGGGTGTTGTATTAAATCTCGAATTTTCTTTTCTTTTTTTTTTTTACTTCAAGGCTTTTGGTGACTCTTTTTTGGTTGTGGGGGGGTTTTTTTTGTCTTTACAGAGATTTGTTGTAAAAAACTGGTAATTAATTGCTCCCATTTGAATGGTGGTGGCATGGGGACAATCTGCATTTCTTCATGCGCATATTTCAATTGCTAAGTGTACTGAGTATGGGATAACCATATTGCTATTAAGCTTCAATATATCATTTGTTGACCCTGCATCTATTCTGCAAGATATAGAATGAGTTTATTTGGGAAGGTAAAGTAAGAAACTACTCAAACTACCACAGAATTAATGGTCAGCAAAAGAAACTGAAAATAATTCTACAGATTAATTATTAGAATATTCTCTGGACATCTGAGAGCTCTGCCCAATTCTCAGATTAAACAAAACCAGTAGGGGAATGAACCCAAATTTCCAGTGTTCACACTGATTTTTTTCCATGTCAGAGGACTACAGGCACTGGAAACACTCCAAATTCTAAAACCTTCTGCAAACTTCACAACTACTTTTCAAGAGACCAGGCCTGGGTTTGGAGGTGGGGAGAGAGCGAGTGTGTAATGACTTCCACCCAAACACCTCAGCCAATAGGTACCACTAACAATTTGAGACTGAAACATTCTCTTTAAATCCGTTTAAGTGCTGTTAATTATGCATTCACCAGGAATGACACCTGTGACTGCAGATTCCAAGCAGATCTGAAAATGAAAAGAGTAAAAGCAACAAGTGTTCTTGTAAGAAAAGCTATGCCAGGGACACTGAGATCATAAGAAACTTAGCATATTTTTAGCATGGTTTTTTCACCCTTTTTTAATCTAAATAAAGTTTCTAAAAAAGCAATTGCTATCTGTTGCTTTTACCTCTCAAAAGCTGACCCAACACAGAATGTTCTGGCTTTTGACTATAAAGTGATTATTTGAAAATGAAATCATATCCTGTGTTCATTTCCTATCAGACTATCCATAAATGCCTAAATGAGAATTTCTGGAAGAGGTATCTTGATATGTTTGGGAGAAATACCCCCCAAAACACCAAGATAAGCTGACTGCTCCCATTTATGAAGCTCCATCTGGTATCAGGGGACATTGTTTTATTGATTTGTTGGGCTCAAAACGCTTTCAGGGACAACACATAAATCTCTACAAAAATATCAGTTGGTTACTCTGACACTTTGATTCCCACTTCTAAACCCAAATGGTTTCGATAAGACTGGGAATTCTTCATTCATGCGTGACCAACACCTGTGGTCATCACAGATCTGCTGGAAAGCCACATCCTTCCCTCTGACATCAGGCCCACAAGTATTTCACAGGTAAAAGATTCCCAAAGGAATGTATTCTGGCATTAGAGATGTGGAGGCATCTAATGGGCCAATAAAATTAAATCTCTCCCTCTACAAGCAGAAGTGGTGACGAGGAATTACCAAATTCTCCAAAGATCCAGTCTAGTGCTGAACGTGTCTAAAATAGCCAAAGTTACTCACTGTAATATTAACCATATAACCATTAAGTTATTAACCAAAATAACCTGGAATATTATTGGTCATATCTGTGGCTGGGTGTGTAGAAAGTCGACCAAGTTTTAAAACAGATTTTAAACACTGGGACTTCCATGATTAATCTGTTTGAATCAAGCCCCTGCGTTGATGTAACACCTGAAAACTGCAAATAAACAAAAAACAAATCCAGTTGTTTCCAAGGCTGTCAGAGCCATCAACTCCTGCAGATTTCCTAGAGAAGCAAACTCACACCTCCTGCAATAGCTTTGGTTTTCTTAACTGTGTTTTGTGGACCCATCTGAAATAATTCATACATCAGAGACTTAGAATTACCACACTTCTAATAATTGAAGCAATCTCTGAATCTGTTTTTTTAAATCAGAAATCTTACAGAGAAGGCACACCCACAACAACCTCCAGAATAATAAAAGGGAATTGTCAATTCTTTGCATGTTTAACTACAACCCCCAAAAAATAAAAATACAAGCTTATCTCAGAAAATTAAGCAAAACTGATCAAAGCAGAGCCCACGTCTCTGATTTGCATGCACCTAACCCACATGCCATCACAAAATGCAGATCCAGCCCACTCCTGATGGCAGTGAGCAACTCCGCCAGGTTGGGGATTAACAAACAAGATCCCACCTCTTGCTTCAGCCTGTCTCAATCTGGTGCTCTCCATGTAAATCAGTGCAGGTTTTTTAGCATTTGAAATCAAGACAACTTTTTTCACATATGTTCCTGTGATTATTGTTTTGCCTTCTTTGAAAATGAACAGGAAACACTTCCTCAGATGTGTTCCTTAAAAACCTTATGTTTGTCTTGCTTTTTGTCACTTCTTGCAAGAACCAAACTTCCCAAGTTCTAGCACAGCCATTTTAAATAGGATTCATATTCCCATTGTCAGCAATGATTTGTGGAAATAGAGAGAGTGGAACAGACCCTTCCCATCCCTGTAACAGCGGCTCGAGTGACCTTCAGGAAAACAGACAAATAGGGAAAATACACGGCTGTCATCTAAACTTCCTTAACCCTTTCTGGAAGCTGCAGTTCCCCAGTGTCACCCTGAGGCTGCCAAGAGCACGTACACCTCATTTGAAGAAATATTCTTGTGGCACTGTGTGTGCTCAGGCTCTGCATTTCCATCCGAGTCAGGAGGCAGTGACACAGGGAAAGCTGCGTGTGTGTGTGTATCTGCTGAGCTGCTACTCTGCTTGACCTGATCTGCCACTGGCGAGCACACAGCAAGCACAGTTTATTTGCTGAATCTGTTTACCCCACTGTCAGTCAAGATGTAGGACGGTGCTTAAATAGGCAACAGTCAGATGAATATAATTGAGGCTGCAGCTCGGAGCAGCCAGGGAGCAGTGCCGGAATGGCAAAGCACTTATTCTCTGATGATTAAAACCTCCCCAGGGTTGTATCAGTGTAAAGACACACCAAATCAGGGATGCACAGGAGCCAGGGGACCAAGAGATGGGAGCGTTTCCTTTTGGGAACAGCTCACCAGCTCGAGAGGAAGGAATATGAATCACGCGGAGATAAGTTGCCATTTTAATTGCATAAGGAACACTGCTGGATTTGTCATTCCTTGTGACAGAGTTTTCTCCCCAGAGTCACATCCTGAGCACAGCTCTGTTGCTATTGTGTAAGACATTTCATGCACCAGGGTGACATCCCAGCACACAGACCCAGAGAGCCTCATAAACAGCCTGTTTTCATTGACTCCAGGGAGAGATGCCTCCCTGCTCTTCCAGAACAGGGCAGGAAGACCCTGTCCAAACACAAAAAAGGAGCAAATCAGTGGCTGAAAAGGAGTTCAAGTCCTCAGCACCTGACTAAAAACCACACATTCCTTTGTGCTGGCATTGCTATTTCCAGCACAGGCAAAAACAGGCAGCTTGCAGGTGGCATCCTCCTGCAGGGACCAACACTGCTGGCACAGATGGCACAGGAAGAAGGTGAGTGATGGTGGTGTTAAATCCAATTGCTGAAGCCTTTAGGATCATTTGCACTTAAACTATTTAGTACCTCAGCACTACAAATCCCAAAGTTGGAAGGGCTTTTCCTAACTCACAAGTTGTCAGGAAAGTCAAACAGAGAGTGAGGTTCTCATGGTGGCAGAGGGCTCCTCAAGGCCCGACACCACAGCTCTGGCTGTGTCTGGGAGCAGAATGTTCCCAGGGAGAAGTTCTGGGCTGCCAGCTGGAGCTGCACCACCCCAGCATCCCACAGAGGCAACCACTGACTTGGTGTCACCCTGGGTGCAGGATTTCAGTGACATTTGCCCTAGAAATGAGCCCTCCAACTCAAACTGAAGCACGCAGGAGCCACCCGCTAGTGGCACAGCACACAGGAACTATTTCTGTATCTGTGCAGAGCTGATCTTTGCCTTTTCTCTAGCCTAGATTTTGATTTCCCCTAAGTGATCAGTGTTGGCCTAATTCTACTCCCATTTACATCACTTGAAGCTTTACCATCAACTTCAAAGAAAATGGATTTAACCCAATATAGTTCATTTTGATAAATTCTCCTTTAAGAGAGAAGGACCTCTGCTTCTCCAGCAGAGGATAAGATGATGTATTTTTACACCAGGCTTCAGAGCCAGATGACTTTGCTGTGCCCTACATTCGTGTTTCGGGTTCGAGCAGCGCTGCAGTCGGGCAGCAGCTCCTCCAGCCGTGGCTCTGGCTGTGTGTCAGCTCTGTTTGCAGAGCGGCTCTGCTGCCCAGGCAGGAGACTGCTCTTGGAGAAAACAGAGCAGAAGCCCCACTGCAGGTTCACACTCGGCATACACAGGTCAGAAACAATCGCAGGGCTCTGGAAAGCTTCCAGTCCCAGCAGGAGCGCTGTCAGGCCAAAGGCTCAGACTAAATCCAGTCAGACACGAGACCTGCACAGATCCTGGCCCTCAGCACTGGCTGCTCCCAGCTATTGATCCACCTCTAATGCACCAAATACCTTGCTGATGGACACACATTGCAAACTCCACTTCTGCCTCTTATCTCTATAATCTTTTTATTTCCCATGCCTTCCTAAATAATTCACTCAGCATTGCTGATCTTAACAGCCTTCTGTGTCTTATCCCCAGATTCTTATTTCAATTGCATAAATTTCCTTTTTGGATTACAGCCTTGGAGCTATGCCTCCCTCTTACAGGGACCTGACTCCAATTGTTAAAAATTCTCTCCCAGAATGAACCTTCCAAGACACTTTAGACACAGGATCATTTGTTTAGCATTGCATTAACCAGCAACTTCGCATCAAGAAAACTCCCCTTGTAAACAAGGTTCTGTAACAAATTATCTGATGCACTAGGCATAAGAACTTTAGTCCAACTTCGGTACCAGCAAATCCACTATCAATAAAATACTGACTAGAAACACTATCAAAACAATCCTTCAAATAAGGGTCAAAATTCAAATTCAAAGCACTTGTCTAGCAGGAACAGCAGCTTTTCAACTTTTACAGAAGGAACACCATTGCAAAAGGTACCTTTGCAAACACTACAATGGCAGGGAAAGGAGCTGTACTGAAGGACTTCAGGAGGAATTTCTTCACAGAAAGGGTGATTCGACATTGGAAGGGGCTGCCCAGGGAGGTGGTGGAGTCACCATCCCTGGAGATGTTTAAGGAGGGACTGGATGTTGCATTTGGTGCCATGGTCTGGTTGACAAGGTGGTGATCAGGTTGGACTTGATGATCTCAGAGGACTTTCCCAACCTAAATGATCCTGTGCCTTGTTAAAAAACATTTTATCGGAGAAAGAGTAACCCCAACACATCACTTCACAGATAACTAGCAGGAAGGGAAGACAGATACTGCTGTAAATGCAGTTCAAATATTTCAGCCCTTATCCAGCTGGAATTCCCTTTCGCAATTATATCCTGAAAGTGTTGGAAATCCCCTGTCTGCCGGAGTTATCTCACTCTGCCTCTGTACACAATTTATTTTCATTCTTTCCTCCCACACTCCAAGATGGGGACAGAACCCTCCTGACCGTCAGATCTCTTGCTCCAGAACCAAAGTGCACTGTGGCCACCCTGACCTGGGCTGCCTGACCTGCCTCTGCCCTTCCTGATCTGCCTCTGCTCCCCCTGACCTGCCTCTGCCCTTCCAGACCTGCCTCTGCTCTCCCTGATCTTCCTATGCCCTCCCTGCTCTGCCCTCCCTGCCCCTCCTGTCCCCCCAAGGCCTCTCAGGGATGTAGGGACGTCTCTAAGGCCACAGAATGATGGTGACACTTCCCCCAGCAAATTTCCTTTTAACCAGAGAGGCTGTAGTACTTTCCTACCAGCTTTTTTTCTCGTAACCTTAATGAGCCCACCCTGCACCTTATGTTAACTGAGCACAAGTTTTATCATAACTCATTTTCCTCTTTAACCACATTTAACCCCCTCAGACACAGGTGATTATCAGAGGTATTACTTACTATTTTATGAAGAATCCCCCATTAACCCCACTGCAGCAGAACTCACCCAAAGGAAGGTGATACTTGCAGGAAGGGTGCTCTAACAAGAGACGTTAATTAGGAACCACTGTAATAACACCACAGCAACAAGTGTCAAACCTTACATGGACTCAAGCAGTCAAGATTAAGTTAACATTTTTTCCTTATTACCCTGACTTTTATATAATTTCACACAGTAAATGGAAAAGTCATCTAGAAATTTGGGGCAGGTCATTTATCACTGTTGAAAGCAACTCCCCAAAAATGGCTGAAATAGAAGAATTTCAGTAACGTTTTGTGAATTCCCTACACAGGACAAGACTGTGCTGCTTTCACTCCTCTTCTCCTGTTTCTGCACCTTTGGTTTTACCTGTGTGAATTCTACTTGCTGCAATCAATTAAGGCAACAGAAGATCACAAATCTATCATGGAAAAATATAAAAGTCTCATAAAGAATGGCCAGTAAAAATCCATAATAACAGCTAAGCATGAGCTGCCATTGCAAATCAGTGCTCCAGGACTGCCAGAGGACCCAGTGACTCCACAGCAGAGGTCCCCTCAGACTAAAAGTTGTCAAAAACACAGGCTCAGACTTCCCTGTGTTTCTACTTTGATAACCAACTTCAAACCAAACAGCTCTCGTTCGGTTTCGGGGTTGGTTTTTTTCCAGTGTCCCTAAGAAAACCATAGGATGATTTAGGTTGGAAAGGATCTTTGAAGGTCATCTAGTCCAACTCAGTGCCAACTTCAAATGTGGAACAGCTTGCTCAGGGTCATGCCCAGCTGAGCTTTGAATGTCCCCAAGGATGGAGATTCCCACCCCTGTCTGGGCCACTGTTCCCATGTTGGAACATCCTCCTGGTGAGAGAGCTATTTATATTTGACCAGAATTCCCCTTACTGGAATTACAGCTGTCACCTCAAATCCTTTTGCTGTGCACCTTGGAGATGAGACTGGATTTTCCTTCTTTTACACCCTCCACTGGGTTAAGTGAAGAAAGGAATGAAACCACATCCACCTCTTCTCCTGACTGAGGAACCCTGGCACCCCCAGCCTCTCCCTGTGTGCCGTGTGCTCCCTTCCCTGGACTCCCTCCAGTCACCAGTATCTCTCCTGTACTGGGCAGACTGGTCGCAACTCTCCAGATGCAATACCAAAAGTTTGAAACAGAGCAAGGAAGTTAAAAAGAGTGAAGATGACAATTATTAAACAGTTTAGCGCCCACATCTTGGCTGATATCTCTGATGGGGCAGTTAAGCTGCACCTGCCATTCCAAAGGGCTTTCCCTGAGCTCACAATGCCACCCTTTATCCAGAGATGCTGAGAGCGAAGGGAGAGTTGGGATGAACTCTGCCAAAGTCCCTGGGAACAGAATTTTATTTTCAGAATCAAGAATAAGTCTTCATAATTGGCACTAGAGGGGGGAAAAAAAAAGTTTCCATATGATGAAGGCCATCCATTTAATCAAAATACTAATCCTAGAGTGAATTTTCTGAACACATTTGAACCTCAAGGTCAAATGTTGCAAATACAGATTAACTACATTTCTTATATATGGGATTAGCCACATAAAATGTTTTAAAACTTGTTTTCCTTCAGTCCACAAACAATTAGAATTAAGGGACTTGAAAAATCAGCAAAGGAGTTTGATACCTTTACAAATCTCCATTCACAATGCTATCAAGATAGCCTTGCTAAAAGGAATTAATTCTGATTATCACAGGGGAAAAAATTGTTTGCTTGCTTTAGCAGGTTGCATAATTCCCAAAAATACTCAGAGCAATATTAAATTCTGCTATTTCGGAAGTTTTACATTATACAAGATATGCAATACCTAAAACTGAACACGACCACTGAGGATCAGAGCAAGGCAGTGGCAGATTATTGATCACCTCTACCCTTGCTTCATAAGCACAATTTGAAAAATGAGGCTTTGGTAAAGGCATACACAGAGAAACAAAAGCAAATCAGAGCCGAATTCGGAGATTAACAACTCAACTGACTTCCTAGAGGCTGAAAATTATCCAGAAGGGCTCTGCTGGGGGAAAGGTGCACTGAGAGGTGGGCAGGGATCGTGGACAGTGGTGGAAAAACAAAGGACCAAAACAATCAGCATTTCAGCGGGGCCACAACGTCAGTAAAGAGAGAACTTGTGCATGAAGTCTGTGGCTGTGATATTTAGCCAAAATAAAATCAGCACACATCCAGAAAAAGCAACAGGGAGGCAGGTGGCAGCACAGGTAACAAGTGGTGGCATCTCTTGGCATGGGAGAGGATTTTAATTTAGCTCTTAAACGTTTCCCAGCATCATCTGGTGCTCAGCTCCAGCAGCCTGGGAGATGTGGTTTGTGGAAAAGGGGAGGCTCTGTCCGTGGCCCCAGTGGAGGCACTGCTGTCACACAATGTGTCAGGAGAGACAGGCAAGCAGGAAAACTAGAGAAAGGAGGAGTCAGAAGAGTGGCTAGAGAGCAGGAGATGCCCTTAAGCCTTTTCCAAATATCTGCAACCTGAGGGAGAAGACAGGGAAAGAGTGGGATGGATACAGGTCTTCACCCTGGAATTCGGATGGAAGAAAAGCTGCCGACACTGCTCTGCAGCACAGATTTCTCGGATCCTCCTGGGCTAGAAACAAACACCCTCATTTCTTCTTCCTAGATATATTATATTGCCAAACTCACCAGGAACAGAGCACTCTGGCTGTGTTGTCCAAACAGGACCAGCATTTACGCCCTACTGGCCAAACCCAGCCTGAGTGTTCACAAGAGATGAGGGCAGGGAAGCTCAGAGCAGTGCTCTTCTAAAGGCAAAGCCAATTAAAACTGGATTTGGGCAACCTAAAGTCACCCAAAGTTTCAGAAATAAAGGCTGAACAGCTTTCTAAGGAGCTCTGAAGCACATTTGCTGTTAGATGAACACGGATTTTGCAACACTTGCAAATCCCATTAGCAGCAATGAGAACTGCAGGACTCAGTCCACACGCCGCATTTTCACTGAAGGAATCCCCATTTAATTACCAAAGAAAATGCAAACACTTTTCAGTTGATTTTTGCAGTGTTAATAGCTTACAAATTGTTGCACAGATGCTTTTCCTGGCACGCATCAGGTCTAACACTTGAGCAAAATCATTCCTTCACCTCAGCTGAAACCTGGACCTTCAGTGATCAGCAACTGCTAAGTGACACTTCCCTTAAACCCCACAAAAACTGTGGTCGTTCTTTGGAAGTTTCACATCTTCACTTTAAAAACCAAGCAATTATAGATCCTTCATGTTCTATTTTATGGTTCCAGCAGTTTTCTTAACCTTGAGAAAATTTGGCACCATTATTCTAATTACAAGAAGTGGGGGTACATGAAATCTGTCCAGCAAAAGAGAAACTGAGCTGGCAGATGCATGAAATTCTATACTGCAAAATGACAGAAGGGGAAGTAATGGGACACTAGAGCTGTCACTTACCCAGGTAAGAGTCAGTTGCTGTAAATAAAAAACTACGTTCTTTTAGGCTCATTCAGCTCTTGATAAATTGACACCAAGTATGGATATTGTTACGAAATACAGCCACGGTAATTCGAATTGTTTATTTACAAAACCAGTTGTCACTACGATACAAAGACAAGCTGTGTGTGTGTGTGTGTGTGTGATATATTTAAAGCCCCAGACCAAGAAACGAAAGTCTCCCATGCATCCTGACACAGCATCATACATGAAAAATGCATGTACTTTCCTACTGAGCCCACACATTGGGTTACAGGCCACATGGGAGGACTGGGTATTTAAATACCCCACTGGGCCTTTTCCATCTCCAGGACAGCTGCCCTGGAACACAACATGCACAAGTCCCAGGTGCCATGAAGACTGTGGAGCCATCACTTCCTAAAATCTGGAGAAAAGTGAAGGAGTTCATAGTGTAACAATTTCCTGATAAAGCTCTCAAGTTTATTAAGGTCTCTGTGCTAAAAATATTAGAAAGCTTTAATTCCAATAAAAGACACCATTACACAGGGTTTCCTCAAGCACAGGAAAGCTCAGTGAAATCAGGAAGGCCCTCACAAGTATTCCTATTTTAGAGGGGCAGAACTGAGCTATCAGTGATCTCTTCCACAGCAGAAACCTTTGGAGATACATGCAATCACAGATGTCCCAGCACACATTTAAAATCAGACTTCAACCCTTCCTGCATCTTTCTCTGTGTTGTACTTGGCTCACCCCTTACATAATCCCAGGACTTCCTTATTTTAAAGCACATATAAAATAGTCTGAGTTCGAGCCCAGAGATAACAAAGTCGTCAAACAAATCTGAACTCTTCAGAAACCTGCTTTTCTCTTTTGACAACTGTCTGAGAACAGAGAACGCAGAGAGCTGTTCCTCCTTTAAATTTAGCTTCAGCCCCTGTGAAAATTCCTCCCAGTGCTCCAGCATTTGCTGCCTGGTCTTTCCATTCAAGGGGAATGGGGCAATGAACCCGATTTTGTTGACCCATTCCCATGGCTGTGGGATCTGTAGCCACAGGGAAGTTACACAAGGGAAAAATGAACACGTGTCCGAACAGAAATCCCAGTATTTTTCTTTTTACTTCTAAAACAAAGACTGTTGTGTCTGTGCAGCAGTGGGACAGAGCTGCAGCACCTCTGTTTGCCACATCTTCGTGCGCCAGGAACGGAGCCGGCGCTGGTCCTGCTCCGGCCGGATGCGGTGCCCTCGGAGCCACGTGAGCTCTGGAGCTGCTCAGATGTCTGCCTGACATGGGATTGTTCTGAAATTAGAACATTGCCCCATTTTCAATAAAGCCTCCAAGATTCCAGGGTTGTCCCTGTTAGCGAGGGATGTCCTTGAAAACGAGGACAGCTGATAACCTTAAAGAAGGAGGGTAATTAGTCACAGCCCTGCAACCTCTTCTCCTAAAGAAACAGTGACAAAAGTAAACTCCTATTAGAATATCATTAAATGCATTATTATGCAATACTCGTTACATAACCATGCTTTACCAACTCTGGGTATTTTCAGGCAGAATTCAGTTTCACAGACTTGCCCACACAGAAAGATTTTTAAAAGTATGAATTGTCTCTCTGGAGGGGATGAAAAGAGCTCAGGTAAACTGATGAATGGCAGATTGGCTGCCAATATCTCACATCCAACTTGAACCGCTTAAAATAAAAAGTCTTTTTAAGAATTTAAGCTAATTCCTTCCAGAGAAGTGATAAAATTCATAGAAGCATTTGCAAATCCAAATATATCACCCTATCCAGATACTCAGTACCATTTGAATTTCAGCTAAAACTGCACTGTGAATCCATGCAAAATTCAAGGATAAGCAAAATTAGACTGCATTAAGCATGACAACTTGAAAAATGTCGCTGCATTTTATCAAAATTAATATTGTCATCTCTTTTCCTCTATCCCTACTTCCAAGAACACGCAGGAATAGTCGTGGAATCTATGTTTTACTAAAATATTTCATCTAATTTTACCCATTTAACAGCTTTAGTTAGTTCAGAAATATTCTAACCTCCAAAATAAATACCTGGATATTGTTCTTATTGGTGCCTAAGCTCAAATTAAAGACGAATAACAATCACAGCTATTATAAAGTCTAAAAGCAAGAAAAGCACGAAACAGGAGTGCAGGTGAAATTCTGACAAGGCAAAAGCTGGTGCTGAATGCATTTTTCAACGATCAGGTTTAAAAAGAAAGGATGTACATTTTCAACACAGAAATCTATGTGAAATATAGGCTTTATTATATACAGTTCATTAGTAAGCTGCTTATTTTCTTTCCAAACATTTCCTTGCAATATCAATCATTTGCTGGTATCTATGAAATTCATCCCAAAAACACTGCATTTGTAATGGGCTAAAGTGACAATTGTTAAAGAGAAAATAAACAGCTGATGAATATTGCAGGTACAACATCATCTCTAGGTAACAAGTCCTGCAAAAATATTCAGTTACATTTTTCTTTCACATGCACAGCTCCATTCTAATGAATCATTTCTATTCCCATACTTCCCAAAAGTCAAATGCAGGGGACATTTCCAAAGCAATTATCATTTGCCTTCTGGCTGTGCAAACTAATAATGGACATTCTCCCTCTCTCACGAACCCACATTTCTGCCTTATGGCTCAGAAGGAGCCCAGCTTCCCACTCAGTGCACACACAGCCTGTGCCCCCTCCCTGCAACACAAACCTGTCCACACAGCCCAGAATAATCCTGCTGGATAGCAAAGCACAGAAAGTTCCCGTGAAAAGCATCGTTCTCCCGTACCTGGAATTCTGCAGCCCCTGGGATTGGGTTACTGAAGCAGGAGATGAGTTCTGCAGGTGAGCCCCAGCTCCCCGCTACACGGAGCACCGCTGGCCATGGGATGAGTGAGGCGCTCACCCAGCGCTACCCAGGAGTGTGGCAGGAGGGACACACCTTTCCTGCTTCTCTCCACCCCCTCGAATCCCTGAATCCCTCTCCCCTTCCCAGCTGACTGCACAGCCTGCCTCGGGAAGGGAGGCAGGAGCAGGGAGCGCACCAGGGAGGAGGCACCTCCAGAAGAGCGATGCTTCCTTTATTAACAAATCCTGAACAACAAAACGACATTTCCACGCTTTCCCAGTCGGGATCATTCCAAGCGTGCCTGGCAGAATTCACCCGTTGGCAGCAAGGAAAGTGGATTCGTGTGCCCTGTCATTTACTGCGTTCCTAATTCCTTACAGCACCGTGCCTACCCCAGAAAACCCAGCCTGGGCTCTGTGCGCACCTCGGGCTGCTGTGCCGGGGACGAGACAGCTCCTCACACACCAAACCAGCGAGAACATGTGCACAACTGCACAAAACAACAGCCTCTGAAGGTGGTAGAGACACTTAAAGCGGGAGTGAGGACTGTTCAAAACCACTCTTAGGAAATGCTGCCATCAGAGTTCCAACCAGCACCTTTCACTTTTTACTTATTTATTGAAGTGCTGAAACATAAACTCAGCAGCAAAGAAAGCCTTCACAGCAAACCCAGAGCACCTGGCAAGTTATGTGGTATGGGAACATTTGGGAAAATGAGAGGTAGTGGATTAAATAGGATCAAGGAGAAGATGAAACTGAATCCCAGCCTCCATCACTGAGCTCCCAACCACTGAAACATCCCAAAAGAGGGGAGGCAGCAAAGTCAGTGCTCCAATTTCTCAGCTCCTCTGCCCAGCTTTGGACACCACGTGCAAGCCTGGCCCTCTATTTCTGTAAAACTTAGCCAAATTGAACTGCAACAAGTTTTTTTCCATAATCAACACAAATATACTGAACTACTATTCTCAATTTTAAAGGAATTAAAGGAATAGAAAGGAAATAGAAACAGAAAGGAAAAAGAGAGTTCCGACTAGCTCCAATTTTTTAAAATGTCCACACGAAAATAAGTGGGACAAGTGGGACAACACACATTATAAAGAAACTGATATTTTTATGGAAGAGAGAGAATATATTGATGGATATATACACACACTAAGTTCATATTATTATTATTGTTATTATTAACCTCAGGCACTTTCTCACAGATAAACATTTTCTCCCATCAATAAAAGACAGGATTGTCAATAGAAGAAGAAAATAATGATAAAATATCCAATCACAAGAAAGACTTAGTGTTGGTTTTTTAATTATTGTCACATTTTCTCATGAAAAAATATTATATTTTAATGGTGTTAATCATGTTTATCACCATCACACTATGGAAATTAACTTCTGATTCCTCTAAATTACAGACCTTTTTATCTGTAAAGAGTAGCACTTTCTCCTATAAGCTTATAAGGACTTTGGATAGAGGCTAGAAGAATTATACTGTGACATTTAAAAATAAGCGATGTCAGACTTACCTGAGAAAATCAAATTCTGTGAGTTAATGCATGTTTGACTGATCAGAATTTTAAAAGAGCATTTCACATGTCCAGACCCTCCAGGTGAAGAAACAATCCGTCCCAGACCCTTAAATTTTGGGAGTGTAAAAAGAGATTCCAAAAAATACTAGAGATGGTCTCACCCAACTATTAAAATTGATGGTTAAAATCTAGGTAATTAAGGAATTTAAAAGTATTACAGAAACAAAATATGGCACTGAGCTGTTAGAAAAGAACATTTGTGGCATGCAAACGTGTCAAGATAAAACCAAATTATACCTTAATGGGAAAGCAGTGTGTACAACCTCCATAAAATATTTTTCTTAAGCACTGAGAAGCAATTGCTGTTGGTGAGAGGACTCCTTTCTTGAGTGTGAGAAATGTGATAAAGATCTATTTGTTATGTATTTTAAAACCATTTTTATTCATATTCCAGGTCCAAACAAGAGTCTGAGAAAGAGAGCACTGAAACTTGCTGAGCTGCTGGCTTTCAGATTGCTACAAACCCCAAATGTCAGAGCCACTCTGCCTTTGCTATGGCAGAATTAAACACCTTCAGCTCATCTTTTCCTGTGTCCTCCAGGTATTTTACACTGATTTGTCCTGAAATATACTCACAATCCCATCTGAGGGCTCCCTGCACTCCAGCCCAGGCTCTGACACCCCACATGAACACCCAAGGAAGCTCCCAGTGCTCCCCAGCCCCACTCAGCTCCTTCCCTGCCCGTTCCACGGAGGAGCAGCTCTGATTTATGGAGGATTTGCACACATTGTGCACAGGCAAGCAGTGCCCAAGAGATGCCTGACACAATTCTGCAGAGCCCCAGTGGCACCATGACCTGCAGGAGTACAGAGTGCACCTGGCCAAAAATTCCACCCTGTCCATACCTGAGAACAACGAGTGCTCGGAGCTGGCACGGGAAGAGCACGACAGGGGCTGCTCCCACACAGGCAGAAGGTAAAGTCACTTCAAAGCAGGCTCCGCTGGCACTCCAGTATTGACACAAATAAATGCTTTTTATGTCATTCCCATTTTCCAGAAGGTAAATGTTCACGAGGAGCCGTGCCCAGCCTGAGCGGAGCAGGCTGAATTTAAGAATTAAAGGAAATTATTTCCCTTACCTTTGTGATACTTTCCATCCTGATCAACTCTGAATTTGTTTATCTAAATTTCCAGCGAAAAAAAAAGAGTTGATTGAGATGGGGAGTGTTGAAAAATTACAGAAACCAAAGGAGAAAAGTTTGGTTCACAGGGCAGGAAAGAGACATTCAAGACCAGTTCAAGATACTATTTTAGGAAAGTCACTTTTGCCACTGCTCTAAAATTTGCATGAAGCTCAGGGTAACTGAATGTTATCTTCACATTATATTATGTAATTGTCTTTTCTAGGCAGATATATACACATTTCCCTGTATGCAAATGTGACTTTCTGGCCTAGGTAACTCTGCAAACAGATGAAATATTGGTTCTTAAGCAAGTCGTTTTTAGGAAATCTGTAACAGTAGCACCAGGTTTTTAAACTTGTAAGAGATATATGTAAGATAAGATATAATACATCTGTATTAGATAATTTTATCAAGGCACGGACATGGAGATGATGGAAAGCATGTGTGAGGATGAAGAACAAATTGGGTAACAATACTGGGAAACAATGAAATGGAAAAGGGTAATAGAACTACTAGGCCAACCTTTACCTGGTTTTCCATAAATTTAGCAATGTTATTTCGAATTCAAGAATACACCAGCTCATTTAAAAGAAACTACTATTTTTAAATGAAAACTCTCTACCAAAAGTCTGAAATTTTTTAAGAAGTGGGTTTGATTTTATCCAATAAAGTTTCAGGGGTGACCTTTATATCAGATCTTCCCTTTCCCATCTTCAGAGGAAATCTGATTGCACCAATTCTCTGCAAGCAGAGCTGAAAAAAGGAGTAAGATTCTGACCAAAGGAGTAAGAACTGTGAATTCTGACCAAAGGAATAAGAACTGTGAATTCTCACCACAGCTATGAGGTAGGGACCCCATGTGCCACTGACCCTCTGAACTCTCATCCCCCAATAACCCAGTGTCTGCTGGACCCCAGTATTCCACCACCTCCCTGAACAATGAGCTCCAAAATCCATGTGTATATAGGAAATTCGACCTCACCTCCAGAAAGGTAAAAAACAAACCCAAGTGCACAGATTTTGTGCTGTTGCAGCAGTACCCAACCATCCCACACAGCACATTTTTCAGACACACAGCAAGCAACTGAGCACTAATATTTTATGAAGGTGTCACGTTACTCCCCCCAAAGGGAAGTGAGAAGTGCAAGGCAGCCCTGGTGGCTCCAGATTTTAGAGATAATTGCAAAAACCTGTCACACAGAGCTGACCACCACTGAATACAAACTCATGTACAAATACAGGTGTTAGAACTCTACATCTCTACGCGGGTTGAATGTATTTCAAATTATGAACGGTGACTCCAAATCCCCATGGCAGGGGTGGCACTGGATGAGCTTTAAGGTCCCTTCCAACCCAAACTATTCTGGGATATGTTACAGGAACACAGGCATGGGGAGAAGAAGGGTTTTTGCCATAAATTGAGGTGAATAAGCAAAACAAAACAATTTTGCCCCAGTGACTTCTAAAGATTTATCGATTGGAACCCAAAAATTGACCCAACAATATCTTGTTATGTTTTATCATTCTGCACACATTCCTTTTCTCTGTACTCTTGTCCAACATCCATAACACTGTTTGGTTTGTGTCCCATCAACGATTTCCTCAAGCAAAGTTATTAATCTAAATTCATCCAAATGCATCTGTCACGACAAACCTTTCTGCAATGTAAGAACAGAATTCTCGACTGAGAAGTTTTAAAAGTGTTTTCTACCTTCTAAGGCTCTGGAAAAATTATTGGTTTTTTTTCAGAAGAACCAGTCATTTTAAGTCATTTATCTGCTTTTTAAGGGAGGTAGAACAGAAAAAGCCCAAGCTGCAAAAACCCCTTTCAACCGCAGGAAAATTATTATTTAATTCCATGCTGTGTTACATCTCCTGAAGCAAGAGAACAGGGTTTAAAGATTGCATTTGTGCACTTTTGGGACTGTTCTCACAGTCCCAATCCATCCCCCACCATGCTTTTTCCATAATCATGACAAAGAAAATATACAAACTATAATAAGCATGTCCCAAATGTTTGACCAAAACATAAACATCGCTTTAAAAATATCCTTGTCCCATTTAAGGACGACTAATCCCAGATAACAAACCTTTCCCAGATAGAGTTAAGTGGGAATTTCCCATAATTTTCCCATTAAAGATGCCATACTCTGATCCCAACTGTCCAGCACCGCATGGACACTTTGGACAACGCTCTGAGGCACAGGGTGGGATTATTGTGATGTTGGACTCAGTGATCCCTGTGGGTCCCTTCCAGCTCAGGATATCCCATATATCCATAAGGATTTGTACACCAGGAAGAGCAGAGGGAGGCTCCGTTTCCATATCCCAAACACGAGCAAGGCTCACGAGGGCTGAGCAGGGAATAATCAGAGACACACCAGACACCTGACAGCAAACATCCTGCACCAGAGCAGCACGGATCAGGAATGAGGTTGGATTTCCAGAGCAGCTGGAGCTCCTGGAAGCTCTCAGATTCCTCCTGGAGCTTTCATAGGCGCAGCAGCCACGCAGCTCCCAAAGCCCATAAGCTCTGGAGCACAGACTGGCAACCAAACGACTCCCAAGAAACCTCAACAGCAGCTGCTGACTGCCCAATTCTGCAGTTAAATCAACATGGAAAAGATCCTGCATCCTTGGACATCTGCTTTGCTTTGGGATGAAGGGCCAGCTCCATTATAAGACAGAAATCCTGCTCTTTTTAACAAAAAAAACCCACACATGGAATAAAAAAATCAAAGGCAAACTTTTTAATATATCATTCAGCAAAAGAGAATTTTCAGCTGGTTTTAGCGCTGGCATCACAGCCCTCAACACGTGTCATCTCTAGGAAAGTGTTTCCCAGTTATCTGAGTGGTGCAATGGCTCCAGTTAAAATATTTCTATTGAATTGCTCAGGGAGCCTCAGGCTGCTCAGCCTTTAGCAGGTGCAGCCCCAGCTCTCACCAGGCTCTGCATGGAAGTTTTGCCCTCAGTTGTCAGATCAGGTACAACCAACACCTGTAGTGTCCCTGTTATGGACCTTTCTATCTTACAGATTGAGGGTGAGTGCTGGCTAATAATGATTGTGCTTCTCTGAAGGTCACTAAAATCATTAAATAAAAGTTATCACAATAAAAATTTCTCTCTTTTATTTCCTCAGAGCACCAAGGGCTACAGAGATCCCAAAGACTACTCTGCCTTCACAGACTGCTTCCCTGAATTCCTGGAGAAGGAATGAAAGCATCTTGCATAACCCCCATCAGGCCAAACCACTTTCTAAAATGAAATGTAACCTGCAGGATTCTCCTTTCAGACCACAGAAACAGACACACACAAAGATCTTTCAGAAGATGCAGGAACACAAAGGGACACACGATTTGCCCTTACCCAAATGACAGAACCTCTCAGGTTATAAAAGCACTCAGTGATACGGGCATTGCTTCCTAAACTGCTGAATGTTTCATACAAGCAAACAGGCATTCAGGCACTGCTTCATCCCTGTGCCACCAACGCTGAAATCCCAGAATATTTCTCCAGAGCCACTTTGCAAACCACTGCTTGTAAACAAGAAGTGAGCTGAGAAGGAGAGAATGGATTGGGGGATGATATTCTGCCCCAGTGACAAATTAATGCAAATCAGGGGGAGGAGAGATTGACTTTCATTCCTTGCCAGGGTCTTATCTTGCATCCAACCATTCAGCTGGAAGATGGGAGCCACTGAGCAGCTTGAAAATTGGAATGGTGTTAGTCCAGAAGAACACAAGGTGTAAATATAAATACAGATAAACACAGAATTAAAACATTAGCTCTCCTAAGGATGGAACAGCACAAAGAAAAGTCACTGCCCGTGTCATGTCTGAAGATGAAAAATCATTGTAAACCCCCCCCAGTCTCTTCCAGCAGCAATTCCCACCCAGCTGGGGTTCAGGAACAAGCAGGGTGTGCAATAAGCTTTCAGTAGTTGCATTCTGAACAATTGAGTTCATTTTCACTTCACCAGGTGGAATTCGGAAATTCTCAAGACAATCATTTGCTGTTGAGATTTGAGATTAATATGAAACCAATCATTCCATATTAAAAATTCAATATGTTAATAATAATGCAGTTTATTTTGCTTCTATTTATGCCCCCAGATTAAATTTAATCCATGTTTGCTTTGGTTGCCTGAGCATCTGAGCAAAAAAAAAAAAATCTAGAATTAGGAAATAAAATGCTGACCACTGCGATTTTAAAATAATCTTGAAAATCTCAAAATAATCTGTTTCCAGTGAAAAGAGAAAAATGTTGATACTTACAAAGCATTAAAACATTACAAAAATACAAGCTAGCAATCATCAAAGATTGCCTTCACCTTTTGTCCAGCATTTTATACTTTTGTGAAAATGATTTTTAGAACAGCTTAGGACGTCACAAAATTGAAGTGCTACATTCAGCTTGTAACATGTACAATGGAAAGTCATGCTGGAAAGCAAAAGCTTCACCATTACCAAGAATGCTTAAGCATAAAATATCTGTAAATATCTTAAAATTTACAAATAAATTATTACTGAGGGACTTTGATACAGAAAATGTTTGCAAACATCAGTGGACCATATTGAAATTTTTTTCTATTTAATCTTATGCCCAAAAAAAGGACAGAAATAAGGAGGGATGGTACAGAACAAGAAAATCTATTTCTAAATACTTTTCCTGCTTGAATCACGAGCTCAACATGAGAAGCAGTTCAGACCAATTCTTCCAAGTCTGTATCACTTCCACAGAGGCAAAATGACCAAAATTCTGTTAGGATGGCCCCAAAGAACTCTCTGCACCATTCCAAGGATCAGGATGGATTTTGCTTCACTGAAAGAACATTTCAGAACAGAGAAACAGATTTAAAATGTGCTGAGATCTCCTGTTGTTACCCCATGACAGAAAACCATAACTTTGCAAACTCTTGGGTTTGTCTGGGCAAAAATAATCCTCACTAAAACAACACAAAAAAATATCCCAACACACGACTTGAGATTTGGTTACGTTGGTCATGGGACAAATTTCTGGGTCTGGTCATAGGATTCTCAATTCCTTACCTGGGCTCTGGACCAGCAATTTGCTCCTGATTTAGAAGAAAAACAAACCCAAAGCTTCTCTGTTGCACCCTCAGCAAAGTGGGAACGTTCACACCTCAGCTCACGTGGTAGAGCTGGAATCCGAACATTCGCACTTCACTCCTCACTGACACGTGCCAATATCACAGGGGTTTTTTTCCAACGCCAAACCTGTGCCTACACAGTTTAAAAAACACCCAGAAAATTGTCATATTTGACCTTTTTTATTCTGTACTGCTGAGAAGACAAGAGACAGCAAAGGTGAAACTGTCAATTCCCACTGTAGCACAAAAAATCTTCATCTGGAAGTTCTGGCTGAAAAAAAATTGGGTGCTCTTGGGGTGCCATATCACAGCTGCATTTCTCAGGAAAATAAGTTATGAAACTGTTAGTGTGACAAAGTAACCCAAGAAAGATTAAATAGCAAAGTCACCATTTGTACCCCTTCGATCACACCCATGGGAAACATGGAAATTTAGGGTTCAAGAACCAATTTACTCCCATTTGGTTTTTGGTTAGACTCTGTCAGGAGCTGTTAAAATGCTGCCTTTGGAGGCAGAAAAACTACATTTTGCTGGGGGTAAGTTACATAACATCCTGGACAAATTGTTTCCATTGCAAACCAAAAACCAGTGAAGATGCTCACTGGAATTTTTGGCAAGAACAGTTGCAGCGAGTTGTTCCAGAGACTGACTTAAAGTTCCTTTGTTCCAGTTTTAAAACTGGCTTTTTAATATGGGTCTCAGCAAACATTAGAAATTCAAAGCCCCAAGTCATCCTCTTTGGGCAAAGAGTGGATTCAGTTTTTCAGACCACTTTTGATTCCAAGGCTGTGGGGGAGGATGGGCCTCCTTGGTTTGGGGTTTTTTCAGAACTGGCACAAGATTCTCCTTAAACAACGAAACAGTTGTAAAAGGAATTCCAGTGGCCCATTTAAAACGTTGAAATGTTGACAGCCAGCTACTCCAGAGTTACTCACAGTAGGAAAAGTATTCCTGTGGTCTTTACTGCATCCCTCACCTGTATTATGAATGAGGTTACAGCATCGTAACCACAGGGCCACTTAGCTTTTAGAAATAAGATAATCATTCAGACGATAAAATCAATTTATTCCCTGAAAACTGATGAGAAAAAAGGTGTCAATATTTATTTGATAAATAGGCATCCCAGGAAGGGTTACTCTCTTGGAATACTCCTGCATTTCCATGTAAGTTACTGCTGGTCCTTACCTTGAGAGCACAAACCTTCAGAGCTGCTCTTCTCACCACACTGGGATGATCCGTATTTACTATTCCAGAATTACCATTCCTGAATAACAGCAATGATCTGAATTCATTTCAGAATAAAAATGTCTGGTTCACGCTTAGCTCAAAGGTTTTTGGAAATAGTTATTTTCACTGAAATCTGTTCTCAACATTAACTGAAATAATTTTGCATTTATTTGATCTGGTCTAAAATATTTCTCTGGTATTTCACTGCTGGTTGCTTCTGGCCATCTTCTTGATGAAGATCTGCAAATACATCAGGCACGAGGATCTCACTCCAGAAATGTCAAGGTCATGGATGTTGTTGAAGCAGGACAAACGTGACATTTTCATCTCTTTTTAAACATTGTAGGTACCAGGACAGTTCTGCTTCTGTGTTTTCCAGTGGTCAGTTGGCCTCTCTCAAACAAAGAGAGTGCAGCCCCCCACATTCTGACTGCAGGAATTGAAGTTTCTCTGCCCGCTCTGGAAGGAGACGCTGCAAACGCTGAAGGAGAAAGTTGTCCCCGCCTTTAGGAACAAATCCTGTTACACACAGGGTGGCAGGGAGGTCCCTGCAGTGGCCCCGGGGTGGGTGCCCTGGTCACTGCTCCTCAGCCCTCTGCCCAGGCATCTTCCAGCTACCCCGATCCACATCTCCAAAGCCGTGGGGAGCAGGAGGTTCTAGCAGATGGGGACGGTGCAATCGCTCCTCCTCCTCAGGAGCGGCTCTTCCAGTGAGTCAGGATGACCTGACAGATTTTCAGGATGACCCGACAGATTTTCAGCAGTCTCGGTGTCACCTGGGGCCGTGTCCCCGCCGTGCTGTGTGACCCTGGGGCTGACCTCGGGGGCACCGAGAGCTGGAATCAGCTATTTAAAGCTCATTACAATATCAATGGCGAGCTCAAAGGAACTGCCAAGTCCAGTTAATCCCCCGTGCTCTAAACATACCTTCCAAACCCACGGCGTGTTTATCTCCATCCCACTAAAGCCAAGCTGACTGGTTTTTCTTCTCCTCGAGGAATCTTTGCAGTTATTGCTCAGTCAGCTCGGAAACCGATGAACCCTGCACAGCACCTCTTCATTTTCCCCTAATGACACACCGTTCACGGTCCCTTCACTCCCCACATCAGAAGGAATTCCCAATAAACACTGCTGTAATCTGTTTACTACACCCTGTTTATCCAGTTTAGGCTGTACTAAGCACCCCTAACAGCTTAGACCTTCTCTATGCAACAGGGCTGGGCCAGCAGCACCCCGCGCTCACAGACCTACAGCTGCTCCTCCACACCCACATCCCTTTTCAGCTTCATTGGTATTTTCAGTTAAGAAATTGATCTAAAAATTCCTACATGTAAGGACTCATCTTCCAGGTGTTCACCATTGAGGGCATAGTTCTTGCTGTAAGAAACACAGAACATGGATTTTATATCTGTTTCTGTAACTTAAACATAGCACTGAGCTTTGCTCTTCCTTTGGAAGAGCCTTGCTAATAGGAAAATGCAGGCACAGTAAGAGACCTTGTCTCTGGCTGGAGAAGCCATTCAGGCACCACTGTTTATTATTCCAGGGAAATTGTAGCCACAGATACTTCAAGGAATTGTTGCCGCCACTCAGAGAGGTGGAAGGAATAAGCAAATAGATTTACTACACTTGCCTCTCACACGGCCTTTTGGTACTTTGCAACATCCACGTGGGGCTCACTGATGGATGAAAAACCACCCTGACCTCTGGATTTCCCTGCACTGCAGCATGGCTGGATGCAATTCTTAAATTAAAGGTGTTTGGGGGTTTTTTCCTGTGAATAATGCTGCCACACATCGAAGCAGCAGCTTGCTCTGGCTCCAGGAAGGCCTGGCTCTGGGCTTTCCATTTATAAAGCGGGGTTATATGAAAGACACTTTTTACCAAGGCCCGTAGTAACAGGACAAGGAGCAATGGTTTTAAAATGAAAGAGGGAATGTTTTCTTGGATATAAGGAAGAAATTGTTCCCTGGGAGGGTGGGGAGGCCCTGGCACAGGGTGCCCAGAGAAGCTGTGGCTGCCCCTGGATCTCTGGAAGTGTCTAAGGCCAGGCTGGACATTGGGGCTTGGAGCATCCTGGGATAGTGGGAGGTGTCCCTGCTCATGGCAGTGGGGAAGAATAGGATGAGCTTTAAGGTCCCTCCCAGTCCAAATCATTCTATGGTTCCATCTCCTGTATGAACTCTGTGATGACATTTTCATACAGAGAACAGGGGAAAAAAACAAAAGCAGAACAAACCAATCAAATAAAATTAAATCTGGAAAAATCAAAGTTGAAATCATGGCTAAACCCAGACTGTTGCAGTTAGAAGCCAAAAGAAGTGAAGCCCAAGTGTTAAACCACCTACTCGAACCTGGCATTATACATCCATAGGTGCAGAAAAGTAACTACAGTACAAAGTTATACCATGGCTGCTGCTCCTCCACCAGGATATCCTCACTTGAGCGATCTTTAGAAATCATTTAAGAAGAGAACAGAAATCCCTCAGGAGAAAACAGATCTGAAGACAGAAACCTGTATCAACACTCATAAATTACACCAGTCTTTGCAAAAATATTCCACCAATAAGCCTGCAAAGGCAACAGAGGGTGTTCAGCAGGGAGGGAAAGGTCAGTAATTCCAAATCCAGTCATGGTGATTTGGCAAAGAGTTCTATTGCTGAATGCTTTAAAAATATTGGTCTCTAAAGAGCTGCAATCCAACAGCTTTGGATGGGCAGACCGGTCACAGCTGCGGGATTTTTCACTCTCTCTCCTGCTGCCACCTTGACCTCTGTTTGCAATCAGAAAAGAACAGAGTTTAAACCCAATCTGGTGCCAGCCCAATAAAATCTGATCTGTTTCACCCCCTTCTTTACATAAAATCTGCATGGGGCTCTCTGTGTATTTTTAGTCTCTTTAATAAAATATCAGACAACAGATCCTAAAAGTTTTTAAATGTTATTATTAATTCCATTACCACCAGGCAGTCGAGGCTGAAATTTGGAAGTGGCAATGTCTGACTTGAGGGAGAAGCCCAGAAAAGAAGTTGGGATGGGAATTTAGCCAGCTAGACAGAAAAATAATACATCATGTTGTCAGGAGTGAGCTGAAACCTTTCAAACACACACCGCAAAGTGGAACCGTGGAGAAAGGGCACAAATGGAAGAACATTCCCGAGGAAATCAATAGGCAGAAGCAGGACATCCATTTCCCACCGTGGGCTGACTTTAGCACGGCCGTTGCACAAAACAAGACATCAGAAAGAGCTTATTCCCCTCCAGTCAGGTTTCTCACACAAATCTGGGATGGCTTCAAAGACTCCTCTCCAGCCTTTCCCACTCAGCTGCACGAAGAGCTGACAGGCAAGACCACAAAGATTCGGGATCAATCCAGGCCAAAAGCAAACCTCAGGAGTCAGGGATAGAAGCCAACAAACGGGAATGGGTTTGCTCTTAGGACAAGGTCTCTAAAGAGAAAAGTTTGGTAAGCCCTGAAGGAAAGGTGGGATCATTTGATGTCTTCACCACAGCTGCTGTGAGAGGCAGGAACCAAGGGGTGAGACAGCAAGGTGGAGAGGGAGCAGCTGTGTCTGCAGTGCTGCTCTCCACAGGAATCCCTTCAATCCATATGTTGGGGGGTGGAATTTAGGTTCCTCAAGCCCATTCATCTTCTGCACTCTTTATGCTGCTGTCCAGCACCCATTTCTGCTCTGAATGACCTGATGAGCAGTTTTCTGTAAATTCTGCTGAGTCCAGGATCCATGCTCAGAAGAGGCTGTGGGAGCTGAGCTGACAGGGGAGGGGGTTTGCCCCTGTCCCTCGTGGTGCCCATTCTCCCTGGAATTGCTGCACCTGCAGGTGGGACACTCGGTGCAGACAGCGAGTTCCGGAAGGGAGGCATGTGCTGGCACAAGCATGGGGCGTTTTCCTGCTAAACAGAGTTGCAGGCTCCCATTTACAGAGTCAGGGCAGATGTTAAGTGCACAGAAAATCAGAGTCTTCACTTCAAACCACGCTGCCCATGGCTGCCCTTCCCCAGACCTTACAATGAGCACAGCAGCACCAGGCTCTTCCAAAGGCAGGATACTCATGGCAAGTTTCTCCATGACCGGCTGTGCTAACGTCCACAGAAGCCAACACACAGTTACCAGCCCCTAAAGGCCTATTTTCAGTGCTATAGGTCCACCTATTCAGCAAAAGTCTTTTGAAAGGCAAATACACCATGATGGAAAGGTGTTTGAAGTGTATTACAGTTACATACCAATGCGGATGGTCCTGCACGTCATTTACCCCTCAAAACAGTTCCCCCTCCTGTCACTGTTAACAAGCTTGATTATCAACCTTATTATTTTTAAAGCTTTTCTTTCACACTTGCAGACAGTGTCTTTTTCACCATGTGACTTAAAACAGAGAGTTTATGCCTACAGGACTGGTCTTCCAGTTGGAATACTGAATACCAATACTGAAGTTATAATTTGTCATTCAGATCTCAGAAAAACATTTCAAACCTTTAGGACAGGCAGAGGAGAAGAGGACTACATCTCACTCACAGCTGAATGCTGGTGTATTTGCTATTTCAGACAGGGAAAACCGAGTACATTTTTCTGTACTAGCTCAGCAGTGAACTCTCCACAGGTGCACAGGAAAAGGATAAAACACTCCTGTGACAACACTGAGCCTTAATTCAAACATTTCACAATGGCAGCTACACCCTGATTTCAGAGCTCAACTTCCACTGAGTGAGAGATCCCTACAGGCAAAACCTTAAGAAAGGGCATTGTTGGCAGAAAACATCATATAAGGATTGTATTAAATATTAAGCCAGGCTCTCATTTAAACACAAAATCTCTTCATTTTTCATACTGCTGTTTTACAAGCTCCCTCTTTGCTTGCTGTAAGCACAGCTCTGAGCAGAGCTGTACCATGTTCGAGCACAGCAATTCTTTAGGTCCTGTCAGTTATTCAAACCAAGTCCATTCATTGAAGTGACTCCCAGTTAGATCTCCTCTGTATATCAACAAGTAAATTCAGTACAAAATACACAGAGTAAATTCAGTACAAAACAGGAGGTACAGGCAAATCTTGCAGTCAGTTATTTCTCTGAATGCCCGAGGTTAATGAAATCAAGCAGACATTTACAGAAATCATATCGTTCAGGGGCTTTAGGAACTCATTACTCACAGTTGTAATCCATTTTCCTAATCCAGTGATTGGTATTGAGCAATAAAACATTTCGGTCATCTGCTGCAAAAACGTTTCATAAGTGATTATTTTATTTGCTGATGCTATAACAACTGAAGTAATGCACAATTAAATTAAATTATTTGGGGCCTAGCATAACTAGCATCATTTGGGATGTTTCCCATTTTTAACCAGCGAACTCTGATATCCATGGTGTGAAGATGGGTCTGAGAGCACTGTACACTTCTGCATTTAACACTGCCAAGCACAGACTGTCTGTAAGAATTCCAGGGATTTTCTGCACCACAGTGCTGACACTTCACTGTAGGAGATGCTTGGGTTTTATTATCGATACACTGGCAAAATTCGAGGTTATGCTCACAAAGCAAGTTTCCTTCTCCATCACTTCCTCCAAAGCCTTTCCCTTGCAGTCCAACCTGCTCTCGCCAGGACAGGAGGCTTTTGTGACTCTGCCCATCCCCACTGCCCCTGACAAATCTCAAATTCATCTTCATGTTACAGCCAAGTTCATGAGGGGAGAGAACTCACAAGCATTTAGGTCTGACAACTGTCCTGAATATTTGAATCCCTCTCTGGAGGTCTGATGAGAAAGAACACAACTCATCAGCGTGGATACTGATGGGAAAGTATCTCAGAGGTTCTTCCAAGCAATTTCAGAAGCTGCTTTGCTTGTAAAACAACTTGTTTAGCCCATGTTTATGTGAAATAACAGCTCTGTCAAAGCAGCATGCTGAGAATAAACCACAGATAAAAATACAAAAGAAACAGAACTACTATTGAAATGTTCTGAATGCTTCTCTCATGAGTTGCAGGACAATAATGTGATTGGTAACAGGCAAACTCCGGATGGAGCTTCAGCAAGTTAATTTAAGCCAAACAGCTCCTTTAGCTTTGGAAAGCTCCCCCTTTCAGTGGACAAGACTTCTGCTCAGCTGCAGTTTGGAGCACTCTTATCTTGTTTAGATTTTCCAGACTGGTTTACCCACCCCTATGAATGATATGTTTGCCTAATTAGCCTTTACCCTTTCGCTGAGAATATACCTGATATGAGCCTTGTGACAAATCCACAATATCAGAACCCCAACGAAGCATTCTGCATTGCCTGCTCCTTCCCCACCAGCTTCCATGGTATTCAGAAGCACCAACTCTTTTCAGCTCATGCTCAAAAGGAATAAACAAAATTAAACAAAAACAACATAACAAAACAACCCAAAAACGCCATCACTGCTCATCAAGACTAAACAAAGGAAGAAAATTGCTGAGCAGCAGCTGTCACCAAGTGGGAACTGAGAGAAGAAACCTCCAAGACCTTTTAAAGTCTCCTTCTTTAAGAAAATCCCTCTCTTCCCTCAAAGCTGTTTTTTCAGCCTTTTAAACTCCAAATAACTGCATGACAATTTATCACTATACTCGCAGGTACAAGTCCTTCCCTGGAGAGTCTGTCAAAAGGTTTGCATCACAAAAATCCTTGCAAGCTGCCCTGAAAACCCCTCCTGCCCAAACACAGCCTTGTGTTTGGAGACATGAAAACACAGCAGGTGTGAACACAACACCTGGGCCTGAAGTTCTCCTCCCCAGTCCCTAAAATAAGTTCAGGTGGCACCACTGAAGCCAATTTGGGACAAATTCTGCTGTTTACAACTTCATCCCTGCCTGTTTAACAAAGTGGCACAACACTGGTACCCAGTGGATTTACACCACTTTGCCAAACAAGTTTTTGCTTAATAATTCATTCTTTTTAGCTGGTTAATGTTTAAATCAACTGCCAATAAACCACTCACACCTCAAGACTGGTCAGGTAGTTCAGAAAGCATTCCTTAAAAAAGTATCCAAACCTTTTAAACATATTTATAAATACAGATACACACAGGGTCAAGAAATGTTCTGGGAATGTTGAGTGCAAAACTCAGTGCTCAAAGTTGGCCAAGCACAGTTATTTAATACTCTGTTATAAATTACCTGTGCTCAAACCATATTGGCTTTGAGATATATATATATATATAATATACGTATTTTTGTAATATAATATATAAGGTATTGCCTATATTTGTCCATGCTTCCTCCAGCTCATTTTCAAAAATATCTGCTTATGTAAATAGATATTTCTTTAAAAAATAAATTAAAATTAGCTTTACAGAATTCCCAATTTTGTCTCCAACATACATTGGATTTTCCCTCTTCTCTGTCATCTACTGGGTATACAAAACTTGGATTAACTTGGATTTTGACAATTGTCCCATTTTTTAAAGTTCAGTTTCTAGTTAAGTCTTCATAAGCATGAGAAAGAGATGTTTTTGACTGGAAAATAAAGAGAAAAGTAAAACATGACATGAAATGTGACACTGGAAGAATGTGTATGACCACTTTGCTTGAGCTCCTAAGAACTGAGTTAACTGAAGCAGAACATAAATAAAATCAAGGTCAAAGAAAAGAAAAATATTCATCTGCTACCTCTGTAATAAACCATATTCTTAAAGGCTGCAGTCTGAATTTGCATGAGATTAAATGCCTCATCTGGAGAATGGTCCAATAGGCCATTATTATTTGCCTGGCTGGTTTTCCATAGGTTTTCTTCCGTAGTTGAGATGCATGTGGTAGTGATATTTTTTTGTCCAGAAAATACTGTTGAAGTAACTTTAAAAAGGTATATGATAGCCAGCTCATGTATGTTTTAAAAGTAATTGGAATTTTTTTGTCTTTACTAGAAATATATTACATATATCCAAATATTCAGAAAAGGATAAAAGCCAAGAGCAAACACATGGAAAAGCTTGGATGGATTTCAAACTCTGTGTGGAGCTTTGGAAGGTCTTCACATGCAGAGAAGTGATACCTATGAGGACATATCCAAATTATTTCTCACAGTTCCACTTTACCAAAGTAAAAAAAGTTTCAATCAACTGCTTTAAAGGGAAAAGTGAATTTAAGGAGTCCTTCAGCACCTGAAACAAAGTGCTCAATAGAACAGAAACTCCTAAGGATTCCCAGGGCATCTCAGCATGGAGGCTCCGTTTATTTCCCAGGCAGCAAACATCTCATCTCCATTCCCTCTCTCAGTTCCCTGAGTCTGGTGGCTCTGTGTTTGATCCCATCTTTGCTGGATTCTTGGCCCCACAAGACCCAGCCCCTTCCCATTTCCTGATACCTGTTTACAGGCAGTATTTATTTCATCTACAGCCTGCACGTGTCACACACACAAACCTCTCCAAACCACCAGTGGGGCTCGTAGCAATATCCAAACAGGCCCCAGCCATTCAAAACCAAGTCCCTGCACCAACTTTAATCATTGTCATGGAAAAGCTGCAATGAAAGGCAATTGAATCTATGAACAGTGAAAGACATGACAACAGAGGTTTTTAGGAAGCACGTGAAATGAATTCCAGCTGTGCTTATTCTCTTTAGTTTAGAGATAAACCTAAAATACAGAGTTACTTCCCTCTCTTTTCATCATCCAGTTTCTTTAATAGGGATTTTTTTTATGGATAACCTGCAAATACTTCGGTTTGAATTATTTTTGCCAAAATGTACCCAACACATACATGTGGAGTGCCTCATGTGGTGTAGCTCCACTACAAAGATAATTGAGGTTAAATAAAAGTAATCTAGGTTAAAACTCTCTAAAACAGATATGATTGAAAAAACATGGCATAACAAACAGTTAGTAAATGATACATGAAAAGAAGAGATTAAATACTTTAAATAGATCTAATTAAAAATTCATATAAAAATAAGCAATTCTAATCAATTCAGGTTTGGGAGGGTTTTTTTAACCTCTGATTAATTTACTGGTCATGATCCTAATTACTATGTAGGATGCTGCCAAGTGCTGTCAATGATATCTATTCCTTTGTAACATTTTTACTGCTCAAAATCTGAGATAAGATATCTCCAAATGAATGAAGGTTTTGGGGAGGCCATGGGGTTAATGGGATCTCTTAAGAAAAATATTCTGACTCAGCTTATATTTAGGATATCCACTTTTACTCAGCTTTGGGAACATTTTCTTCAGAACAGGCTAGAACTGTTTAGGTTGGAAAAGCCCTCGGAGATCACAGAATCCAACAGTTATCACCACCTAACCATGTCCCCAAGTGCCACATCCAGATGCTTTTTGAAAATGACCAGGAATGGTGACTCTGCCATTTCCCTGGGCAGCCTGTCCCAATGCCTGACCACTCTTTTAGTGATTTTTTTTCCAAATCCCCAATCTAAACCTCCCCTGGCCCAGCCTGAGGCCGTTCCCTCTCCTCCTGTCCCTGTTCCCTGCGAGCAGAGCCCGACCCCCCGGCTGCCCCCTCCTGTCAGGGACTTGTGCAGAGCCACAAGGTCCCCCCGGAGCCTCCTTTGCTCCAGGCTGAGCCCCATTCCAGCTCCCTCAGGAATTCTCCAGCCCCTTCCCAGCTCCATTCCCTGCCCTGGACACGCTCCAGCCCCTCAGTGTCCTTCTTGTCCCGAGGAGCCCAGAAGTGCCCCAGGATTTGGGGTGGTGCCTCAGCAGTGCCAGCACAGGGGACAATCCCTGCCCTGCTCCTGTGCCCTCACCATGGCTGGCACAGCCCAGGGGCCGTTGGCCTCTTGCCCCCCTGGGCACCCCTGGCTCGTGTCCAGCCACTGTCCCCAGCATCCCCAGGGCCTTTCCCAGCTTTTCCAGCTGCTCATCCCCAGCCTGGAGCTGCAGGGTTTGGTGTGACCCCAGTGCAGGACCCGACACTTGGCCTTGCTGGCCCTCACACCGCTGTCCTCAGCCCATGGATCCAGCCCTTCCCCATCCCTCTGCAGGGCTCCCTGCCTTCCAGCAGGTCTGCATCCTGCTGGACAGCAAGCAAGGAAATCACAGTGCCAAGGCCTGATGTTAAAGAATTCCCTCCAGAGCAATCTACTGATGACAACTCAGCCACAACATCAGGAGTTACAGGCACGCAGCTCCCAGCACTGCCATGGCACAATCCCTGTCTGACACTAATCCTGACATTTCCTTCTGCTGGGTTTTACCCATGTGATCCCAGTAAAGGCACCAGTGGCTTTGTCAGAATTCCTGCAGGAACCTCACCAAGCCCCAAAAACACAGTTAAAAATATTCTTTGCACAACTCTGGCAAACAATTCTGCAGCATCACACCAGGCCACTTCCCCTTGATTAGAAACATTTGCTCAAATGAGGTTATTTTGAGTTGCAAGTACATTACCTTGTGCCAGGGAATGATTCATTCATACAGATTTTAATAAAATAATTAACATTTTGTGCATAAGATAGTATTTAATGTTCTAGACCAAGATGTTAGTCTGAATCCTAGGCAGCGCCACACTTTCCCTGGCTTGATTATTCAAATATCAAATCCTTGTCACGCTATAAAAAACAGCTGTTTGAGAAGTAGCATTTTTTAAATGATAAAGATATTGATTATGTGTAATGGTGACTAAACCGCTAAAGGTCAGATTCTATTTTGTCTGTTAAAAAATATGGGGAATTATCAGCCTTTTTCATTTGCAAGCAATGTGTTTAGAAGGCCTAAATATGCAAAAATCTGTTCTTGCAATTAACTGACAGTTGATGGATAGGATCTAATCACATCCAAAATAACAGGTATATTGATAAAGACTGGAATGCATCCAGGAGTTTGGTGGCAAGGGAATGATTACAGTCCACAGGAGAAGAGTCAAAATATTGCTTTGACAATTTACATTAAATTATGCTCTCACATTTCTTTCTCTACAGGTGGATGTACTACCAAAAACACCAAACTTATTATGCCAAATTTTTGCCTTGCAAGAATTATCCAGATCTACTAAGTGTTATTTGCAGAAAACACAAATCCATTTCATGTTCCTTACACACATCCCACTGCAGCTGACCTCTCCCACTGGCCCCACGCCGAGGAGCACATGCCCGTCACCAGCAGTCAGTCTGGGGACAAGTACTGATATTAGTGATACCTCCACGATGCAGGGCTGTTAAAATATCTCACTTGCAAAACATCTTCGTGCAGCTCTCGAACCATTCCTTGCTGCATTCTCCTAATGAAGTTATCCCTCCTCTCATCTCCCCATCCCTGCAAACTTACTCGAGGACATCCTGAAAATGTGGAGCAGCACTAACGCAGCAGTGCCCACACCATGCTCAGGAAGCTTCCTTTACCCAGGGCTGCACGTTTAATCAAGGAAGTGACAGTTTACCTGGATTTCAGCTGGACCTGCCTGCATTTAGAACCAACAGGAGCATTTTTTTCACTTGCTACGTGACAAAATTCCCTGCCAGGAGACCTGCCCAGAGCTGTCATTTGTTGCAGAAGATGGAACAGACAACAGCAGCCCACATTTCCTCACCTTGTTCCTGGCTGCTTTGCATTTTGAAGAACAAAGCCAGTCATTCCAGCCCTCCCATTCTGTCCCAGTGGCTTGGGAGCTGCCCACAAGCCCTGCCCTGCCCGTGGCATCCCTTCTCCTGCAGCAGCCCCTGCAGAGAACAGCTTGGGAGCAGTTTGCTGCCAGCCAGCCCTTGCCCATGGGCAGCCTGGTGAGTCACAGCATCCTTGCTTGCCCTGCTCTTGCTGGCATCATTTGGCACAGCAGCTCCCAGCCACAGCAGGAACATCCTGGCACCATGATGGCCGTGGGCTGTGCCATCAAGACTGTGCCATTGGGGCTGTCCCATCGAGGCTGTGCCATCGGGACTGTGCCATCAGGGACCATGACATCGGGGCTGTGCCATCAGGGCTGTGCCATCGGGGCTGTGCCATCGGGGCTGTGCCATTGGGACTGTGCCATCGGGGATGTGCCATCGGGGCTGTGCCATCGAGGCTGTCCCATCGGGGCTGTGCCATCGGGGCTGTGCCATCGAGGCTGTCCCATCGGGACTGTGCCATCGGGGCTGTGCCATCAGGGACCATGACATCGGGGCTGTGCCATCGAGGCTGTGCCATCGGGGCTGTGCCATTGGGACTGTGCCATCGGGGCTGTGCCATCGGGGATGTGCCATCGGGGCTGTGCCATCGAGGCTGTCCCATCGGGACTGTGCCATCGGGACTGTGCCATCGGGGCTGTGCCATCGGGGCTGTGCCATCGGGGCTGTGCCATCGAGGCTGTCCCATCGGGACTGTGCCATCGGGACTGTGCCATCGGGGCTGTGCCATCGGGACTGTGCCATCGGGACTGTGCCATCGGGGCTGTGCCATCGAGGCTGTGCCATCGGGGCTGTGCCATCGAGGCTGTCCCATCGGGACTGTGCCATCAGGGACTGTGCCATCGGGGCTGTGCCATCGAGGCTGTGCCATCGGGGCTGTGCCATCGGGGACCGCAGTGCTCAGCCTGCACGGCCACAGCAGAGCCACCTGCCACCAAAAACTCCTCAGGGCATCACTTTCTTAGCCCTGCACCTTCCCCCAGTGCTCAGCAAACTACAACGCTCCCAGAGCTCTGAGGAGCTTTAGCAAGCTCTGCTCGATTGTTGCCACACACAGCAAATGCTCACTTTGACCATTGGGAAAAGCTGTGTTCAACTATTCCCAGAAAAATCTAAGAGTGCTAGGAAAAGTAAATTTTTACCCAAACTATCCATTTTAGTGATTTTATTATGAAAATAAATCTCACCTATAGGATTTTTTTTGACCGTTATATAAAACCTACATAAATAAATGGCTCAATATTAAAACCAGGGAAAAAAATTGATTTGATTCACTTCTCTTGTTTTGTTCCATCTTCAAGGTATTAGACAAAAACCAAGTTCTTGGTAATTTTATATCTGATTTGCTTAGAAATGAAATATTTTGGAAAAGCATTATTAACCACTTTCAGCCCCTGAAGTCATTGGACAGGCCAGTTCTGCAAACTGCACCTAATGATTTAATAAACATGCAGAAAGAACTGCATTTAAGCCTTCTTCTGGAAAATGGCTTTTGATTGTGGTTTTAGACTGAACACAGGGTGGACTGAAATTATATTTCAGCATTGTGAACATCATTTGAAACATTTAACAAGAATTCTTCAACCTCATTACCACGTATTTTGTTAAAAAGCTCTTCTTGTCTAATAAGATGATTGATAAAGTGCATTTCCAATCGCACAGTGACATATTTGGGGGGTTCAAATGCTCCCCGTTCAAAGAATTAGTTCTGCAGTAAAACAGCTCTTCCATCTATGAGCAGGAATTTGCTCACAATCCAGACCAGCTGGGCAACTCTTGTAGCACCACAGTTTCTGCATCAATTGTCCCTGGGGAAATCTATAGATTTCTAACCATCTATTGCTTCCTTTTGAATGATACATAAGGGATTTATGAAAAGGATTTTTCAGGCACGCCATCAGTCGGAGAGCTTTAGAGACAAATATTAGGTTCTGCAAAAGCATTTTTACACGACTTGGACACTCACAAGCGCAACCACTCCCTCTTGCCAAATCTCAGATTATTACGTAATATGCCCAAGCTTTTACATTTATTCAGCATACACAACTGTGGTTCAATTTGGCACATTTTTTGGTTTTTAAATATGAATAAGAATGCTTCAAAGAATAAAACTGAGTTGGGAAATATTTATACGAGAAGCTGAGTATGGATTAAAATTGCTTGGCTTCAAAAGTAAAATTAGATGATGTTTAATTTAGTTTATTTATGAAGTTGTATTTGTTCAATTTAAATACGTAATCTCCTCTGAGAGAGTTCAGCTTTGCAAAATGATAATCTGTTCCTATATTTCTATTAGTTGTGATTTATTCTGATTCATTCCTTTGTTCAAAAATGCTAATGAAAGCAGATGATGCCGAAGAAGATCCACAAGCAACAACCAATACATCCATCAGTCTGAAAAACAGGGAGAGACGGCTCCACACAGTCAGGCAAGAAATCCCAGACAAAAGATTTCTAGGGAGACACTGGCTATGGAGAAACCCGAGCACAGGCTGAACTAGCACGACTTTAAATCTCAAAACTTATCTCAAAAAGTCCTGCAAAGACACACAGCAAATTACCTCCCTCCTCTGGGTATACATTGAAGAGAGAGGAATGCTAAAAATCAACCTTGCTGGGCTTTGATGGGGAGGCTCCAGGGAGGAAAAGCACTGCCCGAGGCTCTGGGGACATGGGGATTGCATGGGGGGATGAAGGATGGATTGACAGCAGCTCTGCTACTCTGAGAAGGCACCAGAGACATTGTTCCATCAGACATCCAGGTTTGGAGTGGGTTTATTTGCCTGTCACCAGCTGTTGATGTGTTTACTCCCCGCCTCGGGTGAGAGCCTCACGGTGCTGGGGTGTCTGCACGGTGGGACCAGAGAGCTGGGCCATAAAACCCTTCCTCCATCTCTGACTCCTACAGCTGCACTCAGAAACTCCCACAGAAACACCCCTGGGGCTTGCCAGACCTCAGTTTGCAGACAGAAGAATTTGCCACTGATAACAGAGATCCTCAGAAATACCTTAATTACGAGATTTTTTCCGTCCCTCATGCCGATTAAAAAATCTCCAAACCACTGCTGCTGCTCTACATATTTTTTCCTTACAAGGCTATTTCTTATGGACACACATGGAATATCCCACCTCCTGCCTTTCCCATGGAAGCTGATTGATCTTCGAGTCATGTCATAACAGGTTTGAGGGGATTCCCTATTTCTACACTTGTATTTGCTTTGCTCTCCTCACAAAGAGGTGCAAAGGAGTAGAATCTATTGCCTCTTCCTTCCTGAGCTGAACTAAAAGCAGCTTCATGGAGCCCTTATAGCCATCACCACAGATGTTTGGTGCTCTGTGACTTAACAGGGCACGTGGTTCATTCCCTGGTCTGTTCAATCTTTTGCAGGAATGAATTCCACAGCTCCCAAGAAGAATTTTTTATCTCAAGTAATCACAAGCGTTCCTGTATTTGTTTTCTTACTGCTGTGGTGGAACTTGGGTGCTGTAAAAAAAGCAGAGTCATGGGAGAGAAAGTCAAATCCATACAGAATTTTGAATTAAGTAAGGCCTGGAGCCTTGAGGCTCTGTGTTCACTACAGAGCAAACACAAAAGTCAGACCAACATGGAAATGTGCTGCTGCTCCTGAGGGTAACTCCTGAATAGAAATATCTGGCAGCTGGGGGGAAAGTTTCTGGAGAACCAGCTGTGAGGTCAAACAAGAATTACTGAGGAAGGGAGTGGATCTGGTGTGTAGGAGGCAGCACAAAATTGGTATTGTTTTCAAGTGAACCACTGCAAGATTAACTTTGAATGGAATTAAACTACACAGTAAACCAAAGAGCAAGAAGGATCTGAGAGCAACTGCTCTCTGATGGCTGCTTTTAGATGCATCCATGTACATGTGTGTATGCACACACACACACGGATTTGCTTGTCCATGTGCAAGGATTTATCCCTTCCCTCATCCAGCAATGGGCAGAACTCTTCCCAAGCTTCCCAGTGACAGCTGCCCTCCTTCAGGAATCTTCTGCAGTTTGCAGGGTCAGTGTGAGCACTTCCAGCACTGCCATCATACTTTGATTTGCTGCCACTGCCACAACCCCGGGTCATGCTCTGCCTAAAGGCAGCGGGGTTAGTTCACTTATGGGATAAATCCAGCACAGAGGCTTTCCAGAGGATCCCAGACCCTAATCCTCTTTGATTCCCAGCGCCCACAACAGCACTGAGCTCACTGGGACTGTCTCCTGAGATAAAGGGTCTTCTTTACAAGGAATATGTTTAGATGTTTCTAGTTACTTTAACATTTGCTCTTTCACAGCATTGTAATTCAGGTTCACTTTAAATATTGCAATTATTCTTCTCTCAGGGTTTGGAAATTAAAGCTCAGAAAGTACTGCTGCTTACATTATTGACCCAAAAAAATTTAACAGGTCCTGTATCTGCAGCTTTTATCTGCTCCAGGTAAGATAAAGGAGGGGAACAAGATTTCCTTAGAAGGAAGCTGGACCCGATCAAGAAATTTTATTTTCGTTTTCTCTAACAAGTGGAAAAAACAATCCCCAAAACTACTTTCCTAGCAATATTTTTTTCAAGATACCCTCCTACTCCAAAAGCAGATATGTAAATGAGGCTTGTATGTTAAGACCTTGTGCACTCAATTTTAATTCTTATAAAGGTTCAAGAAAAAAACACTTCAGATGTCTTCCATTTTCCCTCTCATTCCTTTCCATCCTCAGTTCTGGTACCAGAATCATGTTTTCAGATTAAAACTTCCAAGTGTATTTCTAAACTAGAAAAAGGAGGACAAGGGCAGGGAAGAGGACACTTAATTTATTATCTTTTCACATTAGAGTTACAGGGAACCTTAATGATATACCAAGCTATAAACCCTGTAGCTGGTACTGTATTAATCATCTGTCTACATGAGAACTCAGATAAATATATAATCCTATTTCTGCATTGCAGATTTTATATGTCCCTTCCTCAGACTGCTACTTCTTTTTTTCATTATTTTGTAAACACTGCTGGAGGGAAGGATCCATCCCAAGGTAGAGAATGGCATCCCAGCTGTAGTTGCTTCAATTGAACAGCTACATTAAGATTTATAAGATAACGAAAGCAATAGGCAGCAATTCAAGCTTTGCAGCAGAGAGGCCCCTTTTTTTTTAAGTCTGAGCACAGTTTGTCTCTCTCAACACATTCTCCCTTCTCCAAGGTCAAGTCTGTTGCCAGTCACAGGCAGCAGCTGGCCTACCCAGGCTTCCCCCAGCTTGGGGACAAGCCAGATCCCACCTGCATATCCAAAACACTTCATTTGAGACAGGCTCCAGTGGTCCTTATCCATGTCACCTCTTGTCATGGCACATATTCCTAGAAAAATACATCCTCCCCATTTTTGTATTCCTGTTCCAACCCAAGCATGTAAATAAATCCAACCCCTCCACATTCTGTACCTCTCTCTAACATTTAGGCACCACACAGAACAGAGATATCCAGTACTATTTTGGATGAATGAAAACAAGATATTTTAAATCAAATAAACCAAAGATTCTGCCAACAGTGGTGCAAACACACCAACAGCGTGCCCTGGGGATAACAAATACTCATTATAAAACATCACCTCAAAACCCCTATGCCCTGCAGGGGAGTTCTTGATGCTGCAATGGAAATACCAGGGCAGTCCTTTCACGTCCTGTCAGGTCAGCCCAAGACACACAGGGCAGCCCCCTCAGCCTTCCCCCTCCATGACAGGATCTCTGTCCTGCCTGATGCAGTGTGGGGATGAGAGAGGCACCAAACACTCAGTAAGAGCCACGAAAATAACCTGCAGAACTAAGAGCTTGCCCCCAAGAAAGCTGAGAGGTGTCTCTCATGGGAATCAGGCACATCATTCCTCCTGTAATCCTCCTGCTCCAACAGTTTGTTTTCCTGGCATTTTCAGCCATCTTATTCAGCACTGCTGATTTAGCACTACCATTTTATCCTGCAGTTCTCTGCATAACAATCACCACGACAGCATTACAGAGACAACCAGTCCTACCATAATGCAAATGTCCTCCATGGGTACTGCAACAATTTGCATTGCATCTCAGAAGCCGTCTGCAATTCTTCTTGGAATTTCCCAGGTTAGCTCAACTACTCATAAATAGGTATTGCTTCAAGCACTGGGGGAGGGAGGATGACAATCTCGTGTCATTGTGAAAAACACCACGAAATCATCCTTTCATTGTAATTGCATTTCGCTAGTCCCTTAATATCAAACATCATTTGGAGTTATTTTTAGAACAACGTGTGAAATGTTCATTACAATGCAAGCAAAGGGACATGGGAAGCCTGCAGTGCAAATTAAACAGCTGTCCTCAGCCAGGACAGCAGCTTCTTCCCAAACTGACTTACAGAGGACATAGATCAATGCTGCCTCCTGACATCTGGGACTGCACACTTCCCAAGGAGACTGGAACGGTTTATTGGGAACGCTGTTCTCTTCTAATTACCTGTGTGACACAAGGTGTACCTCTGTGAAAGACAAGTCAGATCGGTGGCAGAGCATTTTATTGTGCTTCATCAGCACCAGGGGGGTGTCAAGGTTAGGGAGATGCTGGGCACGACCATTGCAATGAATTCATCCAGCCCCAAGACAAGCGAGACATAGTGCACATGCCAAAGAGCCACCACACCTCTGAGAAGTGTCACTCTTCCCTCCAGGCCCACTGAGGCACAGAGAGCTGCTGAACAAAGAGTGTGGATGGCAGGAGCTGTGCTTGGAAAGCTGAGGCAGCCAAGAGAACAGGGATGGAGATCCCCCCATTCAGTCACAGGTGACAAATGGCTTCAGTGCACAACGCAGCAGATCCCAGAACGTGCGTGAGGCTGTAAAGATGTCCCAGACTGTTCCACTCTCCTGCATGAGCCTGCTCCTTGCTGGTTCCAGCCTCACTGGGCTGGCTGCAGGTTTTGAGAATACCTGGACTGAAAACAGTGGAGCATGGAATTAGTGCAGAGGGATGAGACAGCACCGCCAAAGGGACTGATCATGGCAGGGGTTCTGCCCAGGCTACTGAGATTTGGAAAGCTGAAGCCCCTTGAGCTCCAGAAGGAAGAAGAGGCTGAACAAAGAAGTGGTCTCTGAGAAAACAAGGGTATCTAGGATAAAAAAGGTGGAGATTGGACAGAAAACCAAGGGGAGTTTGGAAAACCAAGGGGAGATCCTGGAGTTTTGAGATGAATGGAGACAAAAGCCGGGGGGACGCGTAGGACAGCCTGTGTGTGAGATCAAGCAGTGTAAAAGCCCAAAACTTGTTGGACCTTGAATAAACTCCATTATCCAATCCCAGTGTTGGCTGTCATTCCCTGCCTCACCTGCAACAGCTGGTGGGAATTGTCGTACGAGACTTTAGCTGGGGGATACAGAAGGAGGAATCCCTGAACCCCATTTAAAATGCTGCATCTCATCCTAAACTGAGGTCCAAAATCTACACGGAATTATACTGTGGAGCACAATCCAAACCACAGCACAGGAGACAACTTACCAGACTGAGACAGCTCTTGTCTAAGTAAAAACTCCTCAGATGGAGTATATATATGAGGAGTGTCATTTTCTCCAAGTGTCTAACAATTTCCAGAGGTCAGGAGCTGGGAAGGTCAGTGAACTGGACAGGCGATGACTACAGAAATAGCTCTTTGCCCAACATCTCACAGATAAGCATCTTCCCTATCCTGTTTCCTCATTCTGTGCGACAGATTTTTCAGCAAGATCCAAATCAGATTGGACTAAATCTCATTTTATTTTTAATTCATTTCATATGGTTTTATTTTTAACTCACTTTAATTGAAATGCAGCGAATGAAATTATCAATTGAAATTACTTCATCAGCTGTGAGTCTTCATTCTTTAATATATAAAATAAGCTCTTGGTAAATCTGAATCACTGATTTTCCCATTTCATCCTCAAACCCTGAGATGCTGATGCAACGTATTGGGCATTCAATATTGCAAATTCCACACTCTCAACCATAAACGTATTCAGGATATTGACCAAATTTTGGCATTTTTTAATAAAACAGCACTTCAATTCTGGGCTAAATCTTGAAACTGCAGTTCCAGCTCTAATCCTCTCCTTCCAAGGGATTTCTTTTGATGCAATAGCCAAGTGTTTTATTGATGGCCTGGATGAAGGAACCGAGCACTCTGTGAAAGGGCACAGATGAACTGGGGAAATGGGGAGGTGTGGCTGTGTCACCAGATGGACGAGCCGCCTCTCAGAGGGAGCAACGCGCCAAGAGGAATCCCGGGATGGCCGACAAAGGGAACAGCAAACTTCTACCCCTGAGGCAGGACAGGCTGGGGGCCAGCTGGCTGGGAAGCAGCTCTGCAGAAAAGGCCTTGGGGTTCCTGTTGGACCCAAAGTTGAGCAGCAGCCAGCAGTGTGTCCTCACAGCAAAGGGCTCCTGGGCTGGTCCCGGCAGCGGCACCAGCAGCACGACGGAGGGGAGGGGAGCTTCCCTTCCCACCAGCACTGCTGAGACATCCCGGTGCTCCAACCTGGGCTGGGGTCTCACGACAAGGGAGACCTGGACTTCCTGGAGAGTGTCCTCCAAAGTCATGCAGAGGTGAGGAAAGGACTGGAGCACCTGACGCCAGGTAGGAGGTTCTGAAAACTGGGACTGCTCAGCCGGGAGAGCAGAAGGCTTGGGGGATCTTATCAATAAACACCTGATGGGAGGAAGTGAGGAAGATGGAGCCAGACTCTTCTCAATGGTATCCAGTGAAAGGCGAAAAGGCAAGGAGAGCAAAGGTAGAAAATTCCATTTAAAGGTCAAAAACCGTGAGGGCGGTCAAACACTGGCACAAGTGCCCCAGAGAGGTTGTGAAGTCTCCGTCCTTGGGGATACTCAAAACCTGACTGGACATTGCCCTGCTCTAGGTGACTCCACCTGGGCCAGGAGGGGTTGGGCTGGACCATCTCCAGATGTCCCTGCCAGCCCCAACTATTCTGTGCCTCTGAAACCAGCTGCTTTCTCCACCCATTTCACCTTCACCGTGCATGCAAAGGAGACAAAAAGTAAAAAATGCACAAACTCTTCCATAGAAATCCCAGTTTTACTGCTGGTCCTCTTCTAGCTTTTCCCATTAAAAGCCTCTAGGATTCTCTGAGAGCCTGCTTCACAATCCTCAGATGCTTTAACTGTGCCATGAATATTTTAAAAACAGGGAAAAACATATTACCAGCAGGATGAACTTGTTCATACATGCTGTGGTAGAAGGGAAGTATTTTGTAACTTGGTTACCATTTCCCAACTCTGCCAACTCTGGTACCTAAGCAGGAATTCCACATCCCTTCCGAGGCTCCATGTTTCACTCATCTGCAGTGTTCAGAGGGAACACGTCCTGCCTTTTACAGAGCTGACAGCCTCTTAAATTTATTAAAATATGCTTCATTCCCAACCCTTCCTTTATCCATTGGTTCTTTTTCTTCAACTGCAAATCTCCAGTTTTAATGCAAAAAGCAAGATTATATATCAAAAAAATTACAGTAAAACCATGCTTTTGGACCTAAACATGAGTCAAAATCAGCAAAACTTGAAATAAAAACCCTACAGCTCTTAAAATTGTATCCTATGCTTACATCTCCTACAAAAGGGCACCAAACTTTGAAAAAAAAGATTACAATAAAATGCTATTGACCCTCTTCATTGTTTTATGGATGAAATTAAAGCCTATATATTTCTAGAACCTCCATAACGCCCTTTATTTATCCCTATTGGCATATAAAAAACCATCCAGCATGCAGAGCATAACCTACCTAGAGAGAAAGACTGTTCTCTTACGCAACTGCTCCACTAAGGATATATTACCTTGGAGCACGGCACGGGAGCTAGGGAAGGATGGATCCTGTGGAGCATCTCTGCTGGGCACGCTCCAGGGCAGCGGGGCTCAGGCTGCCCAGGCCAGCGGAGCGCCCGGACTGCAGGTGCTGCAGAGGCTCCGGAGCTATCCCGGCACGGGGAGCTCTCTCTGGTGCTCCACTGGCACCGGCAGGGAGGCTCCATTCAGTGCGGAGTCATCGCTCCCTGCCTGCCTCGGCACGGGAAGGATCCCAGTGCAAGCAGCAGAGGGGCTTGGCTGAGTTTGAGCGTCATATTTTAATATATGAATTAAACAAAAACACCTCTCTAATCCTTGCCCTTCTTTTTTTTTAACCCCTTTTTCAACTGGTGTGTTAAAATTAATCAGAAATGTGTGATTTTAATCATGGGGGGGGGGGTGTCATTTGATCAGATAATGTATAATCTGAATGTAATTAATCAGCCAAAAAGGCAGAGCAATACTTGCTAAATTCCAGGGAACTGTAACATCCTTCTTTGTGTCCCCTTGAAAACAGAATGAAAAACCTAGCGATAGGCAGCTTATTCTCTACAAGGTTTCACAGTCAGGTTAATCAAATAAACCACTTTCTTCCCTTCAGAACATGATTTTAGGTGCAAGCTGTAAAAGTATTTCCATTTCTTAAAGGAGGTGAGTTCCATTTGGAGAACCCCCACTGCTGGAGTCCTACTGCAGTGCAATGGGCTCTCAGTGAGTGGGAGAGGGAGTTACAAGGTCACGACTTCCACATTTATTCCAAAATGTAACAAGGAATTACTACATACACAACTGGCATTTGACAGTGTGAACTGCGGGACAAAAATGAAAAAGAAAAAAAAAAGCAAAACCACTTTTAACATTTTCATATATCAGCAGGATATGTGCTCGCAGTTGCAGTATTCAGACAGGAAGATATATAAATATATATTTAGTAGGATTCAAAAAAATGTTGCATCCCTAATCCAACAGCACTGGCAAAGATATGCTGTATATTTTAAAAGCTGGGGGAAGACGAAAGGGGGAAAGAAAATCTTCCAAAGCTGTTTCCTGGATACATGGTGTGAAATTTAAAAGGAAAAAAGCACTCACAAAAGTGACTTCATGGCAGCTCTAAGAAGAACAGTATGATACCTAGTTCATCATTAGCATGTCTTCTGCAACCTGGAATCCTACTGGGAAGAGTGAAACTCTTCCAAGCTGTTTCAATTTACATGCATGCAACCTTTTTATATATGCAGGAAGCATGAGGAATATCATGCATCTTTGATTTGCAGCAGAGAAGAAAATTGACCTTTTCAGTGAAAATGAATGTATATTTAGCATTGATGAGGGCCAAAATCAATTCTCCACAGAAATGAAGACAGATGCACAAAAAGGATGAAAAAGGGGGCACACAGAGGAAAAAAAACAGAAGGAAAAACCTTCATGCTGCATTGCTCTACACAACTTATCTACAAGCCTTATTTTATTGCCTTATTCACAAACTTCCTCATTTTACCAGCACTACAGGGAAAATATGAACCACTTCTTCACAGGTAGCAATGTGGATTAAATTAAAATGAGAGCACCACGAACAAAGTAAAAGCTGTCTGTGATCAGATACTGCTGGATACCTGAGTCAAACAGTTCTTCCAGAGCAAGGTACAAGAGCCAGTCATGCATATGGATGACCTCTCACAAATTAAATGCTAATCAGGAATGCATCTCAGTGGTAAAAAAAAAAAAAAAAAAATGGACTATGAAGTCGATCTGTAATCCCTTTTCTAAGCAAAGACTAACAAAAAACCCTCATTATCAATTTCATCCCACAAATATCTAATATCGACCTCAAATCCCAGCAATAAAAGCGCAATTTTGCCATATTAAGCGTGCCAGCTCCCCTCCAGACACCCCAACTTGTGTGATATCCCTGCAATCCTTTCCCAGCCCCATAAAAGAAAGCAATCAGGAAGTCAAAAGAGCAGAAGCCCTAAGGAGCACGCAGCTCTTGGGGTGCAAAATGAACCGGTTTCCCCTGAAAGCAGAGCCATTCCCTTTTAGCCACTTCAGTACTCACCTTGCAGAAGGAATGGGGAGCACCGGGCTAAGCATCTGCTCCTGGCTGCCTCTGTGCTCCAGGACTGCCCACAGCCATGGTCTCGGCAGCCCTGGGAACGCCGTGCGATGCTCAGGGAAGTGCCCCGGCTCGGATAGGACAACTTAAAGTCAGGAAATGGGAGGCTGGGGCAGAGCTCGGGGCTGCCCGGAGCGCGGGGCACAGGAGCTGCCAGCGCCGCAGGCAGGGATCAAACGCACAGAATCTCCCTTTACATAATCGGAAATGACTCCTGTAATCTTATGTTTTCTCTTAAAGCGTTGGGTGCCTCATGAACAGCCAAAAGCTTTTCCATGCAGCATTCGGTGGATTGGGAGCTGATTCTTCTTTTGATAGAATTTAAAAAAAAATAAATAATTAAATGAAAATGAAAGTCTATCTGTCAGAATTCTTAATTATTGTACCATACACCTCAGGAAAGCCTTTCCCCACCTTGCCACAGGAAACATCATGCATGCTTAAAAGGAATTACAGAAAATTCCTGGTTTCTTCCACATTATTTTCTAATCCGTCTGCATTCAAAGGCAATGTTTGGGGTTTTTAACCTGTGTGCCCTTTACTTTCAAACAAACGCACTGAAAAACTATAAACAGCTCTATAAAGGAATCCAGCTGAGGATTACAGATTTTCCTAACAAGAGATAGCTTTGCCTATCATAAGAGAACATTAAAGTTAGAAAAATACAACAGTCAAAGTGTGCTGCTCACATTTTAGTGAAATGTGAGCTTCTGAAAGAAAAAAAAAGGCACATCCGATTCTTACCAGCAATGATAAAAGCAAAATCCCATCCACGTGTTTTCCTCATCACTAAAGAACTGATTTAATCAAAATCAAGCCCAAACGTTTCAAAAACAACAAGATCATGCTGAATTCTCAACCTACCGAAGCCCAGCGAACGCTTTCTGATGCAAGAGAGCCTTTTAGCTAAGCAGTTTCTCTTTGACCTTACAGAATAATCTACACGAGTCGCAGCATTACCTTTGCAGAGATTCCCAGGGCAGGAACCAAAACCTAATGCATCACTCAGCCCCAGTCCCCACACCATCTTCCCATCAGCTCGCGCCTTCCCCGGCAGCAAAATGCCAAATAAACGAGCTCAGAACGGAAAGGGGAAAGATTTTTTTTTTTTCTTTCTTTTATTATTATTATCATCATCATCACCACCACCACCATCATTATTGCTCTCATGCTGTGGATGTCGCTACTTACTTGGCTAAGACATCCTCCCCAGCGCAGCCTGCTCCCGGCTAGCGGGCGGAGGGCTCAGGGCTCGGCATGGGCGCGGGCAGGCGCGCAGCGGCCGCGGAGCCCCTCTGCAGACCGTACCACCGCGGCGCCGCCGGGGAGGCAGCGCGCTGCGCCCGCAGCATCCCCGCACCGCCACCGCGGGGCCACCGCCACCGCCCGCCCCGGCACCGCCGCGCCACGGCGGGGACACCGCCGCAGCCGCCGCGGGAACGGGGGAAGGAACAAAAAAAGAGGAGAGGAAAAAAAAAAAAAAAAAAAAAAAAAAGGACTGAACCACCATGTTTGTTGTTTGCGATTTTTTAATGCTTCCCCTGGGATAATGACAAAAACGGAAGATGGCAAGCGACCAGGAATATGCCACTTACTCAGAAACGGGAGAAACCTTCAAGGACAAGGGCTGTCAAGTCCTATCACTGTCGCTGGAGGAGGAAAGGGGAGGATGAAAGGTTGTGGAGGAAAGGGGGCGCGGGGAGCGCGGGGAGCGGCGCATCCCCGGCACCCCCGAGCAGGCGCAGGATCCGGCGGGGCTGGAGCCCGCAGTGCCCGGCGATGCTCGGGCTGTGCCCGCTAATGACAGCCCGGCACGGCGGCGTGTCCGCGCTGCAAATTACTTCGTAATCACCCTCTGCAAAGATCCGGCTCGCTCGCCCTCCCCTGCTCTTTCTGTTTATGTAAGAACAATGGGGATTCTAAGGAATATAGCGGCAAAAGCAGCCTTGCAGCGCTGTGGGGTTTGTGTTGTGTTTGTGTCCCTGCCATGCCTGCCAGAAATCCAAAACCATACAGGAGGAACAGGCGAAATACCCCCGTTTAATCTGAGCTGGGCACATCAGCATGTGCTGTAAAACCACACACACATCTCAGAGCAGCTCTCTGCCCTTCTCTTCCTCCTTCCTTACAGCCCTGCACTTTGGGGAATCACTGCATTTTATCTACAGCTTCTCACCATTCATTCTGAGTTACTGTGTATCTGCTATTTTGAATTATTAGCACATACAGGATTCAGAAATGTAAACGGCTTTTTCAATGGAATACCATGTTATGGCAGTGCAAAACAAACCCAAGTACCGAAAATAAGACAGAGACATCGGTCCTTTGAAAAGCAGAACATTTTCTGTGTAATAGTTTATTTTTTCAAAGGAAACTCTGATCAGTACATGTACCACGTCCAAACTGCAACTTCAAATTCCCTACCTCAAACCATTCAATCCTGAGAGTGACTGAACCCAAGAAAATACCTTCTTTTTTTTTGTGAAGAGTGCGTAAAACAGTACACATAAAAGTTGGGATGTGTTCTGAAGCATCCTAGGACAGCAGGGGCTCCTGACGTGCCTGTGCCTTGGCCAGAGTGGGCAGAGCACACCTCCCTAAACAATAATAGGAGTAGCTGTGCTGATGCTCTGTCATCCTGCCTTACTCGCTGCTCAGAATATCAATTCAGCCAGTTAAACCAAAAGTCTGCACTGCACCAAAATGGAAGCTATTTAAAAAAAAAAAAAAAAAAAGTGCCAGGATCATTGATCAGGAGTTTTATCTATGCTGATCAATTCTTTTCTTAATGAAGTAAAATGTAAATCAGGACTAGGATCAATGCAGAATTTCCTCATGTGAGACTGCCTTTATCATTAGGAAGCTACAGGCAATTACACGCATGCCAGGACACCAGATGCAGTGACTTTGGGTTATATTAAACAGGGAGACGTGTCCCCTTTTCAGAACAAGTTTTCAGTACGAACTGCAGCTGTAAGGAGTTTGCAGTGCAGCTCAAGCTGAATCCCAGCACTGAGCAAAGCAGTGCTTGGGTTAAATCTCTTGTGCTGAGGTCCCAGACCCATAAATGCTGGTGACCTCTACTGCTCTGTCAGAAAAGCAGGAACATACTGAGACATCTGCAATTATCTGGCTACTGACATTCATTTTTTTGGAAGAAATTTTAAAGATAATTTGAAAAGCAATAGAAGGTTGATTGACACAGTACCAAAATACATTAAAGAAGACTTTTTTCTTACACTGTCTTTCCTGAAAGAAGAGAGGAATAGCTTAAAGAAATTCAACACAGCATAAAAAACTCGTTCCACACATTTGGCTCTTGCTAGTTTGAGGAGTGCTGCGCTCAAAGACTTTCTGTCATACTACAGAAACTTCAGGCCAGGCACAGAACCATAAGGTCCATATCAGAAAAAAACTCTAATTCTTATTTTTAATTAACAGAATAGGCAAGGGAATAAGAGGGGGAGCAAAATAACAAAAAAAAAAAAAAGTTCCAAAGGGAAAAAAAACTTTAGTTTGAACATTTCATTATATACCAAATCCAACCAACTTTGCACATGAATATTCCCAGTGCTCACTCAAGGCCTCTGAAGCACCAGAGCAGGTGGGGAGATGGACAAGCCAGGAAGCTTTTAGGAGGTCTGTTTGGAGCCTGGTCACAGGGTTGTGCTGGTTCTACCTCCACCACAGCGCTGCCATCCCGCAGCCAAGGCCTGGCATTAATGCTGAGCTCAGTCTCAGAGGATGCACATTCTGGAGCTGAGCTCCCAAGCCATGCACTCATGCACCACCTCTGGAGCCTGCCCTGGGTGGGCATCAAGGAGCTCTGAATGAAGAGGCAACGTTGTGTTCATCCTCACTTAAAGCTCCCAAGTGCAAACTCTTCAGAAATGCCCCAAACCTGAGCCCCAGCACTACTGAGAGAGGGCCAGGAGTTCTCTGGTTCCAGGCTGACACTGCTCACTACCCTCAAAGTTACAAGGCCACAATCCCAGGGAATACCTGCTACCCACAGCAGGAGCCCTACAACCAAAGTTAAAACCAGCAATTCCACCCTCAGAAATGGGCCAGCCAGTAAAGAGCACTGACAGGAACACTCTGAGCTCACAATTTAACGGGTTGGGGGGTTATTATCATTAATTTTTGAACAGAACTGTGAAAATAGTAACATTTTCCAACTTGGCTTCCAGCACGTGCAGCTGAAAATGGCCGCAATGTTGGCTGGTGCTTTTTCGAGATATTTCATCATCAAATTTAATAGCAAAGCAAGACACCATCTGAAATGAGGGTTTGTCAGCACATCTTCATGCCTATTAAAGCATCCAGCAGCATGTTATTTAGCTCTGACAGAAAAACAATTTAACACCTTAACTTGGGGGCAAGGAGTGGAAATGGAGCAGAAAAATGGAATGGAAAATAGAAAGATGCTCTTTGGGACTAAGTTTAAAAAATACGACAACGCTTACGGGATGTAGAAGGAATGCGACTTTAGCTGTTGAGCTCAAATTGTGACTTGAAAAAATTGTTTCCCCAGTAAAACTTCAACTGACAAATTTATATTGGGAGGCAAAAGAGCCTACCTAGTTTCTTTGGAGAAAAATTTAGTTCCATATGTGCTGGTGATACACCTCATAAGCACATTTCAAGGTCTTTATGAGATAATTAATGACAGGAAACACAGGAACATAATTTTAATTCCTCTTTCTGGATCTTGGGGAGCAAGACCTCCTTTCCAGTGAGGTTGTCCAATCAGAGGAACGGCACTGGAAAGCAGCAGCAGATTTTTAATATTTTCCTAATCACAACCCAGATACTTAAACTAGAACAGCAGACTGGCAGCCTCTCATATTTTTAAACCTCATTTGCTACGTTTTAAAAACAAGAATTAAATCTGTTTTCAGATTCGGTGTCTCTCCAGTTTGGGAACAGAGTACAGCAATATTTCTGCAAGGAAACAGCTTGCGCTCCCAAACTGCACAAACATGTTGTTATCCTGGGAAGCAACACGACCTAATAAAAGGAGTGGAGAAGAGGGACCTCGGAGCACTCACACTCAAGGACTTGCCCTGCTGTTTCTTGACTGGGAGATGTTAGTAGGTCACTTGATCCCAGTGTGCTTCAATTTCCCTAAGTATAAAAATCAGTGTATTCCCGAGTTTAAATTACAGCACTTTGGAGTTGGTTGCTTGGTTAACCCTTCCCTGCCCTTAGGGGAAGGTGTTGGACACACCTGGCTGTGCTGGGGGAAGATCTGGAGCTAATACAGGCACAGGGCTTGGACTGGGTGAGCCCCAGAGCTCCCATCCAAACCCAACCATTCGCTGTGTGATTTAAACCACGGAAGCTCACAGTTGCCTTGAACTCTATTTTATCTTCCACACTTATTTTCCTGAACAAATTACCACTTGCTCTGACTGATAAATTATTGCAGCTCCAATCAGCTCACTTCCTTGACCAGCATCCCAACTTTCTCAACATCTGAAAGGAAAACTACCAGCCAGCCAGCACCGCAGTTCCCCCCTCTGCTTCAATCTCTACCATCTGATATCTACAAATGTCCCAATTTTTCTTCTTTTGCCATCTAAGAGCCATGCCCACAAAGAGCAGAGGAGTGCAAGGCTGGGCTGCCATTGCTGTCCCTGTCCCTGCCACAGCTTTAGTGCTCAGAAAACTAAACCAGGCTCCCAGGATCACCCAAGCAGGAAGAAAAGGTCATTAGGCTCTTCCAACAACAAAAAAACAGAGGAAGAAGCATTAATTGGCCTGAGCTTCCCCGTAAAGCCTAAGCAAACCTGGCTCACTGCCATGGCCTAAGCACAGCAGTGACAGAGAAGCATCTTAGCAGAGTCCTCCAAAGGGGACCAGAGCTGGCCAGAGCGAGGATCTGCAACATCTGATGCAGCTAAACCTGAATCCACTGCTGAAATCAGCTTCTCAACAGCCTAAGACGGGCCTAAGAATACAAAACCCCTGTTATGCCAGCATTGCACCCTCTTTTTAGCTTAAAGACAGAATCTGCCATCTCACATGTAGGTGAGAGGAAACATTTATTGACACTCAGAACAAATCTTAACCAATAGAGTAGCCTGACAAGAGCTTTGAAGAGCAACCTTTGTGAGGGTGCCACAACTTCTAGGAACTGTGGATAGGCAGCAAAGGAATCCCCCTTTCATTCTATGGGTATTTAAACCCCATAAACTGCCACTTCTCAAAACAGGACTTGTGCCAACTGCCTTCCAGCATGAATCTGTTTACTCAACATAGAACAGTGATACTGGGAGAGGGACTGAAGTCATTTGTGGTTTCCACCACAGGAATTCCCTTCCCTGTGTTCCGGAAGGGAATGTTACTCTTCCCCTGCAGTCTCATATCACTGGTTCTGATGGAGATTAGAAATGAAGTCCAAATTCATTTAAACTCAAACTTTAGAATTGTACAATTACAAGGGGTCACATCAGTTCATATCAAACTATAGATTTCAGACAACCTGACTTTGACAGATGTTTGAAAACAGGGATGAAACTTTGCCCAAGCAGATGGGTTGCATGGATTCACACCTCTATTGCACCAGAGCTATTCTCCCAGAAATAAACGATTTGGAATCAGAACTTTGGTTCAGTACCTTCTTCTGATAACACTGATGCCAAATACTACCACAATGTTCTAAAGGTTGTTTTTCCTTCTTATTTGCTAAACTTCTGTACAGGAAACCACTTATCTTCCATTTGAAAAGAATATTCCAAGCAGGATGCATTTGAAGGAGCATCCTTTGCCATGAAATTTCATATGACTGTGACATAGGTATGAACCTCAAGTGCCCTCTTTACACAGCCAGGTCACACCATGACCTTGGACTGCACCTTAAAGAAGAAACCCACCATTAGTCTATTTAAACTGCTCAACTGTTCCAGCCATATTTCAGATTAGACAGGAAGAAATAATAGCAGAGAATTAAATTACAAATAGGGACTTTTACTAATATTAAGGAAATGCATGCTCCTTTTAGAACTTAAAGCTTTCATTCTTCAATATATGGACTTTTCCTACATACCTTGGTCTCCTCACTGTAAATCTCGTGAGGCTGACACAGTAGCTCCCATTGTAGCCTTCTTGTCAAATGGCTCCAAATTGAAGCCTGGATCAGCCTTATTTATTACTCTAATAAAGGCAAATTATTAACATAAAGGGAAACAACAGTGGGACAAGGTTCAATCACTCTCAACAATTCAAAAGGGAGAAAAGAATTTTAACAAACTATGAAAAAAGGACTTTTGATAGCTCAGCAAACAATCCAACTCTGATACACATTTCCTAGTAATTAATCACCTGCAGCGATTACCTCCGGCTGAGGAGAGAGTTTTCCCAATATAATGAGATAAAAGCCTATGTTTAGCTTAGCGGGCAAAGCAATCTGACCTGGTAAGCTTTGCTAAGCCGTGGGTATCCGTGACCTGCTGATCATCCTGCCCGGGCAACGTGCACACACGGGCGGCCCCCAGGGCTGCCCAGAGCCCCATCCTGGGAATCTCAGGGTGCCCCTGGAGCCACCTCCTCAGGAGGGTGTCCCCACAGCCCAGCACCAGTGGGCTCTCCTCACTGCTGGGACACAAAACCCTGTTAAAGCCACGCAGCTCTTGGTGCTCCTCTGCGTGGAAGCAGAGACTGGAGCTCGCCTGTCACACACACCACTGAGAACCTCGGATGTTCTTCCCTGTGCCACAACCTCCAGCTTGGGAAAACCGGTCACTTTTTGTGCTGCTGATGTCACCCGGGCTGGCACGGCCACCCCACTCACTGTGGGAACTCACAGACTGGTCCCAGAGCCTTGGAAGGGTTCACTGGTGTTGGCTGGAATGCACTGGTACAGCCCAAAACGTTTCACACCAGTCCTGTCCTTCCCTGCATGGCAGGCCTTGACAGAATGGCTCCACTTCAGCCAAAACAAACAAAAAATGTGTGAACTTCAATAAATTGGTCCTTTCAATCCCACTGGAACATCTGGCAATAACTCACAGAAGCCATTCCAAGGATTCAAGCAACCATAGATCAATCAAACCTGATCTGAAATTATCACAATGTCTGTTTGTGGCTATTACATATCAATATGCTCCTATAAGAACTCAGAATTTGTATTCACAATTACACCTAGATTTTAAATAAGTGTTCGAATTCTTTAGCAAAGAATGAGCACTTACAATAAGAAAGCTTGGAGAATTATTGCAATAGAAAATTTACTTATAGATAGAACATATAATTTGCACAAAAATACTCACATTATTAAATATTAAACTAAATACAAGACCCAAATGTTATTGCAATAAATAGATTTAGTATAGGAAATAAAAATACATTATAAATGAAAATTAGTTGGGTGTCAGGCTTGGCTTCCAGACTGAGCCACGTCCTGAAGATCCATGAGCTGTTCCTTAACCGTAGATGCAACACTATGAAATAATAGTTATGAAAATTTTGCCAAAATATCAGAACTTTTTGAAGCAACTGAGCTTAGGGCTTGCCAAAACTTTATTGGAGAGTAAAAGAGTGTCCAACACAGAAGACGGAACATGTGAACAAAAATGTTGTTGGAGAAAAAACACCCCCAATATCTAGTCTAGAATAATCTCACATCCAAACAGAATTGACACGTTTCCTAGTATTTCCCTTAGCTAAATAACCCTTCAAACTGTCCATTATTTTAAAATTGTCCTTCACCAATAATTGATGTGCTGCAGAATACCCTTCCTAAGAGGAAAGGTTCCATTCCTTCAGGAAGAGTTAAAAAAAAACCACATCTCATTTTGTTTGGTCAGAAATGGGTCAAGAAAGGATTTAGGGGCAAACAATGCACAGTAGCACCTTCCCTATTCCACTAAGGACACCATAAAGGAGCCAGGAAATACAAGAACCAAAAGATCAAGAAGGAGGAACCCAAACCTGTCATTACTTCATAGAATCATGGAATATCCTGCGTTGGAATGGACCCACAAGGAGCACTGAGCCCAAATCCTGGCTGTGGTTGGATCACAGCCAGGCTTAACCTACCAGAGAGCACAGCCTGGGAGGTTTGAATGATCTACTGATTAAATTTTCAATGATTTATTGACTGCATTTTTACCTCCGTTTCTTCAGAGCCAGAATTGTTCTTTTCTGCACCAGCAACAATTTGTTTTAGGCACTGAGAACAGGACACGACATTTTGCAGAGGAAATAAAAGTCTGCTGATTTATTTCACTGTGGGTCATTCATCAGCTCACATCCCAAATCCAGCCAAATTCTGCTCCACAGGGCTACAGAGACCACTGGGAAGCGCTCCAGGACCAGCAGGGCAAATTCCAGAGCCCAGAACTCAAGGCCTCACCCAGAACTGGTCCATCTGGACAAGCAACATCACCATCCCCCTTTTCCAGGGCTAACTCAAGACATGATCTCTTAGCAAGGTCTTTCCTCCAAATAAATCTGTTGGATGTCTTAATGTCCAGTAATAAACCAGCAGATTATAGTGATAAAACCCAACAGCCTCCTCCTGTCTGAGACTGGCAGAAACCACCCCTCCTCCTTGGTCCCTGGTGTGTGCCCTCACCTCATCAACCACATCCATCCTGATCTCCAGAAACAGGAATAATGGGTGAAAATAACTGGGAAAAAAAAAAAGTAATTTACTAGTAAATAAATACAAAAGCCTCACTGGAAGGCTGGGAAAGTAAACCTGCAAAGTTTGCTTAAGTCACTCCAAAAAAGGGAAGAGAAGAGGGAGAGTTTGAAGCACTTGTAAGCCAGTAAAAGCCAGAAGAGCATCATTCTTGTCTCTTCTTTAAAGTGTTACAGAGTAGTTTATGCATGGGCTCATAATTTAAGACCTTTAAGAATTCATCTGCCATTTCAGCTTAATAATTTTGAAAGTGTCCAGCACCCTCTGATAAGTACAAATTCTACTTTAGTCCACATTTCTTCTTAAGAATTCCCATATTTGGAAGGATTCCTTAATTTCTTTATACAAATTGCCTTTTTTTCTTTAATGCAGCACTGTCCTACAAAGATCAGCTTCATACCTCTGGTACAGATCTTGGAGTTTTTTCTCTAAGTCAAGCATTCCAGTCTGTAAAAATACACAGCTTTTACTTTCAAAAGCCCAAGGAAAAGGAGATAATCAGCAATGCATATGTTTGTGTATATATATAATTTGTACAGGGAAATTCCTAACCTCGAAGGGAATTGTGTAGTAAGACCTATATTTCTTGAACACTGATGTCAGTGCTCAAAGATGTTACTTGACCTTGAGGACAAAAACAAGTTGTGCAGTCCTGCATCGTGTCCTCGGCTTAGTTCACTAAAGACATCTAATGTTCTGTGCTTACATACCATAAAGCAGTTAAACACAGATATTCCATATTAATTATATTTAATACTCCTAACTTCAATTTGCGGAGAGGAAAATTGGGTTTCCCGGGAGCTGCTGCAGCTTCCAAACATCCTCTAATTCACAAGCACCAGAGATGCTCACAGCATTATATTTAGATAGTGATGAGAACCCTCAGCACATTATTTGTAAAATTAAATCCCACTGAGGTTTTATTCCTCTTGCCATTTCATTAATTCTCGCTCAGGAGCAGCAATGGAAGATCGTAATATGTGTAAGAGATAAAATAATAAAATATATAATGAAACATCATTCGGAATTCTGTGTTTTCTACTTTTAAAATAATGGTATTTTTGGTAACTTCTGTGACTAGGAGAGAAGACTCATAGAGAAGTTTCCCCAAACCACTTAGGTGATGTCTGCTAGCACTGATTTTCAAGTAATTAATTCTCTAAAGAAACATCTGAATGCCAAGCACAAGTACCCTTCAAAAAGACAATGATTTCTCAAGGAAACATTTTAGAGAAGCTTTGATTCCCTGTTTTACAGAAATCCTGGGGTCTCCCTTAAGGAATGCTCCCCCTGGGTGCCCTCAGCACTGACACAGCCCAGGTGCCACCTGAAGTGTCCCCTGTTGGTGCTGCCTCGGGGACCCCACAGAGCCACTCCGGGAGCCCCAAACCGTGTCTGAGCTGCCCGGGGTGTTCCTCTCCAGGAAGCTGATCCCGCTCCTGTTCAGGGCACCCAGCAGAGCCAGGTAGAGCACCTTCAGTTCCCAAAGGCATTTTCACCCTCTGGGAAGAAAAGAGTGTGCATTCCCAGGCTGGGCTGGGCAAAAATTCATAGGGACTGCACACGGTGCTGGACACGGCCACAGCCCAGCTGTTAATTAATAGAGGTACAGAGCCTCCAGCTGTCCAGAGAAATTGGTCCCAAGAGAAAAAGGTGTCCCTTGGCTGTCAGAAAGGCCCTTTGATAGCCAAACAAATGTCCTGTTCATACACAAAACCCCAGAACACCCATCCCACAGCACATCTCTAGCCAACCCCTCACTAATGTCACCTGAAGTCGTGTCACTGACACCAGCAAAGCCCTTCCCTGAGTCCAGAAGAGTTTCCAGAGGAAACAGATCCAAGAATGATCATTTGTTACCAGGGGAATTAAAAAGAACCATTTCCTGTGTCTATCCTCTAAAATAGTTGGGAAAGCATCTTTGGGATGCCTCTTCTTCCTCCCTACAGGATTATGAAAAAATTCTGACACTTCTGAAAACTTCATTTTACATCATTTGCTTTCTCGCAGTCCAAACTAAAAATAAGTTAAATATAATTACACAGAAATTAAGTCTATCACATTATTAAGAACAGAAGAAGTTAATTTCTTTTAGAGGATATAATTTCAATGTGTGTAAAGGGAGGTACTTCTAAACCAACTGAGGAAAGAAACTCAGTGAATGCCCTGGAAGGAAGGCTGGCCACGGTTTATGAAGGACCATCTAAAATCCTTCAATATGGTATTTAAGGAATCCACTGGAAAAGTATGACTTATACACATCAGAGATATAACAGCATAAAAGAGTCTACACCAGGATATTTAATTTATACAAGTTTTGGATCCTGTGTTTCCTGGAAGGCAAAAATAATAATAAATGCTGAAATCACTGTCTGTAAAGAACAAGATTACCTCACTTGTACAAAAATCTGGCTTCTTTTCTTCTGGTTTATGAGAAACCCTAAACACATGGTTTATTTGGGCAACATGAATAGGGAAAGTGATTGCACTGGTGTTCCTTCAGTGAAAGACTCTGGGTGTGTTTGCAGAATCAGCACGAGAGCAGCAAGGCAGGGATTTCAATCTCTAGGAAGGGAATGTTTAACCAGTACAAGGCAGTGAACATTATTCAGGCACATTTTTCTATCCCTTACAGAACCAATCCAAGTAATTATTTTTAAACATCATTACTGACTTGTGCATCCAGCAAGAAGAACTAAAAAATTTGCTATTGGACGCAGCAAAACCAGCATCCAGTTAAGTAATGCAGTTTTACAAAGATTTAGTGGCAACCTTAAAGAGCTCTGGAATTTTACTTTTTTAAGGGCTTGAGACCCCAAGATTGAAAGTGAACTTCGAAATTTAATTTTCAAACTAATAGTTCATCTTTTATAAATATGGCACCTAATGGACTCAGGTATCAATTTTAGTTGACACTGAGCTCATAGTGCAATATTGAGCACTTCTCTGGAGGTAATGGGTAACAGGGAGATTCAGATCCTTTATCCCTTCCTCTCTCACCCCATACTTCAGCTGTAAATAACCGTTCCCACATTTATAGGCTCTAATATGATTCCTGTGGAGATCTCTCTCGGATCTCCTACACACGTCTTACATAAACTGTTGCCTCTCCATCACAATCAGCTCAAGCTCCACAAGACTCCAGAGATGTATATTTAGCTGTAAAAGAATGAGAGTTAGCACAGCTTATGTTCGGTTATATCATCCTGGAAAATCCTGGAGTGAAGAGCTGAGCAAATAGTCTGTGCTGAGCTCCACGCTGCCCCAATTCTGGGATCAGGACTCAAGCCAGACACTTAAAAGTCAAGTTTGAGAGCTCTGCAGGCTTCTCCTCACCTCTGCACCGACTCCTCTGGTGGCAGCTGCCTGACACCAAGGTCTGTGGCACTTTAATTCCCAGCCCAGCTCCACTCCTCCTACTGAACCTGCCTTCAGGATACTTTCTGGGAATGCCACCTCGAATGAAGCGCTTTCTCTCCATCCAACTGAACAATTAACTGAGGCTCTTCTGAGCTCTAAACTTGCATAACAATTGGGCATTCTCCCAGGAGGAGGGGTTCCCTCTGCCCAGCCGTTGGGGTGGGGGGAGAGGGGCTGCTCATTCAGCAGCTTCTGCAAGTGTCCCCACTCGGGTACCACAGACAATTCGTGGCTGCAGCAAACTCAGCCAAAGCCACAAACAAGAAATTCGTGATGACAGAAGAGATTTCAAACATAGGGTGACCATGCTGCAACAGGATTAGCTCAGGGCTAGGAAGATCTAGGCTTAATTTCAACATCCATCTCAAATTCTCCCCGTAACCTTGACCGAGTGATTTAATTTCACCGTGTCCGCTTCCTAAATATATCCACGATAGATCATCTCCCAAATGTCCAGCGAGGACAAACAAGATTGCTAAATACTCAGATAAACTCTCAGGATTGAAGGCCTTCCATAGGCAGATACAATCTACTGGGTAAATACAAAATAAATATTAAGTAGCCAAATCACTGGGGAATTTATTACACTCTATTACATTGCAACAAAAATTCAGAGGAGTAAATTCAATGTTCCATGTTTTACTGAATGTAACACCGAGATGAGGAGGACTACGGAGTTTTTCCCGTGAGTTCTTAGAAACATTGAACATTTCCTCTTATTTTCATGGATTAGAAAAACCTCAGGACTGTTCAAGGGGGCCTTTCTACCAGTTTTTAACCTACGTATATTTGGGTCAAGTCTCAGATTATCTATTTATCAAGCATGAAAGTCAACACGAAACAGGTCTGAAGGAATCCCAGCCCCAGCTCTTCTGGCTGGTCTCAGGAAGCAGCTCCTCTTTTTCTGGCTTACCTTCCACATCCCATATTCTTTGCTCCTTGTGTTGAAATTACCCCTATTAATTTAATTGCATTTCCAGATCTCTTTAGATATAAAACTGAATTCCTGCTTCCTCAGCTTTCAACTTGGATAATTTATAAAAACCCCAAACCAAACAACCAAAACCTGACACTCTTCAGAACACACACACACCATTTTTGTGTGGCATGGATGTAAAGCTTCTGTACACATTGAACAAAGCCTGGAGCAGCTCCATACGCGTGGAGCAACCACATACAGAATGATTCAGGTTGGAAAAGACCTTTAAGAGCAGTGCTTCCTGAATGCCATAAAGCCCTCCCGTACCAGGGTTTTTTGCCAATAGCGCCTGTTTCTGTCTTCTATGATCTCCTAGAAACAAGCACTGTCTGAAGAGTTTGTTTTATCCATCTGCCCAACATTTAAATCTGAAAAACAGCAGTTAATGCTGGCAGCCCAGCTTTCTGCAGGGAAGGACTTCCAAACTTCCTTTACCTGGCAGAGGGACCTCTCCCTCCGCACCTCCAGAACCATTTCCCGTTTGCTCTACAAATCCCAAATCCCATTGCAGCGCCTGCAATGAGGGCCAAGGGCTCACTGGCCTGTCTGGAGGAGCTGCCCATGACCAAGAACTGGTGGCCTCCCTACCAGCAAGGTGCAGCAGGATGATGGGGGGAACACAGGGATCCTGCTGCAGGGACAGCACCAAAGCAGGCCAAGCCACCAGGCAGAGGCACAGGCTGCACAGAGGCACCAGCTTAGTGACTTCAGCAGTGCCACAGCTGAAAAACCTCTGCTCCAAAAACATGAAATCCTCCAGAAAATATGAGTGGGACAGCTCTATTAAGCACTCTGACTGGAAATTCCATGGAAAAGGCTGAAATGCCACTGCCCAGGCTGCTGGTGTCACTGTTATTTCTCCACAGAATTTGAATTTGCAGTCTAAGGAACCCAGCCTTTTAGTTATTAGGATGAATTATCCAAACATAACATCTCACAGTGCTGGCTGTAAGAGCCTGCTTAAAGCAGGAATGGACAGAAGCAGGGAATCTTAATCCGGGTGTGCAGAGAGGGTTTGGAAGACTCAAAGCTCTGCTCAAACCTCTCATGCTAAAGCTCCTGACGTCAGGTGAAATTAGGTCAGCACAAAAGCGCTGCTGAGGAGGAATCACATCCTGGATCTCATTTCTCTCCTTGAAACAGCAACCAAATCAGGGAATTATTTTCCATCTCCCATCCTGGATGGCTGCAGTAATTTGGATTTTCTTCTCCTTAGCTGAGCAAGAGTGAGGGAGGAAGAGGAGGAGGAGGAGGAGGAGGAACTCATCTCCTTAGAAAGCAGCACTTGACACCCAGTGTGTAGGTGATAATGAGCACTTCTAGGGAGCTGACATAATACTGAGCATTTACAGGAGGGAAACTTTGCTGTGAGAGGAGCCAAGGTCCACTGAAGAGATTAATTCATGATTTCTCTTCCCACACCATAAAAAAAGCCCCAATACAACTGACTCTAAAGAGATTCTACAGTTGTTCAAACATCCACAACAAGAAATGACAGCAGTATCTCAGCCCACTCAGGTGCCTGGAAAAGAAGCTACAGTTCACCTTAATTAATTCTCCAGAAAGAATGAAAATGTCACCTATTAGATTAAAACCAGAAGGAAAGAATGCACATTTTTCCATTCAGAAAGAAAAAAAAAAAAACCAAAAACCAAAAACCCAACTCAATTAAGTGTGGCAAGTAGCAAATAAACAGGAAGCAAATTTAAAATGAATCACAAGATGAACATTCCCCAGCTCCCCACACATCTCTCTCTGATGTAATTAAGCTAAAACTGTCCTTACAGAGGGAAAGATGCAATAGCTTTATTTACATATAAACAATTATTCAGCTGTAAACAGAACTCACACACACAGGAGTTAATGGAGAAATCATCAACACAGCTATCGACTACACTTAGATCTCCTCTTCAGGTGCCAGGTAGCAATTACAGTCTCCTTCACCTCGGGAATTCTTAAATATTCCCCTCTTTATCTGGACTAACCTGTGCCACTCCTATTTCAAATACACTAAAGACTGTCTCAGGTTGGAGTTGGGGATTTCAGCCTCTATCAAAGCATATTTGCACAAAGTGTGTCTGAGCCATAGCACAAAACTAAAAATTAACCAGGCACATGTAACTTTACAGAGCCTACCATAAAATGCCACCCAAAGCATGGAGATACTGCCTGAACCATGGCCTATTTGGAAATCCACAAATGTTTGCTGGAGAATTGGACATGTCTCGCCACAGCAAATCCCAGTTTACCAGAAAAGTCCCGATGCAAGACTTGTTTTGAGGCAAAATTTCCCCCTACTCCTGCATATTTTCCTGTCCAAACAGTGCTTTTGCCCAAGACACTGGCCTCCATTCCCTACTCCCAACTGGAACATCTAAGTTTTGATTGTACAATTTTGTTATTTGGCACATGAAGAATGAGGTTAAGTGGTAAATTATTACCTTATCTTTGCAAGATGAACTAGGCCTAGACTCAAAGGTGCCGAAGGTAATTATCACATTAGATGAGGCCTGGCCAGAATCTCAAAGTTAACCTCTGCACAACTCTGCCGTGTGGAGCTGTGGGTTTGCTCCTGCTCTGAAGTCTCTGTACATTCAGGTTTCTCACTCAGAGGTGACAAATAAACCTCGTGACCCAAATTAATGTCTCAGTGAGAGCCACACTGCTCCCTTATCCAAGGACAATCTCACGATAGAAAACGTGTTAATTTTTGTTTCATTTAAACTTTCTGCTTGGATACAGATTCTACAGGTTCCTTTCAACACTCTTTGACAATGCAAACCATGCAATATTTCAGTTTGGAAGTCAAGCATCTCTTAGAGCCAGAGTGGAGCACACCCAAGCAGATCCAAGAGCTGCCTCCTCCAGAGAGCTGTGCCACATCCTCCTCCACGGTGCAGCCTCTCCCTGCTCCCCATGTGGGACCACTGGAGCTTGTTTTCACCTCAGGGACATTCATTTCAGAGACCTGGATTTACAGAAATTTCATTTATGTCTTTCTGAAGCTCTGCTTTTGCTTTGTTTCTGCTCTCTTTTTCCTTCCCCAGCCAGCTCTCTGCAGGGTTAACTGCAGGAAAGAAGTGATGCTCAATGAAAAGGGAATGGGATTCTTTTTCTGCTTTTGTCAACAAATATTCCTTCATGGATCTTAATTTCAACTTCCGCTCCATTGAGCCATTATCACTGCCCAAGCAAGCATGCTGATAGTCCATCAGCTCCAGGAATAAGAAAATCCCAACTGGAAGCCAAAAGGTGCAACAGCTCAAATGCAAATTGAAGTTCACAAAGACACACAAGTTTGGATTTTGCTTTCTGCAATAGTGACTCCTCTTAAAAAAATAATACAACAGGATGAGGGAAATTATGAAGAACTAAAGCTTTTCCTTTTAATGCAAATGTAGCTGAAAGTGCATTAACCACAGAACATTCATTGGGTACTAATCCCAACGCTAAAATTACACATGATCTTATGGAATGTCTGCTGTCCCTGGAAAGGACGGAGCACAACTGCTACATTAAGGAGTCCTTTTAACAGAATCAACTACACATCCTAGATTTTAAAGAATGAAACTCTTCTCTAAGTGCCTTTCCTTCAACTTCAGAGCTTTAGGTGGTTGATAGGCTGTTCCCACCATGGGCTCTTTGAAGCTTCAGTAGGATTTGGATCAATTCAAACATGAGGGCAGAAGCCAGAGCAAGGCAGGACTGGGACCCTGGAGGTGAAACCAAGAAGGCCAAACCCCAGTTTTCCATCAGCTGAAGCTTTGATGGAACAGCCACATGTCTCAACTCCACCAAACCTCACAAAGGTCAATCATCCCCTTCCACCAAAAGGTAATTATGCCATGGGTGACGATTCCTCGCTGACCACAAAGTGTCTCTGATTTCAAGCTGTTAATCTCAACTGAAGTGTCCCAGTGGAGAACATCTGTATGTAGTGTGTGTATTTGCTGGGCAAAATCAAATATAAATCACTTCTGCTCAGAAAACTCCATGGTGTACACAAAAAAAGAGAATTTTCTGTATCCCTCAGAAGTTACAGCCTCTTTTTCTAAGTTCTCACAGCTTTTCACTAGTATTTCCCACAGCAGCAAATAGAACACACATTGGCATAGTTACAACTGCAAAGTTAATGTTTAATGAAGTTATGTGCTGCCAGTTATTAATATTTCCTCTCAGCACCTTTTGCACCATGTATTTATAATGACCATATTGATCAGTTAAAAACAAACAAACAAAACCAATCAAAAATAGGTTGGCTGCAAACTCCAGAATGGTTTTCATCAGGGCTGTGAAAATGGTTTAAAAGTTTCCCTAAATCCAGTTTTAAAAATCCCATTTTTAAATCACATTAATCGGTGACAGTGAAGCAGTTTCCCAAAAGCTATTTGGATTAAAATCAAAGCAATTAAGCTGCCACAGAGATTTTGGGGAGGAGCCAGGAGGACTGGAGGTGTTGTGGCTGCGTTTCTAAGAGCAGCAACTGAAGGCACTCTCTCCCAGAGGTACCTGGAGAGCCCAATTCCACTGCCCTGAAATGAGGGTCTTTGAAATGAGGCTCGTTGCACTGGGAAGCTCCTCCTGACAGGTGACATCTACAAGTTGGCATTTGGACCCCACAGACTCATTAATTGTGAGATTTGTGACACGTTTTGGGTGGATCTTGCAGCCAGGTACCACAAGAACTGCATGAATGTTGCTTCATCGTGCCACTGAACAGTTTGGAGGCAAAAGATTTTCAGGTCACAGGAGGGACTTAAGAGCAGAGAGCAGAAAAAAAAAGGATGAGTTTTTAAAGCTTCTCCTGTGTTTGAGTTTGGGTTGGTCAAAGTTAAACTGCTTTAATGAACTAAAGAATATTATGTTTTGTACACACATATTGTAAAAGAGCAGGCTGAGTAGCAGCCTGCACAAATTCCCGGACACTGGAATTAATCTGTCATCCTGCAAGGTCACTATCACCAGGGAGCAGCTCTGGCAAAATGATAGGTGATGGAAAGGCAGAATGAGTAACTAAATCAATGACTCAATATTGCTCTCTAGGAAATTATATTTTGGGTTAGATGATACCCTGCTGTGAGATATCTCTTCAGTAGGGAACAAGGTCAAGAATAATATTGCACTAACCGGGAGCAAACAAACATGGAGATCTGGCATGGGAGATGGGGAAAAATTCACTAAAAATGTTTTTCCTACATCACTCACTAATTATTACTCATAATTAAACTACATAAATATTTCCTCATGCCACATCTCTCTGAGTCTCAATCTTTTCCAATATGCATCTTCCATTCTAAAAATATTTTCTGTTTTACCACTCAGCCATCAGCTGAATCCTTCCCCTAATCCTTTCCAGGTATAAAATTAAAATCAAAAGGAAAAATGCAATTTCTACAAAGCCCCAAGAGCTCTTCTGAAATGTGCTGTGCTGACACGTGGATTTCCAAACCAAATTAGGACATTTTTGACCTTTTGCACTTTCAAATCAGTTGCGGTAAAGATATCAGGCATTTTGCAATAGGAGCTCTCCCCAGAAGAGAGTCTGCATAAAGAATTGCTTCTAGGAGAATTTCCTTCTATTTCAGAATAAGAGTGAAAGGACTACTTTAGAAAAAGGTAGAAATCACAGAAATGAAATTTTAGGGTTCTATTAGAAGGAGCTGTTAAATCCTGGATGGCAGAATCACTCCAGATACATAAATGATATTATGGCAAATAATGTCTTGTCTATCAAAATTCACACAACCAGACAACTCCAGCACCAAACAATTTACAGTCTGATGTACACTACCACCTTATAAGTTCATTTAACAAATAATTAGAGGTATGAAATTAGCAGACTAATCCCAAGGACTGTACTTAAGACATAGAAAGAATCACTGAGGTCTCATGGCCGAGTCTTTTTTCTTCGTTTTAAGTTGCTTTTGTTCCCTGTCCTCAATTTGATGGGGAATTAACAGGTGTGATGTTTAATGAAGTTCTATAAATACTGTGGATTGTGCTGCCTTAGAACTCCATGGGACTGGCGTTGTAAAATTACTGGCGAGACTTCCTTGGATTTATTAAAGCTTTCTTAGGAGAAAACCTCTCTTTTACAGCAATCCAGGACTTATGTGGGGACGGCTCATTTATTGGTGGTAACAAAGCTGAGCACAAAGTCTCATTGAGACCAGTTCCTGCTCTCCACACAGCAAACCTTAATCCCTGCCCACCCAAAGCTCTGAAGAGTCCAAACTTCCTCTCATCCAGGTAGAAATCACCACTCAGCACACAGGAGCACACCCAGAATGTGTCAGGCATTCTCACAGTGAGGAGAAGACAAAGTTATTCCTTTCTCTGAGCACACTGCCTCTTTGTTCACCTGTCAATATTTTGTCAGAACACAGATTTCCCACACCAAACATATCCCAAATAAAAGGAGAGCTGTGAAAAGAGCTGGAACATAAGAAGTAGTAAAGGAGATACTTCTGACAGGATTTCTGCACAGACTTGGAATCCCATCTGCTCAAAGTGAATATGCATAGGCGACTGGTCAAACTGGGCAAGCGTAACATCTCAGGACTTTTGCCTGGGTTGTTACAGCTCCAGCCTATAAACAAAAACAAACAAACAAACAAACAAAAAAAAAAAAAAAACAGTGCAGAGAGATGAAACAAAACCCTTAAACTATATAGTTCACAGCTTGCATGAAAAATATTACTAAAATTGTATTTTATACATGATTTCTTCCTGCATTGAGAAATATGGATTATTTCTCATTAATCAACCAGGAACCAACTCCAGTGGAACAGAAGTTTCATTAAATTCACTGCTCATTCAAAGCTGCAATAAACTTTTTTCAATACACTGCTGCATTTTGATTGTATGTGAGCAAAAGTGCATTTTGTTTCTGTACTTTAGAAATACTCATCATAAATATTGTCACAGTATTTCATTTGCTCATAAAACTGAATTTTATACACTACAGAACAGACTGGCAGCAACTTCAAGCCAGTAGCCACAGCAATGAGAATGACACAACTGTTACCCAGTGCAAAAGCTTTATATATTTTTTTATTTAGATCCCATTTTATAAAACATCTGACTTCTCTCTTTTGAAATTGACCTTCTCTGATTATCTTTTAGAGCTCTAATGACAGACCTGTGTTCCCTCTTTCCTCTCCATCCTTCCCAAGCAGCAACAAACAACCCCAAACCCCTCTGGGGAGCAGATCCTTCTGCCTCCATGTGTGGGAACATAAGCAGAGCTTCTCTCCTGCCTTGCTGCAGTTTTAGTTCCATTGGAGCTGTTTTGGCTGAGTTTCTCTTCAGGCACTGCAAACATCTGTGGCTTAAAGCCAAGTGTGACTTTGGATACTGCCCACAGGATTTCCTCCATTTCCCACTGTTCCCCATTCCTGGGATCCTGCCTTGTTTTTTCCCTGCTGTATTTTTAAAGCATGTTCTTCCCAAAGAGATCCCAATGACAGTCTCCTGCTCAAGTGTGGATTTTCATTTAAATTGCTAGGTGGAGGAGGGATATAAACTCCCATTTTCCCATCCATTTCATGTGAAGCCACATCCAAGATGATGTGAGTACCCCCAAAATAGCTGCTCAAAATGAATCATTCATACCAGTTTCCAACTCCTAACAGGCAAGGACTGAACCACCATCGCAAGAACTTAAAATGTTGTATAATGAGAGAGTATTTTGTGAGCACAACCAGCATTTTGTAAGCAAAGTGGGAAAAAAATCTAAATTACACCTTTTTTTTTGAATTTGTGGTAGGAAAATTATCTGTTTTACTTAAATTTGACCACAGAAGTAACAAAAGCCTGGTCACGTACAAAGTTCATGGAAAAAAAATAACAGCATCACAAAAGTCAAGGTTTCTCCAGTAAAATCAAAGGATTCAAGCAAGCCTCCAGATGGGAAACAAGTGAAGCTTTTCACAGGTTTAAATCTTGCTGTACGCTGGGGCTGCTGCTGAACTCCAGCAGTGCATGTATGAACAGGCACACCAGCACCCCTGTGTATTCATACACACACAGCTGCAAAGAAATCCAGTGCTTTAAAGCCCTTTTTATATTGTTAATATTCAAAGTGTAATGATGATTTGGAGGGGTTTCTGTTTCTGCCATTTTTCTTTCAGATTGCAATAAAATTATTTTTTCAGCTTCTCCTTTTTTAAATTTTAATTTTTACTCATCCATATCTTACCAAAATTAATTCAAACTCCATGAAGACAAGAGAGAAAATTCTCTGATCCTTAAAAATCTCATGTTTGAACTCTTGCCGTCTCCTCCTTTAGCCTTTGCAATCCCAATTTGCTACCCTTTAGTCTGAAACACCAAAACAGTCGGGCTGGGTCTGTAATTTGATTGCCTCAGGTTGGTTTTCTCCTTCTTCTTTTCCTCTTTTTCTTTCCCAATGACACCAGAGGACCCTGCCATGGGCTGTTGAGCTGGAGCACTCACCCTTTGTTCTGACAGGGCTCCTTGGCTGCCCACTCAGCAGGTTTCCCAACAATCACGACCTGGTCTGATCTGTTCACACAAAGCAACCCCACTCCCCTGCAAAATCCACCAACCAACCTCTCTCCACATTTCCCTGAATCATCTCTACGAAGGACCCACTCCTGGTGGTTACAAGCTCTGGTTCAGATGCCACTTCTGATCCAGAAAATCTCTCAAGAACAGGATATGGAAAAAGAAGTTTCCTTGTTAAACTTTACCATAAAGAAAGAATGTGCTGCTAGCTCTCCTTAGAAACTACATTGCTAATTTTCAAGAATGTTACTTGATGGGATTTAGGAAAAATTAGAAAAAGCTTGTGAGAGAATGAGGATTCAGCAGCTCCCTGAGTCTCACATGCTCCATGGCCATGTCATTCCCCAAGGAACCACAGTGAGGGGAGAAATGCCTGCACGCCAAAAAGAAAAGAGCGATGGGCACTGATTTAATTTCCATTTTGGTGCTGTTTCTCCAGCACTGCTGACAGAGATATCCACAGGGGTGAACCACCTGCCCCAGCAGGACTGGGCACGCCAAGGACCTGTGGGATGATGGGAAAAGGAAGAATTCCTCAGCAGTGAGGTCTGGGGGAAAAAAAAACCAAGCCAACCAAACAACAACAACAGAAACCAACCCAAAACAAAACCCCAAAACAAACAACCAAACAAACCAAAAACCCATCAGCCAGAGCAGCCCAGAAGGTGACAGAAGGACCTGGGAAAAGTGGTCAGAGGGACACCCATTGAGGCCAACAGTACAGCTTTTCCAGCAGTGCCAGGGATCATTTCATGACCAGGCCTCGAGGGTTCTCCTGCCTAACACAAGTTTCTAAAGACTAACGAGGACTCATCTCCCTGCAAGCTGGAATTTACATCCCAGGGGCTTGGTAAGGTTAGAAAGCGTAAAGTTATAAACGTCAATAAAGATTACAGAAAATGATTCTTCTCTTTTCCCCTCAGCATTCTCCCAGGACAGTGCTTTCCCAGCAGGATCAGCTGGATCATTGAATCCCAGACAGCAGCAGCAGCAGCTTCACCTACGACGCCACTTCAGCTCTGCTACAGCACTCGCGCCAGCTGCTCCAGCAGAGCTCAGCACAAAGAAACAAAACCCTTCCTTCCCTCTCCTCCTACAGTGTTTAAGCCACACATCTGCAGTTGCCAAGTCCTCTTTTTGATGCTGGAAATTTACATTTGCCTTCATATACACACATGCTCCTTTTATCACACTCTGACAAACCCAGCTTTTATCCTCATTCCCAGATGATGCTGATGGAGTGAAGAAACTACCTGCTACAGAGGAGGAGCTGGGCAGCTGCTCCTGCAAGAAAAAGTTTGGGTTTTTAAACTGAGTCCAGAAAACCCATTTAATGGACAAAAACAAGATCCATGTTTGCATTTATAAAGCCAGGAGCTGGTGCAATTTATGCTCTTTTCTGTTTGGATCTGGGCAAACAGATTGGGATTCACAGCACATCAGTCCAGGAAGATTTAATAGTGAGTGGCAATCCTCAGCTAAACATTCTCACTTTCAAAGAGATCCTTAAAATTATAAGACTCTAAAACAGAGATGCAAAGTTGCTGCAAATAAGATTAAGAAAATATTCACCAAATTCAAGCTAAAAAGTTATGATCTCTGCTATATTCCAGCCCAATTCAGGTGAATCACTGATCCCAGCCTTAGCATTCCCAGGGCTCTTTCACTTTAAGAAGAGGGGGGAAAAAAACACAACCACAAATCCCAAACAGACCCAACAAAACCCACCACATTCTCTCGCACCGGATTTAGCATCAGTTCAGGTCAGTGCTGGTACCAGGACTGGCACTAAATGATCTGGGCCAATAGTAGCTGGAAGCAGCAATTTTCATATCTATCAGATAATCAAGTTTTGCAGGACAAGTGATGATGATATGTAAAAATTCCATAGCAGCTAATCAAAGACAAAACTTGAGGAAGCAGCAAAAAGCTCATAATGAAGAAATATATTCCACCACAGGTGGCAGGAAATTGTAGCTACTGATAACAAGTGTTATGGGGCTCTGGCAAAGAAAGAAAATCAGCATAAGCATGAAGGCAAAGCAGTGATAGCACCAATAAAAAGAAGCCTCAGAGCACTCTCCAGAAATCTATCATGAGAATCAAGTGAGAAGTAATAAATTTGCATTTTCTGTAAGACCTTGCATTTAAACATATTCTTAAATACTTGGTGAGTTTCAGGAGCTGGCTGCAGACCATGTGTTGCTTGAGTATGTAAAAAGCAAAGCATCACTTCACTGAGCACTGAAGCACCAACATCTGCAGGGAGAGATTACAGGGAAATCTAAAAGGAGATTTAGGAACAAGTCGCTCAATCCATCCGAAAGGTGCAAATGATGGAGAAGCCAAAGAATTCAAAACCTGTGCCTTGGAATATGACAGGGACAAGTAAGGGACAAAGACAGCAGGAGCCTGAAGTCAGGGCCAAGCCTGAAGCTGACCAAGGTGATGAAGGGAGGTCCTGTTCTGGAGCAGTCACAAATTCCTCTCCAGCTGCATTTGAAGGAATCTCCAGCTCAGGGAAAGCCATGCAGGAAGGGCAGTGGATTACAGAACCCTGCAAAGCTGGGCAGTATCAAATACCTGGTCAGGATAGGTATTAATATCCCTGGCTTACATGAACTCTCCAGGGGAAAATGGATTGCAATGGGAAATGATTGGCTCAGCAAGGGGAAAGCAAAGAGAGAATTCACTTATTTGTTGCTGCAAGGGAACACAGTTCCTGAAGTCAATGGGATTCCAACAGCCAGGACCAAGAGCAGGCAAAACACAGACCTTAAAGCTGCTGAGCAAGACCCAGAGCTCAATATACATTCTAATAAGGACGAGGTGAAAAAGGAACTTGTGTTTTGTCTAAAAGGAGCTGAAGCTGATCTCAGCAAGGAGCTGCACTTGCAGGGCAAGCTGGAAAAGAGAGCAAAGAACACCAAAGTAAAGAAGACACTTCCCAGCACCCAGGAAAGCAATAAAATCAGCTGGGGAAAAAAAATCCCCTCTCCAGTCTCTGCTGGATGTCTTCAGTTCAGTTTCTCCCTGAAAAAGGGAAATTTAACACGGAAATGTGGGAGAAAGTGGAGGAATCAGCAAAGCAGGCTCAGGTGGGGTCATGCAAGGAAAAAGTCACTTTTCCATGGGATCAAAAGATTTAAACCATGCAAAAAGGAAATGCTTCTCTCTGCCTTTCAGGGGTGAATTTGTACAATGTAGAATGCTCTGAGTGTCAAGCAAGACTTGGCACATATCCTTTGAAATACAGCGAATAAAGACAAATGTTAACACACTCCTTTGTGAGATTTGGTTCCTACATATTAGCATTTGAATTGTACTCAGCCCTTCGTGTGTCACATTAAGAAAATTCCCATTTCTACGATCTTCATTAGGAGAAACCAGCAGAAACCCAGGCTCTAGGAAGAGCCAGAAGCCAGTAAAAATCCGGGCACACACCTACAAACCCTGTACCATCAAAGAGCCTGCCAAGAAAACCCCTAAAGCAGCAAAGAGCAGACACGAATTTCCCTTCATGGACAGCAGCTCTTAACTGATCACAAGCAATTTATTGATATTATCAAGGATTGTTCCAAAGTCAGGGGGAATTTCTCACTTGCAGCTGCTCCCTGGAGCACGTTGTCTTTGCTCAGAGAGGGAAATGTGTCCAACAGCACCTGCAAGGAGCTCCCACTGTGCCTACAGAGGTGGGCAGTGCAGAAGTCCTGAAAAAATGCTTTTTTTCAAAAGATTACTGAGCAACACCTCAGAGAAACACCCAGAACATACAATTAACCACTTCATGGCAATCCTCAAAGCAGCTCTTTTGGTGACAGTGCAGCAAATCCATTAAATAAACAGGGGGGGAAAATCTCCAACATGCAAAACTAAAATATATTTTTTTAAAAAAAAACTATAATAAAATTAATATTATAAAACTATTTTCATTCTTTCTGTGAGCTCTTATCTTTTGAGTTATATTCAATATTTCCAAAGACAATTTTAAATCAGAAAAGTGTATCAAAAGTAGTAAGAAAGAGTAAATACTAATGACATCAAGAGTTAGTAACACAGCATTAAAATTTGATTTAAAAAATAAAATCTTTCAAACATGTCCTGATGTGCAAGAAAATTCCATGGAAACTTTACTTTCTGGACATAGCAGGAATTCTCCTGCCTGGCTCCCACAGCCACACAGAAGTCAAGCCAGGGCCAGGCTATCATTTATATTCATTTATAAATATACTATATATATTTAGATATATATTTTTTTATATATATAGTATATATATAAATATACTATAAATAAACTGATATAAATGAAATACAGTTCCTCCCGTCCCTCGAGCAGGCACTGAAGTCTCACCTGACTGTCCCCCCTCAATGTTACTCAATTCCTTGGAATCCTGGGGGCACAAACACTGTTCTCTCTGCCAGAGAGGAAAAGGAAAAGCAGCTCCTGGCACTGATGCTTGTTGCCATTTTTAACAGCCGGGTCACACCAAGACAGGTGAGAATTATTTAAATTCCAGGGTAACACTCATTAATTAGAAAGTAAACTGACGTTATCTATTAACTTCACATTAATCCATCCAAGAGATGATTTGAACCGAACACACAATACAGAATGCAGCAGGAATATCTTCAATTTTTTGTTTTGTAAAAAAAAATCTTAATTTTATTCCATTAAATACCATTAAATTTGTTGGCTTTTGTGTTTCCATATTGTATTTTAATCTCTTGCTCAGGACTCCTTAGACTGGGACGTTTAGGCAACAGAACACATGGAGAGGTTTGCACAGCCCTGCTGGACAGCCTCACAGGGCCACAGTTCCCATCACCTTTAAACAGAGATAAAAATCCATATTTTTCTGATGTACTTCAAGATACTGATGAGAACCCCATGCAAGAGCTCCTGTCAGCTGTTACCCTCTCACTGAATGTGGTTATGTTGGAATATTACCCTTCCTGACCTCTGGAAACAACATAAAACTGAAGTGAAGCAGTAATTGTCTGGTTATAAAATGTCACTAACATCAGATAGTAGGAAAAGACCACTTAATTAGAGGAAGTTTGCTCTTCAAAGTAGGAAGAGTTCAAATTCATTCCCAGATATTTATATATTTAATTTCGTTGTGCAAAGAGAAGATGAATGTACAGGTAGCTGTAGGTACAGATCTGCTCTGCTTCTGCACAGCCCCTCTGAAGGAGCACCCTCACATTCACAGCTACCAAGTGACAGAAATCAGAACAGCCTCTTCTTCCCCTTCAAACCCAGGGCACCAAAGTAGCACCGAAGCAGATGGATGGGGCTGTCTCTGACGTCACACCTGCAAACCAGATTTTGCTGATATTTCTCATTGTTTGGGATGAGCTGATGGATAATTGGTGCTGGGAATTGCAGTGAAGTGAGACTTGTAGCCCCATGCTTTGCTCTTTGCCTCCAGTGGGGATGGCAGAAGTAACAAAAGCTGCTTTCCAAAGGTTACCTCACTGCTGGAAAAGCCCAGAGTTCCAGTGGCTTCCCAGTGCTCCACATTTACAGGCCAGGAGGGGAAAGCAGGTGTAGCTGCACGAGATAAAACCATTCCTTCAGCTTTCCATCCTCAGTTCCAGCTGGCATTTCAGTGCTGAGCAGCACAGAAATAACAGCACAGTCCAAAGTAGCTCCTTAATAACTCCAATAAATCACAGGGATGACAAAACAAAACCAGGAAAGATTTCACATGGGAACATCTTTAGGAGGGGACAACACCTGCAGCTGCCTTTGAGAAGAAATAATCCTTGTGGGCTCCTGGGCTCAGCAGACACATTCCCAGAGCATTCCCAGAGCAGTGGGACCTCCTGCCAAGGTCTGACCACAGCAGGTGCTTTGTGCTCATCAGTGCCAACAGCAACACCTTCCATGTGTGCAGCCTCAGCTCTGGGTGGGAGGGAAGTTAAACCCAGAGGAATCCAGGGATTCAGCCCATTTTATCCTTCTGGAATGGGATGGGAGGGGCTGAATGCACAGGGTGCTTTAGGAAGGTTTGTTTTGGGGGGTTACAATTTTTTTATCTCCACAAGCTCACTAAATTGTGTGGTTGTGCCTGGCAGCTCGCCTTCCACAACAGGAATTGAAACCATTATGCTGAGAAATAGGGAAAATTACAGCATTTCCACCTCTGCTTATTTCTCTGAAAAAAAAAAAAAAAAAAAAGGACAAAAACCTTGGGGAGGCTTTTCTTTTTTTAATAGCTGAATGACTAAGAAAGTTCCCTCTCTAGTAAGTCTATCTTCGCTTTTCAGTCTCTTCCAGACATTTAAATGTCTGACAAATAGATTATAGACTACTTGTTTTAAGAGTTTGGGGGGAAAATGAAGCTTGAATCTGTAGTCCTTTGAAAGACAAGCACAATATTTGGTCTGCACAGCTTGTGGCACCTATTAAAACCTTCATTAAAGCACCAGTGACAAACGGCTGCTGTCAGGAAGAAGTGATGCTGAGCACCCTGCAATACTCGATGTTACAGTTGCCCACACAGTCATTATGACCACGCTTTCATTCTGCTCCATATTGAAAAAAAATATAGGCACTAAATAGAACATTTTGATATGAGTTGGGTTCGTTTTAGCTAAAAGAGCCCATCAAACATTTACATGGAGGTGAGAACTGTAGGTACACTCATCACCTGAGAGGAAATCCATCTGGAAATTATCAGTGGAAACAGAGAGCAAACCCTTGGGTAATTTCTCTCCATGTTGACATTACATAATATTTTGAATACATTAAAGCTGTGCGAGTGCCACTTTGTATAATACAATTATTTTTATAAACTTCCTAACACAACAGTTGTTATTTCAGGTTTCTCAATATATGGTATAAAAAAGTTAATCAAAAACAAGTTTGTGCAGTATTCTGCAGAGCAGCTACACAGAATTTAGAGCTCTAATCCATGGAGAGCTTCCTTCATTACCCACAGAAAACCAGCAAAGCCTTTTTATCTGAGTTATTAATTTCTTCGTGCTTCTCCTATCAAGCCTTAAGTCTGTTCCACACACATCACAGGAGAGGGAGAGTTCTGTGAACAGACTCCCAAAGCAACAGGGTGCTCTTGTTATCTTTCTGTTTCCCATGTTCACTTGTTGAAAAAAGAGCGTGATTTTCTCTCACCCCTAATGACATGCTAACTAATCTCAATATACTTGGAATATATTTATTGTTGTCATAAAGCAAATTTTCTCCGATATTTTGCACTCATAAAAATAAAAACTAAGCTTATACTTCACTCTACAAAACTCTAGTTCACAGTTAATACTAATTTTTATTTATTGGTTCTGTTATTTCATAAGCCCAAAACTTACTTGGTAGTGAGTGCTACTTTCCCTTTTTTCTCTAATAGTTGGAATATTAGACCTCATTTTGCCTCCTTGGTTAATGAACCTTCAGTAACAAGAGAGGTAACAAATGAAAATACAGATTTTACATGCATTGTATCACTATTTGCAAGTTACTAGAATCACTTGCTATTCAAGAGAAAAATCAGAATAAATACCAGCTTGTTCCTTCCACTTACAAAATAATGGAATTTTTATACAATCCATGGCAGTTGGGCAATGCCATTTTAACAAGATTATGAAGTTCAGCCTGCCTGGATTACAGTGAAGTTATAACTAAAGAAAAGCTTGAGATAATCTGGTGCTGCCCCATACCTGATAGCACTGGCTGGATTCCTGCTCATCTAAAGGGAGCACTGTGTAAATGTATGGCTCCAAAATTCAGCAATTAAACCCCCCACCACCTGGGTACAGAAATTAAAGTCTCATCACTGCTAAGGCAGAACATTTTCACACAACTGAAAAAGGATAAAATAAGATTCACACCACATCAGACATGATGACAAACATATTAGCACTCCACCTGGATCTAATAATTTTATTAAGTTTAGTTTATAAAACATAGTTCAGGATATATGTCAAAAAAATAATTAAGCCATGCAATATTACTGCTGGAACTTTCATTTCTGCATCCCCACACTTGCACTCCAGACTATAACTCTGATACTTTACCTGAGCAACTCTCGTTTGCAAGTAAAATTGAGGGTTTGCCTTAAGAAGAACAAATTTATAATTGTGGAAAAACACTGTCTAAATCAAGTACAGATTAAGCATTATTTAGTCCAAAATCTCAGGGTCTGGGGGTTGTGGGAGAATCCAGAATTCTGCCAGAGGTACCTGTTTGCAGAGGTGCCAACTCCTGCACCTCTTCAGTCTCCGTGCTGGGATTGAGCATCTCCCTCACACAACCCACCAGCAGTGCAGTCCAAAACAGATTCCCCGATCCCACATTTTATATAACACAGCGTAAAGAGACAGCAGATTGATCTTCCTAACTGAGGGAATCGCTCCTTAAACAAAGTGAAACCATCACTATGTGGAAAAAATCTCTGGTAGTGGTATGATAAAGTGAACAGAGCCCTTCTGTGTCCTTGGCTGGTGTCACTAAGCAAATATTCAGGATTGTATTTACCAATAAGAGTGAATTCCTCAGGAATTTTCTAGAATTTCTGTGAAGTTACAACAGTAGATTTTTAATTTGAGGGAGAAAAAGAAAAAGAAACAACTTACAGTTGTCTTGTAAAAACGAGCGAGTGCTTCATAAACAGGGTTCTGAGTCACATAACCAGCTGGGTCTTCTCGTGTTGGCTAATCAATCTTGATTTCAAAACTGGAAGAAAGAAAGAAGATAATTAGACTTGACAAACCCCAGAGAATTAAGCAAATTAATAGAACAAACAAGGATTGATCTAAAGGATACCCCACAGGAGAAACAGATCCAAGAGCAAACATCCAGTGTCATAAATAGTTAGGGACATTTTGCAGTAAAATGAAGTGATTTAAAAGTTCCAACTCTGTGACCAAAGACGTGAATTAAAATCTTGAAACTACAGGCCTCAGTCCCAATGATATCTCTTCTTATTCATTTATCAGAGCTGTAGCCCTCTGGCCTCTCATATTTGTAAATAATTGTTGTTTTTTATGCTTTTGGAGACTGAAAACTTCATGTCTTGTGTCTGTGTGAGAGGAAAAGGCCAGCAGAGAGGGCAGGAACAGAGTGGAGACATTCCCCTGGTTTTCCTCGCATGACATAAGAACTTGGAAGTGAAAAACTGAGAGGTCTTAAGGTCAGCACAGCGATGTCGTCATGGATAAGCGACATCCTGACTGGTTTCACTGGAGAGGCTCAGGAGGGTACACAGAAAGGAAAGGCAGCAGTTCTGCAGGGAGAGGCCCTCCTTGGATGGGACATAAGTGTTCCATGTGGGAACACATCCCCATTGCACCATGACGATGGGCAAAAAGAAACCCATTTTCCATGTTTTTGTATTAAGAGGGAAGCGCTGTGCTCCAGCACGATGCCATTTTTGACCCAAGACACAGAATTATATTCAGCTCCTCTCGTGTCAAACCACAGCATATGGCAGAGCCGGAGGGGACACTCCTGGGAGAGAAAACATCCACTTCTGGCTTGTAAGTTCCAGCTAATGATCAATTCATCACACCCCTCAGTAAATCATGTTTGGATTCAGCTTGCAAAAACTGGGTTGTTTAAGGCCCTTTGAACACTATGTGAAAACATACTTCATTATAAATGAGGATTTCCCTGCAGACACCAGGAAGACCACATCTGCTTCATCTTGGATTAGCATAAAGGAGTGAGCTTCCCGATGCTCCTGCCACTAAGTGTCAGCGTTGCCAGGTTTTGCACGTCATGGGCTTTATTCGGTCTCCACCTTGTGCCCAAATGAACATTTAATCTATCCAAATACATTTAAGTTCCATATTGCTGGGATTTGTAGGACTGGTTTTAGGTGTAACAACATCCCTTAAATATTCTTCCCACAACTTAGGTCAGTTCGGTTTGTGTATTTTTATCTGGGACTTCCAGGACATGGACACCATGCCTTTGTGAACTACATTTCAAATATATTGTGAAGCTTCATGCACAAGGCAGTGTTCTAGGACCACACAATTTCTCCAGACTTTCTCTTCCCTCATGTCTGTGGGAATCAGTGGGAGCTGGGGGATGAACGGCAGCCCTGCAGAGAAGGACGTGGAGGTGCTGGTGGCTGAGGGGCTGGACATGCCCCAGCCATGTGCTGGCACTCGGGAACCCCTGGTGCCCTGGGCTGAGCCCCAGCGTGGGCAGCAGGGAGGGGGGGATTCTGCCCCTCTGCCCCCCTCAGGTGAGACCCCACCTGCAGGGCTGCCCCAGCCCTGGGGCCAGCACAGGAAGGACCTGGAGCTGCTGGAGAGAGCCCAGAGGAGGCTCCAGGATGAGCAGAGGGATGGAGCAGCTCTGCTGGGAGGAAAGGCTGCAAGAGCTGGGATTGTTCAGCCTGGAGAGGAGAAGCTTTGTGTGATTGAATTGTGGCCTTGCAGAGCCTGAAGGGAGCCCACAAGAAACATGGAGAGAGACAATTTACAAGAGCTCAGAGCGACAGGAAAAGGGGAAATGGCTTCAAACTGCCAGAGGGCAGGGTTAGATGGGATATTAGGAAAAAAATTGTTCCCTGTGAGAATGCTGAGGCCCTGGCACAGGGTGCCCAGAGAAGCTGTGGCTGCCCCTGGATCCCTGGAAGTGTCCAAGGCCAGGTTGGACAGGGCTCAAAGCAGCCTGGGATAGTGGAAGGTGTCCCTGCCCATGGATGGGTGTGGAATGAAATGGGCTTTAAGGTCCCTTCCAAGCCAAGCCACCCTCTGATGTGACTCTGTGATATTTAATGCCAAGGGATGCACAGTCTTGCACTGTCCCTGACCCAGGGCACTGACACACTGAAGGAAGAACACACTGAAACCCCCTGCTAAAGACAGGAACCTACTTAGGATCCAGTCTTAAATTCCACTCTTAAGACCTTGCCTACCAAAGAAAATATGACTTTTGGAATAGGTTTCTAACCAAATATTTACTATCAGGCTGTACCACCAGGTGGCAAGATTGCAAAATAAAGGAAATTTTTAAAATGTCCCTATAATCCATTCAGTCAGGGCTGCTTCAAGGACCCCTTGCTGGGCCATGGTGATTGTTCTGGGAGGACTTGGGTGAGTATTTAACTTGCACCCAACATGGGTCTGTAAAATAAAGTATTTTAACTTTTCCTCATCATTCATCATGCAGTCAATTTACTCACAACTACAACAGTCAAAGGCAACACGAGACTCCCAGTACACGAGAAAGGAAATTGTGGCCACCAGCTGCACTTCTTTGAAGAACTTGGTTCTCCCACTGTTTTCGTCCTGCTCCCTCTTTCCCTGGTAAAAATTTTAAGCTTTTCAGAAGAGCCTAAAACCTGACATGACTGCAGGGAACCACATATTAAATGGGAATACTCAAAAAGATTAATAAAATTATTTTGCAAAGGAAGAGTAAAGACTTTACACAGAGTGTACTTACAATCTTTTGGGTAATTTTTTTCCCATATATTTTCATTTCTCAGGTTATATCCCAATTATCTATAAACCAAGACACAAGGCTGTTCTAAGCTCTACACTAAAGGTGTGCCATGGACACATGAGCTCAGTTTAAAGGGCTGAATTTTACACTGAGTATGTTATTTTACAGTCCAATTTAATTCAAAATTTAGGAAAAATATAAATCCCCAATAACAACTTGGAAAACTCTCTCTATTATGCCTCACCCCCAGATCATAAAGGACACGCTGTAAGCACCCAGTGTCCATTATGTGATTTATTTGCATCTATACACACACAGATAGATATATTTGTAAATAAAAGGATATAAAATATTAGCAAATCTAATACTGGCAACCAGACCAAGGTGGTGAGCAACTCTACCTGGCCCTGAGATATGCAACACCAAAAAAAACAATAATTCCAGAAATAGTTTAGGGACTTTTCCTTCCATTTGTAGCGTTGCACCTGCTCAATAACACACAGCTACACTTCACAGATGCTTAAAATATTGTCATTATCCCTAGAGCTAGAAGAAATTAGGTAGGTGTAAAATAATCAGAATGTCAAGCACATTAAATGTCAAGCATAAATAAGAACCAAAATTGGAATCTCTCAAAGATGCTGGTACTCCCACAGTTGGGCAAAAAGTGTTAACTTCAGTAACTGCCACCATTTGGGACTTGTATTATTATACAAACCACAGAATTCTGTGCCTTGATGGCATCAGCTTGAAAGATGATTTGGCATTAGAAAGTAAAAGTAAACGTTATCCAAAACATCAAGAAAACTTCCTGCCCCAAAATAGATTTTTATTTGAGACTCTGAAATTCAAACACTCCAGGGTATTGAAATTAAAAAGAGAAATAAGAAATCCAAAAGACTTTGCAGGAGAAGGGAGGGATGAGTAATACATGGGCCTGTGTTACATGAGATGGCACCAAAAATATAAACTGCAAAATAATCTCCCGAGTTATGTTCCTTCATCCAATAAAACAAAATAACTTGCTCAATCAAGTTTTAATTCCATAATCCAATCATCATGCAAATTAAAATCAAGCCCTATATTTCCCCAGTGAATATACACTAACTAAATATTTTTAAGTGAAGATACCTAAAACCTAAATTAGATTGGAAACTCTTTCAAGAGAGATTTGCTTTCATCTAAGCCCATACCATCCCAGCATAGTCAAGTCCAGAAACCTAAACTGTAGCTAAGTAAAATTAAATCTTGAAAAAAAATATATTAAAACCCACAAAGCACATTATGCCATGCTTAGGGAGTAACACCTATTATGAAATTTCAATGAAATCAACACAGGGGGGTTTTTGAGGGATTTTTGGCTGGAATCAACGTCTCCTTTTCTTTCCACGTTACCTATTTAATCTTTTATTTGAACCACAAGACCAAAGCAGCCCTACAGGAGCTTCAGAGCTTGGGAATGGCTCTGCTTAGAGGGCTTCAGCTGAGAAATTCCCAGGAAACGGACTGTGGCCCTGGACAAGCCCTGACCCATCACAGAGATGTTTCCATGGCCAGAACGTGCCACAAAATATTGAATATTTACATGTTCACGTGGAAGAGATTCACACTCTTGCACAGAGGCAGGATGGAAACTTTTCTAATCTCTGCTCATCCTTTCAGCCATGGGGCACCTTTCTGGGAAGAGCTGGAACAGAATCAATTGATTGACAAGGACCAGGGCTGAGGTCACCAGAGCATTTGGCCTCAGCCAGATGAGCCTGTCAGCCCACGGGAGCGACGGCATTGATCCGATTGCGGTAATCGAGCATGGAGGGTAAAACCCCTCCATGGAACCGTGTTCCTGAGGAGGGAAAACATTCCAGGGAGCTGAGCTGAATCTTCCTCTAGAGCTCCAGAAAAGCCCGAGCACGTCATACCTCTACCAGCATGAATTGTACGGTGTTTCAGGGTTTTTAGAGCATAAAACACTCAAAGTCACAAACGTATCCAATTTTACAATGAATTGATGGAATTAGGGCAAGACAGATTGACTTCCCTGCTTTAAGGAATAAAGGCTCTCTGGACTGTTTAGAACTTGCTAACGTGCAGTGCTAGGATTACCATGCCAGCTTAAGCCTATGCTTCAAATCCAAAACTAACAAGAAAATACAAAGTATAAAGGTATTAATCACTGCAGTTTCAATTACATTAAAGGCTTTGTTGGCTTTCTTCTTTGCCTTATGAAATACTAAGAAAATAGAAAAAAAAAAATCCCAAAAATGTATATGTAAAATGAGGCAGTGCCATATAGGTGAGCACTCTTCCTTAAGGACTTCATAAAAATAACATTTTCTCTTCCTAGAGAGTACTGTGATCCAGCCACAGACTCAGGCAACTGAAGTACATGTTCATATTAAAAAAAAATAATAAAATCAAATCCTCTTCATGTTCAAGAACACTCTCTAAAGCACTTACTCCATAAAAAGAAATCGGAGAGAGTACATACAGCTGATTTATTTCAGGAAGCAAACAAAAATAACAAGAGTGCCACCTATCCTTCATTAGGAATAACAGAACTTCCCGTGGACTGACCTTGCTGTTAAAAACCCTGCACAATAAAACCTGGCAGCTAAGAACATATAAAACTCTCCATCTGGGCAGAAACTCGGGGAAAAAAATAAAATGCAAAGGAGTGTTGCATGGAAAAGCAGGATTAAAAAGAAATACAGGAGAAGGAGGAGGACTTGGGAAAAATAAATCTGTTAGGTATCAAAAGTGTAAAATCCAAAAGATTAAACCCAGGAAAACTAAAGATATTTTAAGTCTTGAGGCCACATTTTGGGTTTCAGTAATGATTTTATGAAAATAAGTTTGTGTGTAACACACAACGAGCAAACTTGGTCCAGAAGAAGCTGCTGTACAGAGGCAGCAGCTGCCACTGAACAGGAGACAGGGAATATTTATCCAGTGCGGATGACTAGAGCAGCAGAGAGAGGTGGGGGGGTCATTATTTTCTCTTTTTTTAAGTTATAGCAGATATAGGAGTAATATAGATGAGCAATCCTGGCACCTGTACCAGGAAAATAAAAAGAAATTATTGCACCTAGTGATAAACACATAGATAAATCTATTTTATTGATAAAAAAGCAGGAAATTCAGTTTTCCTTTTTGGTAAAGGGAAGTCACAGCTCACGACCTGCTACGTGCATGTGGATGAGGCAAAATCCATATATTTGCATATATTAAAATCCAATCGATATTTGTAGGCTTTCCAAACTGCCTCCCAGAAAGGGAGTCACATGAAAACTAAGGCACTATGAGATAATACACAAGGCCTCTGCTTCTCAGAAAAATCTGGTGAAAATATGGGAAGCAGAGCTCAGCTCTCGCTGCACTGGGCACTGGCAGAGCTCTCCGGGGAATGTGAAATGGAAAAGGAGCCGCAGCAACACGGCAGAGCCAAGGGAAGGGGCAATGCTCTTCCTGGTCAAATGAGGAGGGCCAGCCATGGAGAAGAGCGAAAAGACCTTTCCAGCTGCAACTGGATGTTAAGGCAGGAGATGAATTTCAACACAGGCTCCCTACAACACAATAAACACCTGAAAAAACAAACCCTAAAGTTACTGCTCAAATGGGGGAGCTCTGAGCTGATCCCCTCCCCAGAGAGGTGAGCCTGGGATGAAACAGTGACATAAAACATGGCCTTACATGGGACAACTTTCCTCCCATTTTCACACAACCACACAGAGCAAAAAACAGTCAAATGTTTGTCACCTCTCCTGTGGAGACTGGCTGAGGAGGAGACCTTCGAGCCCCTTTCAGTGCCAAAGGGGGGCTCCAGAAAAGCTGGGGAGGGACTTTGGACAAGGCCTGGAGTGACAGGACAAGTGGGAATGGCTTTCCACTGGCAGAGGGCAGGGTTAGATGGGTTATTAGGAAGGAATTCTTCCTTGTGGGGAGGGTAAGGCCCTGGCCCAGAGAAGCTGTGGCTGCCCCATCCCTGGAAGTGTCCGAGGCCAGGCTGGACAGGGCTTGGAGCAACCTGGGATGGTGGAAGGCGTCCCTGTCCATGGCAGAGGTGTGGAGTGAGGTGATCTTTAAGGTCTCCCCCAACCCATCCTAATCCACAATCCACTGCCTGTAGGCCGGACACAAATCTCCTGATGATGAAGCAGTATGTTTTAAATCAAGCGGACAGCCGATGCTGACAGCTAAACAATCATCCGCACTAAATTTCCCAGAAAATTGAGGTGTGAGACACCAAGCACCGGGAAGCATTGCTTGCCAAGCAGATCTTCCTCGGAGACATGATTTACAGGATAAACAAAATGCAGTGTCATGTTGGAAAGTAATGGAGGTTACCTCAAACCTGTCAACATTCACAACTTCAACCTCCCCAAAAGTATTGCAACTGCTTTACTTAGGAAAAAGGTGGGAAAGTGTCCAAATGAGTACTGCAACCTCTCCAAAGAACACAATATGAACTCAAATAAAGATCATTATATCAAGTTCCCCAGCAGAAGCTCCACAGTGAGAAGTCCTTATGGATTGATTTACACATATAACAGTGAGTGATAGTTTATCTATCGAGGGAGCTTTGCTCCAGTGGTTCATGTAATATCAGTCCCTACATATAATTATAGCTATAGAATCAATCAGGGACTACATATTTTATTCTCATACAGCTCTGTTTGGAATCACATCCAAGACATTTAAAATGATACAGTTACAGCTTTAAAAAATCTGCTGTATAGTCTCATCAGAGAAGTTTCAGAAGGATGCTATTAATAAGTATTGAGACAAATACAAAGAATGGCAAAAAATCAGAAGTGTGAAAAATATTTCCCATTAACATGTGCATATGGTTTCACTCAAAACAAGTTTTCTTGAAAGAAACATGTTTATATAATACTATTCAGTTGTTACATTACCAAACTGACTGTAAGTTTATAATGGGGCCATTTTGATTTAGGCACTGTAAAGATTTCAGCTGGAAGGCAAAAATTTCAAATATATATGGAAATAATGGAAGTAAAATCCTGGAGGAAAACTGTTTGAGAGAAAAATGATAAAGACAAAAGAAACAAAGTGCTGTTTCTGAGCTCCTAACAGATGCCAAAAGCCCAAGGAAAGACGAGGGAGGTTGGGATTCGGCCTTTACCTCACACAAAGATGTGTAAAACAGATCCATTAGTTGCTGCCAGTGCACTTAATCTCAAATTCCTTATGCAAACTTGCAATTTTAAGTGATTTTAAGAAGCCCATCAAGCAGCAGAGGCCACCTGTCCCCAGGCATTGTTTGAGCACCCAAGTCCTTGTCAACGTTACCAAGGCATTATTTGAGTAACCAGCTGCAACATGACTTTTAAGTAATTTTTAATCCAGCTCCATGCTTGGATGAAATAAACAATTTGTATAGAAGGTTCTGTTGTAAATGTCAGGGTTTTTCTTGGCATTTACTTGCTTTTGGATCTGGATTAGCCTTCATGCTCGGCGGGACTGGAGCGGAACTGATTCGTGATGATGCTAGAACGTACTAATTCAGGAATTTCTATGCACGAGCATTAACAGGCAAGACTTACCCAAGGAAACGACCCAAACTCTGTGAGTTTAACACTTCTCACTGCACCAAAGGGGAGACCAACACAGGCCTGTTAGGAGTCTCAGCTCTCCAGCCAGTGAAAGCTGGGAGTTGCTTCTGGAGGAGGAACAAAACCACCCACAGCAGGCAGGAGACAACAGGGCTTGTTGGGTGGGGAGCCCTGGCACATGGTGCCCAGAGAAGCTACGCCTGCTCCTGGATCCCTGGAAGTGCCCAAGGCCAGGTTGGATGGGGCTTGGAGCAATCTGGGATAGTGGAAGGTGTCCCTGCCCACAGCAGGGGTGGGGCTGGATGAGCTTTAAGGTCCCTCCCAAGCCTGGGAAGCTCAGGGGTTTTAAAAGGCTTAGACAGGTAAACACCAGAACCATGTGCACAAGGTGGTGTTTAAAGCCCTGCCCTAAGTTGCTAACCCAGCCTTGGACCAGTGTAATTCTGGGATTTATGGCAAATAAGGAAAGAGCAGGTGGGAAAATAAGACAATGGCTCGGTAGCAAGAATGTTCCTGCAGCTGTGAATCGCAGGAAGCACAATGGCACACCCACGCTCCTCAGGGCACAGTGACACTCGTCTTTTGGGAGGCAGGGATGCTGCACATTGACAGAAAAGTAAAAGAGAGAAAACTCTTCAGGAGGAAAAGCTGATGCATGAATCCTCCCAGCAAGTGCTCAGTGGTGGGAGAAAGACAGGTGCTCTCAGCAGTGTCTTCTACCACAGGTAAATTAGATTGCAAGAGTATTTTTCGTTATTTTCAGAAATTGAGAAGATAAATATGAAACCAATGGAACAACTCGTTACTGTGGGAAATAAAAGGGGTATGTTTGTCAGCAGCTATTCTTATACATTATCATTTCAGAAGTGACACATTAAAATATGTATTATTGGGCTGGGAAGGAGCAGCACCATTCTGCAGCACCATCCATCCTGAAGCTCCCAGGAGGGCATCTGAGTAACTGCAGTCAAAAATTGTAAGGAAAAATCCAAACCCATTATATTCAGTATTTATACTTGTTTATAACATTAAATATTTACTCTTTGCTGTCTGATTTGAAAATATCAGGTGCAACGCTTTTTTTCTTCTTATCTAGCAAATACATAAAAACAAAATAAATAAGATAAATCGCTCAATAACACCCAGAGCAGCTAAAGAGAGAGGACAGACTCTCCATGTATATAAGAACAAGCAGGCACCCAGTTCAAAACTGCTCATGTCCCTCCAACTCCAGTCAAGTTAACTGAAAAGGCCACTTGGAGGAGAGAGTCCCACACGAGTTGATTTGCACTGTGGATTGCAGGAAGTGTTTGACACCATTTCCCTGGAAAAGCAGGGCACTCTCCCAGCCCTAAGCACCCTCCCAAAGAGCCGAGAGCCCACTCATCCTCACAGAGTGAGCCCAGAGGCCCCATGGCTGTGGTGCCTTTCCAGACTTTGTCACTGTGAGTGTCTAAAGCAGCACATCCTGGGCACTGCAGCACAAGTGTCTGGGAATAAATGTGATAGATGAGGAGTTTAAAGGGTTCTCTGCAAAGCTTCGTTGTGACTAAGGCAGTTTTCATTGTCTCCTCCCTCTTTACAGCCATTTCTGTGTGCTCTGCAACTCTGCAACCCTTCTTTCCCTCACACTATTACCCAAAGTCACCAATAAAGTACAAACTGCTCAGTGAGCTGCTGCAGATTGCTACATGATGGCCTTGCACAAAGCTCATCAGCCTGACTTGGATATTGTAATCACCAATAATAATTTAGATATTTCATGCAAAATGCCATCCAATTCCCCTCTCAGAATTACCAAGGTTCAAAATCGCCTTCCTAAGCCCATCTTAATCAGTCATAAATAACTAGTTCATTTCTTTCCAATTAATTAAACCTGGCTCAGGAAAAAAAAGGCAAATTTTACTTGCCTCTGAAACAGAGGTAGTTCCAGACTTCTAGTACTTGAAAGAGCCTCTGTACAAGTAATAACACTTGCCCAAATGTCTATTCCTTCAAAATTAGCACCTAAAATTAAAAAAACACCTTCTCTATCCTACAGGATTTCCTGATCTGCTTAACTCCTCAAGGGGTTGCTGTAAATGAGGCGAAGAAATCTCATAATGGGGCATATGAAAAAATAACCCTCCTGACCTTGTTCCAGAAGGAAAAGATTTTTAAAAGGTACATGCAAGCACTGAGAGAGCAGTGTGAGGTGTCTCACTTCCCCCAGGCAGGACACAGCCCAGGGCTATGCTCAGTGGCAGCTCTGCGTGCAGGCAGCAGACAAAAGATCCCCAAATGATCAGGTTAAGTTTATCTCCAGCTGGCACATGGAGCATCCACTTGGTACAGCAAGACCAGCCACAAACAGGTTGTGGCTTTCCCCTCTCACTTCCAGATTGCTGGGAAATTGCAGCTGCTTGGCCAGCTCTCTCTGGGCACAGTGATTGCTGTGTTCATCAGTTCAGCATGGCTGGGTGCAGGGTGAGCACAATACACCAGCTCAAGGTGGTACAAACTGGGACTCCCTGCCTTCTCCAAGGTGTCCATCCTGTCCCACGGCAGGGGGATATTGAGTCTCTCACAGGCAATTCCAAAAGCAGTTCAAGGACTCGCTCCTAATTCTTTAAGCAACCCCATTTTTTTACAGAGGAAGTTTTGACCGTGAGTGGTCAGGCCTATATTTCTCTGCAAAGGACTTATAGCTGGGAAGAAAAGATGGGAAGGTCATGAAGAAATTCTTGTCTGGTGAAGGTACCCAGACACCAAGCAGCCATTTGGGTAGCAGAGAAAAGTGAAATGAAATTGAAATTGTTCCCTGTGAGGGTGGTGATGCCCTGGCACAGACTGCCCAGAGAAGCTCTGGCTGCCCCATTGCTGGAAGTGTCCAAGGTTGGGTGGGGCTTGGAGCACCAAATGGAAGGTGTCCCTGCCCCATTCCAGCATTCTGTGGTTCTATAAACTCCCCTCCTGGGCAGGAACATCTCAATGCCAAGATTTGCCCGAGGAACCTAAATTCCGTTCACCAGTAACCTTCTCTCATCACCATTTATTGTCCCTCACTCCATTCTGCTCTCAAAGTTTTGACCCAGAGAAGATGGATTTCACACAAGAGTGAAGGCTGGAATAGAAATAGCCCTTTGTAAATGATGGATCTGCATTGCACCCTGAAAATTCTTCTTGGAAAATGACAGACAGCTACAGCTACAGTCTGAGGCATTGGATGGATTGTGTGAATGCTGCCAAATTGCAGAGAACTCAAAAGGACAGGACAAATACCTAAAAGGAAGATGAGACAATCACATTACTCCTCAATTTTCAATAAAATGAGAATTTCTAAAGCACATATTATGTATTATTAATTTCCAACTTAGAGATCATGCAAATGCTCAGGAGAACAGGTCTAGTAATAAAACCCACTTTGCTCTTCAGACCATTAAAGCAACCAAACACTGCAGTGCTCTGTCCCTGCTGCCCCCAAGGAACCTCAGGCTCAGCTTTGCTGGCAGAGCTGTGTGGAGTCAGCCCTCATGCTTAAACCCTGCCCGGCCAAATGCAGCCCAACAGCCTCGTGCTGTCAGCTCTGACCATCCACAACCACAAGTCAGGCTCTGCCCCAGCCCCAGCACTCACCAGAAGAGCAACCTAAAACATTTATATTTTTACTCAGAAGATTGTCTTAAAATCATTGTTAAACTAACTTAATGCAAGGATTATTTTTTAATGTGCTCCTAATTTTCTCTTATCAAGGTCCGAGAGAATGGTTTCAAACAACTCTACAAATATAAGCATAGCTTATTTAAAACCAGAACAAAACTGATATAACATTCCCATCTAATTGCAAGTGGCAGGAATAACCATCATGGAAAGAAAGCAAGGCTTGGTTTGCTTACCAGGAAATAAAGCAATCCACCAAACATCTGAAAACAAAAACGTGTTGGGAATGATGCAAAAAAAAATTATCTTAATTGAAAAATAATGGCTTGTCTGAATTTTATTTTCTGTGCATCTTTTAAAAGAAAATTTTGACGGCTCTGCACTCATATTGAATTTAAATATAATTGCCATCATGATGGTTCTCACAGCAGAGATGCCATATCAGTAGCAAGCAGACCCTGATGTGGATTAGGATAACGGGGAAGACAGAGGGGGAAGAACAGAGCTCTCTCCTGCCCAGCATTTTTCATGCACACTGTACATCACCACAATCAAACACCTCAGTCACCTTGTTGAATAATGAATAGCAAAATGAACAGAAAATTAAGGAGCAGCAAGCAAGGGAGAGAAGATTCAAGCTGACATTTGCAATGAGAGGAAGTCACCGAGAGGTTCCCAGTGGCTGCTCCAGATGGCTGCAGCTATTTTGGCCAGACTACCTGGCTAGGACAGAGCTGCAGTTAGGTAAGCAGAAGGGGGCAGGAAGAAGGAAAGGAACAAAGGGGAAAAAACAAGCACTGAAAATGGGATTTGGAGCCTGCAGACTTCCTAATTCTGAGCCTTGTGAATAAGAGAAAGTCGTAAAATAAAATAGGAACTCCCAGTGACCATTTAGGAAAAGGAAACCAATTACCACTCGGGATTAGACACAGAAATTTCTTTTGGCCACTGTATGGATTCATTCTCTCTCCCATGCTTGGCTTTCCATAAACATAATTAAATTGACTTTTTCTTATGAGTAAATCGTACATGTACTTTAGGCCACACAAAGCATCTTGCCATCTAACTGTATTTTTCATCTGTACTTTCCCCCATAGAGCTCCCTTACAGTACTGGGAAGAAAGGAAAAGTCCTTCTGTATATATTCATTTTTGTTTGTTTGTTTGCCTTAAGGTCCAATGCATATTCTAGCTGTCAAAAGTGATTTCCCTGCTCGCTGAGCAAATATTCTCAACAAAGATTTTCTTTTTTATTTACTACTATTTATTAAACAATGATTTCACAGACAGGTAATAGAAATGCAGGCAGGTCAGAGTGCATCAAAGATTTCTCTCTGGGCAGGAAGTCAAGTTTCATTAAATATAAAAATGAAGTTTATGTAAGTGGAACACAGGGTTGCTGCGAGTTGGCTTTGGGACATAGGTGACAAAGTTGCAGTGAAATTATGAAAAACATAACAAAAGGCAGTAAGAACCTCACATGACCCCAAGCCTGCATGGTAGGTGAATATTGCACTTCCAGAAGACTGTTTCAAACAGTATATCAAATATTTAAAGACCTGAAACTGGATTAAGTCTTATGTCCTGATGCCTGATAAAACCAAATCTTTTGTATTCTCTAGCACTGGGTATAACCTGAGAAATAAAACACAAGGTAAGAAAATGTAAAGCAAGTGTAGAAGCGATGTGAAGCAGGTTTGTGTCTGACAGCGAGGTGAGAACTCTGTGCCAGTACAGAAAGAAACCCAGGGTGGAGCTGACAGCCAGACACAGGTATTTGTCTCCAGAGTGCCCAATTCAACTGCAGCACAACCCGAGGCTTTTCCTCAGGGCTGTATTTAGGGGCCTGAATGGAAACGATCCCAGGGCTCTCAAAAACCTGCAGGAGCCCAAACACCACATGGCACAGACATCTATAAAGAAAGGGGTAAAGCCTTGGGCAGCTCCTGCTGGAGCAGCTGATGTCCTGCTAAGAGGTGTCCTGGTGAGCAGGCTGATGGTGTAACAGCATTCACAGAGCTGAGAAACCCAGCACATGAGAGTTTTAAATTATCTAAACACATAGCAAGGAACAGAGGATTACTGTAGAGGTGAAACTGAGCTGGAGGATATTCTTATAAATGCAGCCAGGAGAAGCACAGTCACGCTTGCATTTAGGAATTCAAACACCAGCAGCTTCCAATAGGCCTTAGGAACCCAATACTGGATACTGGAGGTATTTAGGTGCAAATTAGCACTGATTACCACTTCAAAAAATTCCTGTATTTCTTATTCTAAACACCAGGTACCAGCATCTGATGTCCTGCACTCCATTACCTGTCACAGTGCAGGGTCCCCACTGCAAAACCCCCCTAAACTTGTTGTATTTTACAAATGCTAAATGTAAATGAAAGTTAATCAAGAGAGAGGGCCTCACAAAATGTCTAAAGCTTCTTTATAGTCACTGCAACATCTTAACAGTTGTTGTAAGTGAGCTGCTAAATAGAATTAAAATTCAAGCAAGATCAGATACCAGGAAGGATTATATTCCCTAAAAAGGTAGAATAGAAAACTCAGAAATATTTCAGACAACTGTTTCCATGTTCATTAAACTCCGTGACAAAACAATAAACCAGAATATGGAAAACAAAGCACCAGGAGAGTTTGGGAAATTGAGGATGGAACAAAGACAAACAGCTTGTCAAGCAACAGACATTTCCCTCGTGTGAACAAACCTACAAACTCCACGACATGATGCAATTCAGAAAATGTCTGGATGTCAAAAGATACCAATAAGTGGGAAATTGGGTGTTTGTTTAATGGATATAAGCCAAATGCAGGCAATACCATCCTGTCACCAGGAAAATAATGGTGTAAATACAAGAGCAAGGAAAGCAACCACCAAACATGGATAATTCATGGCTGCTACCAGCGTTTTTAGAAAAGTGAGTATAAAAACATGGCTTTCTGTTTCTTTAATTAATTAAAAATAATTAATCCATTTTAAAAAGCCTACAGGGTTTTTTTAAATTTAGCCATGTATTGGGGCTAAACAATTTTTAATACAAAACAAAATCAAATTAGGTTTGTCAAAAGAATTATAAGATATCTGTGTTAAATAATGAAAAATAGCAAGGCTTCATTTTTTCATTACTATTAAAAAACATTAAGTGGAAACTACAGAAGAAGAAAAAGTTGCTCCCTGATAGACAAAAGAATTATTAGGACTCTTAAAGGAATCCAAATTGGTACAGGAAACAAGCTTTTGCAATTAAAGGCCAGTGTGTACTCTAGAGCCCATGGATAAGATAACAAGACCTGAAATAAGAAAAGATGTAGGAGAATACAAGACTACATCCAAGCTTTCAATGCAAAAATAAATAAAATTCTGATTTCCAATATTGTCAAGATTTTCTAATTATTAGGAAAGCTACAGACCTTCCATGGCTCCTGCTCCTGAGGACACACAGCTCTGCATTCTGCTGCAACAGCAGCAAGAGTTCAAATAAATTAAGTCAAGCTAAGTTAAAAGTTCAGCCAGACAAGAATGCCAGTAATGAGAAGCCACGAAGAAGGGACCATGAATGGTTACACAATGGAGAGAGGAAGAAATCAAGAAACCTCCTCTGTGACTGGCTGAGCTAATGAAGCCTTGCTTGCTTCTCTGCTGTCTAATTGTACGCAAGATTAAAATGGAGCTTTCTTCCCAAATTAGTGACATTTCAGGAGATCTTATTCCCCAGCAGCTTTTTGGTATTCAGCAGGGATCATCAGCCTTTTTCTTAGGGCTTTCTTCCCCTCTGCCTGGTCATCTGCTTTCCCTGCTGGCAGGGACTCCCTGTTTTCTGTCTCTACCTGCCTGCCAAATAGACTCACATTGGCCCAAGGATTCAAGAATTATTGAAGTGGGGGGGAGAAAAGGGATGAATGCAAAGATACGCCAAGAGATTTGATCTGAATGTTTGCAAGGGGAGCAACTGCCAAATCTTTGCAGCTCCTCCTCAGTCACTTCAGCTCCTCGCTTTGCATTTTCCCCTCCTACCCCCACTCAGAAGCACCAAGGCGGGAGAAGGAATCTGGGTTTTGGGAATGAATCACCTTCTCAACACTTCTCTTCATGAGACTATTTCCTCTTTGGAAACTCAGCAAGAAATCATCCATATGCAACAGAAAACCCAACAAACTCAATTTATTTTAGGCCCAGCAAAGGGAATTAAAAGACAAATACTTTGCACGAGTTAAAACCGAGCCATTTGCTGATTATTAGCAATGAGGACAAAGAAGGCAAATGGTCACAACGAACTTGTCAAGCCTTCCCAGCACCACCTCGTGAGGGAAGCTACCCTACTTTCCAGAGCAGTTTTCCTCAGACTCATCACTTTCTGCTAACAGATGGGAAGCTGAAGATAGAAAGAGGCATAGTTTATGCCTAGCACCAAGGGGAGGGAAAAATTTATCTCAGCAGGAGATTCTTTAAAAAAAAAAAAATAAAAAATCAGCAACTGTCCTTCTTCTGAGAAACTAGGGAAGAGGAGGGGGAAGTGTTGGAGACAAAGGATCACGGACTTTTCCCAGTGCTGCCCAGGTTCTGAATGCCAAGCCAACCTCCTCCAGCCTCTTCTGCTCTCCTTGCCCCTTTCCTAATCGCCCATCAGTGCTAACATAAGAGCAGGAAGAGAAAAAAAGTCCTTCAGAATTCTGACATAAAGAGTTCTACGATCAAAAAAGCTTCCTCATACTCTAAAAATTGGAAATACGTTTTTTTTCTGTAAAGCCCAGAACATTTCAGCTAATCCTTAATCACAAATTCCTATCTGGATTTGTTTCTTCACCAAGTAGTCAGGATTTCCCTAACTCGGATGGCAAAGCACTCTGTAATGATCCAGCAGCAGGCAAAATCCTGGGATGCACATTGAAACGCTGGGATGCACATTGAAATAGACTCTCTGATACGGATTGGAGTTTATAATTTGCCATTGAGACCTACAGATTTCTTGAAATTGTGATGATACAGTAGAAGTGTCACTAGTCTTAAGTCACTTAATGTTTTCTTCCTTTCCACCACTATGGACACATGAGAATATTTATCAGTAGTGGTATTAAACAGAAAAAAACTCTCAAACACAACCCCCTCAACAAATTAAGCTGCACTGAACACCTTTAAATTGTGATACTTTAATACTCAAGGAGAAAAAATTCCAGACTAATTCAACAAGCTTACCTAGTGCTGGAAAGGACAAAGTGCTAACAATTTTTAGCATCATTTATCACCATTTCTAGATACCAGCACACACTCCATTTCTATTTGCATGTGTTTGTGAATGCACGTGTGCCCTTTTGTGTGGTTACATAAAAATGCACACAGATTTTGGAGACTGTCTCTAGAAGCATTCACACCCCCTTATCTACCCCAACTTTAAATTCAGATTGGAACCTAAACCAAGGAATTTGGGAGCAATTCTTTAGTTTTCCCACCAGTGATTTACTGACTAAACAGAGTAGGAAAGGGCTGGTTTGCTCCAGTGTTAATGTTCATTGAGCAACACGAGTCTTGCCCAAACCCTCAGCACCTCAGGGAAGAAGGAACAGCATTTGCACAATACTGATTTTACATTTTTTTTAGACTTCTCCCCTGTGAGGGTGGGCAGGCCCTGGCACAGGGTGCCCAGAGAAGCTGTGGCTGCCCCTGGATCCCTGGCAGCATCCAGGGCCAGGCTGGAAAGGGCTTGGAGCACCCTGGATAGCAGCAGGTGTCCCTGCCCAGGGCAGGATGTGGAATGAGATGGGATTTAAGGTTCCCAAACAGTTCTGTGATTTCTCTTTAGTTCAAATTTCAAGAGCCAGCTGAGAGAATGCGTGAATTAAAAAATTTTTGTATGCGGAGTTCTTCAAGGGAAAAGCTTGCATTTCTCTCTTCCCTACAAGAAAAGAGGTCACCAGAATCAGGGTGAGAACGTTTCCAAGGAGGTTTGCCTTTGACAGGGCAGGCATGGAATTGCATGAGTGATTCTTACACAGGAGTGTGAAGATAATAATCAAGCTCTAAGAATGCTAAAATTCACAGGAGGTCTATACACACATATAAACCCTGAAATAATAAAAAATAAAAGTTTGGTGAAAGTATTAATGTCTGTTATTTCTGAACAAACACATGGTGCTTAATAGAAAAACAGAATACAAATATAGAGTCACACATCCCCAGTTACACACAAAACCAGGAGTGAACCACAATGGTTTGTTTATTAGAGACATCAGAATATCATCAACTAATTAAGTGCAGCTTCTCCCTTTTGGGAAGATAACTGCAGCCTCCATAGATTCAAGAAATCTACATGGATTTGGATGAAATATGGAAAATGGAACTTGAGCTGCCTCCCTAAATGCTGAGTGATCGTAGGAGGATATTTATTTTTCTTTTTTTTTTTCCTCCATAATGTGAACATAAAAGAAACTGCACCACAGCAAGTTCCACGCCATGGGCATCAAGTACCATTTTATCTTGGAATTTCATTAGACCATCAGTTGAGACAAGCACTGACTGAACAAATCAAAGAGAGGTATTTATCTACAAACAGTGCAACAGATTAAGTTGCCAATAATTACAGATATAAAATAACGCAGATTAGTCTACAATGTGGGTTTGTGAGCTTCTATTTTGTTGGGAGTTCAATTTTGTACTATTCTTATAGACTGTTCTGCAGGATCATCATAAAGAAAATTTAAACCAGTTTGTCTCATTTCCCTAAATCTTTCTGACTAGCCTTATACATGCCTTGACTTATGAAGTCTGTGGTTATTTACAGATTTGCCCTCCATCATTCTGAAATGAATTTTTCTTGAACATTCGTTTCCTGGCTGAAGTCTAAAAGAAAGCAGTAAAAAGAGAACTTTCAAGGATAACCTTGACTATGAAATAGGTATGGGGAGCCTTTAGTTCAGAGGATCCTTGTTCAGAAACTACTACAGGTGACAGAGTGATGAAAACAGTGAAATTCTGGACAGGTCTTTAAGCAAATGCTAAAAGATGAGACTCAGAATGAGCATCCTCGCAGTGAAGACAGGCCTCTCATCACAGATTTCCTTTGATTCTCCCAAAAGTCTCTCATTTCTAATTGCCACTATCACACACTTTGATTACAATGATTTTGTGAGTGGCTGGAATTTCCCCAGAAATGTTTCCAAATACAGTCAAGTTCCCTTGGCTCACAATGAGCTGTTTACAAAAGCGATTATTAACAGGGAACCAATCTGTGCAATTATCAGAAAAACTTCTGCAAACACCAGAACCACCTCACCCCTGTGTGTGTTCCCCCTGTGCTCCCAGGGCTGGCGCACGGGCAGGGCCTGCTGGGTGCCAGGGCACAGCAGAGTCGTGACCTCCAGCCTCTGCTCACTGAGGGCTCCACAACCCCAACCTTCCTTCCTGAGAGCAAAGCTCAGCAAAGACCTGTGACTTCCCAAGTTCACTTATTGCTGGGCATTCAAAACGAGCCTGAAAAGTGAAGGTGTTCCATGCTCACCTGTTAAGCAGAGGAATGGGCACTACCCAGATTTTTCCTCTTTCAAACAATCCCTCAGCTCGTAACAACTCGGCGCTGCCTGGGTGGCAGGACTGTGACAGCCACTGATGGACGAGCTCCAGCAGCATCATGGTTTAAGTTTAAAAAATTATTTCTTATTAAAAAAAAAAAGTCTGAAATTTGTTTCATCTTACTCAAAAAGGATGCTTGATAGGCAGGTTTTGTTTTGTTTATGATTAAATGAAAATTGAACACTGTTAAGAACTCAAGGGTGGGAGCTGGAAGTTAAAGTTAACCTGAGTTACCAGCACCACCAGCCTAAGATGATTTCACATAAAGCTTGAGGAAATTTTATCAAAACTATGGAAAGAAAATGTAAATATTGAAAACAAAACAAAAAAAAAAACCCCTCATTAACTAGTCTGCCATATCCTATGTTACAGTGCTTAATTTATATGTTTTTAAAATAGAGGTAATTAGGTTGGCATTACATTCCAGTACACAAGAGCTGCTGAAATTTTCATCAGCAGAGATGTTTATCCATCATTTTCTTCACACTTTGAAAGTGAATATAGACAGTCTGTTTAATGTCCTCTTATGTAACATGCACCAAATGCAACAGAAAGTAATATGGAATAAAACATATCTAGGCATTTTCAATTTTACTTGTATTTCCTACATAACGCATTTAACTTGACAAGAAGAAAGGTAATAAGAATAAAAGTCATCAATTTAAAATAGTATTTTTTGGTTCTAATCCTTAAGCTACAAAAGAAAGTCTAAGTTTCCATGGAAAATGTTCTATTACTAAAGAACAGAAAAATAATTTTCAAAGAATAAATCCTGAGCAATGGACTTTTTAGCTGCTAGTAGGTGAAAAAATACTGCTGTCAAGTGACTAAAATAAGCATTTGATTCTCTAACAGTCTCAAATATAACATATTTCACTACAATATCAAAATGCACTCAGGTACATGAAATACATGACACAAAGGACATCCACAATCGTATTAGAACGATTTTTGAATTTATAGTCCCAATAATAAACCTCCTTTTTCATGTACTTTGTAGTGAGGGCAGATATATGGAACTGCTGCTTTTATGCAGCTTGGCACAAGCCATTCCCAAGAGGCAGAAAAAAAGAGGATATTGGGAAGTGCTGTATAGAGCTGTGGTGAGACGACTTTTGTCTTTAATGTAGTGACCCTGCATCACCAGAGCAGGAGATGCAAATTCCTAACACCTCTATTTCCTCAAATAAATGAGAATATTCAATATTGCTGTACAATAAAAGGACTTTTTCCACTACTGAACTTGTTACGGGGATTGTGGCACAAACCACAAAAATACCCAGCAGGTTTGGCTGCTTTTCCTGGACTGGGAAATTTGCCTTTCTGTCAGGAAGGTGGGCACCCATTTCACCTGGCCAGGAGAGACTGAAAAGGAACCACAGCAAACTTCCACACTGGAATTCCTATAGCAACATCATCCCCACTTGGATCTTCTTAAGTCAAAGCTTGTCATGGAAAAATGGGTGTTCTTTAGGACATGATGCAAAACCAGCCATTTTGTGCCCATTTCTACACTGGAGAAATACCTGCATTGTTCATAGCACTTTAATATATGTCTGCCTACTGCCTTCAAGATACTTCAACAGATTTACTACCAGCTATCATAGCTGGATTTTACTTATTTTAATTACCAGCCTCAAAACCAAACTATAATAAAACAGCTGGTGGACCTGTCACAGCCTGAACATAGCAAGAACTAAATGCCATGTTTTCAGCTAGTCAGAAAATTCTCTTTTAATAGAGAGATAATGATCCCACCAGAAGACATCATCGGCTTTCATAATTCTAAATTCCTTTGTATTGGTTGCAGGATATTACATGGCAAAACAGGCGGGGACAAGTAGGAATATATCTATATATAAGAATATATATTTGAGTTAGGTGTGGAACAGAGTAGCCAAGGCAAATTCAGGAAGACATAGAAGCAAAAGAAAGGCCAGGTGTGTGTTAATTTACTATCATTTTACACACTCTCCTTCCAGGTTATCCTGTCTTAAAAGCAAGGTGGCCTCAGGACCACACCTCCAAAGCTGTTACAGACTAAAGAGCACTTGACAGCTGACAATTTACTGCCACTAATTTTAAAAATATCACATGGATCAGCTCCAAGAAAGGTACCATGACCCACTGTGAGAATGCAAAAGGAGACATGAAAAAACACCTAAATTCTCTCAAAATGTAGCTCAAACGTTCTTACTCCATACAATTTTAAAAAAGCTGCCAACTTGTTTCTTCTTTTTTTTTCTTCTTACTTTTGTTTCTTTTCTTTCTTGGCTTTGGATGTTCAAGGATCACAAAGAAGGAAAGAAAAAAATGAAACAAAAAGAAAACCATAATAATGATTCTGAAAATATAATTTTATGGCCAACTTAATGATATTTACAATCACACGTGCAATATTAATTTTCCATGCTGGATCTCCCAGCACTTGGATCTTAACACCACTGCTGATCCATGCAGGCATCTGCAGAGAATATTTTGAAAAGAACATATATTTGATTTTGTCTGCTCCCTAAAGATTTAGAAGATAGCATAGCAGTGACAATTCCATTAGAAAAACCAAACTTCTTCATGTGAAAACCTAATTTTTGTCTCTAAAATCTTGAAAACTTATCCAGAAAAGAAGTTGAAGCATGCATTAAATGCTGTTGCTCATCTCAAGGCCGGCTATGTACAAGCTCATTTGCCAATCCCCACTCAGGGAGAGGGAAATGCAATTCAAGATGTGCCAAAACAACACTTTCTTGCACTCCTAAGGGTGGTGGCCAACACATTTGGGCCAGCTCCCTTCCTCATGTGACTGGCAAGGACCTGTTTGAGCTGTAATTACTACTGGCAGCAGGAGTTGCCTCCTCCTCTCCACAGCTTTTGGAGAACCAATTCATTTCTTTCCAATGGTTCAGGCCATAAAAGTGAATTCCAAGTATCCCACCTACTATTTTATGTTCATTGTTCATATGCACGGATGCTGCTCCGGAACAAAATCCTGCCTTTCTGTTAAGGATCTATGGCTGAGTCACAAGGCACAGGAAGAGGCTTTAGAGGAACTGCTTTGTCCCTGGGCTGTTCCTACAAGTATTTATGGCAAAAGCGAGCTGCTAAAATGGTAATGGAAAAGGAAGGAATTTAATGTGGGATATAACACAGGCACTGCTATAACCATGCTGTAAAAATTGCAGCGGGAACCTTTCCCGTGCAGACATTTGGAGGAGCCTTTTTTGGTTCAGATATTTGCTCCAGCTGAAATATCAGACACATAAAACATTGAGACAACGCCACCACCAGAAGCATCATCAGAGATTTAGAAGTAGAGCTTCATCAGTTGTCCATTTAATTCTCTCTCCTGGCTCCAAGAGTGGCAGTACCAAATGCTTTGGAGCAAAAATGCTCCAAATAAGAGGAATCAGAGCAGTCTGCAATCTGGTAAAACCCTTCCACATGGAAAGGTTCCCTGAGCTCCTTTCTAGCTCTTCCTATGGAATATAAACAAGTCGAACTTTAATTATTGTAAGCTTTCACATACTAATGGAATATAAAGAGATTTAAAGAAATTTGGAAAGCAGCAATTTACTTGGGAGTAATGTAATTTTACTTAATTGCTTCTAATTAAAATTATTCTACAAATGTAAAACAAAAATGTCTATTAATTCTCTGCATAAACTAAATTTAGGTATCAACTGAGTAGCTTATTCACAGTATTTACTATAATTACTGCAATACTTTTGTAACTTTGATGATTTAAAAGTTTGGAGGCTTGATACCAAATAACGGTTTCTGCTGCATAAAGCAAAATAATCTTTCAAACTCCCAGAGCCTTTGTAGTTTGACTGTGACTCACTAAATTTACATTTTGTGAAAGTACATGTAGGAGTAAAAGCACTTATGTATTATCAAGAAATATGACACTATAATCCCATGAAGTTACTACTTATAGAAAAAAATAAAACTGTTCCCATTCTCTTCCACACCTAAGTGTAAAGTGAATACCTTCCATTAACTTTACCTTGGATTAACTTTAGAAAGAGAAAGGACACTTAATATTTTTGCATATATTTTAAACTTCACTTTCAACACAAAGTTTTAAAATCAGCCATGAAACATAAAAATTGGAAGTATCTTTCCATAAAAGTTAACTCATCTGAAAATAATTATTGTATTTTAAACTATCCTGTGATGTGTATCAAATCAGACAAGAAGTTGAGGCCAAAGCTGGAGTAGAAAATTTAAAAAAACCAAAAAAAGGTGAGACCATTCTGCAAACTTTTATATTTTAGAAATAGACCAAGTCCAGAGACAGTTATATTTTTTTAATTTCTTCTTATAATTTATCTTCCTTATCCTCTCTCCACATTTTTGCTACCTGGTTTTTCACGTGGTTCTTCAAACAGCCCAACAAAGCAAATGCAGCAGGGTCATTGCGCCATTTTGAGGTGAAATTTGCTAACTTCAGTAAAACCAGTACTAAATGCTATTTTCTGCCTGCAGATAAGCCATTTACTTCTCCAAATTCTTTAACACTCCAAAGTTAGTGCATCACAAGAGAGCCATGCCTGGTTTCTCTTGTGGGGAGGTTGTATCACCACAGGGTTCAGCCACTCTCTGGGGTTCACCCCACGAGCACTTGAGCACGGACCTCTAACAGTAACAGAGACTCAGGAGGAAACAAACCCCACTCAGAGCTCCTCTTTCTGTTTGGAATCATGGAATGGTTTGGGTTGGAAGGAACTTAGAGCCATCCAGTGCCACCCCTGCCATAGCCAGGGACACCTGCCTCTATCCCAGGCTGCTCCACACCCCATCCAACCTGGCCTTGGACACTGCCAGGGATGCAGGGGCAGCCACAGCTTCTCTGGGCACCCTGTGCCAGGGCCTCATAGGGAAGAATTTCTTCCTAATATCTAACCTAAATTCCCCCTCTTTCAATTTGTACCCATCACTCCCTGTCCTGTGACTCCAGTTCCTGACAAAGAGTCCCTCTCCGGTTCCCTGTAGCCCCTTCAGACTCTGCAAGGTGCTGTGAGATGTCCACACAACCTTCTCTGCTCCAGGCTGAACAGCCCCAACTCTCCCAGCCTGTCTCCTTAGGGAAGGTGCTCCAGTTCCCTTACCAACATCGTGGCCTCCCCTGGACTTGCTCCAGCAGGTCTTATGTTGGAGGCACTACTTGAAGACAATTCCAGAACCTGGCAAACCATGGAGTGTGGAAATCCAGACACTGGGTTTGTTTTTAAACTTGAGGGGGGAAGAAAACATACTTCTGCTAGCCAACAATTTTGGCACTGTGTTACCATTGCTTTCCTCCAATAAAACTGGTTCCAAGAGCCTCCTAAGGAAGTGTTGTGGCTTGACCACAGGAGAACTGCCCCAGGAAGTCCCAGACTGCCACCTCTGGGCTCAGCTGTGTCACAGAAACACTCAGCATTGCACTCTTTCAGCAAGGCGGGATCTCTCCACCAGGTCAAGGGCATTTCCCTCTGCCTAATGAAGTTCAAGCCAAATTACGACCAAAGCTCACAGTGAGATCGCTGATGTCATGGCAAAGCAACAATCAAAATAAAATGAATTTGTAGTGACAGCAGCACGCAGGAAACAGTTTCTCACAGTCATTTACTTCTCCCATCACTGTGTGGCCCTGACTATATTCCTTCTTTGCATGGGTGCCATGGGAAGCAGATTGTTACACATTTTTAACCCCAAACTCACCAAGTCAAAAAACAGGCTCTTAATTAAGAAAAAAGCAGGGAAAATAGACTTTAATTAAAAAACAGGTTACGTGAATACAAAATGCAGAGGGCATGTTTAAAAATTGGCCCAAGATCAAAAGCAGGAATAATGAGTTAAATTATAAAAGCAATTATTAAAATGTCTGTTATGAATATCTGAAAACAAAAACCTTGAAAATGCACTGTTTCAGAGAAAATTCTGCAGTGGCAGGAAGAGATTCCCAGTGCAACTTGAAGTTTTTTCTTAAATTCAGCAGTTCACTAACAAATCACCATTAAAGCCTTGATGATCCCCAGGGCATCCTAAAAGCACTTTTGCAGCATTAGTAATAGGCCATTTAATTCCCCCACTTTATTTCTAATTTCTAATTAGGTTTTAATTCATGATATATCTTATCCTCTCATTGTGATAGCCCATATTCTTAAGGAAATGGGAATTTATCTTTCTAAGCTAAAAGTTTTTACAGTCAGGATTGCTGGATCATGGTGTTCCTTCTGCTTGTTTGCCATCTCCCTCAAACTATCCGAAAATAAATCCAAGCGTTTATTATTGAGATATTCTGCTTTTCCCTTATCTGCTTATGCTTCTCAGCTGGCATTTTGGAAATGCAAGAACTGGGGACATTCCATGTATTGCTACCTCAAACTGTATTAAAAAGTTCTCTATACCAGGAGCCTTGTCTTAAAATAATCTTTAAGTGCTTCACCATGGAACACTGAATAAACACCTGGTCCCACTGCATGTCACTGAGACAAGGGATGGTGCCAGGGGCTCATTGTCCTGTTTGGACTTCTCCTATGGATAGCTCCACTACTTAACCCTCTAAAAGTTTCTACAGGACAGCTTCTTCTATTGTCAAGCTAAAAAAAAAAAAACAAAAAAAAAAACCAACCCAACAAACCAAAAATCCCATCCCCAAATCAGCTGCTTTTCCTTGTGATTCTTATTCCATTTTCTCCTGCCCCAGGTAGAAGGTTACCAGCATGGAACATCTAACTCCAAGATTTCTTTGTGATCTTAGAATAGAACAAGAACTGGAATTAGGGTAGAGCAAGAAGTGGAGTAGAACAGAGTAAGGGAAGAATTGGGGTGAACTGGAGTTAGAGCAGAGCAGAGCTGGAGCAGAACCCAATTCCTGCCCCTGCAATGCAGCACACCCGAGCTCTCCCTCGGTAACTCCAGCAGCAGCAGGAATCTGCTGAGGGTGACAGTGATCAGCTGCACCTCGGGAACAGCTCCTGCACCCACCCATTCTGTCATGGGAGAAACGTTCCAGGACCCTCCCAAGTGCCTGTGCTGGGGACAGCAGCAAGACTGGGAAATGTTATTGCTCTGTTTCTTTGTCAGTTGGAAGCCTGAGTTCATACCTGATGCCCAGCAGATTTTCCTGTCATGGCTCAGCTTAATTTGCTTGGTTCTAAGTATCAGCAAAAGATAGAGTTGAGCAAAAAGAAAAAAAAAAATTGGAGAGTTTGTCTCCCTGACATACAGCAGAGGCTGGGTGGGGCTGCCAGGTGACCCCACACTCGGATACTCGTCCGAGGCTGGAAAGCACTGCTGCACTGCAGGGTTTGCATTTCCAGCCCTACCAAACCTTCACAGCAACACAAGCATCCAAAATCAATCCCAGTTCCCTCCATTTATGTTTTCTGAGCAAGCAGCACACACAGATCATGCTAAGAGAGAGGTTGGCTTTCTTTAGCGTGCTGATCTCATTATAAGCAAATACGACGGCAATCTGATTTTATCGGCCACAAAACAAAGAGCGTGCTCGAGTTTTAACATCCAGCCAAAACCTCTGCTGCTTACAATTTGAGTTTAAACTTATACAGTATGCTCATTACCATAAACAACCCGCAAAATGGCCAGAAAACAAACTCCCCCCTTGTAATCTGCCATCAAAAAACCCCAAAGAAATAAGCATTGGCATCCCAGCTTTGCTTTCAAGGCTTTGGAAAGACCAGCTGAGAAGTTTTCCTTCCAAATAAACTGAAGATTTTAAACAAACCAAAGAATGCTTCCAGATGTTTTTTCTTTCAAGCATACCTTAATAAATGACCCCAAATAAAGAAAGCTTCAAGGTAGATAAATAGTGTCTTGGAGGATAAAGAATTAGGAAAGAGCTCTAAGTATTATAAAATGATACTCATGTTTCATCCCAATTGATTTTGTCCACCTAATCAGTGAAATCAACATCAACAACCTGCCTTTCTTCTTTGTGAAAGGGAACAAAATATTATTTTAAAATATGAGATAATTTCAATTTAATAAATACTACATGTGCATATAATGGGATTTCCATGAAAAATTCAAAATCATTGCTCTTCATCATTAAATTCAAGTTAATCAGCATATTCTGCTGCAGATTCAATTAAAAACCAATATTCTAAATTTATTACTCAGTTGTAAATATCAATTCAGTTTCCAAGCAAAACAATATGAACCTGCAGTAAACAGCTCAATCATTCTGGAAGTTGTCTATGCACCAACAGAGAAAATAAATAAGAGAAAAGCCACAACATCAGCTTTTCCAAAATCCAGGACATGTGCTACAACATCTCTTACCTCAACAAACCGAGAGAACTGCAAAAAGTGGTGATAACCAACAGGAACAAAGACTGCTATTTGGTTATCAAATGTTATAAATTAATGTTTTTAAAAGATGTTCATTTTGAATGCCATATGGGAGATGGGAAGGGTCTGTCAGAGCACAGTCCTGATGGAAATCTCCTAATCAAGCTTGACAGATAACCAAATCAACAGATTGACAGCCAGGAATTGCAGATGCCTCATTTCCTTTGGAAAGCCAGCCTGAAAGGAAGGGCCCACTAATACCAACAACATCCCCTCCAGTGACAGTGACAGCACCCACAAACCTCAGCACAATGACATTTGATGGGAAACAATGAATCCAGAGAGCACAACCCCTGGAGAACCTGCAGAGATGGATCCAAGAGGAGCAACTGCCTCCCCTCCCTGTGTGACTTCCTAAACTCCGTACAAGTGTCCTGCCTGCTCGGGAGAGGAGTCCCAACAGCTCCTGGGGGAGTCACCTCCCCAGGATAAAGGAAGAAAGCACAAGAATGGGGACAGTGGGGGCATGGAATGAAGACAGGCTGGTGAAACCCCATCAGCTTAGTCCTGGCTTTCCTGACCCAAGCCTAGCAGCTGCTCCAAAACTCTGGCCACAGGGAACAGCCAGGTTTGGCCAAGATGGAGAAAGCAGGAGCTGAGGGAAGGCTGGAGAGAGCAGGAGCTGAGGGAACACTGAGCTCCACAGCCTGTGGAGACCCTCAGGACCATCAGGAGCATCACTTCCAGGTCTAAGGGGTGCCCTAAGTGGTAACAGACTCCACTTTAATGTTTCCCTTCTCCTCTTCCATAAGTTCCTGTTCATTATTTTCATATTTTCTGTTTGGCATCTAGGAACAGGATAATACCAAGTTTGAACTAAATTTCTCCATGACTGTAAAAATATATTTGATTAAACAGATGTCAGCAAAATTTTATGGAGTGAAAATTGAGTAACAGATGGTGAGGTCTGTGGACTTCAAAGAGGCTGTATTTTATTAAATAGGAAATTTGAGGAAAAGAATTATTTTGCTGGAAATATTGATGAAGTGTTTAGGCAAATGTAAAAGCATTCTTACTTGATAGAAAACAGTAAGTTTAAAAAAAATTTAAGATAGATGTATTCATACTGTGAACCTCAGACCATTAGAAAAGGGGACTTTATTCCACCTATTTTTACTCACTACAGCAGGACATCAAGGTTCTCAAAGAAAATTAATACACTTTATGGGGAAGAAAAAAACCCAACTACCACACCAAAAATAACAATGACCTTGGATTAAGCATCCTGAGCAAAATACATCCTTTGTGTGATGCACAAGCTATTGTGAAAACGAGTTGACAAATACAAGACCATGGGATAATAAACAGTTATACCAAACTTATATTATGAGCATTAAACAAAATTGCAAATAATGGCTTACGTGCGATGGGAAATGAGACAGAAGGGTTATAACTCCTGACTGCCATTAATGCACCACCTCTATTCCAGCTTTACTACTTGGAATGGCAGAAGAACATTGCCACCAGTGGAACGTAGAGAGTCAATGAAATGAAAAGATCATAAATGTAATTAGTATTGCATAATAGGATTTCTCTCCCTATTCCTATGGCTCTCAAGTCTTTTCTTCAAGTTGATATTTTAAACATTTTATTACATCATTGGGAAGAAATTCAAAGGGCAGAAGTAGTTTCAAATTCATGACCAGGCTCCTTCTGCATCAAAGAGAAAGCTACAGTGCCCTGTGGAATAGCAGTCAGTGAGCTGCCTCACACGTCCAGGGGGAAGACTTGGAGAAGTCTGATAGTTCCAGAGCACTTAACCATGCTGAGAGCCACCTGACGTCCAAGCAAGCCTTGTGTTGGTTCACAGACAGGAGACACCTCTGACTCCCCCACACCGACAGTGTCTGAGCTGACAGAGCCCCCTCTCGCCTGCAAGAGGCACCAGCCCCTGTGGCCAAACCAGCACCAACACAGCCCAGCTCCATCCAGAGAGCTCTGCTCATCTCCTTCCCAAAAACCTGCTGGGAGCTGCCTCTGGCTCTGGTCTGCCCCTCCCACAGCACAGCTCAGGGTCTGGTGCTCCCTTGGATCAGAGCTGTAAGTACTGATGTCACCAGGAGTGAAGCCATCACAAACATTTAACAGATATTTCTGAGCTTGTGTCTCCATTTCTCAGTGACATTTCCTGTCAGGTGTTTAACTGTGCTGTCAGGGTTCCTGATGCCTCAGAGGTGTGGAAGCTGCTCCATCCTCATGCTTGGGAAATGCTGCTTATTTTTCACAGAGTGGTGCAACGAACTGAGCCCCTCCAGACTGTGAATGCAGAAACAGAACTTCCATCTCACCAGTATTTACGGTTTATTAACTATGATCATGTCTTATTTGTGGGTTTAGGCCTTGACACCACCACAAGAAACAGACATTTTCCCGCAAAGGCTGTATTTTAAGAGAGAAACAGTCAGCTTATGTTTGACAGAGTGATAAAAGAACCAACAAATTCAAGCCTCCACAAAGCAAAATGCCCTCCTCGAGTCTGCACTTCAGAGTTTTGTACAAGCACAAGCTCTTCAGGAGTAATGCTCAGCTTTACAACTCATCCATCATTCCTCCCTCTCTATTGATCCCCTTATCCGTCACATCCAGGTAGCTTGGACTGGTTCAGAGGCTCCAAATAAACACATGAAAGAGTTCCTGGGTTTAAACCACTACCAGAGTAATTTAGATCATGTTCAGGACAGCCCTCCAGCCTTCCCAAGGAAAAACTGACTGGATTGAAGCACGTTGAAAGCACATATATGTTGCCTGAATTATTTTCACATGCTTTTAGACCTAGAAATTCTGTATTTAAACAAGCAGAAAAAGGAAACATTGGAGGTGGGTGTTAATTACTCCTATTTACAGGCTTTTTAGCAGTTTCCCATATTGCTTAAAACTGAAGTTGTATCTTATTTTCAGTGATTCAAAAATCAAGGCAAGAGACAGAAATTCATCAGAAAAATCAGAGACTACTTTTCCAGAGATATAAAAGAAAATGCAGCTTACACATCTCAGGCATCAGCTTTTAGATATATCCTTTCTCTTCCTAAGGCAAATGTGATGATCAATCTACAAAAAATCCTGAAATAGTTACCCAAAAACCTCCTCTTAATCTTCAGGTTTTCAAGGATTCTGTAGTTTTCAAAAGAACTCTTAAGCACAGGACATTTGGGGGTTTGAAGTATTCAGTGTTAAGGGCATGAAAAATATCACTCAAAATGTTTAAAAGGGATTTCAAAGCTTGACCTAAGTTGATAACCCTGGTTAAGATTTTCATTTCTGGATATTTAAGATAAAATGGCTGAGGACTTACAGAGAGGAGAAACCAGTTTTACAGCAGCATTTTAAGTTGTGATAAGATTCCTAAATATAAATGCCCAAAGTTAATGTGCCAGAATGTTCATTGGGTATTTTTTAAAGGAAGGCAAAAAGAACGACCTTAAACCTATACTTAACCTCTACACAAGAGGCAGTTCAGTATTTAGAGAGATCTGGAGGAAGGTCCTGTTCTCATCAGATCATCTTTCTTCAGCTTTGGAGGAAGAAGTGCTAATTTCCATTCTTCCCCATTTTCTGACGTGCTTTAGGATTCATTGTGGATGTGGGAAAATGAGTTATTTGACCTCTTGAATAGAAGGAAAAGAGAACTGGGAGGGTCATGTCTGGAGAGAGGTCTCTGCTCACTATTCCATGTCAAAGTTCTGGGGCCTCAGGCCAATTTCTCAGGGCCAAATCTGACAGCTACCAGAGAGGTTTACTGTGAAATTAAACAAGGAAAAGTATTCTTGGGATAATCTTATGGAACCTTCTTTTTATTCCTGCAGAGAAAGGCCAGAAAAGTCAAACTAAAAATACCAGATCATTTACAAATGGAGCCAGAAAAGCAAAAACTTTCAATCAGTATCAATATGTGTAGCACCGCCCAAACTGAATGAACTTAATTACAAATGAAAAACAACTTGTTAAAGCCACCATTCTAAGGTGCTTTTAAATACCTCCAGGGTAATTGTTACCACACTGCAACCAGAAGTTCCTGAGGAGCTGCCTATTCATCACTTTCACTGATGAGTTACCGTTTAGATAAAATCCCAAGTCCACTGTTGGTACTTTTTTGTTGGTATTTTCACAGAGAATGCTAAACACTTTTTTAAAATTTTATTTACAGGAGGCTGCTCTGTGCCTTGGGAATGCCAGTGGATCCCTGAGTGGTGCCACGTTGCTGCCACTCCCAGAGACACGGAGGTGACAAGGAGACAACGAGGGAAGTGTCTCCCCAAACACAGCCTTGCACTCAATGCCTTCTTTAATGCAAGCCAAAAGCAAACTGCTCCAGATGATAATTAAAAAATAGAAACCAAACAGTTAAGGCCTGTCTGATTAATTGCTCTACTTAGCTAATTTGATAAGCCCTCCATCAGTTTTCCATGCCTCCTTCATTGGCTTGATCTACTTTGCAAATTAATCTAATTATGAACACCTGCAATCCAAAGCCCCAGCTCTGCAGAGGTTCGACAGCTCTTATTTACACACAGCATTTCTTAAAAGGTCAATTCTAAGCCCCATCCTGCCACAAGAAGCCTTCCTGGGGTCCAAGGAAGGGACAAAGCAAGGGGAATATGCAGTAGAGGAACCACTCCCTGCCTTACCAATGCTTTATTCCCTGTGTATTCAGCAACATAAACTGCATTCTTCAAGAAAATTCCAATAAAAATTTACAGCAGACAAAAGATGAAGAACGAGTCAAAGTCATCCCAGTCCCCACACCACATTAATCAGATCAGCCATGCACCAGGAGGGGAATGATAATGCCAGCTCCAATTCGGGGTGCCATGGAGCTCTCCAAAGACACCAGGTCTGCACAACCATAGCGCCGTGGGTTTAAACCACATTGGAAGCTGCAACCTGGTAAAACTACTGTGAAAAGTTCAGCATCACCTCGAGTGAATATATGTTAGATAATAAAGGATTAACCGTGTATTTATGATGTAGATGTGTGGCTTACCCTTGATTCCCTTCACACAGGACAGAACTCTTTGCCAAAAGAATCCAAACACAAAACTTGTGCTGCAGTATTTTCAAAAGTATGGACTAGTAACAGATTTTCTTTTTTAAAACCTGTTGTACTGATACTTTTAATTGATCTCTCTGATTGCTACTTCAGCCTCATTTATTATTGTGAATATAAATTAGAAACAAAAGGAAGCCCCAAGCAGTTTTATCTGGCTATAAAGATTTTTTGCCACTAGATTTGCAATTCCTTTTCACAAATTATTTTGTGAGCAGAATTTTTAATACTCTGTATTAATCATAATTTTCTCCCTCTCAAAATCCTTACAGAAAGATTGAACATCATAAAATGTTCTGTTTCCATCAAAATCAGACAAAGTTATAGTTCAATTCATCTGGGGCTTTGTGCTAGCCTTGATAAAATGTATTTTTGAAAGACAAACAACAACACTGTCAGACTTGCCTGACTCAAAAGCAATTTGCATTAGTAAAATTTAACTGTAAGCCCTTGAGATGACAATGCTTTATTGTATTTGTTGTAAAAAATATTTTAGCTGAGCAATACCAAGCTCGGGGCCTTATGCCCTGTGGCAAGAAAAATTAGGAACCTATGTTTCAGAGAACATCTGCAGAGCTTGCAGGGGGTCCCTGCTAGATGGACCCCAAAATGAAGGACACTCCTATCCTACCTCAAAATATTGGTCTAATATTTTAAACCTGAGAATATGAGAAAGTGAAGTTATTAATGGAGCCATTAACTGCGTCTCTGGGGCTCCCAGATTAATTAAATTCAGAGTCAGTGCTAAGATCCTCACAGCCTTTCCAAACCTCCAGCAAGCACCTGCAGAACTCCTCCAAATATCACCATGTTAGAGAGGAGACTGGGGAAAAGCCACTGGAATGTCAGAAAAGCATAGAAAAAACACAAAAAATGGAAAAAAATTAAGCAATGTTGGCATTAAAAGACCTGACAGATGTTAAGCTTTTGTTTTTGCATCATCTCTCATTGCAGAGTGCTGAGTAATTAAAAGTGATGTGCAACCGAACAAGGGCTCGTCCTTGGTCACCATCTCAAAGATGCCCAGAACCCTTCCCCAGGGGCTGCTGGAGACCCTGCAAGCCAAAGGACTCCCCCTGGGAAGTGGGGATGATTATGGAAACGCCAATGGATATCCTAGGATTGAACACTTTCCTTCAGGAAGCTGCAGCATATTTATGACTGTCAGAAATGCCAGGAAGCTCAGCTGAACGCAGCTATTGATTACCCTGACAGCTCCACAAGGCCAACTTCCAACGGCTGACTCGACTGAGGTGAACCAGGGAAGAGGATTAAAAATCCCTATCCCCTAAAGCCTTGGCCGCTCCTCTGACATCCCTAATCCCATCAGCGAGGGAAAGCTGTTTATTAACTTCTGCTCTCAGAGGTGGAGGGCATCAAGCAGCTCAAACATCCTGCAGCAGGTAAGGGAGAACTTAGGAGAAAAACAGTGAAAATGGGGGAAAAAAAAGAAAAAAAAAGAACAGTGGAACCACATGAGGATTCCAGCTATTTCCAGTAAAAAGCATGAGGGAAAATAATCCATTTAACAATATGTATCAGTAAACCCAGAAATACAGAAGGTGTTTGCTACTTAGCCCCTCAAAACAAAAAACAAAAAAAAGCAGAACACAGTAGGAAATCATTTGATAAATGTGAGGCCTAATCCCAAAAGCTGGTTTATTTTCATATCGTAATAAAAGGGGTAATTTACTAATATTTGGAGGAGAAAAGAAAGAGAAGGAAGATGTGCTGCTGAGGAGAAGCACAGGGGCTTCTTTTGCCTATACAAAATGAGTTTATGAAATATATTTAACTGAGTTATTTTAAGAAGTGCCAAAAAGTTGGCAGCCACAGAGAATTCCTTAGCATAGCTAAAGAGCCTGAGCATTTGGAGCCAGGACAAGGAGGGATTCACTGGACCCAGGCTGGGCCTTTTGTGTTGCTGTCTGTAGATCTCCTCATGTGGGGACCTGTCAGGAATTCTGATGCCACTGCATTACTTAAAACTACAAAATTGACCCCATCCTGTCCTGTCTGCAATTTTGACCATGACCACTGAAACTTTAAGGCCATTATCAGATCATTTACAGGTTCTTAAAACTCGGTTTGCACTGGAGGTTGTGTAAAACTGGAGATTTGTCCTAATTCAGAAAAAACAAAGACTAAACTCGTGTGCATGTGTTTATGATCATTTCAAATGATTGATTGTTAAAAGGACATAATATCCCCTTGATATAATAACCCCTGGAACAATGATGGGGATGACAGGAGGAAATCAGGCTTACCATGAACATAGTGCACCAGGCGATGAGATCTTTGTGTCACAGCATGCAAGACCTGATAAAAACAAAGAAAAAACCAGTTTGCATTTGGGAAAATTAAATTATGACTGGATATAATGAATGCAAAATCAAAGAAAAAGGCAGTTCAATCATTAAAAAGCAGCTGGTTTCCTTTAGATCCAAATGGGCTCGTTGCACAATTAATAAAATTAAGCTCATATCTTCTATGTTACTCCATAATAAATTTATAAAACAGAAAATACTCCATAGAAAATTTTAAAGGGACTCTTAAAAAAATAAAGCCTAACACACCTCCAAAAAATAAACTATAACACACGTTCCAACAGAACTGAAGCATGAAATATTGCCTCATTCTGGAAAAATCAAACTAATAATGCACACAAAACCTATCATACTTGTTGCCACTTATAATTATTTTGTTGTAGCTATCAGGTCTACAAGTATTCAACAGAACTGATAACCTCAATTTTTCTCAGAATCAAATACCTTGAAGGGAAAATGTTTACTGAATAAATACTTGCATGAATCAGGGCACATGAAATCAGGGCACTTCCTTTTGGGGACAAAAACAAACGTCTCTTCCAAGAATCACATCAGGACAAACACACCAGGTATCTTCCTGGTTCACAAATCTAATGCCAGGATTAAGTTTGCCACAAAGAATCTACTTCAACCCCTTCTGGAGATGATTTTAAGTCAGCAGAGACAGAATCCTGTGTGCAGCACATTCGTCAAGACACAGCTTGCCAAGCAATCAGCCTGTTAAACACAACCCCTCACGCTGCTCAGGGAATGTCCCCTAAACCAGCAGATTTATGCAGGAACACAGCAGTGCCAGCCCTCCAAGAGCTTCAGGACAGAGAGATTCAACAGCAACTTCTGTTCTGACTCCTCAAAGCACTTTGGAGCATCACAGAGGGATGCACAAACAGAATGGACATTGTGCTATTAAGAGCCAAAAAACCAGTTCCTGGATTCTCCAGGTTCTGCTGTGCAACTGCTCAGCCAGAAATTAAAAGGACAACACCACTTCTTTGAGAGCCAAAGCTGAGTTAGGGAGGTGACACATCGTGAATTAAATTGAAATCTGGCCAAAAAAAAAAAAAAAAGAAAATAAGCCTAACCCACTTGATTGAAGTGCCATGTAAGCACTACAAGTGATAAAAATACCTCTCTCCCATCCCAAGGTAACAGAAGTGCTTGCAGGAGTTCCAAGCCAAACATCTTGTTCCACCACCTGGGCTACCAACATCTCTTTAGCACATTTATTCCAGAGATTCCCCATTGTGGAAATACATGAAAACAGCTGAACACCAGAGCTCTCTCAGTCTGAATTGCACCCACAGTGCTGGAGCTGAGCAAAAAAGCAAGTCCATCTTCTCCAGGAGCTGACAATGCAATCCATGCATCGGATACCAATCCCACAAATCGGTGGGCAACTCCAGGAATCAAACTAACAGCAAACAAGGGGACACAGCAGGGGGAAATACCAAAATGCCAGAGCTTTGGAGCACAGCAAGTCACACCATCTCTACCAGAGGGGATGGAAATGGTGCAAAGTCAGTCAAATGAGTGAGAAGGGGACTCCCAGCAGGACTCGATGCAGTCAGGGATGGGAGCACTTGGCTCTGTTCTGACTCAATCCCAGTTCCAGCACCTACTCTTGGAGGCCTAGGTTGTAAAAACTGTCATTGCCCAGCAGTACAGGTGTGTCCTTAAACCTCCTGCCTCCCTTTGCCTCAGCAGTAAAGTTCTCCCACTTCTGTGAGACTGATTTTGAGTATAAATTCAGAGGATAACATAAAAGTGCTCAAACACTGGGGTGATAAATTAAAATAAATGTCTCATCAGTATTCTCAATATATTTCTCTGACTCTATAAAGACTCAACATTTTCAGCCTGGGAAGGATAAAACCAGAGTCCAGGAGCAATCAATGCTACTTTTAAAATGCATTTTTACTTTTATCAGGGATTATTAAACCTCAGCCAGACCAATATTTATTTACTCTTTCATCTGGTTTTCCCAGAGTTTTAGAAAATTATAGTTGTCAAAGGTACTGCATATTGCTCTAAAATTCCCTGTGAAGGGGTTTGATGTAAGAAAGCCGGTCACTCATGAAAAAAATTAAACTCATACAAAATTTATAGTTAAATAAAAACCTTTGTTCTTCATTCATTTCCCTAAACAGCTTAAACCCTTGCTGGAGCAGAAATTCAGAGTGCCTGCAAATCAGTCATTTGCTGCAGCTGCTTAAAAATATGAAAAACCATAAAGAAATGGATAATCAAAGAATTTGCTGGAAAGAAAAGACAATTATTGATTCTTAAGACTGGTTTTGACAAGGTAAAGGTTTCACCTTCCCCAGCTGAGGATGGAATTATAACAGAGGATGAGTTCCCATTTTTCCAATATCCTAAAAACCTGGAAGAGTCACAGAGGTGGCAATGGCAGGCTCTTCATCAAGAAACCCATTTCCTATGAAAATAGATTCTGTTTGGGGTACAAAGGCACAGGGGAAACTTGATTAAGTATTACAAGAAATTCTAAAAGGGGAGGGAAAGAATAGGATCATTATTCTGTCTGTCAGTAAGCTCTGGGATGCTCAGCTGTTGCCAAACATCCTCAGAACTTGGTATTTTCTTTAAAAACAAATTCACAGACTCTTCTCTTTACATTTGGGGCTGCTGAAGTGGCTTTACAAGGTAAGGCAGAGCAGTTCCAGCCACCTCCAGCCCAGAGCTGCAGCCTTAACCAGGGGTTTCCACACAACCAGAACCCATCACCACTTCTTACAAGCAGGACAAGAACAGAGCTACAACAGCTTCAGGTTTAATCTGAGGGTGATTGCTTTATTTTTTAAACCCTGATGGCCAAGGTCTAGCAAATATTTTATCATCTCTCAAAAACCTCGTGTAATGCTGCAGTTAAACGTTTTAAGTCAATTTTGTGCTGCTGAAATCATCTCGGTTCCCCAGGATTCCGAGGCAATTAGGAGCAGCACTCAGTAGGGTTATTTTTAGCAAGTGCACCTCATTCACACATTTTGCAGTGCTGCTCAGGGATCACTGATCTATATGCATGACTGCAGTGATAAAATCTGGCAACACTCTTTAATAACTGTTTAAACTGTTCTAGGCGTGTTTCGAGCAACGTACAATTATTCCAACACCTAAAAAGAGCTTTTCCACTTGCAGGATTTTCCACTACTCAGTATGTGCACCCTTGCAGTCAGATAGTTAAGATTTTCCATTATTTCTTTTATTTGATTTGCTCCTTTTCAGCCAATGGACAAAGAAGGTGTCCCTGCCCATGGCAGGGGCCTGGAACTGGAGGGTCTTGAAGGTCCCTTCCAACCCAAACTATTCTGTGATTCTGTAGCTCACAAAAGATACCTTAAATGGGATTTGCAAATGGGATGACAGATTCTTATCTTGATGCACAAATTCATGAGGATCAGGCTGAAAAATATGTCATCCATCAACACACTTATGGAAGTATTGAGAATGATTCCCATAAGATCTTTATGACTTTGTTAAATTTTAGTGAGCAAGAGTATTTGGCATGGCACTGAACAAGCCAAAATGAAAACTGTTGATTGGTCAGGTCTAAGTTGTTTGTGCTTTTCAACGTACAACAAATTCTAGTAAAGTGTTCACTGCACAGACCCTGGACTTCTTTCTACTTTCTAAATGTCCTCAAATCCTGCTGCTGTACAGTACCATTTCTTAAGACAAACAAAACAAATTGAATTTATTGAAATTACCATGAATAGAGATTTTGAATCAAGCATAGCACTTTGTTAATATAAAAGGTGGCAGAGCTTTGGGTGAAGCAGGGATAAATAAAAGTCAGCTGTGTGGAGGAAAAGTGTCCTGCTGGCCATGTTTCCATCCTGTGCAGTGGGAGAGACATCAAAACCCTGCTCCACTTGGCTGTGGCATCCCAGGACAGAGGTTACTAGTGTCTGAATATGGAATTAGTGTGGCATTAGCAAAAAGCCCACAATGAACTGTCCATCTGCAATTCAAGCTGGTGGGGAAATGGAATCACAGCACTTGAGAGCCAGACAGAGGACAACAGGAGAGAACCCACACTGATACTTGGAAAATGCATCACCACAGAAGGAGGAGAAATAGCTGGTTTTTTTAATTAAATGGTCATTTTGAGGGCTTTGTCTTCCCCTAAACCCCCCTACAACAGTGATACAGACCTCTACTACACCTTCAACTGCTCCCACCTTTCATGAGTGCAGTATTATTCCACGTTCAGCTCACAGTGTGAAATGCATCTCCCTCTCCCTATAATTCCCCAGGATCTCAGTTTCTGTAATTACACCATTACAAAACAAACCTGACAGCCAACGTGTCAGCTCTGTTTGTCAGGCAGGCAGGCAGCAAAGCCTCTCTGTGGCTGTGCCACATCCACTGTCAGCTCTCATCGGGCAGCGAGCTGAAAATCAGCAAGCGATGGCTTCCCTTGTTCTACTAAATGAGTCAAAGATGTTCTTCTAAAGAGGTTCTTCTGTCTCTCAGTCATGTCCTCACTGGAAATGGGAGCTAAAAACACTGCCCCACAGTGCTCAGGTTTTGAAACATGCAAACCTGGTGCTTCTTTTATCAAAATTATTGACGTTAAAACAAAAGTGACATCCCAGGAACCTTGAGATACTCTTGGAGCGAGCAAGGGGTTGTGGGCACCAAACAGACAACACAGCTTTTCTGCTTGGTCATGAAAGTTCTAGACAGATATTTAAAATCATCCCATTTGCTCTGTTTGCAGACCTGAGGTGACTGATGCCCTCCCTTCACCAACAACCTGAGCTGCTGGGAATGAGAGAACAGCAGAGCTGATGACAAAAGTGTTCCTGTGCAATGTCCCAGCACAGCTGGCAGTGCCTCAGTGTCACACAGGAGTCCTGACTGACACAGCACCATGTGCTGGGGACTCCTCGGGGGAGGTTTGGTCAATGAAAGTGTTACTTTGATGGAGGAAAGGGGCAAAAAGAGGTTTGGGACTGAGTTTTGGCTTGGGGTTTTCTCTTGGGTGAGGTTTTCCCCTCTTTCCGTATTTCTTTACCTTGTCTTTATTTTAGAGGTGCAGAGTTTGAATGATAAAAAAAGGCATTCACCACCTAAGAAACTTCACTGCCTTCAATCCTCAAGCAGTTCAGACAATGACTATTCTGTACGTTAATTTAACATAACATGCATCAATGAGCAACTCTACCCGAATTGTACAACAGATCCAGATGAACTTGGTGTTCCAATTCCTTTAGGTACAGTGTGATTCAGATGCTGATCTGCACTGTCTTTGGTATGGTTAGTGGCTTAAGACGTGCTGGTTTGTCTATTTTATCCAAAGGCCATCTATTATAGATTTAAAACAGGAAAAAAAACCAACATGTAAGGGTCTTTCAGACAATAAATATTTTGTTCCCTGGAGGTATTCAGCTTTAAAATAAATAATGAAACAGGGATTTAAGATTTTAAGTGCTGGAATCAACGTTGTGTATTTCAAAAGACTCTGGGTGATGCCCAACCTTCACTTGCCTGCACACTGCTCATATCCCAGGGGACTGGACTTTTGTTCTTCTGAAATTGTTTTGGTTATAAGAAAATGCAGTAGCTCAAAAAGCACAGTAATATCTTTCCCTCAGTCATATTAGACATATATTTTCTAAATATTCCCTTTTATTGCTAACAAATGGGGCTGGATTTGTAGCAGAACTTGAATATCAAAGAATATGATACAATTATGACCCTGCTTATCTGCAAACTCCTTTGCAATTTATATTTCCCAGCACTTCATAAACTACAGTTATTACCAATTCCTTTAATAATTTGGCTTTCTGATTCTAGGAGATTATCTGGACTAGAAGAATCCTCAGATAATAACAACTATGTGATGTTACAGAGCTTTACAGCTATATTCAATGTAGATATGTGAATGTTTTCTCCCAGAGATCAGTTCAGTGATCCAATAACACTTTTGGACAGCTTAGGGCTGTGCAATAAACACCCCATAAAAACCACTTCAAAACCAAGTCAGATTCAACTCTTTTAAAAATCTGAAAAAACGTAAATCATGTTGGAAAAACAGAGGGGGTTATTAGGAAAAACCACATATTTTCCTATATCTGAAAGCACGAGTCAAGAACTAAAAAACACTGCTTTTCTGGCATTCCCAGGGAGCGATCCCTCATTCCTGTCCCTGCAGCAGATGGGAGATCTATCCTGCAGAGTCCCAGGAAATGGGATTGCTGTGGCCTGCTTTAGGGAGTGGCAGTGCCTCCGAGCCTCCAGCACCATGGCAGAGGCTCCCTGTGGGGGATGAGCAAAACCCCAAAGTAAAGGACCTGATCAAGGCAAAAATACAAGTTGCTCACTTGTCCCAGTAAATGACAGGTTTATTGAGCAGAGCCACCAACAGGTATTTGCTTTTAGGCATCATTTTGAAATAAAACTGGCTCTGGGAAGGGGGAGTCCATCATTCTCCCTCAGTGGTCTTAAACTCACCAGCCAGGAACAGTTCCATTATCCTAACCCTGTGGAAAAGCTGTTTCATCTCATTTATAATCCTTCAACATCTTCCCACAAAGCAGAGGGACCATGCCAGCGTCCAAATACTCTTTCCACTGTAGCCATTATGAAATATAAAATATTCCTCCCAACTTCCTTCCTGTACCACTTGCCTCTGGTACTGATGAGCTTTAATTCCTCAACTGTCTAATGAACCTGGCCCCATTCTCTCCCTAATGTATGCAAATGTACTACAAGAATTTTCAAAGCACTGAACAAAACTTGATATCAATTTCTAATTAGAAATCTCTGCAGCAGCTCTGGAAATCTCACCCTCCTCTCTGTGATTTTGTTAATAGAAAAAAAAAAATCCACCTAAGTGGTCATGAAAATGTGCATTGTATGAATGTATTTTTTTAATTTATTCATGAAGAAATATTTTTAAAGGCTGCTCGGTGACAGAGGATTTAACACAGTGTTATGCAATAACTGGTTCAACAGCTTCCCCCACCATGTACTTTTCTCTGCATGTAAATTTTTTGAAGTTATTTCTAAGGCAATAACTCCATATCAAAAGTTTAATTTCAGAGTGTGACAGATGACAAATATCTACTCCGTATTTAAGTGCTCCCCCCACAGTGCTATTCTAGTCTGTGCAGAATATAAATGACCGACTGAAGGCAAAAGAAAAAAAAAAGCCAAAAGCATTTTTCAAGGTTTTTCATTAAAATCCACATTTAAGAGAAAATTAATGAGGGGGAAAGAAGTTCCCCTCCCTGAATGATGCTGATCAAAGTACATTTCTCCAGAAGCTTCAAAGATTTGCTGAGCAATGCATCACTCCTGTCCCCTCCCAAGGAAAAAACAAAATATGTATTGAAAATTTGGTTAGCTACAATTTACTGTAAATGCATTTATGACACTGCAATAAAGGAATGCTACTGTGTACACAGGAAGGAAAATTCCTGCAACATTCTTCTAGTGAAAAGGACTGCACTGAGTTTAACACTACAGTTCAGTGTGTGCTTAGGTGCTGAACTTGGCCATATCTCAGAAGCTTGCAGTACTGCAAGGCTTTGTGTAAGAAAGATGAATCAACCTTAAATTAACCCCCCTGTGTAGTGAGGCTGTTAACCTTTTCAGTAATGCAGAGAAAGAGGTTTCAACTCTTGCTCTGCTCGCTGTTCCAGCACAGGTTCACACAGCCACCCACAATTCCGACTGCATGGGCCGTGCCATGAGGGACTTGGCGTTGTGCTGTTGCTTTTTCAGGTATTAAAGAACAACAGGATTTTCCTTTTTGTGCTTGTTTCTGCTCTTTCATCACCAGGAACATTCTCAGGTGATGCACACAAGAAAATAACTTCATTCAAGAGAAAATCTCCCTCATCCACCAGAGAAAACTGTGTGTTCCCTTTGAGTCAAGCCCAAAAAGAAAAAGGGCTCTGGTTCTGTTCCCATCTCATTTTACTGGGTAGCAGAGCTTGCATCCTGCAGTGGAAAGGTCACATCCATGGGCAGGGCCTGCCAAGGGCTGACCTGCAGCTCAGCTAAAAACCCTCTCACAGGAAAAAGCTATAAAACACAAATTACAGCAGTTTGCCAGGCAGGCGGATCCCAAGCACAACCATGAGCATCTCACTGGGAATTCAGAGAATGAGCAGCATCCCCAGCATTTCTCAGAAGGCTTTAATGCTCTTCCTTTGCATTTTATTCATATCCCTGCCTTGAAGGATGAGTACAAGTGCACCCCAACATCCTGGATTTGGGAGAGGGTTTAACACCTCCCTGCTCACACAGCTGTGGTCAAACTGCTTTTCTGATGAAGTTCTACCTGCAAATTCATTCATTTTCTCTATTAAGGTCTTCCAAAGCACCAGCAGAGCGTGGTGACAGCACTTCCAGGCAAGGTGATTTGTGCAAAGATGCTTTTCCCAAACTAACTTCAATGTAATTGTGATAGCTGGTTTTCCCATCACGTATAGTAACCATACACAGTAATAATTCATTGCAAATTTTTATCAATTACAAATGCTACAACTTGAACTACTGCAAGGTATCTTGCTAATATAGTCCAGTCAGTTACACACGTTAAAAAAAAGGTTAATTTAAATTTTCTTTGATTAACTAGCATACTGAAATTATTCCCATAGCACATCCAGAAGTGGTTCAAGGTGAATTCTTTTTATTCAAAAGCAACCAGGACATTTTATCAATTCAAATATAATAAATTACTGAAAAAGAAATACAATGAACAGTGAAAAAACTTCCTTGTGGTTGACAGGTAACTCCATTCCTAAACAGATCCTTTTACCTTCAGTGGATGGACCTATGAAAAAATGCTTACAGGAGCTGTTTGGAAGAATATTGGTTTGTTTCTGGGATTTTAAGTCACGTCAAATTATTCCCTGCAAGATTGTCGTAGAAGAATTCCCTGGAGCACACCACCAAACCCTCTCTTTAGAAACCAGGTATTAGAACCTCTCTAAAGGCAAAGCAGGGCTCTTTCAGCACAGTGTGAAGGAGAAGTATTTTAAACCATTTCTTAGCTCTGAAGCCTTCTCCTGCACAGCTTTCCCCCACACCATTGTCACAAAAAGGCAACGCTGACAGCTCTTCAGGCTCCAGCAGGAAGCCACCCACACACAGATCCAGAAAAACTCTGCCTGGATAAACTGGGTTCTCCTGGCCAGGCCCTGCTGTGACGTCTCCGCTCTTCCCATGGCAGTGGCACTGTCAGGATCTCCCTCTGGGGACCCAGCAGCTGCCACAGACAGCTCTTGGCAGCCCTGGAGCTGCTCCCAGCCCACTGAGCCCCAGGATGCAGGAGCAGGGCGGCTGCAGCACCTTCCATCCTGCTCCAGCTCCTCCCTGGCTGCCCTCAAAACACATTCTGCTCTCTGGAGGTGTTCCCCACGTGTTCCGGGAGCCAAAAGTAGGACAAGTGTGCTGCTTCCCCTCTGAGGGGGGACATTAGATGGGGGGGTTGCTACATTGCAAAAGGAGAGAAAAATGGGAACAAACCTTATTCCTCAGAGTAGTAGCACAAAAAATGATTCTGCTACCTTAGTTTCCCACTAATCACCTTTCTCACCATACTTATCAGTCACCACTATTTTCCCAACCATTAGAACATATTTCAGCTTAAATTTCCTCTGACAAGGGGTTTTTACCTCTCTAAAATATCTCAGTTAAAAAAAAAAAAAAAGCTCCCTTGTTATGGATTAGAGATTCTTGGTTTTACAGACTGTCTGTGCAGAGGAAATAACACTAGTTTTCCTTACTATGGATTAGAGTCTTTGGGGTTTACTGACTGTCTTTTCTGTGCAGGGAAACTCCAGTTTAGGGTACAGAGCACCATAAACCATTGTTCAAGATAATTTCCAAGCACATGAACAAGCCCTTGAGGAAACACAAGCATCACATTTTCCTGTTTTAAATGTCCTAACTCTGTAATATATTTGTCTTCTTGTTCTGATAAAGCATGCATGTTGACAAGAGAAGAATGGGAGAGGGATCCAAGGGAATAAAACCCCTGCCATCATCTACAGCAAATGTAACATGATTTCTGTTGTACCAGAGATTAGACATATTAAATGCAAATACATGCAAAAATGCTATTCATAAAGTGATTTGGAGGCCTTGAATAACCTTTTTTGGTAAAATGTGTCATTCACAGAATAAATGCAGATATATCACATTGTGAGATGTGATATAATGAATTGTAAATGACATATTACATTTTTGAGGCATTTTTGGCCCTCATTTGAGGCCATCAACATCCAGATCCTCAGAAGCCTCAGCATTCACAGAATCTTACAAGGGCTTGCACAGGGTGCTCAGAGAAATTTATCATCTCAGTGATGATTATATGATTAAAATGCTTTAAGATTACTGCAAATTCCCCTTGATGCCAAATATTTAACTTTACACAACAAGCACCCACATGCCAAATTAAAGAAGCTGGAAAGCAATGTAAAACATCATTATTAGTCTTCACAACATGGAGAAATGAGACAACAAATACAAGCTGGCAAAACATCAGAACTATTTTTCAGCAACTGCAGCAAAGGTAGAAATGTATCAGGCTTGCAGCAAGTAAGATAAACTGGAACCAAGAGTTGTCACCAAAACTCAGCCTAGGGCCCCTGCAGACAGCTTATGTAGGTATGACTGGGCATTGCCCATTATTTATAAGTAATGGCATCATTATGATCCCAGGTTTCCCCATATGGATCCCTCCAGACAACAATTCAAGGCCTCTCCCCACTGCTGTCACCATTCCTTCAGTAAATGAGCCATGAGCAAAGCTCCACTCACAGGTCCCTCTAATCCCTGTGATGTGCAACATAAGCAAGGTTTGGTTTTGTTTTGCAGTCTGGCTTGATTTACTGCCTGAACTGAAGATGACTCCTCAGACACCTCCAGTACTCCTAGAAAAGCCATTTCTTCAACCTCTAATAGGGCTACAAAGAGACCCCAAAGAGCTGCTTTTCCAGGCATTTGTAACACCTCTGCAAGCTGCAGCTGAAAGGCAATGCACAGCCTTTCTTCACTTCCACCAAAAGTCATTTACTTTTCTGTAACTCCATTATCATTTCCACTGGTAACTGGGAAACATCTCTATGCATCATCCTTAGTCGGGACCAGTTTCACAAAATAAAGTTGCCCAAGAGCAGGATGCTGCTGGTGGATTCTGCTTCCACAGCCAGGCCAAACAACAGCAGCGTTCAACAGCCATGATCTGCCCTCAGACAATAAATTCAGATCAGCAGCAGGGTGGAATCGTAGAATGTTTTGGCTTGGAAGGGACCTTAAAGATCACCAAGTGCCCTCAAGTTCCACCTCCTGCCATGGGCAGGGACACCTTCCTCTATTCCAGGGTGCTCCAAGCCCCATCCAGCCTGGCCTTGGACACTGCCAGGGATCCAGGGGCAGCCACAGCTGCTCTGGGCACCCTGTGCCAGGGCCTCCCCACCCTCACAGGGAACAATTCCTTCCCAATATCCCACCTAACCCCACCCTCTGGCAGTGGGAAGCCATTCTCCCTTATCCTGTCACTCCAGGCCCCATCCTTCTTGGCTCCTTCAGGTACTGGAAGGGCACAGTTAGGTCTCCTGACAGCTTCTCTGTTTGGTTTTGGGGTATAACTTTAAAAAAAAAAAAACCTAAACCACAATCAGAAAAGCACAAAACTGCTCCAGTTGTTTAAGAGAAAACCATAAGTACAAATTGCCATGGTGAAAAGCAACAAAATTTGTAATATTTTCAATCTTAGCAGACTTTCATAATTACATGTTTCCTTAGCAGTAAATCTTACTCCCAAACAGTACCTCCTATATTATGTTAAGTGCCAAGGGCTCCAAGGAACACATTCCCACAAATATTTCTCATGTGAATAGCACATTATATTTACTACTTGATACATTTATAGTGGCACACTAAATATACACTTACGAAAAAGGCTGGATTTATTTCCAGCATATAAAAGGCTGTAAAGTTTTCCATCCATAGGGGACCAAGCTAATCATGGTCCATTCAACCATTGGACTCAAAACATTTCTGTCAGACAGTTTGATTATTTCCCACTGAGGACACATGGCCCTTGTCTCCAGATAAATCTCCGACATCAGTTTAAGGAGTAAAAGGGTTAACAAGGGCCCAGGTATTCTGACATAAAGGCATATTTCTTCACCAGTCCTATTTCTACAGGCCAAAAGAACATATCAAATCTCCCACCAGAGTCATACATAAGAATGCTCCACATTTCAAAGCAAGGATGCATTAACTTTACTTAAAATTTCTCCACTGCCATTTTAGGTGCTTACGTATCTAGCCTAATAGTGGACATTTTGTCTTGCTACACTCCACTCTCACTTCTTACTCTCACTGCTTGAGACTGAGCTTCACTAAAACACAGACAAAATGGCTAATTTTTGGATGAGCAGGGAAGAAGATGATTGTTTGGAGTTTTTAAGTAAGTCCATTTTCAACTGTCTCAAAATGACCATTTCAGATTAGTAAGAAGCTTCACAGTAGCCTTGGTCTTCACCTTTTCATTCACCTGCTTTTATTCCCCTTAAACTAGCAAAATAAAAAGCTTTCAGGGATTTCCAAAGTGACCCATACTCATTACTGCCAAATGGAAAATGTGTATTTTATTGTAATATCCTATAACCAGGACCCTGTTACAAAGGAATACTCTGTATGAAGCAGACATTTTCCCTTAGAAGTGAAAGAAGAATTCCTCCTTTTCTTCTTTTTTTTATTTTAAAGAGAACTGCTTCCTTACAGTCCACGTATTTAATTCGTGTAACGTAATAATAAATGTTACATCCTCAGCTTCTCTGGAGCATCTGAAGATGCTTTTTATCATTCATTACAATATGTTGTGGTTTTAGAACCAATGTAAATATAATATAGCCAAACCCAACCACCAGGTTTTCACCCCCAGTGGAACTCAGGAGCAGTGACAGGGGGGCAGGACACAAAAGCTCTTGCTCGAGTGGCCGCACAGCACAGCTGTGGGGAGCAGCTTCCTCAACACCTGCTGTTTGTGACAGGAGCTGTTCACTGAGAGAGTATAGAAATAAATAGTCTGATTTTTCCAGACATAGAGGCTTGGGATAAGGAGCCAGCAGAATTCATAGAATTGTTGGAAAATACTTCCAAGATCACCGAGTCCACCCGTTAATGCGGCACTGCCATGTTCACCACTAACCCTTGTCCCCAAGTGCCACATCCACACACAGCTCCTGAACTCCCAGGATGATTCAAGCACTGCCCTGGGCAGCCTGCTCCAATGCCTGACCACCCTTTCAGCAAAGAAATCTTTCCTAATACCCAATATCAACCTCCCCTGGTGCAACTTGAGGCCATTTCCTCTTGTTCTATCGCTTGTTATTTGGGAGAAGAGCCCGACCCCCACCCGGCTGCAACCTCCTGGCAGGGAGTTGTAGAAGGAAACTCTCGTTTATCATGGTAAGACTTTACAACTTTAACCCTCTTACACGAAGACAAAGCAGGGATTCTCAGGGCAGAAAACTGTTCTCCAAGCCAGTAATTTCTAATTCTATAGGACACAGATCAATACTCTTCAGCTTTATGGACTGATTCACTCAAGTTATTATTCCTGCTGCACCTTTAGTGCAGAGCAGAGAGGTTTAAATCAAACCCAGAGAACAAAGGAGGGCTGATGTGCCTGTGGGGAGGTTCAGATGAGACTCAGGCTCTGCTGTGTGCCTGCAGCCCCCTGCTCAGGAGCGCTCAGCACCACAATGGAGCAATCAGCCCTCACACCACACTGCCACTGACAGCAGCTGGCACACAATCAGCAGCTCACTCACCTTGCCCTGAAATGCAGGAACTGCACAAGGGAATTTATTAGGTGGGGAAGAAGACAAAGGTAAGAAGAGACCACCTGAAATCTCAGAATTCCTTCTGGCACACCAACATTTGCATGTATCACTGCCCTCACACACAGGGGAACACGCGAAGCCTGGGTGGTTTGCACACAGCCCAAAGACAAAGTAGTAGCACAAGCTCCTGGGAAAAGTTGCTGAACAGGGAAAGGGAAATGGCAAAATTAAACATTATCTTAGATAACTTGAGCTGAATATTGTTAAAATCTTCTTTCAGCTTTACAATCACTTGCTTTTTTTTTTTTTTTTTGGTTTTCATTTCAATGGCAGCTTGCAAATCTCACTGAAGTGTAATAAAAATTATAGTGTTTCATGAACATAAACTATTAAAAAAGCTACCATTTATTACTACAGTGAAACAAGAAATGGAAACTCTAATGTATCCCATCTGTCTAAATGGTAATGAGCCCATGCAAAACTCATTGCAGGGTCAGAATCCAATATTTCCCTTTGGATCCTTCAGTGCAAACGAGGTTCATGTCGGCTCTGGTTCCAACAGCAGAAAGAGGCAAAATGAGCTGCAGCTCCCAAGATTTTATTATGCTGATCAGATCTTTCTCAGGGTTTGAAGCCTCTTCAGTGTCCAATTTGAATTCACACAGTCAGAATTTGGACTGGAACGTGTTTGCAACTCTTGTTTCTCAGAGTGCTGCTCACCTGCCTGAAGAGTTTGTCCCAAGGTACAGGCTTGACTCACTCTGCAGTGGGAATGTTGAGGCAGTCAGGAATTGTAATGACTTCAAAATTCAAAGTACACATTTTTGTGGAGCATTTTATGTCTTTATAAAGCTTTTTTTAAACTTAAATGTACATTTAAACATGTAGTTTACTAACGCTAGTTGGAAGTGGTTTTGAAATCAAAGCAGGAATTTTTAAGTTCTGCAGATTTGACTGCCAAAGCTGAATGATCAGGGCACAGTAACTACCTACATGCTTATCTTAACACACCTGACAGAGATCCAAGCAGCTCCATTTAAACAAAACAAAAAAAGGAAGAAAGAAAACCAAGTAGACAATGTACAACATCTTCCTTTAAAATAAATAGCAAACAACGACAAAAGGTAAAAAAACCCTTCATTTATTTTCCTGCACTGCTTGACTGTTAACTGATTTTGAAACTCAGCTAAAACAGGCAGGTTTATAGAGCCTGAAAGCAAGCAGCGTTGTTTTCCTTTGCAACACTGCAGGACCAGCATCCAGAGCAGAGCTAAGCCTAGGCTCAGGTTTCTTTGATCCTGGAAAACCAAGTTCTGCCAAAACCTTCAAACAGCCCTGCAGGCTTAGGGCTAACAAGCAAGTGAGGCTCATACATATTCAGCAGAGCTGAAGGGCTCTTGTGCTGGGAGCCCAGAGCAGACCTTCACAGATGCTTTCATGGCCCACGCCTCTTGTGATGTAACCACCCACACTGGACTTGCATGATAAGCACCAGCATATCAATGTGTGATCAATTAATTTATGAGTATTTAATATGCAAAGGAAAGGTCAGCTAATTCCCTCCCTGAGATAAGAGACGTTTTATCATTAGTGGCAGCTACAGGTACATCTGTGGTCCTGCAGCTCAAACACAACATTTTAAGCCCATAGGCACAGACATCTACTAAAGCTGCTCACAGAAGGATGATTTATCTTTTCATACTCACTTCCCACTAATTTTGTTACTGACATACCAGTAATTACTGTTTCTAAATGCCTTCCCTACCTTCTTCAATTTTAATTATACTGTGTCAGCACCTAAAAATGTACAAACCATGCACAAGACAAAAAAGATGCATTTCCTACAGAGGCTCCAGAACTTTCAGAAGAAGGAATACAAGAGCAAGACCCCAGTAGGCAGAAGTCACCAGTTTTGCATAGGGAGTCCCAGGTGGGGATAAAAATAAACTTGAAGTTTTGAAGGGCTGCAAAAGACTTTTCCTGACTCTTACTTGCCTGTCTTCTGAGACTCATTCTTCCTAAGAAATGGCCAAAGAAAAGGTTTGCTTGTCACACCAAATAGTACAAAAACAAGGCTCCCAATCAGCTTTTAAATGCTTTTTCTGTCCTGTCCCCTCCAGCACTTCTACCACATCTGTATTACCTCCCAGGGCCTGTTCCAATAGTAATACATCAATATTTACAAAGGAAGTAACTTTTTCTTGCAGACCAGTTTCCCCAGGAGAGACACATCAGTTAAGGATTTATCCCACATCCAGCTCCACCTCCAACCATCTCCTCCATTGCTAAATGAGCAGGTGAGATGTGCAGGCTCATGTGGTCTGCAGTGGTTTATAAATCAATACAAAACAATCTGCCTGTGGGGAGGTCCTCATGAGGGGAACATGAAACAATTTCTAAGAAGGATTCTGGTGGCTCAATAATTATTTGTCTTTAAAAGTAAGCCAAGGTCAGAAAGCCAGAGTCATGAGGAAGATGGAATGCCATAATTCAACTTTCTCAGCTATGGTTAAGTTCACAAAAAGCTTCTCAATCAGACTCTCACCTGCTTCCCACCTCCAGAAAACAGCATAACAAGGCAGGGACTCTAACAGGGCCTTTTGGGGAGCCCATTTTCCCTCTACCTGTTAAGTAAGAATGCCTTCCAATTCTCAGCTGTTAAGAATTCATTCCTCTTCTGTGAGAGGGAATTACCTAATTCATCACAGCTCAGCCTTACTCTCATAATAGCCCCTACAAATAGGGCATGTGTCTGTAATATCCTCTGCAAGTTAACCCTTCTCCTCCTAACCCTCAAAGTCTCAAGGGAAAAGTCACTAAAGCTGTGAAAAGAGAGAGCTGGAGGCTGGATCCCAAAGGGAGCTAAAGCCCCACTGTGCAAGGCACAAACCTGAGCCAGGTTTTACCTCATTTCTAGGTCTCTGCTCCCCAACAACAGCCCAAGTCCTGTTTTAAGGACACAGACTCCCTATGGACATGAATCAGGATACTTCAAGAGACAAGATCCACCAGGAAAACACACAAGTGTCTGTATCTGGAGTCCCTGCTCAGATCTTAGGAATTTCCTAGGAAGAGGCACTTTTTTTTATAAGGATTTATGAAAGCTTCCACACCTGAGGGAACGTTCCTGAGACTAATTTATCATATAAAAGGAGCAAGGCCTCAACTATTCCCTTCAGCCTCTGCTATTGCAGCTCCCACAGCTTTGTTCAGTGCTTTGTTATCTTCCATTTATCTGGAAGATAAATGACATTGTTCTATTTGAAGCAAGGCTGATACATTGAAAGACAGTGCAGAGAACGCCTGCAATGATGTTTTTCATCGCATCCACCTGTTGGAGGGTATAATCCAATGTACCTATATTTTACAAATAAAAACCAAAACGAGTTCTTCTGCTTCCCTCTACTTTACATTCTTCCATGTCTCACTAAGGAGCTTTTTTACCCAAGAGATCTCTGATGGACATTCGCAGATCACAAAGCAACGTTTAGAGGCAAAGTGAAATTTACTGCTTTGCCCACCAGAGACATTCAGTACTTACACTGCTCATTATTGATCTTATAAAAGATTCCAGAGGAGAGAGGGTAAATATTTGGGTCTAATGCCACTTAACATCATTTTAAAATTCTGCTGGTGTGGTAACTAGTTGGCTGTGTTACTTACACATTAATTGAGGACACATCAATTACTTGAGAGATTATACCAAAAATATCTTGGTGGGAGACTTTGGCATCTAATTAAGAAAAAAATTATTTATTTTTTTAATCACCAGAATCACCTTTTAAACTACAAAACACACCCCTGCCTCACTAGGAGTGTAGCATACAATGACAGTTTAAAAGCCAACTGTCAGTTTCCCACCGTAGGTCTTACAACAAGGAAAATTTAAGTACTTCTCAAAGCCTGGAGATAATTCAGGAAATGTTTTAGACCAGCGTCATTTTTTGAAGGGTTTTAGCAGCTAAGATTTTAATAAAGCATCAATTAAATTTTTCCTTATCACACTTAAAAATATGCAGAACCCAGCTCCTGGTCTGACGTCACAAACATCCCAACAGGACAGGCTCTAGAAATAAAGCTGTTGCTGGCTTAGGAAAAGTGCATTCTTCCTGAAAGGTTTCAACAGTGACACACAGGAAGTCAAAGGCTTTTGCTGGAGGGTTTTGCTTCACAACAAATCAAAGCAAGCAGGCCCCAGTTCTCCCCTCCCTCAGCACACTGCAAAGGCAGCTCCATTAACATTCAACACACTTGAGCTCAGAAAAGGAGAATTTTATATTAGTATTTATTATGCAAATTAAATATGTATATGCTCTTAAATATATCTAATGTATGGAAATGACCCACAGTGATAGCTTCCCTTGAATTATTGTCTAATAATAGGGAGCTGCTGTTGCTTCAGAGCACCATGGTGCAGGTACAGCCTCTGGGGTGACATCTTCATTGTGGCCAACATTTTCAATGAAGTGAAAAGAGAAAGAAAGGGGAGAGGAGCAAGAACATTTTTCTTTGCTAGTTTGGCATCAAACCTGAGATAAAACGAGCTGAAATCTGTGTGTTATTGACCAACACTTGCATGAGTAGCTGTGATAAATACAGATATAAATATTCCCTAGGCATCATCCTGGAGCACATCATTCCTGGGTTTGAATATCTGATTTATACACTTGACCTGCAACTTCAATCCCACCAAGCTGGAATCTGCTGCAGCTCTGATGGTGCTCTGGCAAAATCCTAATATTGAGAAAGGAGAAGAAACAGGTGGTAGAATGGAGAAAGGAAAGGACTGAAAAGTTGAACACCTAAAAATGAGAGGAATAGGAGATTCAGATCATAAACATCTTATTCTGTTGAGAATTCAGCTAAAGGCACTGGAAGTGCCTTATTATCCAATGACTGGTATTGTCCAGTGTCTAACCAGACCTGGGCAGGACAAAATCTATGATCAGACAACATAATTGACCTCAAGAAATATATGACTGAGGAAAGAATTCATGGTTTTGCCTTAAATCCTTTAATGACCCTTGAAATAATTTTAAAATTAAAACCAGAACAAACTACTTTTAGTGACTCTAATTACAAACTCCGCTTTCTAGAACACAAATTGTTTAACCCACCAAACTGCCGCTAAAACGTTATCATGGAAACACCAAAAAAAAACAGTTTAAAAGCTTGTTTTTAAATTACTAATGGGATAGCTACTTTTATTTGCCTCTAACTTTGAGGAATGGGAGAATTAGAAAACAAAAATGCAAGCATATATGGGGAAACATCTGCTTGGGATGACTTCATTACTACCACCCTGTGATGGCTTTGTAAGGCTGTGCCACAAGTGTCACGTTATTGGCATTTCTTGCCATGCCAACCACACTGTTCAGCAGGATTGCATGAACATTTCCTTGCCATGCTGACAAACTCTCTGCTACCAGGATGCCACACGTGGTGGGCGGAAAGCAAATTTTCTCCTTCACACTTTTCTGGGGATAAAGGCCAAAATGAAATTTTTGAAAGTTTCCCTTCTGTTTCTCCAGCACCATCGTTCCTGAACTGCATGGTCCTACTACTGCCAGAATCCTTTCTCTTCCAAGTTTGACAGCAGCTTCCTCTCCATGAGCAACATCCCTCTCACTGCAGCAACTGTCACGCAGCTCTGAGGCCCAGGGAAGTTTGATCAGCCAAAATACTTTGACTGCAGGAAGAGATACCTCACTTGTTGGGTGAAGATGTGCTGTGCTGAACATCACAAGGCCTTGGATGATCTTCTACATCAAAAAGCTTGATCTGGGGGAGAGGATAACTCATTGCTGTAACCCGGTTCATATTTTTCAAGCAGTGCTTTCTGCTGAAAAAATGAGTGCCGTTTCTCAAACATTAATGTTTCTTCTCTTTCAAAAATCAGGGAAAATGTAGTAAAGGAAAAAAATCACCTCACTTTACTCAGGGGGAGGAAAAAAAAAAAGCCCGGTGCCCTAAAGCAGTTCTGAATTCTTGCTGATTATAAATGTCACAATATCTTAGCTGTTACACAACTGTAAGGAAAATGAAATGGCAATGCTATGGAATTACCCACACGGAACAACCAATCCTCTGCTCTCTGAGGGAAAATATTAAACTTAGCTGTAAGCTAAATAAAAATGTGTTTTGAGGAAATAGTGCATTGATATAACAGCAGGAGTGAAGAGACTGTTAGAGATGAGTATTTGTGTGGATCTCACCCTGGTTCAGATTTGCTCATACATCAGTTAGGCTTCCAAATGGGTCCATACAATAGGTGACTTTTGTCATTCACATGGAACACCAGGACAACATCTGGGAGAAGGAATGCCAGGCTGAAAATGGCTCTGGCAAAGAAACCTCCAGAGCAGGACAGACACAGCAAAGAAGCAGGAGTGAGTGAACTCAGCCTTTCATTACTTTTGCCAGTGCCTGGCAAAAGCCTTTGCTTTGTCTCTGACACGAGTTGCTAAATCATTGCATGCTCCCCACAGAATACAACTGGTGCTCCCTGTCTTCTCCAAGCCACGGGGTTTAAGGTTCACCTGAGCTAAATTATTTCAAGCGGCACTGATTCCAATGGCCCCATCCCCTCTCCAGCTGGGTGACAGTTTGGATAATTGAGTTCCAAAGCACAATGGAGCAGCACAGTAATGAAAGCCAAATCTCTCAGTAGCCAAAAAATCAGCTACTCAACTGCTGTCAACATACAGCAATAACCACCCCAGCTGTGCACAGACACCAAGCAATCGAGCTGGCCAGGAATTTTTCAGTTTGAATTTTGCCATGACAGCAACCCCTGTATGGAACAACAAATGACAGACAGACCCTTTTGGCCCCACTCACTTTTTAGTTTCAAGGAGGCAAGTTAAAAAGTTGGGCTGTGCCTTTCACACACACACACAACCCACCCTTCTTCCAAAAGAGCTGCAAGTGCCTGCAGAAGCAGGAGCCAAGACTGGTGCTGCAGAGCAGGTGGTGGAGCATGAGCCAGACCTGGGACAACCTGAAGAACTACCCAGGGGCTGCCTTCAATTTATGCACATGGCTGTAAATGGTCAGTGATGCCACAGAAAAAGCGGTATAGGATAGCAAAAAACTGCAGTGGCAACAAAATTGGGGGTTTTCTGCTTTCATCCTTAAGGGTGTGACAGAAAGCTCCCTTGGAAGAACAGAGCTGCACCCCCCTCAGCACCAACAACAAATGCCTGTTTGAACTTCTGCTGAAGGTTATTTTGCCATAAAAAGCAGTGGGCTTGCTTTGTTTGGTTTGCTTTTGTCTGGTTTGGGGTTTAAGTCAATATGGTCTGCAAATAGTACAGCAAAAAATTAAATAGTTCTAGAGGAAAAGGAAAGCTCTTTTACACTGTTTTAAAGACCCAATAGCATTCAATGCTCTCACTTCATCTCAGGGTTCCTTGAGACGCCTGTGAAATAACAGGGCACAAGGGCTGAGGCTGACAGATCAGATCCACCTTGAAGTATTATTAAACTCCAAAGAGCTGCCTCAACAAAGACATTTTCTAAATGAGTACAACCGTTCCACTGATGTAGGGTATCAGATCGTATAGAAAGGGTTACACACTTCAAAGGAAAAAGCCTTCATGTTTCCTCTTATAATAATAATACTAATAATAATAATTATTGCTTTTCTTAGAAGACATTTGGGAGCTACAGATATCTGTGAAATTTCAAACCTGCCTGCTAAGTACAGAGGTGCTCTACACCAGACAGGTAAAAGCAGTTCTGAGAGAGAGGTCCTAGAGAAACCACCTGTTGTATGAGAGCTCTTCAAAGATTTATCATCTCTGCTGGTTTCTTCCCTGGGTCAAAACCTCGATGTTACATCTGTAGTACAGATGTGTAACACACTTCAACGTTAAAGGTGGAAATGAAAACTGATGTGGAACTGCTTTTAAAACTGTTCTCAAACTGACTGAAGTCACCAAGGCTTTTAAACAAGAACAACAAAAAAGAATCCAAACAAAAGCAACAAAAAGGCTGATTCACCAGGAAAGGTATTTCCAAATCAAGCACCACTGAACTATGTTCAGGACACTCACATTAATTTTTCCTTCATCAGCCTCTGCTCTTTTTCAAAATATATAACCAAGTCTAATACCCAAGCACTTCTATGATCATTTTAAAGAAGCTGGTAAGGTCTAATTTGCCAAAATAAAATTGAAAAAGAAATCTAGTAAAAGATTGAAAGAAACAGTCACAAACAGAATTATAACTGCTGGAACATGTAATAATGAAGGAAAGTAACAGGCTGACAACACTACAGAATTTAGAAAAAGCAATTAAAGCCTAAATATTAAACTCTCTTTACCTCTACATACCTTGGGACACTTTGCAATTTCTGTTCGACAACATCAACAATAATTACACTCAAGATAAAGGTTCCTTATCTGAGTTCTACAGTCAGGCACATATATTTGGTAACTGCATTTTGACACATTCCTGTGCCTGTTTCCATACGGGAAAACCTAAAAGAAACAAGACTGTACAATATTTTCACATAAATGAAACTCTTCACCTGGTAAAAATATTACTTCAAGTGCTAAAAAAAACTTTGGAACTCATAATTTCTAAAGCACTGAAAAGCTTAGAAACTTTAAAATGTTCATATAACCACAAAAGTTTTCCTAAAACCTCAGCTTCTTGCTTTACTCAGAGCAGGTCACATTCACCCTTGTTTGTCTCTTTATTAAAAAAAAAACAAAGTCCAAACAAAAGCCACTAAAGGAGCACCTTCCAGCTGGGACTTCTCCAGCGATGACATCAAATATTCAGAGCAGTGACGCTCACTCCGCTATACTGAGCCTGGTGCAAAATCAAGTTAAAATAGCAGAAAGTGCTGGACGCCCTGAGCAGGTGAGCATTTGGAAAACTCACCAAAAAAATTCCAGAAACACATCAGTCCGGGGTAAAGGGGTGTTTCTGCACAAGTACCAATGGGTTTGAGTTCTCTGAATGAAATTTCTATATGGTAAAATGTCATTGGCAAGGGACATAAGTCTAGCCCACATGATTCTGGCTTTAGAACCTTTTCATGGAGTTAAACCCCTTGCAAAATAATGAATTCTGTCACACAGTCTGCAAGTAATGAGGTGAAATTATTGTGATTCAGGGCCAAGAACGGAGCTGTCACCTGCCCACTGCCTTGTGTCACTGTGAGTGGCCTCACAGGTCACTCCTGCTCCAGCCATCCTTCCACCCAAAACAAAGCTGTGCATGTGACTGAATAATGAAGAGAGACAAAAAATTAACATAACTAAGTCAGCCCTGAGAGTACAAGAGTTGTCACTCCCCTCCCTCATTTATTGACAGGATTTGCAAAAGAAGGAACAAACAATTTATTTAGCAAGAAATTCTGAAAAACAGATATTGCAAAACTTCCCACAGGAGAAGAAATCACAATAGTTTTTGAAATATATAGCAATCAAAGCTTGGTTTCCAAGAGTCACCAGTGGCTTCTGGACACACCTGGCTTTCCAAAAGGACCAAACGTGGCAGGGTGAAAGCAGAGGAGGCTCAGTCTTTGGGAGGTCCTGCTGGGAAGCAGGGAGCCCTGTCCTGGCAGCTCCAACCAAAGCTGCCAGGCTGGGATCACAGCAATGTCATGGAGGCTCTGTGTGCCACTGCCAAGCCAAAGCTGAGCCAGCAGGAAACGAGCAGTTTCCAATGGGTGGTTTATTACAATTTCAAAAGGATACATTTCCACAAACACTTGGGATCACAATGAATTTGGATTTTTCATCCAAAAATGTTTTGTCACAAGTCTCCACCATTCCTGCCACCAAATTAAAAACCATAAAAAGAATGAATTTGTTGTGCAATTCTGGCCAGCTGTGGTTCTTCCTCTGCAGCTCTTGCAGAATTCTTACACAACCTGGAGCCAACAGAGTTTTTCACCAATGCTCACGGATCATGTGCTGTGCATTTTGTGTACCCAGCCTGCAGCTGCCAATGAACCTCCCAGCTACAACTGCAAGGTGGGTGTTGGAGCCCAAAACAGAAGTAGTTCTGTTAATACACAAAAACTTTCCAAAGGACTGACAGCATTGCAAGTTAATGCTCTTGAGAAGGTGACACTGGTCTGCATTCTGAGTCATAAAAACATTAGATTCTCTTTCTTAGCTACCTCATGATTAAAAGATTAAGAGAAGTGTACTGTCACTGACCTACTGACATCTCAGCACAGAAGCCCTGGTTCCCTGGCTTTGATGTTGCACAACACCCACACAGCAGAGCCACGCCAAAATACGTTCTTTCTAAAATAAAAATTACAAACTCAGATTCCGCCCCCCAGACCCTGCTAGGGAAAGTGTTATTGCAACCTCCAATCATTATCCCTTGCTGCTGAAAGAAACTAAGTAATTTCAGAAACAAATTAATTAACTGTCATTAACACCATTGATTATGTTTTTGCAGGAGGAATCAATGCAGGTATTGCTGTCCCTGCTGCAGCCATGGAAATAGCTCAGCTTTTCACTCACTGTAAAAAAACTGATTATTTGCCAAGCTCAGGGCGGCAGAGTGCTTCCATACTGTGTATTTTATACAAATCAAGCTTCACAGAACAACCTCCAAACAGAGACTAAACCTGGGCTCACTGCTCCTCCCCAGCCTCCTCTCATGCACCACCCAAGCAGGAGCACAGGGAAACAGGCTGAGTAATTATTGGAAGAAAAACTTGATCCACCCTATCCCAAACTATTTACTTCAGTCTCTAACAGCTTTTCCCTTAGGGAAGGGATGTCAAGTGGAGTATAAACCATTATGACACACAACATTTTGCTGGAACAAGGATTTTAAAAGATTAGTCTTGATTCTGGCAAGCATGAAGTGCCAGAGTGATTAGTTCCTATCGGGGTAATTGGTGTCAGCGAGACCCCATCTGGAGCGCTGTGTCCAGCTCTGGGGCTCCAAACAAAAGCAGGGCATGGAGCTGTTGGAGGGGGTCCATGGAAGGTCCACAAAGACGCTCAAGTAGCTGGAGCCCCTCTTCTCTGGAGCCAGGCTGGGAGAGCTGGGGGTGTCCAACCTGGAGAAGAGAAGGCTCCAGGGAGAGCTCAGAGCCCCTTCCAGTGCCTAAAGGGGCTCCAGGAGAGCTGGAGAGAGACTTGGGACAAGGGATGGAGGGACAGGACACAGGGAACGGCTTCCCACTGCCAGAGGGATGGATGGGATACTGGGAAGGAATTCCTGGCTGTGAGGGTGGGGAGGCCCTGGCACAGAGTGCCCAGAGAAGCTGTGGGTGCACCCCTGAATCCATGCAAGTGTCCAAGGCCAGGTTGGACAGGGCTTGGAGCCACCAGGGATAGTGGAAGGTGTCCCTGCCTATGGCATGGGGTGGAATAAAATGAACTTTAAGTTCCCTTTCAACCCAAACTATTCTAGGATTTCTAACCTCAACTGGAAGCTACTGTTGATGCAAAAAACTGCAACACATCTCAAAACAAAGATCCTTTCTCTCTTTGTAGGGATTAAATGGATCTCCCACTGAAGCAAATATGATTTACTAAAGCATTTAATATTTGGAGTAGCATTTATACTTTCCCCTTATACATAATATTGACATTCCGATAAGACAACAGAAAGCAACAATAAAACAGAAATACAACTGCATTTACTTATCTGTTCTAAAAGAGAAGAAAACTGGTGTTGCCATCCCTGACACTCCATAATGTAATTTTTTAGTGTATTCCTTTGATTTTAAATTAATAATAATGCTTCCTTTCTGGAAAACATCCCCATATAGAAAACAGGATTTTACAGAGATTTTCAGATACTCAGTCTATTTTCACTCTAATTTACATACAGTTACAATAACAGACACACTTGCCTATAGCAGTAATAATCCGAAATGCCTCAGTGTGATGTGTGGGACCTCTGGGTTCAAATCCAAACAGGGATACTGAACACAGTGTTTGACTCCTCCCTTGAAACAAGACAGTGCATTTGGATGGAACTGCAGTTCTTCTGAGGTGGCCAAGACTAAAAGCCCACAGCAAGTGGCCAAGGATTGTGCTGAAGGGTTCAGTACCCTGCTCCAATACCTGCTCAAGATTCTGCTCACAGACCAGGAGCTCCTCCATCACGCAACTTTTGCCACAAAGGGGTTCCTATCCTTAAAAGACCTCTCAACTTCTTCTTCCCAGACTAAGGTGGTCTGAAATACCAAGGACAACAGTTTGAAAAAAAAAAAAAAAAAAGGAAATTTCTCTCAGAAAACTGTATTTAGTGAAACTCTGAGAAATCAATTTTTCATGGGCAGAAACCCACATTTTCTGTAACAAAACATCCTTTGGAGAATGTTTTGACATTTGAGCAACAGCTGCAAGCAGTGAAGATGTGAGGGCTTCATTCTGGACTGCAGTATCTGGGGGGAACACTGGGTACTGTTAGGAACTGGATTTTACACAGATTCTATTGTGAGTGCTCATTCCCCAGCAATTTGGGCTCCCTGCTTCCTTCCTGGCCCTGCTTTCCCAAAGCCAGCACTGCCAGAAGGAAGAAATGAAGAAGGGTGGTAGTACTCAATCAGGATGTTTTTCCATGGAAGGAGTAACAATAGAACTATTTTTACTTTTATTCATTTAATAAAACTTTGGTAATTAAGAGAAATAAATAATCAAAACCAACCACCTTAAATAACATTTTAGATGAGTTAGGAACAGCCACTCTCCCTCTGCTCACTCCATCCCAATTGTAAAATTACAGATTCTGTCTCAGGAAGAGAATACTGTTTGGAATATTTCCTTTCACCAACTCAGACTTTTAGACAATACAATAATAATTTTATTGAACTCTTTTTTTACTTGATGAAAAAGAAAACAAGATTATGGGCTAAAACACAGCAGAAATAGGCCAGCTGCATTCACAGTCCTATGTTGTGTTGCTCATGCTGCTGTGTGTCCCCTCAGTGCTGCAGCCCCCCGGCACATGGAATGACTCTACCCTGCTCCACAAGATCTCCCAATTTCTCAAGTGATTGAATGACTCATTTTGTCTCTGTAGACAGGAGTGATTCCCCCATTTCTCAGAGCTATTGGGACAACATGTCACAATATTATGGTAGTCCCATAAATACTGGTGTAAGTATCACAAAATACAAGAGTGTAACGCTCACGTCCACTCTAGGACCTCCCAAAAGCATCCACGTCTGTGCTGGAGAATTGCCTAAGGAATTATTTTCAGTTTTCTGCAGAACTCTACTGTAGGAAATTTTCTCTAAATTATTGAGGTATATGGTCCATTTCTTCCTGAAAGAAATGGACTGAACTGGAGACGTAATCACATCCAGTGTGGCCCAGGCCTAACCTCAATGAAACCCAGGTCATCTTCTAAGTCAGAGTCCTACTTTTTGTGGGGGTTTTAAAATATAAGTGTCCTCTTCATCTCTGCAGACCTACTGAATAATAATAATAATAATAATAATAATTCCTTTGGAAGCTTTTCAATCTGTCCAGAAGCTTGCCTTTATGAGAAAAGAGTGGTTATGAAGAGGTCTTTTACCTAAATGAAGCAGTCGTTGCACCAAGCTTATCTGCACACCCATTTTATGTGCCTGGACTGTTGGCATGAACAGCCCTAAATACTTCTAGTGGTCCAGTGGTGCTGAAAAGAGTTGTGTCACTTCATATATTTTTCACATTTCAGGTTGATTCTTAAGCTACTTCAGAAACTATAGTCTCATATTATGTAATAGCCACTTTTTGAGATTTTTGAGGTTTATATTTACAATACAGAAAAAGAAAAAAACTCCTTTTTTGGATCATCTTTTTAATGCCTTTGGCTTCGCACACTTTAAATGCTCAAAGTACAGCATGGAAGAAAGCTTACAGAATGTGCAGCCCTGCCGTGGCCAGGAATGTACAGGATTAAGACAAGCAGTGCTAAATCATGCTTGCCAATATGTTTCCAGGGGATACAGCTCTGAACAAACTTGACTCAACCTTCAGCAGTTCTGTTGTAAAATGAGGTCCTCCAAAGACAAAGGACAAGCTTTAAAAGCAGCTGAGACAGTCACCTCTAAAAGCAGCAACTCAGTGTTCATTAGTGACCTTCTTAGGATTGTCTTATAAATCCTTTTGCCTCTGGATGCCAAAAATCTTTGGATTCAACACCTAAGGGTACCTGCTGTCAAGGAAGAAATACCAACAGCTTTATGAAGTGCAGTGTTAAAAGGGAATTCTCTGAGTATCTTCTAAAGTTTCAGAGCAGCAAGTAAAAAACCTTATTTTACTGCTTGAAAATCCAAGGTACAATCCCTGAATTTGAATATATTATAGTCACTGACTCCATAAGAAGATTATAAACAATTAGAATCCTTAAAATCTATTTCAACTAACTAGTATTTGTTTAGCTTGAGACAGAAAGGCAGCAGCACACCACATGCAAAGCATGATCTGCAGGGAGAGGAAGTATCTTTTGTGAGAAGAAGTTATATACTTTGGAATATAGGGTACAAGTATTTTTTCCTTTCAGCTGCTGCTGAGACACGCAATTATAATATCAGTGGGGGTTTTCTTCCCCTCAAAGGGGAAAGCAGTCAGTGCTTTTCCAGCCAGATCAAAGCAAGGTTCATGCCACATCCAATGATAGTGTTCAACCTCCCCAAAATGACAGAGGGAGGAAAATATAATTTCTGAAAATAGAACTGAAGAGGTCAGTTTGCCACCATATTTGCACTCAGAGCACTCACAGCTCAGCACACCCACTAGAAAGGGTTAATAACAGTCCTAAAGTGCTAGCAGATAAATATTAAGCTATCCAGTGCTGGTTTTATCCAGTAGTATTAGTACCAAATACACAAAATATATATTGCCCCCAATAAACAGCAGTTGCTAATGTTCCTCCATTTCAAAAGAAGAGGGAAGAAATTGTTTTGGATAATAAGATAAGCCTTCACAGTTAAATCTAAGATTTGTGGGAGAAGCATTAGCTACTGTACAAAACTGGAGAAGGCTAAAAACAAAAACCAGCATATGCCAATTAATCTTGCAGCATGACGACATAGTGCTAAAATCAGACTACTAAGATACAAGTGTAGGCAGAGAAATAATTTGTCTTCTGTTCAGAGGCTTTTTTTCCTTGGGGGAAGGAAAAAGGAGAAAGAGATGCAAGAGCCCAAATAGAAATAAAAAAAATCTTCCCATGCCCTTTTTCATCCAAGGTTGGAAGTATCCCACAATCTTCAAAATAAGTAGAATCTGCTAGTACGAGCTAAATTTAGTTGCATATGTTTTTCACAACATATGCAAGTACCACTTCCCCCTTCCTCCTGAGGGCACACACTTTGCTAAGCTATCGTGAACTCATTAATCCACGTTCACTGCAAAACTTCTGAGGAATATTCCATCATACAGAGAGAGAATCCATCTGTGATTAAGCCTTGGAACAACATTCTCAAAACAAGAAAGCAAAAACTTTCTCCTCACTGTCCCCTCCCAATAACTTTCCCACCATGGTGAAAATCAGTATCAGACAAAACGTCCCCATTATCGCAGCTATGGCTGAGACAAAGCACAAGCTCACAACAAACCCCTGCCTCTCTTTGCAGGATGATTTCTGCTGCAATTCCACCTCTCATTTGGGATGAATGGTTTTCCTATTCCATCACTGAATAGAGAGGATTAGTATTTACTACTGATATTTGATTTCTTCCTTCCAAGGATACCAACAACGTAATTATCCACACCCCCTCTTTTCCAGGATGTTGTTCATCACCTTTCTTTAAATATGAAACTTGAATTCTACCTGCAAAATATTTCAGCTGCATTAATTAACGTTACTAGGATTACAACAACATGAACTCCTTCTCTCTCTTTGACTTCTATACCTCCTTACCTCTTTGTGATTTCCTGTTCTTGTCCCCTGTGTTAATGAAACAAAGCAAAGTTTCACCTTCTGGAAACCCTTCAGTGCCTGTGTCTCAGTTCAGCTCCAACTGTCTCAAGGTTTCTGTGCAGCGTTACCTTCCCGTGGAAACGCTGACACAACCAAAGGCAGGCAAGTACAATTCCTTCAAAAAAACCCTTCAATGGACACTGGGGGTTGAACTTGGTAACACCATCAGGAGTAAGAAATCAATTTCAACCAAAGTGACTTTCAGAACTACTCAAGGCAGCAGTAATTTCAGATTATAATCCCACTGCCATCACTGAAAAAAACCAGCTTTATTAGCTTTTCACAATCATGGTTTTGCAAGCTAATAATGAAAAAATAAGCAAATCAGAAGTAGAAGCAACTATCTCTACCATTGTCAAGTCCTACTGGCTAGATTTGAGGGACTCTATAGCAAATGCAGAATAGAAAGTAAATTTAATTAAGACTAATTTTAAGCAACACTCAACATAACACTCATCAGTGGTATCGTGCATGAAAATACCATTTGAGAAAATGAGACCATAATCCTTACTGGTGCTTCAAAGTGTTGCTTATAAGGCAAATATTTCTGCTCTAAAGGAAACAAAAGCATGCAAGCAGTAAGCAGTGAAAACATGGGCAGCAGTGAAAGGCCTTCAAGGTTCCCCATCCTGCAGGCAGAGCAGCAGCCCCAGAGGAAGAGAACCCCTCCTGATGCAATGATTCTACCCCAGACCTGTAAATCCATGTTCAGGAAAGAACATCACTATTAGTACTTCATGAAAGGCCAGTATTTAATGCTGTACAGCAGAGGTGAAGCTGCTTTCCTACTATTATCCAAGCTAGAGGAGTGCATTTGTTTTGCTTGGAAACTCTGCAAATAGTAATTGTGCTCTGCCTCGTACGTAGGTACGATGCTCACACCACAGCTTTCACAGAAAGGTTGGCACAAATCTCTGCATTGACCTTTAGGTCAACCTGTGGTGTTTTTTCCTTGGATCCTTGACCTCAACTCACAGGCCAAGAAACCAGAAAAAGTAAAATAAAGTACGAGGGCACATTCAAGTTTCCAGGCTTGACTCAGTCTCTCAGCCTGCTAAGCAAAGCTGATACAAGCTCACATTTTATCCACAAACCCCTAAATATCCTTTCCCCTTCCCATTCTCTTTCACACATTCACTGGGAGTGAAAAAAGGTTATTAATGCCTTCTGAATGTTCCCAGTGAGACCAGGTTTCTCTCACTTCACAGAAAAGCCCTGTAGAGTTACAGAGTTATTTAGGTTGGGACAGACGCTTTCCATCTCCCTGCACTGAGTCAAGGAAAGACGTTAATGTGCAAAATGTACCTGGGAGAGTGGGGAAAACAGGCAATGCAGAAGCAGAAATTATGTTTTCTGCTGCCTCTGTGACTCATACAATAAATTAACCAGAAAACAATGTCTAAATACCAATTTCTAATTGAACTCTACAAATTCAGTAGCGTTCAACTCTCCAAAGGTACAGTTCGGGGAACACCACTATGGTCAAATCCTGTCTCTAAGTGTCTCAGACACAAATGCTCTTTAGTTTCCCACAGGTGAAAAACAGACCCATTCCTGTCAGTAATGCCCATTAAAACTTGCAGACCTGAGCCAACAGGACCCTCCAAGCATAGTTGTAATTAAAAGTACATTTTTACCCCAAATCCAATAAATAAGACTATTAAATTTGTGTCCTTTTTGTTCTTGCAAGGAAAAAAAAAAGCCTAAGTAGGAAATTACAAAGAATCAATAAAAAGATTGTGCAAGTGTTGAGGAAATATCAGCTGTACTGCAGCCTAAGCTATTTCTTTTCATTCAGATAAATACAAAATCTTTGTTTTGAACATAGCATGGCATAGAGTCTGGCTTAAACACAGTGTGTGTAACCTGAAAGTTGAGATGAATTTTTACTTAACATAACCAACAAATATATTGCAAAATCTCTAAAAAATAATTATTAAAATAGCCCTATTGGGAAATTTTTTTTCAACTTTACATTTTATTTGTAGGTAAAATTTTATCTGCAGATAAGAAGCCACTTTTAAATTTTTATGGGTTTTGATGTCTGATTCAAAAATATTTATAGGTCTCAGACACTGGAACAAAGGAAGTATCAGGAAGTTTTTGAGGCCAATATTGACTTCTTTGCAAAAGCGATCTTGGGAATTGTGGGAAAAGAGGAGCCTCTCCAAACAAAGAGAGTTTAAGAAGAGCCACAAATATTTTGCTATGAATAAAGGAAAAATAATCTATGTGTATATACACATACAAAATATTTAGACCACATGTTCACCCACAAACACCGATAACCAAAGCTTCAGGAGAGAAAGTAAAAGCTTTGTCTTAGAAAGGATGAGTTGAAAAATAAAACTGCAATATTCACTTGCATATTTTATGAAACCATTCCTAAAAAACCTTTTTTATAAGCTTTGTATTCTAGCTGGGAAAGTCACTCGGAAGTTAGTCCTGGGCTGCATGAAAGAAAACTCCAAATGTTAAGCTAACCATTGCAATTGCTTTCAGAGAACTACTAGGGAGAACAGCAAAGTCTTTCAATATTCCCAAAAAAGATCAGAAAATTTTGAAAAGGAATATCCAGAATAGCTGCTTTCATTATTATTATTATTTGTTTTAACCAAAACAGGGAGTTTTTAAGGTTATGTGATTTAGACCAACTAAGGACAAGTTCAAACGGGAAACGTTACGGGATAGCAAATGCTAGAGAACGTTAATTTTGAATAATGCTGACCACACACACATCCAGCCCTGGATTTTTTTCAATACATACTGTTTCTAACAAATACTACAGTTAAGAAATAGCAACGTCATTAACTAAGAGTAAATACAACCCACACACACATCAGAAAGATTTTGACAGAATAGATAATTTCTACCATTCTTACAGTGACATCCCAGCGAGGTGAAAAGCAATGGAACCACAAAATTCCAATCCCCTTTAGCTGAGCAGCAGATTCCTGATCTTTTCTCACAGAGAAAAATGAAATGTTGTGTAAAGCAAAGAGTCACTTCCTAAGTCTGTCTTGCTTCAGGAGCACCTTGTAAAAGCTTCTCTCTTCCCTCAGAAGAATTCAGATGACAACGACCAATGGTTTTTGTTTAGATAAAATTACAAATAAACACTTAAAAACAGCTGTAAATCTGCTTACTGAGTGATCTAGCACTGTTTATCAATTATTTTTATTTCCCTCTTCTATCAGCACTCTCAGCAATTTATTTCTGACAACCTCTTTAGGAGGAATGTGCCACTAACAGGAACAGGTGGTAACTTATATGGCGAACCTGTCCCAGAACCTAAATCAGCCTGAAAGATCCCCCCCACACCTTTATTATTAGTGGGGGAAGTGCCTCCTTCCAGAATACACAGACACATGAGAACATTTCTGCCTCACAGGATTGATGTACATCAAATATATGGAAGGGATTTATTCCTTTCTGATACATATTGACATTATATACATTTAAACAGCTCCAAGATTGCTGGCAATTCCTATTTGTATCCACAACAAACCCAGAACGCTGATTTCATTTTTAATTTTTCTTCATTTGGTTCGTTGTGAGGGGTTTTTTTAAAATGTTAACCTCCATCCTTGCCAGACACTGAATGTTTCCCTGAGCTCCCTCCCTTGGAAAGCGCTGAAAATTCCAAATGGAAAAAAACCCCTATAAATATAAAACATTTCAGGATTGCTGCCTCAGAGAATTCCAAAGGACAAAGGCAATCCACTTGCAGAAATGCATTTTTCATCTATATTTTTAACTACTGCAAAGAGACAGTAGCACATTTCATTTATGTAGGTTGAACTCTCAACTCTTAGCATTGAACCACATAAAAACATAAATAGAGCTGAAATTGAGTCCTCCAAGTTTCAAGCATTGGTCTTCTCACTGCTTAACATTCTCCACAGGTGAAGGTCAAGCAAAGCACTCGAGAAACCATTGTCTGAAGGATTTGTACAAGAATCTGCTGGGAACTATTTCAGGTATTACAAAAGCCTCAGGAGCAAAAGGCCACCAGGCAGCTCTCACAGTGCTGTTCCTACTCAGGAATGCAAAGATATTGAGAGAATTACAATCAATCTGTCCCACCCATCCACCCTCTTAACACCAAGGGTGCCCTTCCAAAGGGCTGCTGTGTTTTCTTCACATTTCTAAGTGTGTCTTCAAGATAATTTGCTGAGCACAAAATAAGAATTTGCTATTTGTTAATGTTTTGCCAATCATCACCTTTGTCACTGCTCCAAACTGAAATCCCAAAGAACAGCTCCAAATACAGGGGACTCATTTGCTCTCTCTTCTCCCTGTGCCTCTCTTTCCCCATGAGTCCCTTTGCTTTAGATGCAGCACACGAGCAGGATTATGCTTCATTTAACAAGATCTCTGAAAACAGATTTTTCACTTTGTCCTAAAGCACAACATGCAAAGGCAAGAGGCCAAGTCACAGTCATATGAGAGATTTTCAAATGTGAAAGTAGTAAACATAAGGGTAACTTGAAATAAATAGTTTACTTTGGGTCGTTAAGCTGTCTAATTAATTTTTGTTTGACATTATTAGTATATAGCAGCAAGCAGCCATTTAAGCAGTTGCTTAAACACAGATCATACAAATATATGAGTGTAGGCTAATGGAAAGAATGGCATATTTATTTAGATTAAACATTCCTGAATGATTTAAATACAAAAATGTTCAGATCACGAGAACTGTGTGGCTTTCTGAAATACGCTGCAGGAAAACCTGACTTTGCTGCTTTGCATGAGGGAGAGCAGCAAATGGAACGTGCTGAGTCCAACCAAGATTGTGAACTTGTTATTAAGCTGTTAATAGACCTCATTTGAAAAGACTTACATTAAAAATAATTCCTCGGCTTGCTCTTTTTTTAAGTACATAACCTTTTTTTATTACTCAGACTCATTTTCATCACCAAAAGGCATTGCAGTTTACTTTGATGCTGTGTAATGCAGCTTCTTTCTGTTAAGTGGTACATAATTATATTCCTCCCCTTCCCCCAACAGAGATCATAAATTCATCATCTCCTGACAGCTTCAAACAATTCAGCTTCAAAATATGCAGGTGAGGCATACGGGTTAGAAGTCATGTGAAGTTGTTGAGCTTTCAGATGACAGAAGAGGTCTGAGTGTTATTTAGTGCTTAACTCCCAAGCTATGAAGATCTGAGGAAAGTGTCAGAGCCACCTTTGGTTATTCCAATATCTGGAAACAATCCATTTAAATCTAAGGCAATATCAGCACTCAGTCCTCTGACCTTTCAATGCAACACCAGAGCCTCAGCAGTGTGAACAGACCCAGAGAAACTTCACGTGGATTTGCTGTCTCATCACGTTGGCTCATTTTGAATTTTGAAAGTAAAATAATACAACTGTTGGATGCAACAGCACTTCTCAAATCTGCAAAGGACATTCTGGATCCCAGTGGGTAAAATTCAGAGCATGCCTGAGGGTTTCCTGTTATGCCCGTGCAGAGACTTTACAAGAAGGAACATGGTGCCCATATTTGTGGGGACCCATCTTTGCACACCAGGGAACAGATGGCTTCCATTCCTCAGGGAATATTCCCTTCATCTTCCCTCAAAGCCCTCCTCAAAAACTGTGGGAGCTAAAGGGGCCACACAGGAAGTGCAAGGTGAGGTTTGCTCACCTAGAAAAAGCTGACAGGCTGGGAGGACCCTGAGTCCTTCCCCAGAGTTTGGAGCTGCCTGGTGCTGTGCCCCAGTGCCAGTCCCGATCCTGCCCAGTCCCCAGACCACCCACTGCAAGCACAGCTCAACTCTCCCGTCTTCCCCCACTATCAACCCCGCTGAAATCTTCCTTACAGACTCTACTGATGATGACCTATCATGCTCTGCTTCTTGGAACACAGGGAGCAACTGATCACCATCCTCTTTTCAGATCCCTTGTAATTAAAGAATCGTGTTCTGAGCTGATGGTTTTCCAATTCTCTCAGGGTTTTCTTCCTCACAGAGTCCTTTCCCCAAATGTTTTATTTTTCCCTTATCCACTCTACTCACCACAATTTCTCCTTTGCTTTACCTTCTCTTTGACATTTTTCAAAGTGCTCAAATTAAAAAGTGGGCCTTCATGAGCTCTGAGGGTGAGCTCAGAGCTGGTGCATATTACAGAGGTAACCCCAAACATCCCAGATCAAAAACTCTGTAAAACACAACACCGTCACGTTCAAAGTCTGCTATAATCCTACACCCTACCCTAACCTCAATTCCTTCCCACCTACTCAGTTATCTGTTATTTTAGGTTTCTACTTGTAATAGTGATTAATACATTTCCTTTTTGTTTTTCAATGGTTTTGATTAATTCCACACCTCTTTGTAAGCAGCAGTTTTAATTCCCGTACTGCCCTGCAAAATGCTTCTGAATGCATCTCTCCTGAAAGCACTAAACTTTGCATGTGTTTTTCTATTCCAGTGCCAGCCTGTTAATACAAAAATTACACAGAAGATTCAGGCCCTGAAGATATTCTTGAGCGACCCATTCCAACGAGAGACTGAATAACTGAGAACTCTGAATATTCTTCCAAACCGGCTGTTCCCCTGAAAACGCTCAATTGTTTTGCAGTCATTTCACCTAAATCAGATTTTTCTTCTGAAAATGTCCTACCAGACCATGTCAAATGCTCTCCTGAAGCCTCATTTGTGCGTTTCCCCTCTTTTGGTACCCCAGCCAGCCTTTGGAGGTGGCCATACAGTAAAACCTGACCACTCTTTACTGAAATCTGTCCTCTATGTCCTGTCAAACTCATCTTGTAAAAATCTATTCTGAATCTTTCCAAATACCCAGTTAGGCCCTCTTTACCCTCCTACAAAGCAAAGCAATATTGCTTCCCACCCACCCACTCCATCCAGCTCGCTGGGAATTCTTCCTCCTAACAAATTCTCTGTGTCAAATGGCAGTAAATCATACAGTACTTTAAAGAATTCCTTAAATAGCAAACAACGTGTTTTCACTGGGCCTGACCAAGTTGAATTCATCTAAATTACCTAAATATTTTCTAGCATGTTCTTACTTTCAGGCACCCAGTACTATTTTGAGATTGAATAAAGAAACTGATTCTAGATAATCTTTTCTGGACTGGTTAAGAAGAAAGATATTCCATGCTTCAGCTTTGTCCAAATCATCTGCTCTTTTCTTTCACTCACTACAAGAGGTACCTCCTTCTTCATGGGCCTAAAGACAGCAATAACTCGTTTGATCAGACAGTGCCCATGGAAAAAAGTCCCAATTACCATCTCCAGCGTTTTTAATTGGAGCACGGTTTTCTCAAGTTAATTAACAGCTTGTAGGGAACCAAAAGTGTTGAACCTAATTTTGAAGCAAATCACTATAACTCAGAACAACACACTGTCAGTTAAGTGCCTCTAATATGTTAATTTTGCCTTTTGGCAAACATTGTCTACAGCTATTTACACTACATTGACTGTTTGAGATTTCAGTTTCTCCTTTTGACAAGCTGATACACACACAAGGTTTCTAGCAATATCTGATTTATTTTCTAGAGGATCTTGCAGTAATTCCCCATTAGGTCCTAGGGCAAAAGGTTCCCAGCAACCTGTGCAAAAAACAGACCCTTACTCAGGTTATTTCTAAAAGTATCTTGAATTTATAAAGCCAAGACAGAAATTTAATGATTAACACAAGTTATTCATGGCCAACAGTGACAGAATTTATTTTTTCTGGCATTCTTACAAGCTGAAAATTCAAGGAGCTATGTATTGAAATTAATAAAGTTAATACTATCAAAATTCAGGAAGGTTTGTAATTATTTAGAGTGATAAGTCAGAACAATAAATAATCTGTTCTCACCTGCTCATATCACTACTCTGTTGAAAAATAAAAAACCAAACAAAACCACAAAAACACAGAAGAAAACTTAAAATAATGCAGATGGTATTTACAGACCTTTTAATACCACAGACCTTATTCTTTGCTCAGATAAACTGCCCAACAGACAGAAATTCCAGGCAAGAGCACCATTGCAACACAGTTAATTCATTTACAAAAGCATCTCTAAGTGGAGCTGTCAGGAAGCTCCAGATCCACTCTCTAAACTTTCCCAGCAGTGGGACAGAGCTGAACCTATTTAAGCAAAGTTTGGCACTTCAAACTATTTCTTATCAGAGACAAAAATCAGAGATATCTGTTTCCTGCCTGACTTTGGCACACATGCATCTGACTTCTGAATTTACAGCCTGGAGCCCTCTATCACTTGTACTTGAGTTGAAAATCATTTCCTAAATACTACAGAATATTTTTAAATCCTTTCTCTTACATCTCTCAGATCCTCCCTGCTGCTACAAAGGCTGGAGTCTCATCCTCAGCAAAACCAGAACCAGCAGAACTGTTGCTGTGCATGGAGCTGGAAAATCATCTGTTTTCACAAAATCCAGACAGTTCGGACCATTATTTTTAAATTACCAGTTAATCTAAGGCGGATTGTTCTATCATTGGCAGTGTGGTGTCATCTCCTCAATTCATGTTACACACAAAGCACCTACCTCAGATCTCAACCTCCACTACGACATTAATTTGGTTCCAAAGGATTGGAACATAGTTCCAATGTCTAAGTATCTTCTGTGCTATGTAATAGTTAAAATACCAGCGTTGGAAAAGTTATTAAAATAAATAGTATTTCTTATTTATGTCAAGTTTTGGACCCTGTCTTTAGAGGGTTCGAATATCAGCTAATTTTTGCTGGCTTCTTTGCTAAGGAATGAAACTGAGCTACAGGAAGTATCTTCAGTTTAGCTGCACTGAATATAACACATCACTATAAAAACAGGGTCTTTTAAAATGCACAATTAAAAAAATAATAGTTTTTTTTTAAATCCAACCTTGCCAGCATTTTTTTCATTTTTTCCAGAATTCATTCCAACTTCTGTGCACAGCAAAAAGTGATGTCCAACCTCAGCAGACTTTTTAAGAGGACAACTTCAAATGTGGAATCAGACTAACACTTAGCATTTAGTCATATAAGAAAATCTCTTTTCAAAAGCATTATAAATCTCTTAGAGCCTTTAGTCTGTGCAGCTGGATTTCTATGGAGAAAGTCATTATTTATTATCAAGTTAGATTATAATACATATAATTTGAATTACATTAAATTCTTCCTGATGTAAAATGGTTTAAAAAGAGAATATTTATCTAGAGTACATAAAGGAATAATCCATAGATTAATTCATGTTCTATGTGCCTTTTCTGGTTCCTTTTGGCTGGATACAGGAGCTGGTTTTAACCAATAACTGGCAGGAGTCTCACAGAGAAAAAGCCATTTGCTTAAGTTTCATATTCTGGAATATGGAGTTTAAAAATGCCATATATTGGTAAGGATGCTGCCATGGAACAACTCAGGAGTTCCTGGCTTCTACCTCATGAAGAGATTTCTACATACAGAGAACAATCAATGATGTACAGGTGTTGTGGCAGCTGGTGCTGAGCACAGGAGCTCCCCGTGCCCCTGGTCTCTTCTGCACAGGTGACAAAGGGGTGTCCTGTGTTAGCAAAGGATTTTGTGTGGGGTCAGAAGTGAAAATTCAGTGGGAAAAGCCACAGTTCCAGGTTGTGGCACTACAAAGGCTGAAAATAGAAACCCAAGCCATCATCACCATATGCAAATCCAGGGAGAGGGATTAGTTTAGCAAGCCTAAGGACATGGGGCAGGCACAATGAAATGGTGTTTCTCACAACTTTGCTCCTTTCTGTCAATCATTATTTTCAGCTGCATGAAATTCCCAGAAGCACATGAAATATTTTAGGACTCTCTCTTCCAGACTGTCAGAAACAAGAAGAAAAAAAAGAAATGCCTCTAAACAGATTTTCAGGATAAAAACCATCTAATACATGATTGACTACAAACTATAATGCTTTATGATCTTCCCCTACAGCTTCCCAGCAGGAGCTGTGATAATGCTGTTTCCTTTTGAACATCACTGCGTTGGAACCTCACAGTGAATACAGCTGCAAGGGCTGGAAATACAAATCCAGACTGTGCCATCCTTCCACCCCTGCTCCAAGGCATTGCATTACTCAGTAACCACACCTTGGTGCTGAGAGAAATTCTTTCTCCTGGCCTTGAGGGTTGAGCAGCCACAACACTCCCAGGTTGCCTGCAAGGTTCTGTGTGTATGGTTATCATGCACAAGCACGGTTTGGTGTGGAGTTCATAACTTACAGGATAAAATTCCTGAATCCTGAGATAAACTGTGCAAACAGGGCAAAAAGGAAACATAGAGCAAACAGAGGATAGATCATATGGTTTCGATGGGAGCCTCAACAAGTGGGCATTGCCTTTGAACAGAAATCCACTGGAAATGAGGAAGCTCATGAGAGAAGTGGTTCAACACATGGAAACACGGGACAAAAACCAATGAAGATCAAAATCAATGAGGAAAATCTTTGAGAAGACCGAGTCTGCCAGTGAAGCCTCGCAGTCACCTTTGGTGAGGATCCCTAGGACTGTGATTCTACTGATTCTTTTAACATCTTACAATGAATGGAAAACACCGCAAACACTGTTCTTACCAAATCTGAGCTGGAGCAAAAAAAAGCAGAGGTGGGGAGGGATCCAGTGAGAGATCCTGGCCTGTTCCCTATAAGCAGTACACAGCCCTGCCAGGGGGGCTCAGGACGTGCAAACACACCCTGGCACATGTAACTTCACTTGAGTTCAACCCTGACATACTCAAAAAACTTCTAAAATTTCAGAGTTTTATTGAATTAAGCACATTTATTTCAGAATAAACACAGTCAGAAGGCACCCTCAGCTCCCCTAAAAATAATTAATAAACCTTCTGATGATGATTGCAAGTGATTCATAATGGACAACAAAAAGTAATAAACTTGCAGGTATAGAACTGTCTCCAAAGAGAGCCAGTGCTGTGCCAAATTATGAATCATTATATTTGTTTAGGACTCGGGTCAGAAGGTCCTTTAACACCTCCATCTATATTCTATTGTTGTTCAAATACAAATACACAGTCATTGCAAGGCACAATTTCCCCATTTTATGCAAATAAAGAGGTCAGCGAGATCTGATACAGAAAACTTCAGAAAAATGGGCTCCCCTTTTAGTGCCTGAACACAGGGTTTGGTGCCCAAGGACAGGAATCCCAATATTTACACCCTCAACCATTTAACATCTAAGCATCAGTGAGAGATTTGAAGTTACAGACTGGAGAAAAAGGGAACACTCAAAATCTCATTTTGCCACTTGAAAACCAAATCCTCCTCCCAAAAATCCAGACAAAGATGTCCAGGAGAAAGCAAGCTAGGCAGTCCAAGCTGTTCATTTAATAGCTCAGATGTTTAAACTCACTCCTGTGGTCGATGCAAGGTGCAAACTGACTTCACAGAGCACATTTCCCTTCACCATAACATGGCAAAACTCAAAATTAGACATTATTAGCTGGCAGGGTCTTAAAACCTGATGAAGAAAAAGCTAAAAATTCTTCTTTTCTTACAGAAGTAAATGTGGTTTTTGCTCCTGAACTGGGGGCATTCAGACCAGATTACAGTTTTCTTAAGGTACAGCATACAGAGAGCAAAACCAGCCCATAGTATTTGGGAATGATTCCCAATGCTCCTGCAGCTGCCAGCAAGGCCAAGTGAGTGACAGCAGATGATGTGCAGTTAGAGGGTGAGGCAGGAGCAGGGGAAGCCAGGGATCACATTACACACATCCTGACAGCATCAAAGCATCAGGTGCAAACCTACACAAACACAAATTACACACAAAGCCTGGCACTACAGTCAAACACGAGACAAGTAAATATTTGACAATTTGAAATGACAGGCTGTGAAACAGAAAGAAGTATCTGAACTGAATGCAGCAAAGCCCCTCTAATTTCATCGATAATGAAGGGAGGAAAAGCACTATTTAAATTAACGTAGGCAAAAGTGGTTTCCACAATTTAAATCCTGTAACCCTAATCCTTGCCAGAAGGCTGGCAAAAAATTCTACGTTCATGATTTTCTGGATAAAATATTTCTGGCCTTTTACCCTGAAATATTTCAGCTCAACACCACCTAACTCCAAACATTTTCAAAGCCCACAGTCTGTCCCAGCATGCAGTGACTTGAGCTTGTGAGGGAAAATGGGTTCTGGCAAAAGCGAGAGGGGGAAGGTGCACGTGGTGCCTTTACATCAATTCAGTACTTAAAACTAATCGAGCCAAGCAAAACTCAAAGTACAGAGGTTTCCTCTTACCTCTTGATTGTGTGGATAAGATCAGCTGTAACATCCACAGACAATGATACCAGTGCTTGAGTTGAGGTTGTAAAATCCCACATGGATCAACTACTAGAACACACATTTGGGAAGGGTAGGAAATATTACAGGCACTTTTCTCACACTTTTGTAAGAGAATTTGTTAATGCACAAAACGAAAGACAGTACTAAGGAAATCTCGGCAAAATACAGTGCCAGGCTTTAAAGGTCATTAAATGATAGGATATCTTTCAGAAGCCCAGGAAAAACACCTCCCAAAACAGCTGATTTTAATGAACCCCACAGAATTCCATACATATTATCTTCGGCACCATCCCCATTTTGATCCCACCAAAATGGTGGGAAACTTTCACGTTACAAGCTGAATTTTACAGAACTGTTGCACGAACACACATTAAATAAATGAATACCTATAGCACAGTCTGGGTGAAAAGGCTCTTTTTTCTTCAGTGTGATTGGAAATACAAGCAAAGATACACCAATTATGTGCTTGTCAGCATCTCTCTAGTCAGAAGCATCATTCCCTATTGTTCACAGAAGGAAAATCACCAGCAACACCTGTAACCCTGTCACTGCTCATTCTGTCAAATCTGAGGCAATATTCCCCCAGCATTCCAGAAACACCAGGCTTCTTCCAAGAATTATGGAGTAATGGCAAGTCAGCGATGCTCTATGGAATGAAAAATAATTTCCAAAAACCAATGGGAAAAAAAACGTGACCGAGAACAGCATCAAAAGCCTTTGCATCGGCCCCTGTGTGTGCTTCCTATTTAGTATTCATCCCACCACAGCACCCAAATGCCTATCAGAAATATGTACATCAAATTAGAACCTCCAATTAACATTTCATACCTAAGTAAAACCAGCACACAAAATACATTTTCATCTGTAAAAGGAGGAAAACTTTCTTTCACATTGATGAAGAGGAGGTTGCAGCATCCTCCATATCCAAAAAAAACTCATCTGAATTGTAACAGAGAATTAAAACATTCTGTGGAAAGGAATTTAAACCTCCTTTATTGAGATTTAAATAAAATACCTGGGAAATATGCCAGGTCTTCAAAATATCTCCCAATGTAAGAATGTGGGGCAAAACCAGACAGAAGAATCATTTTTAAAAATACTATTTTACAATCCTTTAAGAAAAGGTTATCTGATGGAGCGTGTTTTGCAGCTATTTGGTTTAGATGCTCTTAATTAAAAAAAAATTATTTATGCAATTAGTTCTTACACAGTCCAGGAAGATGAACTGAAGAATTCTCAGCAAGGCAAATTCTGCAGACTGGAGGTGGCCAATCAGATTCCAGGTACAAAGCACAAACCCACAGGAAAATCCAAATGTTCACAAAAATCGCATTCCTCTGTACAGTTCTAAACATTATTTAAATCTCATTGAATCTGAAGCACTCCAAGAGAGAAGTTACAGATTAAAAAGTCAAAACAAAGCAGCCCAGAACATTGAATATCCCTAAAAGACAAAAATTCTACCTGATTAAACCAGAGTATCAGAGGGATTTGGAAGAATATACTGCATCTATGTCTGATTGCTTTAAAATTAAAGACTCAAATTATATTTGAAAAATACTTTCAGATTGGAAATATTTCACCAAAATATTCTCCATGTACATGCACCCCAGTGAAGAATAAAACAAAACACTGCCTGCTGTACCACAGGCACTGGTGCATAACCACAGGTTCCTTTCCAGTTCCCCAGAATTCCAATCCAATAGGAAATCAGAGAAAAGCATTCAGTAACAATTAAGAAAATTTAAAAACATAACCATCTTCACATTAGTTAACTTACTCTGTTTTGGCCACTGAGAAATCAGGAGTGATGGCACAGGGCGGTATTTCATGCTCAACATGGGAACACATTCCCATGTCTGTGCAGTCCCAAGAGCAACAAAAACCATTACTTATCAAAAATTTCTCGCACTTTCCCCTCACTCATCAAAATTGGAAAGGCAATAACCAATTTTTAAAAAGGAAAGTAAGTTGAAAAATTTATCACAACCTTTATAGCAAATAAAAGCATAATAAAAAATATGCTTTGGGGGTTTGGGCTTTTAAGTTCCTCATCTGTGAGGAAAAAAGATTCCTTCCACATTTGGTATTTTTCTACCACGATGGTTTCTAAGTGATGTGAGGTCACAACTTCTCATTTGTTCTGGAATCAGCTTTTCAATTCCTTGCCTTCAGTAAGCTCCCAAGAGCTCCACTTGGTTTCCAGGCCCTCTATCTCTTCCTTTAAAATGGAAATCAGCTTGGAATTTTAGCCTTCCTTCTGACAAAGGCAGGACTATCTCAACATGCAAACAGAATCATTATTAAATACAAGATCCTGGCTGTTCACGTAGGGATGCCTCTTTACCTCTCATTTTCCAAGCTGTATGAGCTATTCAATATTTTACTAGAGAACAGAAATTATGGTTTCAATCTTAGTGTCCTTCTCCTTTTAGCAACTACCAGTGAGAAGTCTTTTCTACATTCCATGTGTTCCTGAGCATGTCCATGTGTAACTCAGAGGCTTCCCAGTCTGGAGCTGGAACTCCTTGTGACCTCTGCTCCTTCACTACAAAATGTCCAGCTCACCTGGCTCACTGAATTACCTCTGTGATCCTTCACAAACCAAGTTATCCTGGTTATCCTAACCCTGAGTGAGTGACAGGAGGGGAATGCCTTAAGGAATTGTCCGTGTCTGAAGTTCCTCCTCTTGCCTTTGCAGAGCTGGCATTGCACTCCAGCCCTTCTCTGCTACCCTCAAGGACACTTTCCATGGGATCAGTCAGTAAAACATCTCCATGGGGGCGGCACACCGGAAGCAGGAGCTGAGAAAGCATTAAAAAATTACGTACTCCAAGTCTCCAAAGAACACATCCCGAGGATCTAAGTAGGAGAGTATTTTGCTAAAATTATGTCAAAAGTTCAGGCTTATAAGTATAATAGAGGTAATAAATGGCTGCCTTCATGCCAGATAGTTCCTTATAACCACAATAAATCTATCATTATTTTCATTTTATGCTTTAATGGAGAAGAAGCTGAGCCCTGTCACACCCAGCTCTGTGCCTGAGCTCGAACAGGTGTTTCTCCAGTGGCAATGGTTCATCAGTCCCCACTCCCCGCACACTCCAGGAAAGACAGCAACTTATAACATTTAACTGAAGGCTGAAATCCCTTCACACTCCAGGAGGTCAAATTAAAGTCAGTCATTTATACAAATCATGCAGCAGGCAGCGAGTGGCTGCCTGTTAATTAAAATGAATGGCTGTGTGGGCAGGGGGAGCAGAGCCGCTCCCCGCACCTGCCTTGCTGAGCACAGAAGGCAGCAAAGTGCATCCCCTCCTGCAACAAAGGGGCACAGACACGCTCAGGATGTCCCCCAAGGGAGGCAGGACAGCAAGAAAAACAATGTTGAGTTGTACTCAGCCTTCAGCAAACTCTAAATCCCACCCAGCACCATGTCCAGGAACGCGCTCAGCCCAGCCAGGCTGTGCGACCTCTGCACAACATTGCAAACCAATCTCTGCTGAAGATCACAAGCACCACATGTGCATTATCCACACACCTCTCTTGGCATCTACTTCTACAAAGAGTTTCCAGACTAGTAGGGGGCTCTAACGCTGCATAATGTCACCTCAAACATGAACATTGTGAGGCTGAATTAATCTTCATTTCAGTACAGTTTTCTCGGCAATGGGAATAAGTGCAGCCTTGAGTAACTTCTGGCTGTAGTTTGCATGGCAAGGTGTGAAACCACCATACAACTGGAAATTTAAAAAAAAACAAATTTTATAACTATGCAACCTGTGGTTAGGAGATAAACCACCAGCACACCTTGGCAGCTGACTGTGGGGTTGACACTGTCCTGTTTCTCAGGTATTTTAGCAACAGCTTCATCTCCCTAAAACTCAATGATGAAAAGTCAGTGAGAAGTGCTGCAGGACACCATCCAGGACCAAGGTAATGTCCCACAGGTGCTTTTGCTCAAGCCAGACCTTCTTGGTAACTTTGCCACCAGCTCTGGGGCTGGGTCAGAACACTCCCAGGTGAGATGGGAAGTGACACTGGTCACAGACCTCGTTTCTGGGAGCTTCAACTGCCATTTGGGATTTAATATTCAGCTTTCACCGGATTTTGTGGAGGGCTACCAGCTGCTGGCTCTTTGAAGTATCTACTACAGGAAAAGGGACAGAAATGAATGGTGTCTCATGAGGGAGAGTAGAGCAATTCTTAACATTTTGCAAGAAACAGAGAAACTCACTGGGCAATTTTTGTTGGCCAAACTGATTTTATCATAGAATCATGGAATGGTTTGGGTTGGAAGAGACCTTAAAGATCATCTCATTCCACCTCCTGCCATGGCAGGGACACCTTCCACCATCCCAGGTTGCTCCAAGCCCCATCCAACCTAGCCTTGGACACTTCCAGGAATCCAGGGGCAGCCACAGCTTCTCCGGGCACCCTGTGTCAGGGCCTCCCCACCCTCACAGGGAAAAATTTCTTAAAAATAGCCAACTAAACCTATTGCCTGTCAGTTTGAAGCCATTCCCCCTTGTCCTGTCACTCCAGGCTTATGTAAAGAGTCTCTCTCCATCTTTCTTGTCAGCTCCCTTCAGATACTGGAAGGCCACAATTCAGCCACCTCAAAGCTTCTCTTCTCCAGGCTGAACAAACCCAACCCTGGTCTTATTTTGAACTAAGCATTAAAAGCACCATTAAATTAAGTAAATAAAACAAGAAGAAATACAAGGGATTAATTCTTCTTCTCCTAACTTATTACAGCATACAGGCACTGCTTGCACACAGCCATCTGTCAAGCCTCAGAGTACAATCTTTGGGCTTAACATGGTCCACCAAAAGATAAGTTTAATTATGACAGAATAAATCAAGTGTATCTGTTAAAGGGGAAAAAATATATCAGAAAAAGTTATTTTTTCCTACTAAAAAAATAGCTCTGGGTAGATATATCAACTGCACAGCTCTGCAACCTCCTCCACCTCGACTGCAGTGTTGGCAGCAGGCTAAAGGTTCTCAGCTAAAGCAGCAGATTCTGTCACTGCAAAGCTTGCTTTGATTTTGATCATGAAAAGAAGTTTGATACAACGGTCAGTAAAAGGGCAGCATTACCATATTACAACAACTACAGCCACATTTCTCCCTCTCGACAGAAATAAACACAAACCTTACTTCACATCACATCTCAGACTTAGCTATGGCAAAATATCATGTACTGCATTCTTTACTTACATCCACCAAGGGCTCAGGCATATCAGGAAGACTCAAAATATCAAAATGCAGTAGTAAAGGAACAGGTTTTTCTAAGGAAAATATCGTAAGACATCTAAAAGCCTTAAAGAAAATGCATCTTTGTTTATCTCTTTCTTTTTTAAAACAATTAAACAAAGCAACCAACCATATTCCTCTCTGTGTAATGCTTGACCTTGATGAATAATTCCCATTTCAGAAGTAAATAGGAAAAAAAAAAGAAAAAAGATTGCCTGATCACCTAATAATCGTCTCTGTAAATCCCTACCAGTGTGGCAGCACGATCCCAGCAATGTTCATTAATGTCAAGCACAGGTCTGGGAGCACAACTGCAGGGTAAGGAAGAATTAAATCCATTTAGTAGTGCTGTGCATATTTTGATGAATGTTTTTAAAGAAGCTAAACAGTGCAGAGGTCAGTCAGAAATAAACAGAACATTAAGTAAATAACCTCTTAAAATAATACCATAGAGGAATTTATTAAAAATAAATTTTGAAATAGATGGCTTTTCTGACTACTGCACTTGCTTTCCCTGGCAAAGGAAATAGGAATAATTAATGGATTTGGCTGCTTCTCTCCAGGGACAAAGATAATCGATCTGTGGGGGAAGGCCTTTATCTAGCATGGAGATAGTGCTGGAACAGCAGAAGGAAGAGGGGGGAGAGGTGTTGGAGATCTTTTCCTGGCACACCTTCAGAGCTGCTTATCAGCTCTTACTGCTCAAACCAACTCAGCTCCAGGTATCTGAAATGCTGAAATGTTGCCAACGACAATATTCTTTCTTTTATGAACAAGAATGAAAGGGGCATGTCCCTATTGTTATTACTATAAGCCAAAACCTCAGAATTAATCCAGGAGCAATAAACAGACTCCTTGTTCCTTTCTGGCAAATACAGCTCTTGCAACCAAGGACCTTTTTTTGGTTCATATATCAGTGTTCCTGTCCATGGCAGGGGGTTGGAACCAGATGATCTTTTCTGGACCCTTCCAAACCAAACCACTCCATGATTCTGTGCAGTTACAGCAAGAGCGCAATCATTTCCTGACAACACAAACTGCAGGCTTATCAGCATTAAATGGGTTTGGGTTTTAGTTATTTATTTTACAATAGCTCGGTTCATTATCTACTCCACAGCTGAGTAGTTCCTGAAACATAAACCTTCTTTTTCAGTGTACAAGAGATGCAAGTTAATTCATCCCTGCAGGCAGTCAGCAGTGTGACTGAAACCTCCAACCTTCCCACCTCTTCTAGAGCCCCAAAGTCTGCACAAACACCTCTAAGAGTGATCATTTAAGAAAGCTAATTGCCAACAGTTCTGCCAATACTTTCCACCTAAGATTAACATAGTCTATTTTCTGGAGCAAATTACCAGGGACTATATTTTTATCCCAAAAGCTTCATGACTTAGGATTAAATAAAATAATTGTATCAGCCCAAGATGAGCTCAAAACTCACCCTTTGTGTTTGTGATTATCTGGCAGAAAAAGATGAATATAAAAGAAGGTGGTGGGGTTTTAATACATTCTTAGATAATCACATGGCATTGCTCAAAATAGCGCAAGTTAAAAACCTTTGAGAACACACAGGAACTCACAGCTTTCCCAAAGTCATTTCAAGAAAAATTAAAACACCTTCAAAGGAATCAAATTTCCCAGGAATGTAGAGACCTCTTTCCTCGGAGGAGGACAGATTTCAGCGTACTAAAATCACAGTACAAGTGACCTGGAAGGCAACCAGAAGAGCTACAAGTGGCTGAACAAACACTACCATAAGGAGCCTAGGTTTTCACAGGAAGTTAAACACTGCTGATCTCCTTGCAAATTACCATCTAGTTTTTCCTTTGTGAGGTGGGGGGGAGTAGAGTGAGACAGTATTTCATCAGCAGAAATAATCTGTATTCCCACTATCAATCACATGGTGCTGATTAACTCATTATTTCGAATTAGGAAAAACAACAAAAAGCTCTTAAAAAAATCTTGTCCTACTGGTTTGTCAGAAATATGGTGACTTAAAGACTAATGTGGAAAAGAAAACAGACACATGATCTGACTGATGTAAACAAGTGTTTACTCAGGAAAGGTCAAGTCCTCACCTCATACAATTGTGAGAACTAGCAATGGCTGAAAGTACCATAAAATTTTGAAAGAGAACAAAATTGGAAGAGGGGCTGTTCTCTGGTGCTTAGTCTATGTCACAGGGTAAATTCTGCAGGAAAACAAGCAGAAAGCAAAGAGAAGTGCTCAGCAGTACCTTCTTGATCACCTCAAACATACAAAAATTATCCTTGTGATCTACCTTCCCTCAGACCCCTATTCCATACTAAACATTTTGCTTCTCAGCCTTATTTCAGAAGCATGTGAGAAAATTTCTTCATTTTCTTAAAGTGCAGTTGATCATTTCATTAAATCTATTGTCTCCAACTCTTTTAGCAGCAGATAAATCACTTCGCACCAGGCAGCTAAAAAATCAAAGTTTAGTTTAACATTTATTCTTGTAGAACATCGTAACTATGTGCTCAAATCTCCCTGTTGTTGCAGTGAATGTTTCAGCAATCAAAGTCCAAATTACACCTACTTTTCTTTCTTTTTAGAAGTAATTAGAACAAGGGGAAAGTATCCTAAGTAAAATAAAAATTCAAGGCTAGATCTTGGCATGAATAAATTGGTTCATTTGGGGCTGGAGAGAAAATTGATTTCTGACCTACATAAGGATGAGTTCTAGACAGGAATGTCAAACCATCCTCATAAAATTCCTCCTGTCTGCAGTGTGATTGGATCAAGCAGTGTGCAATGGTGAATACAGTTTCTATACCCCAAACACACATGGGTTTATGTCCCATCTCTGGTCCTTCCTTCCCTTTCCTACACGGAACTCTCTCAGGATACAGCACGGCAGCAGAGCTGCTATGGCACAGCTGCAGAGCACTCCAGTCTCCCACAGGGTCACAGTTAAAATAAATTGGCTGGGCTCATGCAGGTATTGAACACACCAGACTGTCAAAGCCCAGAGGCCACACATCTGCACTCCAAATCCAAAGGAATCACCAAGTGTCCATCAGTGCGACTGCTGCTCAAGAACATCAACCAGATACTGCTCACTGAATAAAAGCGAAGATGTATTGCATAAAATCTGAGAAAAGGATATGCTACATGTTACACCCCCAGCACCATTCTACCTTCTGGGCTGAAAGCAGTCTAAATAAAGTCATTGGAAAACGTTCCCTTCCAAAGACTGAAATCATCAAGATTTAATGGCCAGCTCAGTTCATCTTTAAGTGCTTTATGAAACTTGGAAGCGCAGGGACAAAGTTCAGCTCAAACAACCATTCATCTCCTAATAAGCTGGGTAAATATTCTGTTGAAACAGCTATGGTAAAATCCCATTTGCTGAATTCACTGAGCACTAAAAAAATCAAGTGAGTAGAAGCTACAGTTCCCAGATTCCATTCTCGTTTTCCGTATCCATCAGAACGTCCTAGGAAGTGCACGCACGAAACAAGAACAGGAGAGGACACCAAACCACTGGAATTCAGTGGCTGCAGGAGATCCCTGGGCAGGATAACTGGAGAGGGCAGAAGGCACATCCCAGCACATCCTCTGGGCTTTTGGGTGAAGATTTAATATACATGCCATGAAAAAGTAAACTCTCTCAGCAGACTAAACAACTGCTGTGAAGCTCTCCCCTGGCAAAAATTCCACATAACTACAAACAGTTTTAGACATTTCAGTTGTAATGAAAGCACAAAAAAAATCAGTATTTTATATTGTAGTTAAAGCACTTAAGTGCTGAAGTCAGGAAAATTAGTGGCAAAATGCAAAGTCATTTTCAGGGTAACAAAATCATTACCACTCCCACCTTTAATTCTTCTTCTTTTCCCCTGTCTTCCTGCAATCTCAGGCTTTTCAACAGACATCACATGTCACATTTTAAACAATATACTTAAGGTGACATTTAGTTTTGTGAGAACTGAAATAATTAATTGTTGGCTGTTGAAAAGAAACTACTATGTTGGAATTTATTGCCACACTTGGGAATAACTGTACATGGCCTTTGGTTAATGTCCAGCAGATATTCCAGTAGCATCAACTGCCCCCTTTGAAACTCCAGTGTTCTCTCTGCCTCATCTCTCACCTTGACACTTCAGAAAGTTTGACAAAATAAAGCAAATTAAAAAATCCCTCCCCATCCCTGATCTCCAGTTTTATTTCACTAAAACACTACTACAGTTTGGACCAAAGAAATTACCAGGAAAAGCCTTAAAAGGTTCCTTTTTTCCTCCCTTTACATTTCCAATACTCTGAGTCTGGTAAGTCAAATTATTTTGTGGCCTTCAGCCATTGACATGTGAACATCAACCTCATCCAAAGGGAAGAGCCAAATTCAGCCACAGTTATGGATATCTCACCTTTCCAAGAGAATTTGAGATTAGACATTAACAGAATAGGTGCGAACAACACAAATATTAACTGACATCTACTAAGATATCATAAATTATTTGTCCAGTTTGCCAGAGAGCTCCTATAATCTGCCACAAAATCCCCAAAGACTTGAGCACTAGAAGATTGGGAGAAGGAAAACATACAAAATACAAATGAGTACAAAAGACTCATATATTTGTGCCATGCCAAAGGTCAGTTCTACACCTTGGCAAACAGTTTGGCTCTAATCCAACAAAGCATTTAATTATATGAGACAATCTATTGCTAAGCATGACTTCAGCTCCTGGGTGTAACATTTGGAATCATGCAGGGCGCTTCCATAAATGTATTTTTTTAGTGCTGACTTTTTAATTTCCAGGAATAATTAAGCAGTTGACTTTAAAAAAGTCAATCAGGAATTTGATATTATTATCATCATCATTCCTTCCAAACACAGGTTCAGGAAGTGCAAAGCTTTGTGACCCACAGGCAGGTTTAGAATGGGTAGTAGATGGTTTGATTTGGGGGTTTTTGTAGTTATTTTTCCTCCCCACAAAATAATTCCCAATTCCATAGAGCCAGTAAGACACCTCTTTAGCTCAAATTTTAAAAAGCCAAATCTATTTCAGTACAATTTTAGCCAAAGTGTCAGCGGCTACAGGTACTTATTTGGAAAGTTCTCATACTGCATTAAATTTCCTGGGAAAATTACCATCTTAAGGCTGAGAAAAGCTCAGCAAACCAGCCCACCTCTCTCTATATATACACCTTTCCATAGCCCATCAGAAATGAAGACAACTTTCAAGTCAGGATGCAGGAGCCTGTGCTATATGCAGGTCTTCCTTTCTGTCTTCTGCATGCAAATGCTCTGGCTATCCTCTATTAATATTTTCATTTACCATATGACCTATTATTCTGACAACTAGGCAAAAAGCTGAAGGACCAACAACAGCAAAAAAAACAAACCCACAAAACAAAGAAAAAAACCCAAAACCATGACAGAAGGAGTTACACTGTTAGCAAAGGCTCCCTTGGTACTTCACTGTCTCTTCTACTCTACATATAAACAACTCCAGGGTTCTGCTCTGCTGAAGCTTTCACCAATCATTATTATAGCACTGTTTAAATAACAGTTCTGCCTCTACAACAAAGCAGAAGTATCATTAGCTTACATGAAAGCCCTATCATAAGAAAGATAAAAACCTCTATGGTTTTCTATTAAGTGTAACTCCAAATAAAACAAATTTTTTTATATATATATATATACACACACACACACATTTATAGATGTTTATGTGCTTATATATATAAAAACATATTCCCATGTCAAGGTTTCAGAATGTTTCTTTCCAAAGCCGACAGCAACACCTGTAGGAGCCTAGCACACACCAGGCCATGAACACACAGAATACACAGCCAGGAACATTCCAGCAAGTCAATACCCATTCCCTCAGTGTTTTAGTCCCAGATCTATTCTGGTTTGGGTTTTTTTTAACCTCTTTCACAGACAGTGTTTCAGACACCATCTTGCTTCATAATGAAGACCTGAACTGCAGACAAAGCAAAATCAGTAAAGCAGCACAAACAGCTTTGATTATCTTCTTCAAATATTGTTATGTTGGCATAAAATGTTTGGCTCTCACAATGCTTTTTTTTATTGTTTGAAACATGAATGGGTTCAGAGGAACAGCAGCACAACGAGGATGATTCAATACCTTTTTCATAGAGACACAAATGCATTGTCAGAGCAAACATTGCTTTCTACATTCACCAATGCAGAGGTCGAAGAGCAGCCTTCACTGCAGACACATCCCCAGCCCACAGCAGTAACCACAATTATTCTTCCAAGAAGAAATCATCTGAGAAGAAAAAAAACAAGCCCTTGCCTATATATATATATACACACACAAAATGATGTCGTCTCCTGAATATTTAGTCTGTCAGCACACACAGTTTAAAACAACAATCCTATAAAACAGCAGGCATTTGCTTTTCTGGCTGAGATGGATCCAACAAAAGCAGGAGAAAAAAAATCTCAATTTAAAAACTACTACACAACGGGTACCATTAAATGTCTTTATTAGAAGTCTTTGAGGGATTAACAGGGAAGGAAATACCAGGCCAAAATTCACAAGACCATTATAAACATGTCAATTTTATTTTGTATTCTGCTGCCACTCCTTTATTCAAGGATGCAAGAGGGAAAAAAAATCATATTTGACTAGGGCACTACACCTAAATAATAAAAAAAAAAAAAAATCTATATTTTAAAGGTATTTTCTCTCTTGATTGACCAGCTTTTCTTTATATGGTGTGTGCCAGTTTAATCCTATCAGTTGGCCTCATCAACTTTCTAAAATAATTTTCCTCCTTACTCAAGAAGAGCTCTCTGAGTATCACACATTCCCCGCAGTGCCCTTGAAATAGAGCCTTGCTATTCCGTCTGAGGAGAAAACCCAGAATATCAAAGATCCAATCTCCACTGAACTAAACTGCAAGGGAAAAACAAACACTTGGGTTTGCATCACTCTGATCCAAAGGAAAAGAGAGAGCTTTGAACAGCATGAAAGGGATTCAGACAATCTCTTGCCACTTGGAATCTTTGGGCAAGTGAAGTGAGTACATTTTAGAACATATTTAGTGTGTTAATGTTCATTTCAGAAATGGGCAGGTGACACTCGTGTGACACCTGGAGCACTGTGTGCAGTGAAAGATGGACCAGAGCTAAGGGGAACACATGGAAGTGGATACCCATGGCAGACAGAGCATCACTAACCACTCACCTGCAGTGCTTCTCTCTTGCTCTCCAACCAGAATGCTACTTCCCAAAATAAAAACACAACCTCAATATAACAAATCTTCCTCGTGTTCCTCTGCCATTTTCACGCTTGAGGCCAGAGACAAGTTCAAATACAATATTCAGTAAAACACAGGATCCAGCTAAACCTGCACTAATCCAAGGGGCCTGTCTTTAAGTCTCCTTCAAGGATTTATCTATGCACACTAAAGAAAAAAATTAGTATCCATGCAGCACAATTATCTTAAATATCAGTTACCATCCCCAAAATGTACTACTACTGAAACTTGACATTTCCAGGAAGGAAACTGCTTAACTAAAATTGTTCAGCTGAAATAGATACACTGTCAATACAACAAGTTCTCTGCTCTGGGAAGATGCCAATTCAATTCAATTGTACGCTGCTCCACTGCTGCAAGAGATTTTTTTTCCTAGGGGAATAGGAAATAAATAAACTGAAAGTTCATCCTTAAAATGGTGCTGGAATTCCTGTATCTGCTTCCATGAGTATGAGCTCTGCCCAATCTCACTAGTCCTGATTCCACTACACTGTTGGAAATACCATTTGTTAGAGACATTTGACAAAGCATTATTCATCCACATTCATTTTTTATCTTCCACTGTGCTTTATAAAAAGAATAAGTAGATTTTGACAAGGGATGAGATGGCACATCTATTGATCCAACACATACGTCCACTCCTCTTCAGTCTTTTCCATTCAGAGGAAATCTTTTCTATTCTCAATGTTTTTACAAGTGAGCTTTATAAAGAAAGATTTTAAACCATTGCCTTGTCATACTTCATGCACACTTTTAGAAATTTTCTATACATAACATTCCTTTCAACAAGGGATTTTGAGGAAATGGGGTATTTTCCTACATTAAATAGTAGAAGCAGGTGACTCAGTCAAATTCTAAGACACGAGATCAGAAAGTAAAACATTTGGAGGTTTGTACTCTGATAGTGACTACTGGGAGTTGGTCGAAACAAGATGCTGATGGTTACAGCCAGAAGAACCAAAACTCTAAACAAGAAAGGTGATCCAACTTCTCCAGTGACACAACACTCCAAGTGTAAACCAGCTGGAAATTTACTGCCTTGTGATTTGGAATTCTAGGAGCTCCCACCACAACTGACTTTGGCATTTTCATCCCATTGCCAACACTACGGCTAAATAGTTACCAAACACAAAAGTAAAGGCAAACAGATTGACCCCCCCAAAAGAGTCTGCATTAAACCAGCTTTTCAGCAATACACACACAAGATTTAAAACTTTGCAGTGGAACACAAGGAAAAGGTGAACATTTCTATTCAAATGTCCAAAACCCCAAGAATGTTCATTATTCCATGATAGAAAGCAAAGCAAAAAAGAAGTGGAAATCAGGCAAACAATGTACAGGCTTCAGCCAATTACCTCTCCAAAAAGAGTTAGCAGCAGCTATTCTATTTTGTGTTAATATTATGCATTTTCTTCCAGCAGTTCCTAACTCCACTCAATGTCAAAGCTTTCTCAGTATCTCAACCAAACACCACAAGAAAAATATGCCCATTACTACAAGTATTTATTTGCTCATTCTCAAAAGAGCATGGCCAGGTGCAGTCTGTGAAACAATTCCACATGCTGAGCCCTTCCCTTAAATTCTCATCTCCTACTGCCTACCTCGGCACCAGAATTGTCCACAGAAAATCATCCCACAGCTGCTAGCAGCCTTTCGTAGCAGATATTACCATCTTAAAAAATCTTGTAGGCAAAAAACAAACTAACAACAAATAAAGAAAGAATAAAATATTTACAAAGGTATCTTTTCACTCCTGTGAATTTTTAATCACTGAATAATAATGCAGGTCTTAAAAAGCATTGCCTGATAAATGATCGCTGCCCACTACAGAGCCTCTCAAGTGTCACATCTGTTAAAATTTCATGGAGGCAGAGGCTTTAATGATGTCTGAAAATTATCTATTTTTAAACACCAAGATTAAATGGAAAAATAAAAAAAAAAAAAACACATAACGAAACAATTTGGAAAAAAGGCATATTCAGAAAAGGGTGGCTAAAATCCAAAGCCTCAATAAGTGGGTATTACAAAAGTGGGTGTTACAAAAGAACTGTGAACTGATCTAAATCTCCATCTGTGACTTATAACTACAACACCAAAAATCCCATCTCCTGCAGCACAGCAGCAGCAGAACTATTGCATGCAGAGCGTGTTGGTGTCAGTTCCTGCTGCAGAACCAGCAGGAGCAATGTTTGTCCACAGCGACAGGCTTCCCTGAAAGACATTTGTTTGTCTCAGTCACTCGTGGCACTAAAAATGAAATCAAGGACTTTGTGGTTGATGTTGACAGGCTGGGAGAGCTGGGGGTGTCCAACCTGGAGAAGAGAAGGCTCCAGGGAGAGCTCAGAGCCCCTTCCAGTGCCCAAAGGAGCTCCAGGAGAGCTGGAGAGAGATGTGGGACAAGGGATGGAGGGACAGGACACAGGGAATGGTTTCCACTGCCAGAGGGCAAGGATGGATGGGATACTGGGAAGGAATTCCTGGCTGTGAGGGTGGGGAGGCCCTGGCACAGGCTGCCCAGAGAAGCTGTGGCTGCCCAATCCCTGGAAGTGTCCAAGGCCAGGCTGGAGAACTTGGACAGTGGAAGGTGTCCCTGCCCATGGCTGGGGGTGGCACTGGATGAGCTTTGAGGTCCCTTCCCAGCCAGGCCAGTCTGTGACACTGGGGCCAAGCACAGCAAGTGTTGTGACCCCGGCACTTGAGCAGCGACAGCCTCGCTCTGCACCTTCTGCCTGGGAACTCCTCTCTGCCTCTCACACAGACATTTCATTATCCCCAGCTGTGTGACCATGTCTCAACTTCACTAAATAATGCCACAAGACATCAACTCTCTCCATTCCCTTCACCAAATCATGGTTTGGGGTGGTTTTTTCCATTAAATTCAGGGACCTGTCTCAGACTGGCAGTGTTTAATACCATTTTATAGATACAATACATTACAACACTTTACAAGGAAGGCGCTACCAGACACAGCAAAATTTTTTATTTTCCTCTCCAAATTAACTATCTTTCATTGCTTCATAACCTCTTCTGATACAAAAACAGCCTAAGCAAATGACTCCTCACCCCAACATAACAAAATTAATTCTCTAGCCCAAGGCAAAGGAAAACGAAATAACGTTAGAACACAAATCGCTAAAAAAAGCAACTTAACTGCCAAAATCAGCTTCTGTTATAAGGTTTTAATAACTACGAGCTTTTCCAAATGAACATACTTGTAAAACATGAGAATCAACTTGGCAAATCAGAAAAATAAAGTGAGAAAAGACAAATTTTTATTAACGGAAAAACCTCCTCAGAAAAAAACAATAAATCTAAAAACTTCCATGCAACACCACTTACAGAGTTTGTATAAATCCTACATACGTTACTATTTAACGTGATGTGTATTTTTATGAGGAAATTGTGGTTTAGAATTAAACACTGAAAAATTTTCTTTTGAAGGAAAGGCAACAATAAAAATAAAAATTAAAAGAAACAAACACGATAGGAAAGATGACATAACAAACGCACAGCACTACTCCCATAATTAGTTGTTACCTTTGTTGCAAATGAGTATCACAGAAAATACTACTAAAAAATAACCAGGTGACTCAAAAGCAAGCCTAGTGAGATGTCTATCAAATACCTGTGACCTGATAAGGAATTAAAAAACAACATGACAGCCATAAAACAAACTCAACCCAATCTCAGAATAACAAAGCAAAATAATGGTTACAAAAATAAATCTTTAAATGCTCTTAAAAATTACAAGACATTAACAATATGCTCCATCCTTTCAGCAAAACAGTAAAACACTGCTTGGGAAATGTTCTGCATTCTAAATTAAGTCTGCAGATCCTGGGGATTATTTTATTTTGTGTTTGCCTCTGAGGTCACGTACAGTTTTGCTGCGAGTTATTTTCCTTTAGAACCTATAAAGCTGAAGCACCTCAAACTTTCTGACCTTGAAATACAAACATCTGCAATCAAATACAGGAAATCTTATTCAAGTGGGGAGCAGAAGTCATGGAATTAAATTCTGGAAGTCTATCTCATTTATAGAAATGCCACTAAATAGAAATCCCTAAATTTTTTCCTTTTGTGCTTTACCTGCACACAGGAATCATAATGTCTCTGTGCCAGCAAACTGGACTTTTCATTTTGCCCTGGTTTATACGCACTGACTACTCCCAAGTTTGCTCTTTTCTGCTTGTTTCTCTTTTTACAGCCCTTACTGCCTTTAATCCATCGTGTATCCTCCTGCATTATTGTGTTGGGACTCCCAGTGTCAGGAGCACTGCCAGCCACCCCCACTGAACCTGCCCTTCTCAGCAGGACGAGCTCCAACCTCAGACAGAGGTGCAAAGCTGGATTCTACATTTGCACACCCCCTGGGCCTGAGAACCATCTCCTCTAACCCCTGTGGGACAAGGGAGGATGCCCCTTCCCTCTGGCTCTGTACATAAGCTTCAAGGTTCTCAGGAAAACAGGAGAGAAGAAAGTGGGTTTGTGCCACTGACACCTCTCCCTTCCCACTGGGCTTCCCCTCCAAGCCTCACAGTGCTTGTGGCACAAAATTAAACAGCATTTTCTTTAGATTGAGGCTCTGGAGATAGAGTGTAATTGCCATGGTCTTTATAACCAAATGAGTCCAACACAGTGATGTGCTTGTCACACAGCTTTCATTAGCAGAGCAGTTCTAGCTTAAGTCCAAGCACAAGATTGTAACTGGAAAATATAAGAACAAGAAAAAAGCTTTTGAAATACTACTGGACTCATTCAGGGGTGGGGAAAACACTTTTAATAAAGAGAAGAGTTATTCTTTCAAATGTGGAGTTGAAAACATATCTGGTGACAACCTAGCAACACAAAATCTGTGGTGAGAAACACATTTGAAAAGAATTTCCTCCCTCCAAATTCAACAAGTGGAGCTCAAAAGCCCAGGAGAGGAATGTGCCTTCCCCACCTGTTGTAACCCCCAAGGTCAATGCACCTGCCACGGAAAAACTGACAAAATCTCTAAGTTGAAAGCAATCAGTGCCATCAAACACAAACACAGCAGGTGACAGAGAGGGAAACCAACCAGAAAAACACAAGCATTTCCAGCAAGCATCTCAATGCAGGGGACTGCAGGGGCTCAGTGGGAGAGGGCTGGGCTTGCCCTGTACCAGCCTCTCCAGACCCTCCATGGGCCAAAGCTGAGCCAAAAGGAGGAGTCTGTGGTGCCCCTGGAACAATCAGAGGAGCCTGAGGCGCTTCCACGGGAGAACTGCGGTGGCAGTAACTGGAGAATGGATCAGTGACACCACAGAGCTGGTGACACACCCGGAGGGGCTGCAGCATGTGGGGGCTCAGCAGAGCCCAGGAAACGACTGAGGAGAAAGAAGCAGGGGCAGAGTGAGGAACAAGGAGCAGCAGAAACTGATCCCAAACATAGTGACAGCGAGGGAGGGGCAGGGGTGTCTGTGCTGAACTTGAGCCTGGCAAAGGGGATGAAAGGTGTTTTCCTTAAGTGTTTCAGTGCTTGTCATCTGTTTCCCAATTTGTAATCAAATGTTTAAAATCAAGTTAGATTCCCTGAGTTCAGCCCATTCTGCCCACAGCAGTAACTGATGAGCAATCTCCCTGTCTTTATTTTGAACCATGAGATTTCTGATTCCAGATCTTCCTATTTACTCCCCATCCCACTGTGCGGAAGGTGTGAGCAAGAAGCTGTGCAAGTGCTTTGCTCCTAGCTGGGGCCAACCCATCACACCAGGGCAGATTGTCAAGGACTCGTTGGTCACTTCATCTGCCCTGATCCATAGTAGCACCACCTCCATCATTAACAGAGTGGTTGTAATTACATGTCCTAGCCTGGAAGGCACCAAGGACATGAATAAAGCCCCAGTTCTTCCCTGTCTTTCCCAGGGAGCCACTGGAGCTATAGTTTTTTGGTTATGTGCTACAGAGCTCAAGTTGCAGACCAGGCATCTCAAGGTGTTCCTGTCCTGCAAGGTACAGAACAGACAGTGTGACACTTTCACAGCCACACCCCTGTTACATGGACACCTGCAAGCAAAGGGGCTGGCCTTGTGCACAAAAGTCATTTCTTCCTGTCCCACAGTTCACACCAACACACCGGGCTCAGCTCCTGCCAACAGAGCAGCACCTCTGCCCCAGTGAAACAACACTCCCAGACTCAATCCAGCCGTAGTGAGCACAAGGAGACGGTGCACTTTGATTTTCCTCATGGGACAGCTGTGCTTTGCTCTGCTTACAGAACTGTTCAGATAGCACAAACCCCATTCTCAAATTGCATTAGACAATTCTGTACTGGTTTGGAACTCTTTTTCCAAGTCCACATGTCACTTATGTTCTCTTCCAACAGGATTCAGGTCTCGTTTACCTTAACCTATAACAATGAATCTTACTCGGAGAATTTAAAACGTTTGCCTTTAATATCTTCAGGTCAAAGCTTTCAGAGAATCACAGAGCAGTTAGGGTTGGAAGGGACCTCTGAGACCATCTAGTCCAACCCTCCTGCCAAGGCAGGGTCACCTAGAGCAGCTTCCAAGCAAGGCCACCAGCCTTTGCAAACTGTCAAATCTTCCCACTTGGTTGCCTTATTTACCTTTGAATAGCAATAAAAATAGAGCCAAGTCCTTTGCTCAAGGGGATCGCAGCATCAGTAATATTGCTGCAGTTAGCATTCTCCAACTTTAAATTTTCATTAAAGAATTTGTATTACTCATGAGCCTATGCAATATTCTAATCATCCTGTATTACCTTTTTCCATTAAGGAGTCAGTAAATTCAGAGCACAAGATCTTTTTCCTCCTCCCGACAGCCAGCAGGGACAGAAATACATCTCCTGCAGATGTGTCCTGTAGGTTTTTATCTATAGACTAACACCATAAGTATAAATCATTTCTGAGCAAGTCCAGGAAGCTCTTTTTCCAGTCTCTTGCTGGAAATCAGAATCTAACCTTTTCCCTGAAAATTCATCAAGGATAGATGACATAAAGCATATGTCTTTAAGACTACATTTTACCTGCATTTAACCTTGTCCAAATTTAAATGTGGCCAACTTAACAGAGTGTCCAGCCATGAACACATGGGCCACAGTTCAGCTTTTTTGCTGAGGAATAGGAATTGCAAACTTTACATAAAGCACGCGGCCAGCCCTGGATCTTGAAGGCAAAATGATTGCACACATCTTTGTTTCTGATTTTGCAAGTCTTAACCTTCCTCATATTTACCATCAACTTTTCCAAAGAGAAAACAACCAAAAGCAAACCACTTTGCTGTGCAGCACAGCCTCAGTTGGGGGGTTAAGATTAAATTCAGAGAAAGACAATGAATGGATGAAAACAGAAAAAAAAAAATTGGTTGAAATAATCTTTTTTTTGTCTTAATTTTAAGAAAGAATCCATGAAAAAATACTCAGAGAAAGAATCAGCCTGCAGAAATAATAATCTTGTTTTATTTATAGTCAGGGTCATGGGAAATCTGTCCTGAAACGTAAAAAAAATACAGCTTCCCAGATTAGTTTTGGTATGGGAATTCGAAGAATGAACAGCTATGGGAAAGTTTAAATTCTCATCAAATACACCTGAGTGTCCTTGTTCAAAATGTTTTGTACTTTCTGTCACTCATTAAGCAGAGAGCACAGAGGCAATTGTAATTGCTGGAGCACCCAGGATTAATTATTGTGGTAACCCAGTGTTTACTAAAAGCATGAGAATCTGTAGTGTTTACAGACTGGAGTCTGTGATCATGGGTAATTACTGCATGATTAAGATATTATTTGAATGATTACATTTGACAAGGAAAAAAATCTATAAAATTACTTTATTAGATTAATAAAAGCAATCACTAATCTTTTGTTAAATACCCCATATACAGAAGTCTGCTGTACATCCTAGTGAATTAATCCTATCTAAAAGCACTTCTTATCCCTAAAAATTAAATCATTGATGGCAAGAGGATGCCTTCTTTCTGTACTTACTGGTCTGTTAGGTGCTTGCATAACAAAATTCATCCTCTGTCACTTGTGCTTCACAGTTTAAAAAGTTGTTTATTCTGAGCACTGCATCAACAAAGTACAACACAACGAGCAAAGCCCCACAAAACCTAGCCTGAACCCCAGGACAGCCTCTGACCTTGAGGAAATGATCCTGTCTCGGTTCAGTTTGTGTTCTTACATGCCCAGTCACTCACCCTGCTGCTCTGCTCCTGTAAGAGAGGCAGCTCTGTCCCCTGTGGTACCATAACTGGAGGGAGATCTGTGTTCTCAAAACAATTCCAGCTGGAGAGCCACAGCTTGTGACTCCAGACAGACTTCACAGAAATGCCACCAGACTTGAGCCATCTACACCTCAGAACTTTGGATTACCCTCGAAGAAATAGCACCTTACTGGAGAATCATATTGGTTCTTAAATTTCCCTTTGATAAATGTATGCTTTTGGGGTTGATCCTTTCAGGAAAATCAATCAGGATCTGAATTTTAGCAGTAAATCCACAGAGTGGCATATTCCCCAAGGCATCCAAGCCACAGGCTCACCACTTCTGGAAGCAGCTTTATGCCAGCCCTTGCACAGTCTGGCAGATAGTGACCAGAGCCCTGAACAGAAAATACTCATCTAAAATAACAGAAGCAACATCAGCACATGCTCTGCTGGCCCCTCATGTCCTACACCACGAGCAAGGGGAATAAGGAAACCTTTGCATTTCTGCCAAGCAGAATCATTCTATTCTCTGCAGCACCTTCAAAAATCCACTCTGTTCCTGCTGCAGGACCTGAGCAGTGCCTGGGTGACAGCACCAAGCTCTGTCACACGGAACAGGCGCCCACCTGCACTGGGTGCCTCAGGAAGGAATCCTGACTGCCACAGGACTGGATTTTTTCTCTTCAGAAATGCTGCAATTATCTTTGTCAACACTGCAGACAGGTGAAGTGTTGGTGTCAGGTGCCTGCCAGCTGGAATGCAGCCTGGAATGCAGCACCTATGGTCCCCACTGCTCTGTATCTCTTCCATCACATTCTCAAAGACACAGGCTTGGCCCCCCAAAAGTCAATAACTCTTCTAGTAAAGTACATTCATTAAGCACTGTGAGAATCTGCAGCAGCATTCAGGGACACGCGGGCTCAGAGCACCACACTGAGATGCCCTTTCTCACAGACACACACAAATACCTGCCTGCATCTCTTGTTTCCTTCATTATTAGGGTCTCTATCCCATTTCTGTTCCCATTTCCTTACCTTTTCAACAATAATAAAGCTTTCATTTGACTGAGTACATATTACTACTCTGTTCACATAAATGCTATTTACCTGTAGATTCTCAAATACAAATATATTATGTGCATATTCAATTCAACAACGCTTAAGTGGCCCTCTAGGAACTGCTATCATGATGATAAAATTTCCATTTCTATTGCCACCAACTAAAATCCCCATTACTTTACTGTGCCTGGAGCTAGCCAGATTGAGGGAGCATGGCACTGGGGGTCTTTCATTGGATTGGTTGTTTGGGGGGGTGGGATGGGTTTGTTTGATTATGGGGTTTTTTTGGAGCATGGTTGTTATTTGGGGTTGGGGGGGTTGACTTTGATTTTTTGCTTGTTTGGTTTTTAATAATGGATTTCCTTAAAAGAAAATGTGGTTATTTAAAGCATGCAGATAAACTCCATTTCCCTGAACAAAACCAAAACCCCACCAGGAGAAACCTCCTCTGTGGACAGAGCAGAGCCTGTTCCATGCAGTTCTCTGCTCCTTTCTCCCACGTCACCAGATTTCCCAGTGTACTTTCTGCTTCCTCCCCTGCACACAGAGGTTCACCAAAGCCCAATATCCAGCCTTTGACAACAGCATCCTTCTCAGACGAGGAGGAAGTGCAATTTATAAAGGCAGCCCAGACTCCAGAGCATATTTCAAAGTGAACGTCACGCTGCTCAGCAGTAACTGCATTTGTTTCCTTGCCATCTAAGTAGCTGTAAGAAGCATTGCTTCACTTAGTAAAAACACACACTCAATCCCAAACCTCATCTCTATAATATACATTATATCAAACCCAAAACCATACAAAACTGAATATTGAAGTTTTCAGAAACTATTTCATTACTCAAGCTAGAAGTTTCACCGTTGAGTTTTTTTAGGCAACTATATTAATAAAGAAATTACTTAAAAATTTGGTAATTTCAGGATCAATATTAAAAGAAAATAAGAGTAGTGCATTGCAACAGATACAAATGAACAGTGGAGTTGGTACAATACATGCTCACCTGGCATTCTGGCCAGGAACAGCACATTCCAGACTTCGTCTCTAACGCTCTCCAGGTGAACAGTAGACCCCAAACCCACCTGACAAAAGTTCTGCTTACTTCACTTGAGAAGTGTCCACATTAATCAATTAAACATTTTCTAAGCACACAGAGCTGAAGGGCTCACACACTTTGTTACTTCAATATTCAGGCTGAGAGATACCAGAGATATCATCCCAGCTCCTGATACTTTATCCATTTCACAGGAGACTGACACCAAACTGAAAATTCATTTTACTCAGTTGCTCCTATTTACAGCATAAGAAGTTCATACAAACTGCTCCTCCTTAACAATACATATTTGGTCTTCTCAACAAGGGAGCCAGAATAGCAAATGTGATGTGAGTACTAATTCGTTTCCTCTTTGTCACTCCTACCATCCGGTGACCTGAATTCCTGATTTCTATCACCATTTTTCCCATACACCTTCATCATTTCTGCCCTTCACACTGCTGGAATGCACAAGGCAAAGGATTTCTCTGGTTCTTGCAGCTGGTTCAGGACAGTTCACTGAGCAAAACCTCTTATCACCTCCTGCTCTCTGCCGCTCACACCACAGGGGACTGCACAGAGCCCGTGTATTTCCTGTCATCAGCAAAGTCAAGCCTCCTCCTGCTGACACACAGAAAACTTCCTCAGCTTCTGGAATGGACTAGAAGTTACCTACAAAAGTACCCGTGTTACAAAACAAGGCAAACAGAAACACAACTGAGATGAATGCAAAGCCCCTCTCAGTCTAGCCAAGCCTTTAGGCTCAAAAACAGGAGTAACAGACCCATTTCTTCTTGGATGAAATGCTTGGGAAAGATATCCAGTGGTGCACTGCAGCACAGCAACAGCCCCCTGTTGTATAGGTAGGCTGAATTTTGGACATTAAAGCCTAGGCTTTTAAAGCATAACATTTTGTGCAAGATGGATCACGTAGGAGCTCCAGATTTAGATTTCCTAAGGAGATGATCTGGGAAAACCCTTGTGTCACAGTAACACAGCCATGTCCAGTCTGATCTTCCTTTCTAAAGAGTTGCTTTATGTACAGAAAGCCTTTAGAAGAACACACTTCTTTTTGCTTAAAGTGTTCCAAAAATATTACTTCCTCATGACGATCTCATTTGCATGACAAATTCTCTGTGCAGTGGCAGAAACATCTTGAAATTAAGATGTCATGCTTACAGGAATTATTCTGCACACAGATAAGTTCTCACCAAACTTTGCTTCTGACAAGTTAATTTCATTTTCCTCATCATGTGCTTTGACAGCAAGATAGGGGAATCAAAGCTTTTCCCCGCTGAGAATCCTTTGCTCCTACATTAATGGGAGCCAAGGAATACCATCCACTTGAATTCATCCCTTCTCTTCTGGCCAAATAGTTAAAATCAATCATTTACTAAGCTAACAGTACATATGTCACCCGTGCTTTCCAGTGTAATTCTTGCAGGAGGAAATGCAACCATTAAAGAAAAACACTAATAAAACCACTAAAGGCTTTTCCTACCTATACACTACAGAATTAAATTAAAACAGAGCATAAAACCACCAAGGCTTTAAAATAGAAGATAAATAAGATGAACCTCTCATTTAAAAAAAAAATTTTAAAAATCCTGAAGCCAATATTCTCTACCTATCTGCAGAACACAAAGAAACCCATGTACATGCACTGAGACAGACCTAGGTACAAATCCACTGTCTCAAGAGAAAGCTAACTCAAGAGCTGCTTCCTGCTCCAAGCCATCCAGAAAACATCCAGTGGGGAAAGCTCAGCCCAGTCACAAGAAGCAGAAAGCAGCAGCACTTAAGTCACAGGCTGAAAAACTTTCATTTGTGGACCCCGGCTTCAAAGAGGTTGACTTCACATCATGCTTTCCTGGAAGTGTTAATTGGCATTGGGAGAAGGAGCCCTGCAGGTATTCCAACATCCCTACATGCCCCTGGCAGGAGCAGGGCCAGGAAAGGGAGTGGGTGGTGGCACAGAGGGCAGGGAGCTTTCAGTCACGCTTTCCTGGAAAAGCTGCCACTGGATCCTCACACGATGTGACAAAAGCTTTATGGAGCAAATAAAAGACATTTCTTCCTCTACCTGGAGTCTGAGAATACATGAGAGCTGTGCACCAGAAGGCTCAGACCCTGTACACTTCTTTTCTCTCCTCAGCCTGGGAAATTTGGGAATTAATGGTGAAGTCATGAAGGAAACCTTAAATAGACTCTGTTTTCCACCATCACCAGGCTCACTTTTCTCAGATTTTATCTGCTTCGGTTTCCCACTCAAATCTTATATTAGATTTTTTTCCCTCTTTTTTCTCCACCTCCAAGCTTTTCCATTTTCTTACATAATACTGAATAAATATTTTATAGCCAAAGAGGATTTCTACCTGTTATGTAACTCACATTTTTGGAGGCAGCTTCCCATCTCATTTCTACTGATAGAGCCTTTGGTGAAACCAGGAGCTGTACTGATGTAAGCAGAGTGTGCCTAAACTTAAACAAACAGCTCTGTTTATGCTACATTAAAAATGCTAAATGGGGTGAAATTTCATTTCATCAATATGCATATGGGGTTGACAATATTGTTGAAAATATTAACATGTGTGTATAAACATCAATGAAACTATTAATTGTCACATAATGAGGCAGCAATTTAAGCGCGCTGAGCAGATGCATCACAGCTAAACTGGAAAGAACAGTCACATTCTAATTCTGAACCAGGCTGGGATCCGTGTCTGCTTCAGATGCCCAGTCACAGATGCTTCCCAGAGCCAGAGAAATTTTGAAGAGTCTCCTCTAAAAAGTGCTCTGAGCAGAGCTCTCAAAAGCCTCAGATGAACTTTCCAGATCTTGGACCACAGTATCTGTGCCAAAGCTAAAAGCTCTCTCTTTAGCTCTGGCTACGACTTTTAAAAAAAAAAAAAAAAAAAAAAGTAATTCCACCTTTTTCTGGCCACCCAATTGTTTGTTTACACCATCATGCTGGATATAGCAGGAAGGTGCCTCAATTATAAAAAAAGGTCTATGCTCATCAATACACAATCAGGTCACCTGCAGTGGATGGCAAAAATTCTGTGTGGCAGAGAGCCTGATGTTTCCAGACAGGCCAGCAGCAGTGGGTACAGAAACAGAGCAAGCTGAGAGCAAATACATTCTCTTCTCCCTCACCATAAGAAACACACTCACTGTTTTACCCCAATAGGATGCTTCAGAACAGAGTTTTGTTAAGATTAATAGTTATTTTAGATTTTTAAAATTTAAAATTAGTTGTGGTTGGTTTTCACCCATTTTAGTTAGGAATTAATGATGTACCCTTATTGATAACATTTGGGGGAAAAAATACATTTAGAAGATTTGCTTTAAGTTTGATAACAAGAACAATATTACAAAGGATACAGGTGTTACACTGCCATCATCTCCTCTCAGGATGTGCCCTGAACGTGGAATTGTTTAAGAAATGCAAAGAAGACTCCATATAAAGCTATTTAGCTGTAATTGGATTTAATATGTTCAGCTGCTTTCACTTGTAGTTTTATGCTAGAAAACAGATTACAGAAAAGAAATGTTCTGTGTTTACTCAGTCACTTGAATCACTTCGAGGAGACCATGTAATGATCAGAAGGGCCCCATTTCTTCCTTCCATATGGCATTAAATAAATGGCAACGCTGGGCAGCGCAAATTTGGGGGTTCAATGGGGACAGAATTCTGGGGCTTGCATTCTAAAAACAGAGTAAGAAGCTCTTTGCTCAGCACTAAGGGCTTTATTACACACCAGGAAAACTGGGTATCTGGGACCTTGGAGATTACGGACACAAAACACTATTAAGATGGTGCCAGAAAGATTTATAAACAGGGCAGGAGGGACCTCTAAACTTCTCCTTCAGTTCTGGCTTCCTTGGAAAGCTTCCCTTCCTCCAGGCACCCAAATTCCCGGCCTTGGGGTCACAGCTCAGCCACCCGAGCTAGGGGTTCTCTTGCGCTGCGGGGGGACCCCGATCCGCAGAGGGTCAGACACCGAAGTCAGCGGGAAACGCAGAGATAAGGCAGCGGGAAACAGAGACAACGCGGCTGTGCGCGGTGACAAAGCCGGCACCCGAACGGCCCCGCAGCAGCGGGAGCACTGAGAGGCGCCGGGCACGCCGCGGTGCCCGCAAGGGCGGCGGGATGGAGCAGGGACGGGGAGGGGGGGACACGGACCGGGGAGGGGGGGACACGGACCGGGGAGGGGGGGACACGGACCGGGGAGGGGGGGACACGGACCGGGGGCAGCGCGGCTCCTCCGCCTTCCCGGCGCCGCCTCGCGGCCGGTGCGGCCCCCGCGGGGTCCCGGCTCGGAGCGCGGTCCCGGGTCCGGCCGCGAATCCCCCGGGCTGCTGCAGCACCCCCGGGAGGCAATGGGGACACCCCACCAGGGGCAGCGGGGGGCAGAAGGGGCTCCCCCATCGAACCACGGGCTGCTGCTGGGACTGAGCTCACCGGGGCTCCCCCCGGGCTGCCCCAAACCCAGCGGCACCCGAGGACCAGCAAAGCTGGGATTTGCTCCGCGGCCAAAAACTCAAACGCTGTCGACGCTGTCGAACACAGTGAGCAATAAGGCCGCAGCATCTGCTGCAGCCCTGAGAGGAGCCGCATCCGATAAGCGCTGCGAGTCGCAGCAGCATTTAAAAAAAAAAAAACCATCTCCACAGAGAACAGTACGGGCGACTGAGGCTGCTGACAGAACCTGAACGTCTTATCTTCATTTATCCTGAGCAGATTGCATTATCAGCTACTGAATGAATTCGCTGCAAGAGAGGGAGGTTTAACATCCAGTCTTTTGTCCTGGATCTTAAACCCCCCTTTTTAACAATAATAGCTCAAAAGACATATTCTTTCTATCTTAAATAGATGTCAACTCAATAGTTGAAGTCTGAATACAGTCTTCAATAAAAGATAATTCAGAACTGAAGATAAGGCAAAGGATGAGGGAAGCGTTCACTGCCTCTCTTGTGAGTGCCCTATCACAACCCAAGGACTTCCTGTAGCACACATTTGAGAAAATGCCATTAAATGGAGAAGGAGAGTGAGACATGTACTAGTACTCACACATACGTATACACATAAGGAGGATGCTTGGCTGAAGAAATAGAGTTTAACAGCTCAGAAAACCTAGCGATCAAGCTCAGGGACAAACCTATGCCTAGGTTTAAGGAATGACACACACTAACAACCTGCGATCACCCAGTGAACACGTACTCCTTCAGCCATTGACAAGTGACGGGGAGCAGAGAAATGCCAAGACTGGAGTATCACTAACAGGGATTTGGAGCCTCTGTTTGGATAAGACATTCAGTTTCTTGAAGCCTCAAAAAGAAAACAAAAAAACCACACCAAGTTTCTGTATTAGTTCCCCACTGCAGAAAGAGGCTGTCTTTAGTCTCTCAGCAAACACAGAGCATGGAAACAAAGCAGACATTGCTGATGGACTGAGCCAATGTAAGCACTGGGTAGGGTGGCACCAGCCTCTCACTCAGGGTGGGGTTTTTTTTCATGTAAAGGGAGAATTTTTCAAATAACTTTGAGCATCTCTAAATAACGATCTGTAATCAAATGAGTGTTTAGACTGCCTGTGCTGCAACACAAACTCGAGCTGCTCAGCACAGATCTGATAATCTCAGCTCGCTCCTGGTGCCACAGTCTTTGCATCCTGCGTCAGCACGAGCAGAGAGAGCTTACGTTTGTCTAGACACGCATCGAGGGATTTTTGGGTGCTGGCGAGGGCAGGAGCAGAGCTAGCCCAGCCTGCCAACCAGCAGTGCCAGCTCCTCAGCACGAGGAAAGGTGACAGCTGGACACAGACTCTGCCTAGAAGATCAATGTCCAGGATATCTGTGAGTCTCAAACATGAAAACAAGTTTGGTGACATAGTTCTGTGCACATGAGTGTAAAAAAATTTTGGTATATGCCATGATAGCAGCAGAACAAGCTGATTTCTCACACACTGGGCATAACTACCACAGGTGACTATTCTGTACTAACCACTGCACAGAAATCAACCTCCCACCTCAGCAAAGATTGGGTTTGCAGCTGGTTTGGTTACTGTGTAAACAATCACTGGTGCTGAAGGGTTGGAGATCAAGACAAATATTTTACTTCTTCAAACAGCTCTTGGTTTGTGTCCACTGAGAAACGGGCAGCAATAGCTGATAAAAGTACTGATGTGCAAATACAACAGTATCTCATTAACTCTTCACAGAAAGAGCTGAATATCATTCATATCTTAGGGAGTGTTTGGTGTACATGCAAACTCGCCTGTCCACCCTCTCCTGTACCTTCTGTAGGCACCATAAAAACACTGGAAAAGCAGCAATTTCAGTGCTTTGATACGTGGCAGTGCAAGCTTCAGAATTTCCCACATTAGGAAGAACAGTGTGGGGGGTGGAAAGTCTCAAATTACACATAAAGTCTGAAAAGTTAGTACATTATCACTACTGAGCAAAATGCAACAAAAATTCTGACTAGTAAGTGGAGAAGGCTGGTACCAACGAACTGGCAGCTCATACAAATGATACTTTGGTCCTTTTTAACTGCCCCTCTTTTGGGTTTTCTAAGAGAAGCAAGACTGCACTGTAACTAAAAATTTTTGGTCCAAACCAGAAACTTAAAAAAGATGGATTATAGCTAGAAGTCAAAAAAGAAGCATTTAAAGATCTTTCAAAGCTACAGAAATAAGTTTTTAAATCTTCTCTCTTGCTCTAGCCCACTCCTATAAGAAAAAATATTCCAAGCAAGAAGTGTTTCACAGATTATACTCCCAAGAGTTACATTTTGCCCTGTTTTTTTTTTCTTTGTTGTTTTTGGGGGTTTTTTTAAGGCCAACTCTATGCTCTATTTAGTTTTGCCTTCCCACTCACATACAACACTTTAAAATTTACAAGTTAGAGTGATATCAACTGCTTTCATAAAACTTAATCCTTCTCCCAACAGATCTTGCTGCTCTTGAACCTCCAGCCATTGCAGTTACCATAAAGCCATTGCTATCAGGTTTCTCACAGGCCTTGGAGTCCAGCACAGTGCACAGAAAAGGTCATTTCAAGCATTTCAGGAGCAAAACAAAACCAGGAGGTGATGTAACCCCTCGGAAGGGAAGCTGTGCCCACACACGTGTCTGGTCGCTCTTCCACGGAACAGATTTCAGGACTCACTGAGACATTTCAGAACCATCAGCTTCTGCAGCTAGAAATGCCAGTGTGCCCCAGAAAAGGCTGCTGGAACTGGCACACAGATGTTTAGGCAGAAAATTCACCGTGCTCTTGACAAAGTTTTAAGGGTGTTGTAGAGTAAGCTGAGGCATTAAAGTAATATATTTGTGACAATTACTTCTCAATAAAAAAGCAGTTCAACCCCAGCCTTTTCCAATCCAATACCTCCCACAGGCAGACCAGCTTTCCTGGAGGTCTGTAGGGCAGCTCACACCCAGCACAGACACCCTGAAATCCCACACACTGAGCAAGGTATGTGGGGAAAACGGACAGAAGAGAAGGAGAAAGGAGTCAAGACAGAAAATACCTTTGTATTTCTGTCTGTGTTCCAAGGAAGACTCCTGAAGTATCAATTCTGCTTGCCAGAAATTACACCAACAGGCAACCTGGAGTTATCCTTGAGAAATGTGGCCTAATTTTAGGGCAGAGGACGTGCTATAAAGTCAAATGAAATTATGCTTATTTACACCAAAATTGAAATAACGTGCTATTTTGGGGTTTTCAAGCAAATATTTGGTTAAACTGATTTACAATGATACACTAAAAGACAGCATAAAATAACAACCCATCAATTTTGTCACCTACAATATCCATTTAAATTATTTCACATAAATAAAAGTGCCAGAAAACAGCTGCAGCAGTCCTAGACTAGAGGGTTTTGAGACATCCATAACCATGCAAAGTAAAAAGTATTTACTTTTTTCAGACAAAGCTCCTGCATTATGTATGCCCAGTAGAAATACCTTTGCCTGAAATCAATTGAAACCATCCATCTGGAGCAAACAAGAAAATTAAGCACTTGAGAAAAAAAATTTACAGCTTACCACACTCAACCCAGGGAGCCTAAACCTTATTTTACACAATAATTCTCAAGTATTAATGTTGTCCAGTAGCATTCTATAAGAGCAACTAATCTCCTTAACTGAAATCCACTGACTGGAAACATATTGAATATACTGTGGGAACAGTCTGAAATTACAACCTAAGCTGCCAGAGGAAAACAATGGCAGTCCCATAAAACATTCTGTAAGCAGAGAGGGGAGGAGAGAGCTGGACAGGAACAGCAGAGACTGGACTAAGTTAAGAACAAAAAAGGTGAGTCTTAGGAATTTTAACACTTCCACTGGGCCTACCTCCTCACTGGTGGTCCTCCCATCCCTTGGGAAACGGAACATGGCATCTTCTGCGCATCCTTCTTTCATCCTCTTCGCAGCTTGCAACCAGAACAGTCAAAGAGCTCCAAGGCTTTGCCAATTCTTTTGAAATGCCCACTATTTCCTACAAATTCTACTTGCTGTAAATGGCTCTGTGTGAGCTCAGCACAGAGGCTGCTGCTTAGGTTCTGTCCCTGCTGGGTGCCAAGGCCTTTCCTCTACCAGTACTTGCTGAGAACCACTAGAAATGGGAGAAAGAGAGGAACCAATGGGAGAGGGAAGAGCAGCCTGGGTGAAATTCTGAGCCAATTCAACTCAGCTGTGATTGATTTAAATCACTAATGACTGAAAGCAACAAGACTAATTTCCTGCTCTAGATCACTCAGTGAAATAAAATCTTATTTTACCATCTAGATTTGAAGAATTTTGAAGATTTGATTTTTCATGACAGTTCTTTGTCTTGGAAGCCAGATATGAACAACTGGTAGTAACTGCTTGTTCATATATTAGTGAAGTGAGCTCTCATCATTAAACACATGGCCTGCCAAATACTGTCTCAATGGGTTTGCCCTGTTTTTTTCAAAAGTTATTTTCCATGTGCTGAGCAATTACTGCTCTGATAGACACCAACAGCTCACCAGATTGGTTTCTCCTTGCTGTGACGACTAAAATTCCTGTTCTAGGGAATTAATGGCAAATCCTCACCAGGCACAGATACTCTGCTTTAGTACCTGGCTCTTCCCTCAGAGCCCCAGCTGACATCTGTGTAGGGCTGAAAATATTTGCTGCTCTCTAACCACATCCTGTTTGCTCTCTGGAAGGGCATCCCAGGGAGCATCCCAGCTTCCAGGCAGCATTTCAGAGGAGTACATGCAACTGCACGGCTGCATCTATCTGCAGCTCTCTTCCCTCTGCCCATACTGCTGGCTTCTGTTTGCATCTGCTGCATCGAAAACCTGCTAATTTACAATATCTTTTACTGTTCTTTTTCTATAGCATTCTCAGTTTTCAAATAATAGGGTCAGTTGAGAGCACAGCATGAACCTGCTGTTGGCCTGAGAGACAAATTAAACCTAATTTGACTTGTGCCTTCCCTCCAGAGCAGTGAGGATGTTCAGGTTTGAACTCTCAAACACCCCCACCTGTGTCTCCCTCAAACACCCCCACCTGTGTCCCCCTCAAATTCAGCATCACCTGTGGCAGCTGGGCAGGCAGGGAAGGGCACAGCTGTGACCTGAAGCACCTTCTCTCTGCAGCTTAAATGCACAGCCCAGGAGGAGCTGGCAATCCAAGTGCTGCTGCCCTGTACAGCACAGGCTGTGCTGGAGGGATGGCTCCTGAGACAGAGCTGCTCTCCAGAGCTGGATAACTCATGCTTGAAATAAGAGGCTACTTCTTCACTACAAAATAAAAGGCATTTCAGCTGGAACTTCTGGCTGTCATTCTTACAAAAAATACGGCAGCTCTGTTTGTTCTTTGTAGGAAGAGAAAGGAAAGCTTCAATATTTGGAAGGTACGAAAATGTTTCATCATGTGAAATCCATCTGAATAGATGTGATTAAACTCACAGCTGATGGCACTTAGCCTGGGGTCAGCACTGTGGGATCAATGCAAATAAACCTTTCATGCCTTTAGAAATCAGTCATATCTACCCAAAGAGAAAAATGTTCAAGGAAGAACCACCAAGTGACTTATAGCTGGTGGCATTACTTCATTTAAATAAAACATTCATTTAACATCTCAACAGTGATTCCTTTAAGCTGAACTTACTTTTCTGTAAGAATTATTAACCAGAGAACACATATTTTTCCCCTTCAACCATACTGCCTCAATCCACTTTTATATTTGCATTTCATTTCTGCTGAAAAAAATAGAAAATATTTCTCCTATAAAGTAGACTTGAAAAAAAATTGTGTCAGCAAAATACCAGCGATGAGTATTTTGGACCGAACCACTACAAGGTAATGATAGGAGAAGAACTCAAGAGGAACATTAACTTTCACTGTGTCTGGGAGCAGGTTTCAGAAGACATCACCTTCCATCTGCTATGGTGTTACCATAGCATCAGAGACAAGGCAAGACAACAGATTATTCAGATTATTATGAATAACTAGAAAATTGCAAGAAGCTGTGCATAGGAGCTTCACAGAGTTTTGGAGAGCATAATACAATACATTAGGGAAAAAACATCATATTCCCATCAGAATATTATTTCTTTCACGTTAATGAGCGTGGATAAAAAGTTTCCATGTTGAATCCTTGGTAGTGCAAGTGAAAATTGAACTCGGGGGCAGGAAAAGGCACACGGAGTGGTTTTTGTAACATGGACTTTTGTCACATTGGAAGTGGACCAAAAGGCCAAGTCCAACCTCTAAGGCAAAGGAAAGGAATCGTTATGACTCAAGTCCCTGCTTGCCAGAGGATGGCTGCTCTTAGGGAAGAGTAGCTGGGAAGCATTCAGCACTCGTATCACCATTTTTCATCTGGGGGTTAATACAGAACTTGCCTTGTGGGACAGCGAGCCCTGCATTTTCTCCTGTTTCTTCTGAACCAGTCTGAGACAAGTTTGACCAGAATGCTCTTTAGTCACTGTGAACCAGGACCATAAACACAGCAAAACGGCTCAGCTCTATCCCAATTACAGAGACAAGAGACTGAGGATCAGATGAGTGTGCACTGAAGAACCCTTACAACCACAGCATCTGGAAGACCTCAAAGTACTGCCATCGATTCATTTCCTCTGAGAAAGGTTCTGAGGAGGGGAAGGAGTCAGCACACAAACCCTGCACAGGCAGCACAAGTTATTCTGGGGAAAGTTCAAGTGCAGAGAAGGGGAACAAAATGCCCGTTCTGACACCTGGAACCCCATATTTCACCCAAGCTTTGACCCTGTGTATAATGTGAGTGCTTTCAACAACTGCTACAAGCCTCAGCAGAGAGGCAGTGTAGGCAACACCAGGAGAATTTTCTTTCTAAAAAAACTTTTTCATGAGAAATTTGCCACTTGAACTCCCTCAGACTTCTACTATACTTGACTGCATTATCTAGACCAGTTCTGATACGACTGACAATCTATATTGAGGAATCTGGAGGTGCAGCATTACCCCAGGAAACAGAATGTGGGCTTTTTTATGCCTCCTTTGAATAAGCTGAAGCCATAAACTTTATTCCAGGCAAGCCCCAGGTTTATAAAAACACCAAGAAAAACTAACAAGCAACGTGTTAACACAAAACACTCCTGCAGTCCAAAGGCACACAGCACTCATTTGGAGAATGGAGCAGTTGAGAGCAGCTCAGCCCCAGGAAATGCACCCCTCATTCCTTCTTGTGCCCAGCATAACAAACACAGAGCACTCTGCAGGTGCTGATGGCCACGGAGATCCCACCTTCAACATGCTCTGTGGATGGGGACAATTATTCAAAGAGGTCTGCAAGAAAATGACGGAAGGGACTGTGCAGTTCCCATACAGAAGCAAATAAATCTCATTCTCTCCAGCCATTCTCCCCAGGATCAGACTTTTTAAACTCATCTTCACTATGGCAGCCCTTAATTTTCCCTGTGCCTTGTCATTCCCAAATGAAGCTCCAGCAGTGACACATGCTGCACCTGGTGTTACAGCCCACAAATCAACACGCATCCCCCTAAATAAGAAAATAGCAACTCACTGTTTAAAGAAAACACACGTGCAGCCAAATTAGGAGAGTATTTTCCATATTCCCATTTCAGCCCTCTTGCAATAATTGTATTTCACGTACTGCAAAAACCTAAGGAAATTGAGCTCCTTATCTATAAAAACTACTGTACTTCTTTTCTCAAAGATTTGTCTCCAACAACAACCAAACGTCACATGAGTGAAAGTCTGAATGATATTGCACTCATGTGATTCTGTTTCTATGCAGGCTAAACCTCTCTTTTCTGTTTTGCATGACTCCACAAGCTTTTTTGAGATTTAAGGACTAATCCTATTTCACCAAAACATTTTTGTTTGCCTCAGATCCAGTTCCCCCCTCTCTCCTTTATTGGCAGTGAAAATTTGGATTCTTTTCAGTTTGCAGGCAGAGGAATATGGGGGAATACATTTACATATTTTAAGAACATTTGGAGAATAAGTAAAGGACAGTGGTTATAGCTTGTATGGGAATTTTAGGTCTTTAAATCTGTCTTGTAGGTGTGTTTTGGAGATGAGGTACTTCCAGCAGTGTGGCACTTTAGAGGAGGGTTATTTCCAATACTTATAAAAAAGAAGTGTATCAGCATTTACTAGAGCGAGCGCTCTGTCGTTTCAGCAGACACTGCCCACCACACACTTGTGCCAGGGATTTTTTCTGACAACTTCCACTTCCACTGTTTGACTGTGGGGCTTGGAAAGATTATACAACTCCTGCTACACTTCTCTTACAGCAATCCAGTTGCTCCATTCTTTGTAATTACTTTCCAACACAGAGGCAATGACAGCAGCGTTTTGCCATAGCATTTTGGGGTTATCTGATAGAGCTGGTAGTCATTCCTCCTCTCTGTTAAGCCTAGAGGTGTCTGGAAAATATTTCCTGAAGGAAATTCTAATTCAGTCTTCTAGATAAGTCATTTATCCCTTGCTGTCCTTCTTGCGGTAGCTCAAGTTTTGGGGGGGGGGGGGGGGTGGAACAAAGAAAATCCTTTTTCTTTTGGATCTTGGTGTAAAACATACCTGCAGAGTCTGAAGGTACCAGCAAAACTCAGGTCTTATTTTTCCCATGTATCACTGGGAGACAAAGTTAATTGGATGGCTGGGTAAAAAAGCCCTTATAGACAACATTGATCATGTGCGGGAGTTAGTCAGTGGGGTTCAAGGAGTGTGGAGAATTCTCGGCAGAACTTTCTCTATATAATTCAAACTATTTCTCCTTTCTTTCATATTTGGAGACCTTGAGCAGATCCAAAGATGAATCATTGTGAGAGTTGCAGCTACATTACAAGACTGTGGCAATCAGTGATGCCATTTCAGTGATTTACACAGGCAATTCTTCTCCAGAAGGAATGGGGAGAGGAAAAGTGCTGTGATGAGCTCATTGCACAGCAGAAGATTTTAATGAAAGGAAAAGAACGAGAAGCCCAGGCTGAGCCAGGAATATGCCCAGATGAATATGCAAATAAGAAACTTGTGGGCAGACATTTTCTCTTCATTTTTTGACAAATAGTATCTGGCCTGTGAAAAGCCTGCCCAGGAGCAATGTTAGGCAGGGCCGTGGGAGAGCCTGGAGATCAAAGTAGGAAGAGTTTGCATTTAAAACCAGGAATGATGATTAACATTAACAGATGAGCATTAACATACACAGAAGTCTCCAGAGCAAATGACAGAAATGCCACTGAGCACCACGGTCACTGCTGCACAGGAGGAGACTGAAGCGCTCTACTGCACCTCTTCTCATCCTCTACCACCTGAAACTTAATTTCAGCAACTCTTCATTACGTATTTCTTCCAAAGTCAAGCAATTTTAATCCAAGTCTGCAATGGCAGAATTTTCAACTACAGTAAAACAAACAGAAAAAAAAAAAGCTTTTCGACTACTTATCAGATAAAAGCACATATGTTGCTTTTCCTATACACATCATAAATAGCACACACAGCTACTGCAATAACCAGATGGCAGGAAATGCCCTGGATGAAGAAATAGCTGCACTTATTTCAGATGAAAGCCCTGCCACAGCACAGGTCTACTCTAGTCTGAATTATGGATGTGTGCTTTTCTTGATGAACCTAAAAATAATACATGCTTTAGAGTTTTAATGCATTTAGAGAATTAGAATATGAACAAACAAATACAGACATCTCAGATTTTCCTCCTTTCCATACTTAGGGAAGGGGTTATCCATATCACTTATCAAGCAGCATGCTGGAAGTAAATGGGCTCAGTTTTCTTGAGAAGTCAAACTGCAGTCGACTGAAAACCTCAGTAAAGAGCATGTCACTCCTCCAAATGACATTCACTTAGCACAGGAACATTTTGCAGAAGTCAGTGGGATCAGTGATAATACAGCCAGCAGGAAAAATTAGGGCTTCTTTGGGATAGCTGGGCAGTGCAGGAGCAGGAGACAGAGGTCATGACTAAAACCAATTCCCATTTAAGTCGTATTTGACCAAGAGGCTAAGCTGGAAAAAAATGTGAGAGCAAAAGTTTCAGGATGTAAAAGATCTCATTTTGAAATCCAAGTGAAATACTTATTTTTTCTACAATTTAATATTTCATGTTAAAATCTTTTATACTGTTAAGTTTTCATTTCAAAATTCACCTAAATTCAAGGAAATCTGGAAAACATTTAGTTTTAATTGAGCTGGCAAATATTTTAGGCTGAAAAGCAATGCCTTATACAGTGTTTTGCCAAGAATCCAGTAATTGTTGTTTCAGTTCAATTCTGGTTTTGTTCCTTTCAAAATTTTTGTTTCAGTCACTATGAATATGAAAGCGAACAAAATTTACCAACTTTAGCTGAGGGCTAATTCACAGGGATTTTAGTCCAGTGTGGAATGCAACTCTGCTCCTCATAGCTGGGTAAAATCATCCACTGAGATCCTGCAGGGGCCCATACAATTAACACAGGAACGTGGTCAGTAGCTGGTACCTGGGCTGGCAGGCAGAGCTGACAGGAATATTAACAGGAATATTAACAGGAATATTAACAGGTAGACAGGTAAAAGTATATTCCAGGACTCAGGTGTGTTCACCTTCTCAAACCCAAAACTTCAGCAGGGATAACTAAGGCAAAGGACCTTCTGTTATTAAGAACAGCCATTCCTAAATATTTACAGTAGTGAAAGGGCAAAATAGAAAGTCTTCTGCCTCTAAGGTCTTACTGGGGAGTTCAGAGAAAGGATGGGCCAAGGAAACAGCTAAAGAAGAGACAGGAAAAGAACCAACATTGCTGTAGGTATAGTGAGTTCTGAGCTCTTCTCTTACAGACTCCTCCCTTCCTCAACAATTAGCAATTGTACTTTGATTCCTTTGTGCATAGTTTGGAATGCTGAAAAGAATTAATATTTCAGCAAGGCTAAAAGGTTGTGCAGCCTGCAGTCTCTGACTTACCTAGAGCAGGGGCAGTCCCCAGAGTGCAGGAGTTACACAAACAGGCCTCCAGGAGTGGAAGGGCCACTTCCAAGAATGAGAAAGCAGCTCAGTCATTATTCATTTTTATTGCAGTGGTATATTCATGCAGTGCATAAATATTATTTCTGTCTCACTAGTCTCTTGCTCAACCCACAGGATGCCAATTAGCGATTACTTTCTAATCTTACTTTTAGTTCTCTGCTTTAAACATCTATTTACTGGTAAACTGGCCAAGGCCCCTTTACCCTCTGAATGGGGCAAACATTGCATTTCATAAGAGCTATATGATATTTATTCTTTCTGTTAATAGCCTTGAAACAAAAATATGAAAACCCAAAACAGATAAGAGAAACAGAAATCTAGATATGCATATACAAAAGTCTGTGTTCACATGCAAAGAATAAATATGCACAATATTTCTATAGTATCTAGGCAAGATCACATTTTTAATCATGGTTACATCATATATGTAAATGTCAAACATTTAGCAAGATGCAAGGGAGACGCACAAAACAATCTCATGCAAAACAAAGTATTTAAATGACAAGAAAGTGTAACGTATTTCTAATCTTCACAGTCACTTCTACTACGTTTCTGTGCTCAGACATGAAATTATGTCTTCCAGAAGAACAGCCTACTGTCCCTAAAACAAGTTAAAAGAAGAAAGCATTCCTTTTGTGCCCCAGGACACAGAAAACAGGAAGAGTATTTGCTCTGGGTGGTAATTAGATGATACTGAGGGCAGCACGCGTGTTCATGTGCATGCACACATTCACCATTTACCCCGAGTGGCAATTAAATGATTTTATGTTTGTATGCACACACACTTATCCTGGCCAAATCAAAGAGCCACAAAAACCAGATCAAACAGAACAGGAAAATCAGCGAAGAGCAAGACCAAATGCACCAGGTTTTAGGCTTTCCTAAATCTGTCATGGTTGAAAAGTTAGCAATTAGTACTTGGTAACTCTTCAAGCAGCACAGCCCTGCCTTGGCAATTGTAATTCATAAGGCCTTTGAGTCATTTGAACGCTTTCATAGAGGTTTATCCTCTCTGCTCATACAAGTCATTATTCTTCTAATTCACATCATTTCCTTGAAAACTTGGCATTTCTAAATTTGCCTACGATGCCATGAAACATTCTGAATCATTGACCTGGGGTTAACAACAGGACTGGAGCAGCACTAAACCAAACTAAGGTTACAATCTTTGCTAAAAGGCAGTGGCAGATTTACAGCAACCCCTAAAGCTGTGCTGTGTTGGGACTGGTTGCACTTCCGAGCCAGTTACTCTTACCCAGCAGAAAATGAATTTGAGAGTCAACACACACCATCAAGTGACTCCATGGAGAATTCTTATGTCTGTGTTCAAACCCATTTATTTATACAGCAATTAAACGTCTCTATAATTACGTTTTATAAATGTTTATAGCTCATCTTGCAAAACAGCTACATAAAGAGGAACTATACTGAAAATTAAAGGTACTTAATGCACACTAAACAGCAGAAATGGAAAGGTAAGTTTATTTTTTGCAAGAACTGTTAAGGAAGAAGAGACAGGCTGTCCATCTGTACAGACTCAGAGATTAGGTCACCAATAGGAAGAAGATGTATGGACAATTTTGTTTACATATTCAATAGCTTGGAATTGCATTCAGCTTTAATTGCCATGTTCCTACCCTCATGTTGTTGAATAAATGTTTTCTTCTCTGCTTCTATACGGGAACCACAAAAGATCACATCATCAGGAGGATAGGCAAAAGAAGAACAACAGACTGATGTTTCCTAAGAAACATTTGTAATTAAAATGTGATTTTGAGACACACTACTAATGTCTCTGCCTAACAATATTATTGTTCTTGGTAACAGGGCTTATTTTCATGTAAGTATTTTGTCCATTTTATAGTTTATATATTAATTGTCTGTCAAAGATAACATTTATTCCTATTACTTTTAATTTCTCTAATGCAATGGCATGGCAGTAGATTGTTAATTTATGCTGCATATTGACCTTCTGTTGGTCCACTGATGGCCATGTGAGAGGCTTCATAAACTACCAGATTAGAAAAACACTTCTGCTGAAGAAAAGCACTAATTTATCAGAAATGTCAAAGCAGATAAACAGTGAGGAGATATCAAGCACGCCCACCCAACTGAAAGGCACTTAGGAATTTGCCTTTATCTGCATTTTGCCTGCAGTCCCCAGAACACTGAAGAAATGGAAAATTATACCTGGAGTAAGTCTGGACACGCAGGCAGGAGAGCAGCTGCAATACACACATTTCATCTCTGTCTGTCATTTTCCCATAGAGGTCTCTTAAGCAGTTGCCCATCTTCAGTTTAACAGGAGAAAAAAAACCCAGCACAAAAATAGCTGTAGATAAACCTCTGCCACTTCCCTCTGCCTCTGTGGGGGCTTTTTGTGGAGTTTTAGGCATGATGGTCAGTGAAGATTTTGCTTCATCAGCTGCCTCTTCCTCTTATTCTCCTCAGAATTCACTCATGTCAATGATTCAATAAAGACATTTTCAAAAGATTTTCAACATCTATGACATTTTTTTAATCCAATTCTTGGAGTAATTGGGCTATCTTCTATCTGAGTCGAGATCTTAAAAAAAAAACAACTAAGAAAATTTTCCACCCATCTTACATCACCAACTTTCTCTTGGTCAGGGCATCTCCTTCACTGGTCAGGGCATCTCCTTCACTTGCCCTGGCCTGGTTGCCTCAGGTAAATACTCAGCTCTTGTGGCCTATTCAATCCCAGCTTTCTAAATATTGACTTTTTCCAGTTTCCAGTGTTGCAAGTCAGGGGGAGTGAAGCTGGATGCTGAGGAGTGCAGACACTGAACATACTCTTCCACACCTGAGAGTAACTGCAGACTCAGCCAAGGATTTCCATGCACGCTCCTTTGAAAGAGCCCTGGGAATACAATTCATTTTCTATGCCTTCATCCACTTCACCCAGTCATCAGAGCTGAAACTTCCCCCAGTGCAAGCACACACAATGCACTGAACTCTTCTGTCTGGAGAGATCCTTGTCGTATTTGTAGCACAAGAATACACAGAAGTCATCCAGGCTGTGCTGAATAACAAGCTCAGATGGGATCCCTGCCACTCTTGAGGCTGCCTAGAAAATAGACACTACAGAATATCCTAATCTGAGACTGCCTCATTTTATACCCTTATTGTTCCCTAAAAAGTATTTTGCATATGGAAAATATTCTTTTTAAACAGCCTACCAAGAAAGGTGAATCCTCTGAAAGTTTACGTCTACAATTAGAGCTACTGTTTGGAGGATTTAGTCCAACACCAGTTTCTGCTCATTATAATCACACAGAAATTCCCTATAACATAGCTGATAAGAAAGTTTTATTCATGGGGCTTCAATACTAAATTTGAGATAATCTAACAGAATTTGGGATTTAATTTCTATAGAAAAGAGCTCTCTTTTTTTCTTCTTAAGTACAGGAAAATGCTGAATGCTCCTACTTGATTTCTGTAATCTGTTCTAGTACAACAGCATCCCAGAGCACATCAAGGATTCAACTTAATATGCAGTTTCTTCATTTTCAGCTACTTTTCTCAAGTTCATTAAATGATTCTGTGTCTGTAAACCTGCTGGCAACTGGATACTCCACCTTACTGCACTTCCTGCCCCAGTGAGTTTAAATGCTATTTTACACTCTCAATTGAACATTAAAAGGGCAACGATACACACCAGGAATTTCATGCAGCTGTATTAATGCTGACTACTGTAGCAGAGAACTGGCTTCCAAAGCAGCCCCAGAATTATCTTGTAGAGACGTTATTACCAAGAAATTGAAAAAAAAAAAAAATCCTAATCTGGTCATTCCTTATAAAAATGAGGAAGAAGGGGAAAAAATTGACAGTTTGTTTCTTTTTAAGGCAACATCTGAGGCATTTCAAAATATTTTTCTACACAATTATAAAGGAATTTTTTTTTAAAGGAAAGTCAAAGTAAAAAAGAAAAAGGTGTTTTTGCTGTATTATATGTTTCCAGGAACTACAACTCACAAGAAAACATCACATGTGATGGAGATGATGCACAGAAAATCTTGTGCCAGAAACAGAAAATTAATCAATTTAGTAATCTGTGTGTGTCATCAGGGCCAAATACTCATCTATAAAAAGCACCTCTTTGGTGCCTCATTGGCTCCAGAACTCCAGCACCATCTTCACTGAATCTGGTGTCTTCTAAGATCACATCTCCAGCCTGCAGCCTGCCTTACTACTTATAGCTGGACAGGATTTCACAAATATTTATAAATAGGAAGTGCTTCACAGAAGTTCCCTTTTCCCACAGTAATTCCTACTTCAACATACATGAAAAGTTACTTGCCACTCAGAAAGCTGAGACATTATTATGCATATTAATAAGCATCTTAGGAAGTGTATTTTTAATGTATGATGCATTTAAATATAAGTCTTGACCTTATAATGATCTCACACAACTATTCATATAAATAACAAATAGTGTTGTGTTATTTCTATGAACCCAGCACAGATTACCACAGCTGGACTAATCTGTGAAGAACTTCAATTTCTACCAACCCTTGTGGTGCTAAAAAAGCATCTTAGATAACAAAATGGGGAAAAAAATGTTAAAGAGAGAGAGAAAAAACCCAACTTGAAAATACGCTGTGTTTCTCAGAGCACTGTCACTGCATCTTCAACAGCTACAATCCTGCTGGGTGAGGACGAGAAGAGTGAATACAAAAAGCTGCCACCAATCCCATTCTCCTAAAGCAGGAGCCCAGCACAGGCACACAGGAGCTGGAACATGAGTGTGGCTGAAGGAAACCTGCCTTCCACATTCAGGAAGAATTGGAAATAAGCAAATAAATCACTCTGAGTTGACAGATACATTTTTTCCTCCCATAGAACACTCTTTCCCTCCTATTCCTATGCATAGGCTTGTGTGTGCATTTCCATATTCCCTTGTAGGTCATCTCAGACAGAAAACAAGGATGTAGGAAAAAGCTACAGCACTGGATTTGGGGGAGGGGGAGGACTTACAACCAAGCTTCCAGGTCATCACTGCCTTGCAAGTTGATTACTCAACTCACGACTAATCTGCTGCACAATGCAATTTGATTTCAATTTCCCAAGGAGGTGGAGGAAGGGAGAGAGGAGAATGTATCCAGCTGATGAAGCCCTGCTTAGGTTAAAGTCTGCTGAAAGCTCTCTGCAGAAAAAGTGCACAGAAGGCACTGCAAAGGAATTAATGGCTGGTCATGTTTCCCCTCTACTTTTTCTGTTATTAAATATTTTTGCTAACTAAATAAGCATGACCATTTTGTTCGACTTTGCTCACAATATCTCCTAACACATACAAAATTCTGTCTTTGAAAAATGGGGGTTTTTTCCTAAAAGGAACAGAAGGCAATTCCATTTATTGGATAATTTTTCTTGATAAAAATTATAATTTTTTTTGTATTTACAATTAGTAATGGTACTTTATATATAGCTCAAAATATTTTCCCTTCTCCTGGAGGCAAGAGTTAAAGGCCTCTGGCACCACCATTGACCAAATAATGAAAGAATTTATTTGCCATGCAGCTTTAACGAAACAGCTCCGGAACATTTAATTAAAAACGCTGCAGTTCTTTTCAGGGAAGAGGAAGCCTGACAGAGAGTTATACTTTGCAGAATTCCTTTGCTTCATTGCATGTACATTTCAACATCAGACCATCAAACACTTCATCAGTTTATTTCCATTCTAATCTGTCATTTCCCTGGCAATATCCTATTGGAAGTTACTCTCTCTGCATATTTCACAAAGACCAGCTCATTAGTTTCTTGTCTACCAACCTGCTTAATTACATCCCATAGTGAAACTCCATTAATTTTAACAGAAGTTATGTGTCATTCTACAGCCTGATTTTGGTATTTTGATCCCGTTTCTAACAGACATTTTGATCCTTGGTACAGAAAGTGCCACTCACACAGTACAAAGCTCACAGAGATAAAACTCACTTTGTATAACTCAAAGTGCCAAGTGCAGCGCACGGAGTCAGAGCCCATCCTGACATTGGCCAGGATTTGCAGCAGCTGACCTTTGAATCAGCCCAAAATGGCCCTTCTTCAAAGCTCTATCTGCTCTAATCAAATAGAATGTAAAACAGCAAGGGACTTTCACTCAAATGTTTACAGAGGGGTGTTTTTAATTATACAATTGAAAATTTTCAACTATTACACTGGGGAGATTTACATGAGCTTATTATGACTTTATAGACTTGATCTGGTTTAAATTATGAAAGCTTTTTATAACTTCCTACATAAGGATCCAGATTAGAATTTCTTTAATCAGCTCAAATACATAAAATTTGAATTAACCATTCTTACAGTGTGCTTTTCCTGGCAGAAATTTAATGCACCCCCACAAAACAGGTACAGAGATTTGCTCAACAGAGAAATAGTGAAGTAAACAAAGCCCCAGCACTGTGACTGACAGACAATTAGCACCAGGCATGACTTGGGTTCTACAGGCTTCTTTTTAAACAGTCCCAGTACTTCATAGAATATTTTTTAAAGTGGTCTTCTAGATCCACTTGATGTGTGTGTGTGTGTGTGTGTCCACCAAATCATCGTGGCAACTCTGTTTCATTAAAACATCACAATATTTTTTGGTCAAACCTTTGCTTTATCAAAAGTCCAATTACTCATTAGTTCTCCCAGATCTCCATTGGAAAGAAAAATTTTAAGAATTATCCCAGCTGTGAAGGTGACTGATAACCAATATACTGAAATGCATTTGGGGAATCCTGGGCTGATTAACTTTGAGTGATCAGAGATGTGAAAGCTGCGCTGTCAGTCAGAGCAGGGACTCAGAGCAGGTTTCTCAAAAGCCAGTCTGTACCTCAGAATCCCTGATGAGGGACTGACACATTGAAGTTTCTATCTCAATGGAAATGTAAGTTTTATAACATCCATATTTTTTTTAAAGTCTGGTTGGCTGTATATTTCCAGGATATATTGTATTTTCGTTATTTTCGCCTGATTGAGACACAGTTTTTAATTATCACTTTCTGACGGATCCAGCCAGCCACAACAACCACTATGAAATTTATGTGGAGCCTTTCCAGAGATAAGAGGACTAAAAATAGCTGTCAATAGTTAGGATCCCTGTAGAATAGTTGTATAGTGGGCAATACTTTGAAAAACTGAAATGGTTAACTAGATTTCATTATAAGAAGAGATGGTAAGTATTTTCTGAGAAAATAGGCCTTTGTAAGAGCTCTTATGCAGATAACTCTAAAACTGAGAGCCAAATGGTTTTTAGATGTACTTGAAAACTCCTTGAGTGTTAACTGGGATATGTGGATGGAGAAGCCCATGCTCTGAGCTCCTCAGTGCAGACTGTCTCACTGATGTCATGAGGAAAATCCTCACTCCTGTAGTTTTATAAGGAAAATGGACATTCAATTTAGTAGATAATTCCTACTATCACAAAAGCAGCTGTTATCATTAAGCCTGATCAATTCACAAACACCACAAGAACACAATTTTTGGAATATCAGAACACAACTGCTCTCCAATACTTTCATGCCCAACAGTTCTCCAAGTTAATTGGTCAGTGCACGGCATCAGAAATTTCCTATGAAATGTTACCCCACAAAGGCTCCCAGCACACCAGGGGGCTGAGAAGGAAACCACCCTTCTCTGTCCGTGTACACACAGCCCCTAATTCCACCAAGCACTCAGGCCTGACGTTTAATGCTTTACTCCAGCAGAATTCAAATGCACATGTAAGTGCTTTGTGGAACAAGGAGGGATTTAGGCATATGCTTAAGTACTTCACTGAACTGGGACCAGGCTACTATTTATAGCAAGGTTTTTGTTCCGGTTTTATTGTTCAACACTTAAAGTCATCCTATGGCTTTTCCTTCTGTATACCCTCCCCTCACGCAGCAAACCTTTTAAGGCTGCAATCTTCTTCCAGAAGTAGCAGGTTTAAAATCAAAATGGGTATCATAAGCTCCTCCAATCACATAATTTTTTCATCATATTTACACAGAAATATGAAAAAAAAAAAAGGCTGAATGGTAGGAAAGTTATGAAGCCAAAAGTTGTATGTAATAACAGGATGAAAAATCCCACCCCACCCCACCCCCAGCACTGAAGCACTCACAGAGGAACCAAACACTAATGTGTGCCCCCAGATGTGTTCATTCCATCTTCCCCAAGTGTCCTTCGCTGTGCAGTCCACTGTGCAGTCCTCTGTTCCACGGAGAAATTCAGGCAGACTCATGTTTAAGGCACGATTTTATTGAACTTGAAAAGCCATCAGTGCTGAACACCCCTTGCTGCTGCAGAGGCAGATTGCTAACAGGCACTGAGTGGTGTTGTGAGGAGACAAAAATACTTCCAAACGACTTCCAGTTCAACACCAGCACCTCTGTGTTTTCATTTAGAGAAATATATCTCTCTACTGCAGAGGCATCTGGACCTATCAGCTCATCTTTCAGTGTTAATGAACATGTTTTCACCAATCCTTGTTTTGATTGATCAATGTCTTTTCACCGATATTGGTATAACAGCAAAAAATCCACATCTCCCTAGAAATCTCAAAATATTCCATCTGCTTTTTAAACAATACTGTTGTTCTCTTACAGATTTTATGTTCCCCACAAATGTGCACATGGGTCTTCTGTTTTCTATATTTGTACACAGATTACCCAAAGACAGCGCTGTGCTTCTGGGATGCTTGAAAATCTGGTTGGAGAAAACCGGCAGGTTTAACTGTTAAGCCAGCTGGGAAGGGCGTGCTTCCACCCAAAGCGATAGCGACTGTAAGGATGTTTAGGAACGGAAATGGTTTAAAGGGAAAGGATTGATGCTGATATTTGTTGAGAATGCAGGGAGAGAGCTGAGAGAGGAGAGGAAGACGGGGAAGGACGCGGAAGGAGCGATGCGAGCCAGCGGCGGCTGCGGCAGCGGCTGGGCCAAGGGAGGGGGCTGCACGGAGGGGAGGGGGCTACAGGGAGGGCAGGGGGAGCAGGGGGCTGCAGGGAGGGGAGGGGGCTGCAGGGAGGGGAGGGGGCTGCACGGAGGGCAGGGGGCTGCAGAGAGAGCAGGGGGCTGCAGGGAGGGCAGGGGGCTGCAGAGAGAGCAGGGGGCTGCACGGAGGGCAGGGGGCTGCACGGAGGGCAGGGGGCTGCAGAGAGAGCAGGGGGCTGCACGGAGGGCAGGGGGCTGCACGGAGGGCAGGGGGCTGCAGAGAGAGCAGGGGGCTGCACGGAGAGCAGGGGGCTGCAGGGAGGGCAGGGGGCTGCACAGAGAGCAGGGGGCTGCACGGAGGGCAGGGGGCTGCACGGAGGGCAGGGGGCTGCAGGGAGGGCAGGGGGCTGCACGGAGGGCAGGGGGCTGCACGGAGGGCAGGGGGCTGCTGCCGGGCCGTGCGATGCAGAGCCCGTGCTGCGCAGCGGGAACAGCCGCTTGGCACTTCCCAAGGAAATCCACCGCCGAGCTTTGGCTATGGAAAGCTGGCAGAGAGAAACTCGCTCTGCCTGATTCTTCCTCCGCTCAGGGGAACAGGATCTTATACATCCCTGTAAATACTTGCACACGAAAAGCATCAAAGGCGGCATTACAAGAGAAATCCATTCCTCTTGTAATTCATGACTTTCAGTTCTGGCTGCCAAGATGCATTGAAAGGGGCAAAATCATCCCTCAAAAGCACATTATTTCATCAGAGTGCCCTTACAACATAACCCAAAGCCACTAAAATCACAGAGAGAAGCTTTTCACCATTTTCAGGAGTCTGAGCCGGACTGCAATAACCTTCAGCTGAATTATTAATGGTAACTTGTAAGCCATTATCATGGAAAGATCTCTATTAGTCACCAACTTACAGTGCTATTTTCAAAAATATCCAACTTAGGGATGCACAAATCCCATGGACAAGCCAACAGGACTTAAAATTCCATTTGGCTTCCATTCCTCCCCTTTTCAAAAATCCTGCCCTTAATACATTAAACCTTCCTACTGCACTGTCTATAACTTATTTGATAATCAGGCCATAAACGTTACTTGACAAGAACACAACCCTTGGTGCTAAGTTTACAAATTCTCTCCCTAGGACAGGATGAAATTTTAACTACAGGGTGTTCAGTTCTAGGCAGGTTCTTCTACTTGAAACGCAAAGGTTCTCAGAAAGGTGTCCTCAAGAAGAACAGCAAAAAAACAGGTATTTTCACGTACAGAAGAGACTTGGTTGGTTGTGTATTTGTAGAACACGTCACACTTGACTTCCACATAAGTAAATGGCTTTAATGCTCCTGTTGAATAACATTACAAATATCTTGCAGATACAAACAGTGCTTTGCACTTACAGCAGCATTTTCTATCCAAAATTCCCAGCAGCTTTACAAGTAGTGATTAATTAACCCTTGAAACAGGCAGGTCATGTGCACACTGTAACAGCTGAATTATAAATCTGAAGCAACAGCCCACAAAGACAAGCAATGTGTATGAAGGCACAAAATGTCCCCTAACAAAGCAGGTAACGAAACACAATTTGTTCTCCCTTCCCATGCCACAGCCATCACATACCTGTATTTTTTTAGTCTTTCCTTGAGCAGGAAACATGGGATATCATCAAGGTAGAGCTGTGCTAACAGGATAAAGGTATGAGCATGGAAGCACTACTAATGCTGCAGCTGTGTTTTATTCTCATTAACAGGAAAGCATTGGCTGAGATCTTAAGGGCAGCAATACATTTCAAGTAAGCATTATCACAAGTCAGGAAAACTCACTAGTAACACACTGAAAGGAAGATGTGAAGGAAGCACAAAAAAAGAAGTGGAATTCAGGGCAACAATTTCGGCAAACTCAGTCAAGTGATTTGTAACATCTCTTAAAGAGAGGATCAAGGAATTCAGGAAAACTGACAGTTACCAATGAAGAGTGTATGAAATAGTGCAAGAGATTATCTCAGTGTAGGGGAATGTAGGAAACACTGGAAGAGACTGTTACACCCTGAGTCTTTAAAGGCTTTGACTATCAGAAGAGATTGTACAAAAGGTGAAACAAGAACATTTAACAAAGAACAAGTATTAGAATGGCACAAATGTCTCAGTTCTGATCCAGATGAGCCAACACACAAAAGGATCAACAACTAATGAGGGACATAAAAAGGCAATAGGAAAAGGATCTATAAATACAACAGAAGTAAGTGGGAGAAAAAGATAAGCAGAGGCTCTAGTATTTAATGGGAAAGGAGAGAAAATAACAGATGGCAAAGAGAAAGCTGAAGCACTCAGTGCTTCCTTCATATTCTTTTATGTCTCCATCTCAAGGATAATGAAAAGCAAAAAATATTTCTAAAGTTATTTTTACTGAGAAGACAGGACTAGAGGCCTGAAGAAAAAATGAATTAGGCTAAAAACTATCAAAAGAAGCCAGACATACTCAGTCTGCTAGAGAATGATGAAGTTCACTGCAGAGTACTTCAGGAATTACCTAAAGCCATCCCCAAACATTAGCTATTATATTCAATAATGCAGAAAGGGAGGGTAAAGTTCCCAAGGGACAGCAGCGAGGCAAAAACAGTATGCAGCTTCAAAAGGAGAAGCAGGGCTGAGCGAGGAAACTGCAAACCCCACCACCTCCCTTTTATACCACAGAAGACACTGAAACAAGTTAAATCACCATATAAGTACCTGAAGGATTAAGTGCCTGAAAATAATCAGAATGTCAAACCAATGAAGTTTCCTTTTTGATATGGTAACTGGGCTACTACAGAAGGAAAACCCAGTGACAGGCAGTTTATATTGGCGACAGTAAAGCTTTCTGTAACTGACCAACGTGACATTTTCATGGCGTGGAAGGACTGATACGAAATTGCAGTTTAGTGGATGCTCAGTTTCTTAAAAAAAACGAAAACCAAACCACCATCCAAATTAAAAGTGATTACTAAAATTCACTGTCAGTGGAATACATCTCACAACTCACTCCCCACATTAGAAAATGCCAGGAGAGAAAAATGTTTGTGAAGCAAACAGGTAGGGTTCATATCACCTCCAGTCCACAAGCAAACAAGATCAAAATTCAGACTAAAACGTAATGCATTGACGAACTTGTTGGAAAGTGAAGTGTAAGCAGAGCAAGTGCAAATCCAGACATCAAGAAAAACACTAAATAGAGATAAGCTGAGTTCTGTTGGAAGGGATCTGGAAGCCACTGTTGACTATAAGTAAAAAATGGTATAATGGTATTTTTGAAAAGGATGTCTAACAGGACTGCCACTCAGACAGTAACCTTTCCATTTTCTCTACTGTCTAGAAAGTTGCAGAACATGAGTGAAGAAAAAAATCACAAGAAAATTCCCAGTAAATGCAACTGTGTCTTGTCATCCTGTTTAGCTGGGGAGCAATAAATGTCAGCAGTGCCAAGGGAAAATATGAGGGGAGCACTGTTGGGTCACAAAAAAGCAGTGTAATAGTGTATCTTTTTGAGGGAACACACCCATTAACACCAACCTTCACAGGCCATAATGGCATTTTCGTGTTCCTACTGCTCTCCAATTCTTTAGCACTTGACACAGAATCACCAGGGCTGCTGTATATAACACATTAATTTTTCAGAGTATTTAACCTTTCAAGAAGAATCATTCTACATCTTCCAGACTGATTCTTGTGGCATTTTCAAGCTGAACTAAAAAATGGGCCCAGTTTTGTCAGGGCTTTTGGACACTTGGCACTCACTGTAATTAAGAAAAACCCAATGATGTGGAATAGAATCTCTTCCAGGTAAAATTTTGACATTTTGTCTTCATGTAATTACTTTCTACTGTTTATAGGCCAAAACTCACGCCAGTCTTCTATTCTTAGTTCGCATAAACTGATTTAAAGCTTGTAAAATACTTCACACATTAGAAAAACGCCGGTGAACGTGTAGACTTTGTAGACTAAAGTAATGCATTAACATTGCATTTGAACCTACGACCAGAAGTTCAGTGCAGCAAAGCAGTTGTAAATACACCTAATGATGCCACGAATTAGTTATAAATAATGAAATTTCTTCTCAAAACTTCCATTTTGCTTCTCCTGTAACTGTAGCCCAGCACCCAAAAATGCACATATCCACTTCCTGAGATGACAAAGAATGTAAACCTTAATTCTTTTGGAGTAATTACTTTAAGCTTCAGCAATTGCAAAGAAATCTGATGATAGCAAAGAATATTTTTTCTGCTTGCTTATCATAAATCTCATTCATACTGCTGCTTAAAAATATTCTGAAATGCGTATTAGATTACTTTCTAGGAACCCATCAACCTATTGGAAGTGTTCAGCTTGGGTTACAGAGAACATTCCCTGAAAATAAAATTCCTATTATTTCAATCCTCTTAAACAGTATTAACCTCTTTAAATAATAACAACATTACAAAAAGGTTTAAAATACCAAGAAATTACCTGAGTCACAAAAAATTAAATGCTGGATCATCTAAAATATGGCTTTATTTTGTCTGCTGTGCTGAATGCAATCACACCTTCCAGGATGGAAGATTTCCCATCAGTGGGAATAACTTCCCCTAATGAAGAATGGCTATCCAATAAGCAGGACAGAATACACAGGATCAGCAAATACTTTAAAGGTGATTTTTTTCTGCACAGGAAAGCTATCCAGAGGCTTGGGATCTCCTGCTCATAATGAGACAACAAAAGGAATGTGCTGGGCATTAGGCTCACTGATAACCATCAAGAGAAATTCTGTTCACCAGAAAACTCCTGAATCCTAACGCATGTCATGAAGAGGTGCATATGGAGTGGACAGCAGCTGCAATATCTTTAAGCAATCTTCATCCCTGATGGATGACTTTAGAGTAGGCATAATATTCATAAGTTCAATGTAAGTTATTTGAGCCTTGTTAATAAATAAATCAGGCTAAAGGCAATTCCCCAAACACTGTGGAATTAATGATTTATCAGTCTTAGAAATAGAAATGCTGAATAGAGACAGCTGCATTTTTCTGGCCTCATAATGCACAAAAGGTTTTCAAAACTTGAAATGTGCATCCAAGGTCACACTGCTGTGGAGTGTGAGAGGGAAATGTGATTCAGTCTTGCAGCTCTAAATCCTGTCCCTTCAACAATTAATATCAATCCTTGATGAATCTGCAGGCCCTTGTGACAATTTCCATATCCACATGCAATGTATACATAATCCCACTGCTACATGCAGGCAGGAGAAGTACCTCCTCCACCAGCACAAATGAAATTAGGCAGGTCTGGTTCTGAAAATCCCACTGCTGGGACTTTTTAAAGGCAGTCCACTGCACAGGGAGTAAACTCATTGTGCACAGAGGTTCCTGTATTATGGCAGCTGGACGACCCAACACACAACCCTGCTGTTGCTGCTCTTTCACGGAGGTTCAGCTCTTGCATGACAACGTTGCCTTCCCAAGCCCTTGGCACGCCAATTGTGGCAACTTCAGGAAGCTGAGCAGTTCTTGGGATGCATGGCCTTGGAATAGGAATGATGGAGCAACTGTAAAACCTGCCAGCAAGGCAAGGCCTTTCAATCAGAGGAGAAAAAGGGCTGGGAGCAGATTAATAAGCATCCACAAGAGAATTGCTCTTGAGGCTCTGAGGGCACTGACCTGAGCAGGCTCTTCAGAAATACCTTTACTGCATACTTAAAGGTGTGCAATGAACCCTCCAGAACACACTTCCTACTGTAGGTGTTAAAGATGTAGCAACCCCTGCCTCCTAGAAATATTTAAAGCTTTTTTGGTTTACATTCCAGTGTGTGGAGGACATCCCTGCAGCACACCAGTTATTCTATTTAGATGCTACAAAACATTCAAGAATTCTGAGCATAACGTTCAAAATATGTGAAAACAAGGCCTTTTACTTAATGACCCATAGATACAAGTCCATGCTGATGGAAACGGGGTCATCCAGCAATACAGCAGTTACACATCCCTTAGGAAATGCTGTCTTAGATCACATAGATGCAAAAAATTGGTCACACCCATAAAATGGGAGTCTGAAATATTTCACTACTAAATAACTCCATTTATGAAGATGAAACTATTTTCAAAGTAGTCTTTGACAAAAAATAAGCATTTGTGATTTAATTGATAATGCTGTAGCATGAATATATTGAGACCAGCCTGGATCTCAGCCACTGTGACACTCATTGCTGTCACTCCTCTCATCCTATTACACACAAATATTTCTTGTTCATTCTCCCTTTTCCTTTCTCAAATATTTTATATTTTTCTTTTCAGATAATTAAAACTATTTATCCTTTTGGATTTGCCACTTCTATCCATACAATAATCTGCTTTTCTATATATCTTAGTTTTTACAAACTTTTTCCTTCAAAGGACAACGTAAGTTCCACTCTGAACTTTGCAAATTGCAGACATTTACTGCACAGTGTACATTAAATGTAAAGCTGTTTGGAAACAGAATCCTTATGTCTGACACACACATTCCAAGGATAAGCTTCACCAGAAGTTTGAGCTTTGTTCAGATGTTTGTTTTAAAAGATTTCAGCAGTCATACAATTTTGTTTAAATGTAAACATTCGCTCTGCTCCCAGTTATCTCCTCCACTATCATCTCCCATCAGACTGCTGCTAAAACAATCACTTATCTCTTGTACAGTTACTCTGCTTTTTCCTCATGGTCAATGCAGATGACTTTTTCCCAACTGCAGTCCTGAACCTAATCTTAAGTTACAATGCAACTTTTAGAGTGTTTTGAGTATCAAAATTTTCTTTTTAACCTCACTTGGTGTACTTTAGACTGCCTACAATACACTGCAAAATATGCAGGTTTTGCAGATGCAGATAAACTCCAAGCACTTAGAGGATTATCAATATTCAGACAAACAGTCCTACTTTCCAGTCACATCACTGAAGTTTCTGTGGTAAATGACCTGAGGTGCTTTATTCTTGGCTAACCAAGGATGAGGAACCAGACAAATGCACCAAGTTTGATTCAGCCAGATACAAAAAGGCAGCAAACACTGTTGCAGGTGCCCTGTGGTGGCTGATATGTGACGTGGGACACAGTGGAGACTCACAGCCCTCTGAAACAGTGCCAAAGGCCAGGAGGGGAACCCTGAGGCATCTCCAGTAACACCAAACACCTTTTTGGGGAAACCAAACCAAACCCACTGGCTATGACAATATTCCATTCAGACTCTTCACTGCACTCCTCCAAACCAGATCCATCGAGGTGACAGCATGACAGGACACCATATAAATATCCCTGCTATCTCCCCACAGAGCCTGTCAGAAACAATAAAAATGTACTTAGCATAATCAGGAAATAGACAATTGAATGGTTAAAAGATATGGTTGGGATAGAGAGACATGCCAGACATTTGGATCAATATCACATTCAGTAGCCTGGATAATCAAGAGGTTGCGGTCCTGGATTTACAGCACGTGAGCAAAGGACAATGCTGGTAGTGGTATCAAATAGGAATTCAAGGTAACAGAATACTCCACTTCCATTCCATTAAGTGTTAAAGTGACTGTGTTCATATTGACACTAAACTGAACATTTAATCCATATTCTTTTGCTTTAGGAAGAACTTGCAGCAATATTCGCTTTGAAAATGCAGCTTAACATTAGATCATGAAGTCATTACAGAGAATACTGAGATACTGAGCTGGTTTCTTAGCAAGATACACAGAAAAACCACTTCTCCACAGAAGAGGCATGAAAATGCTGAATCCTGTTTGAGTCAGCACATGAAAATTAGTCACGTGTAGGTGAGGGGACAAGATCAGAAACGAAGTGGTGCTCAAGAACATGACAGTGTGCATGCAGTCCCACTCAAAGGACTGCTTACGTAACTCAGGGCTCACAGTATCTATCAGCCACACACAGTATTTCTCAAAAGATTCCCTGTTACTGTTTGGGAGTTGAGTTACAGCAGTATCAACTTTCACACTGTTTAAAAACTTACATTTTAGCTTATTTTGGGAGCAGTTAAGTCCTACTCTACACCATTGCTTTCAGCTTGCCTATCTTCCCAGCACCTTATCTTGGTACCCATGCTTCTCAAATAGCACTTTACTACAAAATACGCTTTAAATAAAAAGAAAGTAAAGAAAGTATTAGCACAGAATTAGGTTGGTGTAATGTGATAAAACTGCACAATAAGATGGAAAAAAAAAAAAAAACACAGGCAAAAAGAATCAGCAACAAATACACAGAAAGAAGTAAACTTTTTGACAGTTTAATTCAGCAAAGGAGATGTTTCCTCCACCTACAATACAAGAGGCCATTCAAAGATACAGAACGGAAGACAGTGCCCCTCCGTTCACGTTTCTAGCACAGTCTCCAAATCAAGATTTTAGGAGAACAACCCATTATGCTCAGTGACGGTAGGAAAGCACATCTTGACGACATCCATGCCAAGGTGGTGGCGACCGGGACCACAGCGGCCGCCTCAGCCGGCATCCAGGGGCACCTGGCCGGGCTGGTGCACTACGTGACCCGGGCAAAGTTACCTCCCGCCGCATTTTCCTCGGGCTTTGAGGCGCTCGTAACGCTCCGCTGGAGTACTGCGAGGCTTTGAGAACTACTGCTTGTAAAACATTTAAATCCCCCCGTGGAAAAGAAGAAAACAAAAAAAATCCCCAACGCGGCCGCAGCAGAGCTCAGCGGCACCGCAGGAGCTGGGCGAGCGCCGGGGACACGGCGGGGACGGCGCTCCCGGGAGGGCTTCTCCTTCCATCAGCCCCGCCGAGGGAGCAGAGCTGCGGGCAACAACCTCCTTATGACTCTCTCAAATTAATATTTCTAGGAGGAGCGTCACCTCCTGGAACGCGGCGCCCCGAGCGCGTCCCCGGGGCCGCTGAGGCTCCTGCCGGGTGCGGTGCCGCGGGCGTAGCGGGCACCGCGGTGCCTCGGGCGGGCAGCGCGGGGCTCCGCCGCCGCCTCCCGACCCATTCCTATCTCTAAGAGCCCTCTGGGCTTCAGCCGGACTGAGACCAGAGGCTTCCCGCAGCAGCGCAGCCGCTGCCACCGATCCCGCCCGCCCCGCGGAGCCGCCTCCATCCACCGCCCGAGCGCATCCTCCGGCCGCATCCCGCTGCCCCTGGCACCGCGCCGGGATGGGCTCGGCCCCGGCAGCGCTCCCGCCCCCGCCGCCCGCTTCAAGGTCACCGCGGCGCGGGGCAGCCCCGGGGGTCGCCGCTCCCGCTCCTACCTGAGCCGGCGAGCGGAGCGGAGCCGCCGGGAGCGCGGAGCCGCCGCTGTCCCCTCACCGGCGGCAGCGCCCGGGGACTCGGGCCGCGCACGGCGCCTCCTCCTGCGCCGGGGCCGCTGCGCTGCGCTGGGAGGCGGCGGCTCCGTCAGACTTAGCGGGGAAGCCCTGGGGGGGGCGGGCAGCGCGTCTCCCCACCCCGCGAGGTGCCGGAGCCGAGCCGAGCCTCCCCCGGCGGGGCTGGGGCTCCCCTCAGCGGGGAGAGGCTGCGCCGCGCCCCGCTCCGCTGCCGCGCAGGGCTCCCCTCAGGGGTCCCTCAGGGGCTCGGGGGATGCGCGGCAGTGGCGGGAAGCGCGCGGAGGCGCCGCGCAGGTGAGGGCGGCTCTGGGGCGCCCCAGCGAGACGGGGCTGAGCGCGTCCGTTCGGCACCGAACGTTTAACAACACCACCTTTCTATTGCCTTTTGGGGTTTTTTTCCCCCTTTAACACTCGCCAGTTTTCTCCCCGAATTCTGCAAAAATCCCAAGGGGAAAGCCTGGCGCGGATTCTGAGAGATGGAGAGTCCCACCCTGGGACACAGCACCTGGGGAAGTACAAAAAATGGAATCATGATGTGCAGGTGATGTGTGTTATACAGACTGAGCAACAGCACTCCAGATTTAGAAAATTAGTAATAAAACCCCACCCCGTGACTTAGATTTGAAGATACTACTTTTGTTTGCAAAGAGGATGGCATCTTTGAAATGCTGCCAAAGTAGTTAATGCTGGGTATTTAACCAATACGTTCTGGTTTTACACATAGGCTTAAGTTAGCTTTCCTAACAGTTCTCTTGTGCCACATAATCTTTTCACCCTGAGAGTTCAAACCAGTTACCAAACATCTTCAAAGTTGAACTGAGACAGTGAATTTTGAAGAGCAGAAAAATGTATTTGGTAGGTGGGATGGGGTTTTGCGTGGTGTAAAGAATGCACACACATCACACAACAACTGTAGACTGCTGCAGCGAACAACACCAGCATTTTACTTGGAAAACTGGAAGTCTTCCACCACTTTTTATTGGTGAATAGCAGCGCTGCCTAGCCCTGGTTGTTTGACAGATGATACACTGTTAATTATATTCTGATTACTATCTTGGCTTCTTCCTTAACACCATTTAAATTCCAGTTTTAACCTTATCTCAGCAAGGACTTAAGGAAAAAGTAGGACAGCCAACATAAAAGTACAAATCCCTCCACATCTTCTAAAACTACTTGTAACTTATTGAAACCCAGGAGAAGCTGTTACCATGTATCTGTAGAGCTTTCAGACAGGCTTGTTAACAAAATCCAGACTTGTAGGTCTCAGCAAGCTCAGTTACCAGCTTTGGAAGAAAATCAGAAACCTGTAAGTATTCTGCAAATATCTAGATTGGTTTTCTCATCTGATCTTAAACCACATGCTTACTGTCAAGTGAGAGTGAGCAAGGGTGCTTTCCCTGGCTACGTTTCCCTGGGTCATGAGGAAGATCAAACCAACTGAGAAAAACTAATCAAGAAGAGCAGCATTTTTGTTTTGACAATGCTTAGAAAGATGGCAGAGAAAGCCTGAATGAAATGTTTACAGAAATAATCATGCAAACATTAGGTAAATGTGGTGCTATTTTCAGCTTGTGCTTATTAATCATTTAAAGCAGATGATTGGAGTGCCATTTGAAAAGCATTAGATGTGCATTCTTACTAGCTGCCTGCAAATGCATTTCACCGGTAATTCTGTGCTGCACACAAAACATGGCATCCTCCAGACTGTTTTCACAGAAATACTAAATTCCACACACAGCTCCACCTGTTAAATACCAAGGCTCACAGTGCAGAGCTCAGGGTTTAAATCTCACCCAGAAGGACAGTCTCCCATCACGTGATTCCTCACATCAGAACATCCTCGGCGGGCCAGCTGCTGCAGCTGGAATTAATAACACCAGAGCAGCACAAACAAATTATTGCTTTCCTTGCTTCCTCTTCATCTTCTGATGTTTAGCCCCTACGACTGACTTTGTCAATCATGGTGAAATAGCAGAAGCGTCTGGCTGTTTATCACTTGTGATAAGCAATGACTGACAGGGCAGCTTTCTTCATTTTAAGATCTTCTGCCTATGAAAATCTTTCCCCAGGCAGACAGTGGAGCAGAACTTCGTACATTTCTACCAACTAGAAGCTGTCCCCATATTTTTGTAGAGTACAAGGCAGAGGTCTCAGCACATCTTTCCTGTTTCTACAGCATTTCTAGGAATTCAACCTCTTACAGGTTTTAAAAATACTTAAAGTGTGATGTTAACAGTAATAATATCAACTAATGACTAAATCTAACACTTCTTATTATATTTTAGCGATTATGACCATTTGTGTTATGTTTTTCCCTAAATTCATTCCACCTCCTCTCACCTAAGGTGACGTTTAGAGATTCCTTTAAATTCTTCCTCTCTTTCCTGGTTAATGGGGGAATATATGTGTAGTGGGGTCATCTCTTTTGCCAAAAGGATCTAGTGGAGCAGAGATCACGTAATCACTAAACTCTAGCACTGTACTTGCCTCGAGTTTGAATAACCTAACAGTGACTTATCCTTCTCAGACAGTTCTTCTCCGGTTTTAGCTTCACATAATTTTCACAACATGGAGCTTCATTTCCATGCTAACAAAACAGGAGAGGAATTTCAAGGAAATTCCAGAAAGGAAGCGATAATGGATGCCAGTTCAGCAACTCAGATTTTGGCTGTATTATGTTAGAATGAAACAGCTATTTGTATTTCAGCCTCCTTTAGGACATTTCTAAAAATAGATGTGTTTGTGAAAGGGCATAACTGGGATGTCTTGATACCATATATAAACATAACATCTTCCATCCTGTGGAGCCCTCACTCACTTACAGAGTTTACCTTTGAACCGCTGTTGGTGCCAAATGGCAACACTGAGGATGAAAGTGAAGAATACAAGAATACTTGGTCTGCCAAAAACCTAGTAATTTGTGGATCAAGAGAGCAAAGTGCAATCTTAAAAGCTGTCCTCATCCTTCAGGCAGAGAGGTTGTACCAGGAGTGGTTACACAACACCACGGAGCTGTGTGAAACATGAGCAGCAGGGAGGACTTTTGGAGTGCCCACATTGGACTCCCAGCCACCAAATCCGACTCTTTTCTAACAAACTGGGACATTTCATTACCAGAATGTTCAGACCCAGCTGTAGCTTCTATTAAGGAAAAACTCCCATGGTATCAAATGCCACCAAACCACGGCACAATTCCAGCATCTGATAGAGTAGAAAATGTATCCCTGTGAATCGCCAGTGAGATCTCCTGCAGTAATTTCACACCCTCACACCAGCCTCCCAGTGAAAAGCCAACCAGCCCTAAATATCTGCTGGTTTTAAGAGCAAAAGTAACACCAGACAAAGGCTGTGTCAGTAAAACACTCTGTGACATTGCCATGATGTCTTACAGCAACCAGCATGAGGAAATTGCTTTTTGCATTTAACGTTTCGACATCGTATGCACTACAGGAGAGGATAACAAAAACCTGCCCTCTGCTTTGTTTTGAAACAATACAGGTTGACCAGAGGATTATTAGGTATAATGGGATATTCTGGAACCATAATTTTGCTGTTCTAATTCAGTATCAAAGCAAAAATAGTCAAATGCAAAGGGCACATTATGTCTGCACTTACATGAAATGACCTTGCTGTGGCCCAGCTTCAGCCATGCAAAAAGTAGAGGGACTTCCACTTCCATATGAAGTTCAGCAATTCTACAGGTCAGACACAAAGTTCCTGTGCTGTTGGCACTGCTGATCCTGGCTAGAAATAAGATTGACTAAAAGTTACCAATTCATTTCTCTATAAACCAAATCTGCTGCTTCTCCAGCAGAAAGAATTCTCAAGCTGTAATTTGTTAAACGTGACATAAAGTTGATGATCTTGCAACCAAAAGCACTTTGTCAGAAACAGCATAAAAGGCCGTTTTCTCCCACATTTAGAACTCAATGGATGGAGGTGTCCACAACACCTTTATTCTGAAAAAAATTCTCAAAAATTAAATTAAAGACCCCTACCAGTCAACAAGAAGCCACCACAAGAAAAGAGGTCAGAAGAATACGGTGAATAGAGACACTGCACTATTATGGTTATATATTTTCTGAAAGGGCCAAAAGGTAGTTTTGCCAGATGCATAATCTGACTTGGTTTGTCATAATCTGCTAATTATATGTATATAAAAGGGGGCAGAATAACTTTTTTGACCCCTGAACTCCTCAGCAGTCACGAAGTCCTTTTATATACATAAGGTAAATTGTGCAAAAGGGCTTTTTGCAATATCCAAACCTTTTTGCAACACACTGAGACAATCCTCTTAACCTCTTAAATTATGCAGCAAGACTGCTCTAAAAAAATCCCAAATTCTTCAGAATCCCAAATTCACAGATTACTGTGAGAAGTCAGTTGGTAAAATTAAAAGCTTTAGTAAGGATGACATTGCTTTGAGAACAACTTACATGTTTTGTTTTATTTCTTTATTAACGAGGAATTACATGAGGGAAAATGCTCAAGTGGACCCAGGACTGGATTAAAAACCCTGAAAACACTCTGAGAGCCAAAAGATGGTGAATTACCAAATGTTAAGTCACAGCACTGTTATTTTACAGTTAAGAAGAAAAAAGACAACTTCTAGTTGTATAATAATCACAAATAATCTCAAACATGCTCCTTTCCTATTGATTTTTCAACTATTTTTTTCACTTTGTTTTCTGAGAAGAAATCCTGATAGATTGAAATAGGCACCAGTTTGCAAAATTAGTGCAAGTACCAAAGATCCTGAATGTGGCAGAGCGTTAAATCCTTGGGCATGGGATATAGGGCATTTCAGAAGCAAGAGTAAAATCAAATTTAAAAAAAAAAGCAGTGAAAACAAAGCAGCAGCTAAAGGTCAGTACTGGAAAACCAGCTGAGTATTGGCAAATTTGTCTCAACATTCCCATAAATTTAAAAGTCAGTCCTTGCTTTCTATAGCAGCTTCCCAAGGGGGAAGCAGAATCATTGATTTAAATACTAGTTGTCATCAATGGTTGCAGGAGAAATTCCCAGAGAAAATACTACACAAAAATACCTGAAAGAAAATATTTATCAATAACATAGAATTCATGTTGCAAATAAAAGTGAATTTACCAAGGCAAAATGAACCTAGATGTGGTCCCAGTGGTCATTTTATAAATCCCAGATTTAACTTGCTGCTCTTTGGGTAAGAATAATTCACAATTTGAGAATAACAACATTTTACAGTATCTTCTTTGGACTGACTGAAGGTTGTAAATTACAATCCTGCTATTTTTTTAGGAAGCCCACTTACCTTTCATACTTCAAGTCTTAATAAAAACCCGGGGCAAGGCAAATCTGCCAACGTGCATTTTAAGTGATTGCTTTAAGTCATAGATGCCAGGAAAAACAATCAGGAAGCCCTTGGATGCACTCAGGAGACCCATGTCACTGCAGAAGGAAGCTACCAATGCTGTTAGGCTGCTCTGCAATTTGTCAACAGTGAAATCTGCCTTTTCACTTTTCCAGCTTCTGGCCAAAACTCCTGCTAATGAACCCAGTGCTTATTTCTCACTGCACTGTAAATAATCACCTTGGATCTTCTCACAATCACTACAAATGAGCCCTGAGGTGGGATGAACACGGGCATTCCTGTCAGACTCAGGCACCTCCCAGCAAAGCACTCCCAAATTAATCCCACAATTACCCAGCACTCCCAAATTAATCCCACAATTACCCGTGTGCTGATGGGCTGAGAAGTTTCAGGGGTTGATGAGGTTTAACTCGTGTGGAAACAGCAGCAGCAAGGCCCTTCATGGCTCAGCAAGTACAGACCTGGCATTTGTGCGGCCTCACCTGCAGCCTTCCACTCTGAAAAGAGTGGGTTTCTACAGATAGATATATATAGATAAATAAATAAATATATATATATATATGTACACACTCACAGATATAAAACAACGGAAAGAGAAATAAGTACACCCAGATTGCAATTCCAAATCTCAAATGACTTCAGTATCCCCAGTTCCACCTTTCCATTATCTGGAGAGAGAATTTAAGGTGCCTACACACCTAAATTATGCATTTAAGGATTAATTAAGAATTAACCTCTGATATTGTTTTATAATTAAATCCATATATCTGTCTAATGATCCTGGGCATATATGAGAGTGATGAGTGCAAACAGCAGGAAGGCAAAAACGTGCATGTGGATTTCATTATGGATGGGAGAATTACAAACCTTTTCTTATTTTTCATTCAACTTCATTTTCTCATAGCATTTGAGCAACATATTGATTTATATTGATCTAGAACTTTTAGACAAAAAATTACTCCCAGTTAAAAACTACTTTTTTTTTCCCTCAGCCAATAAATTCTGATTCTTTCTTATTTCTCTAAGTATGAAAATTGTCATTTAAAGATTTAAACCTGAACTCTGTCAACAACAATATACTGACAAAGTGCATCCAAACCACAGTTTTTCTCTCAGTATAACTTTCTACACAACTTTTAATTAACCATGGATAAACAATGGGATGGATTTTATTTTAAAATGCTTTTCTGCAGTGGTCTGAATTTCTGCAGACTTATTGATCCTGAAAATACTCCCTTATCTTTAGTGTTTCCCAGTGATAATTGGATAGAAATTACCTTGGGAATAGTGTCTGACACAGAACACCAATGCATTGTACAAAAATAATCCCCCAGCCCCTGAAGTTTAAAGATTTAATTGCTTCTTAGAGATGGTTTAAATTTTTTGTTATATGTAAGTGAAATCCCAACATAAGTTCTTGGAAAAAGTTCTATCCTCTTACAATGGGATTTGAACGGTTTGGGCTTCTCTGCAAATGGTCTTGTCCTGCTGCTCTGCTCCTGCTCTCAGGCTGATGCACACTCTGTCCTCACTCACAGACACTTCCTAATGAGGCAAATATTACATTTGTATATTATATTACAATTGACAACTCTCACCAAAATAAACAATTTTTGACGGAATAGAAGAATTAAAAAAAAAAAATTAATGTCCCATCTTTCCTGAAATGTTACTACACACAGCTAGCTGTCCTAATTATCATAGAAAGCCTGGATCTCAGCAGCAGGAGTGAAGTGGGATATGCTGGAAAACAAAAGCTGGAACAATGCTTGAAAAGCTCGTGGTGGGTGGGCTGCCAGTCCTTCCATGACCACTTGCCAGAACAGTTCTGGGATGACTGCTCGGACTAAAAAGCCCCTGAGTCCTTTAGGAATTCTCCTCTTTGCAGTTCCATAACCTGTTTTTGCCTGGAATGAACGGGTTGGGATAAGCACCATCACTTTCTCCCCAGTAGCTCTGGTTACTCCAGACTTTTTCCTTTCTTTCTCTGTGAGGAGGAAAGGAGAAAGTTCTTTGCACAGAGTGAGGTCCCAAAGATGGACTGTGCTGTTCCCAGCGGAAGGAGGCAGCCAGGCCTTGGTCCTGGAAATTAAGTTATCTCTGTTTCCTCTTTCAGTTCTCTCCTGTCTCTGGTTTATTTCTTGGTTAAACCAATGCTCATTAGTTGTGTCTGCATTTAGTCTCCAACAATTGGCAAAATTGAAAACACACACTTGATTCAGTGTTAGGGGAGCTTCAGTAAGGAAAATCCGGGAATTTCTGCACTAAGACAAGTGTTAAAGGTTTAGATGAGGCAGCAAATCAACTCACAGAGTGCAGAGCTGTACCTGCCCAGAGGTTACAATCATCCTGGAACCTGCCTGTAAGCACAGAGGAGCTTAAGTGTACCTTCAGTTATTCAAGACCAAAGAAAGCAAAGCCAGGTATGAAGATACAATCTTTCTTAAACGGTTGTTTTATTACACAATAGTAAACCCCCACCAGGAAACAACCACCTTCCATAGCCCAGCAAAAAAAACCCACCAGGAAATCTTCATCCACTCCTTAAAACTTCTCTCAGACTACATACACACGTAACTTACTTCTAATGGGCTGCACTGATATATATTAATCAGAAAGTCTCTACTAAAGCAGTAATTATTCCATTTCTAAGGGGGTGTTGGGGTGGATGTACTTAGTACAGATTAATATTCTTTTAATTATGTAACTTACTGGGACCTGTGAGTTGGCAGGGCTGGTGGTTTCTCAGTGCAAGGCATACATGACAAAGCTTCACCAGTCTCTCATCTTTTCCCCCCCTCTCCTTTTCATTTCTCATATGGTTACATAAAAACAGCAGGGAAATGAATTATGCATATTTTTTAGCACACCGAAAAGTTAATGAGAAGTTAAATACAACTTACATGTGTGATTGCACAAAGCACTTATTTGACCTTGCTAAGCTTGAACAGGCATTCTAAGATTAGCCTGGCATGTATTTCAAGTGTATGAAAAATACAAAATTGGTTCTTAGAACACTAGTACAGACTGTTTCATGCCTAAATCCTTGTTATGTGCAGTGTATTTATAGGAAATGACTCAACTTTAAAGTGTGCAAAGACAAGTAAACTCTCCTTCCTCATGGCAAAGTGGTGCCCGTGTATTCAGATGCTCCTCGCCAAGCTGCAGCCTTCAATAAACCACGCTCTGCACAGGCAGGAGCAAAGACTCTGCAAAGGTTTCCATGTACCGCTTTTTGTCATTATGGCTGTGAAATATTGCAGCATTTTACAGTGGAGCAAATGGGAGGGAGGGGGCAGAACGACCCTTTGACACTTTGACACTTTTTAGCTTGAGGGTTTGTACACAAACCTGAGGGCCCCACAAAGCCCACGGTGACACTTTGGTTCTCCAGCTCCCTTTGCCTTTCCATCATTTGTTACACCTCATTTTAAGTTAGGCCTTATTAGCCAGAGGGCAAAGCAAGAAGTAAGTGAATAGGGAGACCAAGGATAGAACAAACTCCCATCCTTCCAGCACCACAAACAGAGAATGTTTTGTCCCGTGCTTTATTCCCTGTTCTTGTGTAGCAATGGAAAACGCAACAGTGCAAGATCTGATATACCATGAACCAACCCTCCACGCCCTCAAGGAGCACCATGGTAAGAGTTGCTGCTGTTCATCCATTTGGGAAAGAGGCAATAGTTCAAAGAGCTGAAAAAAATCATATTCTTCTTCAGCAATATCTGAAAAAATACTGTACTTGTGATATTAAAAAGTTACTTCAGTAACTCAGCTCTGCTGAGAACTGCTGGACAAAGTTTCAGCCTCAGCTGACAGAAGCAGATTGTGTTTAAGTTTTCCTTACTAATTTATGCAAAGAATGAGAGGATGAAAAATATTAGATTGTTGTCTCCCAAAATGGTAAATACAGGTAAGCTGTGGGAAGTGATTTTTAATACCATTGTTATACTGGGGAAAACAGACCATGGAAAAGAAAACCGTACATGACACTCAGACAAGTGCATGTGTACCAGTAACCACAGCTCTCAAGTCCTTGACCTTTTACCACTAATTAAAATAAAAATATTTTTAATTTGTGCAACTATTCCTTTTCCTTGACTTAATGTCTCCTTACCCCCACAGCCTTTTTGGCTGTACACATTACTGTGTTGCATTGCATTATTACAGGGCTCCTGATCTCCAAAGGATTAACTCCTGGTTAAGTTATGTAGGTCTGACCAACAGTTATAAAAATTTATTCCCCCAAATGCACCTCTTTGTATCATGCTCTCTATTTCTGCAATGTCTGAATTAATATAACACATTGCAGTTTTTCCATGCTTTTAGTGCTGGGGAATAATACATTTTTTTCAAAGTGATTATTCCATGCAAGAAAAGGCTTTAAACTGGCAATACTTTAGGCATGTTATTACAAAGGTGTATAAAACCTGTTTGATATTATTGCCCCATGGAAATTACTCTGGCCTCTGACAACTCTTAATACCTTAAAACCAGCAGCTTAAGGAGACAATCTTGCAATAAAGAGGCTACATGGACTCTGTGTTGGGTGCCCTTATCTTCCCTTCCTCTTTATTATATACACTTGCACGAAAATCTTTCACTTTGCCACCACTTCATTCCTTTTCTCTTCCCTCTCCTATTGTGATGGAAATTATTTAAGAATTAACCTGCTGCCACTGACTCCCGGGTCAGTTTCTCTGTTTCTGTTTTGACATCATCTAACAAAGATTAATTTGGATACAGGCTCTGAATGGCAGCTCGGGGAGGATCCAGCAGCCAGAGCCTGCACTCTGCTACTGAGCCAAGGAAAAGCAGGACAAGTCTCACAGGCTTCAAGTTCCTGTGCTCACTTCTAAAAATGCAAACCTACAAATAATAAGCATATTTCTTTGCCTTTAAAGAAATCCCAGGTTTGGATTTTTCCCCCCTCAATGACTTCACTGTTTACACATGATATAATTAATGAGTTTATCAACTTTTTCTCTGCACATCACAAAAGAAATCTGAAAGCAGGAATTGCCTTGGGACAGACCAAGAGCCTGGTCCTCAAGGAGACACTTTAATGTTTACAAATATAAATACACATTATTGAATTGTCAGCTGCAGAATGCCTTTCTGGAAAACAGCAAAGTAAAATAAGTACCAGCCTGAAGACATTCCAGGTGTGTCACTGATGGTGGGGAGAAAAAAAAAAAACCTGTTAAGGCTGGACCCCCTGGCAGCAGCGACAACATTTGTGCCCCTCTGTGTCAGCACAGACCAGTCCTGCCTGGCAAACGTGGCTTTGAGTGAGAATCCCTGGAGTCCATACACCAGAAACTGGAATGGAAAGGCAGGAATGCAAACCCACTGTGCCAGAAGCAGCTCAAAGAACAACATTCCCATGTGCAGCCAAGCAGCCCAGGGAAGCACGGAGCAGGGAAGCAACGCTTTGGGATCCTCGGGGCTGTGCTGTGCCACCTCAGGTTAGCACATCTGTCAAATCTACCCGCCACATGCCTGTGTATCCACCAAGAGAGCAGCTGAAAACAGGGTTTTACACAATAATCCAAGTCAAACTAAATATTTGACAATTTTGTCCAACTCTGTTCAGCTGATACTGCTCTTGTGCTTCCCAGAGAGCCATTTGTGTCTCATACTTGATGGTACCGACAGCAAAATGTGACTTGGACACAGACCATTAAGTCTCTATTTGCAGTATCTTTTCGTAGGTTTTTCCATTTTTAAAATGATGGATGTTAGTGGTTCTTTGCTGCTTTCCTCAGGGGGAGGAAGGCATCTACTTGGAACATGTATAGCCTGAAACAGCCGGTGTTTTTTGGCTAATGTACACAAGTGCTAAAAGCAAAAGCACAGGTTTGCAGGGCAGTGGCTCAGCCATGGAGGGGAAGAGGTTCAAGGCCTTCTGTACAACTGAGATTCACAACTCGGCATGATCAAATTCAGGCAGTTGAGCTGCAAACAGAGGTTAGAAAAGAATCCAAGTCCTGCCCATCAATACACTTGAAACAAGTCAATAAAGATGTGCTGGTACCATGGCACCTGTGCTTACACCCCACACCACCGCTGTGTGACACACACTACATGGCTGCTTTGGGACGTTTTTCCTCAAAGAGATACCCAATTTCTCCTTAATTTAATTTTAGAGTGGAGGAAACAGAAGCTCCTGTGGCTGTTTACCAGTTCACCTCCTCTGTTAGTTTTGAACTGTGAGTTTATGCCCCTGAAAGGAGGGCAAAGCAGCTGAGAAAGGCATTTTTTACAAAAACCATTGAAAAAGGGGAACCTGAAACATTTTCTAATTAATTTGCATAATTAAGATCAGGAGTAAGCTCCTTCCAAGTCCACAAACTAATAGTATCATCCAGGGATTTGCAGTATAAGCTACATGTTCCAGTTTGGGTTTGTCCCCTCCGCTGTCCTTTGGGGCAAGTAGTCATCCCACACAGAAATAAATATATTGTGTTGTTTGGGGGGGTTAATCCCCTTTCTGTGCCTTTATTTCTGTCACTTTGATTCCTCCTACAGAGGTGGTCTCAATTAGATGGTGTTTAACACCGGGTGAATGACAGAATCTTGAAGGTACCCAAATATTGCCAGCAAAATGCATTTATATAGCTGGCTTGCACATCCAGTAGCTGATGAGGATGCCATAGGGTGCCACAGAGGTCTTCAGACATCAACATGATCAACACATTATTGTAGATATCCAAACAAAAAACACATTTTAGCACTTACAACCAGTTTCTTTCCTTGTTTCCACTAATCTTCATAGGTGAGCTAATGACAGGCTGAAATTTGTCAAGAATTTTTTTGCAAATCCATCATTTCCTTAAGTGAAGAAATAAATTTCAAGTGAGTCAGAAAAATCCTGTGACTTTCCCAGGCCACCCATCCTAGGGACAGATGAATTCTTTGGCAGCTTCTCCTCATGTGTGGCCTAAATTCCCAGCCCACTTCACTGCAGGCCTCTTGAAAACTAGTTCATTACTATTCTCTTTGCAATTAGTACTTATTTATTGGAAGACTCGTCACATCTCACCCCCAGTCTTCCCTGCTGCAGACTAAACATGCCAACTCTTCCAGTCTTTCCCCACAAGACATCTTTGCCAGACCTTATTCCTGATTTTCCTCACTGGCCTCTCTCCAAATTGTCAACATCTTCCTCATCGCAGGGTTCCCGAAATTGGACACAGGGCTGCAGGAGGAGCCTTATCAGTAATTGAGTGGAAAGATTACTTCATCATCTCTCAGACAATCCTGTTTATGCAGCACAGCACTTGCTTTTTTTTGGTACTTGTGTTCTTTGGCAAGAATATGGAATTATTAGTCCTCGTTTAATTACTAATCTGTGGCAGCTCCCTTTGCTGTAAAGCTCTTGGGTTCCAAGTGCCTGAGCCTGGGTTTTGGCTCATTCAGTTGACACAGCGAGCAACTTTTCTTCTTCATCTTACAAACACTGTCTTCAGCAATATTCAGGATCCTTCATCCTTGTTTAGATTGTATCATCAGCAAGATTTGCAGTCTAAGATCTCAATTTTTCCATGTTGCCTCATCTTCCCCTCCTCCCACTCGCACTGCCTGGCACACAACATCCATAAGCAACAAAGTCCCAAAGATCCCATGGTTTTGGGGGTTGCCAGCACCATTAATCACAAAACACACATCCTAGCTCTACGTTTTGATAATCTTCACCTTTGCAAAGCTGCTGACTTAAAAACTGAAGGATATTTGTCCTTCAGGCAGTCTACAAATGATATTCCATGGCAGTACCCTCTGCACAGCTGTCCAGCTGTCATACGAGATCAAATTCAGCAAACATTAAGTGCCAGGGTGCATTTTGCTTGTCTGGGAGATTTCAACTCTTTTCACTGTTTTGAGCACTAAAGACAACTAGAACAAATTGCGAAATTAGGGTAACGTTTACAGAACTCCCAAGAAAGTCTTAAAAATTAAATATCTTTAGGAACAATTTTTATTCCATCTACAAGGAACTTTAGGAGTCTTCTGAGGAGCTTTGTGACCCCTAATTAGAACTCTGCACAGACAGAGACTAGAAATTAACTGAAATACCCAGACATACTGAAATAGCAACCTTCCCCCCCCCATCATATTAAAGCTATAATTGTGTTTGTTACATAAACATTTTAACTGGGGAAAACATTAGATAATTGAAGACAGTCCCTCCCTCCAACCCCAGCTCCCCACCACTCACAGCACAGCAAGAGTAAAATTAACTCAGCAAAGTGTGTTCCCAGTGCAAAGCTGCTTACGTGCGTGGACGGTGCTGTGCTGCTCACGCTGGGGAGCAAAGATGGGAAAGGAACCTATCTGAGGCTATTTTGCAGGTCACCTTTTGTAATGCAGCTGCAGACAGCGTATTTTCAATCTGTTTAATCAGTGTCAAGAGTCCAGCCTATAAGAAATCAGATGAAGAGCAAGAAATTATTTAACAGACTGAATAATTGCCTTGTGCTTAACCCCCAGTGATGACGAGGATTCTGAACTCCACCGCTGCTGGCAGAAATCAGAAAGGTTCTGAGCTGCAAAAGGGCTGAAAGGTTGATCAGCTGTGACTCAACTCATTGCAGGACGAGAAGAAACCTGCTTAGTTTTTCTCTCCTTAAAATCATTCTTCTCTCTGGAAGTTCCTTGCAGAAGGCCACCAATAGTCACTGTTTTCCCCTGCATTCAGGCAAGACAGAAATGCAGTTCTGACTGTAGCACCTTGCCCTGGGGGAGGCAGTGAGGCGACTCTGGGCTAGAGCCAGGCTGGCCCACGCTCACATTGATGGGTTCTGAGGAACAACAGGGACTGGACTGACAGGGAGCAATCCTGCTGCTATCCTGTCACAGGGCTTTGCTGGTTCAGCTCAGCCAAGCCTGAGGATTTCCTCCCATCCCCAGCCTTGCTCAGTGCCAGGCCCTCTCCTTGCCAAATAGGATCAGCTACAGAATCACAACCTGATGGAATTGGGACAGAGCAGATCACTTGCAGATCAAACCAGCTCCCAGAGGTTCAAGGGGGGCAAATGGGGAGGGACACAAATCTGTGCATGTGTGGTGGGGGATGTGTCCATTTTCCTAAGCCCCAGCACTGTGATTTTTGGATATGACAATAGATCTGGTTTGTATCAGTACCTGCTGCTCCCCAACAGCACAAAGCTGGCTCAGCAGCCCAGCTCCTGCAGAGCCCTGGATGCTGCACACATTCCAGGCAGGGGGAGAGCTGGATTGCCACCAGGTGAGAGGCAGGAACAGGAGAGAAGGGACAGCATGAGGATTCACAGATCCCAACTCCTACAGGTACAGCAAATGCTGTGACACAGCTCTGTGAGTGTCCTGGCAGTGGTTTCTCTGTGCAGAGGCAGCAGTGGTCTGGGACCTCATTTGTGTAACAAGCTATTTAAGAGGGAAGCTAATTGAAGGACATAAATTCTGAAGAATATCACATCAAGCCAAGAGACTATTATTAGCCCAACCTAGATAATGTTATAGAAGTGCATTAAGAAACCTCAATAAAAAAATTACTAGGAAACATTCCCCACTCCAAGATCCCAAGAGATAAATTCTCTCATGCAATGATTAGATATTATCCAGAATAATAAAAAAAGAATACTAAAAATGGATGTGGAGAAGGAAGGTAGAGACAGCACAAGTTCACCCAAACGGGTCACAGCCTGTTCCTAACGTTCACTGCTTTGGAGGTAAGAGATCAGAGCCACCTAACAGTGGCACCTGAAAGGAAAATTAAACTATAATTCTGCCACAAAATTATTTTTTAATTATATGCTACTTATGTAAATGTTGATGTAAAGTTAATGGACCCAGAAGCATTTCCAGCAGCATCCTCTGATCAACTCTGGTCTCGTTCTTCCATTACCTGTCCTGAGGATATTGAATTTTCCCTTCTGCCTGTTTCTACTGATCCTACCAGACAGAAATAGCATCTATGGGCATTTCCATCCTTGAGCAGGCTGGAGCACCAGGACACACCTGGGTTTCTGCTCCAGTCATCATAACCCATGAGGACTATGCTGATGTGGACAGAAAGCTGACAGACTAAAAGCAACCAGGTTAAAAAAAAAAAACAAACAAAACCAACCACAATACATGCACCAAAAAAAAAAAAAAAAAGGAAAGGAGAAAAAGGAAGAATGAAGTGCATGCAGTGAAGAAAGGAGAGTGAGCTAAAGCAGGACAAAATGCTAAATCCCAAAAAACTCGTTAAAAAGGCAAGTGATGTTGTGACCTTAGATTAGGTCATTAAGAATAAGGGTAGGTTGCAATCATTTACCATCTCCCTTTATTCTCCATCAACAACAAAGCAAAGTTGCTTTAAGAACAGCAATCTTGCTTTCACAAAGATGAAACCTGGACTTTTTAATGTGACAAAGAAATCCCACAAACCAATACAAATTGGATTTCCCTGTCACTATGTCCATAAAAACCCAGCTGACTTCCAGGTAAAAGTAGAGGGCAATGTCCAGTATTCATTAACCCGAACAGGCCAGTGTGATTCAGGAGGCACAGCCATTTTTAATACTGATAAAAATAATTTTATGTAAGCTGAGTGCCAGGAAGTTGGTTCACTTCAAAGGAGTCTCAACAATTTTGGTACAGCCCACTACTGCACAGGAGTTACACAAACCAGCTATTCATAGTTATTCCAACTAATACAGGGTTATCAGAAACAAGCTTTGGTTTTTATTCATAGTATAAAGATGAAAAACACAGAGCAATGGAAAAACACACTCAGCAAGCCTCTGTTCTCCCAGGCTGTAACTCCACTGCTCCCCCCGTGTGCAGTGGGTATCCCGTTGTTCCCAGGAGCTCAGGGAGGCCCACAAGTGCAGGCAGCAGCTCCTGCCCAGCACAGGGTGTCTACAGCCAAGGCTCACACTGACTTACCTGCAGGAAGGTGCAGGAACACCTAGCTGGGCTTAAATCTCCAGGTGAACCAGGCAAAAACACCCCCAAACTGGCAGAGGTGGTCTCTTACTTCCCCTGCCGGCAGCTACACGAGTGAACACCGAAACATTTGACAAGCTGTACTGAGTATTACAAAAACTAAAACCCCAAACTAATTTCAATCTCAAACTGCTTCTGCATCAGAACAACTCTTCCCCCAAACCCCTGACCAACCCAACCCCCCAAACCTGCCAGCACCATAATCCAAATTGCCACTGGTGTTCAGTACATGCACTGCCACATCTCGGGTGTCTCCGGGTGTTCCTGATCCATACAGAGCTCTAAGAGGTTACTTCTTCAGAAATCCTAAGGAAGCAAAGTACTCGCAACTCAGGGAAGCAAGAGTCTGGAGATGAAGCAAATTTATTGTTCCAAGTGTTGAAATTAGGGAGTATTTGAAATCAACAGCCACACACTTGATGAAAATCCAGCAAGTATGAATGAACAAATCTGGAGAACCTTTAAATAAGTTACAAAGCTGTTGGAGGATGGTGGATATATATCAGAGCGCCTTGTAGGTAACCCATGGTTTAGAAAAGATGCCCTCTGCACAAAGAACAGCATCACTGAGGTATGAGTCCCATTTCCCCCAGGCAAATTACTGCATAGATAGCTAAGGTTTCTGAACAGCTTTTACAGCATTTTAAGATAACATAATGAAAATACATTGTATTTGAAACCAAAGAGCAGCATCTTAGACATGCACTGGTAGAAAACATCCTGTGTGCCACTAGAGATGTTATAAGTACCATACACAACTTGGATGTTCATCTAAAAGCATAGTAATTTCCTTTAACTTCTTTTTTTTGTGGAAAAAAAGTCTACATGGTCATAAAGCTGGAATTCTCAACATTCAGCTGTGGTGGGCATGACATGAACATACAGGGTCTTCATGTTCAGGTTCTTCATGGAGACATCCTTTGTGATCTCTGAACGAAGGAAAGAAGAGAGAAACAACACAGTTAGTGCTCTTGTTTACAGGGAAAACTATGAACTTTTTTTTAATTTGCTTTATTCAGACATTTCTGCTGGTTTCACCACAGTGAGACTGGGACAGAAACTGCCCAGCTCAAAACTCCTTCCTGTTAAAGCCCAGTGCATGAAAGGAAGGGTCACCACATGTCAGGAGTGTCCTTGCAAGAGCTGAAGAGCCTGGTTTATGTTCCAAAGTAGAACTTTTCAGAAGTCTACATCAGCCCACAGCTCTCACCTTCACATCCTGACAGAGCAGTACCTAGTTCAGAAAACTCTTAACACCATGATATGAAGTCAGTATGAACAGTACAACACAAGGCACTGAAAGCCAGAGTTCCTCAAACAGTTTATACGTAAAGCAAGGATTGTACCAGTACCTGGTGAAAAACTCTGCTAGAACCTTGTTGAGTATGCCTGAAGATTTCATATCATACAGGATCAATTCCCTAAGTCTTCTCATAGCTACGTGCACAGAGTTTGGAACAGGATATTGTCCCAACAAGCCTCTGAAGGACAGAGCACACTTCCAATAGGCTGATTCAGGGGTTGTAACCCCACTTGTGTCTAGGGAAAGTTACCTGCAAAGCTTGCAGAGCTGGAGATCTTTCACTATTACATTGTGAAATGTGAAATTTTTCCCAAGAAGCCTGGTGCTTGCTGACTTTGCTTCCAGCACCCATCAGCAGTAGCAAACTGCCCCACTGAGAGGAGAGTGTTTGGAATACTGGGAGATACAGCCTTGGAACAAAAGTCACCTCAGTAACAAATACCCCAGAAACCTCTTCACTAAGAAAGTTCAGAGCGATAAGAAACTTGGCAGGTGTAACCACAGGAACACTGGTGAAACCAGATTAACAAGGATTGGGGTCACAGTGCCACAACACCCCAGAACCCCTGCAGACAACCCAAGCAAATACAAGATAATATAAAGATCTGGCACCAGTATTAGCACAAAAGACACATTAGTAACACCCAGACTGGCTGGGGATTTTCAGGAGGAACCTTTTTGCAGTCTCCTGCCCCATCTTGCTTTGAAAAATATTTCCTTTTTAGAATAAACACACAGAGTCTGCACTGATGTTTCAAGCCATCTGTTAATTAGAGAACTGAGAAGCCCTCATGGATCAAAATGGCACTGTTTTTCAGGAGTTCTCTTCCATTGTAATAGTCCTCTTTAAGCAGCTGAATATCCAAGCATAGAGCTAGAAGAGTGGAGCTATAATCCAATTCAGCAATTAGGGCTTTATTCCCTCACTAACCTTCCTTCCCAGGAACATGTTCCATCAGGATGTAAAAAAGTTTGGTCTGCAGAAGCAGCCAAACAAACTGAACTTGGTCTCCAAGTCTCTTATTAAATGTTTATTTTTAAGATCCTGAAAAACTAGGAACTTACACAAACCTACTATTTTCAACAGTATCTATCACAACAATTAGTTTTAAAAACTGGAAATTTGATTTTTCAGCAAACTGTAGGGACACCCTCCTTTCTGTGCTCCACAGAAAGGCTTTGCAGGGAGCACGTGAAGTGTCCCCATCATGGATCTATCAGGTACCTGGAACTCATCTCTCCAGCTCATGAATAAGCAACACTCACCACTTGGACATTTATTTATGGCATGTTTTCCAACATTACAAACAGGGAGTGAAAACCACGTTTGTTTCTGAAAAGCTGGCCAGTCTCTGTGCAATAGACAGCAGATGCCCAACTGCCTGCACCAACATCATTTATAAAAATAACCTTTTCAAAACCAATAACTCATTTTCCACCAAGTGATTGTTTTTCCTTTTTATAGAACAGGCACCAACCTTCCAATTCATGGGTTATTTTCATCAAACGTTTCAAACAGTTAACAGCAAATACATTTTTATTTTTACAATAAACCACAAAAAAACTACTCAAGAGACTGAGCTTTGTTGTTTTGAAGGTAAGACCTTGAACAGATTGATCAGGACTTAAATGGGGGATTACAAAGCTGCAACAATATAGATAAACATTAACTGACCTAATGTTTTCTAGAGGCATCAAAGTGTTTTGTATGCAGCACTTATTTATCATACAAAGAGATGTGAAGATAAAGTACAATGACATCGGTGTTTAAACTTTAAAAGTGTTATTCAGGGAGGTGAATGCTAATAATTAAATCTGAGATAGAAGTGTGGCTACAAGGCATTAGCTGCACAAATAAACCTCTGGGACCAAGCTCTCTGTGTTCTGAATCTAAAAGAGACCAAATCAGTTGTTTTGGCCTTGGAAGAGTTATCAAATCTCATCTTTCACATCACTGTGAACTGTCACTTCACACACCTTAATGAAAGTTTAAACAGTTCTGGAGAATCCATACTACAAATGTTACAGTGATTTAACCCTTCCCTTTCAGGTGAAGGCATTCTAAAAATCCTCACTTCAACTGAGCCTTAAAGGCTGTTTTGCCTGTATGTTTTCCTGTCCTGTCAGCTCCTTGCCTCTTTCAAAGCTCTGCTGTTCCCTACAGTGGTTTTTTCAGTGTCTGAACAGAATCATGCCGTGCTGTAACAGTGACAGGAACCAAAGAGGAGCTGTGCCTAACATCCCTTGGTCCTGAGTGCCTGAATCCCTGAATCCCCAGGCAGCAAGGCTGCACACAAATACCTCTGGGTGTATGCAGACCAAGTGTGGTTCATCTTCTTCAGCACACTCCGTGTGCTGAAACACTCCAGGCTCCAGTTCTCTGTTAACACCACTCAGCACATAATTTTTGGCATTCGCTCACACTACCACTAGAAAGTTTCATCAACATCTGAGATCCATTTGAGCTACAAAAATGGCTTTTGGATAAACATGTTCCAGGTCATATGAAGTAAAAATTTAAAAAAAAAATCCCAAACAGCCAAAAATCCACAACAAACCACCCCCCCCCCTTTGCTCTGATTCCAGTCTATCCCACCTGAATCCTCGTGGACAGCTGAGTGACCCCAGTTCTCAGCAGCTGGACTAGAGCTGCCTCCCCACTGACAGCACCTCCTGAGGAAGCTCAGCCCACCCTAAGATGGCCAGTTTGAGCAGGATGTCCAACTTCTGGATAGATAACGCGTGATAAGCCCATAAATGGCATGGATCCCTCCCAAACAGCTTGTAAACCACATCACTGTGACACTGCAGACAGAACCCCTGGCATCATTTCATTCCAAGAGCTGAATTCTCCTGAATACAGGAATCACTGTTTTGAGTTCTTGGGGTTTTTACCATGTAGTTTCCAATCCATTCTCTCTGTCAAATGAAGTCCCAAATCACTCTGGTCCAATTTTTCATCATCACAAGTGGCTACAGTTTAGTCACACATTCCCCATGAATCAGAGATCTTTGTTTCCCACCTGTCTGTGGTTTTGGGGGATTCTTTAGCATTTCAGACCTGTGAGTGTGTGCTGAAGCTTCCTGCTTCCCAGATATCCCGATGGCTGTGCCCTACTGACTCCAACCTACCCACACTGCTCTAACAGAGATCCAACACTCTTTTCCACCCACTCCAACTGTCCAAGATAATGCAACAATATGAATGTTACAAGTTCGAACAGATTCTTAAAATATTCCTACTGTAGACTCACTTCCAGGAGGAGATTCACTGTTCGGTCACTCAGCAGGGCACTGCCACTCTCACTGCTGACTGACCTTTACTGCAGAAGGAAAAAGCTTTTACACAACTTGGCTTGGCCATTTCATGAAGGGAATGCATTACAGCTTTGAACTTCTAAATCTGTATGTTTGCTTAAAGGATTTTATTATGCTAATATTGAATTACTGGGCAAAATTACAAACCACTGTGTGAATAGTGTGGATTTAGTAGTTAAACTGGATCTCAGGTTACATGAGCTGCTCCTCAACAACAAATTCCAAGGATCCTCAGATGAGCAAACCAAAGGTTTGTGCTTACCATGAGTTAGTGCTTCATCCAGGAACAACTTTAGCCGCCTGCTTCTGAGCCCAAAAACTTTTGCTGTCTCATGCAGGAGACCTTTGTAGGTTAATCCATTCTGACCAACGGGGTTTTCCATTAGGAGAGTTCCCACTGTTCCTTTCTGGCATTCTGGACAAGGTAAAACAGCTGAGTCACTATTGGTAAGAAATGAAATTATTTCTTTTATCTGGGTAAACTGAAATTTAGGATTTCTTCTTCCATTTCATCTCTATTTCTCCACGGTACTGAGAAATTAGCAATACCAGCCTACAGATATTCACAAAGTAACTTCATGAAGCACAGAACCACAAGTGTAAGTGATGACTGACAGTTTGGCCAACAGAAGAAAACTTTGCAGAATTCCTTACATGAGTCAAATGATAAAAGGGTCTGGGAAATATGAAATATTTCAACAGGACATAGAAACCACTACGTGCAGAAGCTCACCAAGCACCTACTGATGATCAAATCCCTAGGAAAAAATCACATTTTTAGCTCCTGCAAGCTCTCAGTAGTGTCAGAAAGGGCTCAGAGCACAGAGTAAGAGCAAGTTATTAAAACAACTCAGTTGCTCCCACAAGAGCTTTCAGATTAGCAGCTGGGAAACAGAATTACACACACACATATATTATACACCCAGACCAGGTGAATAATGCAATTCATTTTGCTTTTAAATGGCACTAAGAAGCGTTTCACAGGCTGTTTCCAGTGTCCTGGTAAAGAGCAGGCTCTTCATTCAAGTTTGGCCTGTTTTAGACTCAGCCCTTTACAGTAAGCTGCACAGGTGAGCTGATGGTCACAAACAGGGAAACAATGACCAGGGGCTCACGTTCAACTGCTGCCCCTTATCTCAAACTGGCTTTTCTTTTTTCTCTCAGGAGAAGAGGCATAAAAGCTAAGTATAAATATTGTTCTTATCAGAAAGCAAGTACTAGGAAAAAAATAAACACAATCACCATGTACCAGTGAAAACCTACGTTTTCACTGTGCAGCAGCAAGTGAAAAGGGCCAGAACTTGCATGACAGCAAGCTCAGGCTGTGAAGGAGGAGCCCAGCAGCCCACGTACCTTGTGGCTTTGCATTGATCAGCTGCAAGTTGATGTACTGGCAGAGCAGGGCACTGGGGGAGCTGGGCAGGGCAGGGGCTGACCCTGCTGTCACGTGCAGAGTCTTCCCACTGAGGCCCAGCAGGTCAGTCTGGTTTATCAGCTCTGCAACAGAAAGTGACAGCAGTCAGGCCATCCCAGGAGCCACGAGCTGACAGGGAGGCTGTCTCACTCCCGACCCCACTGCAGGAATGTCTCCCCTTTCAAAATCCCGTCCTCAAGAAAGAGCTTCTCTGTTGGAAAAATGGATGGAATTTGTGCAGAAATATTTGGTTCTCATAATAACACAAAGGGGGTGCTTGGTTTGCTGTGGAAATTAGCTCCTATACAACATTTATTATGCACATAGTGACTTATGCAATAAAAATAGTTAGCAAACTTCAAACAAGCAGGAATTATTCACCCAAGCCAACCATTCCTATCTCATTACAGGAAGATCTGTGATCTTTGCTTGCACCAAAAATCTCCTGGCCAAAACAGCACGGGGGATGTGTTTCTAGGCAACATCAGGATATTTATTAATATTAAAAAAACAAACCAAAAAAACTAAAGTCATGGCTCATGAATAAAACCCCCTGCATGACTGTGCAATGCCACCACAGCTCATGATCCAGCATGGCTCCAGCCAGGCAGATGGAGAGAATGGGGGAAGACCAGACCCAAAAACCAGGAGCCCTGTCCCCAAGAACATCAGAAGCAATCCCTGGGATGAGAAGCTGATGAGGTTTCTGTGACAAAAAAGAATTCTGCTGCACTGCCTGAGCCTTGAGGTCAAACAGCCACTGATGGGCACAGCATTAAAGATACACAGGAATAACATCACTCTCTGCTGCAAAGAGCTCCAGAGATCACATCCAGGAGAACTGGTGCATTTAATTTCTTGTCAGAACTATGTGTTCCTGTACATATGGAACAGGCACACCTGTCAGCTCCAGCAAACAGGTTTTCATTCCATAGCAGCTTTGTTCACATGTCACAGAGCCTAAGCTGTACAAAGCTCATTTTCTATCAGTTCACCTGAAAGAATCTCAAGGGGAATAACTTATAAATTTATACACTTTGTAAGTTTATAAACTTATAAATTAAAAAAACCCCTAAACCAACCACACAGCTCCCAAATAAAGCCCCAAACCCTCAAAAAACCTAACCCCACAAAAAAGTGAACAGTAATCACAAGCACAAGCTCTCAAAATTCTGCCAAGTGCCACGGAACAGAGTGGGATGCACTGGGAAGTGTTTACAAGATTGCTCAAGGAAGCACAAAGACCTCAGGCTGCACCTAAGATTCTAAAATGTGTATTTTAAATATCAACTTTCATATATTTGTATACAAAGTTGTAACGGTTTGAAGAAAAAAGAAACCAAAAGCCAAACACTGCTCTGGCCTCTGTGAGGTGCCAGGCACGTGCTCAAGCACAGGAAGGGGATTTGCTTTTGGTTTTATTTCCAGGAAAGCAAGAAAACAATTGGATGAACAAGTGGAGAGGAATTACCAAGATTTCACCCAATGGAAGGGAGCCAGGGCAGGTTTTTCCCAGCACAGCCCTAAACCAGCACAATTTCAGGCCATGGGAAGAGAGAGCACTGGAGAGCAGGGGGTCAACAGAGCTGGAAACACTTGGCCCCAGTAACTCCCAGTTAGCCACTCCCCAGCTGGCAGCATCCCTGTGGATCCATGCAGGGCAAGGGGGCACGAGCTGCAGTAATGGGGGGTTTGCCCAACTAACAAATTAGCATTTGGCATTCCAGGACCACTGACATTTTTCTAGGGAAGAGCTCAGGCACAGTGCTGTCAGAGGAGCCTGTTCACAGAACCCTCTCATAAGAGCAAGAAAAAAGTGGATCATTTTTTCATATGTATTAATAGACTTAAAGGGAAGCAGGTATTATAAGTGTTCATCAAAATCACTTTAAAAGTCAGTTCTCCCTGCAGCAGGGGTTTAAGTGGTAATGCTCTCCTAAGGTATCTTACAGCCCCACAGCCTTTTAAAAATTAAAGATTAAAGAATCAGCCATCTGAAAATCAAAGATGAAATAAGACCAGAATCAAGAAGTTTGTAGGGGGATTTTTGCCCCATGTTCCTTTCCCCTCCCTTTTTTTAAGCCCTACATGATCTACAGATGCATTTCTTCCCATAAACATATTGAAATTGTTTTAAATACGTTTTCTTCAATATGGGCTACTTCCATGAAAGCTGAGTGCAAGTCTACAAGCATCCCAAACAAGAAGTTTAGGGAATTTCCAGCAATCTAGAGGAAAAAAAGTCAAAGACAACAACTTTTTTTACCATCTGACTGGAGCCCAGCTTCTTCCCTTCGCATTACTTTTTTTTTGCCATATAGAAGGAGACAAATTCTATTTTCAGTTTCTGAAGGTCAGTACAAGTCCCAGAGCCTTGTTTGGGGATTGTGCAGTTCCTCAAAATACCTCGACACACTGCTGGGGAGGAAATGTTTATCCCATTATTCCAATGCTGCACTGAAATGCAGGGACAGGACATTATCTGAGCCTCCCTTAATGTAAGAACTGCCTGATCCTGTGCCACTGCACAACCCTAAGGAAATCTTCATTACAATTAGAGAACAAGATAATAAATTACTGCAAGTAAAGTGGACAGCCCTAGAAACCACAGGAAGGGAATGAGGAGCCATAAACACAGTTTTACTGGGTCCCAATTTTATTAACACACGTGGGAGCGATTCAGAAATGACTTGTGTGGAGTGCACAACCTTTCTCTGCAATTCCTCTTGGACAGAGCAGCTGATTCCAATCCCTGCTCACCTACAGAGGCCCTGCAATCACCATGAGGCCCCACCTGAGGTTACCCACACCCTGGCTGGGCAGATAAAGCAGATGGATTGTATCCAAAGCAAACACCGGAATTCCGGATCTATTCTCTGACACCATTCAGGACTATTTTCCTTGCACGTGCCTTGAACTCTGACTCCCCAGGGAGCAATACCTTCTGCTGACCAGTAGTTGTTTGAGATCTCTGATAAACTGCAACAAAAGCCAATTTGATAATCTGATCTTTCCAAGGGAATTTCCATATGGTCAATAAATGGGCAGGGAAAATACCCTGCTCTGCCCAGACCACTGACACATAGTGAAAGGTGAAAATCAGCATGCCAAGATGGGAAGTGCCAAAGTGATTCCTAAGGAGCAAAAGTGAATGGAAAGGAACAGAGCCTTTGTTACTACAGCAGAGGAAGAGGGAAGGTTTCAATTTCTCCACCACTTCCTTTAGGACTTTGGCATTAATGGATTTGTGCTGCATCTTTTCATCCTGCAAATGGCAAGAAAAACCCCAAATACGGAGTCAAACTACTTATAACCTTAATGAGATGGGAGTTTCCCAACTCTTCTGGGCCTTTTGCAGGTCATCTCTTACTATCTGTGGTGACAATGAACAATACCAGTACCCATCTCCCTCTGCAGGCACAGACCACACTGCTAGGAACTGTATCACTCCTACTTGGAAAAGGATTTCAAGAAAAACCATTTCCTCCTCCAAAACACAACTGGAACTTGAGGAAGATACTGAAGGATTTCCTCTAAATCCCCTATAACTGAAAGCAAAGAGTAATCCTTTTGTATGACAGGACTATTCAGCTGAGCTGAGCACGACCCAGAAGATTTATCACAGTGACCTAATGGATGACACCAGATGGGAAACCCCCAAAACACCCTCCTAGAAATACCCTCAGGAGAGGGCCAGTAAGGAAACTAAGGACTGAGATGGCAACAGTGACATACAGACTATTCCCCAATGGATGTCACTGCTGGACATGAACTGCTGATCCTCAGCAGCCCTGGGGGGCACCCCAAAACAGCCAATTCAAGCACCTCCCCCTCAGATGTGCTTCAGTAATATTTACATGAAAAAAAACACTAATAGAAGTTTTTGTAGCCGTCCAATTACCATTTTCATAGTGTTTCGGGGTTTTTTTACATTCTTGTGCCTTAAAGTTCAAGCTGCAAAAATATTCCATAGGTTTTTCTAAAAAGAAGAAATGCAGAGATCCTCAAGGTTGCCCAGGATGGAAAGGCAACATTTTTCTTCTACAGATCACAGTTTGCATTCAGCTTAAGTTCTCACCCTGCCTACTGAGGCATTAGGGAAAAGAAAGCATGGAAAGGCTGATGGCAGCTCGCCATCAAGATCCAGCATAGCCTGGGCCCAGTGAAATAAATCACATTTTGTCCTGATGAGAACTGCAATGGAAGCAAGATAACAGATGAGCACCATTTAGCAGCAGCTTTTGGAAACATGTTGGTGTGACTATAAACACAGCCTCATAAGCTAAGTACTATAAAATGGAGTATTTCCTTACCCATTTTCTTGTCAATTTTCTATAGCTAGCTAGATAGATATAAATTACACAGTAAATAATTATACAGTAAATGACTCCTAGCTGCTGCTAGAAAGACTTTCAATTTTCCTTGTCATACTCCATTTACCTGTGTTTCCATTAAAAACTGTCAGTTTGGAATTTTTAAGACCAAAAATGCAGGAGACAGCATCTACAAGTCCAGTGAAGTTCAAGGTATTATCTCCTTTTGGATTTTCCAGCAGCAACACACCATCTAAAACCAAAATTAAGAAGTTAAAATGCAGTTTGGAAGCAATATCCCAGTTCTAATGATTTTCTAATGACGCTAATTACTTCCAGTGAGTTTCTAAGCCAATTTAAAACTGGCAACACTGCATCTTCCCAGATTTTTTTAGCTGGAAAGAAAACAGAGAAATGGACTGATGTGTACTTCAGATTTATAGTGTACAAGTTATATCTGCTTTTATGAACAAGGCAGTCCCATTTATATGTCACTGAAGTGTAAATCCAGCATTATGTTGGCTAAAAGCTGCCAGACTGTGCCCTCTGAGATGGTCACCAGCTTTGCCAGCTGGATTCATTCACACTCAGGGAGCAGTTCTGTGACCAAGAACAAGACACATCCATATATAAATTGTCAGCACATGCAGGAAAAAATTCCCTAAGTGCATTCAGTTTTCTTTTTTTTTAATATATAACTCACCCTTGTAACATCACTGCACTCACGTCCATTGCCCAAGACACAGTCAGGCTATTCTCTGGTTTTAAGTATTCTTTTTATCTCTGTACTTCTTATCTGAGCTTCTCAAACCATCTCCTCCACATCCAGGCCTCACCCACTGCACAGTGCTACAGCAGGAATTATAAATTCTCAAACACATCCCCAAATCCAGAGAGTGCACCCCCCACAGAGATGCTCACACACAAACTCTCCCTGGAGCAGGAGTAACAACTCCTGAGCACACTTGAGTGTTTTCCTCAAAAGAAATAATGGACAGGTGTGGCTGTGCTCTGAATAAACTTATTTTCAAGAATTATTTGAAGCTCCTATTGGAAGGGAGGCTGCACCATCTTTCAAATGAATTCAGGCTCCAGCATTCACCACACCTTTTCCAAATTCTTCCATACACCACCCCTGACAAATCAAGCTGGGGATATTAATGCCTACCTTGCTCTGTCCCATTGACACAAACTTTGAGGTTGACGTAGGCACAGGCTGGGCCAACAGACTGACACACCCCCCCTCTGACCAGTGTGATTTCCAGCTCTGATCCCTTCAGCTGGGGAAAGAGAGAGATTATCATTATTTCAATATTGCTTTATTAAACAAACACAGAAAAATATTTTTCTTCAATGAACAACACTAAGATCTTGCCTTGTTACACTAAACATGATTTACCACAAAATAGGGATTTTTCCCACATCTTCCTTCAGTGACAGTGCTTCAGACACGAATCTGCCTGTACCAGATGTCAGGAAAGCAGGGAAACAGCCTGATTTTCCCAAGTGACGAGCAGTGATGACACTCTCCCAAAATACAATGCCAAAGCAAACCTGTCTGAGAGGAACCCTCTTCCAGAGAAATTCAGAGTGTTGACCAGGGCCCTGCTCTCAGGCATTGCCTGGAGAACCCCCTGGATCACAGCTGCCTTGGTACCACCAGGCTTTGAGTATCCCTCCAGGAGGTACCAGTGACGTTTAGCCTCGAAGGACAGTTCTAATACAAAAGTCTATTAATCTAAAATCAGAGCAACAATATTTTGACTGTTTAAACAATGCACTAATCCAAGTACAAATAACTGTGTATTAGGTTTACACAAGCAACTGCCTCATTTATTTACTTTGGTATCCAAGCAGCTCGATTTTCAAAAACACCACACATACAGCACTCAACAACTATTTTCTTTTATAAACCAAAAACCACTAATACCGAAAGTTATAAATAGAAAACAGTATCTGCTCTATCCCACAAATAAATATGGACAAAATTATTCTTTAATTGGGGCAATTTATTGGGTTAAAAGCAAATCAGATGAACTATGCAAGCAGTGCTTTTCCTTCTTACTTGGGTTGTTTCCTGGATGAGAATTTCCTTTGAGGTAGGCACCGGGTAAGGCTTCAGGTCTGCCTTTATTGTGGCAAAAATAAACTCGGCGTGTTCCTGGATGATGGTGTCCAGGTACTCCCCCTGGGGCAGGGCCCTGTAGTACACAGTGATCTCATCTGTGGGGACCAGGTTCCTCTGCAGGACACACAGACACACCATTACTGACAGCAGGATCACACGCCAAGACAGGAATACTTGTTAAGTTTAAAAAAGTACATATTTATCAAGCATTTGTTAGAAGTTTCCTCAGAAGATTTAGAAAAAAACCACCCTTCTGTCAAAACACCAAGAATCTTAAAACATGGGAGTTCAGGCAAGGTTAAGTATTTTGATATTCATTATAGCAAAAATAAATTATGGCCTTATGGCATTACAGAACTAAATTTAAATCATCCACTAACACACGGCAGAGTTTTCATGGCCACATTTCTTCCTGGTTGTATTTTATACAGGAATAAATCTATGTAAGTTTCATATATGTAAAAAAAGTTAAAATATGTAAATCTACATTGGTGTGTATATATTTTATTTTTAAAAAATAAAAATTCTACATAGGTGTGTGCATATATACACACATCTATAAAATCTAAAAAGGGTTTTTTAAAATATATAAAATATAAAAAATAACTGTTTTGGTAACAATTTGTAAATTTTCAGTCTTATGCTGAAGAAAGGTCCTTTCCAACCCACACTTTTCTATCAATATATGATTTCTGCAGCCTTAACTGCACAGATATCTTTTCCAAAATTACACGTCCCACAGAAATTTTCTCTGCATGTCCTTTAGAGCTCTTGCAAGGGAATCCAACCAGAAAGTCATACACGAGGAAATGATACAGGGCTTTATGTTTAATTAAAAATGCAGTTGCTGCTGCATATTGCCCAGATTGCTGAAAAGGAAATTACAATGTCTTGTCCCAAAGCGCTGATTCCTCACCTTCTTGCGCAGCTTCTGGATGCGATTGATCACTTCCCGGGCAACTCCCTCATCCACCATGGACTGGTCTGGGGTCACATCCAGCAGCACCAAAACCTGAGCAAATGCACAGAACACCAATGAGCAGGTGACAAACTGGAAACAAGGTGGAAGAAACACTCTCAGGAGCTCAGGATGCTTTTTAGAGAGCTCCTCATGTAAAAAATACAACGGTGGAGAGAGCATTGAACAGCTGCAGGATTCACACACTCCTGGGACATGCTGAACTACCTGAACTAACAAACCCAAGCCAGCTTTCACCCCACCATTCTCCTACTGCTTCCAGAGGAACTCTTCCCTTAATCAAAGAAAGAAACAAAAGAAATAACCAATAAAATACCTGAGCATCGGAGTGTGCCTCAAACTGGGCAGATCCCTCTGTCATCTGATACATGAGGCGGAGATCTTCCCCATGGAGTTCGTGTCCTTCCACAACAATGGTGCCTGCAGGGTTGGCAGATGGAGAGCCTCTCTTACCATCCAAGTAAAAACCCCGATTTTAAATTCAGAAAGCTTTAACCAAGTATCAGACTTCAAACATGTGCAATGCATACACTGGCAATGCAGTCAAACAGCAGTGAAGCACTAGTGAGCAGCACTGAGTTATCCCACATTCCCATTTTTCACACAAGCACTTCTCCAGGCAGCAGAGATCACTAAAATACAGGCACTTCAGCAACTGTTTGTGTGGAACCATCTGAATGGAATAAAACTTAAAAATAACCTGTATACTCCACCAACTCCAAATTTCCATTTAAGCAGTTCCCTAACAGATATAGCTGCAAAATTCACACCCGCTTGTAACTCTGGAACTGAAGGAATGCTTTTAGAATAAAAGCTACTGCACAAATACTCAGTTCCAATCTGATTCAGTCTCACAGAAAGCTTATTCTTTGCTTCATCTTGGCCTTACAGTAGCACTGAGAAATCACAGAACATCCCTGAGTGGGAAGGGACCCACAGGGATCATGGGGTCCAACTCCTACCCAGACACCCCAACAATCCCATCCTGTGCATCCCTGAGAGAGTTGTCCAAATGCTCTGGCAGCCTTGACCATTCCCTGGGGAGCCTGGTCAGTGCTCGACACCCTTTGGGGAAAGAACCTTTTCCTAATATCCACCTTAAACCTCCTCTGACAGGAAGAAACAGTTTAAGAAGAGAACAGTTTAAGATCAGTGTGCATGGCCATTTCTAATCTACTGTCAGAAAAATAATAAATCCAGATTTTTTCCTCGTAACAGCTGAAGAGGGATAATAAGAGGGAAGTAGACCCTCAGCTCCCCTAAGCCCACAGAAGGATACCCTGCCATCCTTGAGGGGTTTGTCCCACTACAGACCTGTCTCCTGGAATCTCTCCAGCTGCTCGCTGCTCAGCTCTTTGATGGCAGCCATGACGGGCTTGAAGGCCCCCTTGAGGCGGCGGCCCAGCACCGTGTGCTCGGGCTCGGCCCGCAGCCGCACGCCGTACTTGCCCTTGTCCGCAGACAGCGTCACCGCCCGCACGTTCAGCTCCTGCAGGAACAGAGACACGGAACACGAGCTGAACACCAGCCAGGGCCTGCCCACAGCAGGGCCACAGTGCCAGGGAAGTGTAAAGGGACAAGTTTTGTATGGGCTTGTCTCTATGGACCGAGTCACTGGCCAACACCGGGAGAGCAAACGAACCCAAGCCTGAACCCAACTTCAGCAGCAGACCCCATCCTCACTCTCAGCCTCCAGGAAGCAGTTCTCTGTTATTAACAGACAGCTCTCACCTCAAATCAGCCCCCTACTCAACAGCCCTTTTTATTTCCCCCTCACAACTGCCTGAAGAGCTAAACCCATTCCCTCTGCGTGCAGTGGCTGGAGCCAATGGCAGAGCTCAGGAGGGAAAATTCTGCTGAAACTGTCCTTTCAGTACACACCGAGCCAGGAAACCGTAACCAACCATTTAATGGTTGAGGTTGTACAAAACGACCTCATTTTGCCTCCTTTCCTTTACCTGCTCATTCCAGCTCCCCACTACACAGAAAGCCACTCTGCTCAGAAAAGCTTCTGCCTGTGCCCAGCAGTCAAAACAGCTTTATAAAACCTGCATAGACTTCAGGAGGGGCCCCAGACACTGCAGGAGTGTGTGTGCCCATCTTTCTGAGTTACACATGCAGTTTTTGTCCCCGTGTCTGAAGGGAGCATAGTGGTGCTGTGGGAAGTTTGGCACAGCAACTGATTGAGAGGACAACATTGTTTTCGTATGAGGAAAGACCAAGGCTGGAACTCTTTGGAGAGAAGGAAGCTGAAGGGGTTTATGACTGGGGTTGGAAAACGTGAGGCACAGACCTGCATGTACATTTCACTGTAATCCAGGCCAGGCAGGCCAATACTTGAAGCATTTGGTGTTTAATATCCACTGGATGGTGGTCCCCATCACCACCCTACAGCATCACCAGGTGCACTCGGCAAACAAGCTGCTCCAAGGCATTGAGGAAGCAGAAGTATATGGCAACAACAGCATGACAGGACTAGCAAGTAGCCAAACATTTGGACTGAGAAATAATGCTTAAATACAACCTCTGAGCTGCAGCCTAATTCCCTAGGAAGTCCTACTGACATGAGGAGCCAAGAACACAACTGAATCTAATTTTATTTAATACATCTTTTAGGAAATCTAATGAAAATTATGCACTTCAGAAATTCAGTTTCAATGGGGTGCTGCTGGAAATGAGCCCACGAGTTGTAAATGACAACCTCGTGGAGGAAAAGAAATAATAATCAAAAAAATAGCACAAATTGAAAGATGACTTTGGGCCTGATTAGATAAATCACAGAGAAGCCAACTCCATCAGGACAAGTTTTCTATACTAATTAGATTAGGAAATCATTCTTTTGTACACATTATCCACTTAAAAACCCAGAATGAGTCTTAGAAAAACAGGCAAATCTGTATCTTAGGTCTGTTTATGTCAGTCTCAGTGCTTTGACTTCAAATAATTCTTAATTTTATCTTCCTAATTACTCAAAATTAGTTCCTTAACACATCTTTCAAGTCTCATGTGGACACACTGAGGCAACCAGCCCTTCCCATGACCAGCTGGAAGAGCTGTACATGGAATGCCTGAACATACAAGAGCCTTTTGCTGGTGCCACGTGCCCCAGCAATGCCCAGTCTTCAGAACAGAGACAGAGAATTTCAGAAATGCCGTGCTTCAGCTGGGCTGGGCTCTCTAAGCAGGCAGTCTAAAAAGGAAAATAAGTATTCATTATGTAATAGTTTAAGAAATGAAACACTGCAGGGCCCCCCAGCCACAGCTCCCGTGTCAGATAATTCAGCCCTGTCACAGGCTCAGCCGCTGGGTTTGATGGAGAAGTCAATTTTCTCTGTTTTACAGCAGCCCTACACAGGGCTGGGGGTTGGAAGGAATACAAAAGCTGGATGGAAACAAGATTCTGACTGTGCACAGAGTCAAATTTACTCAGATAAAACCTTTCCCTGGAAGCAGCAGGGAAGAGAAGTCCTGACCCAGGCTTGTAAAAGGCATCAAATAGAAATGAATAAAATGCAACTGTGTCCAGTTGCTAAAAGCCTTCTGGGTTTATTTCATTTTGTGAGCTTGGCTATTTTTGCATGACAATTCTATAATCTGGGGAGTTCTAATATTAAAATCCATTTATTTAAATGACTTGCTGTGTTCTGAAGATGAGAGAGCAGCACTGCAGATCAAAGACTACAGTTCCTTCTGCAAAAGCGATGAATGAAATTTCTGAAGAATTGACAAGTATATTTTTCCAATTCTTTTGTCAGCAACTACACGAAATTAAATGGTGTAATTCTCCTTACCCATTACCTCTGGCATCTGCAAATTTACTCCTGGCAATCACTGAAGGTTCCAAAGCTCTGAATAGGCAGGAGGTTGATGAACAAAGCTGCAAATGCAGCCCAAGCAATGCTGCCCAGCCTGCCTGTAATCACTGACCTCCTTAGCTCTGCACCATCCAGTAAACAACAGGATTGATTGCCATGCAGTACAATAAAACACACACTCAGCTCCAGCAGCAGCTTGTTGAATTTTAAGACACATAATAAAACCAGAACAATAGACAGGACTTTGTGTTTGGGCTTCCACAAAGGCATCTGAGTTTGTTGTAACTCATCTCTCCAAAAGAGACCCCTTTGTCTGCAGTAGCAGAAGAATACAAATCAAAACATACTAATGTACAATCCAATTATGTAATAATTTACAAATGGTTAGCTTCTTCTGTTACCTTTCATTAGCTGTAGAAGCTGACAACAAATTTTGGCAACTACCCTTTCGGAAGTAATTTGAGGAAGCAAACCTTATCTCCCTTAAAACTGGATTCTCTAGAATCTACAAATCCATTTTTCAGATCCAAAAAATGGGACAGACACTAGCCTAAATTTCACAAAATTCTGCTGTTGAAGAGACCCAGATATTGAAGTTATTATAATTAATAATAACAGCAATTCTGAAGCGAGGGATCATAACTGCCAAGTCTAAGAGCAATAATCAATAAGTTAACATGACAGAAAAGCTTTATAGTCCCACTTGCAAATCAATTACTGTTTTTTAATTAAAAACTCCTCTAGTGAACAATTCTTAAGCATTTAACTCCCACAGTAACTAAAAGCAAGCAGCACAGAGCACTGATGTAGAGGTCCTGTGCACTGAGTTGTAACTTCCTGAGCCAGTGCTCATTCCCCCAGCAGAATTTTTAGAGACTTTCCATAGATGTGTGTTTATGCTTGGGGAAAGCTGGTGTTGCTGGAATTACATGTAACAGAAGGTCTTCCTCTGCTTCATCTCCTAAACCCCCTGACTGACATGGCTGCCCTCACCAAGACAAGTGAGGTGAGCTGATCCCTCCTTGGCAAGATGCACATTTTTGTTCTCTCTGTCAAGGTAAAGCAGCTGATCTTGACAATGGCATCTTCAACCACAACACGACAGCATATTTTAAACACGTGAGCAGATCTGTTGTTACAGATACCTCAATGAAGGGAAGGAAGAACCCTTAACCTGCAAGAACAGGCACAGGGTAAGGGCCACACCATTTCTGCACAAGGAAAAAACCCCTCAGATCCTGTACTGCCAGGGCTTAGTGGGAACAGAACAAGAATTTTATGTCACTGATCCTTGGAGATGGTTTCTGAGAATGCAAAATGGTCAGATTCCAACAGCCTCTCAGTCCCATGTGGTCAGTTTGCAGGATTAAGTATTTCTCTACACTAAACTGACTTTGGCACATCACCCACTGATAGCCCCTTTCATTACAGCTCCCCTGGAAATTCATTTTACCTCTGAGTTGTTAATATCATCAACAGGGATGGTTGTTCAGCTAACCAACAGACACAATCCACTTAAACATCATGTTCTTACCTCGAGTACGTACTTCTCTAAAGACCTGATGCTTTCCAGAGCCTCTGGATCCTGGTGGATAATTACTACTTCTTTCAAAGGATACTGGGGGGGAAAAAAAAAAACAACAAAACAGAAACGTAACTATTCGGTTTCCCCAGGTTTCTCCCAAAGTTTAAAACTGTTACACATTCCCAAGGTACGACAGGAGATGTGAGGAGTTCTAACCTTGACTGGGATGGTTTTTCTGTCTCTGATCACTCGTCCCAGCTCAATCACAGACTGCAAACAAGAAACGGCACTTTCGATTTTTTTGTCGATGAGATCCTCCCTAGATTAGAAAGGAAACATTATAATTGCTTCATTTTCATCACATCTCTTTGAGCAGATTGAAAATATTTTACCCCCTTCTCTGACATTTCCTGCAACAGACTCAATTATGACCTGGTTGGGGCAATTAAAGAAATGAACAAACAGGCCTTTCCTTGCTCTTTGTGGAGAAGATGAGGAGGAAATAACTTGCTGAAAACAAATAGCAGAGCTATTTTTACATCTTTTGTTAGCACCTCTCACAAGGTGGAGAGGATTGAGTCATACAACCTATTCTAGTAATAGCCAATAAAAAGTACAATTTACATTAATAATATCATAAGAAGATGCAGGAAGATATTATAAATAGGGTACTTATAACAACAATGAATTCCCTGTAACAATTCACTGGTTCTCAATTTATCATCTTTTCCAGAAATTGCAGATATTTGAGCTGGATGTTTTAGAGTTTTATCATCTTTCCTGGCTCAATAATTTTAACACCCTTCCATTTTGAGGCAAGGCAGGGCTGGGGGTTTTTTTGCCTTTTGGGGTTTTTTTTGGAGTGGGGATAGAATTGGGATTGATTTTGGATTTTTTTTTTTTTTTTGAGTGAGCTGACATTTACATCTTACTTCAAATGTACAAGCAGTGAAATGTTCTGAAAATGTGTTTTTGCTGATTTTTTGAATAGATGCACTCATCGGGCAGCTCCTTTAAAACCACTCAAGTATCAAAGCAAGAGCAGAGGTACTGGTTAAAAAGACACAGATGAATAAAATGAAATGAACACAGATACTTGCTGTAATCTAAGGAGCAAAAGTAGTGGGATGAAAACCACAACTCCAGTAAGGACTGGCCAGAAAAACAGAGCTGGCAAAGCAAAACTTAGAACTGAAATATCTGCTTCAGTAGGGCTTTGAGATGGTACTACCTATTTTGAAGCTTTTGTTCTTCCAAAAGCCAGTGCTTCAGGATGATCCTCCAACAACTTGGAAATTAAAAGATGGAAGATTTTGCTCCCAGAAAGCTTCATACAGGATTATGTGGCAGTATTTCAATATTACTTGCCATCACTGAACAACACTGCAGAGCCACAACATGACAGTATTTTTCACAGACTGAATGCAAATCCACAAAATTTAATGCAACCCATCTGTTCTGACACAGAGCAACCAAGCACAACCTCAGTGGGGTTTTAACACAGGTGCTGAGTCAAGCTCAGCTGTGGAAGTGGCCAAGTCCCTCAGCTTTAGCTGCACTCACCCTTCTGGTGAAGTGGTATTTTCTGTAACTGCATCCAAAAATCTCTCTTACTATTAATTGACAATATTGTCCTCATGCTGAATCAGAAAACTTTCAAAGTAAATGCAAGTGATGTGCTTTGAAACTCAAACTTCAACGATAATCTGGATTTGAAAGGTGTTTTTTCATGGGACAAGGGAACAACTGATACACAGGGGATGCAGTAAATTCCACAAACTAGTAACAGACAAAAACCCAAACCAAATGCACTACAGAGGAAAGTGATGCAAGCCTCAAATACATCCCACATTTGCATGATGCAGCAGCAAGTCAGCACTAACTGCAGTGAAGAGTGACTAAGCCACTTTTAAATGCTCGTGCTAAGCCCATGCCTGAACTGAGTTCCTGCAAACAGCTCCCCATCCTTCCCTTACTCCCTCCTACAGGAGCCCAAACCTATTCCTGGCAGCTCCCTGACGAGGGTGGCACTCCTTGATTACATATTCTTCACAGCACTTGCCCAGGGAGCAGAAAATCAGCACCATCATTATGTTAATCTCCAGCTCCCTGTTGCAGTAACTCTCACTATTAAAGCTCTCACAAAGACCATACACCCTCCTCGAAGGATGCAGCAGCCATAAAAGGATACACCATTAGAGAAGGTTTGAATTTTTTGACTGTAAAGCATCAAGGTCAGGTCCCCTGTCCTTGAAGGTTTTCACACTGAGCTGCAAAGCTGAAGGGAAGTTTTTTTCTCATATTTTCAGGGACCAAGAGCAGACACTGCTGTAGGAACTAACTTAATCCACTGCAATACCAGTGATCTCTCTGATCCTTTAGGGCACAGGCACCACAGCTTTGAGTCAACACAGTCTGAGGTGTAAAAAAGGATATTCCTGCCCACCGTAAGAAAATATTATGAATTTGGAACATGCATTCCTCCTAACTGCTTTCCTTCCTATCTCCAGTCCTTGAAGGTAACACAAATCCACTGCCTAAATGTGGAGAGAAAAGAAAATTCCCAGCTAAAATTGAGGGTGGAGTGTGAAGTGTACTGCAAGTGAAATGTTCTACAGCAAAGAGACTAAAATTCACCACATCGTAATCAAAATATAAACATCCTGTGCCCACAGAAAAGAACATGTTCACTAACATCCTGAAGTTTTTTCGGAGGCAGAGGAATATTTACATTATTAAAGAAGTTTGGTTTCTTGTTATGCAGTTTTAAACACAAGTGAGGGAGCACTGCTCTGTGAAATCAAACAAAAACAAGCCCTCAAACCCCAAAAATGAATAAAAATCCCCCAACAACCAACCAAACCCCCATTCTGCCACCTAAGAGCTGCCTCTTACCTGACTTGGGGGAGCATGAGGTAGTGGATGCTCTCAGTGCTCTTTTCCTGGACCGAAGCCGGATCAATGAGTGTTTTCAGATTCTGGTACATCAGCTCAGTGATAAATGGAGTATATGGTGCCTGTAATGTTGCATTCAATCACCAGCTTTCCTTTATTGCTTGTACATTATGAATCAGTAATACCATGAATTACATAAGGACAGTTCAGCAAAAACAATGCTTACACAGTGTCTGCAACTGGGATGTTATTCAAAATGCAGACTGAAATAAATAATGGAATTCATGCTACTTATTTACCTCCTTCCCGATTTTTAAATGTTATTTTTGGGAATCAGGGAAAAGATTATAACGTGTCCTTATCAATCAGATGATACAGGCCTTCTTTTTACTACCATGGGGCAGATAAGCAAATAAAAGGGAGAGATGGAAAATGAACTGTGCTACACAAAGATGCTTTTACATTAACTGCATTGAAGTGTTATTGAGAGTGAGGTGTAATTTCCCTTACCATGAGTCTGCACATGGAGAACAAGACACTAAACAAAGTTTCCAAGGCCATAATGCAGTCCTCAGTCCCATTCTCACCCTAAGTGAAGAATTCATCAAGAAAAAAAAGCAGTTTTAGGATCAGAAAGTGCACTTCAATAGGCTTCAAAAGTTCCCTATGTTAATGCAATACACTTGTTTTCCAAACCGTAATCACTTTGCTCAATTCCAACCAGCAAGTCCAACAGAATTATTGGGCATTTTGGTTGGTTTTTCCCACAAAGCAGAGAGGAGAGAAAACAGTTAACTTTTGTGCCACTCTCAGGCACAAAGTGACAGCATTTAAAGCCAAGATCTTGTATGGAGCTGCCATGAATCCCATTACCAGGGACTGCCAGGACTTTGTTGCCAGAGCAGGAGCGCAGCAGCTGATCCCTACCTTGAGCCTCCTGCGGTTCATTCTGACGTACCAGTTGGTCAGAACATCCACAAACTTCACCAGCCGAGGCACCACCATGTACAGCCTGTAAGCTGCAAGGGAAAATGGTTCCTGCAGTTCAAATCTGCCCTCTGCAAGCTCCTCACTTCGAAACCACATCATCATTTGCAGTCCCGGTGTTAAACACAGCACTGGAGCAGCAGCGAGCTCCAAAAAGGGACTAAAATATTGATCCTGTTAAAACTGGATTTTGAATATGCACGGCATCATTCTCATACTCAAGACAAACACAGCCCCCCCAAATTGCTTCCTTAATCCCACACAAACTGACACTATGGGAGTCTTATGCTTTTATCTGACTGGTAAAGAGGATAGTGGATAAGAAACTATTAATGGCAGGGGATTGGGCAAATCCTCCATTTGCACATGCTGCAGACGCAGCCAAGGTGCTGAAAGCTGAACAGAAATTATTGCAGAACCAGAAAATACAATTTTCTTAATTACTGCCAACGCTTCCTCCTTTTGCTCAGCAGATTTAAAATGAGACACCTACTTCAACCAAGCCTCCCCCAGTTAATTACAGTTTCACTATTTTTCTAAGTAACAGGGTAAGCTAAAATGTGAAGTAGCAGCAAGGCTGATGAGGTAAGAAATAAACAGAGCTGTATTTTCAAGTTCTGTGTAACTGAAATCATGGAAAGCTGCCAGCACCAAGGTCATCACCAGCATCACTACAAAACGGGGAAACAAATTTCAGCTGTTCCTGAGAAAAACTGGGGGGGCAGGGGAGGATGGACCTTATACAGGACTCAATTTTCTAAGGAACAACTTGTATTTAGCTTCTTTAAAAGCCAAGAGCTTCTTGATCTCCATTCTGAATCAGTTTCATTAATCAAGCAGCTACTGAGTAAAATGGATCTTGGCTTTAAAAGCTCCACCACACTTTTCACTGCATTTTGTAAAACAGAAGTGTTTTTAAAGGCAGAGAACTGGGATTTAAACCTACAAAGGAAATGCCCAGAAGATTCACACCATGGTGGGGAAGACATTATTTAGGGAGGAATTTGTATTCCTATAAAATCCTAGCCTTTCCTCTAGCTGTGCATTATTAACAGACCCATTACAAACAAATTTTAAAATAATCAAAAATCCCACCCTTCAGGGATAGTGTATCTTTAACAAGAAATACAGTATTAGCCTGGAAAAATGCATTTCTCTTCTCAGTAGCTGTAACCAAATTGTGAAATCTGCTTTTTTGTGACTCAGGAAAACCCATGGATGTACATGGAGACACTACACACTTCTTTTAATTACAGTCATCACAAGAGACGATGTTTTACTAAAGTAAGTGTTTGTAGGGGGCACTTTAGTAGAAAATAAAAAGCCTAATAAGGCTTATTGATTTTTAATGCAGAATTTTAACACCCCTGAAAGACATCACATTTCAACACATGTAACTTGTGCTATTTTCCATGAATATTGCAAATGGGGCTGGGCCTCCTCTTCTTCAGCTGCACACACTCCTGGAAGGCAAAGCTCTCCCCATCCAGGACCAGCAGAGGGCTGTTCCCCCTTTCTGGAGTTTTTCCAGGCTCTCTCAAGCACCCCAGAGTTGGAGGGGGCACAGGTTCATCTCCTCCCCCTCAGCCTATTCAGGTGAGGTCAATCCCACACTGACCCCCACTCCCACACTGCTGCCTCTCCAAGTGCCAGGAGAAACTGGAGCAGAATTAACATAAGTTGGACTTAATGGAAACATTTTTCCAGAGGCAGGAGCAAAATTCAGCTCCACTCTAAAAGACACTGGATGAAATGGAAGAAGCAGAGCCCAGCTGCAGCATCTCCCTGGTCAGTGGGGTCTCCTCAGCACTGCCAGCTTCAAACATGTGTGTTCTTACACCCCATCACCTCCAGCTGCAGGAATTTATATTTATCACCTTTATCGAGCATTTGACCTTATAAGTCACCATTATAATCTTCCCTTGTCTCATCCTGACATTTTTCCTACTTGAAGTGATACAAAGTAGAAAATCTTTAAAAAAAAAAAAAAAAATCCCCAAACAGGTTTGTAAAAGAGATTAGCACCAGAGTATCATGTCACAGTACACAAATTCACTGCATCTCATTAAGATCTGCCTGACTGAACCCAAAGTTTATGCAGAAAAATAAACTGAAAAATTCAGTTTATTAATCCCCTCCAAATGAGACTGCCACTCATTTGATGAGCACAGGATGTTATCTTCATCTGCCACAAGACAACAGCATTTCATACCAACACTGCTGCCTTGGAAGCCTTTACACTGTCATTTTCCAACAGGAACTCTTCTCCTGCTTGGAACGATCTTCTTACTTTGTAAAGATAGTTACTGACACATCCCTTTTTGTCAGCTTCATCTTCCTCTCAGAAATCCAGAGCAGAGAATTCAAGTTTCTGCCCTCATATTAACCTTCCAACAAATAATTCTGTTTAAACCATGCACTGATCCAAGATCCCAGGTTCACAAACTCACAAATGAATTTTCTGCTGTCCCTCAGAGTATTTTCCTCTTTACATGCAGCACATAAACTTGCCCAGGCTCTGCTGATTTCTGCTTGGCAACACATGAAACTCAACACAAACCACCATCAAATTTCAAGGATAACAACTTGCAGGAAGAAGCCACATTTTCATCAATTAGAGCCAGCTTTTATCATATCCCTGGGTTGGGTAGCTTGAGGATTCCTTTTTCCTTTAATGAAATGTTCTTAGATGAGTTCACATGAATTTTGCTCGTACCAAATGACCTGACTCATCTACCACAGCAGGATAAACTCACTGGACTGGTCTTGGTGACAGTGACCACCACATCAGTCAGAGGGGGGAGAGCAAGAGATGAGTGCAGGACTGTCCTGTGACCTCATCAACTCACATCTGGCATTTAGCTCTTTCCTTTTTATCTGTTATCCCACTTAACACCCTCCTTCCCAAGCCCAGAGCTTCTAAAAATTCTTCTGAGGGCAACTTAAGACCACAGGCATGAGGGGGTTATTTATTTATTCATGAACAGGAATGACAACGGCCAAAGCCACCTTCTTTCCAGTATCTGGGCTTCCAGTGCCCTCAAATGCACCAAAACCTCTTCAAATCCCACTGTGACTTTATTTGCAAGTTTATCAACTACTTCAGGGGGTTCTTGCAGCATCTCCTCTCTGCAATTAAGTGCCCCAATGTATTGTGAGCCTCACGAGGTATGGGATGATAAAAAGACAGCAAGCAGGAAGAAAAAACCTGGACAATACCTTCTTACAGCTATACCATATCCTAATACCATCTACCCTGCTGCACACACTCCCACAGTATGATTCCAAAGAAACCCTCTCCATGGAACCACACCAGGGAAAAATTTATTGCCAGGGCTCATGTACCTCTCAAAATTATTTTATTCAGCTGACTTGAGCACTGCCCATTTTACCCCTTTTTTTACAGCTTCTCCAAATTCTATTTGGCTTTCTTTTCACTGCTGTCTTTCAGTGACTATTATAATATTATTAATTGCTCCAAGCACTGCAGCAGACGTTGTTACAGCAACAAGCTCCACCACGGAGCTCACAGGATTAGCTGTGACAAAAAAAGCCTCATCACTTTTTGAAATCTCATGAACAAGCATAGCAAAATCTGACTTAACATCCATGAAAGCAGCATTCCATGGATTATGGTAGCTGGTTAAAGATTTCCTTCCTTTTATCAAAGCCTTTCATGGAATTTGGGAATCTCTGCACGGACAGGCAAGTTCTGCAATCAAACATGAAACACCCCCAGATCCCCTGAGCAAAAATGCATACCTGCCATTTCAGCTTTGAAGAACTGGATGAGGGATTGGGTGAAAGAAAGAATCCATTTATCCATTATGTTATTGCTCTCCTTAACTGTGTTCTCATTGTAAAGGAATTCTCTTCCTTCATCCTATCATAAAAACACAAAGCACATTTCCAAGTCATCAGGGTATATAATCAAACCTCTGTATCCAATTACCTGTCAGCCACCACTGTTTTGGCATCTTCCCTGAGTTACACTGGTTTGCTACCAGCAAACATTAAATTCCAGACACAGGTAGGTAAGAGAGGGAGCTATGGAAAACCTGCCTCCCACTGCTGCCACACCACAACTTTTAACTGCCAATGAGGCCAGTGATTTGGGCCTGTTAAAGCAGATAAAAAGCAGTGCCAGTCCTCCTTTCCCTGTGTGCAGGGTGAGCCCCAGCCTCCAGACACAGGGTAGGATCCTTGAATCTACACAACTCCTTCATCCAGGAGGATCTGAGGCATTTCTAAGGAATTTACTATGCAGATGGATCCTATCTGGGGAGCAAGCCTAGAAGCAAAACCATTACTTTTTTAAGAACATGTGACCATTCCAACACATTAAAATATAGATGAACGTAGCAACCTGAAAAACCAGGTGGAATTTTTAGCATCCAACATGCACAGAGTGCATTTTTGCTGCTTTCCAGAGCACTGATGTTTGCAGCCATCTGAGAAATGTCATCACCTTGCTGGTTCTGCAGGGCAAGCAAAACCACGTCTGTGCCTCATCTCTTTCCCACAGGTTGGAAACAGGGTTTGGTTTTTTTCCCTCAGATTTACAAACAGTACTTAACAGCTGGTTTTAAAAGCCTTTAGACTTTCTCTTCCCTCAGAGTCCAGATGAAAAAATCTGTTTGGATTATTCAACCCAAAAACTATAGATCCACTTTCACAGTACAAAGGAGAAGATTCATAGGAAAGAAATGCAGGAGAGGAGCAATCCCAGCGTGAGGTCAGCAGTCATTAACCAACTACAATTAAAGGGGGAATTACAAGAAGCATTAAATCATGATTATACCTGATCCAGGACACTGGGATTTTGCTTTCTCTCCTGCGGGAAGCAGAATACAATGGCAAAGTTGCTTAAACCTGTGCATGAAATCTAATTTAAGCTTTATCACCTCCAACAGCACATTCTTTTGCCTAATATGGTGCATAGGAAGGATTTCACTATTTAGAAAGAAAAATCCATCTGCTGAATTACCAAAACTATCTCCTTAAGCACCTGGATTTTCCACTGGGGTCTTCCATCCCCAGTTGAGCTGACATTGCAAGATTTAATGGGATCACAGCAAAAAGCTGTAAATTTCACTTTAGACAATTCAAAGGTCACACAGGATAAACAAGTGCATTTTCAGGGCAACATCTACATTTCTCTGATGAATGCTGTCCAGGGATCCTAAAAAAAGGCTTGTTAAATATTAGGATCTGGAGTTAGCAAACTTTCTTCCCCAAAGAGGTTGCTAAAACAGGTAAAACCAATTGTTTAAGTCCGCTGTTTACTGTACTGACTTCTGCAGTCAGCTGCCTTTATTGATTCAAAGGGCAGCTCTCCACAGTGGCCAGGCTGCCACTGCAATTGCACATGTAGTACAAGGTTTGGACTTCTCATTTAGCTCCCACTCTCCCATAAAAGTCTGCACTAACCTGCTGTCATTCATTTCAGCTGAAAAATTAAAATTGGTTTCAACAGAAACTATACAATATACACATCAAATCTTTAATTTTAATGAAAAATTACTGTAAGAAAGAAATTTTAATCCTGCTTTCACGCTTAAAGTGTAGAAACTCCTGTCACTCATCCAGCATTTTCAGTAGACTTCAAATGTAATCTACAAGTCTAAAGCATTATTGCTTTTGTGATTTGCCTTTCTTTCCATTCCATTTCTGAATCTTTTTTCTAAGTTGCATTTAAATATAACTTTAAAAAAAATTACTGTCATGTTACAGAAGACAATCTTCTTGCTGTGGTTAATGTATTCAGGACTGAGTATTCCCAAGTTAAGCATTTTAATGCAGATTCATAATTAAAGTTCCAGTAAATCAGTTAGCTCAAGAAACTGTCACAGCAGCCACTACTGAAAATAACTTTCCTGACTGATCTGCAGTTCTGCTCATGTTCAAGCTGGGTGGTGCTTAGCACTGCTCTCAGTGCAGAGGAATGTGCAGCCCAAGTGACAGATCCTCCTGGACAGATCCTCCCAGACAGATCCTCCTGGGCTGGAGCTGTGCTGGCCACACCACACAGAGGAACAGCAAAGACAAAGCAGCAGCACTAAGGCAGGATCAGTGGGACCTGCTGCCTCCAGCTGCTCTGGAAACACCGATAGGAAAATCCACCCAGGCTTAGCAGGGACATCTCAGAGGGATCCCCTCCAGCACACGTGGCTTTAACTGGTGTTCCCAGGGGGTGATGAGCAGCAGGTAGTTGCTCAGTGTGTCCTGACCCCACAAACACCAGGTCTGGACCTCCAATTTCACAAGTCTGAATGCAGTAGCATCCCACTGATGTGAAATAAAAGGGACTCAAGAGCACCCTAATCTGAGAAAGGAGAGCTGTCACGTCTTGGCAGTCCTCCACCTTCCTCTCCTCCTTTCCATTTAATAAGCTTGGCCAAGAAGAGAAAGATGCAGGTGATTACAGCTTCATAAATCATGGTAGAAACAGCAAATAACAAATTAAGAGCAAGCATAATATACAACCTGATCTAACTTAGAACAAGGAGGTAAAGATCAGATGACCACCAGAGTCCAGACCTCCCTCCCATCCCAATCTCAGTTTCCCTACAATGTTGACTCCCTTTAACCCTGCAGAAGCAGAAAATCCCTTGCACTCAGCCCCCCCAAGATCTGTACCTTGTGCTGCAGGATCTGCACGTTCTGCACCAGGAAGCGATAGGCATTGTACCAGGGCAGGAACACATCCTTCAGGATATCCCTCACTCCCTCCTCCTTAAACCTCAGGTTTTCTGCTCTTACCACAGGAGAATTGATCAGGTACAACCTGCAAAATAAGATCACAGCACTTCAAAGCTTAAAACTGCACATACTGATAGAGTTTCACACTAAAAACCCCAAAGATGACTGTATTGTAGGCATGTAACAAACTGAGCATAAAGCCATTTACTAGTTACTGCTACAGGAGTTTTTCTAAGATGCTGCATACAGAATTTGTATTTAAACTTTTGGTTTTTATTCTAGAAGTTAACTGAAGTGCTAAAACATGCTCAGATGCCATCACAGTATCAAACAAGCAGAGATTGCAAGGAATTAGCATTCATCTTTAGGATGACACCTATTGTTTTGGCAATATTTTGAATTCCTTAACCCCAACTCAGACTCTTTCTACTCAATCTAGTTCATTTCTTCAGTTATGAAAAGCTTTGACAGAACTAAGGAGAAAAACAAAACAGGCAAACCCAGAGAAAAGAGCAGAAATTAACATTTTCAAGAAAGACAGCCCCAAAAGGGGACAAAGGATTGCAGGACCTCCTACAGCACAAATGACCCTCAGCTCCAGAGACAGCTCTGAGGGGATAAAGCAGAGGATCCAGGTGACATCAGCTACTTACACAAGGGACAGAAATGTCCCTCAGCTTCTTTGCTGTCTCTGAGTTCACAAAAAATCATCTTTAAACTTCATCCCACCTTCTTCCCCAAATAAACATTCTGTCTTTAGAAATAAACTGAAATCTATCAAGTTAACTCAAAGAGAAACAAGGCCTTACTCAGGTATCAAAAAAACTTGAATCTAAACTTGATTTAGAACACTTCATTTAATTTTCCAAATAAGAAAACCAAACCAAACATTTTTTCATTTTAAAGACTGTGGCATTTTTCAATCCAAATTTATTAACCCATTTTCTCACATTTTTGAACTTTTAAAATCATGATTCTAAACTAACATAACTTTACAGGCACTTCCTTTAGGAGGCTTTAAAATCTTAATGGGGTTTGACACAGAACATCCAAGAATACCAGACGATAAATTCTTCAGGAGAGAGGGCTTCTTGCATTAAAACTAATAGATAAAAACAGAGCTGCCAGAATAAACAGACAGTAATGCAGCACAGAAATGGCCTTTTCAGTACTGAATTAAAAAAAAAAAAAGAAAAATAAACAATTTTTAAACACATATTCTTAGAATGGCTTGGGTGGGAATGGACCCTGAAGATCACCCAAGTGAATTTGTACCTGAATTCCAATTATAAATTTACAGAAGTACAGAAGAATTCATGGCAATGAACTAGGAAGTCCTTAAATGAAACTAGAATTTAGGTCTATCCTTCAGCCACACCTTCCTTCTATCACAGTTATTTATGTGCCACAGTTTGGTGGTGCAGCGGTATTTCTGGTTTGTTGCATTTTTTGTTTGTTTTAATAAAGCAGCCCTCCACTGCCTTACAATATGTCAATGTTAAAAGAAGAGCAATTTCCTCAATTACTCCAATGCAAAGACACATTTATTCTATGGAAAGAGAGATAAGGCACACAACAAAACAAGAGTTCCATCAGTTTAGTTACAGCCATTCAGTTACCCACTGGGCAGAAAATAAAACCTGCCTCAAATCAAGGCAGTGTTAAAAGTTTGCTAACAATGTATGAGAAAAAAATAATCTCCTCTTCACCCCTCTGAACCAGCAGATTGCTGCATTATTTCTTCTGCATGTTAAGACCAGTTTGAGAGGAGGATTTAACTCCCCACTTCTAACAGCAATCCTTACCCCAGGACAGAGGAAAGCAAAGGCCTGGAAGTACCATGACCAGCAAATTCCTTCTGACATAGCTCAGCTTGGACAGGTCTCCAGCCCAGGTCTCAGCAATACTGAAATGGAACTGGTTTGGCTCTTCTTACAGATTTTGCTCAGGATTCAAATTTCATTAAGTCTGAAGTTGGGTTGTTAAATTTACTGTGCTGCTATTCTGCTGTTCGCCCTTTCTACTCAATTCTATATTCATTTCACCAACTTATAGCTGTATTTTCCGCTGATCTATTTATCAAGCTACTGCTGAAAATACTTCAAAGCTGGAGTTAAAATATACATATATATTTGTGTACTGCAAAAGCTAAAGTAACTCTGCAGGGAAACAGTGCCAAGGAAAAAACCTCAGTTGTAGCTTTTGCTATTAACAGGGAACATCAAGCGCCTCAGAAAAAGCAGAAAACTGAATTGCAGAGCTCCTTCCAGAAATGAGCCCAGGCTGCAATGCTTTTTACTCTCTGTGTGGGTGTAGGTATAAATAAATGTGACATTAAAGAATGAGTACACTGGAAGAAAAATGAATTAGCTTCTTAGAAATTAAAAAAAAAAAAGACATGAATAATGGAAGTGTAACTTCTGGTGTTTGAGATTTTTTTGGTTTGTTTATAAAAAAGGGAGGGGTCTTTTTTTCAACAGAAACATCACCTGTGATTTAAAAATCTCCAGTATGAGTAACTCCAACCCTTTTCACTTATATTATACAGCCACCTGTATACACTGCTACCCTGCTAACACACCTTGTTTATTTGTAAAGAGCAACCTTGATTAAACTTAAGAACTCTACCCAACATGTACTAGATCCTTTAAATGCTAAAGCTTGAAACAATTAGGAACTTCACATTGATTTTTTTTTTAATTATCTAGAAGCAACAACCATCTTCCCCAAACAAACATTCAGCTTTCATTCAGCCCATCAGTTCTGGGTGTAGCTGTAACACACAATGTGTCGTAGTTGAAGGTTTTCTTATATACACAAGAATTACAGGGCTCTAGAGAAATGCCCAAGCACTGCATTCCTGCAGTTATTAAAATGTGTTTATTGTGCCTTTACCTCAAGGTACCAGTTGATGCATGTAGTCAGTGCACCAAGGCAGGGCACCAAGTGACTGTGTAATTACTTTATATGTTCTTGTAATTTTAATGAACCACTTGAACTGTGTTTAATCTCTGTTTGACCAGGACAATTTATCTACACACACTAGGCTGCTCCACTTCTGCTCTTCTGGTGCTGCTACTACTACTACTACTAGGTGCAAATTACATACTTAGATCAACAAAAACAAAGCACTTTCTCTCTACAAAATGTATAGTGCAAACAGCAAACAAATGTTTTGTGCATTATGCAGAGACCCTTCTCTAAGACAAGAACTTAACAGTCACCTTGTAGTATTGTTATCAAATATTTTATTTACACTACTTGGCTGTCACTGCGGTCTAGAAGCTTCTAAAATTAACTTTCTTCCTGCTGCTAATTGTCAAACCCCCACAAGCAGCCTCTTGGTATGGATCTGCCATGAGCAGGGAGCCAACACATCCCAGTGACCATCCACCAAAGGAATCCCACCTGAGTGCATCAGCTCCGTAACTGTTTATAATGTGCATCGGATCAGGGTAATTCTTCTTCCTTTTGCTCATTTTTTGGCCATCACTAGAAAATATCAGAACATAGGTATCAATTCCCAGAACTCTTGTAAAACATGGATAAAGAAAAAAGGCCCTTCAAATCCAGCTCAATTTTTCTCTCCTAGTATGTTCCTGGCGGCACAGACATAATTATATGTATCTATATATTGGCACATCGTTTCTGTAGGGTTGTTGAGCCCACAGAATAAACTGAAAAAAACCAAAACCCAACCCAAGAGGCTCCCAAGTCTCAAATCTAAGCAGGAAATCTGTCCTTCCTACCAAAGCTGAGGGAACAGGCACTTGTTTTGAATCAATCCCTCCAGCCCACTAGCAAAGCTTCATTCGAAAATAAAGGGAAACAAATATAATTAACTTAAAATTACATCTAAAGCTACATTTATCATCCCTTTTGCTCTGCATAATAGGTGTAATTTCTTTCCTATTCTTGTTGTTCATTTTCTCTCTCAAGGCAGGACTAATCCTGCTGGAAAGAACCCAGTGCAGCAGGCAGCTGGGATGTGTGAGCCTCTCACTCTCAGGTGCCTCTTATCTCCTGCAGCACTGATACCACCCTGGCAAGTCTTAACAGCTCCGAAGTCCATTTCACATTCCATTTACAACTTGCAGGACTTATCTGAAACATTTTTTGACTAAAAACCTGCTCAGGAAGGAGCTGATTGACACCAACCTGGCAAGGACGAGGCCATTCACAATGACATTCTTGAAAGCAGGCCTCCCAAAAAGAGCAGTGGACAGCACCAGCAAAGTGTAGAACCTGAAACAAGAGACAACATAAACGTGACTTTATAAATACACCAAGCTAAAGCCTGCATGTCTTCATTAAAAAATTAATGTTTCATTATGGTGCTCTCCTCCAGCAAAGATAAATTTTAAGTATGGGGAACATTTATGTGGCAAAAAGTCAGAAGAGGAGCTTATTGAAAGTAGATCTTCCTATTTGTAGCATTATCAGGCTGTTTGCTCAGCTGGGATCTACTACTCTAGGAAGGCAGAAAAATTCTAACAGGAAGCATTAGGAAGATCATGAGGAAGAAAATTGCAGCATTTTTCCTCCTTAGTACAAAAAAGGGAATTCTGCCCCTGAACAAGTTTCCTACTTGCTCACTGCAAACCTGTGAGCAGGGGATAGGTCAGGACCAAACATGGCACACAGGACCAGCACACTTGTGTGTGTTAATTGTGTATTCTTCAGCCTGACAGGCAATGGAACACAGTACAAAAGTATAAAAGCAAGTTATCAAAAAGGGGAGGAGCCTCCTTCCAGTCCAGCCAAAGGTTTGATCAGGAGGTTGTGGGTACCTGCTTAAATCAGCCACACTAGGAAATAAAGAGAATGTTCCCACAACAAAGGGCAGCAGCAGTTTCCCTCCCCATTCTATTTGATGTGTTACAACCACTCTATAAACTGAGACACTTTGGAAATCAGTGCTGGAGCAAGCACAGGCACCTGTTGTTCACAAGGCTGATCTATGATTATATCTGGGAAATTAAGTGGAAGTGCAGGATGATGTGATAATTTCACACTCGGGAGCCAAAGCCATCACCAAAGGAGGGATGTGTGAGCTGCTGGAACTGCACTGTTGGTAATTACTTTTAAGAAGGTAACTGGAGGGTGGCCACAGCTCTCCTGGTTCAAAGCAGGCATCACACTGACAACTACGTAGCAACCTTCAAAGAGAAGGTGATCATAAAAAAGCTGTAACAAGGCACAGGAGGTTATGTCTCAGAACTACATACTTGCATGAAGATTTAGTGGAGAAACACTCCAGAGGGGGAAAGAAAAAAAAAAAATCCATCTGTATGTTCCAAAGTTGTTTTTATCAAAAAGCAGCCTATAATTGCAAAAGCATTATTCTGACACTTGAGGGTCCTCTGCAGAGGTTGCTGCGTGCATTTATTCAGTGACTTCCATGACAACTCTGATGCTTATCTCAGACAGGCCCTTAACTCTCAAAATCACCTCAACTCACACTGTAGGATACAAATTCTCTTTATTAAACTACAGTCTAATTTCATGAATTTTAACCAATACTCCTCCACCTGCACACAAACTTTTGCACTCAAAATCCCTGTTTTGATCTTTAACGTCCTTAAGAAAACCCCTAAACACAAATATCTGAGTATTTACTCAGATGAGTGACACCTCAAGCCTACAGGGCTGGTAGTTCATTACAAACACAGTAAGTACTAAGGAAGAACTGCTAAGAAGTTGACAAACTCCCAGGACTTTCTGCAAACTGGTCACAAATTCTCATACTAGAGGACCCAAATTTGCAGGTAAAAAGCACAAAGCAGAACCAACTAGGAGAGATTTCAGTATTCTTTAGGCAATATTGAAAAATGTTTCCTAATTCCCTGTATTATGAAAATTGTACAGGCAGACTGTGGGCACTGAAAAAATGCATCCAAGGATACATCACAGATTTTATGTTCAAATTGTCAAACCCAAAGAGCCTCAGCATGAGGTGCCTTAGCTGATGACAGCTACAAGACTGTCTCCAAGAACCTGTGATCCACATATTCTGATGGAACTCTTCTGATTCTTCCTCAGGTTGTGCTTTTAAAACTCACCTCATTCACTCTGAATATTTTAAAGGAATGTCTTTCTGCACCTTGTTTTAGAAATATCTTGTCCACAGACACACTTGGTTCCTGGAAACTTCCTCAATTTCTCTGCTGCTTTACCTTCTGTTCACCAAATCTCAGTCTGTTTCTAGGTATGTCCTTGCAGATAAACAGCTGGCAGTCAAACAACAGTAAAAAAGCCATGACAGGGACAGAAGTTTACTCCTTTGCTCTACTTTCCACTTAGGAGAAAACAGGGAGGGAAATCTTTTCTCCCTTTTTTCTTGAACAGCTGTGGGTAAATTCATGATCCTGTGGTTCATACCAAAACCCTCCAGCTGTGAATTCCCTGTGGGCCACCACATTCTGACCACGACCATAAATCTTGCTGCATTTCCCTCTACAGAGACAGAGCCTTTCCTACCAGTCTGCCTGGACTGCCAGTCTTGCAACCCAGCTACTCTAAGGTTTTGTCCTGTGGCTTTAACAAATATAATTCAGCTGGTTCTCTCTCCATCCAGAAAGTCATCAAAAATACCTCTTTCCTGGACAATCACTTTTGTTACATTAATTTTCCCCTTTTCTCTCTTGATTTTTTCTCCTCCGTGGAGTGAACCAGAAGCCACCAGACCTCCACCTTGTGAGCCTTTCCCCACCTCCCAGTCCTCACTTCACAGCAGCTGCAGTCTCTGACCTGACACAAAACCAATCCCCATTCTCAATCTTCACACTTCATACAGGATGTGCCAAATACAAATCACATCCTGTGCTCTCAACACTTCAGAACTCACCTGCTTGTTGTTCTCTTAGACCTCACACCTTAATTCCTTCTGTCTCTCACAAATCAGAAGTGCTCTACTCCAAATCACACAACACTTGCTGCTAGCAAAGCCCTGGCTCATTAACAGCCAGGAGCACCTGGGAAAGGTGGGAGCAGCAGGAATTGAGGCAGCTGTTTTGATTTCCCACCACAGACAGGTGAAACACACCTGGCTCTGGGTAAGACTCCCAGGAACTCTTATAGTGATGTTAAGAGCAAAAAGGAATCTACCCCAGACTGCAAAAGGGAAGTCTCCTCTTGTACCCTGACTAGGGCACACAAGTCTGAGGGCTCACACCAAATGTCTTTATCCTGAGTTCTTCCATTAAAAAAGAAAAAAAAAGCACTATTTTCTAATTTTTTTCCAGATATTAAAGAGGAAAAATTAAGTTTTTATCCTCCTTTTGCTACCCAACAGTATCTGATTGTATACTGAGGTAGTAGCTAATTTTTGCAACACAATTAAGGGGTTGAAAAGTGAAGACATTTCACTGCAATCATAAATTTAGTTGTATTTGGCATCCTGCCTGCTCTGGTTTCTTGGTTTGTTGGGGGAGTAGAGGAGTGGGCAAAGGGAAGTGCCAGCTGTATTCCAGAGGAATTCATTTAGCTCTAATACCTCTCAAGTTACTGGATGGAAAAGTTCTGCTTGGACACAGTGAAACTCACTAATCCAGAAAACACAAGAATTCATCTTAATCTGTCCATTTTCGCAGTCAACCTCAAACTTCAAACATGGACTAAATACTCTGCAATGCTAAAACTACAACTGTATGTAGGCATACAAGTATGTATGAGAACATTAACCACAGAAAATCAGAGAAAAATTTTCACCAATGATGGAAAAGTAATTATCCAGAGCGAAAGAAGCAGATGAAGTTTACAGCTAAGAAATGTGAAAATTTTTTTTGTAAGCTGTAAATTGTTAACAACATAATGTCTGACTTAATTTTTTTCTGCACTCCTATAAACCCAAAATTCAGATTTAGTCTTGGGATAAAAATTACCAGGCTATGCATTGGCTTGAAATATTCAAAACACTGCCTTCCATTTCAGCTGACTCAGTTGCAGCTCTGTCTCTAGAAGGTAACTCCAGTTCTGTGATAATTCAGCTGATTTTTCCGTACCAGGCCAAAGATGTGCCCTGTTACCTAATGATGTTTTCCACAAGAGCTGGGAAGATTTCTTGCTAACACTGTATTCCTACAACAACTTTTTTGTCACCAAGCTTTAGGCTACCTCATGTTTTAGTTTAAAAAACTAATTATACACTTACCTGCATAGCATTAAAGATATAAAAGTACTGAAATAAATGCATTAACTATTATAAAACGCTGTTAAATAAATATATCAATTATGAAAGTATATTTAAGCATTGCAATGTTAGACACAAGGCAATAACCTCACATAACAAAGTGGCAGAAAATTACCATCCTCGTGTCTGGTCGATGCCCTCAGCGATGAAGTCAGCAGGGAAAGCATCCTCGAGCTCCCTCTTGCTCTCAAAGGGGTAGTGCACCTGGGCATAGGGCATGCTGCCACTCTCAAACCAGCAGTCAAACACCTCGGGCACGCGGCGCAGGGAGCCCTTCCCACAGCGCGACGGGATGCTCAGCTGGTCAACGCTGTGGGGACAAAACCACCCAGGAACCCCACACAAAACCAACAGTTAGGAGAGGTTCATGTTATGCTGGTAGATTAGGATGACAGCAGTTTTGGCTTTTGTTTTAATGACTCTTCAAAAAGCTCAGCATTTCCTTTGCGCAATCTCTGTAATTTTTATATTAACAGTGTTCAAGACAGAAAAAAAATGGAATTTATATGTCTTAATCACAAGTCCTGTTACAACTTTTCTATTTTCTCTAAATCTGTTTGGGAAAAAAACCCAATTTTTTTTTATGTCTGCTCATCTATTTCTAATACCCAGTGAAGGGTCTCTGACCCACCTTTCTCGATGGAGATCTGTGACTTTCACTCCACACAGCTCTTCCAGTTCTGCCACTGAACCAACACAAACCACCTGTTTAAGAAATTCAGGAAATTTAGCCAGTTATTTGCACACAGTAGCAATTTTTTTTCTAACATCAGACAGAAGACCTATAGGTCAGTCAGAATCTCCAGCAGTAGCTGACAGAGCTGAAAAAACAATAAAAATTTTGTGCAAGGATCTCCTTCCTAAATCTAACACAGCACTAAATGATGTTAGAGACCACTGCTCTGATTTAATACAACTCATGTTACAAGAACTGGAGACTTGGAAGCAGCAGAATCTTGGCAGGTTACCAAAAAATGTGGGATTTTGGGGGCAGGGGGGCTTCTTCAAACAAGCCACAACCAACAACCCCTGAAAATTCAATGACTGACTTTTATACAAATAGGAGTTTCAGATCCCAGGCTCCTCCCCTAAAGTAAGCAGCTCATTATCCATAAGTGTTCCATCCCAGGTACATTAAATTGTACATTTTTATTTAATTATTATGCTTTTTATTTAAAGTGAAGAAAGTGTCACAGCTACCAAAGAGGTTGCTAAGAAAGAATTTTCTTGGTTTTGTTGCATCAAACTCTTAAGAAAAATGCTAATTTCCACACCAGACTTGCACTGCCATCATGAAACAATGATTCTGAAAAACTCTATGAGAGAAGCAGAAAAGCAAAGCTTTCTTTGCTTTAGTTTTTAGTCAAGTTGAGCCCTCCCACAGCCCTGTGGCCTCTCTCATCTGCCAGGACTCACGAGCCACAAGCTGCAGTACAGGCCTGGATTTTGGAGATGCTGTCCCACATGCCATCAGCCCCATTTAGAAGTGCCATGGAAAAACCCCAGGGTTTGACAGATCTGACAGGGAAGGAGTTAAATGTAGCACCATAATGAAGCTGTAAATAGGCCAGACATTTTTCATATGAAATAACTTTCTAAGTTGCTCTCAAGATACAAAAAATCAGAGCAGTGCTCAATTCCTATAGCTAGTCTTAAACATATGCATATGTATACACATGGAAATTGTGACTAACTAAAAGGTTTTGGTGCATTTAACTCCAAAAAACTGTCATGAATTACAGAGAAGACAGAAACTCAGTCTGATTTGGGTTTTAAGACATGATTTTCCCAGTCTGATTCAAGTGCTGATCTGCACTACTAATCACCATCTTCTACTGTTAAAGTACTTTGGAAATGCAAATTTTCATTACTTATCTGTCTTTTTTTCTGAAAGGAAGTGAGGCAAGACAATGATTCCACCAGCCAGGTACAACAGCCTGCAGAATGCACACAAACTACACTGGGAGATTGATCCCAGGTAAAAATACATCTTCATCAACAAACTATTTTTAACTGAGATCTACTCTTCATTCGTGTGGCCCCATAAGCAAACACACAGGCTCAAGTGAGCAGCAGCAGGTGCTTAGTTCAGCACTGCTGGAGGAAGAAAAGGTATTAATAGAGAAATGGGTAAAAAATGCCCTTGGATACACCAATTACTTTACCTTCACTAACCTTTATATCTGAATACACTTTGACACTAAGCTCTGGGAGAAAAGCTGCTCATTACTTGGTGCTTTTTGAACAAGTACTTCAATGCTAAAGTAAAATCCTGAATATTGATGCAGAACTGCACCCAGAAATCACTCACGGAAGAAATAAACCAAAGTTCACATGAAAAATCCACCAACCCTCAGAGGAACACAGATCTCCCCCCACTGAATAAGACTGCCTCTATCCAAGGCAGAAGGAAGGAGCCCCTCTGTCCCAAGGGGAGCTCATTAGATACTGAAAGGCAAGGGGAGAATGCAGCAAACAGATGCTAATCGAATTCCATCCCTCATTAGGCCGCACCCACTCGTTTCTGCAAGGAACACACAGGCTTGTGCTCTCCAATTAAAGCTTCTGCTCTGGAGCATCCCTTCGGGAGCCATGGCTGCTCTCACAGCCTGGGCCCTCTCCCTACCAGGCATTAGCTCCTCTTCCATGTTATGGTTCACATCAGCTACAAAACCAGCTCTACCAACACTGCACAGCAGCAAAGACTGCAACAAACAGATGGGGACTGGGGGCTGCTCAACCCTGTTTCAGCACCTCCAAGACCCAACGTGAAACCAGAGGTCAAAGTTAACCCCTGCTAACAAAATGAACATTAGATCCAGGATTAACTACATCAGTAGGAAGAGAAAGCCACCCCCAGCAGCATTTGTGGAACTCGATGTTCCTGTGGCAGAGCCCTGCAGTCCCTCCTAAATAAAAATGCTTGTTTTTGTGGGTTTGCCATTTCAGCTCTGTTCAGTACCTCAACTGAAGAGTAAGGAGTGCCCACAGAAAGGAAGAAGCCCGCATAGTGTGTCAGCAAGACATTCTGGGATTTCCAGAAAGCATCTCATGAATATTAAATAGAGAAGAAATGACTGCCACAGTCGGCCAGAAGTGGCCTAATGCAGCCTCAAAGCAGCCCAAAAATGCACCTGGAGAGGTTCCCTCACCCTCAGGAGAGCAGAGCCAGAGCCCTCTCACTCTGCTGGGCAAGACTGAGGGCAGCCAGCCTAGGGCAGGGTTACCATGAGTGACAGGCCAGGAAACAATCAGAGAACTTCCACAACATCACTGAATAGTGAACTCTGTAATTTGTATGCAAGTCCTATAAAATGAGCCCACGTCTGCTTTACCAACTTGGGTGTTATATTAAAAATTTTATTATCTAATCCAAATGAGATGTGTTCCTCCACTGAGGAAATCACTGGAATTTGAAAGCTTAAAATGATAAACTGTCTGCAAAAATATGGCAATAAACACAAGCTTCAAAACTTAACTTCCATTATGTGTCTCTACCTGATAATTATGCTAAAAGAAAACTAAAATAAAACTCTGCGAAACCAGTTATTGATTTGTAATAAAATTCACTTTAATACCAATTAATTCACCTTGCTGTATATTAAATAAGGAATTGCTATTACTTCTCCAGGTTTTAATATGCAAAGCATAATCGTGTGCAACAAAGTGTTCTTCTGAGAGCAAGACATGAAGAGGCTGCTCTGCAATCCCACACGGCACCAGGCTGCAGTAGAACTGGGAATTCTGAGGGAATATCATTACTGGGAGAGCAGATGTCACCTAAGCTTTAAGTTCCACATCAGTTCCAGTAGTATTTGTTTTTCAAGCTGTATCTCACAAGCATAAAAAGAGAGTGAATATTTTAAAAAAAAAAAAAAAAAAAGAAACCTAACTTGAAATTTAGCTTGGTTCAGAAGCTGTACTCAGCTGTTAAAGCACAATATTCAGACTGGAGCAAACAAATGTGTAACATCTATGGATAGAAATAATAGACCTGTTGGTATTTCCATCATTATTCAGAACACCGAGCCCTGAGGAGTATTTGCAGCTCTTTTCAAAGGAAAGGTCAATCTTCCAAGTTAGACATAATTTTGTTATTAAAAACTAACAAATCAAACCTAGAAAAGCAAAAAAAATCTGTACACACAGGAATACAGATATGGGGAGACTGGACAGAAAATGCAATATTATTAGAGGCAGGAAGTGGAAGTAATGAAACCTTTACACAATCCTTTTCAGCTGTAGAATGAAATACCCAGGCACAAAACTGAAAGCCTTTTTATTACCTAAAAAAAAAATTGTTATATCAAAAAAGGGGCTTAGAAATGTTGGATGAACGTGAAAAAAGTGTGTATAAATTGTCAGTCTTCAAACTAAACTCTAACTGTTATATGAGAGACAGAAGCACTTGGTTTGTCAGTAATTTACAAACACACTCTCAGCATAAATAGAATCCAATGCCAAGGCTTTCTTAGATACTTAAATCCTAATTGCAGGAGTATCTCCCTCCCTCTATCTCCCAAGATTCCCAGTGAAAAGGAAATAAAAAATGCTTTATGGTGCACATCTAAGCAATAGCAAGTTTAAGATCATAAAATACTTCTCTAGCAGATGTTTTCCTACTCCAGGTCTTTCAGGTCTAAAATGAAAATTAAAACTTTTTCAAATCAAGAGAGATAAAAATAAAGGTTTGGGATGCTGCCACCAGTATTTACCTTCCATGGACATCCTGACCCTGATTACCATTTTCTACCTCCAGCATGAGGAAGGCTTATCACATGTGTCTAATGGAACGAACCCAACGCAAATAATAAATAGAAATAACAAGGAAAACAACACACAAAAACCCCCTAACCCATTTTGCCTTCAGAAAGAGCTTTAAAACCATCAAAATTGTGTGTGCACTCATGCCCTCTGCATCGTGCTATCAATGCAGGGTACCTTACAACTTGACAAAGCTCATTTCTAGCACTCCCATTATGCATTTTCATCATTCCACTAGATTCATATTTTTACAGTCTGCTACACTCACATTTGTGGCACTACAAATATGTATCTTCACTGTTCTGCTGTGGTGGACTTGCTTTTATGCCTTCAGCAACTCATTTGGCTTGAGGTAACCAACCACCAGAATTTCAAAAGGAGACTTAAAGGAGTTACCAAAAAAAAAAAAAAATAAGAAAAATCCCCTCCTTGCCATTTTCTCACTGCATTTATTATTTTCTTTAGATTTGCCATCACTTCAAACTCTTCTGGGAAAGGCAAGATTAATTTTAATGTAAAAACCAAGAAAATTTGCCTGCAGTTCTCAAGCAAAGGCAAAGCAAACCTGTACAGGCACACAAACACACCCATAAATATGCACAGATCTGTCACCTATTATACACATACAGATGGGTTATACAGATATGCTGCTAAAACATGTTAATAGAACTTCAGACTGCAGCAGCCAAAGATACACCAAAATAAGCAAACAAGTACAGAAAGGCTTTTCTGGCAATGGGACCTTTCATTTCCTCACTCACCTCTTCCAAATCCTCGCTGACCCACAGAGGGATGGGGGTCCCCCAGTAGCGGTTCCGAGAGATGGCCCAGTCCCGGGCATCCTTCAGCCAGTTCCCAAAGCGCTTCTCCCTCACGAAATCTGGAACCCTGTGCCAAAAATAACAAAAGGATTAATACAGCACTATGTTCCACTTAAAAGAAAGCTGGTAAGAATTGGTTACATATTCGATTTCATCCATCAAAAAAGTTCATTTCAGCATTGATATGACTTAAAGCAGTGTTACAGCACTGGCTGCTGCAAGGCCTGTGGAGGTGCTGCCAAAAAACACAACAGTGCCTTCTTCTGATCCCCAGTAAGCTACAGAAGTGAACAACACCATGCTTATTTTACTATAAAGTAACTCAGGAAAACATGTGCCACATAAAATAGATTCATTAGGGCTGAAACAATGGCCAAAAGTCCTCAGGACAGTCCAACAGTGGAGGATTATGGCTAAGGGTGATCACAACACAACTATTTAAATTACATATAGAAAACGGAACAGCCACTGATTTTGGTGTTGAATGATATTCCCAAGAGCGAAAAGCCTGGAGCAATAACGTGAAAAGGCACTTTGGATTATGTGTGGGCATCCAGGTACATGCACATTACTCAGGTTGATAGATCATACAAAAAATCCTTTCCAAGCTGTTGATCATCTCACTTTGAATTACCCAGTTAAGAAACAAAACATGCCCCCCAACCACAGAACCCTATCAATGCTTGCTAAAACCTCATTTTGAGCACTAATGGGCACTGAGAGATGTTAAAGACAAGTTTTCATTGTGTGAAAGTGTCTTAGAGCCCAAAGGTTAACACCAGAACCCCATGCCCTGCAAGGTTCCTGGTTGTGCTAAGTGGCCTGGTGGTTTGATTAGAGCCATTAGTTTTTTCTCAGGATGTAAACAATTAACTATTTATCCAATGATTACGTGCAGATGACGAAAAGCAATGGGTTTTATGGTCAACAATATGCTCCCTTCTTGCCTAAAGGTGCATTTAAAAAGACCAAACTCAAATGAAACTCACAGAAAGAGCAACCTCAAGACACTGTCAGAAACACAGAAGCTGTGAATGAGCAGCTCACAACAATAAAGGAGCTCTGGAACAGTTACTGAGCAAACCATGGCAAGTTTTGCTGGGTTTGTTTTTCCAGTCTAACTAAAAAGGCCCTTCCCAAAGTCTGAGCTGGATTAGGAGAGCCACAGTTTCTAAAGGGGGAGCAGCCAAGCTACAAAGCACAGAGGGTCTCTTCCATCTTTCTGTCTGAAGCTCTTGGTCCTCTTGTCAAGTATTTCTTTTTGAAGATTTTTAATCACAGATCAGTCCCAAGAGTAACAAAGATGAAAGGTTCCTTTACAGGAAAAATTAAAAGAATGGATTCACATGACACATTGAGGTAGGATTTGGCCCAGCAGCAGGAGGTTTATGAAATAAGTGTGAACAAAAAAAAAAGCAAATTATTGATGAAAAGAAAAGCTACTGGCTTTTAAAAGTTTTACCCATGATGAAGCCATGTGGAGATCTAAAGGCTTCGTGATGCCAATGTTGTCTCAAGTGGCTAAAAACTACCCTTAAAAGCCTCACCAAATATCAGCCTGAAGTTCCACAGCTTCCCTCGCTATTTCTGGAGTTACTTTCAGCTGCAAAGTTGTCTCTCCTGTAACACTTCTTGAACAAAAATCTAATATAAAAAAATTTTAAACAAACTCAGTGACTCACGTTTCACATGACATCTGTAGCCCTGCTTTGAAATTTAGAAATGTATACAGGCTTTCCCAATTTGGTTCAGCGTGGGACTCGTTACTATTAACTTTCTGTGGTGACCTTAGGAGACCCTCTCTCCAAACACAAGTGGAAACTGTACAAAGTTCATTAGCATTTGCCCAACATTCCACTAATGTGGAAAACTTCTCTTTACATCACTCCTAAACTAGTTTCCATTTTTCAGAAGTTGTTAGACACTGATTAGCTGAAATTATTAGTCCCATTTAACATAGCTAGAGGCTGAGACAATCCCCCAATGACATTAAAATGCTAAGAGTTTCAACTCTGCCTCCTCAAAACACACATGAAAAATTAATTTTATCCCCAAAGTGGACATTAACCACAAAAATGTATGTGGTGTGATCTCTCTCTCTGAGCTATGAAAGCATGTAATTTACCTCTTCTGGTAAAATTGTCTGACCCTGCTGCCAGTTTTCAGTGGAACATAAAACACAAACCACTTCATCTCCTATGAGCCACATTTGCAACAATGATCTATGGCTCTGTAGAGGGACAACACAGGAATAACACTGACACAGCCATCAAATCAAATAGAAAGAGTTTGTGTCTCACACACATTCTGAGCCCATCACTCAAAGGAAGTGTTACTTAAAGCAGTTGGGTTTTGCCACTGCAGAGATGCTGCCCATGGGTGCTGCCCAAGGGCAGACACAGCCTCCAGCCGGGATCAAGCTGGAAAAGGGATCTAGAGCAGGAACAGCCATGCCAGGCGCAGTCCTTCAAGTCTGGAGCCCATTTCTTCTACTTATTCTCACTCGATTTAGCTCCAGATATCTCAGTTTAACACTTACCTACATATCATAAGGGGAAAAAATAAAATCAGAGGTACCTTCTACTTAAATATTTGATTAGGCTGTGAAAAAAGAGCATCCTCAATGGTGCTGTTACTAACACCTGATCTTTATTTACAGCAGTTCCAGGTTAGTGTTCTTATAGAGGTTTTTTAGTTTCTTTTAATCCTACTCTCAGGTATTTTCTTGGTATAGCTCACCTGTTAAATTTTCATTAAGACACCATCTTGCCACAGGCATATATTAGTTGAGGAAGCATTTTTTTACTTTTCCATCTACACAAAGCAGCTGGAAGATAAATGAAAAACCCTCTCCCAATATGCCAGTGCAATGTTTTTCATGTTTAATCTCACATCCATCATGAGCCCCCTTCAGCTTGAAAGCACAAATCTCAGGTTCCTGCTGAATGACCACTGAGTTTGCAGTTGGGTGTGACCAGAAGGTGCCCAGTTCTACCCGTTCAGAGCCCCCTGGACTGGCACTGGACACCTTCACATCTCAGAAAAGATCAAGCCCCAGCTCCCAACAGTTCCATGGGGCTGCAAAATCAAAAGCAGCCACGTCTCTCCTGAAGCCATCGTGCTGCAGCTCCTCAAACTGAGCTGTGAGAAACAGGATTTTTTTTATTTCCCAACTGGCCTACAATGTGTTTGACCTTCAAATTTCTCTGCAAAATGACACAGATAGGATTTCATACTTCTTTCTCTGACACTTAGCAAGGTTAAGGAGACTGCTGTCTCAGCAGGTCAGGGAGCTCTTGATTCATGGGTGTGGAACAGTGTGGGACAATTGCAATTTCTCCTCTTGGCACCCAGGACAGGGCACTAAATAAACTTCAGGATGCAGACACTGCAGCAGCTGGAAAGCTAAGGGAACTGAACTTCATAACACAAAGGAATAAATATTGCTTTGCCAAATCATATATTGGGAAGATGTTGAATCAAAGTACATCAGCTCCGACGTGTTTGAATGCTCATGTCTATCTTACTTTCCCAACATCAGAACTCTATCATACAAGTTAGAGATAATAAAAATTATTCATTTGCTGCAAATTTCCGTGTCCATTTTTGACTGACTGTTCCTATTTTTGAAGCAGATGTGGGGTTTTGCTAAATTCATGCATTGCTAAGTCCTCTGCACAGTCAACTCCCACATCCTTTCTTGGTAGCTACTCATTTTCTTAGTGTCTAAAATAAAAATTCCATTTGACAAGCCAAAAAACCCCATGAAGAGCACAGCAAAACCCAGCCTTTTAACAACATTTATTAACTTATTACAACAGGAACCATCTACTTTGCTTTCTAAGTCTATGCACCACTCAGCACCCAAGTCACATGAGCAATGTGGGCATGGATTTGAAAATGGCAATTAGAGACCACCTTCAATCCCAGAGCAGGATTGGGTCTGCTGACAGTGAGCTACCATGGGCTGAGCCCAGCACCAATAAATACTCAAGGAACAGCATCAATTAAAATAAATAAATTTGCTTTCTGACTTGTCTCCAGAGGAAAAATGTACAGGATGCAAATAAAAAAATATTCTAAATTATTACATAATCCAGAAGAAAACTTATTAAAAGGATTAAGACATCTGTTCCTTTTCTGTATATATATTTTGAAGCATATTTCTTGTGCTCATAACACAATTGCAAATAGTGAACTCAGCTTATTATTCCATCTGAGAGCTCAGATGTGCTCTCAGCTGCCTCACCGTGCCCCAGTCACAGGGTGCAGGAACTGTCTCAAAGCAGCACCATCCCTCTTTTCTGTAAACACAAACAGCACTGCCAAAATAAAACACTGCCCCTGCACAAGCCTCGTGTTTTATCATCATTAAAAGCTGTTTAAGATACTGCATAAAGACAGACTAATCCTTTCTCACTCTTCATCGTTCTTCTCACCAGTTAACTTTATTCACAATATTCTCTGCAAAACCACAGCACCTTTAGGTATTGGGTATGATTTACTTCATAATTGCTAATTAAAGGAGTTAAGACTATAAAGCTGATACACAAAACAATACCTTGAGTAGTGTGATGTAGGGGACCTAATACCAGATAAAGAACTCTTAATACAGCTTTGGTTCCGAGAGGATGGTCCCAGATCTGTCCTGTCCTTTGGCAAGCTGGTAACTTTTTAAGTGCCACCTGAAATCAGGAATCAGTTTTAAGTCTGGAAAAGAGAAAGTTACTCTTCCAGAAGACAGCTGAGTTGTTACCGGCAACACCAAATGTGATGAAGTAGTTATTCTCTGTCATCTAACTGAATATGTACAGATTTATTTAAATTCCTAGCATACCAACTGGGGGGTTTATTTTAGGTGTAGAATTTGGCTTTCTTTTTTAAACATTAACCAACCCTTAGAAGACAAAGGCTTAAATTCCATTATGTTAATTTACTCTAATAACAAGCCTCCTTCAACATGCCCTCAAATTGATTTTTAATGGTTTTTAATTCAAGGAGATAAAATAAGCAACTATTCATGCCCTTTTGACACTTTAATTAGCGCCAATCTATATCATGGACCTAATTAAACATGGGGGGAGGCAGGAGGGAGGAGAGGGGAAGGGAGGAAAGGTCAGTGTGTGCCAGGCAGAATTTCCACTGCAGCAGCCTCTGCTCCTCAGCCTGGGAAAGCTGCTGGAATGGTGCAACCCCACGCACCCCACACAAGCCTGGGCTATCTCCACCGCTGCATTTTCTGTTAATGCGCAGCTTACAGGGGCTAAATGAACAGGGGCTTTCAATCATTTTGATCTCCCAATGTTTCTCTTCCCTCTTTTCTCCTGGTTCCCATGGCAACCACCACGTTGTGGTGTGACTGCAATGCTGCTGCAGACGCATCCCCGTCACCCGGACACAGCGGCGCAGCCCTGACCTCCAGTTCTGGCCCACGCTCCCACTAAAAACCCTGCTCTATCTCCCTTGTAGGACCCAGGCACCCTGCTAATTGCTGTTAAAATTCCTTATCTTATCAACAATCCCTGCAGCCCGAAGCCAGGGAGAAGTGAAGCTTCCACTTCTCTCCACACAATTTCCTTGGGAATATTCTAACATTTACTGTCACAAAGTACTTTTGTAGGGCATCAGCACCCAGGATCCATCTCAATCCACATTCAGGATCCATTTCAATCCACATATATAAATACATTTGCATTCCCGTGACAGTGGCAGACATTCAACACACTGCTCACGTCACAGATTTATCAGCTGCCCAAGAAAACAGTGCTGGAGTTGCTTAGTGAACTGACATTTGGGATGTTTATTTCCTAAGCTTTGCCTTGAAGCAAAAAATAAGCTTTCAGTGACCCTTCAGTGGAACTGAAAAGGTACCTCTGCATTCATGGCATCATCAGCAATCTCTGCACAAGAGGCTCAAAGAGGAAACAGCAAAATTAAGGTGCAGCAGAACATAAGCCATCAAAATCCAGTGAACAAGCCTCCAAATTCACTTCTAATCCTCAACCATGTCTGATAACAGACAGTAATAAAACCTTCTCTAAATTAGACAAACACAAGGCTAGCCCTGCAGCAATTTTTTTCACCTCCTGCTGTAGGCAATGCCACTAACTTGGATTTTTCCTCGGGAAATGTTGCCATCTAGTGACTCCAGGTTGCTGTACATATCACAATTGTTACTAGAGGGAGGATCTCATTTGTATTCACGATTCCCCAGCAAGAAAAGTGTGACTGATGACTCAAAAGGAAGAGTTACAACTGCATGGTGATACTAAAGAAAAGAAAAAAATGAAAAAAATCTACACACACCATGCATTTGAAACTGTTCAGATGAAATGTATTAATATTAACAAACTAAGAAAGAAAATGTCCTATGAGACTTCCTAGAAAAAATAAACAGCAAAAGGAGGAAAAAGGACTCACTGGGTTTTTGCCACTGCTCTACAGTTCTGTTATGATTTAAAATTCTGTTGCCCTGCTACAGACTCAGATTCCTCATCTGAGCAAAAATGACAAGGTTAGTAAAATAAACATTTGCTTTCTATTGCAGATGGGATCCACAGCCCATCCCCTGCACAGCCTCAGGGTTTCTGACACAAACAGGCATCATTCCTGATCACGTCTCACCTTTCCACAGGTGGGAAACAATTTTGTGGTCAAAGATGAAAATGACCAGGATCAAAAGCTTCTCCAAAGATTGATGTGCTCGACTGACACAGAAGACATTTGGGCTCACACAGGAGCTGCAGGGAGTGTGTGCAAAACTCACACTTTAACTTCACTCCCAGCAAATGTGTTGTGGGTGGCATTTCCAGCAAGAACTAACAGCTTAAGTGATGGAAGTCAGGAAAATAATACCTTCAACCACACATCAAGCTCTTTATTACAACATCTGAATTCTTCAATGGTGAGAAGATGCCAGAACAAAAGGTTTGGCTTCTTTGAAGTCCCTGTCTTCCATCACTGCTTTCCTTCCACTGATGCTCATTTTTCCACTACACCAAGTGCTGCACATCTTATGCAAACAATGTCAGAACTGCACAATGTCTTTAACATTAGAAACTTGGCAACAGTTAGAGGTAAATGTTTCAGGAGTTACTGAAGGAGAACTTTAAGTTAGAAAGGTTTGAAAGAAAGAAAAAAAAAAACCATTTCAAAGCCAATATTTAAATACAAACTACAGAGTCTTTTCTATCAGTCTGCAAGAAAAGAAATATTACATCCACTGCCAGAAGGATGAGCTACAATAGTTTGGAATCCTCATTATAAATTGTACTGATTTATTGGTTACAGCAACTTCTAAATTTTCAGCTTATACCAACTTTGAACACTGATGACAGGAACTAGTCCTACATTGTAATTATAATCTAAGGTGGCCTGGTTTAGTCTGTGGGTACATAGAAAATGCTCTTTCAACAAATCCTTCGAGAAAATGATGGTGACAACATGAAATCCAGACAGCACCTTGGTGCTGCATCCAACTCTCCTCATCAAGAGGATAGAAAGCCAAGGTCTGACAGGCCTGGATTTTACAGCAGCCAAAACTGCCCCTCTTCATCTCAAATTATAGCAGTAGTGGGTGCCTGAATGCCAAACAGAAGATAACCTTTTGAATTTAAATTTTCTTTTAAATAATCTCAGTTACACAGTAAAGAACATTCAGTAAGGGAACTTGAATTAAAGGCTGAACCACAGCCCCCTAAATGCTGTTCCAGTTGTGCATTTTCATCAACATCCAACACAAGTTAATTCCCAGTCTGACTGAAATAAGGATGGGACAGAGTAGAGAGGGTTTTTTGGCTTCTAGTTTTACAAAAATGCTGGCACATTACTCATGGAACCATTGCTGGAAGTGATAGTTAAATTCATTTTGAAAAATTAAAATAGAGTTACTGGTTTTAATAAATTTTGAATGACTGTGGCCTTGTAAGTTGGGTATTTCACTAAAAAACTAATTAGAAATGCAATCAGGTTGCACACTTTGTCCAAGTACGTTTAATCTATTTCATCAGAAAGGATATCTATCGAGAGGGCAGCTATTCTTAAGGGACAATATACCCATCAGTCATTTACAGGAATAAAAAAAGCAATGCAGTCAAACCCATTTTGTAAAGGTTAATACAGTCTGAAAAGCATTTATCCCCAATTTTCTCATTTTCAGGACATGCTGAAGCCCCAGAGAGTCCAAAAATAAATTTTTAAAAAGCTACATATTATTCCTGTGACACTTTCAGAGATCAAGTCTCTTCAAAAGCAGAAAAAGTAGGTTTTGGGAAGGATGGAGTTCCCAAAATTTAAATAAATGAATACTGCAGAAGGCCAGCAGTCTCAATGCCAAACAGAACTGCCATCAATGAAGAACACAGAAAGAAAACCTCAAAAACACTCCCTTATTCTTTTAAAAAGCTAGATTTTAAAAGCCAACTTTAAGTAACAAAGATTACCCAGTATTCAAATTACTATGAAATCACATACTGAAAATCCATATGATTTATTAATAAGTCTGTGAGAATACATCTCTACTTGTAGCCATATTCCCAACAAAAAGCTTCTCACAATCTCTAAGACCACATGGTTTTAAGAAGAGTCTTGAGAAATCAGCTTTATGTTCAGTTATGGAATTGTGTTTAGACTCAGGAACTGCCTGAAGGAGAAATGGTTCCTTTAATTCCAAGAATTTTGAATATTGCCAAATGATGTCACTGCCTGCTCTTCTCACCCAATCTTTGCAACAGCAGCTCCAAAATTTGCTTCCACTTGTATCCCCACTACTCAGCACTTACAAAAAGCACCACTGAAACCCCAAAGATGTGCAGGCAGGGTTCAAACTGATCAGTAATTCTTACTAATTAGTGTCTCCTGGATGAACGGAGGTCACTTAGCAGCTTCTTCTTGAAGCTCTGCTTCTGGAAAATAAAATCCATCCCATCCATTCAAGCATTTCCTTAATAGGATCATTACATTTTTTTCTCCTGTTCATGTGAAAATTAAGTATGCAGGTCTACTGTCATCCCAACAGTGAAAGCATCTTGAGAAAGCTAATTAAAGCTAAGAACAAACACTTTCACCCCCTCTCCAGCTTATTTTTCCCCCAAAGGAGGATCACAGTATGTTCTGCTATGGAAAACAGAAAGCAACACTTACTAATCTCTAAACTCTCCTGACACAGCCAGACTGGGCATGTGCTGCCTGGCAAAGCCAAGCTGCAGCATTTCTGGGCAGGCTCTATTATGGATCACTGACTTTTCCCACAGATCCCAGTATTTACAGTGCCTGTACCATGTAAGCAGTTACGCAAAAGCTGCTCATGGAGAATTTAATTGCCAGCTACTGTCCATGAAAAAAGGCAGCACAAGCTGTAATTGCTCACTGAAGGCTGAGTCACCTTCTTTAACATCATCTGAGCTGCTGACAAGAGGCAACTGTGCAGGAAGAGGGGTGGGATCCCAGCTCTCCCTACAGTCCTCATATGGAAAGACTGAGTGAGGTTGTAATCTCCAAGTTTTCCCCACTTACTGGGAGGTCTCAGCCTCCCAGGCACAAGTGATTGATGAGAGGAAGGGAAATAAAAATACAGCTGATGAAGGTGCAGAAGATAAGGTGCTTTTGTTACTAACATACCACAAACCCAGGACTGACTCCCTAAAAGGCCACCAGCATGAACAGTTCCCTTTTACTGCACTTAATAATTCATTTAAGTTATCTAAAACTCATCTGCTGTTTTCTACCCAAGTTTCACACAAGTACTTTTCACATTCCCTATATACACGTAAAAAATTTAATTTTTGCCATTAGCAGAATGCTTTTATTTAAACCTGTGTGACCAAGTCTACTTACAATTAAGGCAGCTGGGTTGAGCTTTTGCAGGTGTTTGGGGGGAGGGTGGGTGTGGGTTTTTCTTCAAATGCACCTATGATGAAGTAATCAACCTTATCTGTAATAACTAGATGAAAAAACCCCCAACTTGTCTAAAAATTAGTTTAATTTGGCACAATGTATACACAGCATTAAGCTGCCTATGTTCTTCTCCCAAGAGAGATATTCCCCTACACCCCCAACTCCAGGAAAAGGAATAAAACAGATTTATGCAGGAGACATTACCAGTAGCACTGGGCATTATTCTCCAGCAGCTTCTCCACCATGTGCTCCACCCTGACAAACCAGCTCGGCACAGCTTTGTAGATCAGCGGAGTATCTGACCTGCACAGGGAAGGGAATAAAACAAACAAAAGCATTTTTAAGTGCTACATTATTTATAATGTGCTCTTTAATATTTGTTTTTGCACATGACAGTCCCCCTTCCACAGATTGAGTTCACTGTTGCTGAAGTATTATCACAGTTAAAGGTTGGGGTCTGTTTGATTTGTTAACTTACATAAACTGTTACACTTATGTGAGCTACTATTTTGAAATCAAGCCTTAAAAAAAACTTTTACAGCCTTCAAACCCAGTAATTCAAGGAATTTGTATAGCAAGAGCAATCATGAGAACGTTCAAACGATACCTGAATTTGAAATTTGTGCTCCTACATAGTACAACATTATGAAATTCAGTAACTATTTAAATGAGTCATATTTCAGTCTTCCACATGAGCTCATTCTGCATCTTTTTTTATGTGTATATAAGCCTGAAAATCCAGGAAACATGATGCTGTGTTTTTACTATTTGCATTTAAAAGAATAATCACAAATCATAAAGAAGTAGCAGCACCCAGAGTTAACTAGAATAAAGTTCCATTCCCAGGAGGAGAAGGAAAGCAAGAGATCCAGATAAGCATACAGAAGAAGTTTCAAATATATCTTAACATATTCCTTACTTCAGTAAGCAATAAAAGAAAATCCATGTGGGAGGAGAGCAGTTTCACAACTTGAAATTGCTTAGAAATGGAAACACAATTGGCCAGAGCACACAGACTGAGCGATTCCCTACATTACTTAGCAAAATCAGGATCTCCAAGCATCTGTCTCCAGTGTCCCAACCCAGTCTCTGATTTATCAGTCCCATAATAACTGCTTAAGGTCTTGATTGACTGTTCAGGTATCACACATCCTTCTAAAGGATCCCGGGATCCAACAGTGGGCACAAGTCACTATAGGAGAGTTCAGACCTTTCTAATCCTTCACATCCATCCCATGATTCCAGCTTGAAGAGGGAGTAAAGCCCTAGGGGGTAGGATCTGTCTATGGGTACAGAGGAGGAGCAGCAACAACACTGACACAAGAAGCTCATTCTCCTTTAGCATCAAGCCACCCCCCAAAATATTTCTTAAAAATACTGCTTTTGTTTAAGCCACTTTGGTCCAGAACTTGGCAATACACAAAAATTCACCAACAAAGACCCTGAGAAACTACTGTTATCTCCCATATGCAGTCATTACTATAAACAACCAAAGTTTAATTCATTTTATTTATATCCACAGCGAGGACACATTTGAAATCCACAAACTACTGCAGATTATGATGTAAATTAAAATTGCTACTGCGCCAGCACTTGCTAAAGGTGCACCTGCCTGACCCACAAAAGAAAGAAAACCCACAGCAAAGGTTGTTCAGACCTTAAAAGCTGAACTCACAGTGCACAAAGCCCAATAATAAACAACACATTGCTTCTTTTAACACTATATTTCAAAAGATATTTCATTTTAATGATAATCTGTACGCTTCCATGTGCTTAAGTGTTAAAGTACCTATAACCTTAAAGGAAATGGTGACAGCTCAAAGTAATAATAATGTAGCTGTGTCCTAGCTATTAAATGCAAACCTACTGATGGCTTGCTACTCAAATTTAAGTCCTAACAACTAAAAAGGGAACAGTTCAGTTCACTCCTCACACAGCAGCAAGATCCCAGTAAAAAGGAAAGCATTCCCCAAGCTACAACGTGTTTTGATTTCACTGAGTATCTTGTTTCAGATGTGCTAAAGAATGATGAATTGCCATCACAAGACAAGTAACTGGAGACAAGTAGAATAAAAGCTGGTATTAAAAATTTCTCACATGGTCTTAACACATTGGAAAAGGAAGGCTGGGACAACAGTGGCACCCCAGCTCTGTGAGGAGAGAGCAGCTGACAGGTGGGGCTGGCTGCAGACAGGCCCTGGGGCACAGAATGGCTTCAGACAGGAAGGATCCACGACAGAGGGTCAAAAGCAGGGGAGCCATTTCCCAGGCTTTCAACCTAACCCTGAGGTTGTAACACCTGATAACCACTGTAAGCACCCACAGGGCTCTGTTCCACCTACGTGGAGGCAATAAGAAAGGAGAGAGGGCACAGTTTCCCTGAATATTTTTCTTCCGGCTGTATTGCCAAGCAGTGCCTCAGCAGGAGACTGCAGAGAACAAAACACTAAAATCTGCTCAAGCAGTGACACCTCACACATTTCTGCCCCTCATGACTGGTGAGAAGGTTGAGGAATCCATGTTCAACTGGATTTTGCTGTAGAATCAAATGAGAAATACCAATTGCTGGGTCTTGTTTTCCATCAACACAAGGGGAAAACCACCCAGACAGACCTAAAATCAAAGTCTGATGCTTACAAAGTTCCTGCCTAACCATTCCTCTCTGTCTCAACAAAGTTTTGCTCCCCTTACAGACAGATCCTTTAGAAACACGTAAGAAGAATCAAATCACATTACTTGTGATCTTATTCCTCAAATGATCAATACCTAAGCCCATGGTACAAAGATGCTTCTTGGCTTTGCCTTCACTGGCTTGGGCAAGACAAAAGTCCACATCTGCCAGTGGAAGAGCTTTCCAAGCCTGTTGCCAAAGGAATGGCAGGCAGGACCTGTGAGGGACACTCCAGCTGTCACATTCAACAGTTGCTGCCCAGACCACACAGACTCTCAAGATCTCACATGTGCACAGAGCAGTTTTGACCAATGTCCTCCATTTTCAGCAGTTCCAATAAAGACAAATTCTAACTGAAAACTATCTACTGAGTCCTTACCAAGCTGTTGTTTTTCTCTTTCATACTTTAAAGTTTAGTTGACAGAAAATTACTACACAGAGAAGGACCCTAATTTCATGATATGTAAAAAAAGAAGGCAAATTTCTCAACGTACCAAGGATTCAACAACTGCCTGGTTTCTGGGAAAAGCAGTAGTACATTAAGAAGAGTCTGATTTCAAAGTTTTCTTACATTAATCAAAATAACTTATAACTATGTTCAAAGTTAAGAACTACTCTTCTACTTTTAGCATATTCCAATTATGGTTTGATTTGTGATGGCAGTGAAATGAGCTTTTCAAGTAGAATCCATTGTTCAGTTCTTCCCACCAGATAATTTGCTGCTAGGTGCTGCCTGCAACTTATCATCAATCAACAAAAATGTCAACAGAGTGGCAGGATTAAGGATCTTCTACAGAATCAGCGCTTCTACATCCCTGCTTTGTCTCAGAAGGCCATGACTGGATATTTGAGCTGCTCCACAAGAAAAACACAAGCGTTGCTTGATTTTGGGGCTGCCATTTTTCAAAAACTCTCCCAAATCATCAAGGACGTAACACTTGAAGAGCAATTCCCCTTCTTCCTCTAGGCAGCTGCTAGAAACAAACCAATCCCACTGTTCAAGAGCAAGCAAAGGTTATTTTTGCTATAAATTAAAGATAAATGTATCCTGCTAGAACACTTCACCTGGCAGAGTCAGAGCCAGACAGAGGGATGAGCTGAGCTCTTATCACAGTTATTTCAGTACAGGTGCTGTATACATCAGATATGACTTAAAATCTTTATGCCATTTCAGATAATTAAATTAGATATTTTATTTTAAGTGTGTCTTTGCTCGTAATAAAAATTTAATACTCTACTAAAAGATTACTGAAGTGTTTTTTTTTTTTTTTAGTTTGACAATTGTTCGGTGATTTTTTACAATAGCAATTGTGGAAATTTCAAACCAGGGAGGACACTAATAAAAACCAGCTTCATTTCTAGATTAAATCTGTCTAGCCTGTATTCCTCTTCAACAAAACTTGTTTGTTCACTGATACTGAAGGTTCATGGAGAATTCCACAGGGAGAATTCCCACAGAGACATCCACCTAGAGATGTTTCCACATAATAAGCAACTGGTCTTATTTCAAATAAGTAATTTTACAAGGTTAAAAAGAACTATCATTTATCATTGTAACATAAACATCTAAATACCTTCTGTGATATACTAATTTGAATACAATTCAAAGGGGATCAAAAAAATCCTTTCCCACCACTCAGCTGCTTAGAAAATAACCTTTTTTTAAAAGGGGTGGTTAGTTACGAGTTCTACACCAAAAAATGAGCAACACAAATTACATAAACACACCCTTAAAATCATAAATAGAAAATAAATTTCAGCACTAAACTTAAATTCATCAGCTTTATTGGAAAAAAAAAATATTTACTTGATGACTAAACCAAAACTGGAGCTCTCCTAAATCAATAATCTCGGTTTGTGTTACTTTTAGTTTTGTCAGGAAAATTAAGCAAGGGAAGGGGGGAAAAGTGGGAGAAACCTGAAGAACTTCTCTGTTAGAAACCTCAGCTCTCAGGCAGGTGCAGGCCTGTGCTTACCTCCAGCAGAAGGGGTAGCTGTGCTGGAAGGTTGCACTGTGGATCAGCCGGCCCTTCTCCTTCAGCCATCTGATGATGTGCTTATCTGCATCCTAAAAACACAGCAGATTTTCCTTGGAATACACTTTTCACTCAGTCAGCTACTACAGGATTTGTCTCAGATACTCAAATTAATTTTTAAAAAAACTATGCATAACCCAGCATTTACACACACACAAAAAAAGCTTCTACCAAATTTATGCATTTTCTGCAGGGGCACCGTAAAACACGAAATTTGCAAAGTTATTTGCTCTCCAAACACTGTTTATACACAGTGTCTTCAATGTGTCTCTGCTATCTGGATAAATTAAAATGTATAAATTAAAGCATCAGTCCTTTTTTACCCTTAACTCTCCACATACACACAACTGTGTATAAATTCAAATTTTTTGAAGCACCAATATAAGCCAAAACCAACATTATTTAATATCTTAATGATTGAGTCTTCTAATATCTTGAGTCTTCTAATAAAATCACATAGAGCTTTTCACCTAATATTTAAACTTCCCGGCACCACATTCCTTCCAAATTTGAAGCATATTTCACAATACCTCACTAACCAACTAGGATTTACATGTTAAGCTGGAAGCAAAAGCTGTATATTGATCATTTGAAACAATCTACTGAACATACAAGTGTCAATACGACATTAAGGGGAAAAAAAATGCAAATATCTATGAGTGAAAAATTCAGCATCGTAAGAAAATTTTCCAAGAGCCTTAAATTCAGATTTCTACCAGCAAGAAGCTAAAGATGGAGCCTCCAGTGTCCTCTTATTTGTCTTAATGCATAAAGCAGGAAGCCAAGATAACTGACTAAATTCTCAACTTAATTGAAAAAGACTTAAAAATCTTACATTGCATTTGTTTACATGAACATGCTTTGCTATCAAACTGTAGCAGCAGGGCTAAAACCAATTTGTTTTCTCAGGCCAGGGAATTTAAGAGGCACTCCCTACCAGGGATTTGTATCTGTAGCAATCTGGAGTTCCTGTGGGTTCCTTTTCTGGGGATTTCTCTTGCATCTACTGGCAAGTAAATTCCCACTGCAACACAGCCCACAAGTGGGGAAAACGACAGGATTTCTCCCTTCTAATGGGTCACATTACATTAACTGGCTGGGAGAAACTTAATGATGGTATCTGAGAATTCAGAGTCATCCAGAGGTGAGGGAGGCCCTGCACATGTGCCTGGAGACTCTGGACATGACATTTCCACGAGGAAAAAGCAGAAAGTGAGACTCTGGAGTAGCTGCAAACAGGATACTCCTTTTGCCTTTCACTACAGATACACAACATTACTTGCATTTCAACTTGTTCATTTCTCAGCTGCTGTAATAAACAATTCCAACCTTGTTGCAAATGTTAAAACACATTTTAATTTCTCCAGTTAACAGACACGCATAGAAAACAAACCCACTCAGAGAAAGAAAAGAAAGCTTCTGCCATACATAAAATGTATCTTGAAAAAAGTAGTCATTTACTGTCTGCAGGCCCACTGACCTTCACGTACTGCCCAGCAAAGTCAGCCACTTCTGCTGTGAAGCAGCCTGATGCATCAACAGGACACACAGGCACAGAGTCCTTCTGAATGATATTAAAATCCATGCAGACCCTGTAATCATCCTGCAAAAGAGACAAGCACCAAGCTGTAAGAATACAGAATACTGGGGAAAAATCCATCCCTCGAAACAGAAATTAAATATTAAACAGAAAATGTGATGACTGGACAAGAATAGCAAAATACTCAGCCTTCACTAATCCCAAATACTTATGAGAAAGTCTTGTTTTATAGGATTGTAGTTTTATTCATGCAGAAAATTATGATTTCTTCAGACTCTCACCTAGTACAGGGGATATGTGCACGTTTTTCTATGCACATCAATGCACACATACACACACACGTTTTTTATGTGTGGCTTCAGGATACCACTGCATGGCAAAGGAACTGCCAACCACTCCATCCTGCTCCTATCCCAGCCAGAGCCTGGATCTCCCCAGCTCTCCAGCCAACATGGCATTTTTCAGAAGGCAGGTTGTTTTAATCAATCTGATTCTGGCATTTCACATAAGCAATCCCATTTTCTGAATGTCTTAATGATCCAAAGCCTTTAAACCTGTATTTCTCAATCTTTTTTGGCCCATAGGCAATGCTACTGACCAAGAACCACACATGGACAGCATCATAAGTTTTTTTCCTGGCCAGTCTCCACTTAAATTTTTAATTTCCTGTACCAGTAAGAAAAAAGAAAAAAAGAGAGCTGCTTCAGACTTTCCTGAACATGACTGAACAATAATGGCATCAGAGAAACACTTAAAACAAAATTAGTAGTGGGGTAGAAAAGTTCAGATTTTAACTTCAAGTCTGAAGTCAGAGTAAATCTGCACCTTATCCAGTTACAGCAATTGCTTGCAGGATACAGAGCAGGTGTTTCACAGGAGCTGCATCTAAAGCACCCTCAGCCTGACCAAGGACACCACACCAGAGCCAGTGTGTAAATGCACATCCCACAGGCCAGTGCTCCACAGCTCGCTGCCTTCTCCTTCCCTGGATCTAACCAACACACGTGAGCCAGCTCTGGAGTGCCAGGGCAGGGCTTCCAGGTCCTTTGTGTCCTCATCCTGTACCTTCAGCTCTCCCCACCATCCCTGTGGCTCCCAGCTCCCCCAAGCCAGACCTTTTGTACTTTACAAGGATGAGGCTCATCCACAGACCGGGAAGTTGGCTGCTTCATAGACTAAGGCTTTACACAGAGAAACAGCAAATCCTTTCAGCTCCAGCACTCCCTTCCTCCAGAGCACAGCTTCTTCCCCCTGCCCAGCAGCTGCAGAAAGCCATCACACATCTGTTCACCCTGCACTTGGTCACCCAGCTCCTTCAGTCAGGAGATGACGGCGATAAGCCCCTTCTCTGCCAGCCTTTCCTCAGCTGTTACTGCTGAGGGACTGGGAGCAGGCTGGGGGGTTTAAAATACGGGCCAAATGACAGAGCTGATGTCAGCCCTGATTTGGCAGTGAGCTGTTAAAGGCTTTGAAGCAGCAGCCAGCACAGACTACAAAGCCTGGCACACTCACAACCCTGCTAAGACATCACAACAAACCTTCCCCTCGGCAGCACCTCGGTCAAGAGGTGCTTCAGCTCCACTTGCAGCACTGCTGCAGCCAAGGATACACAAAGGGCTCTGCTGCTCTGCCTTTCTGCAGTCAGCTCCCTGCTTTTGAACAACAAACTCGAATGGAAGCTCTCCAGATGACCTGCCATTTGATTTAATGAAGATTTCCTTCAGAAACCACAAGGCAAGAATATATTCAGGTACATACAAGGAATCCACAAGTGCTAAGCTCAAATAACAGCTAAGACAAACATCATTTTTTACCAGGATAGGAGTTACAGTGGTCATTTTTGTACCTCAAAATCCCTCAAAAGATTACACATAGAAGTTGTAATGCACAAAATTAGTAAACAGCTCACTTATGAGAAATCAAAAGCTTTCAGGACATCTGAAATTTTAACAAAACAACAGCAACATGAAGTCAAAGGTTCACCTGCAGCACCTCTTAGCAAAAACCAACAACACTTTTGCAAAGTACTGAACAAAAAGTGCATCAGTAACAGATCTATGAAACTTCTGTGTCACAGTCTGAGCAGGCACTAGAAGTACTGCAAATTAAAACTTTGTATGCAAATTCAAGTGTTACTAAAGCTTTTTAAGTTGACTGCAGGTACATCTACATATGATGAAATGCCTGAGCAGCTGAATTTTAGTGTCATGTTCATCTGGAGGCACAATGAGTTTACAGCATTTTTAATACAGGTTTGTCTTGTTCTGTGAGCTTTAATTTTGATGTCTTTTGAACTGAAATAATAGAGTGCTCTGATATGGTGTGGCAGCTTCTATTTGGCAAATGCATCACACAAGACAATGAAACTACATATCGTGGAACTAAATGAAGGTGAATTTTTACTTTCAATTTTGTTGGAGGATACATTTCTAAGCTATTAGCAATACAGAACATGTATCAGTAAGCAGGATTTAAAATAAATAAATAAATAAACCCCTGACCTTCCATCTCTGTTTATCAAAGGGACTCACTTATATTGACAGGAAGGAACAGAGACAAGACTCGAGGCTTGCTGTGAAGGACTCCGCTCTATTTCTTCTCCTCTGACCCTCCTGGTCCACTTATCCCTTTTCTATCCACCTTCAACACAACAGGAAGGTGCAGAGGAGCCAATTAACCAGGAAGACAATCCTGTCTGCCACCATGAACTATCTCCCTTCTTTCACCTAAGCCTGTCGAAAGGCCTACCAACAGTATTCTACACAGAGCCTACTGCATCATGAGGAAATCCTGACCTTAAACCAGGACCTTTGTGAGCTTTTCTGAACAGAAATCATCTTCTGTCAAAACTGCACTACGTGCACCCCAAAAAGAAGGCAGCAGCATTAAATGCAACAAACACTGTGCACTTTCCTTCTGAAGGCAGCAGAGCCCATTGACTCAGACCCCTGTACCAAGCGTTATCTACTCAAACCTCTCCTTAGCTGATGAGTGCCAAGTTCTGTTTGTAATGTCTGTGCACTTTTTCCTGACACAATGTTTTATATTTTTTTTTTCTTTGTGAAGCATTTAACTGTTACTCTCAGGTTTTTTCCTAAAAAAAAAAAAAAAAAAATGTTTTACAAGTAATTGCTGATTTCCCAGGAGAGAGAGGGAAAAAATATTTTTTCCTCTGTTTACAAAACTCAGTGGGCTTATTAAAAAATCAAATAAAAGAGGGCAGATAATCCTTGCTCTAAGTGGCCAGCCAACCTTTCCAACAAGCTGTTTCCAACAAGTTTAACTGGACTGTGCAAATACACAAACCACTAAGCAGCCAAGGTAAAGGTTCTTCCAGAGCTCCTTCCCTACTGGCAGTCTCTTCCTTTCCTTCCCTCCATCTCCCACAGCAAGAGCTCCTGACTCTAAACCAATTCTCACCCCTCTGGCACATCCAAGACTCAGCTCCAGGGGAGAGTCTAAGGAGCAGAAGTGTTGACAGGATTTATACTCCTGAGGACACTTGACCAGCCACCACCATTTTCTTTATTAACTGCTAGCACAGCCCACTCTAATTTTCTTTATTCAGAGCTATATAAAGCTGGAACATCTTTTCATATCAATGTTCATCCTGACAAGGGAAACACCACCACAATGGATGTACCCTTCAGAAGAATGTGGGGAAAAAAGGATGGAAGAGGATGGGCTATCTCACATGAATACAAAGAGGCCTGTTGCTAATGCCAAGTTTCTGGAAATTATGACAGAGCTCGTGGTCCAGGGATTGCTAATTGCTAGGCACTGCAAGTTTTTTGAGGGCATCTTTGGATAATAGCTGAAGACAGGACACCCTGTGGACAATGAGCCTAAACTAGTGCATTTAATTCAAGTGTCTAAAAACTGAAATTATTAAATCCATGACAAATCATTCCTCTTAGCCTTAAAAAAAAGAACAGATTGAGGGAAGGGACAATAAAGACAGGAAAAAAAAGAATGGAGTGCAACAAAATCCTTTCACACCAAGGGATAAAGTCTCAGGACAAAAGCAAGAGAAAGCATTTTCTCATTCTCTAAAAGCCCAGCGAGTAATGAAATTGAAACGCTGAAGAGGGGCAGTGTGCTGAGCAGAATTGCTGTTCCCAACCAAAATTATCACTTAGCAGAGCCAGTTTTCACTGCAGTGCTACAGATCAGCCCTGCTCCAAGCTCTAACTTCAGACTTCGAGAAAAGCTGAAATCAATGACACTCAGAAGATACAGTGGTGAGTTCAGCTCACACACCACAACACAAACCAAAGCGAGGGACACGAAAATCTCCAGTCTAGCACAGGCACTAAGTGGAAGAGCTCATTAGACTACAAAGCTACATGATATTCTTACATTTTCAAGCAGCAAATGGGAAGATTGTTTAACATCTATCACCCTGAGAGAGTCCCCAGGAGCTGGAAAGCCATACAACGTGTGCTGAACAAAATTAACATTATAAATGTGTAGTTCACACTTACAGCACCAAAGTAGGGAGCCTGATGGACAACTCCTGTGCCTTCCTCCTCCTTCACATAACCATCCACTACCACAGTAAAGGCACCTTTTTCTTTGCACTGTAACACAAAAATATGGGGGGGTTACATATAGATATATATTTACACACATACAGCAAACCAGGATTTTCAAGAATCTGGCAGAGCCACGAGGCACACAAAAAAGGGAAGAACTGCATCAAAAATCAGTGACACAGTAAAATGTGACATCCCTAACATGACTTAATGACTTCCCATAGCCCAGACACCTGTGCACTTCATTTAAAGAGTGTCAAGTGTGATTAAATCTCACACCTCTCCAGAAGGCCTCCAAGTCAATTACTCTTCAAGCCACAGATCTTCACACAGCTCTGTACTTAACAGACTGCAATCAATACACTCCTGAACGTGAGGACACAACCAAGAAAGGTACAGAAGTCTTCCTGCATTTTTGTATGTCCCCTTTACCTCTTCCTTTAAATCAAAGTTTGCTTTTATAGTCACACATTTTCCTTATTTCCTCCAGAGAATGAGAGCATGGTAAATACCAACTAAAAACAGAGAGAAGAGAAAATCCAGAAAAAAATTGCTAAGAAAAGCTACGACAATTTTCAGTGTGTTCAGTATAAAGATAATGAAAAATGAAGGGTTATTTACTATTCCTTAAAACAAAAATAGTAAAAAAAAAAACAAAAAACAGTGCAGTCACAGCTGAACCAAATGTGTTACAAAATTATTAGGTCTGGCTTATTCTGGAGGGAGATATTTTGAGATAAGACCTCCATTCTGTATAAAAACCAAAAAATTGTGGATGCCCCATCTGCTCCTTACAAGTACAGCAAGACTCAAAAAATTTATCCGTTCCAAACCTCAGATCCACAGTCCAATTTTCCACATTCAGCCGTGTTTGACTTTCCTCTGGAAATATCAGTCCCTGCTCCCTACAGAGGTTTTCCCACCTTTGCTGACTCCTGCAGATATTTCAGAACAGAAGGTGTCACAAGTGACCAAATCCCTTACAGGAGTTCACAGCTGCCTGGCCAGCAGGGCTGTACTTCTCCTCTTTGAAAAATTTAATGGTTTTAATCCAATTTTTTTTTAAAAAATAGAAAATTTTTCTACACCCTCTCCCTATTGCTACACATTCTTTTATCATCTGGGATGCCAGACCTAATGCAGTGCTTAAAAGCTGCACAGGACATCCAGATAAATCTGATGTATCAGTAGGTTTTTAACAAAGGCTTTTAACTCTTCAGTGGAAAACATGACCATGTCTGATTGTTATCCAAAGTCAGAGTCATTCCCTTGTGAAGACAAAGCTTGTCAACTTAGGAGGCAGACAAGAGACACTCAGCAGATGAGAAAATGAGAGAATACTGCCTATTTATTAATGTGTATTGAAGTTTCTCTGCAATCTGAAATCAAACTTCTATTTATCACCCAATTTTTACTCTGAATATATTTAAAACTTCAAGGAAAAAAATATTAGAGAAAGAAGTCAATACTGTTTTTCAAACTTGCACTAGGATTTTAAGGTACCTTAATACCTTAACAAACTGGAGCTTGTTATTAGAACTTAAGATCTTTCCATAATATAAACAAGGAATACTCAGAATGGGTTTTACTTTTGTCTTTATATCCTGTATCAAACACCAAACTTGTTCATCTTACCTGAATAAAATATTCAAAGAGTGGTTTGTATTTCTTGCCTTTAAGAGCAATGCCAGGAAACCTGAGGAGAAGGATTTATAAGAACATAAATTAACAACCTGGAAATTGGTTTTTTTTCCTATTTGCTTCTTCATCTCCCTGACAGAATTTGATTTCAGAAGATGAAAAGTATTTCCTTAAGTTTGTTTCCCACCTCTGTGGTTAATGTGGACTTGGAGAAAAAACAATGTCTCTTAATGCATCTCTGCTACCAGTCATTAACTTGTACCTGATGGACTTTCAATCAATCAATGTAAATTAATAGAGGAATTAAGCATTAATGACAAGCTCTTTATGGTAAATCTGGGCAAGAATCTTCTGGATAAAACACAGTATCCATAACAACAAAGCCCTAAACCTCAGCATGTCCAAGAGAACTAAACAGTGATCCGAAACACCTGAAGTTTTATGTGCAGAAGATTGTGACGCAGGGTATTGCAGCCTTTAAAGCTCAGATGCCTCATTCCTTATTCTAGAACTGGGCATCCAGACTCTCCACAGGCATCTCAGGGAATGATCCAACACAGACAGGACTGGCTGAGGAACCAGCTGAGTCAGACAAGAAATGTAAGGCAGAGATGGAGCCTGCAGGTCTGGCTCCCTTCAGGCTTCTGACAGCAGCTGACAAAGACAGTGATTAGGTTGGGATTTGCAGCTCAGAACTCTCCTGAAAGTGCTTAAATCATCCAATTTCAGGGGAAAAAATCCAGCTAAAACATATCTTAATCTAATAGATGGGCTGGATCTCCGACTGTGTCACAGCTGTGGTCTCTCCCTACGCTCCCCTTGATCTACAACTTCCAAACAATGGTCAAACCATAAAACACTTGACTCCTTCAAAGTGGGGGACTCTTCAAAGCTGTTGCACTGCACAGAAAGGACCTCGAGCAGCATGTACTGCCAAGTTCAAGAGCATGACTCCTCAGCCCAGCACACACAATATCCTCTAGGAAAAGGGGAGACTTCTATTTTAAGCCACGGCTTTGCAGATGGTTTATGTGTTTTTATATTACAAACAGCCTTAGGAATGTTTGAGGTGCTTAATCAGGATCAGATGAGAGCAAAGCATCCCAGTGCTCAGCCACACAGATGTGGGAATGTGAAGCACCAGAATTGGCTTTAAAAAAAAACCAGCAGTATTTATAGTCTTATTTAACACAAGTCAGAGAAAGGTAAAGGTTGTGGATCACATTCCTGATTTTCATTTTGGCATCTGAAATACTTTGTTTGTCAAAGTCCTGAACTTCAGCCTGAAAATTTATACAACGGTGCCTTCTTGTGACCTAAGTTATAGAGGTAAGACTCATCTAAAATCACTGCAGCAATCCTTCACTCCCAGGAGATCAGCAATCTCTGGTTTGGATTCTTTAGAATCCAAAAAGAGACAACAAGGGAAAACAGTGCAAAGAAATTAAATGTTTAATATGCCAAACGACCGAAGTGTAACAAAAGAGGAGGAAGATTCTCAACAGTCACGTCCTATCTACCACTGCTAAATAAAACAAGAAGCCACTCAATGGCCAAAATTGGGGTAATACACCCAGACCAATTCATCAATGCAAAGCAGCCAAGTTCAGGGGACTTCAGACACTGAACATTTTCAATGAGACCATTCCCTGCCCTCAGCCTGATGTCTGATACAGATTAAGTTGCATAAATTTCTCCCTCAAGGGCCTGACTGCTTGAGAATTAGAAGTGAGCTAAAGGAAGAAAAAAGTTAAGAGCAGAAGTGGGAAAGTTCATTTCCACAAGCTCACATACAGATCTAAATCTTCCAAAGATCCATTCAACTACCAGCTACCTTTTAATTGTCTCACATTTCACATTTGAGAAAATTAATTATTACATAACAGACAAACTGGAGCATGACCAAAAACAGAAATCAGCTTGAAAAGAGACTGTAGCACTAATACAGAAAGAATTGAAATATACTGCTCTGCAGAGAGGTTTGCTAGCAGCCTTATGGATGCAGAGATTAAAAAAAAAAAAAGGAAATGTTTAAAAAATCATTAAAGACTGGGGGGCTGAGAGGTGGTGTTAGAAATACCATTAGTCAGAGACATAAATACAACATCTGAAATGTGTATGATTGCCTTAAAGAGCAGGCTCCTCACATTTCTGATGAAGACACCACATCAAAAAAGGCCAAAATGTTCTGTGCATTCCTGGAAATAGAATGACTGCAGTCACACTGAAGTTAGGTTTGTAGTAATGCATTAAAAGAAGAATTTGGAAGCAAAAGACAACAGATCAACAAATGTAATATATGGGCTAATTGGCTTCTTTTTTAAGCCTAAAGCAAATGTATTTAAAAATACTTAAGAAAAAAAAGTGGTTTGATAGAAGGCTTAGTTTTTAGACACTCTGAACAGGTTTCAAAAGACCAAAAAGGGAAAGAGTATCTGTATTTCCTGAGAGAACTGAAGCACTGATGGATCTAAAAACCACTGAGACACATCTAAAAACCTGATTCAACTTTAAGTGACTGAGAGTTTTTAGTAAGTGCTGAAGAACATACAATGTGAATTTGTCAAGAATAAGCCACACAAAGCCACATTTTCTGGGGCAGACTAACCAGCTTGGATAGCAAGCAAGCAGATCAAATTTAGGTCTTAACATTAGTAAGAGTTTGGATACTTTATCATTCCAACACACACAAATACCTGACCTGGTGGATACACCACCATTTCAAGAGAAAAAGTTGTTGTTAATTCAGTCTCAGACCAAAAGAAAATTCCCAGTGGTATCCTGGCAGGACCATCCTAACACTGACACTGTTCAGTGGTTTCACTGATGACTCAGAGGGAAGGAAAAAACTACAGAGATCGGGAAGTTCAGCCAGCCCTGAAGAATGAGAGCACTGAACATCATCTTTAGAAACTGAACACCATCTTAAATTGGTACAGACCAAGTGACAGATTAAGAGCATTCTCATAGAGGGGGGGGAAGGAGGGAAATCAATGCAGAGATATAAAATTACTCAACTGCCCAGTTTGAGCCATCAGAATAGGAAACATCTTAAACAAACATTCCTGCTCTGTATTTCCCTAATTTAATGACCACATGCAATTGCTTAGCTGAAACAGCCTCCACTTTTTCAATTTAAAGCTTTCAACTGCTTGATAAAAAGACAAAAATAGAAATTGATGCCAGTGAAGAAAGGGTGTTATTCTCAAAAACATTTCTAGTCTTTATTTTTTTTTATTGTGGTTGTGTTATGTAGGTTTTTATTGGGTTTTTTGGTTTGCTTGAATAAAGTGAGCAAACAAATATTTGTTTAACACCTGCACCCCCTGCCCAGTCTGACTTCTTAATTAATTCCTATTTTTCCACCTAACCAAGATGAATAACCACTCTGCAAAAAGCAATGACTGCCACTAACTACAGAAGTAATATTTGCTAAAAACAATGGGATATGGGATTGTTTTGCCCATTTCCCTTTAAATATTTACAGAATGTGTAGAAGAAGGCATTTGGACCAGCTCCAGCATTTTCTCAAACTTTTACATTACTGTGAACACACAGGAAAGGGGTGGACTATGGAACCCTTTTTCCTCACCACAATACAAGGACCCAATGAAACTTTTTTCTGCTTGTAGCTTCACATACAAGACCAATTTGTTCCAGCAAATTTCAATTCCTTTTACAGATTTTTGCAATATAAACACACATGCAGGGAAATCCATCTTCTTGAAAACATTTAACTTCTGATCTAGAAAAACACTGAAAATTAGCAAGTGTAATCATTTATGTACTTGCCTGTCAAGTATTTCATATTCACTGTCAGATTTGTACAGTGCCACCAGCCTGGACTCCATCAAAATGTAAATCTTCCCTGTGGCCTTATCTAGAATATAAAACAAAACAGGAATTCCACAAATCTTCAGTTTAATCCCCTCATTTGCACCATTATGAAATCTTTCAATATGTGCAAGATGGTATCACTGTAGCTGTAAAACTGCCCAGAATAATCCTTTACTACTTTCCAGCTACTTCTACCCCACACAGCCAGTTAAGGAACACTTTCCAAAGGCTAAGTTTAAACAGAAACCACAGGATGAAATCCAGTCCACTGATTTTCAGTGTTTTATTGTTGCAGAGGCAGAAATACCCTTTCTTGTCTGTTATGGCTGAGCCAAATAAAAAAGCAATTGAGAAGTTTCAGTAAATGCAATTGAAACAGAGGGAAACAATTGGAAGATGGACAATTACCACATAAAATCAGTATTATTAAGTTGTGAGGTAATGATTGCACTTTATGCAGCCTTCCTGAGATTTGCTATTTCAATTACATGCTAGGCTTTCTTTCTAAAAGAAGTATATACCAACAAAGAAAGTTAATACAAAAAAAAAAAAAAGTGAAATGTTATGAAGAAAACTCATTTTCTACCCCAAACCACCCTGATTTCCTAACTTCAATGACAAATTTTATTCAGGCTGCTACCCTGCCAACTCAGTCAGGGTCACTGTCCCACAGCAGCAAGCCAAAGACATCCAAATCCAACTCAGCCCCTCAGGCAAGTGAGATGTTATTTCTGAAAGCACTCAGTATTTCTTTTTAAGATGACCAAATTTCTGTTAAAACTTTTGAAAACTGAAACATACTTAGCTCTCTTAATAGAAAAAAAACCCAAACATGTGGAGTTCACTGCAGAACTTTATGTTTAACATCACCTTAGGCATACAACAGATTCATGTGGTTATGTTGGAACTGGAAATTCCTACTTACTATTCTGTTTAATTTCTTTTTAAAAGGGGGGATGCTTGTAGATGAAGGTATAATTAAAGACTACAAGCACCCCATCCCTTTTTTTTTTATTCTTTATTTCATCTATTAATATTTTCAAGGTACAGTCCTCATAAACCATGTAAAATTACAAGAGCACAGCAGTTGGAAATCATCAGCCACATCCAAAGTGGATCTCATCTTTCAAACTAACACTGGTTCAACCCCCAGGAAGTTCTGTAAATTTAACCTAAACCAGTCTATAATACAAAACATAAGTACATATTCACAGGCACTGAAGGAAGAGGTGCTCGTTGTGTGTCCCCTGCAGTTAATACTTGCCTCTCAGTTTTACATACTGCAATTCTGGGTTAACACAAAGGGCCAGATTGCTGGGCAAGGTCCAGGGAGTCGTGGTCCAGGCGACAAGAGACACACTGGGATCTTCTTCCAGTGGGAAGCTCACAGTCACTGAAGGATCCTGAACATCCTGAAAAACAAGATAAAGTCCAAGGGTAAAAAGAGAGCCAGCAAAAAGCCTTTACTGCCTATGTGAGTGAGAAAATGGAAATCTAAGATGCAGTAACTCTCACTGCCATGCACCCAAACCTATCTGGCAACTGGCCTAGTTCATCACTGTAATCTGTAATGTAAAAGGTGAAGTGGCAGCATTTAAGTCAAGAATAGAGCACCAGTCACAGAGTTCCTCATTACACCAGTGCAGTCTGTTAGTCCAACAAGGCCACAGGGTTAAAATCTCCCACTTGCTGGAAGATTTGGGGGATTTGCTGCCAAAACACCAAAGAAAAGACAAGTGCAGTTCCTTTAGGTACCTCTTATAACCCCATTTTCAAAGTTTAGAACCAATCTCAAGGGTCAGGAAAATCAGCAGTTTCTCAGATACGACTAAACAAAGCCTTTTCCACATTCTCTTCTGTAGCCAGGGATTAGGAAGAACAGCCACCACATAAAATGATTCATCTCTAATTAAGAAGCTGCTGTTAACAAGGAGGGGGAAAACATTTGGAATACTTAAAAACAAGAGTATATCAATGTTTAAGAGTAAAAGAAACTTCAGGGAAGGAGACCTTTGTCAGCTACACTGTAAAACTTAACCTTCAAATGAGTCCAAAAAATCCACTGAAAACAAGTTTTTCTGTCAGCCAAGTACAACCCTATTCAGTCACTTCACATTTCACATATGATGAAAAGCTGTTGTAAAAGCAAGTCTAACCCTCCAAATGTGAAACTTTCACTATGAAATTCTAAATGCCAACTCAGAGGGTGCCGTGCACACCGACCCTAAGCACAGAAATAGGTCCTGTGGCCTCGACACGTCTCGTGCGAGGCGCTCTGGTTTCCATCCAGCATCATGGAGCAGTTAATGGCATCATGGGACAGGCAGCTATTTATGTCTGAGCTGAGGGCTGCTCCAGAGGGAATTTTCTGTGAACATCTGGTGCAGTCAACAGTAAAACATAAATATTACATAACCCATGGCCTGCGCTCAATACCAGGCAGAGCTCGAGCTCTCGGTTCTGTCTGTACTGAGTGCAAGGCAGCACTGCAGGCTACTCACTTTGCTTTCTGAAGCACTCAGCTCACCAGGTAGATAAAAACAACTGGCAAAGCATAAAAAATGCCATCCAGGCTGACAGGTAATGGCATCAGGTAGTGTTTTAGCTGTTAAAATTTCACCTGCAGATGCCACTTCTTCAATTTAATGCAACACCAGCTGCTGGCATTGTTAACTCAAGTGTGCATTAGACACCCAGCTCTGGTTCTGAACATGCTTCTTGTGTCCTACTGCTCCTGATCTGTGTCCCGGCTCTCAGAGGATCAATAAACAGCAGCTTTCCACTGTGAGAAAGGCAACAGCTGCTTCACACCCAGAAGTGGCTGTGCTCACCAAGAATAAATCCTGTCAGCTCACAGACCCACACCTTCCAAACACCACTTCTAGCAGATAGGAAAAATAATTTTTGTATGGAGTGGCAGAGCAGCCACACACACCTCTGGTTCTAGAGTAAGAAACAGCATCTGAATATTTCATCAAGACTCAAGAAGAGAAAAAAACGAGCTCTAGCTTTATGGAAAAAGAGAACACATACACAAACCCTCCAAAATAGTCTTTGTTCTAAAGAAAGCTCATTAATCTGAGCCTGTGTGAAATGTCAGTTAATAAGGACAAGAAAAGTAATTATTTCAGTTGTCAGACAGTCACAAATATCAAGGTATCTTTGCAAATCTCTCTTTCATAAATCACAAACCAGGTTTTTTTCAGCATAAATACCCCTCAGCAATACAGAAAGCTCTGGTATCTGTGGGCTGCATTGTACTACAAGTCTATTTAAACATTTGTTTCAAAAATACTATTTTTGGCCAGAAAACTGGCCTTTTTTAGGCAAGATGTAGAGACCAGATGTACAATCTGTGCTTGCGCTCTGCTCCCACAATGCAAGTGAAAGATTTACGATATAATGATATGGAGGCCTGGGTCAGGATTGGAAAGGATACAAAACCTCTAGCCACAAACTAACATGGAATTTGAAAAACTGAGACACAAGTTCTGCTTTCACATACATGAACATGAGTTTGTTGCAAGCGAGAGGCTGCACTTGCCTTATCTTGTCATTCACTTTTAAAGGAACATTTTATAAACCACAGTAAGCCCTGCATTATATAAGGTAGAACATTTTCTGGTGTTTCCCAATCTAAATTAATGATTCTTAGAAGAGCCATTATCCTACTGCTACAGTGTCTTTGACATTCCTTATGAATCCCCTCACGGAAGATTAAAACCTTGTCAAAGACCCTCTTGTGCATAGGGACAACTGCAGCTCCCCTCTTAAAATTCAGCATAAAAATCCACCACTGCAGTACCACCTTGAGAGCCCAGAGAGGGAGGAATTTACCCCAATAAAACAAAGTGTTCACTTCAAAGATCTGTAAGTAGTAACCAAGGAAGAAGTCTAAGATCAAGTGATCCAAACAAATACAGCAAAATGTGATAAAAATTAACCCATTTACCTAGATTTTTACTACCAATTTGGAATGTAATGATGTGCTTAGGTACCACCAAGCAAAAAGTACTAAAGCTCTTCATATCCAAACAGAAGAGAATAGAGAAATCTGATTGCAACTTACCTTGTAGTTCTGATGGGACTCAAAGTTGGACAGGGGGGTGTTGCACGCAGTTGAAAAAGGCATGACCTTAACTCCTCTATACACCAGCCCTTTGTCATAGAGCTGCTTGAAAACCCACCTGAAATACACAAGGAACAAGGAATAATTTGGTGTTTCACATTTAGTAAATAAACTGCAAAATGGGGTTTGTGCTCTAGCTGGAGTTTCTTTCTGAATTACACCTCTTTTTTAAAATCCATCATCAACTAAAGACAATATTTGCGAGTCAAAAGGCAAAGAGGTAATTGATTGCAACTGCATTTCTGGCAGATTTTTAGCTTTAGCTGGTTCTAGCAGCTTGGTATTCCATGCACTGGCTGCACAGAACATAGATTAATCAGCAATATGGATTTTTATTCCATCTAAATCCCTTCTCAGATTTCCTGAATACAAAGATCACTTGAAATCTGAACAATTAACAAGGCTGATATCAGTCATAATTTAGAGAAGAGACAAGTAGTGACATGGCTGCTCACTTCTCACATGATCTTAAGTTTCTGCTGCAGCAACCAGTGCCACAGAAGAGATACAGGTCAGAGCCACCTGCAACCCACCCCAAGTAAATCCTGATAATCTAAGAGCATTTTTCACAGGAGGGCACAGTTAACCATGAAAAATGATGAACTCAGTTTTACGGTGCCTCAATTTAATGTTCTCCTTTGAACTCAGATCCTCTCCAAGATCAGTCTCACACCAAGCCTTAACTCTGCTTAGGAAATCATCAATCCAGCCTGTAGCATAGCTGGATCTTTATGTTTTCTTGAAATAATCAAGACAGCACTTAATATTACAAATATTACACTTAATATTACATTGACAAATGGAGTCAATGCTCAAGATGAATGGAAGCTGGAAGAGAAACACTTCACACAGCAGCTCAAAGTGTCCATGTGATGGACAAACCCTGAATTCCCCACGGTTTCCTCAAAGATCATCAACATTTATCAGCTTCTCATGTCTCACTGACTTGCACACTCAATGGCACAGCCTGCAGGCTGTAAGGCAGGAGAGGGCAAGCCTTAAATAATCCTGCCAACTTCAACTCACAAATCAGAGCTACTGCACAGCCTCATCATTTTGAATTTCACATAGAAACTGTTAAAACTCTGCTGACTTTAAAAGCTCCTTTATCCAAACTGTTTTCAAACCATCCTGATCCCTTTTCTGGGTCCCTTTGCAGATAAATAGCTCATTGCTAAGCAACCAACCCCATCCTGGCAAGCAGCACTTTTTTCTGCAGGCTGTCGTTTTGTGCTTTAGAATCTGGACCTGTATTTCAGTCAGTGTCTTGTCTTCCATGCTTGAAATTATCATCTTCAACAAAAACCACAAGTAGACTATTGCACTGATTTTATCTGTAGCCTAAAATAAGAATATCAAAAGACATGCCCTGTCTTGCTGACATGAAAGTCCTATGGTGCCTTAATCAGAATAATCTTTACACTACAGATTAGGCAGCTGGAGAGAATATAGAATGTCACATGGAAAAGATGTGCAGTCCATCAGATTCATCCATGGGCCTCCAGTAAAAGTCAAAAACTCTCCTATAAGTCATCACTAACATCAGAAAAAGTACAAAATCCAAAGTCTGAGATGGAAAAATCCTCAGTGACCCTCAGCAGCATCAAGTTCTGCCACAGAGGAGCCAAACCTACAAATCTCTCAGAGCTGTGCACTCCTACAAAGGTGCCTTACCTGACACACAACTCCAAAGAAACCTTGTTCAACCAAGAAACGTCACCCACAGGCAAGATGTGGCTGCCTGACCCCCAACCCAAATCTGAAACAGAGCAGCAAGTGACTATTTTACAATGGAGATTTTAAGTTTATCAACTTAGACTTGTATAAATCCAGATCAGTCTTTTATAAATGTGATCCCTGAATATAGTTTCACCAGCTTTCAGCATAAAAATTTGAGCTGGCTAACTGCACAAGTTTTTGTGTGAGTTAAAATAACTTTAAATGTATGCTTACCCCCTCAGAGCATAATGAAGGCAGCCTGTGACAAGTGACAGCATTCCTACTGAAGGTGTTCTATTTGCCTTTCAAAACCAGTAACTAAAATACCTATAGAAAAAGGCTCCACTTTACTTTCTATAGAACACTGCCTACTAACAGCACACAGAAACTACTCTGAGAAACACTGAATATTTAATTCAGCTGTAAATATAACTGTAAACTCAGGGAGCTGCTCAGGAAAGGTGAGCGCAACACAGAGCTACCAAGCTCCCAATCCAGGCCAGCATCTCCCTCCTGTGGCAATCCCATCCCATTGCACATCCCGGGCTCCAGCTGTGCACTGCAGAGCAGGGATGGGCTTCCACACCGCAGCCCTCTCCTGAGCTTCTCACAGGCCACAACGAGCACTCATTTGGAGGTTATCACACAGCCATTCACACGGAATAAACAGAATTATAATTGAGTCAAGACTGCTGTTTGATACCACAGCCCTCATTACCGCTACAAAAGCTCTTTTGTTATCTCAAAAAAATGGCTCTAAATGGCTTCCTTAACAAAAAAGCTTCTGTGAGCTGCTGGTGTGTGACCACCACACTTGCAGAGATGATTCCCAAAGAGCTCCCTGCAGCAGCTCCCACCTGAAACACAGCACCTGCCAATGATGAGCCTAGTTCTAACAGTAAGAGTCACTTACAGGTGGCACTTAAAGGCATCACAGTATTTTAGACAATAACCTCACAAAACATGGTTTAACCCTCATGTTTAAAAAATGCTGACACTTTGCAAGAAAGGGGCTCCAGGTTTGTAAGCCAAAATTGAAACTGCAGTGCTATCTGAAAGAAAAATAATAACCTAAGGAAACCACAGAGCTCCTTTCTAGTGACAAACAAAACACAGAAATGAGAAGTCAAACCCTGTTCCTCTAATTCTGCTACATTTCTCCTCGAACATAAATACATTTAGTTTCATCCTCTTGGCTGAGGGAGCAGCACTCAGACCTTTATTAAGAAAAATGCAGTTTGGGAAAAGGTGAAATTCAAGATGCGTATTTCAGCTTCTTGTTAAGAGAGAATCTGGTCCCTAAAGGTGCAAGGAATGTTTAACTTCCAAAGTGATACCAATTTGTTGTTCCTGAAATGTGATGATGGGTTAACACAGCTGGTTCAAGCCCAGTCAATAACAAAGCCTTGCTCTCTCCAGAACTCCCAAGAAACCAGAACCTTGCTGCAGTATTTGTTCATCCAAGTCACACACACAGCACACAAACACCCCATGGATTTAATCAAACTCCTGCAGAGCAAGGCTTTGCTTCCAAAAGATACTGAATCAGTCAGTACAGCACTCCAAACAGCCCTGGCATCCCACACGAAATCCAACATCTCTCACTATCCTCAGCAGATGCAAAAGCAAGCTGCACTTCTCAAACACGTACATCCAGTTCACATCAAAGAGAGGGATTTGATCTTGGAGCTTCCCAAGTTCTTAATGCCATTCCTTTGGGGGATCAAGGGGCTCTGTTTGCAATGATCAGTATCTAATCCAACCTTTCCAGAAAACTAACTCATAATTAACACTGAGATTTATTTTCAAACACATATAAAGTGCTTTCCCCCCTTTTTTTTCCCTCTTTAAAGAAAAAACACCAGGACCTGTAAACAGTTCTGCGGGCATTAGCACAGCAGGATCTAGAGGTCTATGATTTCAACATACCCATGGTATTATAGGTAAATGGACAAAATTATTGCTATGTGACCTCACATCAGTTCGTATCAAGATAAAATGACAATTTTATAGCCTCTGTAGGCCTATCAAACACATGCAGGCACAAACACCATGCTATGTAAGAAGCTCTGTCATTTCCAAGTTCAGCAAACACTGCATCCTAACAGCATCACGGGAAGCAGAGCTTCCGAGGAAAAGGTTTTCCCGGGACTCATAAACAACACTTGATAGACAAGATAAAATCAAAAAGAAAGCAACAATCAAAAACAGATGATTAAGGAAAAAAAAAACCAGAAAAAAAACCGCTCAAAAAACACTGAACATGAATCAAAAAAGCATTAACTTAGGTAGAACATGAATTCCACTAACAAACACAGCCTGTCTTTAGAACAGTATGTTGGAAAGACATCTCTTTAAGAAAGTCAAGAAAAGTATTTATTTGTTCCAGGGCCTAGGAATTGTTAAGTACAGAAGTTATCAAAAATTATGCTCAACTGCCACTGAGAGCTTTAAAATCCTGGCATACAGAGATCATCCAGCTCCAGGTCTAGCCTCCAAGTTGTAATCTTTGGAACAGTGTATTTGTTGAGAGATTCTGGATCAAGCCAAAAATGCAAAATACCTGTGTAACAGGAAATGTGAATATCTAAAATGGATGCTAAACTTATCCCAAAGGTCAGGCATGGGACTACAGTGTACTCCTCCTTCAAAATACAGGTAAGGAGATACAACAACAAGGACTGGAATGGTGAGAAGGTAACAACAAGGGGACTAGAGAACTTAATGCACAAAAGAAATACAACAATGAGGAAAAAAAATACAGGTTGCTCATAGAAAAACTGATAAATCAGATTTCTTATGACCGGTATCTCTCTAGAGAATCACTAGTCATGGAATACACAGCATGCAACACTGATTTCCGCTAGGACCAGAGATGTGTTGTTCTGAGAGCATGCTGGTTTAATGCTGAGTGCTGGTCCTGTCTCAGGGCAGGCCGGGGGTGAGCCCAGCTCTCCCTGGCACCTCCTCCCAGAGCTCCATCACCAAGGGGAGCTCAGGACTGTCCCTAACGCGGAATCAGGCTCAGCCCGCAGTTGCTCATTCGGGCACTAGATGGTGACAGGAATCTGCTCAAGCAACCCTTCAGAGGAGCAGGAGGAGAGGCCAAGGCCTGGGCATCACCCCGGGACCAGCAGAGCCGTCCCCTCACCCCGGCACGCCACAGGCTGCTTCCCCGGAGCCCAGGGAGAACTGCGCCCCAGGAGCAAACTCACATCCAGCCCCACACCTGTGCAACAAGCCAGCAGTGAAGACAATCATTTATAGTTACTCCAACTCCCAAAGGTTTCTTTCAGACCACCTCAGTAGGAAGTTTAAGCTCCCATCAAACTCCTCTCCCTTTCACTGGATGTCTCGTGACCATACAAATAAAAGGCAAGAACATATTGCATGTTTGTGCCGTGCCAGCTCAAGATCACTGTCATTGCACAGTTCCAGTGAAGGGCACTCCTTAATTGAGATCCAAGCCACTGCAGGACAAACTCTACAGAATTAGAACTTAAAAGTTCTATTTAAGTTATTTAATATATACAGAGTTGACTGTATCTTAACATCGAAAGCAGTACAGTATCACCTCTTACTGACACCACCTTTCAACCCTCCCCTGAAAAACTCTGCCAGGATACCACAGTTCCACCAATCAATGTTTTTTTGTAAGTCAAAATTTAGCAGGCTGAAAATTCAGTTTAGTCAGTCATCATATGACATAGCACCAAAGTGCCAACAAAGCAGTCATTGCCACCAGGACAATTATAAAAGATGAAAAAGAAATGCTCTCTAGCATTCTGAGCTTATTAATATTGTTTTGTAGAGATACTAGATAACAGATGTATTTGGTGTCTGAGTCCTAAATTATTTCCAATCTAAATGATTTGGATTGAATCAGCCACCACTGAAAACAACATTTATCACAAGTACTGGATTATCTCACTGAACTCAAGAGAAACACAGAAGAAAACACCACATGTCACAAAGAAATTCCAGTTGAGACCACTCCAGAGCTGCAACCCTCAAGAAGAGCTACAGACCAGAAAAAAAATAACCTAAACAGACTGGTTTATCTGATTATAAGACTAAAGACAAACTCCTTACCATATTTTAACCACAAAACCTACAGTTGCCATGCCCACTACCATTTTCACAATCAGGTTTTTTTCTGGACCTAAAATCAGCATTTTTCTCCCACAGACAGAACAACAACAAGGTAAAAGCACTGGACAGGCCAATGCAGAAATTAATCCACAGTTTCTCTTTCGTACATACCTGAAGACTAAATTTTAAAACTTTTTTTAAAGAATTTCAAAAGGAGCTCATATATCCATATATTTATGTTTAAAATCAATTGAGAGAGAAGCATAGAACCTACAGCTCAAATTAGCACTCCTGATGGACATGAAAAGTAACTTCAGGAACATCTTTTGGGTCTGATGATTGCCTAGGTAACCATCCAATTTATTTTCTTTTATTTTTAGGAAATCGTGCATTACCCTGTCAAAAGCACCACTCTAATTGCAGTGACAGGGCTCTCTTTAAGCATCATCTCCCTCAGCCCTGAGACAGTCCTAGGAGACTTTCCCAAAAAACCCAATTTTTCAAAACAGAAAATGCATTTCATTACATGACTTAACAGAAACTTAACACTATCAGGAAGCAAAAAAAGTACAATTAAGTGGCTGTCTGCCTACGTACTTCCTGAAATTTTTCTGAGTTTTCAGACCCAAAGTTTATACTTTAGAGTCTGTAACAAAGCAAGCATTAGGAGGTGATCTCTGTGACAGGTGAAAGACCAGAAACTGCCTTTTGAAGAGGTGGTGGGAGAAACAAACCACCAAAAAAAGGTTTGGGCTGCTGAGCGAGACCCTGCAGCTAGCTCAAGTCAGGTTTGGTTTTTAAGCTTCCAGTTAAACAGAATTTGAGATGCCACTAAGTATTTTTGTGATTTACAAAACAAAGGTTTCTTGTCAGTTTTGGCTTTTTAATTATGCAGGGTTTCTTCAGCTGAGTTAGTTAAACATCTGCTGCCTTCCCACCATCTTTCCAATGCTCACTGAAATCTCACTGGCACTTCAGCCCTCTGCAGTGGCTTCAGGGACATCTAAAATGTCTGTCAATCCATTATCATAACTTTATGAAACTAACTGTATGATTAAAGCTGATTAGTAAAACTAATCTTAACAAACATCCAATAATACTTTAATATACACATAATTTGCTTTACAATGGCTTTTTGTCAGCATATACTCTGCTGAACCTCTCCCTGCAATTCACCTTGTCATTCTATCACCCAGAAGACCCAAAGCTGCCATTTCTTCACTGTGTTAAACCAATCTTATTATCCTCTTAACCTGGAAGGTTGTATTGTCTTTTGAAATCCCAACAGGCACCCTGAATACATTGCCAAAACACCCAAACTTTACTTAGCTCTGCACCAGGAGTCCAAGACAGTTGACAAACTGTGCTGCCAAGAAAAAGATAACAGCAGATTCACAGCCTCTAAATTCAGGCTTGAAGAAGAGGTTTGGAGCTAAACTGAGCTTGGACAGTTTGCCCATTTACAGCTGACAGTGTGAAGAACATCAAGAATGCAGAGATATAACGTAATTTCCTACACCAACCAAGGAACATATTAATAGATCTTCAGAACTGCTTCTAAGTTGACATGGAGCAGTGAGATTTCAGGGCTCACTAAAGGCAGTATTGGCGCACTTTATTTTGCAAAGCCCTGCTACCCTGAAGAAGGGAAAAATGGGACAATTAATTCCGTCACTGGGACTTCAAGAGATTTCACATCACTTTAATTACTCTGCCTGATGTTTTATCTGCATTTGGCATTTTCAGAACAGTGCCAGTGATACATGGACCAGCACAGGTTTGCAATGACTGAAGCCTTTTTCACATTTCAAATCCATAAAGCAATACATGTTCACTTACCACACAGACTCCATGAACTCGGGGTAAAGAGTTTTATAGTCATTTTCAAAGTCAATCCAGCGTCCTAATCTGGTAACACTGAACTGTTAAGACACAAACACAGAGATTAAAAGGCACCTTAACAGTGTATCATCATGATACATGACTAATATTTATTCTGTAAAATAAACATCAAATGGGTTTTTAAGTGCAGTGTTTGTCCCATATTAATGAAATACATCCATAAAATATTTTAGCCTGATAATAGTTCCAAACAGTGTATTTAAACAGGCAAAAATAAGGAAGGAATGAAACCATGAGCATGGTTATTTAGAACCAAGGTCACACAACAGGCAAATGTGTTCAACGCAGCAGAAATGGTAGATCATTTGGATCATTCATCAAATAGAAATGGTGAATCACTCAAGGTTCAGCCAAGGTTCAAATGCCTGAAAATTGCTTTTCATTGCAGTGGTCTTACTTCTATTTTTAAGACTGCTTGTTGCAGAGACAGTGAAAACCCAGAAGACGTAGTCTATCAGCTTTCAGTTACATGAAAAGATGATGTAACTTGAAGACAAAGAAATGCCGAAAGAAATCGATACGTGACAAGTTATCAAACTATTCCAGGGCCAACTGCCTTCTCTGACTTCCCAAAGCCATGAGAGGGCTGCCAAAGCCCCAGGAGTGACAGGTGCTCGTCCTCCCTCAGGACAGATCATGGTCACATCCATGGCCCAGCAGGCAGACACTAATGAGGAATGAGCCAGCTATGGGATTCACTGGGACAAGTGGGATTTCATAGCCACCCAAACCCCCAGCTCTGCAGCCAGCCAAGCCAGCGACACCTGTCCTGACACTGTGAGACACAGCCCTCACTGAATGTCAAACCAGCAAAGTGAACACAAAGCACATTCATTCTCTCACCTCTACACTTTCATACAAGACCTGAGCTCCCGACACGTATCAGTTTTCATCCTGACCTTTAAGCCACGCTGACATTCCACTGGTAAGATCCATAGCCTAGGACTGATTAGCACAAGGATCCACAAGGTTGGAGCATTATGTTTGGTCTTGGTTTTGTAAGATCTCACACAGCCAAGGAACCTTTTTTATTTTTTCTTAAGTCTCAAATATTTGCTAACCACTCCAGGCAGAAAATAAACACTCTATCTAACAGGAATGTTGGTAATTCCTCTCCTAGCCCTATTCCGAAATACTTGAATTTATTACAAGTCAAAAGATATTTTAACAAATTTCATTATTTTTATTTATCAACTAAAATACACACAAGCATGCACAAGTTTACAAACAAAACAAAATACAAAATCCATTCACCACCCAAAAGATCAAGTGCTTGGATTAACCAGCACTGCAAAAACACCAGTTCCTGAAGCACAGCAAAGTTAAAAGGTATGGAAAATGCAACACATGTTCTAGGTTTGGCTGGGATAATGTTAATTTTCTTCCTCATAGCTGGTAAGGTGCTGCGCTCTGGATTTAGTACAGGAATCATGTTGTTAACCCACTGCTGGCTTAGGTGCTGCTGCACAGTGCTTACCCTAAGCAAGGAGTTCTCAGTTTCCCCGGCTGTGCCAGCAGGGAGCTGCACAAGGAGCTGGGTGGGAGAACAGCCAGGACAGCTGATCCCAACTGGCCAAAGGGACATTCCATAGCACAGAACAGCGTGCCCAGCAGAGAAACTGAGGGGACTTGGCCAGGAGCTGGGAATCACTGTGCAGAGACAGACTGGGAATCACTCAGCAACTGGACTGGGCATCACTTGGTTTTCCTGGCTTTTACTCCTCCCTCTCTCTCCTCTTTTACTAGCATTATTATCAATAGCATCATTACAATACTTTATTTTGTTTCAATTAAACTGTTCTATCTCCACTCATTGGTACTTGGCTGCCAGCTGAGGTTAAACCACCACAACAAATCAGAACGAATCTTGCTATTTTTATTTCTAAAAGCAACAAAGAATTATTGATGATGGGTTTGAAATACAGCATTTCAGAGTGTAGATGAATGAGTGTACATTTGAAAAAAAACAAACTGTCTGCTTTTCATCCAGCCACTCACTGAGGTTTAGGCCACAGCTACTCTACCCAAGGCAGCTCTGGGTTCTTCAGACACTGGCCATAACTTCAGAATTCTCCCAAGGGCAAGAGGCAAGTGATGCTCAAATAAGAAATTGCTATTTCCATGAAAAGAAATGCAGCAGGACTAGAGAACATGCAGAGGAGTGTGATGAAGTAGAACAGCTTTTGCATGAGGAAAACTTAAAATAATTAAGACTGTTCTGTCTAGGAAAAAAAAAGATGGTTAAGATAAAGCTTTATTGGAAATCATTTTATAGAACTACTATTCTTCCAACTCGCACACACCAACACTCTCCCTCTGTTCCTGGGATGCAAAGCTGACACCAGTATTCTCTGGGAAGACTGAGAGTTTACACACACCACCTGTGACAAAACCAGATGTGAGAATTTCTGTTCTTCCAAAAATACAAGCTACTACCCTGCACTCTGGCAATGAAAAGACTGGGGGAAGAAGAAACAGAAAAGCAGTGAGGTTAATGTTAATTTTCTTTAATGGCTCCATTTGAAAACCAAAGACAGATCTTTCATTTTTCTATACAAGAGAAGACACAAAGAAAGAGACAATGCTCAACATATCTATTATTTGTTCAGTGTATCTTATTAGACACTCTGAGCTCCAGGTAACCTGCAAGTAACCTCCTCTTGACAGCACCAGCAGTCTGTTCTGAGCCACAATGGTGCTCTTTTTTTCCCCCTTTCAGGATCACAGGGGAGAAACACAGTAGCTTAAAGACATGAGATTTATGCACATAATCAGACAAAAGGATGAAGTTCACCCTACCTGAAACACTTCTGCACAAATACATTTAGAAATGCTCAGCAGAACATGGACTGAGCCTTCACTTACCTCCCACTCCTTGGCGTATCTCATCACAATCCCTCTGCACTCTTTGTTGTAAGCTTCAATCCCCATCTTTGCCACATCCTCTGGCCCTTTAATGCCTAAAGTCTTGTCAATCTCATATTCCTGGGAGCATGGAAAACAACCAAACAAAACATCCTGTTATCAAAAGCTTTCAGGATTTCCCTGCAGAGTTTATTTATGTCCTATGCATTCTAATGAGGCTCAGGGGCCTCCTTTAACCTTTCGAGATTTCACGAGAACTGCACCTGAACTAGGCAGGGATTTCAAAGGGTCACCCTGGCGTGACTGTTCCTTCAGTATCACTAGAAAAATAAACAAAACACCAGTTTCTGCAATAGGTACCAAATAAATACAGCTTCATAGCAATGAACAGAGTGCAGGTGACCAGCGGGAAGCTCCTGAACTCCCCACACACAAAAGCCAGAGCAACACACTGGACAAGGAACTTTCATTTCTCTTTTAGCAACAATACCAGGTATAAAAGCAACTGAAACATGAGTGATAAGCAGGGAACAACAGCGAAAGAGGAACCAACAGAAGTATCTGTAGGTAAATTCATGACACATACCACAGGTAAGCCGTGGCAATCCCAGCCAAACCTTCTGTCAACATGAAAACCACTCTGATGAGCAAATCTGGTTACTATGTCTTTGATGGTTCCTGCAAGAATATGGCCATAGTGGGGGAGCCCAGTGGCAAACGGGGGGCCATCATAGAAGTTAAACCTACAACATAAAACATTCCTCATTAAAGCAAAAACTGAGTAGCAGGGCTTCAGACAGGGTGACTCTACCTGTATCCTTATACTACTTATGTTTTACTAGGAGAATATCCATTCCTTCCTTTTCCACCATCAGTCAGCACAGGTGCCACGCTGGCAGTGGGACTAAAGGGAACATTCCAACTTGATCAGTTCCTACCACTGCCAGTTCTACCAGGATTCCCATGGGAACATCCCAGCACGGTGCTCCACAGCTGCCACAATGGGAGGAGTTCTTTGCTTACCTCCCCATTCCACTTACAAACACACCAGGCAGGAAATTACAGGTTTACTGCTACTGTTTGAACACTGCTGATTCTTCACAAAGTGAAATATAAAGGGACAGCAGCATGAGCCAGGCCTGCTGTTGGCAAAGGCAGCAGCTGCTGTTTACAGAACCAAGGAAAAACAAAGAGTAATTACAGCTAAGCCAACCCTGCACTGCCATGCACAGTTGCTGCAGCTTTCAACAGATTCTTACCTAGGTCTATTCTTTGATTGCTTCAAGCATTCTTTGAAACAATTAAGATTTTTCCAGAGCGTCAGTATCTTCTCTTCCTCATTTGGAAAATTTATGTTTTCTGGAACTTGTTGAACCATTCTTTCCCAACAAGGATAGAGAAGAGAAAAAAACATATTGAACAGAAGTGAGAAAAAGGTAACTCCACAAATACAACTTATATCTTACAAATCCATATCACCAATCCAGAGCTTGGTTTTCCAAAGAGCCTGATTCATTGCAGGCATGGAAGCAAGCACTCTACTCTAAAAAAAAACTTAATTTTGACTGAGTTTTGGAACAGGAAAAGGATTCTCCATTCTTCTACTATGATTGTTCCCTTGTGTATTTCTGTTTCCTAGAGAAAACAGTCAAAGGGCAAATTATTTTTTGGTTACAGGTTTGGGATTTTTTTCTTTAGGAAAAATTTCCAAGTTCCAACTGACCCTTCAGCACCAGTTTGTACCAGAGAGTTTCACTTTAAACTACTGAAGAAGGGGCTTCTTTTCACTGTACATTTATTCACACCGTTCAGATGTTTAAAAGAGCATTTTCCACCAGGCTATGCCAGCATTCTCAGATGCCCCTAAAAGCAGCCAGACTGCAGAAAGCACAGTTGAAAAACATTGCAAAGATGAATATGTGTTTTAGAAGTACATTAAAACTAAGCCACAACAGGCTACTTCATTGCTGTAGAAGCAACACAGGGAAGAGGAATTCTCAACATAATTAGGAGCACACAGCAGAGTTGCCTGGTTCCAGACCTGCTACAAGATAGAAAGGGGTCAGATTTCAACAAAATGCCACGGCAAGAACTAAGCAGAGCTCTGGGGAATAAGGGTGTTCAAGACAGGAGCTCCCCAACAGGAGAAGACTGGTTATGAAGGTTGTAACAGATGATGCTACAGAATAAAAGGGTTCTCCCACCTCTCCCTTTATTGCTCCTGAGCACTTACACCGGAAGTAGCTACTACAGCCTTGAGCTTCCCTCAGCATTAGAGAATTACAAGTTATGGCACAAGACCTGAGCCTTGTGATTTACTCAGGTTTGTAAATACTAACTATGAATCAGCAACAAAGGCAAATGCATGAAGACAATTCTTCCAGTTACAGCTGAAATCCCAAAACATTTGCCTAAATGGAACCCAGACCACCACAGAAACTTCCAGCTCCAGGCTTGAACCCATATGAAAAAATGTGCTACAGGCCAATTCCACCGCTCATACTTTCTGTATTCATGACAAACCATTCTCTCCACTAGTAAGCCCAAATTATCATTTATCATGATCGTATTATTATAATTGAGAAACCCACAACCTGGTGCACAGCCAACACAGCATTTGGAGGGGACATCAGGGGCTGACAAGGAACACATGGACATGGCGTGAACGCATTTCTTAGAAGGGTAATAACCAGCCTTAGCACAGTGAGTTAGTCTATACACAGCTTGTAGGAGAGTTCTCACCAGTCTGCCTCAAAGCACTGATTAGGCTGTGTCATTTCTCAGTGATTTGATCACAGAGACAATGGAAATGATAAAAGAATTCAGCCTTAAAGCTTTTATCTCCCACAAGCCAGCTGACCTGAGGAATAAGGATCTGCATGTTCTACTCAGCTCAAGCTCAGCCCTCCCAAATTAGTGATAACTGCAAAGGGTTTGGAGACTGGCCCAGCTGTCAGGGCCATGTAACTGAACAAATCAGCTGCGGGCTGGGGGTTTGGGCTGTGCCTGTGACCGGGCTGTGGAGGCTGCTCACGGATCACAGACTCCCTGCGTAAATCACAGAGTCACTGTGGGCCCATTCTCCCAACTGCAGCACTGCACGGGCAAAGCAGTGTCCAGTAACCACAGGGCACAAATCCATACATGCTCTCAGCAACATTAGAAGTTTATTGCATCAGAAGCAGGGGAAAAAAAATACTGTTGAGAATTAATATGCAACCATCGCTACCAGTTGGGTTTTTTTCCGAAGTTACAAACCAGAATTTTAAACAGACTGACTTAAAAGACAAAAGCACATTGAAAATCTCACCATGGCTCAATCTCAGCTGAGCAAAAAAGCCAGGATCTAGCAATCAATTTATAGACAGAGGTATGAATATCTCTGCAGCACAAAAAAAGCTCATTATAAGCAATCTAGGTATTTCAGAGAATAATCAAGGACAACTCATTACTTTGAACAGTGACTGAGCAAAAACATCACAAATCATGTTACAGAAATTATTATACATATCTAATAAAACCACATTTTCAGACAACACATTTACAGAACTCAGTAAACACAAGGAGGGTTCTCCATTCATTTTCTGCTGACAAAAAGTGATAAAGTTTAAGACAATGTACCCTTAAGCAAGTTTTTATTAAGTACACTCACTTTTCTAGAGGATAACAACATTCATTAGGAAAGATGTGAAAGTTTGAAGATTGTACAACAGCAGTCTGAGACTTAGACTGGCCTTCTTATCTACAAAAAAAAAAAAAAACATGCATTAAAACCATAAAAGCAAGTTCAAGTGTGCTTTTTTAAATATTAAGATTTATCCTTAAAAAATCAATAAAAATTCAATTAAAATACCACTATGAATGAAGTGAACCCATATTTGAGAAATAGAGTTGTACTTTACGTACATCAGATATACGATTAAAACAAAGTGGGTTTCAAGATATTAATCATTTTGTTGACTGAGAACCTGTAAGTATAAAGACACAGGCTGAACTAAAGGTGTACAAAAGCTCTTCTGATTTCCAGGGGTTTATGAAGAGTCTCTTATTCTTGTTCCAGTCACCTTCTCCCACAAATTATTCTGTAGAAGAGACCAAAGCTCCCTTCAAAGACAAGGAACCTCCTTTCTCCATCTACAGCTGCCTTCTCCAAACTTAATGCTCTGTTTTCCATATACACCTGGCACCCCATTTCTGCCTTTTTAGGTACTGTTCTGGGGTAACATAAATTTAAACTGTTCACCTGATCATCAAAATTCTCCATTTCTACAAGGGACCGAAACAACCACTAAAACAAAAGGAAGGATGGATGGGAACAGAATGCTAAACTACAGAACAAATGTTGCTTCTGAAAATCTTGTACTAATGTCTCATACAGGGAATAAAATTTCAACACCATCCCAGCTGTCCTCCTGCAAGGAGGGTTTCCTGTAATACTGAAAAGCCAATTAAGACATTGCTAAAGCAACAAGCATACTGCTCAGTTAATGCTGTATTTAGACACAGATGTTTCATGCTATGCAGGAACCCAGTTTTACAGTTTTTGTATCTTGTGATGGCTTAAGAAATTTTTGTCGTCATCATACTACCTTGATTAAAAATGTAACATATCATTGTGAAGAAAAAGCAATCTAGGTTATCTTGAAATAACTTTGAACTATGTATTTTTAAGAAAACCTCAGAAACCAGTGACAGCTGAGTTACTGAACACTGCTTTTATGTGACAACTAAATTCTATTACCTGACAGCTGCTTTCTAAGCATATCACCACCAAACCCAATAAAAATGCTTCCTGCAGTTTCCAAAAGGCTCCCGTGGTGTGGGAGCCAACGTTTGCTGGAGATATCAAAGTCATCGCAGCTGCAGCAATAAAAAGGGTGCATTCATCAAACCCCCTCCATTAAAAGGATGCTGAAGGGAATGCTTTAGACATATTACACGTAAGGGACCTTAAGTTTTTTGTAAAGATAACTAATGAAATCAAGACTTGCTAAGTATTAAGCCCTACAATACGGCACCTGGTTAACCTTTAGTAAGTATCTGCTAGAAGTAACCTCAAAATTACAGAGAAAGGAAAGAATCTGTGCAGCACCCAAGCAGTAAAACACACATGAACGTGACGTGGTACACACAAAACACGAGCTCTGAAAAGTCGCCGATAATGTTAAACCCCACACGGGAGCTGCCAGCCCGGCCAGACCCTGTTACCGCCGTGACAGCATAGGCAGCTGCCGGCCCACGAGCCGCCGCTTTCATGGGACACCCTAAAGGTGCCGCCCGGCACCGGCTCCCGCGCCAAGCGCCCTTACACGCTGCTGGAGCCGCGCCGCCCTCGCGTCTCGGAGCCGCCCGCCCTGAGCCCGGCAGGGCCGTGAGGGGGCTGAGGGTCCGGCCCGGGCGGTGCTCCCCGCTCACCTCGGTCCCGCCATGATGCAATCGCGCCCTGCGCAGCATGGCCGGAAACACCGGCGGCGCCAAAGCCAATCAGCGCGCGGCTCTCTCCGGCCGCACAAAGGAGCTTTGTAAGGCGGCCGCCCATTGGGCGTGGCATGTCCCGGCGCGGCGCGTCACGGCGGCGCGAGGCAGCTCGGGAAACTGTTCCCGCGTGCCCGCCCCGCGGCTCCTGATTGGGCGGGGCCGGGGCGGGGCCGGGGCGGGGCCGGGGCGGGGCCGGGGCGGGGCCGGGGCGGGGCCGGGGCGGGGCCGGGGCGGGGCCGGGGCGGGGCCGGGGCGGGGCCGGGGCGGGGCCGGGGTTGTAAGTACTCTTAAATATCTCAAGATAGCGATTCTTAAGAGTGTAATTACAAAGTAATTCAAGGTAGTAATTCTTAAGGCTGTAACTATAACAGAAGTCCCTCCTCTGCTGCTGTGCCCCAACTAAAAAAAAAAAAAAAAAAAATTAAAAAAACCAACTTGTAGATGGGTTCCCACCTGTCGAAGGAAACTTAAGGGTTTGAAAAAGGTATTATCGCTGGCTGGCAGCGACTGAGAAACTACAAAACATTTCATGATACATTGAATAACGTTTCCTCCACTTTTCCAGTGCTGAAAACAGCTGTGAAAAGGCTCTCAACAGGGAAAAATAGAAGTGAGATGGGGAGGTGAGTGAGGGAGGTGGATGCTCTTCCCAGCTTGCACACCTGAACCCCGACCAGAACAGATCGTGGAGAATGAGGGTCAGGTCAATAATGGCACAAACTGTTCAGCTGCCTGCAGGTACTGATTTCAAATTGTTCTAAAAACTTGCTTACTAATACAGATGCAGGTATTAATTAGAGTTTTCAATGAAAGCTTTAGATTTTGATTTGCAGGGCTGGGTACAGGATGAACTCACTGGTCTGTGCAGGGCAGTGTCAGTGTGTGGATTAGAGATAATCCAGATGCGAAGGGAAGCACGTTATCTGGAATTCTCACCTGCTCAAAGTAGCACAAGACTGCTTTCTACACAAAATTTCCTACATCCTTCTAGAACAGCTAAAAAAATGCAGACTCAATCTGCACCAAGCCCAGAAAAACAGAAGAGAGTATGGGAACTGAGGCCAAACTAAACTGGGCTGACCAGCAGGACAGAAGAGACTGGATGCATGTGGTTGCCAGGGCAGAGTCTCTTGTACAAACACAGAGCTTCTGGGATGTTCTGTATCCAGGAGGGAAGTTTGGAGTGGCAGAAGTTTATTCAAGCCATACTGCTGCCTAATACATCTATGAAAAAGCCTGTGACAACTCAGGACGTGGATCCTACCACACGATGTGGCATTTCTTTATAAACATCCTCATGAACTCTGAAAGCGCTGCAACCTCCCTCTGCTCTCACGTTCCCTCAGATCTCAGAGACTGCAGGTTTTAGACAACTTTGGACAGCTGCTGCTTGCTCCAGTGCCAACTCCTTCCATCTTGGCCTTTAGTTTGTAAAACACACGGGTGATAAGGCCAGTTGACTTTAAATGGAATACCATATAATTCCTGAATGGAACTTGAAACAAAGACTGCTTAGAAATACATGCTCTAAAGCAGTGAAATAGACAAATGTTGGCAATTTGTTGTTGGCAATGTTGACTCTGTAGGTAGCCCAAATCCGCATTTTTACCTTGTCTCTCCCTGTATATTTTGTACTTCTTTGTCCTTCACTGTTAAATTGTAATAAAATGTTACCTGCATTGGGAACTGCTGTCCTTGTTCATGCACACCCTTTACTTAGCATTTCGGCAACACTGAGCTTGTTTTTCATTAACAAATTGGCCATGTGGAAGGGGTGAACAGGGAAGTCCCTGTCAGGTAAGTTACATACGGGGCGAAAAAAAAAAACCCAGAGCAAATTGGAAAATCAGGGGAAATGTGTAGTAAATGAATGAAGGCCCAGCACAAGTAACTGCGGCATTCCCCAAACTACAAGAATGAATGTCTCTGCTCTAATTTTTCACTCTATACTGATGAAAAAGCACCGACTCAGCTGGAGAGGTTAAAGGGAAGAAAAAAAAAAATCACCGTGAAGCCTCAGGAGGGGATTCTCCTGGCGTGAGGCGGCTGAGGGGGAAGGCGTGGGCACCATTTTGTGGGACCCGGGGGAAGGTCACCGCTCCCCGGCGCTGGCGCCGGCCGCAGCCTGGAGCTACAGGAGAAGGGCGGCCGTGGGCACTAGCACTGAGCGCCGCGGCTTCTCCAGCGCCTGGTGCCGGCTCCGAGCCGCCCCTTCTCCCTCCCCGCTGCCCCCGCGGCCATTTCGCCCCCCGCCCCCCCCCAGCGCCCCTCAGGGGCGGCCTAAGCGGTTTGCGTAGCGGTTTGCGTAGCGCCGCTGCCCTGGACGGGCCCCGTACGCGGTTTGCGTGGCGGCGCCGCCGCAAGGGGCGGGCGGGAAACGGTGCTTGCGCGGGGAATTGAGCGTAAATGGCCTTTCTGAATAGGGGATGAACAAAATGCGCCCGCAGCTCTGAGCCAAGCCAAAGCGCGCCCAAGGGGGGGAAGATCCCGGGAGAACTCGGGATAACACGGGAGATACGAGCGCGCGGCTGCGGTGACGCGGAGCGCCCGCGCTCTCCGGGCGCGGAGGGCGAAGTTTGGCGGGGACAGGCCGGCTGAGGAGCGGCTGTGTTCCCCCGGCACCCCCCCGCGGCGCGGCGGCAGTTGGACTGCGCCAGAGGTGATAAGTATGGGTTGCGCGGGAGCGCGCCGGCAGTGGGCGCGGGGCGGCGGGCGGTGCGCGCGCTCCCTGTGCGGTCCTTGAGCCTCGGCCCCCTCCCCTCCCCTCGCTCGCTCCGCTCCCGGGCCCTGCCCCGGCCCGCCGTGCCCGGCGCAGCGCTGACAGCCCGGCAGCGCTCGGCCGGGGAGTAGGCGAGACCATCTCCGAGGCGGCGGCTTGGAACCCGTCAAGCTGCCCCGCAGCCCGCAGCCGTTCAGCCAGGCTATGCGCTGCCAACGGGCTCCGCTCAAGAAAAAAACAGAGCGGATCGTGAAAAGGTAGAGGCGCCCGCAGAGGCCCCCGTAGGGCTCTTGGGAAGCGGCCGCTCAGCCCGGAGAAAAGCGGAGGACGCGCCGGAGAGGCGACGGCGCAGGAGCAGCGCGGCGGGGGCGTCCCGGCGGCTCGGAGCATGTGAGAGGTCGGGGGGCCGCGATGCTGCGACGCGCGGAGTTCATCGTGTGCCCGCCCTGGGAGCCCGCCCGCGGCGAGGGGGTGCCGGGGGGCGCCTCCCCGACGCCGCTGAAGGGCGGCGAGCCCCGGCGGGGCGGCAGCCGGTCCCGCTGGCCGCCCGGGCGGCGCGGGAGGGTCCCCGGCGGGGCGCGGAAGCTGCTGGGTAGCCGCACGCACAGCCACTTCCAGCACTACCAGCACCAGCAGCTGCAGCAGCAGCACTGCCGCGCCTTCCGCCGCTGCCACCGCCCGGCGCGGCCGCGGGTGCTGCTCTCCCTGCGGCCCGTCAACGTGCTGGGCCGGCGGGCGCCGGGCATGCGGGCGCCCCGCAACACCAACCAGTTCCTGATGCGGGAGAAGTACCAGCTCATGCACCTGCGCTCGGACTCTGTGGGCACTGAGAGCGGCGGGTCGGACTGCGAGATGGACCCGCTGGACATGGACTCGTACCTGGGAGTGCTGGAGAACGCCCGCGGGGCGCTGATGGAGTGCGCGGGGGAGCCCGGACCCGCCGCCCGCTCCCCGCCTGACCGGTCCGGGGCCGGGGGCGGTGCGGCCGCGGGTTCCCCGCAGGAGGAGAGCCAGCAGTACTTCCCCTCGGAGGACGATGTGATCGAGAGCGAGCTCTTCATGGAGAGGGACTTCGACGAGTTCTGCAGCAGGATAGCCTGATCCCCGGGCCGGGCAGGCGGGAGAACCCCGCTGGCTTGGAACCTTTCCACCTCGGAGGGTGGGAGAGGTTTATTTATTTCTCAGCCATTCCTTTGCGTTTTTGTCAGGGGGGTTGGCTAATTTTACAAATGTGTGTGTGTAAACAGGGGGGAACCTCCGGCGCCCCCCTTGTAAATAAAGTGAACTTTTCAGAAGGCGAGATCAAAGCGGATCGCGGGGGTTTTTTTTTTGGGGGGGGGGGGGGGGCCGGGGGGACCGCAGGGACAGCCGGAGCCGCCGTCGGGGGCACTGGAGAGACAAGGAGGGAGGGAGCGGACGGGGAGTGACCGGGCAGGGGGGTGGCGACGGCCGAAGTCACGGCGGAAAAGTTTCACGCCTCCCTGGCACTCGCCCCGGTTCTGGTTTACGACGGCGAAGTCGTTTAATTATCGCTGCGAGCGGAGGGCAGCCAAGGAAGCGGCCCTTGACACACGGACACGGTGTCCTGCGGCAGGAACAGGGATTTGGGGGTGGGAAGAAGCCAGAGAGCGACAGCAGCTCGAAACCCCCAGCTCCACGGGGGCCGGGGTGGGAGCCCTACCCGGGACCCCCGGCTTGGCTCGGGGCGGGCGCAGCGGGGAAGGGAAACACCAAAGCCACTGATCGGCCCTGCGGCTCTTTATTGACCCTCCCTCGCTGGGGAATGCCGGGGGCCCTTTGCCCCCGCCCCCGTGCCACTTCTCTGGGAACAGCTTCCATGGCTGCCCCGTGCTCCTGACAGCAGGTTTATTCCATTAGGTTTATTTCTATTTTACCAACTACAGCAGAGGGAGGAATGTCTAGAAAGATATTTAAAGGGCCACCAGCTGAACCAACTTTGCCAGAGCCAGTTAGGATGAAGTTTGGTTAAGTAACCTGGAGGGCTCCCTGGAGGGAGCAGATCTGATCAACATTAAACTCACCAAATCCCTGAACAGGGAACAAGGAGGCATCAATTCCAGCCACAAATGGTTAAAAATACAACAGGTAACACATTCCTGGAACTTATTGCCAGGGCAGAAGAGAGGGACATTGTTTTAACAGGTCTGAAACAGGAGATGCAGGGCCATCTCTGGATCATTTCTCATGGTGCCTCCTGCTCCCTCAGTTCCCTGTCACATACCTTGTGCTTTCCCCCCCTTACAGACACGGTGAAATCAGACTGTGTGCCACAAGGACAAATGGAAGGTGTGATGCTGATCTGCAGATAAAGGTGTCCCTGCCCATGGCAGGGGGTTGGAACTGGATGATCTTTAAGGACCCTTCCAACCCAAACCATTCTGGGATTCTGTGGGATGCTTCCTGCAATCACAGACACAGAGACAGGAGTTAACTGTTATCCTTACAAAGGAAACAGTATTATAAGACAAAATACTTGAAATTTGTAGTACCTCAGTGGCAATCCTATGAAAGGAAACGTCCAAAGACACCATTTTCTTCACCTTTCTTAAGAAACAATGCTGCTGAACACATTAAGACCAACATCATGTTTATTTTCTTTGGAAATAGCCAAGTGGTCTATATGTATAACTTCAGTTTGTTTGGTGCAAGTCTGTGTTAGAGCCATGCTTACTCTGGGAATTTTACTCCATGGGAAGTTGTTCCAGGAGAGAGGTACAGGGAGAAATAAACCTCTCACATGGGTAAATGAAACCTAAGTTTGCACCGGTTTGGTCATCAGCAAGTTTGTATTTTATTAATGAATCTAGAGCTGTACTAACATGTTAAATTAATGGTTTGAATGCATGCTTTCTTTTTTTTCTCTGACGTGTGATTGGAACAGGTATGACAAAAACTCACTTAGGAACACTTACTTGGAACTTGGCCTTCATGCTGCTGGTGATTTGCATCGTAATATGGATGTGCCTGGACAGAAGCAAAGTAAAGCAGGAGTGTAAATTAATGAAAGAGCACAGGGCTGTAATTACAGGTCACACAGTGCCTGACAGAATTACAGAGAGACTTTCTGTTGGGGAAGGGAGCCCTGTGTTCTCTCCTCCAGACAGAGACTTGCCATGAATGATCCATTTGTGTTGAAGCCCTGGATGTACATCCAGGCACCAGCCTTGCTCCCCTCCCAGAGGGAATTCTCTTACAAACCTTTCCTTGGTGTGTTACTTGTGTTACTTATATCTGTCTTAATTGTAATTTTTTTTCACTGTTTCCTTCCTTTATCACTTGAATTAGGAATTTCCTGAGTGTTTGGGAAGTATCTGCCTTGTAATGGCTGCAGCCACAAATAACACCTTACTATTCAGTTTGAAAGCACTTAACAAAGCTGAAATTCAAAATATAACCAAGTTCCTCAACGTCAAAGCTGGGAAAAGAAACCAAAAGCTGTTGCCCCAGAAGAACCCAGTGGCCAACAAACTTGCTCATCTCCTCAAACTTTACAATGACAGGTTTTATACATTCCTAGGATTTTTCTTTTATAGACACACTTCTCATACAGGTGAGCTTTACAAATTTAAGCAAATGTGATGAGCAGAACCTTCTATATCAAGTCTTTACATCGGTCAATTTTTTTTAGGGGTACAGCTGAAAGTCACTTATAAATAAATACAAAATTCTGGGAAGTCCAAGGCAAACAGGAGGAAAAATTAAGGCCTAGGATGACACAACACAAAGGGTTCTGTTGTAACCTGTGTAAGGTATTTTCATGGCCAGTCTGGGCAGAGGACGATTTAGGATTTGGTAAACTTACCTGGAAAAGAAAGGTTTGGTAATGTCCTGAAAGAGGCAGAAGCATTTATTATTCATGACTGCCATTTCAGCACACTGCTGAGCAGTGGATTATCAGTGTGTTTGAAGTCTCCAGCACGGCAGAAATGCTGCTTTTTGTTGAGGAACAGTGATGCTGCACAGTTCCTGGAAGGTCTTCAGCCACATTCCTAGAAGAAAATTAACCATGAGTGGAAGAAAATTGTCAGCCTGTCACCCCTCATTTCCAACTGTGCATTTGTCACAGATCTGACAATGTTCAATTCAACATGGGGTGATAAAATATTTTTCGCTGTCTGCTGTATTAGGAGTGACCATTTTGCTGTCATATGTTCCAATTACATTCAAATGTCTCTGGTTCATTTTTCTTAGCTCTTGTCTTCTTTTCCAGGCAAAAGCTGATGGCTAATAAAATTCACATTAGGCCTAATTTATTTTTGCTGGGTGAGGATACCCTTTTTCACCATGCAGAAAAAAAACTTCAGTCAAACTGGGTGTAGCTCACCACCACTCCTGGCCATAGTGCTGCTACATCATACCCACAACAGGCCAGTTTTAGCTGTGAAACAAGAAAAATAAAATATCATGCAAAGATAAAATATCGTGCATCCATCTCATGTTCAACAAACTTTTGCATTTCATATTATCTTTAATGTTAATGATCCTTCTATCCTGAAATTTTATAGTGAAAAAGATCAAATGTTTTATGCAATTCAGAACAAGGCAATTAGTTCAGAATAAAATTCTGATTTATGTGCCTCTCCTCCCCGTGTTTTTTAAGGAAAAGAAACCCAGAGCCTAACAGCAACAGATGGAAACTGAAATAAATAAACACACTGTCTACCAGGATTATTGCCAGCCAGTTAAAAGTCTTTTTCAGATGATGAATACTTTATTTAATAGCAACAATTTAATCAACAGTTGACTCAAAATAATTAAAATTCCAAGCTCCAGAATAGTTCTTTTAAATATAAACCAGCAACTTCTGCCAAGAAAAAAAAAAAAAAAGGAGCTTCCTTCTGGCGTGCCCAAGCACTCCAGTCAAGGTAAGGAGACTCAAACAGGGAAGTGCTACAGAAGCTCTGTCCTACCAGTATCCCTGGAGAGCCCGGTCCAGCTGGGAACTGAGTCAATGATCTTTGCTTCAATAAGCATAGAAGGCCCCAAAATATCATGGCAATGTGCTAATTTTGCTGTTTCCAAGTCAGGGGTAAAAAATGTACCTGTCATCAATCCTTACAAGTGAGTCAGGGCAGCAGTGCTGCTGCCGCTGCCATGAAAAGGGCAAAGTAGGGAGTTTCCTCTTGGTTACTACCACAGACACTTGTCCAGGCCAGCATGTCCCAATTATCTTGCTCCACCCCTTTTCCCTCCACAAAGGAACCCTGTCATGCAGTTCCTGTCCTTATCAGCCCCAAAGCAAGAATCGTGCAGGCAAAGTGTGCTGCTTCTAATCCCAAGCCTGCTCCCGTGCCCTGAGTGCCCCTTGTGCCATTTCCAGAGGCGTGTGCCCGCCTCCCACCTTGGGAAACATTGCAGAGAACATTCTTGGCCTCCTGTGTTTATACAACTTGTTGCCACAGGATCCTCAGTGCAGCTTTGAATGGAGCAGGGCTGCTACTTGAGTCCATTTACCAGATCAGTGAAAGATTCTGCTGTTCCCCTGCCAGGCACAGTGAAATCATCCTTGTCACCCTCGGCCTGTCCACAGTGCCCACCCTTGATCATGGCATCTGTCAGTGGAACAGGAAGATGGATGGTCACACCCCAGCTATGTGGCACCTACTTGAAGTCTCACTGTGTTTACTGTGGTTCAAATGTCCAGCAATCTTTCTGCACAGCAAAACCAACAAAACCATGCTCAAAATCAGCTGTGTCCTCAGCACATTTCTATTCCCTGTAACACTTCATGCTCTCAAAGCAAGGAGGCTTTGATATCCTTTGGGAATGAGCTCCCCAAGTTCACCCTGTATTTCATCACGTGCACGTGCTGATTCCATCAGGGTTGTGCAATGCCTCCAAAGTTCTTGTGTTAGAGGAGCTGCTGAACAGCCAGTCTTTATCTCATCTCACTAATGGTTTTATAACCTCTGTTGCATTCCAAGTTGTCTCTTCTCTGAACTGAAGGCTTCTGGCATAATCATCTTTCTCACACTGATCAGCCCTGGGATCCACACAGAATTATTGCACCTCCTCTTGCAGACTTTCTAATCAATTTCTCTCCATGAGTCACTGATGGTATCTAAAAATTCTTTATCTACAAATGCAGCCTTTGTGTTTTGTCTTGTAAAATTACAGGTGACTTGTACCTGAAAATGTCTTGCTGCTAGAAAGGTCATCTTTTGTAACAGAGATTACTTCCCTGTCACCAAAAGTTACTTGGTTTGTAAATTAGTTTTACCGTAGATCAATTGCAATGAATAAATGTTTCCCTTTTTTTAATGTAAGAGCTGCTAACAAGATGTCTCTCAAGAAAATGCAGCTAAATGCAATTTTAAATAGAGAGAATTTTGGTTCAGTATCAGGAAGGAAGGAATAAAAAAACCTGCGTGCTTGCCAGGTGAAAAACTTCTTGTGGTTAACTGAGTCTAGATGTCCAGTTGGATTTACCATCTTCTCTGTAAAAATATAAAACTGAATCCAGCAGTTTGTAAACAAGCCAAAAAAAACTTGCTTCCAAATGGGAAAAAAAGCAGGAAGGAAAATAAGATCACAACTCTCAGGTACTCCTTATCAATACACAATATAGAGAGCAAAGCTGTTTGTAAGGATGTGAGAAGCCAGAGGGGAAATGGGGAAGGGAGGGCAACACTTCCCTGTCACACTACAGTCCTACAGTCACATCACTCCAACCTCAGCTGCTGGAAGAAATGCAGTGCTGAGCAGAGTTCCAGCTAAAATTCATCCCTGGAAACAGCAACAACTGAAGCCTGTTCTCCAGCAGGCTCATGCCTGGCTGTTGACTGAATTGTTTTCAATGTTTTCATCACAATTCTGCATCACGAGTTCATCCCTCTCTGATAACTGTCTGAAAACTGACAGAGAAGACAACCTTTAACTGAAAGGTGAATCTGGGGCTTTCTTTTGTGGGTTCTTTGATGCACAGGTTGAGCTCATCTTTAATGCAGCATCAGTCTGTGTATTTTCCCTGCTCAGAACAGAAATGACTGGTGTGTCCTACCTTTGAGATCTCTACACCTGGCTCTACAATTATAAGGGACAAATGAAAGAACACTTGGAGCAGCATGATCCCTAACAGACAAAGCTAGAAAAGAAAAATAATAATACGTATTTCAAAACATCTGAACAAGTGTTATTATCCTGTAGCTTGTGTTAAAGGACTTGCAGTGTTCAGCTTTACAAGCACACACAAGAAGGTGCCATCCCTGCTGAAACCTGCTTTTTCCGTGGATTATTTCATTATTTAGTCCTGATCCATCTACACCAGCACTCAGTACCAGAGCAGCTGCATGTGCACAGGGACACCAAGTACAGGTGTAAAGAAACATTCTGAGTGGGTCTCACAAATACCAAGGAAATGCTGGATTAAAAGAGATTCTTTTGTGCTGTTTACACCAGTTTTCCTGCATCCCTATTTCATTGACCCATGTTATGAAAAAAGGCCAATCATATTTCCAGACTTGCTTCAATCCATTTTACAGACAAGAAAAGCCCAGTTGCACATTTCAGGCCATCATGAAATTCTCTCTGTGCACAAGAGAAGACAGTTTTTCCCCCTCCTGTAACCAATTCCTGCAAAATTCAGCAAGTATCAGATATCTACCTAAGGATTTCTACATGAGAGGAGCAGGGTAAAGCTATGAGCCTTGCAGAACATCAGACAGCCTCACACAGAGGTTTGATGTTTCCCATTTTTGTTCAGAGAGAGAAATGAGTCAGGCACACTTGACCCTGGTTTGCCTTTGGATCTCAGACATGCACTATTTAATTATCATTAAAATCATACAAGCATGAAAGAAGCAATAAGCATGCATGGATTATTTGTTTGCTAACACTTACATGAAGAAAGGCGGTCCTAAAGGGCTTGGAAAAGTAAAGCCATAGATTTACTCTACCGTTGCCAGTCAGACAATGCAAGTGTTGCTGTGTTCTGATCCCTTTTGTAGGCCAGGATCCAGTGTGTCAATCAAAATTCTATTAACTGAAAAAAATTGAGTTGGACACTCCCAAAATCAGAAGATTTCCTTTTAGTACTGATTTTATATTCACTGATTATTTTGGGGTACACTTGAAGAGGAAGCTTAGAAGTAAAATTCCCCTCCTTTCAGGGCTCTTTTGAGGGAAAACTGCCTAAATGTGTGCCATTGTAGGGCTACAAATCCAGCCTTAAAAAGCTGAAGCAAGCTTCTCACTAGTGATCAGAAGGGATTCCTCATATCTCTGTTTTCTGGAAATCATTTCTTGTGTTCACATTACTCCATTTGCTGCTCCAGCCTTCTCCTGTCTCTTCTGTTCCTAAAGATCCCATTTCTCCCCTTTCCTCCATATCTCTCATTGTCTTGTTCTCCTTACAGTTCCTACACACTAAAACCTTCTCTCAGTGGGACTGTAAGGAAGGGTGATCATCAAAACAAGAAACAGTTTCCCCTTCCCACTGTTTGGATGCGAGGATCAAAAATAATCACAAGCCAGCCAGGTTTAAGCACACTAGAAGTACACTCTTGGTGAGAGCAGGGGTCCTTCCAGCTCCTGTGTGACTCCAGGAGGAAAGCACACATCTGCTTCCTGCCATTTGTCCTCTCATATCCCCCCAACATGCACATTGTTATGTTGAATGTTCCCATTAGTTTATGGATCTGTCATCGCAAATGTGTCTCATCCCTGATTAGGCCGACTGATGCAATCTGTCCCTACCTCTCTTCCTGGGGCAAGGAGCAGAGTCTATGTGTGCAGTACTTTCTCTGAACTAGTTTAAATTTAAGTCCCCGCCATGTTTGCTGTTTTGTGATTTAACACGCCAGATATTTCATACAGGAAACACTAGAAACATTTAACAGTTATCAAAAACATGGAACTATTCTAAAGCTGCTTAACTATCACCCATATTCCCTCAGTTCCTCAGGACAGAAGAGCTTCAGCACTGTGTTGCAGCATAACCTCGTGCAAGGCAGGTCTGCACTGGTGCTATGGCAGCCTCACACCAACACTTTGGACCTCGTTCAGCTCTGCCAGACAGAGGCAAAGGCAGCAGGAGCTGTGTCTGCACTTGTCAGGACAGAGCCTGTCCCTGTGTTCCTACAGCTCTCCAGCCTCTACATTCAGTCCTCCGAAATTCTCTGGGGTTGGGCTGGTTTTGACCAGGAGATGAGACTTTGTCCTTGCGTCTGTCAGCCACGCCCTGTGGACTCTCCAAGACTGTGGAAACAAACACCAGTGCAGAGCTCTACTTTCTCGAAGAATACACAACTAACTTCTGCCAAATTTATTTTTTTCTCTTTTTAGAAATAAATCCATAGTTATATTACATTCCCAACTCCTCAGGTTCTACTTTGACATGTTTTATATTGCTCCCACGTTCAGAAAATATAAAAACTAACAAAAGTTAGAGCTTAACTGTACAGTAGTATAGCAGGAAAGGAAAAAGTTAGACATCTACATTTAACTACTTTCAGTGGCTCAGCAAACCAGACCTGAGCCAACACTATGCTCCTCTGAAAAACTTCTTTAAACCAAAATCCTTGCACAAACAAGTTTCTTCATTGACAATAGATGAGTGTATTCTTATCAGTTGATGATGGCCTATCTAGTAATATTAGAATTACAGAAGAGATCTATGCAAATCAATTTCTGGAGTAATCTCTAGTTCTGTTTATCTCTAAACTACTGCTCTGCTTTGCCTTCATAAATAAAGTGGCCAAACCCAAGACAAGCTAAATGCTTCACACATCAAAATAGAACCTCTGCACAATGTACCTGAAATGCACAGCAGTTTGCATGACCTGGGAAACAGAAGGGGAGCATGGAGCAGAAGCTGTTAGCGGCACTTTCCCCATTTAAGGTCTGCCCACTGCTGCAGGCAGAGGAGTGAAGCTGTAGGACACTGGTGGCAGCACTTGCCGGGTGCAGGAATTTGTCCATCTGCAAACAGAGCAGATACTTGTCCCCTCACAGCAGGGACCGCATGTGGTATAACGCAGTTTCAGGTCAGAATCAGCTCTTACTTATGGAAACAACCCCTTTGTAACACAAACAAAAGACTAACACAACTTCTAATTTTAGAAGGTGGCTTGCATGGGATCTGCATGTGCTCCTGAGAGGTGACCTGCTTTTTATGTGCTGGATCAGTGCTTCGTGACCCGCTGGATGTTGTTTTGAAGAGTTTTAAGAGACGCTAAAGTGAAATGGCACAGACAGTGCAGGGAGGCACTAGGACCCAGCAGAGCTGAGGAGTGGGATGGGGGGCGATTAGCCTGCAGCTCTGTGCCCTCAATGCTGACTCACATCCTCCAGCCTCTGCTGCGAAAAAGGGGAAAAAATATCCACAGTACTTTAACTTATGTTAAAACATGGCTTTAAAATCAAGTTAAGCTGAGCAAGAAACAGTTAAGTTCACATAGAAAAAAAACTGGCTTCTGATCAGAAGGAGGAGGAGTTTGGCTTTCAGTGATTTTGAATGAGAAGTAAATCCAGGCCATAGTGAAGCTTCCTGCCCGAGTCTGGCCGCCTCAGGGGTCCCCTCAGCAGCCCCAGGGTGGCTCCCAGCACCCCTCTTTAACAGCCAGCACCCTTTATTTCCATGGCCGGGGGGAACACAGCGAGCCAGCCATCCCCCCACTGCCACAGGCAGAGGCACATTTTCAAGCCATTACAGGTTTGGTCACTAATTTGGCTTGTGTAAATTGCAAAAGGATTGTCTGTGCTGTAAAAGGGGGCCGGGGAGCCTGCACAGTGTCCCAGAGTTTGCCAAAGCCACTGTCACAGGATGGCATTTTGTGAGATACATAAAGACCACGCGTTTTGAAGAGTCCTTTCAGTGCAACAGGTCCCAGAGGGCCTCTGCATTGCAGATTCGTAGAATCACTGAGGTTGGGAAAGACCTCCGAGGTCAAGTCCAGCCATTTAACCCCTGCAGACATGACCCCAGTGAAGGTCAGTTACAGATGTCGGGTCAGAAGCCTTGACACTGGGCAGAGCAGCACCAGGGGTTTGAAAAGGCTGCTCTTGCTGCTCCACTGGAATTAGAATCCTACCAGTAGGGATTCCTGCGAGGAATCCCTGTCTCACATACAGAATGCAACCAGAGCTCAGTGCTGTCCACCATTTAACCCCCTGACTCGCTGCCTCTGCCCTCACACCAGTATGAGCAGATCTGTTAATGTTTGGAGGGCGTTTTTTCTAGAAATAACTCCTGTTAATGCTGAGCAGTGTTACCCTTTGAACACCTGCCTTCACCCTCTCCTCCCTAAGTAACTGTGTTTTTCACTTCCATATCTTCAGTCCCTTTTCCCTTTTTGATTTTTCAGCCTCTGCACTGGGTTGTTATTTTGATTTTGGTTTATTTTTCTTTTTTTTCTTCTGAGATTTTGTGAGGACATGAAAGCCAATGCATGAGAGGCTTACAGTGGAAATGGCTTAACAACCTGAACCTGAATTTTTGTCTCTGATTTAGTGGTGAAAAAGGCAAGGCAGGATGTACACTCAGCAGAAGGAGGATGCTCATCAGCTGACACACAACAGAGGAAAGTTATACTTACTGGGACCTGAGCTGTTTAACTTTCCTGAGGTATTGAGAAGTGCTCTCCAGCACTAACTTTCTGTTGCCTGTTCATTTCTGAATCAGACTCACATTGTGGCCATTATTTTGACTTCCCCATTATTCAATAATCTATAGTTCCTCTCCTTGCATTAGCCTGGATTCTACTTTGAAAAAATACTTTTGGATATCAGAAAAAAATGGCCTGCAAAAAAGGGTTAAAATTTAGGCAGAGCAAATGTTTGAATGCTTCAGGAAGCATTTCCTTTCTGGTGAAAGGAAAAAAAAAATCACACAAAGAAATTAGTTTTCTGCTTGCTTCTCTGGCCTAAGGTTTATTTTCTACTTCTCCCAGTTTTCCAGGATTCCAATAGCCCTAGAGGGTTCAGTAGTACTGCTTTGTCCAACTCTGTCTTAGGTGCAGAGAAAGTCCATGTCGGCCTTCCAGTACCTGCAAAGAGCCCACAAGAAAGATGGAAACAAACTTTTTACAGGGGCGTGGACAGGCAGGACAAGGGGGAATGGTTTCAGACTGACAGAAAGTAGGTTTAGGTTAGATATTGGGAAGAAATACTTTCTGTGGGGGTAGTGAGGCCCTGGCACAGGGTGCCCAGAGAAGCTGTTGCTGCCTCATCCTTGGAAGTGTTGAAGGCCAGGCTGGATGAGGCTTGGAACAACCTGGGAGAGTGGAAGGTGCCCCTGCCTGTGGCAGGGGGATGGGAGTGAGATGGGCTTTGAGGTCCCTTCCAAGCCAGGCCATTCTAGGATTTTCCAATTCTGTGCTGGCTGTGAAGAGGTCCTTCATGCCAGCAAGTCCCAGCCTCAGCTACACTCCCACAGCACAACCTCCAGAATGGTTTTGTTCAAGAACTACTACAGAGAGAAGCAACCCTTCCTTAGCTGCACAGTGTTTGCACAGCAACTGGTATTTTTACAGGCACCAGAGTTGCTGCACATCTGTCACCTCTGCGGTGTCCCTGACGCAGGTGCTGGGTGTTCCCGGAGGGACTGGCTGCACATGTGGCACTCCTGCTCCAGGATGGGCAGCACAGCCAGCTCCTTCCAGAGGCACCAGCCTGCTGCTCCTTCCTCACACAGCTCCTCTGTTCACCCTCCTGGAAATTCTGGGCTGCAGGACAAAAGGGCTGTGTTTAGAAAGCAGCAGAAGAAAGATTTTGTCATTAATGCTACAAATTAGGTAACAAGTGGCATCAAATTCAGTGTCTTGCAAGAAATCAGAATCCCATATTTCCAGGTGTTCTGGACTGGACAGCAAAGTATGAAGCATTGCCTCTCCTCTAGGCCACATTCAGAGACTGACAGTCACTTGTTTCCATCTCTGCACCCTGTTTTCAAACATTGTGTCTACAGTAAAAGTCACAAAAATCTCACTTGAGTGTCTCTCTCTCTTCACTAAGGAGGAGACGTGTCTGAACATGGCCCCAGGAATCCAGAATTAATGAATATTTTATAGTCACATTTTAAGGACATGCACATAAATAAGAGGCCTGCCTAACTGATATTTATTCAGAGTTGCTGCCTTAATAGGACACCAAGTTAACGAAAAACATCAGCAACTATAGCTAACAGGGGAAGGGGAACAGATAAATACAAAATGCACACAACCGTTATCGCAAACTTTCACTGTGACCAGGAGAAGCACTGCTTTTCCAGAGTTGGCAGCCTAGAACATTGTGATGTGGATTAATTTACCCATCAGTAAAAATCTAATTAATTTACTAGTCAGCTGTTAGTAGTTTGATCAAAATGTTAAAAAAACCCTGTTAACAGATCAATTCAGGAGGGCCCTGTAACTCCCTGGTAGACGAACGAAGGCCATAATTCCAATTTGGTTAGAACCTGGAGTTATGTGAGATAACTTGTATTAGCAGTGTTGTCTCAGATGGTGTTTGTGACCCTTAAACATATCCCTTAACCTCCCCAGGCCCCAGCTGGAAGGCATGGAGGAGGTTATTTCTGAGGAAGTAACACTTTTCCAAGCTGGGATCTCAGAATGATTATTTGTGAAAGGCTTTTGTTTCACTGATAGGATTTGATTAAAGCTATTCCCACAGTACAATACTTTTTAGTCCATTCCAATGCACCTATGAAACAAGCTTGGAAAACAAGCTTGGAAAACAAACTCAGAGAGAATTAGAATACAGTAATTTCTAACAGAGTAAAAAAAGTTTCTCACAAGGGGGAAATGGGGAAAACTCAAGTTCTCTGCTGGAGGACTATTTCTCAGGTATTTTCCCTCACTGACCATGTGACAGACCTTGTTACTGCAGACCAGGAACCTGCTTCCTAGAACAGCCACTATAAATATGACATCACAATAATTAACCTTCCTTTTATTTCTCTGCCTGAATGACATTACAGTGGAAAGTCTAAGATAATGTGCTCGTTAACTTTTCCATTCCAAAATTATGTGAAGCCGTAAACTGACAGATTCAAGCAGAAGTATTTGAAGTAAGCTCCATTCGTCTCATTTTTTCCTGGGTTGTCTGCTCAGCATAAGAGACAACGTGTTTTCCATGAATGAGGCAACAATTCCATACCAAATACTAACCTGAAATGTTCTCTTCTGTACCTACTTCACCCTAAAGTGGCTCATTCAATCATGGGAGGCTTTTAAGCAGAGAGTGGAGCTGCAGCCATGACTAAGTGACAGTAATGAGACCAGACAGCTTAAAACCTTGATATTGTTTCTGCCTCATACCCAAGCTGACACCCCACTGAGATCCTTCCACATTTGCCTCCCTTTATGATACTGCAAAAGGCACAGCTCATCAAAAACAACAACATTAATGAGATTTCTGTTGGGATTGCAATACATTTTTCTATTGGGACCATTTGGACACTACTATTTGCCTAATTATTCCTCTCCTAATTAATTCTGCTGGCAGTTACAGATCTTCAGTTGCATAAATACTCTCCTGTGTTTGTTCAATTAAGTGGAAAGATTCCTGTAGCCTAATATGTTAACATTAGGATAGAAACAGCTGCATAACCTCCATCCAATACAGAAAATCCTGGAGCTCTCTAAAGGAAAAGCCTATCAAAGCTCCTTAGACCCCGTATTTTTTCCCCTGTAGTTTCTTGTAGTTTTAGAAAGTACATTAAAAATATTTTTTTCCATCCTTCAGAGCTGGTAAAAGGTATTAGATTACTCGTGAGTAAAAAAATAGTATTTCTTTGGAGAACTACATGGCAAAGAGCTTTACTACACCAAATGATACCACTTAAATCTTTAAAGGTTTAAGGAGTAAGAGTTCAGCACTCTGCTGCATGATCCAGCATCCACACACAGAGCTGGAGATCACAACAAAAGTTCTGGTGTATTTTGTCTTCCTGGCTTCCGTTCCAGTGGGGACAGAGAGAACTCATTTACCCAACTCTTTGGAGGAGCCTGTAGCACTGACAGTGTCAGCCTTTGTCTCAGCAAATCTGGTAAAAATCCACTAATAAGAGACCCACAGAAAAATGGATTTCTCCCAGCAGGAAAAAGAATTTAATTGTGCAAAAGGACAAACTCTCTACAAGTGCCCACACGGCCCATGTCAGTGTTCCCTGACTGTTGCAGCTCCTGTGCTGACAGGCCACTTTCCATCCCAAGTCCTCCTACCCAGACCACCCCTCCCTCCTAACTTCAAGGTGCTTCAGACTTGCACCTTTCTCAACAGTAACTGTGGAGGAATATCTTCAGTAATTCCACGTCAGTGGTTTCCGTGCTTTCTGATGTGTGCACAACAGCCTGTTTGCTTTGGTTTATGACTAGTGATTTACACTAAAAATTGCCTTTCAGAGCATGAATGACATGCCAGCAGGTGAACACTTAGCACTACAGGCAGAATTAGCTTTTATGAAATGACAGTCTCAAATTTAGGGACGTATTTAGGACAGCCAGAGTTACACAGAGTGTCTCAGGAGGCCAGGGGGTGGCTGTAATTCAGTTATACCATGGATTTGGTATCTAAATGTTCTTATCAGGAAAGCCTGCCATTTCAGCAAGGTAAAAGTAGAACAAGTGTTTTAACTCCATTGGATTTTGACAGTTCTCATGATTACTGCACTTTTAAAACAAACACCTCATGGCACACATACAGGCTGCTCACAATGTCTCCATTGGCACTCCCTATCACAGACTTATTTAAGTTTCCAGTTGGAAGCCATCAGCTTGGAAAGAGCTGGTTTAGGTATTTTAATGAGGTGCTGACTTAGAACCCAATTTTAATACTCAGAAGGAATAACAGCTGATAAGTACCAGCCTGCAAGGCTACATGACACACATTACTTTTTCAGACTATAAACGGGATTATTGAGTGCTACAAAACAGAATTAGACTCTTCATTCTCTGGGACTGTGTGGATTAGCTCTAGGTTTTTCAAACATTATCAACGTTATCAATTTTATGCAATGCAAGAACTTCCAGCTGTTTCAGTTAAGACTGCAGTTAAAAAAAAATCATGCCAATTAACCAAAGAACCTCACAAGATAAATATGACACTAACTTCTTTCCAAGGGACACATCCCAGTTAATACAAAACTCCTGTTTAATTGTTCAGCAATGAAGAGCCTCCTATGACTTAGCACTCCTGCGTATTTAGAGTTATACAAAAGAGAACTACTCCACAGTAGGTTTGGCATGGATTCGACATTAGGAAATAATATACTGAATATTGAACAGGGATGCAGTAGATTATACTCACAACCAAAAAAAGAAAGCCTTGGATTTTTATCTCAATAGTTATGAAGCAGGAGAAAACTTTGATAGGAGAAGGATCAGGATCCTTACAACCAGATGGCAGTGAAAATAGAAGGTTCAGAATGTCCTTTGGGCTGTCTTCACCACAAAGATACAACCTTGGTTCCTAAATCCAGGTGTAGACACTTCTTTCCCCCACACCTAATCTAATCCCTGGTACTTAGGACATTCAAAGAACTTTCCACACCTTTTAACTTCTGCAACCACGTTTTTCCTTTCAGTTCCTCATGTTCCTATGTTCCTCATGGGAACATAGCAGTTTTCCAATGCAGTGCAGAGCACAGGCCTGTTATCCTACAAGCCAACTTCAGCCTCTCTCCCAGAATACAAACCCCCTCTTGAACCTCTCTCCTTCACCCAGATCAGCATATACTCCTCCAATCACATTTCAGCAGGAATGACAAAACTCAAACTCAGCTGTACATTTTAAATTAGGCGGCTAATAGCAAATACCTGTGCACTGTATTAAAATATGCACCTTTCTTGCCAGCCTTATCTCTCTTCCTGAGATAGTCTGACTGGTGTACATCTAAATAAACTGAGCTCAACTTGGATTTCATCTCAACTATTACTTAACTTTTAAGTAACACAGAATCATAGAAGGGGCTGGGTTGGGAAGGACCTTAAACACCATCCAGTGCCACCGTCTGCCCTGGGCAGGGACACCTTCCACTATCCCAGGTTGTTCCAAGCCCCATCTAAGCTGGCCTTGGATGCTCCCAGGAATGGGGGGGGGGGGGGGGGGGGGGGGGGGGGGGGCATCCACAGCTTCTCTGGGCACCCTGTGCCAGGGCCTCACCACCCTCACATGGAAGAATTTTTTTCTAGTATCTAATCTTAACCTACTCTCTCTGTTTGAAGCCATTTCCCCCTATCCTGTAACTCCATGCTCTTGTAAAAAGTCTCTCTCCATCTTTCTTGTGGGCTTCTTTCAGGTACTGGAAGGCCACAGTTCAGTCACCCTGAAGCTTCTCTTCTCCAGGCTGAAGTACACTGATTTTATTTAAGAGTGGAAGGGTTGAGGTAGGTGGATGTGGGAAGACATTGGTATGTTTTTCTAATTACATCAGCTGATTTTTTTTTAAGACATATCTCTATTTTTAGAAAATTGTGTCTCCCCAACACATATATTGGACACATAGTCAGTGAATAAATAAGTACCTGAACTTGCTTCATTCACTACTGAGGCAGAAGAGGCAAGGATCTTCCATTGTACTGTAAAACCTCAATCTGGAAACTGCAATTCAGGTACAGTTCTCCTTCCTTAAAGGGAAAAGAAGAAAGAAGAATAATCATTCATCTGATGATGACCAGGAAAGGGACCAGCAATTTGTGCCGGGCTAAAGCCAGCAGCAGGTATATAAATTCAGATACATCCTGAATTGGAGCTTCTGTGGGCTAAAGCCAGTACAAAACATTCGGATACAGACGATCTTCCTGAACTGGAGCTCCTGCTGTCCCAATCATCAAATGAAAATGTGCATGTTCCCAGAAGTGCAGTTCTTCTCCAACCCCAAAATTTGTCCCATCCTACCCCCTCTCCTCCAATGAACAGAGGACAATCGGTGGTTAAAACAAGCATGGGTAAGAATGTAGTAGCACTGCTGCAAAACAAGCTTTAGCGAGGCCTGGTGATAAATTTGCTGTAAAACAAGATGTAAGAATAGCCCTTGTCCTAAAAATACTGGAACAAGTAGATCTAAATCTCGTACAAAGTAAAGCTGAATTAGAAAACAGCATTGACCACATGAACTTGCCACCTGCCTCTCGGGCAGGTCCTGCCACCTCGAACTCAGAGGCAGCAGATGAGCACTATCTCAACACTCAAAGACTCACACAAGTTAGCTCAGATCACCAATTTAAATCACAAAGCTGCTCTGCCTCACTTTGCTCGGAGCAGGACACTCACACCATCCCTCTGGATGCCTTGCAAAAGGCAGCAGTTACCAGCAGGGAGAGGATTAGAAGCTGTAAGTGGGGGGAAACAAACATCCAATTACAGCTTTATGTATCAAATGAACATTTCCATAGCAACCACTGACTCGATCAGCCCGATTTTCAGGGTTGAATTTGTATTTATTAAAGAAAAGAAGCATAAAATGTTAATTTGAGCCTGTTACAAAAGGTAAATAATCTGCCTGTTTCAAAAAACCGCTGGGCCATAAATTCAATAAAGAACTATAGCAGATTAAAGTGTTTGGTTTTGTGTGCATTTCTTTGGGGCTATACATTCACTCATTTCTGTTGGTAAGAAATTAAGATTGAATTTTACGTGATCTGTTTAAATTCCTTTGCACACAACAATTTTAAGAAGTTGAATTTTAACTAAAACCAGTAATAATAATTCAAAAGTAACAATGAGTTATCTTTTAAAAACCCAAACCTGATCAAGTTTGCAAGCATCTGTTCTCCCTAATTTTTCAAGGTTTGTTATTATTATCCATCAGGAATGAGTGTGCTCCATAAAGTTTAAAAATATTGGGGGTTGGACTAGATGACTTCCAGAGGTCCCTTCCAACCATCTTCTCTATAGCTAAAGGAAAGAACTGACTGGTTTCTATTTTCTCCAACTATTTGTTAATTAACATACATACTAATGACAACATATAAACCAAACTTCCATTGTCACATACTTCAGTAATCACCATTAAAACAATGGTCTTGCACATTAAATTTTAAAACACTTCAAGTTCACAGAATTTACTGGCAACCCAAGTATTCCCAAACTTTACATTCCCAGAACTATGAAAGATGAAATGGGAGCATAGCAAACTGTACAGATCAGATTCCATGGCCAGACAATCAGATGAAGGCAGGGAATCAATTATCTCAGCATCAACAAGTCTTCAGCTGAGTTTCAGCTGTTTATATGCAAGTAGAGGAACAAGTCAGAAAGGGCAATGCAAAAAAAGATACAAATGAAGATTTCTGTAATTAGCTGAAAATTCAGCTGAAATGAGGCACCACTAGCAACTCTTAGGTGTTTAATTTTGCTATCTTCCCTTTTATCGGCAGCACAAAAGTCAGCATTTCAACAACTGCTGTATTTTCCTGTCTGAAACATGGCTTTAGAAACAATTTCAGGGGAATTATGGCTGTTTGGTGTGTTCAGAGAGCCAGATCTAGAACAAATAGTACTCCACAGAATCCCTGAACACGTCTGGAATAAGTGGTTAATGAACACATCCCTGAAGGCTTTCTGGGACATTTTAAAGCTTTCACATGCTGCAGAAGAGAACTTGGACTCTGACATGGACTCTGACAGTATTTGTGGCTATTTCTGTAGGAAGGATTACCCTCTCTGAGTATTTTCTGTGAGTTCTGAGTGTCAATGCCTGTTACATGCCAGCAGTCATAAGGTTCACTGGATCAACATCTAGTCCGTTTATTTGTGAAATAAGCAGCTTTAATAACCCTTCCTGTTTCAGTTGCTTCTCCAACAAGAAGGCTGGCAACCCGCTCATACAAAAGATCTGCTCATTTTCAGTATCTGTACGTTTTTGGGGCAGTCACTGAAGCTGTCATTCGTGGCTTGTCACCCTGGTCTGGGATGGCAGGACAAGCAGTACACTGACTCAGGGTCCTGTTTATAAAATAAGCTCTCACCAAAACTTAAATGGGGGGAGGCCTGGTATGAAATAGTTACAGAACTTTTGATAAGTGAACAAAATTACAAAACTGACACTATCTTCTAAAAGGCCAAGGCTGGCACCTTTGCTCTTTGTACAGGATTGTTTTCACTTTCTGATCTGATAATAATTTAAAAAAAAAAAAAGCAGAGGAACAAGATAGAAATCAGGGACTTCAAATTGCAGAGAAGGGGTGAGATAATCCTACTAATTATTTTCTAGAATTAAGCAATATTAAATGCTATTGAGATAAACAGGTCACTTTTTTCCTTTAACAGTGGAGATTAAGAAGAAGTTAAAAAAAAAAAAGTAAAAAGAGAAACCAAGAAGGGCAGCTGAGCACAAAAGTCCACTGACAGCCTGTAGGAGACTGGCACCTCAGTTTTATTTGTATTCTTAACATCTACTCCTGCTGCCAAGGCTACCGAGTTGATCTGCCCTATTTGCAGCACAAGAAGCCAGAGCCCAACACAACCACAGCACTGCCAGGCCTGGAGGTGAAGGCACTGCTTTGTTAGGGGCATTCCCATGCCCGAATCCTCAGTAAACGAAGAAAATCACCAATGGCAACTAACGCTGAGTAAACACAAAGCACATTTCAATGGCCGGCTGAAGTGCCCAGAGGAGACAGATATTAACCACCCTCACACTCATCCTCAGGACAGTTTTGTGTCCACATTTGAGTTCTTCCCTTGAATGTTGTTTGGTTTGTTAAAACTCAGAAGCTTAAAGTAACAGTGCCCAGTGTAGTTATTAAACCCAAAAATAGCTCTCTAACAATTGTTAATTTATTTCCCATTGCCGTGTCCCAAGACTTTTATCTTAGGTCACAACAAAGGAATTCCAGCCTCCTGCCCATGTTAGACAGAGAGAGATTTTGAAATGACATAAGGACAACCATTATATGTTGGGAGGTTATTTATGAAGAACAGGAAGTTCAGGGGAGAGGGAAGGAAGTCTAATTGCTTTCCAAGAATAAGAAGAAAAACTTTTTAAAACCAGTATACTTTGCCATTTTATCTTTGCTTCTCTCCCAAGATAAAAGATCTTGCAGTGTGACTTTGTCACAATTGGTTTTGTATCTAGAAAATTAAAATGTCATTATTCTCCAAAATTATAAAGCTGCAAACTCTGAAATGAAAAACACCCAAACAAAACTTAGGGATTTATCAATTCAACTGCAAGATACATAGAATGCGACCTGCCAGCATCAGTTGGCTTGTTCTGACGGGATGCAAAGGCTTCCAAACCAGCACGGCATGCTTGAAAGACTCCTGTAGTAGATTCACCACAGTGGAGAAGTTTAGCAGGACCTGAGAGAACACAGAGATCATCGTTTCAGAAATCAGATAGAGGAAACAATTCTTCAAAGCTCTCTGCTACGGTTTCAGCTCATTATCTACCACAAGAGAAAAACGAAACAGACCTTTAAAACAACCTATCAAACCAACACTGGAGTTTTCAGGAATGAGTCATTTCACCTACCCTATGGGACTGGGCTTAAGCAGATCCCACCCTTGGAGGGAGCCTGGGAGCACAAATACAGAAGGGGCAATTCCACCCTGTCAGGAAGAGGAGCTGCTCTTTCCACTCTCTGTGGTCATACGGTTTTTCTTTTCCAGACTCAGAGGTTGGAAATTTGTTGTTAAATTACAGTTCTAACTAATTTAGGAGCTTTAGATATTGCTTCAATACAAGCTATTTTTATTACATCTCCTTTATATCGTAAAAACTATTGTCTTTAGAATTAAGTTTAAAGCACTACTCCAATATACAAGAAACTTTTTTACAAGTACTTTATCCCCTGGAGCTCAAATAAGGTTATGTAAACAGACATGCATTTGTGAGCATACAGAAGCTAAGAAGTCTTCTGTCTCAGTCATTGTCTAATTCTTTTCTGGTGTAAAATGCTGACACATTTGGTAGGTGCCAACAGGTTGAGTAATCCAACAGGCAACTCTCTTTTCACTACCTGCCATTACCTTCACAGCATGAAGACTGGTTTTTGTCAAAATAAATAAGGCTATTCCATATGACAACACATTTTCCCCCACTAACTCCAACACTGTACCCTGAAAACAGGAAAAAAAGTTAATTGCCAAGTTAACCCCAAAACTTTTTATTCGTTTAGAATTTAAAACACTGACTGCACAACATAATCTTGTTTCTTACTCTTTGCTCTCCCTCCTCTTCTTGTCAGTACAAAACACATACTTAGAATGTGGTATGTTCCCAGTTAAACTGTAGAACATGGCCACATTCAAGCATCCACAATTACCTGCGCTGAGACATAAAAGGATCATCATTTATCAGTCACTTTGCTTATGCAAAGTAGGTATTGCTTATCACACAAATGATAAGAGGAGTGTGTGCAGCAGGTATCTAGGAGAGAAAAATCTATGTGGATCTAAGGCAGAAAACATGCTTTTTACCTAAAAAAAAACCCCAACCCCCCCAGCTGTCTTCAAGAAACTACAGCATGTCAAATTCAGCTTTGCTTTTGCTTAGATCATCTCTCTTGGAAAGGCTGTAGATGTTGGAGGTTTTTTTCTTCCAATTTAAGCTTTTTCTAAAGCTGGGCTAGGAAGAAAACTGAGACTGCACATGTACACCTTTGACTAGAGTTTCCTAGAGGAGACAACTTCATCTAAGAAGCTTGTGAAGATACTCAAATCAATGGCTTCCCTACTTCTTATGCCTTTTTCCCCCACTGTGACTGCACTTCATTTACTTGTATTAACAGCACAGGTGAGGGTTAAGATAAGGAAAGGAATTTAAAAAGCTGTGATGTTTTATATCCCATTACTCAAAGTGCCACATGCAAACCCAAGCTAACAGCCCTCTACTAGATGCAGGGGAAGTAAAATAAGATCTTGCACACCGGATATCAGGTAGGAGTGAACATGTTTGTGAAAACTACTGTAGAACAGGTACTGCATCACGAGCGGCAAAAATTCCTTCCCGGGGAGATTCCAGCAGGGAGAAGATTGCAGACACTTGAATTAGGTTTTCAGGTGCTGTTGCAGTCTGTGGGCATCTGACCCAAGGGCACAGCCCCCACACACGTACACTTTGGAACATCTAAGCATGGGAATGAGTGCTCTGGTTTGCTAAAGAACTCCGTGTTCAGCAGCTTGCAGTGGAACTTCTAGTGGCAAGCACTTTACATTATTAGACCACACTAGTTGTCTTACCACTGAACACAATGAAAACTAAATTATTTTATCTGGAATTTTTGGTGATTCAAGATGTGACAACACAAATACTGTAACCTTACAAAAATTATGTGTATGGACATTCAGGTGAAAAAAACTCCCACAAATATTCTATTCATAAAAATGAAAGAAAAGTTCAACATTTGCACACTTGTTTTTACAAAATCAAAGGGGCAAAGGACTAACTTTCAACTGATACTCCACATTCTTAAGCAGAAGAAGTTACCAAAGGACAAACGTAACACTGACCATTAAACAAAGTAAAGGTTCCACCTTTCTTGAGATAAGCACCGGAAACACCACAAGCAATCAATCTCTCAGTGAGGTTATTCCTTGGAAAGGGGACTCTTCATTCCCCAAGGGTGCCATGTTCTGCTGTGTGCCCACAGGTCAGTGTCCTCACCCACCTCCCAGCCTGGCAGCTGAGCAACAGGGCTTTTGGCTTTGGGTAAGGCAGCATTTGAAACACAGATGCAAACTAGACTGTAGAATATGAAATACCATAAAGCTAAATTCAGGGACTTGTCAGACACAGCAGGTCAAGTTACGGAGCAGCACAAAGGGTTCCATGTTTAAGAACGTGTCTTGAAAGAGACACCACGTGTGTCTTCCCTGGAACTCAGCTGCTGGTACTGGACATTGGGCTCTCTTACCAATGCAGACACTGCCTGCTACCACGCTGTCAAACAAACTTGAGAATTGGACTAGAGATTGAAGGGGGGGGTGAACTATTAACAATTTGCCTAGCAAATGAGAACTGAATTTAAACAAAAGCCTGCCTTTTCCTCTGTTCCAAAACACAAAGTAATAGAGAGGAGGTTCAGCGATCCCTTTCTTCCATCATTGTATTATCCAGTGCCTCCAACTGTCTTAGATATCTGGAAGGTGGGGCCAGAGTTCAGGTCCTCAGCTTTTCTGACTTGCATTAACTCTTCAACCCCTGCCCATTCCTTAGGGTGCCAGGCTGCCTGGCAGAATCCCCACTCCAAGCCCAGCATCTTCCCTGACACCAGCGTTAGCCGCTTCTGACTGTGCAGCTGCAGCTCGGTACGAGTTGATGCAGCTCTCCAGCTCTGCAGCCTCCGTCTACTCCAGCCTTGTTAATCAAAATGCATGTTGGCAAACTGCAGTAAATGCCAATGAAATTTCTTCAGTGTCTCCTAAGTCCTCTTGAAAACTGTGTACATGGACATTCAGACGTTTCGCTCAGCTGCGCTGCACAGCTGACACTGCAGCATAGCTTTTCAGAAAGGCAAAGGAAAACAAAATACAGAACCTTCTCCTGGCACATGCAGGTCACAACTAAATGATTAAACAGAAAATGTTTGGTTTAACCACGTTCTACTGCACAAACCAAAGCGAAAGCTTCAGGATATCACCTTATGCAGGGGGGGAGGGAAGAGCACATTAAAAATAAAAGCAGAGGAAGTGCCACAAAAGCTTCCACCACAGCAAGCATCTCTGCAATTGGCCGGGGCAGCTGTTGCTTCACAAACTCTGCCTGCTCCTACCCCACGGAGTAAGCCCTGCTCCCTGTTACAACAGGCTGAAGCACAGCATGGCAAGCTATGACTATCCCCAATGGCCATCCCCCCTCAAGCTAAGAACAGTAAGTAACAAGTTTGCCCGAGATCCTAAACCTCCCTCAAATTGAGCTGTGCACGGGCTGTGTGCGTCCACAAACGTTTCATGCTAAGCCTAGCAAACTTGTGTCATATTACTGCTGGTTTCCAAAGCAACAGAACATGGTTCAAATCCCTGCTGGGGTATTGTCCGATAAAAATCCCTTTCAAGTGCGTCATCGTTGTAAGAAGGAAAGCAGGGAAACAAAGGTGAGGCAATTTCAAAAGGTACTAAACTGAAGGAAGAAAGTAAATTAAACCCCCTCCTCAAAGAAAACAAGTCTTGGGTTTACAACTAAAATACCTTTCCAGGGGGTTCTTTTAGATTTTTAAATAAGAAAAAAAAGTTTTCCCTTTGTGTGGGACCTGTGTATTAAAATCAGGACAGACAAAACTGTACCTGAGTGCCTAAAAGTCTCACCTGTCCCAGGAGTAACTATTTTAATTGGTAATCAAAGGTGGGCCCTAGCCTGGAGAAAAGTGCTGCAAAAATACCTGCTGCTTTAAGATATGAAATGGAAAAGCTAACATCCTACCTCTTCAGCTCCTACTCTAATGCAAAGCAATGTTGAATTTGGAACAAACCCCAGAAACTTAATGAAATTAACAACTTTAATGTCCTGACAACTGATATGCTGGAGCAAGCCCTGAAGGGCCCATGGGATTCAGTAATACACTTTGATCATAAAAAGAGGTATTAAAGTGAATGATCCCAAATAACAGGCCAAGCTGCTGAGAAAATTCCCTACATATAATTAAAAAGACTTAAGTTAATAAGGATGTCACATTAATTCAGGTCCACCAATAAAACAACTCTAACAGCTTTAAGCGTCATCTTCAAAACCAGCATTAATGTGAAAGTGTTCAGCAGAAAGTCAGACTTAAATAGCCAGCACTAAAATTTGAGTCATTTGTGGTGAATAGGAAATTTCTTCTGCAATTACAAAAAGCAACTGGCCAAGAAGCCACAAGTCCTTCGCCACAGGAGTCACTTACACGTGGAAATTAGAAGATACGCATTTTGGGGAATTGCATCAATACACAAAATGGATATAATAAATAATTGCATGTGCAAAGAGGTTACCAATAAACTGAATTCTGTAAGTCTGGTTTGAACCTACACAAAGGCACAGTAAAATGACTGTAGGAGCCAGGCTAGCGCCAGATTTGACTGCTCCAAGATTTAGAAGCCTTCTGGGAAGCCCAGACACTTGTTCAGTTAGTGAACCCACTCCAAACTCTGTGTTTCTATTTGGGTACTGTTGTACTCAGTCCAGCTGGACTAAAGCTAACTAGAGAGATGCCTTCTGAACATAGCAAAGCCATAGCCTCAGGCTCACTGGACCTGTAGGGAGAATGTCCTCACTCCCAAGCTGAACAACCTATTTTTGGATTATACAAAATGGATGTCAACAGACCTGCTGTAATGAAACACTGGTTAAAAACAGCACCTGTCTTCAGCAAAGACATGGCCAGTGATGGCTTCCACAGATGCTCCTAAAATGCTCTGCTGCCCTAGTCAGTTTTCCAAAGGTTCTTCATGCATCAAGCTCTCTGGGGAAGGGCAGAGTGTGCACATGGCAGAGTGACATTAGGGGAGGAAGGAGAAGAAAACAGTATTACATAACAAAGAGCTAGCTTTTGAGTCTGGAAGCAACTTGTGGTCTCTTGTTTGGTATCCTTCTTTTGTCACCATCTTTCACACCCTCCCACTTACACTCCAAGGTCTGCAAGCCTTGTCTGGAAGCACATGGTGCCAGCGTGACACACAGCACAGTGCCAGTGCGATATACAACACTCCACACAGTGGCAGTGTGGCACACTCAGTGCAGCACTAGTGTGACACACAAAACTGCCAGTGTGACAGAGCTGAGGCACAGGCCAGGGTGGGGGGGTCTCTGTGTGCAGCTGACACATGGCAGCTGAGGTGTAGAAAAACACAGCTGTCGGTGTAAACAAGTCCGTTCTTTATCCTGTGTGCACACAGACCTTGGGCCTGCACAGCTGGCTGAAAGGCAGGCACATTGCTTTACCCCCAAAATGGTGTGGGCAGGGCACAGACGTGTAGGACTGGCTGCCTGGAATGCAGAGCTTGGGCACAGAAGTCAAAGCTCAATAAGCACAGCCCTGTTGAAAATGCCAGGGAAGGGCAGAACGAGAAGGGCGATATTAAAGGCCATGCTCGCTCTTGCCGGCCTGGCCCTAGCTCATCCAGCCTGGGCCACGCAACACAAACCACCATGTGCGGGAGCTGGGGCCGCCCTGACGGAAATCCGCCATGGAGCAGGACTTGGGGTTGTGACACCTCAGGAAAAACCCGCCATGGAGCAGGGCTGGGGCTGCCACCCCTCAGGAAAACCCCACCATGGAGCAGGGCTGGGGCTGCCGCCCCTCAGGAAACCTGCCATGGAGCAGGGCTGGGGCTGCCACCCCTCAGGAAACCTGCCATGGAGCAGGGCTGGGGCTGCCACCCCTCAGGAAACCCGCCATGGAGCAGGGCTGGGGCTCCCACCCCTCAGGAAACCTGCCATGGAGCAGGGCTGGGGCTGCCGCCCCTCAGGAAACCTGCCATGGAGCAGGGCTGGGGCTGCCACCCCTCAGGAAACCTGCCATGGAGCAGGGCTGGGGCTGCCACCCCTCAGGAAACCCGCCATGGAGCAGGGCTGGGGCTGCCGCCCCTCAGGAAACCCGCCATGGAGCAGGGCTGGGGCTGCCGCCCCTCAGGAAACCTGCCATGGAGCAGGGCTGGGGCTCCCGCCCCTCAGGAAACCTGCCATGGAGCAGGGCTGGGGCTGCCGCCCCTCAGGAAACCCGCCATGGAGCAGGGCTGGGGCTCCCACCCCTCAGGAAACCTGCCATGGAGCAGGGCTGGGGCTGCCGCCCCTCAGGAAACCCGCCACGGAGCAGGGCTGGGGCTCCCACCCCTCAGGAAACCTGCCATGGAGCAGGGCTGGGGCTGCCGCCCCTCAGGAAACCCGCCACGGAGCAGGGCTGGGGCTCCCACCCCTCAGGAAACCTGCCATGGAGCAGGGCTGGGGCTGCCACCCCTCAGGGAAACCCGCCATGGAGCAGGGCTGGGGCTCCCACCCCTCAGGAAAACCTGCTATGGCAGCCACCTCCAGAGGCTTTGATGTACCTCTTTCTTGCTTTAATGCCCATCAAAGATCAGTTTAAGATCTTTGCAAACAAGCATGACATACAATGGTATTTAAAAATTGATCTAGTTACCAAAGATAAAGCCTGTTACCTCTAAACTTATCTTTTCATGATTGCCAAACAATACGTGAAAACAACAGAGAACTTTTCTTACATCTGACTTCAAACTTCTGTGATTCAAAATTCATTCTGAAGACAGGAAAAAAGAAAGCAATGAAAATAGGATGCAGGCAATCTTCACAAGGCACAGAGAAAAAACCAAAAGTTAAAGAATCTTAGAAAAAAAGGTTTTCTCAGTATTTTCTCAGTATTTGCTATTTGAACTTTTGTTGTCTTACTTGTTCCTCTCAAAACTGGGCACTTTACAGCTTTATTGTCTCAGTACTGTATTTCCCCAGTTGCTGACTTGCCATTTAAGCTCTGGTTTATTGGAAGTACACAGCAAGGGATTCTCCGTGGAAGAGAGTTGCACAAGCCTCTGGATTGCTGACCATTCACCTCTGCCAATGCTCACAGCTCTCTCTTAACATACCTGAGCTTCCTGTCTTTCTCTGAGGGAAAGATTCAGCTAAAGTCTAGGAAACAGGGCAGGGGAAACTAAGACCTCCCCTTAAGACACTTTCTGGAAGGCCTGCAAGGACCCTACCTTTCTGCTGAACAGAGGTGGTCATGATGCATGGTGTTGGCTGTCTTGCCCTAGGTGACCCCTCTATTCCAGAAGGACTTCTGTCCGCCTCATTCAGTTGTCTGTGCTTCCAGTTCCAGGGCCTCAAACCTGCTCTGTAAGGTATTAAACCTCTATGTCAACTGCAAGTTTTCAGAATAAGGCAGTTAGCATGGCTCTTACTGGGTTTTTTTGTCAAGCTCACAATATATTTTGAGAAGAAGAAAAAGGAGAGAAGGGGTAGATACTACACAAGGATCCAGCACAGTCTCACCAGCTTTTTCATCTGGGGTCTTGAGGCACAGTCCCAGCACTTGCAGTGCTCTGTCTTTTCACGTGTTCTGGTGACCGGGACCATCCCATGGTCAGGCCTGGGATAATTTTGGTGCCAAAGTCCTGTTGCCTGCAAACATCGGACTCTTTTTTACCCAGCTGGAGCTGATTTCAGCTTATTTGCTGACTTGACTTTATTATTTTTTTCCTTATCTTGGCAGTCTACCAGATGTCTTTGTGGCCCCTAAATTCTGCATCCTTTATATCCACTGTCAGTGGGCATCCTCCTTCCCAAGCCTTGTTAACCTCCCTCTGGGTCTGACATCAGTGAAATGTGCCCAGCCCTGAACCTTAAAAAGACGATTCTAGCAACAAGTACTTTGCTTTTCTAACGCCCGGACATTACTTCGAGCTTGCAGACTGCTATGTGTGTCATAGGTTAAATGTCCCTTGTTGATCGGGCCTGAAACGGTGTAAAGCTCACGCATTAAAGGACATGCTTTCCTCAGGAAAGGGGACCTATCGCAGTTTGCAGCAGATCCGCGCCTTCCTGAGGGCCAGAACGTTCCCGGCGCCATTCCAGGGCTCAAGGCGCGCCCTTGTGGGCGAGCGCCGCCATGACAGCGGCCGGGGGATGGCGAGCGGGAAGGCGAGGGCGGGGGGGGTTCCTGCCCAGAGCCGAGCTCGCGCTGGTGCCTCGGCCCATTCCCGCCGCGCTGTTGGGGGCCGTGCGGGCATTCCTCGGGCTCTGCGAGAAGCGAGTGGCCGCTGCTGCGTCCCAGCCCGCAGATTTGGCTACTGGGCGAGGCTGCGCCGCCAGGGCTGCCGTGGGCCGGCAGCTGTGGCCGGCCTGGGGGAAACCCGCCGTGGCACCGCCAGGGCCGCTCCTGCCCCGGGGCTATCCTGCCCCCGGGCCGCCAGTAGCAAGGACGGGTGGGACCTGCCGAAAGACCAGCACTGCTTCGCTGTCTTCAATAGATCGAGACAGTGGTGGCAAATATACTACAAGCACCTGACATGTAAAATATCATAGGTGAACCATAGAATTGAAAGGAAAATGGAGGTGTGCCAAAAGATAAGGGGGACAAAAGGGAAGATGGAAAAGATACTGAATCTTAATCTTGACAGTAATCTTTGCAGTAATCTCAAATATATCAGGGGAAACATAATGGTGAAAAAACGTGCTAAATGTTCTGACATCAGAAAGAGCCACCTTCATAAATCTGCAAGTGTGTTGAAATCTTAAAAAGCAGTCCAGGTGTTCTTTTGCCCAGTCTACAACTGTCCTTATTCCTCAAATACTCCCTGTCCAGTGAGCTGAGTGCTTAGATTTCAGGGAAGCCCTGACGTAGTAAAAGAAGTCTGCCATTCTGTAGAAGTATCAATGCTGACCCCTGATGCATCAGTAGAGATTTATTAGAAGGGAGATTTTTTTAGTAATGGGTTATTGCAAAATACACGTTTTCTGGTGGTAAGCTGGTACAAACATTTTTCTTTTTATGTTAAAACCAAAAAGAGCCTTAGCTGAGCACTCCTTCTTCTCCAGCTGTCCTCGATGAAAATCCACGCAGCTTAAAATGTGACCCATATCTCGGGGCTCTGGGCCTGTGCTGCAGGCTCACCTGCCTCTCCCTTCCCAGACGCAGCAGAGGAACATCCAGAGGAGACAAGCTGGGTTCCACAACGGCGACAACAGGAGGAGAAGGCAGACTGGAGCAGGGCTCATGTAGGGCTCACCAGGGAGTAGTGCCCTCGTGGCTCTGGGCCGGTTCTGCAAACTCCCCACACTCTTCACAGAGACAGGGAAGGAGCACCTGAAGGAGACCTCGGGGTTCCTCCTCAGGGACTCACTGCTGGTAAGAGCCATGGCAGAAGGGAAGCAGGAGGCCTCTGATGCCAGGGAGCCAGGTGAGGGCAAAGCAGCCCTCCCGCAGCCTGGCACAGGGGCTGTCGGGGCAGCCAGCGTGGGGCCCGGAGCGGAGGCAGGGGGAGGCAGGAGCTGCCCAGCCATGCTGGGGCTGGGAGCCTCCTTCCTGCCCAAGGGGGGCCCAGCCGGGCCAGGGGGCAGCTGTGGGGACGCCCGCGCTGTCCCCTGCTCCCCAAGGCCTCCAGGCCTGCCCATCAGCCAGGCAGGCAGGGCCAGAGCAGCCCTTGGGGCCGATGCTGCGGGCTAAGAGCCCCGCAGAGGTGCTCGTGCCCGGTGCCATTGGCTCTGTCCCCTGCAGCATGCCTGCTGTGCCGCCGCACAGAGGCTGACAGCGCTGCTTCCTGAGGCCCTGGGATCTGCTCCTGTGCTCCTCCTGTGCTGCTGAGGGCACCCACAGGCGCTGCTCTGGCCTCAGAAACAACACACCCAGCTGGGAGTGCGACAGCTGTGCTGGTCTGGGCACAGGTATGAGGCAACGCAGCTGCGTGGCCCTGGGCTGGGGTCAGTGCCAAGGCTGGGCTTGGCAGAGCCCGTCCGCTCTTGGAGGGCTGAGGGCACCGATCTGGCCTGGCCTGGCCTGGCCCTGGCTTGGGTGGCCCCTTGACCTTCCTGCTTTCCCTTGGAGCCCCCAGGGATGAGCCGGAGCTCAATGGCCCCAGCCTGACCAGCCAGTCAGGACTGGAGCCTTCCTGTGCTTCCCCAGAAGCCGAGGCCATCAGCCCCAGCTCACAAACACTGCCTAACAGGGTTTACCAATAGTTTTCCCTATTAGATCTTGGAAAGGATTTCCAAAGTAACATCGTTTGGCAACTTCTTCAAGGAAGAAACATGACACGCTTCTCATCAGTAAAAGAGGGTTTATTGGTTTACTTTCACTTTTCTTTTGTCATCCTTACGCTTCCTTCGGCATTCCAGAAAATGGTGAAAATCTAACGTATTATTAGGAGAAGTTTCTGAATCCACTATTAGGAGAAGTCTCTAAACTCACTGTTTCTCTTGAACACTTTCTCTATGTACAGCTAAGTCGCTGGTCCTGTCCTGTAACATGCAGAGATTTAGTGCTTTACCTGAGTGACATCACAACCTGATGTTATACACACCAGTATACTAAACCACTTTTGTTCTCTGGTAATTACAAAGTTTCAGGCTCTTGTTGAGGTCCTGAATTAATTTCTCATGCAGATTCATAGCCCTGTTCCCTCCTCGTGCTCAGCTTTCAGCCACAGTTACCAGGGAACAGACGTTTCATACTCACCTCAAGCAATAATCTACGTCTGTCTTCCCAACCCTCTTTTTCTTCACTGAGCTCTACTGATCTACAAAATAACTTTGGGCCCTCTGCACAAAACAAAGAACCAATTATAAGGGTTAAACACTTCTGATGATGCTGCTGCTTGGATCACTCATGAGCAACACAGCAGTAAAGTCAGCAGCTCTATTCTCCACATCCTTCCCATTCGCTTCCCCCCACCACCACACGTGGGCTCCGACAGAAATGTTCGGTGTTACAGCCTCGTGTACTACAAGAAATGAAAGGCAGCAGCAGTTTTCCTGAACATGCTGAAATCTAGATTGCAGTGAAATAGCAGCTGCTCCAGGAAAAGCTCAACACCAGGATCCCACATCTCCCCCCAAAACTGATGGCTGCTGACGACTGAGATCCCCATTTTAACACGCGCTGTAAATCAGACAGGCTGGAAGCACGCAGGACAGTAACTGTATGAACACATCAGCTCGTTGCATCACAGTTATCTAGTAGGTCTCAAGAAACAAACATCCTTTAAGGCTGTCCTAAAACTGTGTTCTATCAAATGTAACAAGCCATTGTTTTGGTGGCCTGTGGAATGTTTTAGGGCTGCGTATGTTTTCTTTGACTGTTGTTTTCCTTGGTTTTTAGTACAAAATTCACTGGATTCAGAAGAGAAAAACCAAGATTCAGGAGGACAAAGAACCCCACGGGCATATGTGGCTGATAAGAATACTCAACGTTCTTAATGATAACAGTAGAAAGACAAGAAAAAGTTAAAGATGATATACATACCTGAAAGGGTCTGAAATGTCTAGGCAACTTGTCCAGTGACTGTTTTTTTGGTAAGCTCCAAAAGTCCAGATACCTATTAGGCAATTATCTGAAAGAAAAGAAAGCCAGACAGCTGCTCAGCCTTTATTTTGCCAGGACTTCCTCACGGGCTTCTAGCACAACCTAGACCCCAAGTAAGGGTGGCAAATGTTGACTACAAACCATTCATAAGCGGGCAGCATTTTTTCCTCACTGAATTCCAGTAAGAGTTTAAAAGGAAAAAAATACAAAAGGGGTGAATAAGTTCTGTTGTACCTCTTAGGCGTTCATCATCTTTGGAGAAGAAGAAGACTCTAGCACTTTCCGTGTGTGGTAAAGAAAGAAACCTAGACAAGTACAAAGGGATTTTAGCATCCTAAAAGGCACTATCAAATTCCATGAACACGAGTTGGAGCTGCAGCGCTTCAGAGAAATGGTAAACATTGAAGAGCTTTACTCCACAGTAACCAAACAGAGCCTTCTATAAAAACCCCCCTTTTTAAAAGAAAACTGACTGTGTCTTTGGCTTTTGGCCAAACTCAGTTTGGGTTTGGTCAAACCAAAACGACCCAGTTAATTTCTTGTGCTCAACTTCTCTCTCTTCATATTCAGCTTCACATCAAATGGGCTGCTGGGAGTTTTGACTCGGTGCAGCACAGACGGTTTTCCAAGATGACTTTCACTGCTCAGAGGTGTGCAATGTCCGTTTCCCGTTTCCTGAGTGCTGCTCTTAATATGCCCACAGCATCCAACTACAACAACCAAGGAGAGAACAAATAAAAATGGAACTTGCATTTCTTGGTCCTTTCCAATTTCTGATGGTTCAGGCTCATCATCACTCTCAGAACTGCTGTCTTGGAAACGTGGATCCTCTTGCCATGCAACTTTCACCGGTTTTATTGGTCCAAGTATGTAAGGCTCTGCAATAACAGCACCAAAAAAGAAAAAAAGCCAAAACCAGGTTATCCCTCTACTTGCCAGGAAAAGTCCCTCCTTTCAAGTGAAATACTTACACTGGAGAGGGCAGATTTCAGAAGGACAGAATCTTCTCCCCTCAGATTTTCTGAGCTAAATCTCTGCTCCAGTATTTTCCACTTTGTTCTAGGCATCTCCTACGTATTCCTAAACCTTGGTCGCTGCATTCAGAAGACACTAACTACCTTCTGAATTCAGCAGAAGTGTGGGGGGCTTGTTGCTTTGTGTTGTTGCACACAAAGCACCTTGGGTTTTTTAATCTTTTGGGTAACTTTGCACAGTTTCTTTTCTTTCCTACAAGACTGTGACTTGATTTAATATTGTTTCATCTTCATTTCATAAGGCCTCATTTTATCTGAGGTTAGCACACGCCAATGATGATGTGTCATTCAGCTTCCATTTTCTAAAGGTCCAAGAATAGAATTCAGTAACTAATAAAATGTTCTTGAATCCTGGGGTCAGCTCCAGGATTTTGCTCTTCACTCTACATTAACACACATTTTCTTTGAAATCTTGTTGGGTTCTATGAAACTTGCCAGGACTGGTGTGTCACCTTTTTCCCTGTTTGAGAAATTTAGGGGATGACAACAAGCTTTTTTACCACTCTGCAAAGACCCCACTGCCTTCTCTCTCAAAGCCCGCCTTTCAAAACTCTGAGATGCAAGCACGAGTTACCTCTCCTTAATCTACCACAAGCCTGGCAAGTAGAAATGAAGATCAAAATGCTTCTGCCTAATTACTGGCTTCTGCCACTGAAAAGCCCCTGGATCCTGACCCTCTTTACACCGTATTGCTCTGCAGTGCCTGCCTTAAGCTCTTCCTAGGAATGGCACTGTTAGAAGGGTTCTGCTGTTACCTTCTTTCATGCCCGACTCCTGTGTGTCTCCAAAGAAGGAAAAGTGAAAGCACTCGACTCCTGAGCTACGTCGTTCGCAGGCAAAGGTCCCAGATGGTCAGCTGGGATAGAGTCCTGCGCATCCTCTTTGTCCCAAGGGTATGTCCTCACTGTTTTCTGGTTTGTTCTTTGAAGGTCCAAACAAGTCTTTTAAATCAGCAGCAATGTCGTAATCGATGTCTTCAGACACTTGAGGCAGTGTCTCACTCTCTTCTTTCTTCTTCCTTTTGGCTTTCCTGAAATCAGATTGCTTAAGGATAGCAACACAGCACATGTCCTTTCCAAAGACAGCTTCCCTAAGAGCCACCTTGCTCTTCTGTCTCCCTAAACGTATCCAAGCCCACTAAGGAGTGGTTCACTTTCAAGGGTAAGCAGTGGGGAAACATCTGAGGTCTGAGTCTAAAGGCAGGAACAAGTGTCCTTTTTAATTAGCCACCCCCTTAAGTGACTTTTCACTTAATAGGTGGCAACACAGCAATCAGGTATTTAGCACAGATTCCTGCCAATAGCAATGTCAAGAGTTAATACACTTTTCTCAGAGACCTGCAAATCTCAAGGTCCCTGTATTGAGCTTCCTCACCTTCACTTACGGCAGAGAACAGACGGACTAGAAAGAAAAGATGACGCTACATGCTGATTTTCGAGGCCTGAGTTGAGGCCCGACGTCGCTGGCGGGAGCGGTTGCTCCTGGTGGATGTCCCCGGCAATGTCACCCTACGCCTGGGCCTCTCAGCAGTTGCTGCTGTGCTGCGGCTCCTGTCACGGCGACTCCTTGACCGGACAGGTGGATTTGAGGCCTGACGTCGCTGGCGGGAGCGGTTGCTCCTGGTGGATGTCCCCGGCAATGTCACCCTACGCCTGGGCCTCTCAGCAGTTGCTGCTGTGCTGCGGCTCCTGTCACGGCGACTCCTCGACCGGACAGGTGGATTTGAGGCCTGACGTCGCTGGCGGGTGCGGCTGCGTCTGGGGGATGTCTCTGATGGTGTCTCCCTCGGCCTGGGCCTCTCAGCAGTTGCTGCTGTCCTGCGGCTCCTGTCACGGCGACTCCTCGACTGGACAGGTGGATTTGAGGCCTGACGTTGCTGGCGGGAGCGGTTGCTCCTGGTGGATGTCTCTGATGGTGTCTCCCTCGGCCTGGGCGTCTCAGCCCTTGGTGCTGACCTCTGGCTCCTGTCACGGCGACTCCGCGACCGGACAGGTGGATTTGAGGCCCGACGTTGCTGGCACGAGCGGCTGCGTCTGGGGGATGTCTCTGATGGTGTCCTTCTGTGCCTGGGCCTCTCAGCCCTTGGTCCTGTCCTCTGGCTCCTGTCACGGCGACTCCTCGACCGGACAGGTGGATTTGAGGCCCAACTTTGCCAGCGAGAGCGATTTTGCCTGCGGTCAGACCCAGAGCCTCTGGAATGGCTGGTGTCTGATGACCTTGATGTCACCTCACTCTCCGTGGAGGGGCTGCTGCTCTCCAGCGAGGAAGATTGCAGCAGCTGCCTCATTGGTGCATGCTGGACGCTGCTGCGTTTGCTGGTCTCTGGAGACGGAGACAGGGGAGGCACACCCGATGGTGCCAGGATGCCAGAGTTGGGGCTGATGGCCTCGGATTGTGCAGAGCTATGGGAAGGCTCCAATCCATGAGAAGGCTCCAATCCTGACTGTCCGGCCAGGCTGGGGACATTGAGCTCCGGCTCATCCCTGGGGGCATTGAGCTCAGGCTCATCCCTGGGGGCTGTAAGGGGAAGCAGGAATGAGAGGGGCCCAGCAGGCCTGGGCCAGGCCAGGCCAGAGCGGTGCCCCCAGCTCTCCAGGAGCGGACGGGCTCTGCCAAGCCCAGCCTTGGCACTGACCCCAGCCCAGGGCCACGCAGCTGCGTTGCCTCATACCTGTGCCCAGACCAGCACAGCTGTCGCACTCCCAGCTGGGTGTGTTGTTTCTGAGGCCAGAGCAGCGCCTGTGGGTGCCCTCAGCAGCACAGGAGGAGCACAAGAGCAGTTCCCAGGGCCTGGGAAAGCAAATGGGTTCATGGCACTGAGGACAAAGTGTCCACAGCTCGGGATTGTCCGGCTGAGCTCTTCTTCTGCCTCCTTCTGCTTCGAGCCCTTGCCGAGACACAGGTTCCCTGCAGAGCCCTGGGGTGCAGCTGCCCAGCTTACCCCTCTTCCTCTGCCTCCTCCCTGCCTCCTGGATAAAGGCACTTCCTGGCATTGCACCAGCTGTGCCTCTCTCCTAATTCTGCAAATGCATTGTTGTCCTCCCATGTTGGCTGTCTGATGGGGAAAGGAAAAGCTGATGAGTTTGTGCTGCTCTGCCATCCTGGAGGTACAGGCTGTCCCTGCTCTTCCTCCGGTGCTTTTTCAAGTCTTGCATGAAGCTGAAGCCCAGACTCACGGGACAGGGCAGGGCCAGGACTGCGGGGGCAGGGCCTGGCACAGCAGCTGCCCCCTCCTGTGTTGTGAGCCAGGCAGAAAGACACCAACCTGAAGGGGATTCGGATCCCCATGATGAACATTTGGACAGCAAACTCATCATCGTCTCTGCAGAGGGGGCACTGGAAGTACAATGCACCAGCGCGCAAGGCCTGTCCCTGCAGGGCAAACAGCAGCAGCGTGAGCAAGGCCCTCATGCTGCTGAGCACCTGCTGTGCCCCGGGGCTGCGGAAATGGCTCCTACCTGGATGCAGTCCCTGTGGAACCAGGCCTTTTTGCACGCTGGGCACACCAGTGTTGTGTAGCTCTTTCTCTCCTCCACAGGCTCCATGCAGATGGGGCATTCGGTGCCTGGCTCCGGAATCGCCCTCACATCCTGTTCTGGGCAGTGCTCAGGGCAGTAGGAGCTGGGGGAAAAGGGACGAGCAAAGTGGGAAATGCTGGGTCCTTCCACAGGGGTGGCCAGAAGGGGAGAGGAGGTACCTGTATGGGGTTATGTATTCAGTCACACAGTGACCCTCCTTGGCACAGGGCAGGTGGAACCATCTGTCGCAGTCTTCCTGACAGCACGTGATGGTGGCTCCAGTCTCCCCACAGACACAGCAGTGCTGGAAAGAGCCAAGCAGCCCCATCAGCAGCAGCCTCGGGGCCTCCCCAGGCAGCCCCACGGCTCCGGGCAGGGCACAGGACCGTGGCCGCTGCTGGGTCTCAGCCCACAGACCCGCCTGGAGGAAGAGGCTCCTGTGCCAGAGCCTCTGTGGAGCTGCTGGGAGCCAGACTTTTGTCCCACAGCTGGTGGGAAGGGCCGGCCTTTCTTTTGTGGGGTCTGGACTAAGCACTGGCAAACCTCGCCTGGCACAAACCTCCCTGCTCTTGTCAGGCTCTCACCTTCTGAGCCGCCCGGCTGACTGCAAGTTGGATATCGCGAGGGTGATAGCCCATGAATCCTACACGACGCTTTCCTTGTCGAAAATTGGACATGGCGAAATTCTGTGGCAAAGACAGGGAGCTGATGAGGAGAGAGTGGCAGGGGCTGCCCTCTGCAATGCCGGAGGGAGGCCCGGTGCAACTCACCAGGCAGAAGATGTGGGCACAGAGCCCGTGCTTCTCCTGTTTGTCGCCGCAGATGTCCGGGTCAGCCTCTGTGCGGCGGCACAGCAGGCACGCTGCAGGGGACAGAGCCAATGGCACCGGGCACGAGCACCTCTGCGGGGCTCTTAGCCCGCAGCATCGGCCCCAAGGGCTGCTCTGGCCCTGCCTGCCTGGCTGATGGGCAGGCCTGGAGGCCTTGGGGAGCAGGGGACAGCGCGGGCGTCCCCACAGCTGCCCCCTGGCCCGGCTGGGCCCCCCTTGGGCAGGAAGGAGGCTCCCAGCCCCAGCATGGCTGGGCAGCTCCTGCCTCCCCCTGCCTCCGCTCCGGGCCCCACGCTGGCTGCCCCGACAGCCCCTGTGCCAGGCTGCGGGAGGGCTGCTTTGCCCTCACCTGGCTCCCTGGCATCAGAGGCCTCCTGCTTCCCTTCTGCCATGGTTCTGGTCTGCGATGAGTCCCCGTGCAGGAACACCGCGACCTTCTCCAGGCGCTCGTCCTCTCCCTCTGTGGGAGAAAGAAGAGTGTGGGGAGTTTGCAGAACCGGCCCAGAGCCACGAGGGCACTACTCCCTGGTGAGCCCTGCGTGAGCCCTGCTCCAGTCCGCCTTCTCCTCCCGTCACCGCGTCGAGGAACACTGCTGTCTCCCGTGGATGTTCCTCTGCTGCGTCTGGGAAGGGAGAGGCAGGTGAGCCTGCAGCACAGGCCCAGAGCCCCGAGGTGTGGGGCCCCTCTGGCCCCTGGGCAGCCCCGTCCCTGTCCTACCTTCTCCTCCCGTTGTCAGGCGGCACTGACACACGGCCTGAGCCCAGCGTTCCCTCTGGTGGCCTTGGTCGCACGGGTCACAATGGCCATTCTGACATCAGCAACGCGCACCCAAAATAGGGGCAGCGATGGCCTCAGTCCCACGCCACCCTTGGGAACCGAGGTTCTGAGATGGGTCCGAGCCTTTGGTCAGAGCCCAACCAGGGCAGGGGCTCCTGCAGCAAGTGCAGGGTCAAATGCCAGGCCCTGGGGCAGCCATCGAGGGTGGCACTGTTGGCAGAAAGGGGTTGTTCAGGCAGTGCCACTCCAGGGCTCCTGCCCCTGGCAGTCGGCTGCCCAGAGAGCTTGTGGGCTCTCTTGCACTGGACACATTCAAAAGCTGCCCCAGGTGGAGCGACGTTTTCCCTGAGACCTGTCTGGAGAAAGCCCAGAGGAACCTGATTTGATACTCTTGCTGGTCAGTGTTGGGAACAGGAGATAAAACTGGAGACCACCGCACGTGGCTCCCAACCTCAATTATCCTGTCACCCTATGAACTAACAACTTTGACATTTAGTATTAAATGGAAAATTTAGTGATAAGCTCCTGAGAAACGCCAGCTTTTACCCTGACTCTGATGGAAACCCAGAGAATTCAGAGGGAGTTTTCTGCGGGCATCTGACTGGAGAGCTTGAAACAGTCCTCGACTCAGAAGTCAAATGCAGGAGGATGCTTTTCCCACATGAAAGGCACTTTTGCCAGTTTGGTCCATGCTTTCCTACTAGCCAATAAATATATTGAAAAAAACTAGTGCTAGAAGAGAAGCACAAACCGTTCTTTTGGCCTTTTCTCATTCACGTCTTTGCAAGCATGCTCCTGGAAAATCCAGATCAATGGCTTCTAGAACAATCAGCGGGACCCCTGGAAAGCAAGGGGTGACGAGCAGGGACACCCTGCACCTGCCTGATGCCGGGGCAGCGGGAGTTCATCAATTTTCCTGACTCCATGGGAGAGGCACCTTGGGAGGACAAGGATGCCTTCACTGAACTAGGAGGGAGGCACAGCTGGCGCAATGCCAGGGAGTGCCTTTATGCAGGAGGCAGGGAGGAGGCAGAGGAAGAGGGCTAAGTTGGGAAGCGGCACCCCAGGGTCTGTAGTGAACCCGTGTCTCGGCAAGGGCTCGAAGCAGAAGGAGCCAGAAGAGCTCAGCCGGACTATGCCGAGCTCTGGACACTTTGTCCTCAGCGCCATGAACCTCCTTGTTCCCCAGGCCCTGGGAGCTGCTCCTGTGCTGCCCCTGCCAAGTTATGTATAGACACAGAGCTACCTGCTCTTTCCCAACCCTGTGCAGCACTGGACACGAGGACACAGTAAAATGTTGTCTTCGTTACATGATCTAATTATCAAAAGTCCGGCCAAGAAGCAACTGACATTGAAGCCCTACACACAGAAAACCCCAAACCCTGGTACAAACCTTGAATTGACACAGGACACGTATTCCTATTCAGAAACACAGGCTGACAGTTTTGGCCAAAAGTTTTTCCTATTAGATCTTGGAAAGGATTTCCAAAGTAACATTGGTTTGCAACTTCTTCAAGGAAGAAACATGACACGCTTCTCATCAGTAAAAGAAGATTTATTGGTTTGCTTTCACTTTTCTTTTGGCGTCCTTATGCTTCCTTCGGCATTCCAGAAAATGGTGAAAATCCAACGTATTATTAGGAGAAGTTTCTGAATCCACTATTAGGAGAAGTCTCTAAACTCACTGTTTCTCTTGAACACTTTCTCTATGTACAGCTAAGTCTCTGGTCCTGTCCCGTAACGTGCAGAGATTTAGTGCTTTACCTGAGTGACATCACAACCTGATGTTATACACACCAGTATACTAAACCACTTTTGTTCTCTGGTAATTACAAAGTTTCAGGCTCTTGTTGAGGTCCTGAATTAATTTCTCATGCAGATTCATAGCCCTGTTCCCTCCTCGTGCTCAGCTTTCAGCCACAGTTACCAGGGAACAGACGTTTCATACTCACCTCAAGCAATAATCTACGTCTGTCTTCCCAACCCTCTTTTTCTTCACTGAGCTCTACTGATCTACAAAATAACTTTGGGCCCTCTGCACAAAACAAAGAACCAATTATAAGGGTTAAACACTTCTGATGATGCTGCTGCTTGGATCACTCATGAGCAACACAGCAGTAAAGTCAGCAGCTCTATTCTCCACATCCTTCCCATTCGCTTCCCCCCACCACCACACGTGGGCTCCGACAGAAATGTTCGGTGTTACAGCCTCGTGTACTACGAGAAATGAAAGGCAGCAGCAGTTTTCCTGAACATGCTGAAATCTAGATTGCAGTGAAATAGCAGCTGCTCCAGGAAAAGCTCAACACCAGGATCCCACATCTCCCCCCAAAACTGATGGCTGCTGACGACTGAGATCCCCATTTTAACACGCGCTGTAAATCAGACAGGCTGGAAGCACGCAGGACAGTAACTGTATGAACACATCAGCTCGTTGCATCACAGTTATCTAGTAGGTCTCAAGAAACAAACATCCTTTAAGGCTGTCCTAAAACTGTGTTCTATCAAATGTAACAAGCCATTGTTTTGGTGGCCTGTGGAATGTTTTAGGGCTGCGTATGTTTTCTTTGACTGTTGTTTTCCTTGGTTTTTAGTACAAAATTCACTGGATTCAGAAGAGAAAAACCAAGATTCAGGAGGACAAAGAACCCCACGGGCATATGTGGCTGATAAGAATACTCAACGTTCTTAATGATAACAGCAGAAAGACAAGAAAAAGTTAAAGATGATATACATACCTGAAAGGGTCTGAAATGTCTAGGCAACTTGTCCAGTGACTGTTTTTTTGGTAAGCTCCAAAAGTCCAGATACCTATTAGGCAATTATCTGAAAGAAAAGAAAGCCAGACAGCTGCTCAGCCTTTATTTTGCCAGGACTTCCTCACGGGCTTCTAGCACAACCTAGACCCCAAGTAAGGGTGGCAAATGTTGACTACAAACCATTCATAAGCGGGCAGCATTTTTTCCTCACTGAATTCCAGTAAGAGTTTAAAAGGAAAAAAATACAAAAGGGGTGAATAAGTTCTGTTGTACCTCTTAGGCGTTCATCATCTTTGGAGAAGAAGAAGACTCTAGCACTTTCCGTGTGTGGTAAAGAAAGAAACCTAGACAAGTACAAAGGGATTTTAGCATCCTAAAAGGCACTATCAAATTCCATGAACACGAGTTAGAGCTGCAGCGCTTCAGAGAAATGGTAAACATTGAAGAGCTTTACTCCACAGTAACCAAACAGAGCCTTCTATAAAAACCCCCCTTTTTAAAAGAAAACTGACTGTGTCTTTGGCTTTTGGCCAAACTCAGTTTGGGTTTGGTCAAACCAAAACGACCCAGTTAATTTCTTGTGCTCAACTTCTCTCTCTTCATATTCAGCTTCACATCAAATGGGCTGCTGGGAGTTTTGACTCGGTGCAGCACAGACGGTTTTCCAAGATGACTTTCACTGCTCAGAGGTGTGCAATGTCCGTTTCCCGTTTCCTGAGTGCTGCTCTTAATATGCCCACAGCATCCAACTACAACAACCAAGGAGAGAACAAATACAAATGGAACTTGCATTTCTTGGTCCTTTCCAATTTCTGATGGTTCAGGCTCATCATCACTCTCAGAACTGCTGTCTTGGAAACGTGGATCCTCTTGCCATGCGACTTTCACCGGTTTTATTGGTCCAAGTATGTAAGGCTCTGCAATAACAGCACCAAAAAAGAAAAAAAGCCAAAACCAGGTTATCCCTCTACTTGCCAGGAAAAGTCCCTCCTTTCAAGTGAAATACTTACACTGGAGAGGGCAGATTTCAGAAGGACAGAATCTTCTCCCCTCAGATTTTCTGAGCTAAATCTCTGCTCCAGTATTTTCCACTTTGTTCTAGGCATCTCCTACGTATTCCTAAACCTTGGTCGCTGCATTCAGAAGACACTAACTACCTTCTGAATTCAGCAGAAGTGTGGGGGGCTTGTTGCTTTGTGTTGTTGCACACAAAGCACCTTGGGTTTTTTAATCTTTTGGGTAACTTTGCATAGTTTCTTTTCTTTCCTACAAGACTGTGACTTGATTTAATATTGTTTCATCTTCATTTCATAAGGCCTCATTTTATCTGAGGTTAGCACACGCCAATGATGATGTGTCATTCAGCTTCCATTTTCTAAAGGTCCAAGAACAGAATTCAGTAACTAATAAAATGTTCTTGAATCCTGGGGTCAGCTCCAGGATTTTGCTCTTCACTCTACATTAACACACATTTTCTTTGAAATCTTGTTGGGTTCTATGAAACTTGCCAGGACTGGTGTGTCACCTTTTTCCCTGTTTGAGAAATTTAGGGGATGACAACAAGCTTTTTCACCACTCTGCAAAGACCCCACTGCCTTCTCTCTCAAAGCCCGCCTTTCAAAACTCTGAGATGCAAGCACGAGTTACCTCTCCTTAATCTACCACAAGCCTGGCAAGTAGAAATGAAGATCAAAATGCTTCTGCCTAATTACTGGCTTCTGCCACTGAAAAGCCCCTGGATCCTGACCCTCTTTACACCGTATTGCTCTGCAGTGCCTGCCTTAAGCTCTTCCTAGGAATGGCACTGTTAGAAGGGTTCTGCTGTTACCTTCTTTCATGCCCGACTCCTGTGTGTCTCCAAAGAAGGAAAAGTGAAAGCACTCGACTCCTGAGCTACGTCGTTCGCAGGCAAAGGTCCCAGATGGTCAGCTGGGACAGAGTCCTGCGCATCCTCTTTGTCCCAAGGGTATGTCCTCACTGTTTTCTGGTTTGTTCTTTGAAGGTCCAAACAAGTCTTTTAAATCAGCAGCAATGTCGTAATCGATGTCTTCAGACACTTGAGGCAGTGTCTCACTCTCTTCTTTCTTCTTCCTTTTGGCTTTCCTGAAATCAGATTGCTTAAGGATAGCAACACAGCACATGTCCTTTCCAAAGACAGCTTCCCTAAGAGCCACCTTGCTCTTCTGTCTCCCTAAACGTATCCAAGCCCACTAAGGAGTGGTTCACTTTCAAGGGTAAGCAGTGGGGAAACATCTGAGGTCTGAGTCTAAAGGCAGGAACAAGTGTCCTTTTTAATTAGCCACCCCCTTAAGTGACTTTTCACTTAATAGGTGGCAACACAGAAATCAGGTATTTAGCACAGATTCCTGCCAATAGCAATGTCAAGAGTTAATACACTTTTCTCAGAGACCTGCAAATCTCAAGGTCCCTGTATTGAGCTTCCTCACCTTCACTTACGGCAGAGAACAGACGGACTAGAAAGAAAAGATGACGCTACATGCTGATTTTCGAGGCCTGAGTTGAGGCCCGACGTCGCTGGCGGGAGCGGTTGCTCCTGGTGGATGTCCCCGGCAATGTCACCCTACGCCTGGGCCTCTCAGCAGTTGCTGCTGTCCTGCGGCTCCTGTCACGGCGACTCCTTGACCGGACAGGTGGATTTGAGGCCCGACGTCGCTGGCGGGAGCGGTTGCTCCTGGTGGATGTCCCCGGCAATGTCACCCTACGCCTGGGCCTCTCAGCAGTTGCTGCTGTCCTGCGGCTCCTGTCACGGCGACTCCTCGACCGGACAGGTGGATTTGAGGCCTGACGTCGCTGGCGGGTGCGGCTGCGTCTGGGGGATGTCTCTGATGGTGTCTCCCTCGGCCTGGGCCTCTCAGCAGTTGCTGCTGTCCTGCGGCTCCTGTCACGGCGACTCCTCGACTGGACAGGTGGATTTGAGGCCTGACGTTGCTGGCGGGAGCGGTTGCTCCTGGTGGATGTCCCTGATGTTGTCTCCCTCGGCCTGGGCGTCTCAGCCCTTGGTGCTGACCTCTGGCTCCTGTCACGGCGACTCCGCGACCGGACAGGTGGATTTGAGGCCCGACGTTGCTGGCACGAGCGGCTGCGTCTGGGGGATGTCTCTGATGGTGTCCTTCTGTGCCTGGGCCTCTCAGCCCTTGGTCCTGTCCTCTGGCTCCTGTCACGGCGACTCCTCGACCGGACAGGTGGATTTGAGGCCCAACTTTGCCGGCGAGAGCGATTTTGCCTGCGGTCAGACCCAGAGCCTCTGGAATGGCTGGTGTCTGATGACCTTGATGTCACCTCACTCTCCGTGGAGGGGCTGCTGCTCTCCAGCGAGGAAGATTGCAGCAGCTGCCTCATTGGTGCATGTTGGACGCTGCTGCGTTTGCTGGTCTCTGGAGACGGAGACAGGGGAGGCACACCCGATGGTGCCAGGATGCCAGAGTTGGGGCTGATGGCCTCGGATTGTGCAGAGCTATGGGAAGGCTCCAATCCATGAGAAGGCTCCAATCCTGACTGTCCGGCCAGGCTGGGGACATTGAGCTCCGGCTCATCCCTGGGGGCATTGAGCTCAGGCTCATCCCTGGGGGCTGTAAGGGGAAGCAGGAATGAGAGGGGCCCAGCAGGCCTGGGCCAGGCCAGGCCAGAGCGGTGCCCCCAGCTCTCCAGGAGCGGACGGGCTCTGCCAAGCCCAGCCTTGGCACTGACCCCAGCCCAGGGCCACGCAGCTGCGTTGCCTCATACCTGTGCCCAGACCAGCACAGCTGTCACACTCCCAGCTGGGTGTGTTGTTTCTGAGGCCAGAGCAGCGCCTGTGGGTGCCCTCAGCAGCACAGGAGGAGCACAAGAGCAGTTCCCAGGGCCTGGGAAAGCAAATGGGTTCATGGCACTGAGGACAAAGTGTCCACAGCTCGGGATTGTCCGGCTGAGCTCTTCTTCTGCCTCCTTCTGCTTCGAGCCCTTGCCGAGACACAGGTTCCCTGCAGAGCCCTGGGGTGCAGCTGCCCAGCTTACCCCTCTTCCTCTGCCTCCTCCCTGCCTCCTGGATAAAGGCACTTCCTGGCATTGCACCAGCTGTGCCTCTCTCCTAATTCTGCAAATGCATTGTTGTCCTCCCATGTTGGCTGTCTGATGGGGAAAGGAAAAGCTGATGAGTTTGTGCTGCTCTGCCATCCTGGAGGTACAGGCTGTCCCTGCTCTTCCTCCGGTGCTTTTTCAAGTCTTGCATGAAGCTGAAGCCCAGACTCACGGGACAGGGCAGGGCCAGGACTGCGGGGGCAGGGCCTGGCACAGCAGCTGCCCCCTCCTGTGTTGTGAGCCAGGCAGAAAGACACCAACCTGAAGGGGATTCGGATCCCCATGACGAACATTTGGACAGCAAACTCATCATCGTCTCTGCAGAGGGGGCACTGGAAGTACAATGCACCAGCGCGCAAGGCCTGTCCCTGCAGGGCAAACAGCAGCAGCGTGAGCAAGGCCCTCATGCTGCTGAGCACCTGCTGTGCCCCGGGGCTGCGGAAATGGCTCCTACCTGGATGCAGTCCCTGTGGAACCAGGCCTTTTTGCACGCTGGGCACACCAGTGTTGTGTAGCTCTTTCTCTCCTCCACAGGCTCCATGCAGATGGGGCATTCGGTGCCTGGCTCCGGAATCGCCCTCACATCCTGTTCTGGGCAGTGCTCAGGGCAGTAGGAGCTGGGGGAAAAGGGACGAGCAAAGTGGGAAATGCTGGGTCCTTCCACAGGGGTGGCCAGAAGGGGAGAGGAGGTACCTGTATGGGGTTATGTATTCAGTCACACAGTGACCCTCCTTGGCACAGGGCAGGTGGAACCATCTGTCGCAGTCTTCCTGACAGCACATGATGGTGGCTCCAGTCTCCCCACAGACACAGCAGTGCTGGAAAGAGCCAAGCAGCCCCATCAGCAGCAGCCTCAGGGCCTCCCCAGGCAGCCCCACGGCTCCGGGCAGGGCGCAGGACCGTGGCCGCTGCTGGGTCTCAGCCCACAGACCCGCCTGGAGGAAGAGGCTCCTGTGCCAGAGCCTCTGTGGAGCTGCTGGGAGCCAGACTTTTGTCCCACAGCTGGTGGGAAGGGCCGGCCTTTCTTTTGTGGGGTCTGGACTAAGCACTGGCAAACCTCGCCTGGCACAAACCTCCCTGCTCTTGTCAGGCTCTCACCTTCTGAGCCGCCCGGCTGACTGCAAGTTGGATATCGCGAGGGTGATAGCCCATGAATCCTACACGACGCTTTCCTTGTCGAAAATTGGACATGGCGAAATTCTGTGGCAAAGACAGGGAGCTGATGAGGAGAGAGTGGCAGGGGCTGCCCTCTGCAATGCCGGAGGGAGGCCCGGTGCAACTCACCAGGCAGAAGATGTGGGCACAGAGCCCGTGCTTCTCCTGTTTGTCGCCGCAGATGTCCGGGTCAGCCTCTGTGCGGCGGCACAGCAGGCATGCTGCAGGGGACAGAGCCAATGGCACCGGGCACGAGCACCTCTGCGGGGCTCTTAGCCCGCAGCATCGGCCCCAAGGGCTGCTCTGGCCCTGCCTGCCTGGCTGATGGGCAGGCCTGGAGGCCTTGGGGAGCAGGGGACAGCGCGGGCGTCCCCACAGCTGCCCCCTGGCCCGGCTGGGCCCCCCTTGGGCAGGAAGGAGGCTCCCAGCCCCAGCATGGCTGGGCAGCTCCTGCCTCCCCCTGCCTCCGCTCCGGGCCCCACGCTGGCTGCCCCGACAGCCCCTGTGCCAGGCTGCGGGAGGGCTGCTTTGCCCTCACCTGGCTCCCTGGCATCAGAGGCCTCCTGCTTCCCTTCTGCCATGGTTCTGGTCTGCGATGAGTCCCCGTGCAGGAACACCGCGACCTTCTCCAGGCGCTCGTCCTCTCCCTCTGTGGGAGAAAGAAGAGTGTGGGGAGTTTGCAGAACCGGCCCAGAGCCACGAGGGCACTACTCCCTGGTGAGCCCTGCGTGAGCCCTGCTCCAGTCCGCCTTCTCCTCCCGTCACCGCGTCGAGGAACACTGCTGTCTCCCGTGGATGTTCCTCTGCTGCGTCTGGGAAGGGAGAGGCAGGTGAGCCTGCAGCACAGGCCCAGAGCCCCGAGGTGTGGGGCCCCTCTGGCCCCTGGGCAGCCCCGTCCCTGTCCTACCTTCTCCTCCCGTTGTCAGGCGGCACTGACACACGGCCTGAGCCCAGCGTTCCCTCTGGTGGCCTTGGTCGCACGGGTCACAATGGCCATTCTGACATCAGCAACGCGCACCCAAAATAGGGGCAGCGATGGCCTCAGTCCCACGCCACCCTTGGGAACCGAGGTTCTGAGATGGGTCCGAGCCTTTGGTCAGAGCCCAACCAGGGCAGGGGCTCCTGCAGCAAGTGCAGGGTCAAATGCCAGGCCCTGGGGCAGCCATCGAGGGTGGCACTGTTGGCAGAAAGGGGTTGTTCAGGCAGTGCCACTCCAGGGCTCCTGCCCCTGGCAGTCGGCTGCCCAGAGAGCTTGTGGGCTCTCTTGCACTGGACACATTCAAAAGCTGCCCCAGGTGGAGCGACGTTTTCCCTGAGACCTGTCTGGAGAAAGCCCAGAGGAACCTGATTTGATACTCTTGCTGGTCAGTGTTGGGAACAGGAGATAAAACTGGAGACCACCGCACGTGGCTCCCAACCTCAATTATCCTGTCACCCTATGAACTAACAACTTTGACATTTAGTATTAAATGGAAAATTTAGTGATAAGCTCCTGAGAAACGCCAGCTTTTACCCTGACTCTGATGGAAACCCAGAGAATTCAGAGGGAGTTTTCTGCGGGCATCTGACTGGAGAGCTTGAAACAGTCCTCGACTCAGAAGTCAAATGCAGGAGGATGCTTTTCCCACATGAAAGGCACTTTTGCCAGTTTGGTCCATGCTTTCCTACTAGCCAATAAATATATTGAAAAAAACTAGTGCTAGAAGAGAAGCACAAACCGTTCTTTTGGCCTTTTCTCATTCACGTCTTTGCAAGCATGCTCCTGGAAAATCCAGATCAATGGCTTCTAGAACAATCAGCGGGACCCCTGGAAAGCAAGGGGTGACGAGCAGGGACACCCTGCACCTGCCTGATGCCGGGGCAGCGGGAGTTCATCAATTTTCCTGACTCCATGGGAGAGGCACCTTGGGAGGACAAGGATGCCTTCACTGAACTAGGAGGGAGGCACAGCTGGCGCAATGCCAGGGAGTGCCTTTATGCAGGAGGCAGGGAGGAGGCAGAGGAAGAGGGCTAAGTTGGGAAGCGGCACCCCAGGGTCTGTAGTGAACCCGTGTCTCGGCAAGGGCTCGAAGCAGAAGGAGCCAGAAGAGCTCAGCCGGACTATGCCGAGCTCTGGACACTTTGTCCTCAGCGCCATGAACCTCCTTGTTCCCCAGGCCCTGGGAGCTGCTCCTGTGCTGCCCCTGCCAAGTTATGTATAGACACAGAGCTACCTGCTCTTTCCCAACCCTGTGCAGCACTGGACACGAGGACACAGTAAAATGTTGTCTTCGTTACATGATCTAATTATCAAAAGTCCGGCCAAGAAGCAACTGACATTGAAGCCCTACACACAGAAAACCCCAAACCCTGGTACAAACCTTGAATTGACACAGGACACGTATTCCTATTCAGAAACACAGGCTGACAGTTTTGGCCAAAAGTTTTTCCTATTAGATCTTGGAAAGGATTTCCAAAGTAACATTGGTTTGCAACTTCTTCAAGGAAGAAACATGACACGCTTCTCATCAGTAAAAGAAGATTTATTGGTTTGCTTTCACTTTTCTTTTGGCGTCCTTATGCTTCCTTCGGCATTCCAGAAAATGGTGAAAATCCAACGTATTATTAGGAGAAGTTTCTGAATCCACTATTAGGAGAAGTCTCTAAACTCACTGTTTCTCTTGAACACTTTCTCTATGTACAGCTAAGTCTCTGGTCCTGTCCCGTAACGTGCAGAGATTTAGTGCTTTACCTGAGTGACATCACAACCTGATGTTATACACACCAGTATACTAAACCACTTTTGTTCTCTGGTAATTACAAAGTTTCAGGCTCTTGATGAGGTCCTGAATTAATTTCTCATGCAGATTCATAGCCCTGTTCCCTCCTCGTGCTCAGCTTTCAGCCACAGTTACCAGGGAACAGACGTTTCATACTCACCTCAAGCAATAATCTACGTCTGTCTTCCCAACCCTCTTTTTCTTCACTGAGCTCTACTGATCTACAAAATAACTTTGGGCCCTCTGCACAAAACAAAGAACCAATTATAAGGGTTAAACACTTCTGATGATGCTGCTGCTTGGATCACTCATGAGCAACACAGCAGTAAAGTCAGCAGCTCTATTCTCCACATCCTTCCCATTCGCTTCCCCCCACCACCACACGTGGGCTCCGACAGAAATGTTCGGTGTTACAGCCTCGTGTACTACGAGAAATGAAAGGCAGCAGCAGTTTTCCTGAACATGCTGAAATCTAGATTGCAGTGAAATAGCAGCTGCTCCAGGAAAAGCTCAACACCAGGATCCCACATCTCCCCCCAAAACTGATGGCTGCTGACGACTGAGATCCCCATTTTAACACGCGCTGTAAATCAGACAGGCTGGAAGCACGCAGGACAGTAACTGTATGAACACATCAGCTCGTTGCATCACAGTTATCTAGTAGGTCTCAAGAAACAAACATCCTTTAAGGCTGTCCTAAAACTGTGTTCTATCAAATGTAACAAGCCATTGTTTTGGTGGCCTGTGGAATGTTTTAGGGCTGCGTATGTTTTCTTTGACTGTTGTTTTCCTTGGTTTTTAGTACAAAATTCACTGGATTCAGAAGAGAAAAACCAAGATTCAGGAGGACAAAGAACCCCACGGGCATATGTGGCTGATAAGAATACTCAACGTTCTTAATGATAACAGCAGAAAGACAAGAAAAAGTTAAAGATGATATACATACCTGAAAGGGTCTGAAATGTCTAGGCAACTTGTCCAGTGACTGTTTTTTTGGTAAGCTCCAAAAGTCCAGATACCTATTAGGCAATTATCTGAAAGAAAAGAAAGCCAGACAGCTGCTCAGCCTTTATTTTGCCAGGACTTCCTCACGGGCTTCTAGCACAACCTAGACCCCAAGTAAGGGTGGCAAATGTTGACTACAAACCATTCATAAGCGGGCAGCATTTTTTCCTCACTGAATTCCAGTAAGAGTTTAAAAGGAAAAAAATACAAAAGGGGTGAATAAGTTCTGTTGTACCTCTTAGGCGTTCATCATCTTTGGAGAAGAAGAAGACTCTAGCACTTTCCGTGTGTGGTAAAGAAAGAAACCTAGACAAGTACAAAGGGATTTTAGCATCCTAAAAGGCACTATCAAATTCCATGAACACGAGTTAGAGCTGCAGCGCTTCAGAGAAATGGTAAACATTGAAGAGCTTTACTCCACAGTAACCAAACAGAGCCTTCTATAAAAACCCCCCTTTTTAAAAGAAAACTGACTGTGTCTTTGGCTTTTGGCCAAACTCAGTTTGGGTTTGGTCAAACCAAAACGACCCAGTTAATTTCTTGTGCTCAACTTCTCTCTCTTCATATTCAGCTTCACATCAAATGGGCTGCTGGGAGTTTTGACTCGGTGCAGCACAGACGGTTTTCCAAGATGACTTTCACTGCTCAGAGGTGTGCAATGTCCGTTTCCCGTTTCCTGAGTGCTGCTCTTAATATGCCCACAGCATCCAACTACAACAACCAAGGAGAGAACAAATAAAAATGGAACTTGCATTTCTTGGTCCTTTCCAATTTCTGATGGTTCAGGCTCATCATCACTCTCAGAACTGCTGTCTTGGAAACGTGGATCCTCTTGCCATGCGACTTTCACCGGTTTTATTGGTCCAAGTATGTAAGGCTCTGCAATAACAGCACCAAAAAAGAAAAAAAGCCAAAACCAGGTTATCCCTCTACTTGCCAGGAAAAGTCCCTCCTTTCAAGTGAAATACTTACACTGGAGAGGGCAGATTTCAGAAGGACAGAATCTTCTCCCCTCAGATTTTCTGAGCTAAATCTCTGCTCCAGTATTTTCCACTTTGTTCTAGGCATCTCCTACGTATTCCTAAACCTTGGTCGCTGCATTCAGAAGACACTAACTACCTTCTGAATTCAGCAGAAGTGTGGGGGGCTTGTTGCTTTGTGTTGTTGCACACAAAGCACCTTGGGTTTTTTAATCTTTTGGGTAACTTTGCATAGTTTCTTTTCTTTCCTACAAGACTGTGACTTGATTTAATATTGTTTCATCTTCATTTCATAAGGCCTCATTTTATCTGAGGTTAGCACACGCCAATGATGATGTGTCATTCAGCTTCCATTTTCTAAAGGTCCAAGAACAGAATTCAGTAACTAATAAAATGTTCTTGAATCCTGGGGTCAGCTCCAGGATTTTGCTCTTCACTCTACATTAACACACATTTTCTTTGAAATCTTGTTGGGTTCTATGAAACTTGCCAGGACTGGTGTGTCACCTTTTTCCCTGTTTGAGAAATTTAGGGGATGACAACAAGCTTTTTCACCACTCTGCAAAGACCCCACTGCCTTCTCTCTCAAAGCCCGCCTTTCAAAACTCTGAGATGCAAGCACGAGTTACCTCTCCTTAATCTACCACAAGCCTGGCAAGTAGAAATGAAGATCAAAATGCTTCTGCCTAATTACTGGCTTCTGCCACTGAAAAGCCCCTGGATCCTGACCCTCTTTACACCGTATTGCTCTGCAGTGCCTGCCTTAAGCTCTTCCTAGGAATGGCACTGTTAGAAGGGTTCTGCTGTTACCTTCTTTCATGCCCGACTCCTGTGTGTCTCCAAAGAAGGAAAAGTGAAAGCACTCGACTCCTGAGCTACGTCGTTCGCAGGCAAAGGTCCCAGATGGTTAGCTGGGACAGAGTCCTGCGCATCCTCTTTGTCCCAAGGGTATGTCCTCAGTGTTTTCTGGTTTGTTCTTTGAAGGTCCAAACAAGTCTTTTAAATCAGCAGCAATGTCGTAATCGATGTCTTCAGACACTTGAGGCAGTGTCTCACTCTCTTCTTTCTTCTTCCTTTTGGCTTTCCTGAAATCAGATTGCTTAAGGATAGCAACACAGCACATGTCCTTTCCAAAGACAGCTTCCCTAAGAGCCACCTTGCTCTTCTGTCTCCCTAAATGTATCCAAGCCCACTAAGGAGTGGTTCACTTTCAAGGGTAAGCAGTGGGGAAACATCTGAGGTCTGAGTCTAAAGGCAGGAACAAGTGTCCTTTTTAATTAGCCACCCCCTTAAGTGACTTTTCACTTAATAGGTGGCAACACAGCAATCAGGTATTTAGCACAGATTCCTGCCAATAGCAATGTCAAGAGTTAATACACTTTTCTCAGAGACCTGCAAATCTCAAGGTCCCTGTATTGAGCTTCCTCACCTTCACTTACGGCAGAGAACAGACGGACTAGAAAGAAAAGATGACGCTACATGCTGATTTTCGAGGCCTGAGTTGAGGCCCGATGTCGCTGGCGGGAGCGGTTGCTCCTGGTGGATGTCCCCGGCAATGTCACCCTACGCCTGGGCCTCTCAGCAGTTGCTGCTGTCCTGCGGCTCCTGTCACGGCGACTCCTTGACCGGACAGGTGGATTTGAGGCCCGACGTCGCTGGCGGGAGCGGTTGCTCCTGGTGGATGTCCCCGGCAATGTCACCCTACGCCTGGGCCTCTCAGCAGTTGCTGCTGTCCTGCGGCTCCTGTCACGGCGACTCCTCGACCGGACAGGTGGATTTGAGGCCTGACGTCGCTGGCGGGTGCGGCTGCGTCTGGGGGATGTCTCTGATGGTGTCTCCCTCGGCCTGGGCCTCTCAGCAGTTGCTGCTGTCCTGCGGCTCCTGTCACGGCGACTCCTCGACCGGACAGGTGGATTTGAGGCCTGACGTTGCTGGCGGGAGCGGTTGCTCCTGGTGGATGTCCCTGATGTTGTCTCCCTCGGCCTGGGCGTCTCAGCCCTTGGTGCTGACCTCTGGCTCCTGTCACGGCGACTCCGCGACCGGACAGGTGGATTTGAGGCCCGACGTTGCTGGCGCGAGCGGCTGCGTCTGGGGGATGTCTCTGATGGTGTCCTTCTGTGCCTGGGCCTCTCAGCCCTTGGTCCTGTCCTCTGGCTCCTGTCACGGCGACTCCTCGACCGGACAGGTGGATTTGAGGCCCAACTTTGCCGGCGAGAGCGATTTTGCCTGTGGTCAGACCCAGAGCTTCTGGAATGGCTGGTGTCTGATGACCTTGATGTCACCTCACTCTCCGTGCAGGGGCTGCTGCTCTCCAGCGAGGAAGATTGCAGCAGCTGCCTCATTGGTGCATGTTGGACGCTGCTGCGTTTGCTGGTCTCTGGAGACGGAGACAGGGGAGGCACACCCGATGGTGCCAGGATGCCAGAGTTGGGGCTGATGGCCTCGGATTGTGCAGAGCTATGGGAAGGCTCCAATCCATGAGAAGGCTCCAATCCTGACTGTCCGGCCAGGCTGGGGACATTGAGCTCCGGCTCATCCCTGGGGGCATTGAGCTCAGGCTCATCCCTGGGGGCTGTAAGGGGAAGCAGGAATGAGAGGGGCCCAGCAGGCCTGGGCCAGGCCAGGCCAGAGCGGTGCCCTCAGCCCTCCAGGAGCAGACAGGCTCTGCCAAGCCCAGCCTTGGCACTGACCCCAGCCCAGGGCCACGCAGCTGCGTTGCCTCATACCTGTGCCCAGACCAGCACAGCTGTCGCACTCCCAGCTGGGTGTGTTGCTTGTGAGGCCAGAGCAGCGCCTGTGGGTGCCCTCAGCAGCACAGGAGGAGCACAGGAGCAGTTCCCAGGGCCTGGGAAAGCAAATGGGTTCATGGCACTGAGGACAAAGTGTCCACAGCTCGGGATTGTCCGGCTGAGCTCTTCTTCTGCCTCCTTCTGCTTCGAGCCCTTGCCGAGACACAGGTTCCCTGCAGAGCCCTGGGGTGCAGCTGCCCAGCTTACCCCTCTTCCTCTGCCTCCTCCCTGCCTCCTGGATAAAGGCACTTCCTGGCATTGCACCAGCTGTGCCTCTCTCCTAATTCTGCAAAGGCATCGTTGTCCTCCCATGTTGGCTGTCTGATGGGGAAAGGAAAAGCTGATGAGTTTGTGCTGCTCTGCCATCCTGGAGGTACAGGCTGTCCCTGCTCTTCCTCCGGTGCTTTTGCAAGTCTTGCATGAAGCTGAAGCCCAGACTCACGGGACAGGGCAGGGCCAGGACTGCGGGGGCAGGGCCTGGCACAGCAGCTGCCCCCTCCTGTGTTGTGAGCCAGGCAGAAAGACACCAACCTGAAGGGGATTTGGATCCCCATGACGAACATTTGGACAGCAAACTCATCATCGTCTCTGCAGAGGGGGCACTGGAAGTACAATGCACCAGCGCGCAAGGCCTGTCCCTGCAGGGCAAACAGCAGCAGCGTGAGCAAGGCCCTCATGCTGCTGAGCACCTGCTGTGCCCCGGGGCTGCAGAAATGGCTCCTACCTGGATGCAGTCCCTGTGGAACCAGGCCTTTTTGCACGCTGGGCACACCAGTGTTGTGTAGCTCTTTCTCTCCTCCACAGGCTCCATGCAGATGGGGCATTCGGTGCCTGGCTCTGGAATCGCCCTCACATCCTGTTCTGGGCAGTGCTCAGGGCAGAAGGACCTGGGGGAAAAGGGATGAGCAAAGTGAGAAATGCTGGGTCCTTCCACAGGGGTGGCCAGAAGGGGAGAGGAGGTACCTGTATGGGGTTATGTACTGAGTCACACAGTGACCCTCCTTGGCACAGGGCAGGTGGAACCATCTGTCGCAGTCTTCCTGACAGCACATGATGGTGGCTCCAGTCTCCCCACAGACACAGCAGTGCTGGAAAGAGCCAAGCAGCCCCATCAGCAGCAGCCTCGGGGCCTCCCCAGGCAGCCCCACGGCTCCGGGCAGGGCGCAGGACCGTGGCCGCTGCTGGGTCTCAGCCCACAGACCCGCCTGGAGGAAGAGGCTCCTGTGCCAGAGCCTCTGTGGAGCTGCTGGGAGCCAGACTTTTGTCCCACAGCTGGTGGGAAGGGCCGGCCTTTCTTTTGTGGGGTCTGGGCTAAGCACTGGCAAACCTCGCCTGGCACAAACCTCCCTGCTCTTGTCAGGCTCTCTCACCTTCTGAGCCGCCCGGCTGACTGCAAGTTGGATATCGCGAGGGCAATAGCCCATGAATCCGGTCCGATCATTGTCTCGTCGAAAAATGAGGCTGGCGAAATTCTGTGGCAAAGACAGGGAGCTGATGAGGAGAGAGTGGCAGGGGCTGCCCTCTGCAATGCTGGAGGGAGGCCCGGTGCAACTCACCAGGCAGAAGATGTGGGCACAGAGCCCGTGCTTCTCCTGTTTGTCGCCGCAGATGTCCGGGTCAGCCTCTGTGCGGCGGCACAGCAGGCATGCTGCAGGGGACAGAGCCAATGGCACCGAGCACGAGCACCTCTGCGGGGCTCTTAGCCCGCAGCATCGGCCCCAAGGGCTGCTCTGGCCCTGCCTGCCTGGCTGATGGGCAGGCCTGGAGGCCTTGGGGAGCAGGGGACAGCGCGGGCGTCCCCACAGCTGCCCCCTGGCCCGGCTGGGCCCCCCTTGGGCAGGAAGGAGGCTCCCAGCCCCAGCATGGCTGGGCAGCTCCTGCCTCCCCCTGCCTCCGCTCCGGGCCCCACGCTGGCTGCCCCGACAGCCCCTGTGCCAGGCTGTGGGATGGCTGCTTTGCCCTCACCTGGCTCCCTGGCATCAGAGGCCTCCTGCTTCCCTTCTGCCATGGTTCTGGTCTGCGATGAGTCCCCGTGCAGGAACACCGCGACCTTCTCCAGGCGCTCGTCCTCTCCCTCTGTGGGAGAAAGAAGAGTGTGGGGAGTTTGCAGAACCGGCCCAGAGCCACGAGGGCACTACTCCCTGGTGAGCCCTGCGTGAGCCCTGCTCCAGTCCGCCTTCTCCTCCCGTCACCGCGTCGAGGAACACTGCTGTCTCCCGTGGATGTTCCTCTGCTGCGTCTGGGAAGGGAGAGGCAGGTGAGCCTGCAGCACAGGCCCAGAGCCCCGAGGTGTGGGGCCCCTCTGGTCCCTGGGCAGCCCCGTCCCTGTCCTACCTTCTCCTCCCGTTGTCAGGCGGCACTGACACACGGCCTGAGCCCAGCGTTCCCTCTGGTGGCCTTGGTCGCACGGGTCACAGTGGCCATTCTGACATCAGCAACGCGCACCCAAAATAGGGGCAGCGATGGCCTCAGTCCCACGCCACCCTTGGGAACCGAGGTTCTGAGATGGGTCCGAGCCTTTGGTCAGAGCCCAACCAGGGCAGGGGCTCCTGCAGCAAGTGCAGGGTCAAATGCCAGGCCCTGGGGCAGCCATCGAGGGTGGCACTGTTGGCAGAAAGGGGTTGTTCAGGCAGTGCCACTCCAGGGCTCCTGCCCCTGGCAGTCGGCTGCCCAGAGAGCTTGTGGGCTCTCTTGCACTGGACACATTCAAAAGCTGCCCCAGGTGGAGCGACGTTTTCCCTGAGACCTGTCTGGAGAAAGCCCAGAGGAACCTGATTTGATACTCTTGCTGGTCAGTGTTGGGAACAGGAGATAAAACTGGAGACCACCGCACGTGGCTCCCAACCTCAATTATCCTGTCACCCTATGAACTAACAACTTTGACATTTAGTATTAAATGGAAAATTTAGTGATAAGCTCCTGAGAAACGCCAGCTTTTACCCTGACTCTGATGGAAACCCAGAGAATTCAGAGGGAGTTTTCTGCGGGCATCTGACTGGAGAGCTTGAAACAGTCCTCGACTCAGAAGTCAAATGCAGGAGGATGCTTTTCCCACATGAAAGGCACTTTTGCCAGTTTGGTCCATGCTTTCCTACTAGCCAATAAATATATTGAAAAAAACTAGTGCTAGAAGAGAAGCACAAACCGTTCTTTTGGCCTTTTCTCATTCACGTCTTTGCAAGCATGCTCCTGGAAAATCCAGATCAATGGCTTCTAGAACAATCAGCGGGACCCCTGGAAAGCAAGGGGTGACGAGCAGGGACACCCTGCACCTGCCTGATGCCGGGGCAGCGGGAGTTCATCAATTTTCCTGACTCCATGGGAGAGGCACCTTGGGAGGACAAGGATGCCTTCACTGAACTAGGAGGGAAGCACAGCTGGCGCAATGCCAGGGAGTGCCTTTATGCAGGAGGCAGGGAGGAGGCAGAGGAAGAGGGCTAAGTTGGGAAGCGGCACCCCAGGGTCTGTAGTGAACCCGTGTCTCGGCAAGGGCTCGAAGCAGAAGGAGCCAGAAGAGCTCAGCCGGACTATGCCGAGCTCTGGACACTTTGTCCTCAGCGCCATGAACCTCCTTGTTCCCCAGGCCCTGGGAGCTGCTCCTGTGCTGCCCCTGCCAAGTTATGTATAGACACAGAGCTACCTGCTCTTTCCCAACCCTGTGCAGCACTGGACACGAGGACACAGTAAAATGTTGTCTTCGTTACATGATCTAATTATCAAAAGTCCGGCCAAGAAGCAACTGACATTGAAGCCCTACACACAGAAAACCCCAAACCCTGGTACAAACCTTGAATTGACACAGGACACGTATTCCTATTCAGAAACACAGGCTGACAGTTTTGGCCAAAAGTTTTTCCTATTAGATCTTGGAAAGGATTTCCAAAGTAACATTGGTTTGCAACTTCTTCAAGGAAGAAACATGACACGCTTCTCATCAGTAAAAGAAGATTTATTGGTTTGCTTTCACTTTTCTTTTGGCGTCCTTATGCTTCTTCCGGCATTCCTGAAAATGGTAAAAATCCAACGTATTATTAGGAGAAGTTTCTGAATCCACTATTAGGAGAAGTCTCTAAACTCACTGTTTCTCTTGAACACTTTCTCTATGTACAGCTAAGTCTCTGGTCCTGTCCCGTAACGTGCAGAGATTTAGTGCTTTACCTGAGTGACATCACAACCTGATGTTATACACACCAGTATACTAAACCACTTTTGTTCTCTGGTAATTACAAAGTTTCAGGCTCTTGTTGAGGTCCTGAATTAATTTCTCATGCAGATTCATAGCCCTGTTCCCTCCTCGTGCTCAGCTTTCAGCCACAGTTACCAGGGAACAGACGTTTCATACTCACCTCAAGCAATAATCTACGTCTGTCTTCCCAACCCTCTTTTTCTTCACTGAGCTCTACTGATCTACAAAATAACTTTGGGCCCTCTGCACAAAACAAAGAACCAATTATAAGGGTTAAACACTTCTGATGATGCTGCTGCTTGGATCACTCATGAGCAACACAGCAGTAAAGTCAGCAGCTCTATTCTCCACATCCTTCCCATTCGCTTCCCCCCACCACCACACGTGGGCTCCGACAGAAATGTTCGGTGTTACAGCCTCGTGTACTACGAGAAATGAAAGGCAGCAGCAGTTTTCCTGAACATGCTGAAATCTAGATTGCAGTGAAATAGCAGCTGCTCCAGGAAAAGCTCAACACCAGGATGAAAGCTGATGCTGGCTAAGGACTGAGATCTCCATTTTAACACATGCTGTAAATCAGATAGCCTGGAAGATTGCAGAGCACTACGATTATATATATGCCCAAAAGGGTCTGAAATGTCTAGGCAACTTGTCCAGTGACTATTTTTTTGGTAACTCCAAAAGTCCAGATACCTATTAGGCAATTATCTGAAAGAAAAGAAAGCCAGACAGCTGCTCAGCCTTTATTTTGCCAGGACTTCCTCACGGGCTTCTAGCACAACCTAGACCCCAAGTAAGGGTGGCAAATGTTGACTACAAACCATTCATAAGCGGGCAGCATTTTTTCCTCACTGAATTCCAGTAAGAGTTTAAAAGGAAAAAAATACAAAAGGGGTGAATAAGTTCTGTTGTACCTCTTAGGCGTTCATCATCTTTGGAGAAGAAGAAGACTCTAGCACTTTCCGTGTGTGGTAAAGAAAGAAACCTAGACAAGTACAAAGGGATTTTAGCATCCTAAAAGGCACTATCAAATTCCATGAACACGAGTTAGAGCTGCAGCGCTTCAGAGAAATGGTAAACATTGAAGAGCTTTACTCCACAGTAACCAAACAGAGCCTTCTATAAAAACCCCCCTTTTTAAAAGAAAACTGACTGTGTCTTTGGCTTTTGGCCAAACTCAGTTTGGGTTTGGTCAAACCAAAACGACCCAGTTAATTTCTTGTGCTCAACTTCTCTCTCTTCATATTCAGCTTCACATCAAATGGGCTGCTGGGAGTTTTGACTCGGTGCAGCACAGACGGTTTTCCAAGATGACTTTCACTGCTCAGAGGTGTGCAATGTCCGTTTCCCGTTTCCTGAGTGCTGCTCTTAATATGCCCACAGCATCCAACTACAACAACCAAGGAGAGAACAAATACAAATGGAACTTGCATTTCTTGGTCCTTTCCAATTTCTGATGGTTCAGGCTCATCATCACTCTCAGAACTGCTGTCTTGGAAACGTGGATCCTCTTGCCATGCGACTTTCACCGGTTTTATTGGTCCAAGTATGTAAGGCTCTGCAATAACAGCACCAAAAAAGAAAAAAAGCCAAAACCAGGTTATCCCTCTACTTGCCAGGAAAAGTCCCTCCTTTCAAGTGAAATACTTACACTGGAGAGGGCAGATTTCAGAAGGACAGAATCTTCCCCCCTCAGATTTTCTGAGCTAAATCTCTGCTCCAGTATTTTCCACTTTGTTCTAGGCATCTCTTACACATTTTGCTGTTACCTTCTTTCATGCCCGACTCCTGCGTGTCTCCAAAGAAGGAAAATTTGAAAACACCCGACTCCTGAGCTACGTCGTTCGCAGGCAAAGGTCCCAGATGGTCAGCTGGGACAGAGTCCTGCACATCCTCTTTGTCCCAGGGTATGTCCTCAGTGTTTTCTGTTTTTTTCTTTGAAGATCCAAACAAGTCTTTTAAATCAGCAGCAATATCATAATAGATGTCTTCAGACACTTGAGGCAGTGTCTCACTCTCTTCTTTCTTCTTCCTTTTGGCTTTCCTGAAATCAGATTGCTTAAGGATAGCAACACAGCACATGTCCTTTCCAAAGACAGCTTCCCTAAGAGCCACCTTGCTCTTCTGTCTCCCTAAATGTATCCAAGCCCACTAAGGAGTGGTTCACTTTCAAGGGTAAGCAGTGGGGAAACATCTGAGGTCTGAGTCTAAAGGCAGGAACAAGTGTCCTTTTTAATTAGCCACCCCCTTAAGTGACTTTTCACTTAATAGGTGGCAACACAGCAATCAGGTATTTAGCACAGATTCCTGCCAATAGCAATGTCAAGAGTTAATACACTTTTCTCAGAGACCTGCAAATCTCAAGGTCCCTGTATTGAGCTTCCTCACCTTCACTTACGGCAGAGAACAGACGGACTAGGAGGAAAGACGATACTACATGCTGGTTTTAGTGGTCACAATTCCTATTATAGCTTGATTTTAGCAACCACAGAGAGAACTAAGTTAAAAACAGAGCAATCTGCATAGTTTCCAACTCAGTCTGTTGCTCTAACCATCTTTCCACGGGAAAAAACAACACAATTGTAGTTACCAAGCTGTAACACTACCTCTCATTTTCTGTAGCACTTGGTTTCCTTTCAAAAACTGCATGGTCCTCTCTTGTGGGGTCATAACGGAGGGCATTAATATCTCTACAAAAATAGAAAGGAGAAGAAACAGCATTTACATTCTAAATGCCTAACTGAAAGCTACCCCAAATCTTTACAGTCAGACCCAAATTCACATTGTTTTACCAGAAAAGCTTCAAATCAATCCAAAATATAACTGGCAGTTAGGAAGCACCCTCTAGTCAGTGTCTGGCTCAGGCAATATAGAAGCAGAAGTGGATTTAACCAAACAGCAATACTTCAGGTAAAACACAGCCCTCACTTGTGTGTTATCCAATGAGTTTATACCTACAACTGATAATCTCTTGAGGAACTACATAAATACAGCTATCCATATAGATATGGATGTATTTCTTTTAGTACCAAACATTGCATAAATTCAAATGGTCCAAAGCAGCAAAAAATCCAAAACAACACACAAGAACCCTTTATGCTCATCCTTCAAAATTTAAAGATTTCAGGGTCTTTCAGCTGCCTTCCTAAAAAACCTTAGCCTTGCTAAACCTCCTTCTTTACTGATAGTGGATGATTCATACTTGAATTTCTTCACACTCGTGGCTGTTTTATTTGGCTTGGGCTGCTCCAGGTTGATATTCAGGAGGCTTCCCAGTATTTGCAGATTTTTCTTTTTCTCTGCAGCAAGCTCCTCTTCTTCATCTGCTTTCAGGCTGTTTGTCTCTGCTAAGAGAAAAATAAATACATTCTATTTTCTCTGCTAAGCCTGTAATGCTGGATGCACAACATTTACTACAGTACTAGAAGAGTTCATGCCTATAAACACATCACTTCCTTTATCTTAAAGCTACTAAGAGGTTTTCTCCCTTGCACTGTAGAAAATCTTTCATTAGAAATGTCACAGGCATCTGTTTCATGGAAAAGTCAGGGCATTTATTTAACCTGTTCCCCGCTTGCATCACTCAACTGTGCAACTCCTCTGCCACTGACAGATGCTCTACACAAGATCCCAGTAAAGCAAGAAAGGCTGTTGAAAGGCTCTATGACTACCAGTAGCCAGGAAATTTGATCAGCTTTACCTTCTTCTTCACTGTCACTCTCAAGGAAGCGAGCATCCATGCGAAACCTTTCATCGGTGCCAAAGCGGGATTGCAGCTTCAGGAGCTGGACAAATGAAAGAGATGCTATTAAGCACCAGAGAAGGAAATCATCATTCAGTAACTTTGATTTTTTTACTATAATTATGGTAACATACTCTTTACCTTTAGCTTTTGACGCCTTTTCCAGTAATTTCTTTTTATACGAAGAACCGTGTCAGACAAACTCCTCCCACTCCCCACCACACATTATTTCCTTCCTTTAAGGGAATTCTATTGTAAGTTCATAAAAATCGTATTCAGCAAGAATGAAAAGATACAAGTCGTGTTCTTCTGAGGTGGTGTTACGGAGACCTACAGAAAACTCAGTTACAGTAATGGCTTCACTCACTTTTTCACCAGCTTTGCCTTCAAACTGGGGCTTAATTTTGAATCGCTCATCGTCTGTATCCTCTTGCTCATCCTCACTGCTATCAAACAGTCTGCCCGAAGGTTTGGAAGCTGACTTATCCTTTGTTACACAGAATGAAAAAGAGAAAAGCAGCTGTTTACATAAGTTTGAGAATATAAATCAGTCCCAACTTTGTTCATGTGCTCTCCAGTTTAGCTGAAAAAGCGGATTTCCTGCACAACCAGTTCCCTTCCTGATCCACATGCTTCGAATCTTACTTTGTGCACACACCTTGTACAATTCTGCTTTACAGTTACGACTGTTCGGTTTTACCATGGGCAAAATACCCATGCAAAGGGTAACTCAGATGTTACAACATGAGATAGTTTGGTATAAAAATTCAACTGATTATGTCACACTAAACTTCTCCCAGTAACACTTACTTCTCCATGCATATTTCCTGAACTTGCATCTTTTTTCAACATCTCATCCACTTCAGCTTCATTTTCCTCATCGGAATCGAATATGATGTGTTTGTGCTTTTCTGCTGGCTGCTTATCCTAGGAAAGAGTCAACTGTCAAGTCAAACACATCAAATACTTGCTGCCCTCAGACATGACTCTCTGAAAGACATTTCCATGACACAAAAAGAGGAATCTGCTATTCCTCTTGCAACTCTACAGGTATTCCAGGGATGGGGTATGCAGCCTTTTGTATACTCTCAAAAGAAAACTGGCAATGTCATCAGAAATTCGAGACTGATTTTAAAGCATCATGCTCCACATGTATTAATTACCCTCTTCCTTGTACTGTGGACTATTCAGGTAGAAGTTGTGAGTATAATTACCAGATTAGAAAGAGCTCCTTGAATGAGTTTCTTCTGTAATTCTCTCTCTCTGTATCTCTCTTCCAGAGCTGCCAGCCTCCTCTGGTTGTCCTGGAGCTGTTTCTCTATTGTACTGGGCTCTTTTGAGGCAGCAGCATGAAGACAAAGCTCCTTATCTTCCAGAAGGCTTGTCTTCCCATTCCCACCTTCATTACCTTCACATTCTGGATTTCTTTTGCATGTATTCCTCTTAAATGTTTTGGAAAGCCGTTTTGGGCTCTTCAGCTGCTGTTTAATGTGTTCCTGGGCCCCTGCAGCATCACTGTCCGTGTCACTGCTCCCATCACTCTGATCAGTACTGGCAGCAGCAGCTCCATGCTCTGAGTTTTGGTCTTGTAGAGAACTCACACCTTTGTTCTTCCCTTGCAAATGAGGCCTGGAGCCAGCTGCTGAGGCAGCAGCAGCTGACAGCTCCTTGTGTTGTTCACAAGGCATTTTGTGTCTCTTTTTGCTGCTGACTTCAAGTGAACACGATGGATGGTTCTTTGGCTGATTTTTGGATGACTCCTCCCCACAATAAGATGTACAAGCTTCAAGTCCCAAACTTTCTACAGACTTCTTCTTTAACTCAGTGCTGTCCTTACTTAACTCTTTTACACAAAGGGACCCCATTCCTCTGAAGGGCTGGTATTTCAAATGTGAATTATTTTGTCCCTTGGAGCTTTCCTCAACAGCATCCTCCTCCCCTGCTAAAATATCAGCCAGAACATCTTCAGGACAGACACCTTTTTTTTTAACTGCAGGATGAAATTTAGGAAGTTTTGCTTTATTTACAATATTATCCTTGGGATTATCTTCAGCACTGGACTGACAAGGACTCTGTGCACTGCCTGACCCCCCTGCAGGTGTCCCAGTGTTTTCTGCAGCCAGTGCTTTTAAGTCATCCAAGGTCAGGTCTAAGCGATAACAGTTTTGCATCATGGACTCATAATCAGAGCTGATTTCAGACTCCCCTTTCTCAGACTCTGAGCAAGAGCTGTCACTATCATGTATCTCTGTTGTACTGCTGGTTGCTGTACTCTGCAAGGCAGCAATTTTGGATTTGTTCATTTTCCCTTTTCTTTCAATGCGCTCTTCTTTTAAACTATGAGTTTTCAGTGAGGAGCCATTTACCAAACTGCATTTTTTTTTAGCTAATATTTCTTTATTTTTCACCTTCCCCTGTTTAGAATCTTCTGGAGTTTTACTTTCAGCAATAATTTCATCTGTATCTGCTGAATCATAACCATTATCACACTCCATAGTCTCTTTCTCTCTGTTACTTCCTTTGATAGCTTTCTTCACGGCATCTGAATTGCTTAAGGACCAATGACTACTGTATTTTAACTCAAAATTATCCCCAACAACTTCCAAGTGCTCACTTCCAGTCTCAACATTTTCAGCTTTATGTCTTTCTGTCTCTTTTTTTACCATTGCTCTGATCTCCTCTTCAGAATCAATGTCACTATCAGAAACACTTGTGTTATTTTTGGCTGCAACTCCATTTGCATTGCTTTGATCTGGTAATAAACCTCTCCCTGGTATCCTCCCATCAAGCCTCCTTGCTGGAAGCAATTCCAACTCCTCACTAGGTTTGGGTTTTGATTTCTGGTTGAGCTGTGGTGAGTCTGTGTGTTTTGGACACCCAGAGGACAGAGCTGCTCCATTCAAGGCCTCGCTGCCCAGCTGCCTCCGTTTCTTCAGTGGTTTTCTCATCCCAGGGAATTCCCCTCGCCGCTTCCTGGTTGTGCTGTCATCTCCCCCTTCCAGGTGCCAGGTGAGCTGGGATACAGGAGCTGCATGTGCCAGGTCTGGCTCCAGCTTCCTAAGGTTATGGCAGTACTTTGAGGGGTCATATTTCACCACGTTAGTCTGAGTTAAGGATGTGAAACACCCCGATCCTTTCAGCAGACTCAGGGCTTTAGGAACAGGCTGAATTCTGCAGGAAAGGACAGCAAAGAATTCTTTTTTTGTGTCATGACCATAATATGCCTTTAAACAACTGACTTGCAGTAGAAAACAAGTCACACAAACTTAGTGCAGGATTTACTTGGGGGATTCAGTAAATTAAGCCTGACAGAGAAGTAAAATTAAGACTGTTAAGCAACTGCTTCTCCATATGACAAAAGGGAGTTGTGTCCAAGCCCAAACAATCAGAAAAGGATATTTTATTTTTTTGTTGATTCCTGAGGTGCAGGATAGGCAAGACTCTGCCAAATTTTCCAACAACCCACTTCTAAAAGAAAAGAAAAATAATCAGTGTTTAAAAAAAATACAAAGTGGAAGTAACTCTGGAATAAAACAAATGTTTATTCTAAGTAACAAAAACATTAATGAAGAACCACATGTGATGGATTCTTTTTTGTTTATTCTCTCTAGTGAGCCCTACCATGCAACTTGGCCAGCTTCCTTCTCAAAAACCAAACAAACCAAAGCCAACCAAAAAACTAAATTTCAACAACCTACAAATAAAGGGTGATAATAAAGAACTAAATTGCTTTACATGTGCTGTTTTTAATATAGGGCTTCTGGTTTATGAATAAACAGTGGTACCTACAAAGACAGAATCACTATTATTTTGCTTTTTTCTCCTTTCCCACAAAAAAAAAATTAAAAATCCCTCCGAAACCATTCTGTGCTTTAGCAAACAGTTTTGGAAACTTAGTAGTAAATATAAATTTTGTTGCCTAAATCTGCATGTCCAGTGAATTTATTCTTAATTTTGTAAGCATGTGCAGACCCTGATCCTGTGTTGAAGCCCAAGCCAGCCACCAAAAGCTGTGTGGTGTAGAGAAATCAGTCACACATTCTCTTAACAAGCTTTTAAGGGTGACACAGAGATATTCCCAATATAGATAAGGAACGAAGCATTTCTTCATTTCACATGCAAGAGAGGACAGAATGATCATTATTATTTCCAGACATTGCAAAGAATGACAGGACCCTTCTCCAGGTCTACACACGAGGTCTTTCCTCAGAGTGCTTTTCACAACTTGGACTGTCACCCTGAATAATGAAGTTTCTTTATAAGCATAAATTTGGCATGAATTTAGATGCAATGAGCTTGCTTTTTGTTGTTTTATTTCTCTTACACATCTACCCCCACCATACCTTATGATCTGGCACCTCTGTACCTGGTACTGCTCTCATGTGGAAATCCACAACTCCAGTCTTTTTCAGTGATTCCAACAGACACATTTGGTCATTTCTCTGTGGTTTTTCTTTCTGCAGCTTTGCTTCCTCCCTCTCCGTGGCCAGCCTGTACCAGAAAGTACATCACACATGGAAAAAGGTCTGCCCAGGTGCAGAATTGGAGCTGACAGTGATCCCCTCCCACGGAACAGCAACCACTCACTACTCAGAGAATTAACACCCATCACCTTCAAGGGAATAATGATGCAAAACACGTTGCAGCATAAAACACACATCAACAGCCCACCAGAGTCTACAAAAACTGAAAGAATAACAGCGTAGAAGATGGAAGTACAGCCATAATATTATCAGATAAGCAGAAAAAAGGTGATTTTAGCAACAGCATACATTTGAAAAGATTGGTTTCTACCTCTGCAAAAAGCTTTCTTTGGCCAACTCAATTTGCAGGGTCCCCCCTTTCCATTTTGTTTTATTTAAAATTGACATGCCTACAAAACAGAGAGATGGAAATGAGTCTTTTCTATGTTAACAGAAAGCACACCACAGACCTCACTACACCTCCTTCTATGACAACCTGAGGCTCCCTCAGCATGACCTTACACCTCACTGCTCACTTGGGTTAGGCTTGGACCTGAAAGGGCCAATACCCAAATCTTAAACCAGGTCTACATCCAAAACTGAAGTGCTCACTGCAGAAGTGCCTCATGGCAGCATTCCCCACACACAGGGGCACATTACAACAGAAGCTTTGCATCAGCTCTTCTTCTGGGTTTCCTCTCACATAAGTCAATTTCAATGGTTTATAGACCTGATGGAAGCATTTGAAGTACATTTCCTTTTCATGAAAGGCTTAGAACAAACAAAGAGGTTGCCCAGAGAAGCTGTGGCTGCCCCATCCCTGGAAATGTTTAAGGCCAGGTTGAACAGGGAGCAACCTGGGATAGTGGAAGGTGTCCCTGCCCATGGCAGGGGGTGGAACGAGATAATCTTTAAGGTCCCTTCCAAGCCAGACCCTTCTACAAATCTCTGAAACTCTCAAATCACCGACTTCAGTCACAAGGAATCTTTTCAATCTGCTCACAGCAATTTCTGAAAACGTCAGCAAAGCAGCTTCCATAAAACTGCAGCTTAAAGAGAAGAGAATCAACCTGACAACAGAATGAAAAAGGCTCTACTGTG